>NC_136072.1:605409092-606735092 GCF_964261635.1 Lissotriton helveticus | reverse complement strand
CTGCTTTCACTTTTATGGTTGTGTATTTTATTTTTTTTAACTTTATTTATTGAGTTTTTTGTATTAAGTAACAGACATGAGGAGGACAATCATAACAGACTGTATGTTTGCAACATCTAGAAGTATTTATATTCTTCATGGATGTATCCTGGTCAGTGCATTGCAGATCATTACATTATTAACATTCATGTGTGAGCATTATACTGAATAACGGCAATGAGTTGGAATGTACATCATGCCTATAATATTAACAGGCATCCACATTACAAGTATCGTTATATAGCAGACATTTAAGCTCTCAACAGTTTATCAGGGCTAAGCCGTGTCATGGCTCAGTTGTCAAACCATTCCCTCGGGGTCTGGCAGGTATCGTGAAGTGTATATCCCCCTCGAAGCATCTGCAGCACTGCACAATATCATCGTCGCCACCTCTATCCCACATTTTTCATCTGCTGGGTCTACTGGATGAGGTAGTAGGTAGACCTTCAAAGGGTCCCAGATATCTTTGGGGCGTGATGTCATAGGGAGCAGGTCAGCATAGTCAAGCAGCTGTTCCTGACAGAATATTAAGGGCCTTATTTATGAAGGCTTTGCGCCGCCGGTGCGTCACTTTTAACATGGGAAAAAGTGACGCACCGGTGGCGCAAGGCTTTCATAAATAAGGCCCTAACAGCCAGATTCATGAAGCTAAATTGCGATCGCAATAGCTGCGAAAACGCAATTGCGATCACAATTTCCAGAAATGGAATTCAAGACAGTTGAAATCCAGAAATAGCGAAATCGCAAAACATTTTTTGCGATATCGCAATAAAATTCGCTGAATCCTTGAAGAAGCCCATTAGCAATTCTGTAATAGCGAGAAAGCAGGGATTCTGCGAATGAAACTGCGATATCGCAAATAAATCGCAATCGCTATTCATGAAAAATCGCAATTTGCAAAAAAACCAAAATTCGCATTTTGCGACGCGCAATTTAAGGAGAACCCAAACCAGGTGGTAACCAGTAAGGAAAAAAAAATATTTGAAAAAACGTTTCCTAATTAGCAACAGGTGCAGGCCTGACCAAACATACTTAATGACATGCAGCTGGAGCCTGAGGACTCTCACAATGCCGGGACTCTACATGGTGGTCAGGCGGCGAAGGCTACAGCGAGCAGCACGGAACAGACGTTGCATCCAGGAGCGGATATTCCGTCAGCGGGTCACCCTACTGGGCCAAACCAGGGAGCAAATCTACGCCAAGTACCGGCTGAATGGGCCAATGATCCTGAAGCTGATCCGGGACCTAGACCCCCTCCTGCAGCACCCAACAAGGAGGACAAATGCCGTTCCCACCCATGTGCAGGTATTGTGCAGCCTGCACCTACTGGCCTCCGGAAGCTTCCAGGGGATAGTCGCTGTTGCAGGGGGAATATCCCAACCCACCATGTCCCGCTGCCTAAGGAGTTTCCTGGAGGCCATGCTGACCCGCCTACACCACTACATCTCATTCCCCACCAGCCAACAGGACTTGAATGACACCAAGCTGCAATTTTACAATGTAGCACAATTTCCACATGTAATAGGATGCATTGACTGTACCCACATCCACATCTGCCCACCAGCACAAACGGAATACATGTATCGCAACCGCAAGTCCTACCACTCCCTCAATATCCAGATGGTGTGCAATGCAAAGACAATCATCACGGACATAGTGGCACAGTACCCGGGGAGCACACATGACTCCTTCATATTCCGGCACAGTGGCATTCACACACGACTGGCCAGGGGAGACTTTGGTGAAGGACACCTACTGGGTAAGTACACATGCCCCACAATATACGTATGTGATAATGATGCTGCGCAGCACAGGCACTCACCCTCTGCTCCTATCATTCAGGTGACAGCGGCTACGCCCTCCGTGAGTACCTCCTCACACCATACCTCAACCCTGCAACACCACAGCAACGGCGTTACAATGCAGCACACATACGCACAAGAAATTGCATTGAGAGGACATTTGCCTTTTGAAGAGCAGATTCCGCATACTGCACAAGACGGGGGGGGCCTCAAATACGACCCAGAGGTCTGCTGCCGCATCGTGGCCGTGTGTGCTATCCTCCACAACATTGCTACCAAGCGCAGGATACCTGTAGACATCTCTGGTAGTGAGTCGGAAGGGGACAATCAACCACCTGCACATGTGCGCCACGCACGCGGAGAAAATCCTGCTGAAGGACAGAGGCGCCGCAATCAAATCAGCATGAACTATTTCTAGTGCACCCACTCCCCACACCCATTACTCAACTCATGCATGACAACATTAATAATGACATGAGTCAGATTAAGTTAATAAGAATTTTTATATATGTTACTGCACAATAAAATGGTCATTCTGTTAACTTCAACAAGACTGACATATTGCGTCATATGTCTGTATGTCTGTAGGGCATGCTTGTGGCGTCAGCATGTACCCTCATGTGAATGTTCAACTGTTCAGTGGCGTCTCCGGGTAGTTGCCCCTGACTTCCTCTCAACGTCCTCCTCCTGAGTCTGCCGTGAGGCAGCAGAGGGCTGCTGTGGCTTGATGTAGCCTCGCTGGTGTCGTCTGCCCCCCCCCCCGCCTGGCCATGGCCGGTAGCCTGCATGCCCTGCATGGCTGTTGAAATATGCTCCAGGGCTGTCGCAACGTCCTGGCAGCACTGGGCCATTTGGACCTGCATGGCCAGGGAGCGTCGCGAGAGCTGGGAGGTGGCGTTGCCCATAACATAGTTTGAGCGCGTGTACGCCGACAGGCGGGTCATCAGTTGTCGGTGCCTGCGGCGATTGAGATCGTGCTGTCTGGACATGGCCTGTGTGTTGGCCTCAAGAGCTGCAGTCATCCTATCCACATTACGTGCGGTCTTGTCAAGTTGTAGATGGATGGCGGCTAGGTGACGGGCCTGAGTTTGGTGCACATGTAACATCCTGCGCTCGATGGAGAGCCCACCTGCACGCACGTTTCTGACCCTGCCAGCGCTGGAGGTGTTGGTGCGCTGCTCTCTCGCCAGTCCACTAGTCTGGCTCCTCACAACCGCAGGGCGGCAGGTTGGTTGGCGACCTGCTGCTGGTGTTGCAGGCCCCACTGATGGTTGAGTGCGGCGCGGTGGTACAGCAGCGCCTGTTGGCACAGGGGTGGTTGGGGCCACAGGGGCAGGTGGTGGGATGACCGCTGGCGCAGCAGCTTGCCCTGATGGTCCGGGCTGTGGGGTATGTTGTGTGTCTCCCTCCGTGTCCTCCAAGTTGTCATCAATCACCAGGGCCTCGCTGTCCGTGCTGGGGACATCAGCGCCACCTGTGATTTAAGGTGGACGTTGATTAGTGACATGTTCCGTACACGGTTAGGCTTGCTACATGCATGCAGACTACCATTCCCTGACTCGCTGCAGGATTGACTCACACTGGGCATGTCAGGCTTAATGGTACAGGATGGTAATTGTGGTCAGACTACATGTCCCACAATGCAATAGCGCTATAGTGGTGTGCTTTGGCAGCATGATTGGGGTTTGCTATGGGATGCACTGGAGTCATGGACATTGTTAGGGGACAGGGGGTCGCTGTCGCATGGCACTTACCTGTTGTGTCTTTGGTGGGTCCGGAGGAGTCCACATGGGTCACACCCACGCAGGCCTGTGGATTGATGGTCTCCTCCACGCGGTCCTCCAGTGGTTTGTTCTGTGGGACAGTGGGCTCCCCTCTACCTGTCACCACATGCTCCCCCAGCCTCTCCGCAATCTTTTCCTTTGCCCGCCCTCTTAGGTCGTACCAGCGCTTCTTCAGCTCGTCCACCGAGCGCTGGGTCACCCCTACTGCGTTCACTTTGGCACGGATGCGCAGCCATATGCGCCTTTTGTCGGCCTCAGGCACCCTTCGGGAGTCAGTGCCAAATAGCCTGTTGTGGTCCTTTGCTACTCCTTCTATGAGGTATTCGAGCTCCTGCTCAGAAAACTTAATTTTCCGCTTTCTCCCACTGGTGGAAGCTCCTGCTGCATCCTGTGACATGCTTGCCACTGTGGTGTCTCCTGCTGTACCAAGGGGGAAACACTGGAGGGGAGCTCTGACACTGCTGCCTGTACTTCAGCCTCTCACTGCAGAATGAGGGTGTAACCTGCCTACTTCCTGGTTGTGATGCCATCACTGTGCTCAGGATGCGACTTCCCGTTTTTGCGATCTCGCAGTTAGCGAGATCGCAATTTGCGATTTCGGTAATTGCGAGATTGCAATTTCAACACGGGAATCGGCGGATTCTGCGATTATTTACCGATTTTTGGGGACTCGCAATCGCCGCTTGCGGCCGCTTGCGAATCGCATTTTTTTCTCGCTAAAATTCATGAATGCCGTTCTGCGATTTATAAATTGCGATTCGGTTTTAATCGCAATTTAGAAATCGCAGATTGAGGCATTGATGAATCTACCTGTAAGTATTTGACCCGACCCTTTGACATCGCCCCCATCTACATGCAATCCTGTGTTTGCCCATCAGTAGCGCCAAAGCGACGTATCTGTGTGAGGGTTTGTCTATGAGTGCAGTGTATCCCAATAACGCCAGTATTGGAGACATCACCACTGTCAATGATGTAATCTGTTCCAGAGCTTCAAAGACCTGTCGCCAATATTCATAAACCCTTGGGTAGCTCCATGCCAAATGGACAAAATTGGCACCTTCCATGCCACATCTATCACACCTATCATTGTCTCGTAGTTTATATTTGTACGTTTTAGCTGGTGTATAAGACAGGCGGTGTAAACATTTTAAATGGATAATATGCAATCTGCTACTTGCCGACACCTGTTGTGTTTGTAAGCAGCAGTAAGACCATTTCTTGTCTGATATCTCACACCCCAGCTCCTTGTCCCAGTGTATGTGGGTGGGGCACTGTTCCATCACCTGCTGAGTGTGTAGCGCATGGTATAGCGTTAATACAGCGTGTTAAGGTGACACGGTTTGTAGCATCATATGAAGTGGGGCCAAAGTTAGGGGCTCTGGTGGGTATGCTGGGGTATTGGGTCGAACACCTTGCCTAAGTCTCACGTATAGAAACACGTCTAATGGCGTGGTCGGAGTGGCATGGACTATCTGTTCTAAGGTGCGAAACTTCCCATTTTGATAGAGAGTCTACCCAACATGTTATGTTTGTCCTCGCCATGACTTTCCTGAACACCGTCTCTTGTAACAACTGTATGCGTGGGTGATTCGTCAGCGGAAGCAGTGAAGAGTAAAGTATAGTGGCCTGTAGCAGTTTGGGAATCCGCCTCCAGGCAGTCGCCATACATGTGATCGTCGTGGTGTCTTTATCGCGAGGCTGGGGAACGCATCATATCATGCCTGCTGAAGGGATTGGATCTGCGAGCCATTGCTCCACTGCTATTTGTGGCATGTTTCTGTCCAGATAAAACCAATAGTAAGCGTAATGAGCCTAGGTGCATATGTAGTATAGGTCAAGGTTTGAGACATCAAACCCACCATAAGAGTATGGTCTGGTAATAATGCCCCATTGTAGTTGTGGTTGCTTAACTCCCTATGTCAATTTGATCAGTTCGGAACGTAAATCTGTGAAAAAATGTCTGCCTGGGTAGTGTGGTATGTTCATAAATAAGAATTATAAATTGCTGGGAAACCACAATTTTAATTAGTGAGGTGCGTCCTGCCATAGATAGGGGCAGAGAGATCCGTTGTGTGACACAGCTCATGATGTGTTCTAATGCCCTGCCGTAATTAAGGCGCATTAGCTCCTCCCTATCTCTGGTGATACGAATACCCAGATATTTTACTTCACAGTTACACCACTCTATAGGAAAATCAAGTGAGAACTGTGTGGCCGCAGAGGTGAGAGGGAATATTTGCGACTTCCCCCAATTAATGTGGATCCCCGAAAGTCTCCCAAAAATAATGATTTCTCTCAAGATAGGATTTAGGTTCTGTTGTGGGTCATTGATATGCAGGGTAATGTCATCTGCATAGAGGGAGATGAGCACCTGCCGCATGGTACACTGCAAGGCTTTATCCTGATGGTGCTGCCTCAGTTTAGCCGCAAGTGGCTCAATTGCCAGCGCAAAAAGTAAGGGGGATATTCTATGGGGAAACCATCTAGGCTTGGGGCTTTACCTGATTTCATATGCATGATGGCCTCACATATCTCATCCTCTTCAAAGGGGGCAGCCATGGATTCCCTCTGTGAGCTTCCCAGCCAACCTAGGGCCACATTGTCCAGGTAGCTGGCCAGATCAAGTGGACCTTGCCTACTAGTAGAGTACAGTGTAGTATAAGTGGTGACCGCGGCCAGTATATCGGTATTATCCCTGTACTGAATGCCATCATAACCTGTAATTTCTAATACGTAGCTAGAGAAGAGAGGTTTGCGTAATGCTTCCACTAGGGCTCTGCCCGGTCGCTCTTCCTCCCCATATCTGTGGGCTACCCAGTGTTTACCCCTAAATCGAACCTCACATTCCGCCTTTTCTTTCTTAATAGTCAGAGAGTTTCTCCCGGAAGTCCCGTTGGGTCACCCTGTCTGCACCAGCAGCAAGTAGCAATTCCAGCTCCTTGAGTTCACCCTCCAGTTTCTGCAGGGTGCCCTGAATGTCACATAGAACTCCTGAGCTTTTAGGAATGCAAAACCCCCGGATTGTGACCTGGAAGGCCACCCAAACCGTTGCAATGCAGTCAACGGAACCCACATTTCTCTGAAAGAAATCTATGATTTCCTGCCCTAGTTCGTGGCAAAACACTGTGTCCAGCAGAGTGAGAGGCATCAGGCTCCAGCTTCTAGGGGATGCACCTAAACCTGGAGGGGTTAGTAGCAGGCAGACAGGAGAGTCATCAGAGTATGTTCTTGCCAAATGTTCTTCTGAGTCGATCGATGGGCCCAGGATGCGAGATACCAAACAATAATCCAATCTGACCCATGACATGTGCATTGCTATGTAATGTGTGCCTTCAGTTTTTTGAGGGTGGATGTGTCGCCAGGCATCCCGTAACCCATTGTCAAACACTATGTTCAGCAACAAGTTATGTGATCTAGTGTAGTGATGTGAAACAGGATTAGATCTGTCCATTGCTGGGTTTAAAGTAGTATTAAAGTCTCCCCTCCATCTTATATGAGTAGAACCTATTTCAAGGATCTTTCCCCAAAGTGTGGCGAAGAAGTCAGGGTCATCCACGTTGGGCCATAGCAGCAGACAAACGTGGTGGATACTAATCCTAATCTGCTCCACATCTTGCAGTAGAGCCCCAGCTGATGTTGCACCATGCCAGAAGGCGTAAATGGAGTGTGCTTTTTCATAAGTATTGCTGTCCCTTTGGAGTATGATGAGAATGCCCAGTGACCCGGCCACTTACTAGCAAATGAAGGGGCAATGGGGGGGGGTCCAAGTGAGTTTCCTAAAGCATTGCAACCTGGACATGGTGGTGGTCCAGGTATGCCAGGACCTGTCTACTTTTGCGTGGGTCGCCCAATCCTCTGACATTCCAAGTTAGGAAATGTAATTTCTGAGTAGTTTCCGAGCGAGCCATATAAGAAACTGCAGTCTGATGCAAAAAGTGGTGTAAGATTTACATCTGCAAATCTGGTACAATACATACAATAAAGATTCCGTCTGTGCCTTGTTCTCTCGCATATCATTCCGCATTACAAACCCCATCCCACCCCCACCCACTGTGGCATCCCAATCATGCCATGATGGTCATACTCTCACACATAACAGAATCAAGCGAAACCGCTTGCCCTCTGCGCACTGTTGCTGGTCCCCTTTGGGTTTACACCATATACAAGGTATGAATCATTGCTTGTTCAAGATACAAAGAAAACAACATAGACTGTGTTGGAATTCAATCAATGTGTATTTTTTAGTTTTTCCAAATTCTTGTTCATCATATTCTTCAGTTGTGAATTGCTACAACAATTTCATTTAATCTTGATGTTATAATCACATCAAACATTTATTTGTTTAATTCATCTTACAAGTTGCCCTGCCCAATGCATTTCGGGCCCCATGGCCCTTCGTCAGGGGCGATACCTGAAATGACAAACATAAAGCATACTTTCACTCCATTGATCAGTCTATCAATGTACAGTAGAATAATTCACCACAGTCACTAATTAGTATTTACAAGAGAATTCTCATATGTGCGAAATGATTAATTTCAAAGGGAAAAGAAACCAAAACATCATGCGGGAAGTCATGGCTAGCTACGCAGTGTATGGGCAATAACTCACTTGTGAAACTGAAACCACTGGCGGAAACAAATGGGGTCTGTGAGGAGAACGTGGTGCTCCTGATCTAACATTCCGAAGTGCTAAAAAGATAACAGAGAACAGGAATGAAACCATAATGAATAAGGGTAAGTGCAAATAATTACGTGAAAACTGAAGCGTCACACTCACGTAGGCTGTACTGTGTTGGCAGGGTGTAATGAAGACACGAGTCTAATGTTGATCCTGTGCAGAGCTGCTACACTAAACCTATGAAGGCGATAAACACACAATAAAAACCTGAGTCATCCGTCCTATTTCTATTCAACAAGACACGATCTCGAAGAAACTAATGACCATGCTCACCAACTTTTCTAAAAACATGTCCATCTACGAGTTTAAATAAAAAACGCTCCGAATAACTATCTGAAACTAACCTTATTAAATCCGAAATGGCTCATGGACTCTGCTCAAATGCTCATGGTGCTAGTTCAACGTTGACCCTACTTTCTACAACAAAATTAACAACATGTCTGAAAAAAATCCCATCCTGAATGCGCAAATACCCTCTTTCTAAGACAATACGATGTACCTGAAACAGCCAGTATCGGTCGAAATTAACCCACGCTTTCACATCCCGGTATGCGGACGCGAAATGTTAAATGCCGTATCGAACACTGAACCGTGTGCGACGACAGTATATGATGACGTGATAAGATCATGAAAATAAACGACGGACTAGACGGAGACGTGGAAAAGGGTGTAGGAACTGATAACCAAAATGAACAACGGACTAACCGAGCAAGGAGAAAAAAGTGTGGGATGTCATGCGGACGCCATGATATAACGTGTGCAGTGTTGACCTAATCATCTGTATTACATAAGATTCACTTCATCAGATACATATACAAGAAAAATTATTCATAGAAAAAAACGAAATGTACAAAATTAGTGCAGTCCTTATGCGTGCATTATTTGTGCAGAAATCACAGGAAACAAATAAGGTCCACTCGATCATTGATCCCCTTGGGATCTTGTGTCTGTAATTTCCGAATCCAAAATATCTCTCTCTGTAAAAGAGTCTTGGTGAGACTTTTGCCGGGTGTGGGGGTAACAACTTCAAGGATCTGGAATTTCATTTGCGCTATTGTGTGTCTATTATTCTCCCAGTGTACAGCCAAACTGACATACTCTCACACACCCATAATGCCCCCCCCCCAAAAAAAAACATCCTGCATTTTAATCTGCAGTAAGGGGGATCACCCTTAGGGAGGACTCCTAGGTTTATGCACGACTACACACTCCCCTCCGAGTTGCAGGGTAGTTTATAAAGAAACCCATCGGGGAAAGGGGTCCCCGGTGCTATGTGTCATACATTCCCAGGAAGGCACTTATCTGTTCATGAAGTTCTAGCCACTGCCTTTGCGTCAGTGTCCTATTGTCCCTATATAAGGCAGGAGGTAGAGTCCGGGTGAAGTGAAGAAGGGGAGGCAGTGTACCGGTCTCATGAGACACACAGTGATCAAGATGGAGTTCGTACCATTCTATGGCCGGGGACGACAATCTCGGTGAAAGTTCCTGAGTGGTACGAGGAGTATTTAGCCATTTGGTACGCTTCAAAAAGTCATCTACTTGCTGCGTAGTAGTGAAGAAATGTTGTTTTCCTTGATGTGTTACTCGTAGTCTAGCCGGATACATTAGTGCATAGTCTATTTGCGCCTGGTGAAGCTTTTTGCTTGGCTGGAATGAATTTCCGCCGCTCTTCCTGGACGGCAGCCGTGAAGTCAGGCTAAAGGGTGCAAGCATTTCCCTCGAACGTGAGCTTCCTCTTCTCCCACGCTGTCTTGAGGGCCACTTTGCGGTAATTGAGCAGCCTCGAGATGATTGGATGAGGCAGGCTTCCTGGTGGCAGTTTGGGGCCTTTGGAGCGATGTGCCTTTTTGACTATGAATTGTGAGGACAAAGATTCAGCGCCAATCGTTTCGCGCAGCAGCCTCTCTTTAAATTCTTCCATCTGGCCTGTATTGGTACTCTCCGGAATACCTATAACGCGGATATTGTTATGTTTGCTGTGCGCCTCGAGGTCTTCTTTCTTGGCAGTGATGACTCTAAGTAGTTTGTCCATCTGTGCCACGTGTTGTCTACTGTGTTGGAGATGCGGCGTTCGATCTCTTTTATACGCTCATCGTGTTTGTCCAACTTATGTACAATGGCATCCATACGTGTGTTCATGGTGTCCATTTTACATTCTATAGAGGTGAGGCTTTGTTGCATTGCTAGTAGGAGTTCTTTCAAGTCGTCTTCTTGCAACTGCACTGACCCTTGTGTTTGTTCTCCACTAGTGTGGTCAGGATCCTTTTGTTGTGAGCGGGTTCCTTATTTTAGCTTCAAATGGCCGCCGAGTTTGCTTCGCGTCAGCTTTCTCCATTCTCTAGATAGTACTCTACTTTGCAACAACTGCTTTGGAATTGACAGTCTACTACCTCTGTGTGTCTGATACCCAAGGGGAGTGTTTCCACACTTAGGGGCACATTAGGATGGTCGGTGGATTTTGTCCGCATGCCATACCGTCATAAAAAGGGACCGCCCGCCATAAGGGCGGGGGTCCCATGTGTGCCATTAGATTGCGCCCGCCACAATGGCGGGCGCATCCTGCATCCCTAACATTGTGGCGGGTGGTGCACTCAGCATAGGCCACCACAATGCCATGGAGGCATGTTGTGCACTTCAATGCACAACATGGCAGGCACCGCCTGGTGCCTGCCATGTTGTTCATGGAACTGCAGGGGGTGCCATAGGTACCCCCCCATGTGCACCCCCACTCCCCCAGAGTCCCTGGGGGCCCTCAACGGGCTCTCCAAGCAGACTCCGCATGCCTTTCCGTGGCGGCAATGCCACCACGGAAAGGCATCTGTATACCCACATTCTAATATGGCTGGCGGTGTCTTTCAGACACTGCCACCATATAGAACCTTTTTTCCGCCCGGTCGACATATTGACGGATCGCCCCGCCATCCTAATGGAGCCCTAAGTGCAAAGCGCCTAGGACAACTGAAGGGCCTCCAGAGATGCTGTTGCCAGTGGCTCCTTTTTCCACCGTAGCTCAACTGAGCAAGTAGGACGCCGTCAATGCAAGTAGGCCACTGTCACCTTGTTCCAGTGCAAGATATGTGATTGTGCATGTGTTATGTCATGTGCGCAGATGGGGCAGACTCACTCCCATAGCGCTCAATGCACTCTTCTTAGTAAGGTCAAACTAATCTAGAAGCAGCCTGTTACACAGGGGCGGCCCTACCGCAGTAATCCTTTCTCTGAGCTCCCCCAGCCCACAAGGAAGGTCTTTGTGGTTCTTTAATGTAGTGCCTGTAGGACCGCCAAGATATGCGCTGACCGGGCTCCGTAGGTATCAAAGGGGCCGCGTTCGAGTGGCTCACTAGTGAGCGGTCCATTCAGCTATTCCTCTGTTCCTTGCGGCCGCAAGACAGGGGGATCAGCAGGGGTTCCAAGTAGCTCCTGGCCACCAGTTTATCGCATGTCAGTGAGCGGGAGTGGCCAGTCTCTCATGGGGCAGATTCACTCCCTCAGTGCTTTATGCACTCTTCTTGGTAAGGCCAAACTGATCTTGCTACACAGGGGCGGCCCTGCTGCAGTAATCCTTTCCCTGTTCTCCCCCAGCCCACAAGGAAGGACTGTGTGGGTCTTTCGTGTAGTGCCTGTAGGACCGCCAAGATATACACGAGAGGGCTCCGTAGGTATTAAGGAGGCCGCACTCGAGTGACTCAACAGCAAGCGGTCTATTCAGCTATTCCGCTGTTCCTTGCGGCTGCAAGACGGGAGGACTAGCAGGGGATCCAAGTCGCTCCTGGCCACCAGTCTATCGCATGTCAGTAAGCGGGAGTCACCAGTCTCTCAAGAGGGTATATCCAATGTGCACTCACCACCACTTCTCCGTAGCACCGCAAGTCCCAGCCGGATCAGACGTGCGGCCCGGCATCCGAGTCCAGGTGCGCCAGTCGGCGCCACAAGTGTTTCTTCAGGGGAGCATCTGCGGCAGTCAGCAGCGGTCAGGAGTATAGGCAACAGCTCCTCTAGGCAACAGGGTCATGTACTCCACCCCAGCATTATGGATCCTTTAGTAAGATATCCTGGGCAGGATAAATGAGCAGAGCTGCAGGAGCCTCACAGCAGTGCGGCCATCTTGCTCGTGCGCAACTAGCGCCCCATGGTTGTGTATATCCCAGCTCTTTCGTCCCACTTTCTGTGCTCTCCTTCCACCCTCCCAATCATCAGCAGGATCCAGCCAGCCTCACAGCAGAGCCAGGCCCCAGAGCAGGGGGCACTGCAGTCTGTGCCTGTCCTTCTCCTCGCAGCTGCCCGAGCTGTGGCCTGGCTCTGGGAAGAACAGCAGGACATGAGCTCTTTGGGAGGGAGGGGCGAGGGGGGATGAGCAGACCACCAGACAAGTATATGTGTGTGAAAAAGGCCGCTTTATTGAAACAGGTGCACATTAACAAATTAAAACCTCGGCCAATGCCTTACAAAACTAATCCTCACTAAATAATAACTTCCTTAATTTCCACCACCCCCACCCCTAAAACGTCATTGACCCCGCCCCCACCCGAACATTACATCATTACAAATCCAACAATGCAAACACCCCGCATAAACATTTCAACTTATCAAACCCTCCAAACCATAAAACCAACTCCACTGTTTACCCTCAAACCCCTCTTGGTCCCCCAACCTATGCAACCATCCCAACCAGTCATCATGCCCAATTCCCCCTGCCGAATGTGCCAACCAAGTAAAAACCAACCACAAACTTGCCAAGCCTGACAAAAAACAACTAAACCCTGCACAGCACCTGTTCCAAGCGACAAATATAACAGAAAAAAGGGCCCCCGTGTCCACCTGTTCCAGCAAAAATGCCCAAAAAGAAGGAAAAAGACAGAAAAAACCTAAGAATCAGAAAAACCAGGAAAAAAGACCAAAAAAATACCCCAAAAGTACAAGTACACGAAACATGTACCGAAAAAGAGGGAGGGAGGGAAAAAATACTCTCAGCACTACCTCCCGGCCACCAGGTCACCAAACCTAAAATGGTCGCCGGGGGGAGGAGCCGCAAGCATTTATGCTCGGGCTACATTTGGTAGGAAAACAAGCCCAATCTCAAAAAATGCCCGGGAGACTGCAATAACCCCCCCCTGACCCTCCCAAACTGCCCGGGGGGGGCCTCCCTACGGTCGGCTGCCCCCCCCAAGCCCCCCTTGGGAGGGAGGGGCGAGGGGGGGTGAGCAGACCACCAGACAAGTATATGTGTGTGAAAAAGGCCACTTTATTGAAACAGGTGCACATTAACAAATTGAAACCTCGGCCAATGCCTTACAAAACTAATCCTCACTAAATAATAACTTCCTTAATTTCCACCACCCCACCCCCACCCCTAAAACATCATTGACCCCGCCCCCACCCGAACATTACATCATTACAAATCCAACAATGCAACACCCCGCATAAATATTTCAACTTATCAAACCCTCCAAACCATAAAACCAACTCCACTGTTTGCCCTCAAACCCCTCTTGGTCCCCTAACCTATGCAACCATCCCAACCAGTCATCATGCCCAATTCCCCCTGCCGAATGTGCCAACCAAGTAAAAACCAACCACAAACTTGCCAAGCCTGACAAAAAACAACTAAACCCCGCCACCCAGAAAGCGGGGGGGGGAGAAATACACCCCCCTATCTGCCCCCCAAAAACAGTGCAAAGACACTAAAGAACAAAAAAGGGGGAATTAACCAGCAAACTCCTGAATCTTCAAACAACGAGACAAAACTTCTCGCAACTCCAAAAGATATAAGTCCATACCCAACCGAGAAAGGTGAACACCATCTCCCGAAAGAACTCAACCGCATCATACAGAATGTCACTATGGGACACGCGACCAAAACCCAAATCTCTGCAAAACTTGGAAACCTCTTGGTTGATCTTTTTCCACGCCTTATCAATTGCCTTGGGCTTGTTAGCCCCTCTCCAAGATCTCCTCGGGACCAATTCCGTCCAAAAAACATGACAACCCGCCCACTGCTGCCTCAATAGAGAAAGATCCTTCTTCATTGCTCGTAAGAGAACCACTCCCTTCACCTTGAACAGATCATTTTCTCCCAGGTGAATTACTAAAACATCAGGACAGTGGCCCCCGCCCAACCAGGAATTAAGAGCAGGAATCAACTCCTTCCAACACATACCCCCTCTGCCCCTCCAAATCACATTGAAAAAACGCTCATTAAAACCAAGCATTGATCCAAAATAGCTATTCCGTGCTTGAATCTGTGCCCACTTCACGAATGAAGGACCCACAATCCAAATGGTCATAGCCGTTGACCGAGGACCACCACCGAACCTGGAATGAGAAAAGCAGCATCAGATTTTAAGACAAAGAGGGTGACGCAAGCGCCTCGCCCACTTCATTTCGTACATAGCGCTGAAAACACCTGGAGGACCAACGCCCTAAGCGCATGATATCTTGCCCAGACCAACCCCGATTATGTGCCTCAGTCGCTGCCCCAATTCGAAAAGAATGAGTGCCATACTTCTTGTCATCCAAACCAATGCTCCTCAAAGCTTTGCGTAGGACCATGCGCGCAATTGATATTCAGTTACCCTGGCGCCATCTGCGTGCTGAAAAACGCCAGCTTCCAGAGCCCCACCAGAAACAGTACACCATCTCCTGGCCCACTGCAAGGGGCACATTCCAAAGGGTGAGGATGCTTCTAACCAGACCCCTTTACCCTTACCTCTTTGATCCGTTTTTGAACGAAGCAGCTATATATGAACACCTTTCTCAGACAGATGAACATCCCCCCACCCAACACCTTTATTAAACTTAGAACCCAACAACTCTGAAACCCTAAATGCTCCAAAAAACATCCACACCATGAGCGTGGAAAACAGGCAAACCTCAAAATCATCTGTACTAATAAAAGGAAGTGCCTCCACCACCCGGGCCAGATTCTGCCAAGACAAGGGATTCCAAACTGACTGCTGTACACTGCGTTCTCGAGCCCACCCCTCCAACAATCTCCTCCCCACTTCACCGGCCGAAGGAGAGTAACCCCAAAGGAGTTTACCCATAAAGGATATGCCTGCTAACTTCCCAGCAATAGTAACCCTGGATAACCCTTTATCCATCAAGTACAGAATAAATTGAACTACATCCTCCAAACGCCTCCAACCAGGTTCCCGCCTGCGAGCTCCTGACACCAAAAAGTCCCTCCAAGCCAGGTCATATGCGGCTCGAGTAGATGAAGACAACGAACCTACCACCAACTGTAGGACCCTATGTTGCCGACCTCCCATAGGTGCTCCGGCATGCGTGTCGGTGTCCTGTCCGCCTCCGAGGCAAGCCCATGGAACCTCTCCCACTGCAAACGAGACAAAGCATCCGCAATGTCATTGTCCACACCAGGAATGTGCAGAGCCCTAAAGCTGATGTCATACCTAAGGCACCCCAACACAAAGACTCGCAGCAATTTCAGAATCTGGGTATCCCTGGCAGACTGCCTGTTGATAATGTCCACCACAGCTCGATTGTCAATTCGGAACAGAACCTGTATGTGGGCTAACTCCTGCCCCCACAGCGTCAAAGCCACCACCACTGGAAACAATTCCAAGAAAGCGATAATTCTGCCACCATCTTTCCACAGTTCCGGCCATTTCTCCGCGCACCACCTGCCTTGACAATACAAGCCAAAACCATCACTGCCTGCCGCGTCTGAAAAAATTTGAACCTCCCACAGCCAGTCCTCCTCCCGAGCCAAAGGAACTCCATTAAATGAATGCAAAAAGGTGGACCACATCCGCAAATCCTCTTTCACCCCAGCATTCAATCTCACACGGGGATGAGGCAAATGATGTCCCGACAGTGCCCTGCCCAGACGCCTGCAGAAAGTTCAGCCTGCTCTCACCACCCTGCAGGCAAATTACCCAACAGGACCTGTACCTTTTTCACTGTAACCTTTGGTTTTGCCAACATTGTCTGTAAAAGATCCAGCATTTTCACTTTCTTATCCTGTGGCAAACGAGCCTGCATAGCTCTTGAATCAAAGCTCAATTCCCAAAAAAGACATGGCCGCGCAAGGACCCATGGTCTTTTCCGGTGCCAATGGCACTCCCAAATAATCCATAAGTTCTTGAAATGTGTCCAATGCTGCCTGACACTCAGAGGATCCCTGGGGCCCCACAAAAAAGAAATCATCTAGATAGTGTGTCACAAGCTCATGACCAGATTGGTGTGTGAAAACCCACTGTAAAAAGGTGCTAAAGGTTTCAAAAAGAGCACAGGACATCGAGCAACCCATTGGCAGTGCTTTGTCCACGTACCACTTTCCATGGAAATGGATACCCAGAATACACCAGTCTTTAGGATGGACTGGAAGCAGCCTAAATGCAGATTTAATGTCGCATTTTGCCATTTCGGCCAAGGGACCCGCTGCCACCACTAAAGACATGTAGAACAAGGGGAGCTTGGCCCTTAGAGGACAAGTGGGGAGGCTGGGCCTAAATATAGTAATCAAACAAGAGTGCCTCTCACTTTTCAATTACAGCCAAAAATCAGGGCAGGTTGAAGACGCTATTTGTCATTTTCAACACGGTATTTTTATTTATACCAGTTACTTTTGTAGTTTGTTGAATATTTGTCGTACACAACATATGATAAGCAGAAAAAGACCTGTACAAAGCATCAATTTTAAACAGAGTTTAAATTATTCATTGTGACAAATTGCCAAAATTACACGTGGACCTAAATGTGGTCAACAGATAGAAACATTAAACATATGTGACAAAGTACATAGTGCAACACATATTTACATCAGTGCAAAATTTGATTAAAGCAAAGAACTAGCAAAAAAGGGAAAGATTAGAAAAAAGGAGCGCGAAAATGAATTCGGTCGCGTCTCAGTACGTTTTAATGTAACATGGATTTTTTTTCCCCAATTAATAATTGACATTTGCACAAACCACAAATCCCATAATGCAAAGCGATCCCTCAATGATTCATTGCCATAGCAACCACAGCAGCATCCATCTTGAGAGACCAGACAGAATGCTGTGAGCCGCCAACAGAATCACTACGAGGTAAGCAATGCTCCTGCGGCACAGCGCCGCGTCCCAGCGCGCTCGTAAGCACTGAGGCTTGCTGGAGACTAACAACAACTCCGTTTTTCCTTAGCGGAATTGGAGCCCGTCCACCAAACCTTAACACGTCGACTTCGCCAAGACGTCCCCTCAGACAACAGGATCCCCTTGTGGACCCACACAGTGGCAAGCGCAAAAGGTATTATTCCCGCTTGTCGGAAGGGAACTGTTTAAAGACCCAGGTTTAGCTCACAAGTGCCGATATATAATTACTTTTTTGTACACAGCGCCACTGCCCCCTCCTCGACTGCGAGCACGCAGCGGATCCTTCATCCCGCAACAAGCAGCCGTTCTGATCGACTTTGAAACTAATGACGGTACGCTTAGCGGTGATTCATTTTCATTTTCTAAGTGGTAGCATTTAAATGTCCGGTTTGTGCTATAATGCCCGTTCTTTCCAATTGTAGGCGCTCCACACTTGGACCCACTTGCAAGTCTGCACTTTATTTCCCTGCTGGAATCAGTTTTTTCTAAAAGCGGTAGGTCACAGCTGATTGTCACAGCATAAGGAGTGTTGTCTCCGCGTCAAATCATTACACTCAAACCTTTCCCTTTTCTTAAATTCACAGATAGATTAACTATGCCCTGATGAGAATCCTGACAGTTAATCTCTGGATTCGAAACGCGTCGGCGAATTAGAAAAGGACAATTCAAATTCAAGCCATTGCTGACGATAAAATAGAGTCTCGAATTCATTTTCGCGCTCCTTTTTTCTAATCTTTCCCTTTTTTGCTAGTTCTTTGCTTTAATCAAATTTTGCACTGATGTAAATATGTGTTGCACTATGTACTTTGTCACATATGTTTAATGTTTCTATCTGTTGACCACATTTAGGTCCACGTGTAATTTTGGCAATTTGTCACAATGAATAATTTAAACTCTGTCTAAAATTGATGCTTTGTACAGGTCTTTTTCTGCTTATCATATGTTGTGTACGACAAATATTCAACAAACTACAAAAGTAACTGGTATAAATAAAAATACGGTGTTGAAAATGACAAATAGCGTCTTCAACCTGCCCTGATTTTTGGCTGTAATTGAAAAGTGAGAGGCACTCTTGTTTGATTACCACTAAAGACATGGCCACATCAACAGAAGAATAGGACACTGAAGCTGACTCTTCATCAATGAAATCATTCACTGATGCCCCTTCTGGCCATGATAAGTGTTGGATTAACCTATACTGTCCAGGCTCTTTTTTAGGAACGACTCCTATAGGTGAAATGATCAAGTCCTCCAAAGGCCAATCATCAAAAGGACCTGCCATCCTTCCTTCTAGCACTTCTTTATCTAGTTTGTCCTGCACCACTGTTTGAAGCTCATCCGCTGATTTCAAATTCCTGGACCAACGCCGCACACGAGGACCTGAATATCCCAATCTGAAACCTTCTCGGAAACCTGTTAACAAAATCTCTTGAGCTCTCACATCCCCATACCCCCTCAGACTGTCTGCCAACTGATACAACTTAACCGGAGTACGAGCCTTTGGACCCAACCCCAGGGGCATTATTTCCCCCTCTGTTTGCCTGGGATTGTTGAGAGGGGCCGGACGTGCCAGCACCCTGCTGGGACCACTGTTGCCCACCTGCTGATCTAGGGCCCCAGCACTTGACCGAAGGGTGTCTCCTACCACATTGAGAGCATTCATGTCGAAATCTGCAGAACTCCTTTGAACACAGCCCCTTGTTAAAGTCCCAACAAGCCCCCCCTCCTGACTGTGTAACCGCTGTGCTTCCCACCCCTCCCCTGGTGGGCTTTCCTAGCCGTGAAAATGGTTTTACCACCGACTGAAACACCCATCGTGTGTTGCCAAAGATCTGTGTCCAATTCACCCCACTTGGCATCAGGGTCCCACGCCATACGGGCTCTGAACTCTTCATCATATTGCGCCCATGCAAAACTACTACCAGTGATCTGTGCTTTTCTGATAACATCCAAGTATTTAAATAAAGCAACGCAGCGCTCCGGAAACTTTTCGCAATACACACTAGCGTAAATTAAAAATGCTGACGTCCAGATTTCAATAGTCAGCGGTACCTTAGGGCGCTTAGCCAGCTCATACTCTTCCTCCTTTGAACCTTCCTTAGAGCGCACCTCCCTATGTAGCAACTTCAAAAGCTCTACATACTCACCTTTCCAAATCCTCTCTTTAGTGAAAACCATCAAATGGGCCCCTAAAGGCTTAGTCACACCCATATAGGGTAATTTCTTAATTTTCAATTCCTTGCTATGCAAAGGATCTTTTCCTTCCCCTATGGACTCAGTGTTCGTGCCACTCTCAACCTTAGCGGCCGCACCCTCCCCATCACCTGTTCCTACCCCTTGATCCTTAACATAGCGCCCCTTATACAATTTACCTCCCGTCTCACCTCCAACGACTCACCCCGATCCCCACAGACACCATTTTTGGTTTGGCCCGTGGTTCACAAAGCTCACCTGGGTTTAACACGGGGGCTTGCCCTGGCCCTGACCTCCATGCCATTTGGTCCGCGTTGTCCACCAACCGAGGAACCCTTCCTGCGGGGCCGCGCTCTCGAGCTGGTCTGGACACCACCACTTTCTTTGCTTGCACCGCCACCGGTGCCTGTAAAACACTATGAGAAGCATGAAAATGCCCCCCCCAGACACAGTATCACGCAGTTCCACTTCCCTGGGGCTATCCTCATCATAGTCCAAAATCAAAGACTCCTCCATCCGGGGAGGGCTTGACACCAGCGATCTCTTATGAGCCTTACCAGGCCCCCCCCCACACCAGATTGGGCCTTACCAACCCTTTTTTGAACACTCAACGGGGGAGCCGACTCTACACGCCCAACCTTTCACTATTCCTGTGAAGATTTGCAGCAGACCAATCCATCCTCTTTGTGTGAAGATATGTAGGGGCCAGCGAGGTCGCGCCGGACCTGCATCTGCTGTGCCGCGCTAGGCTCCACCCTCCCTTCTCCTCGGTGAACATGGGCTGGACTCCGCCCTACCGAGTCTGCTGTCCCACGCCGGTCCCTAACCTGAAAAGAAAAAGGCTGGACTGATGTGCCGGGCCCCTGACTACTAACCACACCGAGACCATCTGACCCCCTTAACCAATCTCCCTGCATGATCCCCTTGTCTTGCAGCACCACATCACCTGAAGGAAAACCAACCCTACGAGAAGGAGGGGAAGGCTCCACCACCTCTTCCCCACTGCTCCAATCCAGCATAGCCTGTAATACAGCCGACGCAGGACCTAGAGTTTGGCCTCCAGACGTAACCCGTTCCTGAACCACTGCATAACGAGCCTCCATCACTTGACTCCCCAACTTAGGATTGTGAAACTCAACAACCCCCCCCGACTCCTCCTGAAAACCAAAACTCACCCCACTCCTGCCCCTACCAGAGTCACGAACACCCTCAGACCAAGAAGGAAAAACATCAAGCCCCTCCCAAGACCTTTCTCCCAATCCAAAACTCTTACTCCCTACCCCCTTGAAGAAAAGGTGCCTGTCTGTAAACTCCTAAAAACCTCCCTACTTGACACCAAGGAATGAACGGGGGAAGACAACATGCCTGCCTCATGCCCCCGAGCCCCAAAGACATGTCCTCCCAACCCCCCATCTGTGCCCACTCCCCCTCTCCCACTGACCCACTCCGGACAGATATCACCTCACCCCTAGTAGAAACCGGAGGGGAAAACAACAGGGGGCTAAATTGCCCCATCCCACCTTCAGCACAAACGTCCTCTGCAGCCTGAACGTGTAACACCTCCTGCCTCACAATTCCTCCCTGCCCCCCAACAGACGAACGCGCCGGTGTCAAAAGACTCGCCCCCCTCCCTGACACACTTGAAAGCGGCATTATTTCCATCCCCGGGATGGCAGAAAAACCTGCCCCTCTCTTCCCAGAAGTATGGGATTCATTAGAGGGCGCGACGGGGAACTATCAACACGCGCTACCTCCTCCCCCCTCCCCGTGTAGACGCTGCCGATTCCAAAGCGGAGGCCGAATCAGAACGCTTCTGGCCGCCGCGCTGCGCACTTTTCCTCTCCCGCTGCGCCGGAACCGATCCTGCCCGCACCAAAGGCGCCGGAGCTTGAAACGGCTCCCGTGGCCCCCCAGCAGACAGAGCCCCTACTTGAGCGGGTCTTACCTGAACCGAAGACCGCTCTGCCTCATCACTCGCCGCTTCCTCCAGCCGTCTTGCCTTCACGCTCGGGACCGCCTTCCGAACACGAGAGCGGCCGCGTTCGCTCAGTGCCCCCGAGCGAGTATGCTTGGGGGTGACACAAGCCGCCACCACAGCCGCTACACCGTCAGAAGCATGACGGTGAGGCCGCGACGGGCCCTCTACACTGCCAATTACCAAATCGAGCCTCCCTGCTTCACTAAGAAGCCGAATGGCTTCCAATACTCTATAATCCTCAGACGCCATAATACACAATAATTAGACAACAAAAATACTAATTCACTAATATTTAGAACTACCTCAAAAAATTCTCTCAGCACTACCTCCCGGCCACCAGGTCACCAAACCTAAAATGGTGGCCGGGGGGAGGAGCCGCAAGCATTTATGCTTGGGCTATGTTTGGTAGGAAAACAAGCCCAATCTCAAAAAATGCCCGGGAGACTGCAATAACCCCCCCCCTCCGCCTGACCCTCCCAAACTGCCCGGAGGGGGGGAGCCTTCGGTCAGCTGCCCCCCCAAGCCCCCCTTCTATGAGCTCTTAGTTTCTATCAGCGCTGTCCCTTTCAGATCAATCCGCTGGTTTGCTATCACTCTCCTGTCTTCCCCCTCCTGTTCCTACACCCCACTCTATCGGCTCTGTCAGTCACGGGGAGTCAGGTGGACGGAGCTGGAGGTCTGTGGTGCTAGTTAAGCATCGTAAACCAGGCCGGGTTTCTGTAAAGCGCTGACGAAATATTCGGTGGCACTAGTTAGAGGCACCAATGCTCTTTGACATTTATACTGACGCAAGAGTAGAAAGTACATATGGAAAGTACACATTATGCTTTCCCTGCTTTGGATTCAACATGGTGTAACCACACTTGATTTTCATAATCTCCCTCCTATTGTTTTTCTTCAAAAGACTTATTTTCTAGAAAATCTCAATTAGGATATTATTCACAATGATCTATTTCTGTTGCTAACATGCTAAATTAAAACTTATTTCTGTTATAGTTTCCATACATATATTTTCTTTATTTTGCGCATTGTTTTTTAAGACTGTGCTTTGCAATGGGCGCGTTATGTAATATGCTGTTTGTCTTCTATAACACGCATAAGTGAAAGTTATCTGTGTTATATTTATTTTCAAACAATATTGCTTTTGTTCGTGATGTGTAATAATATGCTGTGAATTGATTTTTTTTCAGTGGACTGGGTGTCAGTGTAATGTGGCTAAAATTTACTTTTGAGGGTGTGCAATTCTTTTTTTTTATTACATTTAGTTGTAGGCACTTGAACTTTGATCCCTAGCTTCAAAGTCGGCACCTCTCTCCCTTTATTTTGCAGATGTTTTTTTCGTCCTAGTTCTATAATATACTGTTTTTTGCTCAAATAAAACTTATTTCTACTCTAGTTTAGCTATATATATTTTTTTCTTTATTCTGTGCAATGTTGGTTTTGTGCATGCTGTAAAATGTGCGTATTTTGTAATATGAGGTTTTTCTTAAATAACACTCGGTACTAAAAGTCATCTATGTTATACTTACTATTTAGGTTACACTATATTGCTTTTCGTCGCGGTGTGTCATAAATATGCAGTTACATTATTTTTACACTTTAATACCTGAAACACAATAGTCTTGCATGTATTTTTGCCATTCGCACTGTATATCTGCCTTACATAGGGTTACACATTTTTTTTTTACTACGTACTAGGTATAAATGTGCGCACACTTATTTATGTAAACCATTTTAGACTTAAAACTACTGCTTAATTTCAGCTGGGGTTTTCCTGTACACACCACAGCACTTAATAAGTAACATACACTCTTATAATGTAAAAATCATCCAAAAGTATTGATTGAAGTGATTTTAAATAACACCACTTAAATCCATAATATATTTATGTACACACAAAGTAAATAAAATGTTTGCCCAGGATCACAGGATATTGGGGCGACAGCAAAACTTGAACTTTAATCCCCAACCTCAAATTCGGCACCTTTCTCCCTTACGCCACATCCACTCCACAATGACCTTTCTCTCACACATTCTGCTCCTTCTTTACAGCACATTTATTTACCTTTCCCACTTGAGCCCATCCTTCTTTTCTACTCTTACCCCTAACACTTTTTTCCTTTTAACATTTTCTCCTTTTCTTCCACTTCTTTGCTAATTTCTCTCCACACTCACCCTCACTTATCCCTATTCTGTCTCTTAGCCACTCTCTAAACACGTTCTCTCCTTCTCCCATTCTCCTCCTCTTCACATCTGTTTTACACCCACCCTCTCTCATACACTCTCGTAACACCACACCACCCCACTTTACGCAACACCAAACCACTCTACGCAATGCCAATCCACTCTATGCAATGCCATTCCATTATATGCAGCTTTACTCCACGCAACACTACACTGCTTTGCTCCACTCCATACCACTCAGCTTTACTCCACAGCACTCTGCTTTACTCCACGTCGCTCTGCTTTACTCCTTTGCTGGTCTTCTTTACTCCACTCTGTATTACTCCATACCACTCGAACATTACTTCACTCTGCTTTACTCCACTCAGCTTTACTCCACTCCACACCACTCTTATTTACTCCTCTCAATTCAACAGCACTCTGCTTTACTCCACTCCACACTCCTTTACTTCACTCCATTCCACTCCACTCTGTTCAGCCCCACTCTGATTTACACAACTCCACACAACACCACTCGACTTTACTCCACTCCAATCTGCTTTACCCCACACCACTCTCCTCTACTCCATACCACTCTGCTTTACTCCACTCTGCTCAATCCCCTGCTGCTTTACTCCACTCTTCTCAACACCCCTCTGCTTTACTTCACTTCACTCAACTCCACTCTACTCTACTTTACTCCACTTTGTTTTACTCCACTCTACGCTACTCTAATTTACACCACTCCACTCAACAACACTCTGATTTTCTTCAATCCACTCTGGTTTACTTCACTCAACACCAATCTGCTTTACTCCACTCCACTCTACTCAACGGCACTCTACTTTAGTCATCAACACTCTGCTTTACTCCACTACACTCCACTTTACTCCATGCCACTCTACTTTATGGATTTAGGAGTAGCGTGCTATTCACAGAAAAAGTGCTTCAACACCTCATCATGGGTAGCAAGCGCT
The DNA here is from genome assembly GCF_964261635.1 of Lissotriton helveticus. Taxonomy (NCBI): domain Eukaryota; kingdom Metazoa; phylum Chordata; class Amphibia; order Caudata; family Salamandridae; genus Lissotriton; species Lissotriton helveticus. Next base: position 606,710,384 of record NC_136072.1, on the reverse strand, counting down.
AAATAAATGTAAACCTTTTTCCTCTTCTATCTCTCCACTATCCTTTCTCAATCCAAATAACTGACAAACATATCCACCACTCAAATTACTTTCATATTTCACATTACTAATTCACCACTAATCGTTTATGGGTTCTGTAGTAGCATGCTACTCGCCGGAAAAATGCTTCAACATCTCATCAGGGAAGCAAACGCTATATAAATGTAACCCTTTTTCCCTCTTCTATCCCTCCGCCATCCTTCTCCATCCAAATAACTGACGAACATATCCATCACTCAAATTACTTTCATATTTCACTATACCAATTCACCACTAATCCTTTACGGGTTCCAGAATAGTGTGCTACTCGCCAACAAAGCGCTTCAACACCTCATCAGCGGGTAGCAAGAGTTATATAAATACAAACCTTTTTCCCTCTTCTATCCCTTCACTATTCTTCTCAATCCAAATAACTGACTAACATATCCACCACTCAAATTACTTTCATATTTCACTATACTAATTCATCACTAATCCTTTATAGGTTCCGGAGTAGTGTGCTAAGCGACAAAAAAGCGCTTGAATGCCTCGTCCGGTGTAGTATGCGCTATATCAATGCACTTACAATACAACGCTTTACTCTATGGCACTCTTCTTTGCTCCATTCTACTCTGCTCAATGCCACTCTGCTTCTCTCCACGCCACTCTGCTTTGCTCCATGCCACTGGTCTTTACACCAATCCACTCAGCACCTAAATAAAATGTTTGTGGCTACGACGAAACTGAATCCCCAACCTCAGAATCTGCATCTTTTTCCCTTACGCCACATCCACTCCACAATGACCTTTCTCTCACACATTCTGTTCCTTCTTTACATCACATTCGTTTACCTATTTCACCTGATCCCGTCCTTCTTTTCTGCTCTTACCCCTTCACACTTTTTTCTTTTTAACATTTTCTCCTCCTCTCTTCCACTCCTTGCTCAATTTCTCCCCAATCTCGCCCTCACTTACTCCTATTTCATCTGCCTTTTAGCCACTCTCTCCACACGTTCTCTTCTTCTCCCATTCTTCTCCTCTTCCCTTCTCATCTGTTTTACCCCCTCCCTCTCTCATACACTCCTCTCCCATAGGACGCATTTCATAGTGAAATTAACTGTATTTAAATTAGTCCTTGATTTTATTCTGGGGTTTCCGGTGAACACCACGGCACTTAATAGGGAAAAAATCACTCAAAAGTATTGAAAGTAATTTTAAATAACACCATAATACATTTTCTTACATACAAAATAAATAAAAATGTCTGTCTCTTTGTTTAAATAACGTTTTCTTTCATATTTAATGTTAAACACTGTTTTTTTGGCTTGGGTGGCCTTTTAAGCCAACAGTGCACACATTGCATTCTTTCTTTTTTTATATAAAAACGCTTCTCACTTGCATTGGAAGGCCTTTTGATACTTATGAGCATTGCCATCTCTTCTATATTGTTAATTTGCACCCAGACAGTAAACAGAGCATGTGCTTTATCACATGCTGTTTCATTTCACAGTTTGTTGTGAACTTTCAGCCAATGGGCTGAATTATTAGCTTGCTGGATATATTAACACCCTGCATTCAAAACACAATTGCACTTTACTATGTTTCGGCAAAATGTTGGTACTATCTGTACTGCAAATATGTTTATCTAACCCAAAGATATTACGCTTTTTTAAACATCATTTAAGAACATAATACATTTTCATACAGACAAAAACATTACAGGATTTTCTCAAAAACACATGCAGTTAGGGCACGCCACGTTTGTAGTTGTAAGCTGCACAATATGTGTTTTGCTTGTACAACCCGTGACGCTGCAGAGTAGATACTTTTATTATATTGAGAGCTCTGGAACATGCTTTTTGTTTTAAGCAATTTTAGCCTTTAAATCAGTGCTTAATTTGAGCCGGGGTATTCTTGTGCACAAAATGAAGCATATTTCTACTATAGTTTTGCTATATTCATTGTGTCGAAACGCGTAGCGTGTAAACTGTAATCAATAAATCACTTTGTAAGCGGATTCCTGAGTGCGCAATTTATTGCTTTGAAGCAATCGTGTTTTTCATATAAATATATATATAGATAGATATATATTCTTTATTCTGCGCAATGTTGCTTTTGGGCATGCTGTATAATGTGCATGTTCTGTAATATGCGGTTTGTGTTTTATAAAACCCAGTACTAGAAGTAGTCTGTGTTCTTACCATTAGGTTACACTATATATTGCTTTTCTTTGCGGTGTTTTATAAATATGCAGTTACATTATTTCTATACTTTAAGATCTATAACACATTTGTTTTGCAAAGCCATATTAATTTTTTAGCCATATATTGGACTGCACACTGTAGCATGGCTCGGAAAAAAACATTTGCAATGCAATAGGTCTTCCATTTGTTAGAGCTATAGCGGTTAAAAATGACAATGTGTTTTACTTTTGCTTTTTTAATAGCAATGGCAATAGCGCTATGCAAATATAATTACGCAATTGCAAATGAAAAACTAAAAGTAAGAAACATTGTCATTTTCAACACCAACCCCTCTATTTAGCGAGATCGATTGCATTGCAAATGCTTGCTTAGCTTAAAGTAATCAGTTTGGGATTGCCTCGTCAGTGTTTAGGGGCCCTGGATGTAGTGGGGTGCCAGGTCCCCCATCTGAATGGTGTATGTGACCGAAACAAGAAGCGCTAGGTTACATGTCAGACCGGATCACCTTAATTGTGCCAGTTTTGCACAGTGTTTCACTCGTGCCAGGCAACATTGTATTAGCCTTGAACTGACCAAACTGAAACAAAGTGTAATTTTTCTACTGGTAAAACGTTTTTGCGTTTGTATCCAGTGTAAATGCCATGTCAAAATTGTTCAGCAATGGTGCAAAATTACGGGATCTTTTAATGTGCTCTGGGGCTTCAACGCCCATAGGGTTCAAAGGGCTTACGCCCCCCACCCCCACCCCACCCCCTGTCGTGTGTGTCAGCCCGGCTGAGAGAGCATTTACTTGTTAACGAGGCTTTGTTGTTTTTTCACCCCTTCTAAGAGCCCCTCGATCTCCACTCTGCCTATTAATTGGAAGAATTACCCCCCCCGAAAATTTTACTGCCCCCCCCTCCCCCCCCCCTGAAATTTCGCTCTAGTTCCGCCTCTGACCTGTGGCGCAAGAGGCTTGTAAATAAACTCTTCTATTTGTCAACCTACTTTCACGTGGGGGTTTCTCCCAGGTAGGGTTAATTTTTGCATTGTTGAAGGTGCGCAAAATAATCTATTGAAATAACCCGTAAAGCGCTTTTTACAAAATTGTCTCAAGGCGCTATAGAACTGAAATAAACAGTGTAGCAAATTGCAAGAGCTAGAACGCAAACTTTTATTGAAGATTTATGTGCAATCTTGTAATCCTTTACTCAGCTCTGTCTACTTTAAAATTCTCATTTTTGTAAAACGTTTTGCATATTTTCAGTATCTGGACCAATTGAGAGCTTTAGAAAGTTGATAAAGCTCAAGGCGTGGCACCATATTTAATAAACAGGTGCCCAGATTTACTAAAACAAAATAGGACAGTGATGTGCTGCGTGAAAAAATGTGTTGCACAAACAGGATATCATTGTACAATCCCATATTTGCAAAAAGGGGTGCCTTGATAAAGACTTTTCCATGCTTGCACTAAAAATCTACTTCAACACGTAGGCACCTGTGCACCCAGCTCCCCTCTTTCCTGTGGCCTCCAGTGCTACATGCTTGTTCCAGCCTGATGAAGTGACCATGCTCACCATTCTTCCCGTCTGTGTCCAAAATATGAGCAGGCAAAGTGTTCCATAGTACAGTAGTAGCCACCTAGATGAAACAGCCTCCCCATCTTGTCTTCTGAAATCTGGTAATGATCTCACTCTTACGGGTGGAAGATCTGAGAGGCCTGCTAGGCATATAGACGTGAAAGAGAGTATTGAGTTGGCTTGGTCCTTTCTGATGCAGGGCTAAGAAGATCGGTCCAAAGGGGTATATTGGAAGATCTTTCCTAGGATCCTAATGATTTTTTAAATTTATTTGAAAAGTTTTATAAAGCGCGAACATGACCCAGCAGGATATCAGAGCGCAGTACAAAGTCACCCACTGGTTAAGCTTGAGCAGGAAAACATAATTGATACCTACGCATAAACAGTAGAAGCCCACAAGTTTCAACCCATTGCCCACATCATCAAAGGCTTTCACTGGCTAGCAGTAAAGAACAGAATAAAGTTCAAAGCCCTCTGCATCGCCTTCAAAGCCACGCAAAAACAAGGTCCACATTTTCTTTTAAAACCCCTTGCATTTCACGTCCCAAAAAGATCACTTCGATCAATGAATACACTCATCATGACGGTTCCTCGAACCAGAACTGTCACATGGGGCGATCGCAGTTTCACAGTATCAACAGCTAAACTTTGGAACTCCCTTGACCCAGACATCAGATCAGCCCCTACCCTGACCATCTTCAGAAAACGAGTTAAAACCTGGCTTTCCAACCAATAAATCTCCCCCCTCAACTCACACCCTGCACTGTCCACAGTGCCGAGACGCCCTCGGGCATTTGTTCGCGCTATACAAATCGCATAAATAATTAAATAAGCATATTAGAGACAATAGAAAATTGACATCAACACTTTGAGCAATAGGTAGATTGCATCGTTTGTCGGGTAGGTCAAAGTTGTAAGGTAATTGCAAGTAGTATGTGAGGTTACAGTACTATTGTCTCAAGTGTCTAATGATCAGACCTTTGACTTTTGACCTGACAGGGTAACAAAGCACTGTACGGTGTTGCCTGCTGGTTAATCTTGAGCAGGAAAACACAAACAAAAACTACGCAAAACAACAGAAGCATAAGGACAAAAGAAAATGGACATCAACACCTTGTACAATAAGCAGATTGCATCGTAGGTAGGGAAGTTCAAGGTTGTAGGGTCATTCCAAATAGTTTTCGAGGTTACAGTACTATTGACTCCAGTAGCTAATAATGCAGGCCTTTGACTACTTTTTAAAAAGAATAGGGACAAAGGGATTGTTCTGATTTTTGGCCGTAGAACATCCCATACTATCAGAGCAAGACCGGAGAAGGTGCACTTGTAAGTGCCTTTCTTTTTTAACTTTGGGGGTTTCAATAGTAGAAAGTTTGAGCTTCTTAGTGCCTAGTACCCACCCGATTGTTCAAGTTTATTTGCCAGCGTGTTCTGATGCAGTGCTTTGTGAGTCAAGCAAGCTATCTTATACTTGATCCTTGCATCAATGGAAAGCCAGTTTATTTGGATTATTTCAGGTGTGGTGTACTCTTGCTTTCTTGATCCGGTGATTAGTCTGGCAGCAGAGTTCAGATTGGCTCTTAATGGGGCAGGTTAGTTTTGGGCAGACCAGCCATGATCGCATTTCCTTAGTCTAAAAGAGAGATCGCGATAGATTGGACAGCTTGTTGCAGATCAGAGGGCAGCATGAACTTTTGGATTTTCCATAATGTGCAGAGATGGTAATTGGCTCCTCTAGTTGTAGCACTGATGTGGTCCTGCATGTTTAGGCATTTGTCCAGGATTAGGCCTAGTGATCTAGTGGAGGTAACAACATGTGGGGTGCAGTTGAAGGCTGTGATCTGTTTGAGCCAGTCCTGAATGGAAGCAGTATGATTGTGCGGGGCGAGCAAGAGGAATTCATTTTTGAGTGTATTTAGCAAAAGATGGTTGTGAGATAGTCATTGTTGGGTTTTTAAAAGTGCATAGTTGAGAGTAGTAATGGCATCTGGTGAAATTGTTTTCATATACAGTTGAGTATCATCAGAGTATATATTATATTGAATATTCGACTGTTTCAGAATTTCGGTGAGAGGCTCCAGATACAGGTTGAAAAGAGTTGGTGATAGTGCGTTTCCTTGTGGGACTCCAACTGAATTACTGTTGGAAAGGTCGTTGGTGACTTTGAATCTTTGAGTTCTACCTTGAAGGAAATTTAACACTGTACCTGATAACCCCATCCTTGTTTTAAGTAGGTCAATTAATTTGTCGTGTTTGACCACATCAAATGCTGAGGAGAGATCCAACAGTACAACTAGGCAAGTTTCATTCTGGTCTAGTAATCTTAGGGCTTCGTCCACAAAGTGTGCTAAAGCAGATTCTGTACTGTGTCTAATCTGAAGCCAGACTGGTATTGGGCAAGGTGTTGACAATGATCAATTACAGAGTTCAGTATGTATATATTTCTCAAGTAGTTTGGCTAGTGTCATGATTTTAGAAATAGTAGTTGTTAGGATCAGATATGTCTGCATTAGGTTTCTTTGGTATGGGGATGACTTGCCTAATCATGAGGGAATATAGAATGAGGCCTTGCATGAGGGATTCATGTACAATCCTCGACCAGAGCTGGACAATGGATGAGATAAGCACTTTAAAGAATTTGGTGGGCAAAGGATCGTTGAGGTGATTTGATCGTTTTAATGTAGTTAATATGTTAAGCAGGAAACATGGTGAGGAAACAGGTGCTCATGGTCCAGCTGACATGAATATCAATGCTCAAGGTGTCATCAAATATGACACCTAGGTCTCCGGCTGACTTGACTAGAATGGGTCCACAGTCCTTCGGCTGACAAGTGTTGGACTGGATGGACTCCTGAGTGCCAAACAACAAGACATCAGTCTTATCTGCAGTTTTAAGGTGTTGTACTTCGTACATCCACTGATGCTGGACATGAATAGATGGATCTTCTCAGAGCCAGATCATTAGAGATGGACCCGATGATTTGGGTGCCATCTGCATAAGACAGCACATGGAATCCAAAGGATTGCACCAGTTCGGCCAACGGGAACACATATACATTAAAGAGGGTTGAGGGATATTCCTTGGGGCACCCCACAGGGAAGACTGAAAGCTTCCGCACTGAAAGCCCCACAACTGACAATCTGTACTCTATTGGTTAAAATAGAAAGGAGGAATCTCAGGGTGATCCCACAGACACTGACTTGCTGCAGACGTTGGACCATCCATCTAAGTGAGATGGTGTAAAATGGTGTAGACAAGTCGAGCATTAAGAAAATGGCCTTACCTCCCTGGTCAACCTGGCAACGGATACTGTCTGCAGCCACTATGAGGAAGATTCTGTACTAGGGCCACTCCTGAAGCCATCTGCAAAGCGTACAGATGTTAGGCATATCAACACATTTAACCAATTCTTGGTTTATACATTTTTCAAGTATCTTGGCCAGAGCTGCCAGTAGGGCTATGGGGTGGAGGTTCTTCAGATCTTCAGGATCCGCATAGTTTTTTTTAAAGTAAAGAAGTTACGATCGCTTCCTTCCAGGGCTGGAGAAGACTCCTGAGAGTGAAAACATTCTGCAAGATGTCAGGGATAGGGACAGGGGCTAATTGGAGAGTTCTGGGTGAACAGGGATCCAAAGGAGACCCAGATTTATTGCTCAATAGCAGGTCCTTGCTTTGCTGCTGTGAGATGGGGGATCTCAGAGAACTGAATGGGCTGAGGGTCAGAGGTAGCAATTTCAAAAAGTGTTTTGCTGTCCCTAAGTAGATTGAAGACTGAGTAAATATTCAAGATTTTTTCCCAGAAATAAAGTGCTATCTGTCACAAAAGTCTTGAGATGACTTCAGAGCACCTGGGACGGGGGACTGGACAGTTCTTTCACTATTCTGAAAATAAGCTTGGAGGAGTTTCTGGCGGCCCTGTTTTCTCAGTAATGAACCAAGATTTGGTTATTTTGATGGCTTGTTTGTAGCGCAGTAAGAGGGCTTTATGTTTCTCTTTTCCCCTTGGCCTGGATTAGCCTTCCATTTCCTCTCTTGGCTAATGCAGTCTCATCATAAGCCCATAGGTTCATCAGAGAACCAGTGTGCAGATGGTTTACATCTCATAATCTTTCTAACCTTAAGGGGGGCATTCGTGTACAGAGCAGCGTTGACCCAGGCTTGGAAGCCTTCAGCGGAATAGACAGAGGAGTTATCAGGTCTGGTCCTGGTGTAATTGAGCACCTGTTCTAGGCTCTCAGCAGTGATTTTAGTCAGATTTCTGCTTATTATAATAGGTTCATGGGTGTTGTAAGTTGCCCCCGGTGTAGACCCGGGAGACAGAATGTAAATGTGATTCCTGATGGTCCGCCCAGTTAAGGGGATAGCTACTTTCAATGGACAAGTCATCATGATTGGTAAATATGCCATCAAGGGTATGTCTGGCAGGGTGAAAAGAGCACCTGCAGGGTGTCCTTACATAAGGAGTCATTAAAATCGAAGTTAAAATCCTCCAGAATGGTAAATTGATTGTGCCCCAAGAATGGCTCCAGGGTCTGGCACCAGATCTCTGGAAAACTGGCAAGTGTACTCGGAGGACTGTATAGTAGGAGACCGGAGAAGGTGTTATTAGCAGAGAGTTTCAGCCTGAAGTGGACTACCTTTGTATAGTCTTCAGTACTCATAGCCACAGACTCGAAGTGCTGCAAAGCACATCGCGTGCTACAGTGGCCAGTCCACCGCCCTTATGACCCTGGCGGTCGAGTATGGAAATAGTGTATCCTGATGGGACAGCATCCACCAGAACAGGACCAGAGTCCTCTTTGGTCCAGGTTTCCGTTATAAATAGGCAATCCAGGGACAATGCAAGAATCAGGTCATTGTTTCAGTATTATGTTTAATGAGGGACAAGGTATTGAGTAAGACACAGCAGAGATGGTTCTGATTGCCAGTGATGATTCTTGCAACTTTATATATGTACTATTGCCCTGCAGGCAATGGGAGACAACTAGGAGCATCCTGAGTGTTGAAATGGAAGTAACAGTTGGGGTAGTTACTGACTGCACTGTTACATAAGTCAAGCGTAGTCTGACATGCACCCTTGGAGCCTGTAGGCCGGAAGTTCATAATTTGGACTTAGGAACAATGACTTACCATGCTTGTGCTGTGTCCCTAAACTAGGAGCATCCCTGGCCTGTGGGCCATCCAGGCCTGGGCAGGCGCAGACAAACTTGCTTTCAGCGTGACCGCAGAGTTGTATTCATTAAGTAGCCAGGTAGCTTAAGTGTCTCCTTCCAGCTCAGCGCTGATTGACTGCCTCCTGATTCAGTGCCAATAGCGTGAATGTTCAAAAAGGCAGAAAAATACAGAGCTGCAAATTTAGTTTTGAAAACAATTACTCAGGTAAAGTGCAAAGAATGCCTCTAATTTAACTAAAGTGCGGTTTAACAGTTTCACCCCCAGAGAAGCGTCAGAAGTTTGTGCCCTACTAAGGACCTACTTAATGCAGACGGCAGCGCAACTGGGCAGTTGACCTGCACAGCGGGTGCCGCTGCACACCTGTCTGCGCCAATCATTGCTTGGACCACGTACAGTGTCACAACCCCTGGCCCTCTTGCGCCCCCAGCAGATACACCATTGCCGAGCTCTACACCATTGACCCTGGATGCTGTAAAAAAAAAGCAGACCCACACTCCATGGTAGGACCTTTCACCTGCACCCATTGCAACTTCACCTGCCACAGCACACACACCAGCCCATCAACCAGACCCACCCCGAACACACCACAGACACCACCTGAACAAAAACAACAACTCGCATTTGCCATTCTCAACACACGCTCACTATGCAAACAGACCACCGAGATTTGGGACCTCATGTCCACCCTCACACCTGACATCCTCTTCCTCACTGACACTTGACTCAACCCCACTTCCAAGCCTGACATCGCCACCGCAATACCTAAAGGATACAATATCAACCTGCGTGACCGCATCAACAAGCCTGGCCGAGGGATCACCATCATTACACAAGGAATACATCCATTGTTTGGGCCTCATGCGAGCACTTAAAAAGGTCTTTCAATGGACTCCTCTTCATTCCAGGAAGACTCTGGTGCAAGCGCTGATAATGAGCTGCCTGGACTACGGCAATGCCCTTCTGGTGTATAGTAATGAAAGCCTCCTAGCAAGGTTCCAGTTGGTGCAGAACTCTGCTGCTCGCCTGATCCTGAATCTCCCTCCTCCCCGTCAGAGCCCTCTCTGCACTCCCATCATTGGCTCCTGATGAAAAAGCGCGCCCTTTTCAAAATTTCCTGCCTAGTGTGTAAGACCCTGCTTGAGAGGGATCCACTCTACCTTAGGCAGAAATTGCAGCCATAGAGTCAGATCAAGTGATCTATTGCTTCTATGCCCCAAACGCATTAGAACGATTAGGTTTGGAAGTTGCTCCTTCTCATTCCTGGCTCTCCATCACTGAAACCAACTACCTTTATCCATTAGAGCATGCTCTGACTTCACCACATCAAAAAAAGGTTTGAAAACAAGGTTATTCACTCAGTAAGCTCTTACTCACAGTCTGCTCCCACACTGCAAAGGCGCCTAGAGATCCCTTCGGGGATGATTTGTGCACCCAATAAGTGGAATAAATAAATACATTGTATCACCACAAATAACGACTTCACCCCAACCATGGTAAACCTCAACATCTGACCTCAAACAGATAGCAAAACCACCATCAGGGGCACCCTCTCCTACCAACCGCCAAGGACCACGTCCAGCCTTTTGCAACTTCATCGCTGACTTCATTCCCCCCTTGCCATAGACTCCAACAACTATATTTTCTTCAGCGACCTCATCTTCCATCTTGACGACCACAATGACATCAACACTAACAACCTCCTTGACAGCATAAACAACATAGGACTCACCCAACTAGTCCACGACCCCACGCATACTGCAGGCTACAAGCTAGACCGCATCAGGTACATCCACACCACATAATTTACCTGGACCAACCACTTTGTTGTAAACTTCAACATCACCAGCTCACAGACCTTCGCATCCAGGTTGCCCAACATCACCCTCCGGCAACTGGAGAAAAGTCTCAAAGGACACATGGCTCAACGCTCTCAACACCTTCCACCCCATCTCTTCCAACAACCTAGACCAGAACGTAAGAAACTTCAACAATTGGATCACCAACTGTGCCAACAGTGTTGCTCTACTTGGCAACAACACCCATAGAAGGTCTACCAAGCAGGGTAGCTGGTACAGTGAAGACCTCAGGTCCGCTAAACGACACTGTAAACAACTGGAAAGGAGAAGGCACACCAGTAAGGACACGACCGACAAGACAGCCTTCAAAACAGCCCTCAACCTATACCACAGACAGTTGAGAGATTTGAAGAAAAAGGCCTTAGCCTCATGCATCAAATCAAGCTTCAATAACATCAAAGATCTCTTCAACATCATCAAAGAATTCTCCAACCCCCCACCTGCAACAAATAACATTACCCCCTCACAGGAACTCTGCCACAACCATGCAAACTTTTTCCATGACAAGATTGCCCGCATCTACAGAAACTTCAAACCCCAGCCCAAGGCCACTGACTTCTTCAAGCAACACAAACACCCTGCTACTCACAAGACACCACCTCCATCATGAACTCTGTCCACCCAGGGGCTCAAACCGACCTATGCCCTCACCACATCTTCAACCTAAGTGAAGCCAGCATCAACCACTTACTCAACGCCTTGTTCAACACATCATTTGCTTTGGCCCCCTTCCCTGAGGACTGGAAACATGCAGAAGTCAACACCCTACTAAAGAAACCATTGGTAGACCCCAGTGTACTCAACAACTACAGACCGATCTCCCTGCCCCTGTTCTTGGCCAAAGTATTTGAAAAAGACATCAACCAACAACTCTCCTCACATCTGGAATGGAACCTCCTACTCGACTCCTCCCAATCCGGATTCCACAGCGGCCACAGTACTGAGACATCCCTCACCGAGGCTACCGACGACATCCAAGGAAACACTGCAACTCTGATCCTCCTAGACCTCCCTGCAGCCTTCAATACAGTCTTCCACCACACAATCATCACAAGGCTGCACAACATAGGCATCCAAGGAGCCACACTCAGATGGATCACCTCTTTCTTCACAGGGAGAACGTAAAAAGTTCACCTCCGAACCCAAGGAAATCATCTGTGGAGTTCCCCAAGAATCCTCGCTCAGTCCCACCCTCTTCAACACATTTGACACCTCCTGCCAACATCACCAGAACCCACAGACTCAACATCATATCCTACACCGACGACACACAACTCATCCTCTCCCTCTCCCAAGACACCACCAACACCAAGACCAACTTCCACAATTGCATGACATACATCACCAAATGGATTAAGGACAACTGCCTGAAGCTCAACTCGGACAAGACAGAAGTACTGGTTTTCAGAAACAAAAGTTCCCCATGGGACACATCCTAGTTGCCCTCAGAACTCTGACCTAGTCCTACCCCCACTAACCATAGGAACCTAGGCATCATTCTGGACAACAAGCTAGCCATGACAACACAGGTCAGCTCTGTCTCCTCCTTCTGCTTCTTCATCCTCTTGCGTGCTTTGTAAGATATTAAACTGGCCACCTCAAAGCTCAAGACGCCATCGCCCGGGCCCTTATCTCCAGCCAACTGGACTAAGGCAACGCTCTCTATGAATGGTTCGCAGCTCACTTCCTCTGATGACTGCAAACCATACAGAACACTACAGCCACATTTGTCCTGGATCTCCCTAGACAAAATCACATCACTCCCTACATCAGGGATCTCCACTGACTCCCTATACAGAAAATATGCCAGTTTAAGCTCCTGACCCATGCATAAAAGGCCCTACACAACTGCAGACCCACCTACTTGAATTACTGCCTGAATTCCCATCAACCCACCAGACACCTATGCTCCACATTTCTTTCTCTAACCCTCACTTCCGCATCTGACATAGCAGATGCACAGTTCGCTCCTTTCCCTACCTAGCATCAAAGACATGGAATGAGCTACCCTTTCATATATGGACCTACCCCTTTTCTCTTTTAGAGTTCCAAAGGTCCCTAAAGACTTGGCTATTCCGCTAATCAATGGACCCCGCCAGCGTCTAGATACCCTCAAGGGTGATAATAAGCACTCTACAAATCTATTGATTGGTTGGTTGATTTAAGTTGTGCTACATTAGTAGGTCTGTCTTTGCATTGTATTCTAGGGTGGATATGCAATCCCCCACCCTCTTATGCATTTTATGCATAGATTAGCAGAGGTGTACCTTTGGGCTTTCATTAACTTTCAAGCAAAAATTACTTTGCAAGTAAACACTGATTCTCACATTAATTTACAATGCTTTGCAGCACCTAGAACCTAGGACTTCATAGCATTGCACAGGTGCCCTCAGTAAGCAACAGTAATCCTGGGTCGGAATTTTATAAAATCTGCTATAACATTCATGTCCATGTATATATAACTCAGAATAATTATGCACCATTGTATTTGGTTAGTTATAATATGTGTTGCACCACCAGTGCAGAATGCAGGGGACCAGTACAAACATTTGATTTTATAGTGAGTAGGAGTTGCTTGAACATTGAAACTGGAGGAAAATTGAATATTATGTGGTGTGGGGATTAGTTCTCACCATGTATTAATATCATGATACCCCAAAGACGGTTCTTGGATTCACTCTAATAAATCTTTAACTCAGTCCTGGTACAGTGGCAAAGAGCAGTGAGGCTTTACTAGAGGAGTTTGTGTTAAGCATTTCAGAGTACCAAGATGGATGATAAGGGATGTATGTCATTACGACGCGGTGTTTACACCGCGCTACCATTACAACGCAGAAATCACAACGCAAGTCATTACAACGACTGGCGTTTGAGGGCGCTGGATTGTGGATTATATTAATTTTCTATTCCAACTCCAGCCCACATAACAGTAGGGAAGGTGTTGGAATAGAAAATTAAACTATTCCTTGAGCAAGAGCGCCATCCAGCGCAAGTCGTAGTAATGACTTGCGTTGTGATGGCTGCGGCGCAAAGGCCCCTCGGTGTAAACACCGCGTTGTAAAGGATGTTTCCCGATGATAAGTAATTGACACGGCTCAAGAGAAATCGAACACCAATGTATAAAAAAAATAGAGTGTATTTCTATCTTAATTTAGACACCAAAATTAATGGAATTGCATACATACAACCAGAGTTAGAGATTTTAGAAGTAATACAAACACAATGCAAAATAATACAGTGAAAATTAAACATTGCAGTCAAAGGGAAAAACCACTAGTCACAATCGGTCACTTGCAGGTCGAGTTGCATTGTACCCTTGCAGGGTAAAGGTGATGCAGGTCCCAGGACAAAGCCACAACAGTCAGTTCAGTTTTACCTGGTCCGTGGAGCCTGGATTCAGAGTTGTGCTGACTGTCTCTAGTGCTGAAAGGGAGCCGCAGGAGAGCTGCTTTTACCGCTTTACATGGTGCTGCTGAAAACAAGATACAAAAACACAAGAGCGGGTCATTTTTGATATCGGTAGCAGGTATTGCTGAATGCCCTCTTGATGCAGCGTCGAGTTAATGGGTCCGTTACCGGGCTGGCAACCAATAAGTCTTGGCAGCGGTAAGCTCAGCTGGGAGCTTCTTCACCGCAACATTTGGAGATCCAAATAAAGACAGTAGCAGCTTGAAACTTCGTGGAAGGCTGGACTACAGTCCCCACACTGTACTAGTCCATCTGATCCATCTAAGGGCCCGATAGCCAGTGATTCTTCAGTTCCTGAGAATCATATGACCTGGAGTTTGCAGGGGACTAGGCCTACTAGTCCAAAGGAATCTGAGTTTGCTTCTGGCTCTCTTAGGGCTCCCTCAGTTGAGTGGCACTGACCTTTAGCCTAGGACAAGCCTCCTTCATACAGTTCCAAGAAGTGTTGCCAAATGTTCAGAGTATACTTCTCCCTTGTTTGTGCAAGTTCCTGTTGATGACACTGGTCCCTTCTGTGTCCTCTTTGATGTAATTTGGATCAGAACTGAGATTCAGGCATCAGGACTATCCCTTAAATACTAGATTTAGGGGAATCAGGGGTGTGAGAGCTGGTAGCCAAAGGGCATCTGGTCAGGATGACCGAAATGCATTGGGTAAGATTGAACGTTGGGAATTAAGAATTTCTGAACGTGCCTGTGAATAAGCCTGGATAGGCGGTAGCAGAGTATTTAGAAGCATGAAATAAAGAAACTTTGGCTTTGACGTGATGGTTAAAAATATGGATGAAATGTCGAAATAAACTGGACAAACTGGTAAACTATGGAGTACTTGTGGATATTGTTCACTATTGTGTATATTGCTGTGCAACTCTTTTGGCGACACGCAAACAGCGTGCCACTACAAGGACTTACAACCTCCAAAGTAGCCACCCGAGTGCATGCCACATCACTCAAGGCACAAGATTCATGGTAGAGGTGAGAAGGCACATTGTTTGATACCAAACATCACATATTTTTATCAGTACCATAATGGAGCTGCCAACCTCAAGAGTCCCTGGATGGCAGCCTATGTTATCCAATGGACCACTGACACTTATAGTAGTTTCCAATGGGGAATGCCACTATAGGGACATATAGGCTTGCACTTATATGTCTTCACCTTTAATATAATGCACCCTGCCTCCTGCACCCAGGAGGCCTTCCGTAGGGGCGCCTGTCATATATTAAAAACAGTGCATTGACTGTGCCACACATGGTGAGGGCATAGTTGATTTCAAGCAGTTTACACTGTCCCTGCAGTCGGCAATTGAATCCATTCTGTCAGTAGTTTACTTGGGTCAGTCATGGTGACACACAGCTGTGCTGCAGACATGGGGACCCCTTTACCACCTATGCCCTGGGAACCCCTGGTTATATATAACATGGTCTTATGAGGGGTAACGTTTTTGCCAATTCACACATAACAGTTTTGAGGAGAGAGCATTGGCACTGAGCCTGGTTGGCAGGTTCCAGTGCACTGTCAGAGTTGAAAACCAGCATCTAGTTGTCCAAATGGGTGCAAAAAGTGCGGGGCGTTTGCTAAAATCCTTGTTTTCTTACAGAAAACTTTGTATGTGTCAGTTCACTGTTGGACCCGGCCTCATGGCGTGGCCCTACCCCTCCCGCATGGCGGGCCCAGAACGACCTCGGCCCTCCGCCGAGCCTAGGGCGGCCCTTTTGCCCAACCCCGCACGCCCCAACACTGCCGTTCCGGTTACTCCCCCGGACCACCACTACCAACCTGACTCCATCTTGGGCCCATCACGTTCTAAGCACGAGGTCGCACCCGACTCCATCTTGGGCCCACCACGTCACGAACACGTGGCCTCGGCCTCGGCCCCGGCCCCAGCGCCGCCCCGACATTGAGGCACCAAGATCCACCCAGGTGGTCGAGTGGCCACTCAACGGATCCAAGAGGAGGGGAGTTTCGATGGCCCTCCAGCCGTCCCCGGACGCCTGGTATCGATCGCCCTCCGGCCTCCCTGGGCGCTGGCTCCACCCCCCTGCTGGGTGTCTGGACACCATCGTCCCGGCCCCTCTGACCCCCCCAGGCGCGAGGGTCCGGACATCAAAGGACTCGAGTCCTATATCTGAGCCAGCCCTGGAGTAGGACGCCAGTTGTATCCTGGACTGGAGAGCCCTGCTGACGCTGTCGCAGCCGACACCAGAAGAACTCATTTTCCTGTAACCCGAAGCTACCCTGGGAGCCTGCTGCCGCTGCCGCGGCCCATCTTCGCTGTACCATCTTGAGAGCCTGCTGGCGCTGCCGCGGCCCATCTTCGCTGAACCATCTTGAGAGCCTGCTGGCGCTGCCGCGGCCCCTCCTCGCTGAACCATCTTGAGAGCCTGCTGGCGCTGCCGCGGCCTATCCTCGCTGAACCATCTTGAGAGCCTGCAGGCGCTGCCGCGGCTCGACCCCTCGGAACCCCCTACTCGAGGATTGAGAGCTGTGCGCAGGGTATCCCTTCCTGCACCCGTACTGAGACTGCCCCGCTACCCTGTCCCTTCTTTACGAGACTTTTCAGATCCCTCGATCTGCCTGTACATAACGCTGAGAACAAGCAACCTGTATTCTGGATAAAGTCTAAGAACTTATCATTTTGTGTGGTGTCCGTTTGTAGTGTTGTGGTTACTCTGCTGTACGATCCTAGGAGAGGACCCTCACCCAGGAGGTCTCTCGATAACGCTCGGCTACTTCTCAACGGAGAGGTGGGACCAGGGGTGGTCAGTCAGACATCTTCTGCCTCCCCCGGGATCACCTTTCTAACATTGGTGGCAGCGGTGGGACCCGAGCCGACGCAGATCGTACAGAGAGTGATTCACCCACTGTCAAGAAAGACACACTACGACCATGACTACGCAAGAAACAAGACCGACTACGGAATTCCAGAAAGAGAAAATGGAAGATTACAGTCACAAAGAATTAAAACAATTCTGCAAAGACCTGGGCATCGCTACCACGGGCCTAAGCACCAAGGAAGACTTTAAATCGGCCCTACAAGCATGGGTGGACGCCAGTGACACGCTACCCCAGAATGAAGATAACCCGGGCCCGAACGGAAGCCCAGAGACCGGCACGACCCCAGCGGGGGAGAGACCCACAAATCCAGACATGGGCCTCCCCCACGAAGACGCCCGAGAACGAGAGAGGAACTGGCTCCACGAGTTGGAGCTCGCCCGACTCCGGCTAGACGGAGAACTCCAGCTGATGACGAAAAAAATAGCCCTCGAGCAACTACGGCTAGAAGGAGACCTGGAGGAGAAACGAAGACAAAGAGACCTCGAGGAAAAGAGACTCATGCTCGAGCACGAGCGCGGCTTAAAAGAACTAGAACTCAAGGCTAAAACAAATGATGCTAACACATCCGGGGGCAAGACCTCGCCCCCGCCTATGGACACAAAGGTGCACATACCCAAGGATGTCGTCAAAGAGTAGCATAAGAATGACGACATCCAACAATGGTTCAAAGCCTACGAAGTAGCCATGACCGCCCATGGGGTACCCCTCAAGGACTGGGGCGCCGGCCTGTGGGGGAAGTTCATCAACGACGGGAGAGACGCCCTGCTAGAGCTTCCCGATGCCAAAATGACCTTGTACGAGCACATGAAAACCGCTCTCCTCACTCGCTACGGGCTCACCCCCGAAATGTACCGGCAGCGGTTCCGAGACTGTAAAAAGATCCCCGGTACCACTTGGGTGGAGTACGTGAACTTTTACAGCAGAGCCTTCGAGGGGTGGATCAAAGGCAGCCAGGTCACCACCTACCAGCAGTTGGTCGACCTCATTATATGGGAACATCTTTCCAATAACTGCTTCATCGAACTTCGACAGCATCTCCTCGACAGCAAATTGACAGAGCCACGAAAACTCGCAGTCGAGGCTGATAGATGGGTGAGCACCCGAGTCCCCCGGAGCCCGATGGGAGACTACGGCCGGGGACCCCCGGGTAACCACCGACCGCGAGGCGGCGGAGGAGGCCCGACCAGGGGACGAGACGCCCCCACGGGGTCCCTACCTCCACTTCACCATCCCTGGGCAGAAGGGGGGTTCCACCAGCAAGACCAGGGCCCCGCCCGAATGTTACGTGCCACAGATGCCAGCGACAGGGTCATTATGCGAATGACCCCCTCTGCCCGATGAACCAGCGACCCGGCACCACCGGTCCTCCGAACCGCCAGATCGCGGCCGCCGCCCTGGGTACAGAAGGAGGCGAGGAAGAGGACAACTACCCCGAGCAGGCCGAGTGGGAGCCCGCTGCTATGATCTTGGCATGCCTGGGTGATCGAGACATGATCCCCCGAGACCCGATCCCCAGCAACACACAGAAATACCGCCAATGGGTCACCATCAATGGACGCCGGGCCGAAGCCCTCCGTGACACTGGAGCCAGCGTGATGGCGGTCCGCTGCCACTTGGTGACCCCAGAACAGATTCTACCCAATGTCCTGTGCCCGGTACGGTCGGCGGACAACTCCGAGAGTTTGTGCCAGATGGCCCGTATCCCCTTCGAATGGGGAGGGGTGTCGGGTATGCTGAAAGTGACCGTCCGAGATGATGCCCCCGTGGACTGCCTCCTCGGGAACGACCTGGAAAGTTCCACCTGGACCCACGTCGAGCGGAGAGAGCATCTGGGGATGCTAGGCCTTCCCGAGTGGGCCTGTGCGACCACTCAATCCATGACCGCCCGGGCCTCTGCCCCAATCGAAGATGCCATGCCGGAACAACCGGAGTGGCCCGCACCGCCACCGGCCGCCGTCCCCGAGGACGCCGACCCGGAACCCGACCCCCAGGGGCCCAGCCATGAAGACCTCACCGAGCTCGGCCACCTTCCAGAACTCGCTCAATGGCGCCAAGAAGGTGGCCCCACCCGCGAACAATTCCGGCAGGAGCAGAAAACCTGTCCCTCCCTCGAGGGAATCCGACAACAAGCCGCCACTCAAGCCACTGGAGACCCCTCGGGGTCCCACTGGGTCTATTGGGACCACGACCTTCTCTACAACGAGCAGAAGATTGCTGAACTAGGGGCCAGCCGGGTGCTGGTGGTTCCCCTCCGATTCCAAGACTTCCTCCTGAAATTGGCACATGACGTGCCCCTCGCCGGGCACCTGGGGCAGGACAAAACTTACAGCCGCCTGGTGACCCATTTCTACTGGCCGAAAATGCGCAACGATGTGAGTATTCACTGCCGATCCTGTCCGACCTGTCAAGCCAGCGGGAAGAGTGGGTGAAAGATCAAAGCTCCACTCCAGCCTTTTCCCGTGATCACCACCCCCTTCGAGCGAGTGGGGATCGACATAGTGGGACCCTTGGACCCCCGCACCTCTCAGGGGCACCGCTTCATCCTCGTCCTGGTGGACCATGCCACCCGCTATCCTGAAGCCGTCCCCCTCCGAACCATCACGGCCCCCGTAGTGGGCCGAGCCCTAATGGGGCTCTTCTCCAGAGTAGGCTTCCCCCGAGAAGTCGTGAGTGATCGGGGCACAAACTTTATATCCAAATATATGCGGTCCCTGTGGCAACAGTGCGGGGTCACATATAAGTTCACCACCCCGTATCACCCCCAAGGGAATGGATTCGTGGAGCGGTTTAACCGAACCGTGAAAGGAATGATCAAGGGCCTAGAGGAGCCGCTACGACGCAAATGGGATGTCCTGCTGCCCTGCCTCCTGTTTGCCTATCGCGAGGTACCCCAGAAGTCCCTGGGGTTCAGCCCTTTTGAACTATTGTATGGGCACCCGGTCCGAGGCCCCCTCAGCCTGGTCAAAGAAGGCAGGGAAACGGCTGCCCGAGGTGCCCCACCAGATGTCTACCAGTACCTCCTGACCCTCCGCACCCAGACTCGGAAATTCCGGGAACTTGCCGAGGCTAACCTGGAAGCCAGTCAGGAGGAGATGAAACGCTGGTATGACCAGAACGCCTCGTCCATCGAATTCGAGCCGGGCCAGCAAGTCTGGGTCATGTCCCCGGTTAAACCTTGTGCCCTCCAGGACAAATGGACGGGGCCCTTCAAAGTAGTGGAGCGCAAGAGCCCCGTCACCTATCTGGTGGACATGGAGTCCCCCAGGAACCTCCTCCGGGTTCTACACGCTAACCGGCTCAAGCCGCACTTTGCCCGCACTGAACTAAGTCTGCTGCTAGCAACCGATGACGGAGCTGAAGACGACTCCGAACCTCTACCAGATCTCCTGAGCACCACCGAGAAAGACGGCTCCGTCGAAGGGGTCACGCTCTCCTCTACCCTGACCCCCGAACAGCACCAAGACTGCCGGAAGCTGCTGGGGCAATTTGCAGATCTATTTTCTCTCACTCCTGGGGTCACCCGGTGGTGTGTCCACGATGTAGACACCGGAGACAGCCCGCCTGTAAGACACCGAGCTTTCCGAGTGGCCGACCGAGTTCTGGCCTGCATTCAATCCGAAGTGGCCAAGATGCTAGCTCTGGGGGTAGTCGAACCCTCCGACAGTCCCTGGGCCAGTCCCGTTGTCCTGGTCCCTAAGGCCGCCGCCCTCGGCACGCCCCCGAGCTCCGGTTCTGTGTTGACTACCGGGGGCTGAATGCCGTCACCAGGACCGACGCCCATCCCATCCCCCAGGCGAATGAACTGATCGATCGCCTGGGGGCCGCAAGGTATCTCAGCACCTTCGACCTCACGGCCGGGTACTGGCAGATCGGCCTCACCCCTGGTGCACAAGAAAGATCGGCCTTCTCGACCCCTGATGGCCACTACCATTTCAAGGTGATGCCCTTCGGCATGAAAAACGCCCCGCTAGAAGAAGAGTTCAGTGCCGCCTATCTAGACGACATTGCAGTGTACAGCCTCCACTGGGATGAGCACCTGACCCACCTCTGGGAGGTCCTGACGGCCCTCCAACGGGCCGGACTAACAATAAAGGCCAGCAAGTGCCAGATAGGCCAAGGGTCCGTGACCTATCTGGGACACCAAGTGGGGAGCGGCCAAGTGGCTCCCCTCCAGCCAAAGATTGACGCCATCCGGGCCTGGGAGCCCCCGGTCACCCAGACAGCAGTCCGAGCCTTCCTGGGGCTCATGGGATATTATCGGAGCTTCATAAAAGACTATGGAAGCATTGTGGGGCCCCTCACAGAACTAACCTCCAAAAGACTACCACCAAAGGTGCGCTGGACCCCCGAGTGCCAGGTCGCCTTCGACACCCTGAAGACCGCCATGTGCACCGCCCCTGTGCTCCAAGCCCCCGACTACAGCCGAGAGTTTGTGGTACAGACCGATGCCTCGGAGCATGGCATTGGGGCGGTCCTCTCCCAAATAAACCCTGAGGGAGCCGACCTTCCCGTTGCCTTCATCAGCCGGCGGCTGCTGGCCCGAGAACAACAATGGAGCACCATCGAGAGGGAAGCCTTCGCCGTCGTGTGGGCCCTAAAAAAGCTCCGGCCCTACCTCTTCGACACCCACTTCCGGGTCCAGACCGACCACCGGCCCCTGCGGTGGTTGATGCAGATGCGGGGAGAAACCCCGAAACTATTACGATGGTCCATCTCCCTCCAAGGGATGGACTTCACTGTGGAGCACCGCCCCGGAAACGACCACGCCAATGCTGACGGCCTGTCCCGATTCTTCCGCCTCGGCGAGGAGAACCCCCAAGAAGATGGGTGACTCTCCCCTGCCTTCAGCTGGGGGGGACGCGTGTTGGACCCGGCCTCATGGCGTGGCCCTACCCCTCCCGCATGGCGGGCCCAGAACGACCTCGGCCCTCCGCCGAGCCTAGGGCGGCCCTTTTGCCCGACCCCGCACGCCCCAACACTGCCGGTCTGGTTACTCCCCCGGACCACCACTACCGGCCTGACTCCATCTTGGGCCCATCACGTTCTAAGCACGAGGTCACGCCAGACTCCATCTTGGGCCCACCACGTCACGAACACGTTGCCTCGGCCTCGGCCCAGGCCCCAGCGCCGCCCCGACATCGAGGCACCAAGATCCACCCAGGTGGTCGAGTGGCCACTCAACGGATCCAAGAGGAGGGGAGTTTCGATGGCCCTCCAGCCGTCCCCGGACGCCTGGTATCGATTGCCCTCCGGCCTCCCTGGGCGCTGGCTCCACCCCCCTGCTGGGTGTCTGGACACCATCATCCTGCCCCTCTGACCCCCCCAGGCGTGAGGGTCCGGACATCAAAGGACTCGAGTCCTATATCTGGGCCAGCCCTGGAGTAGGACGCCAGTTGTATCCTGGACTGGAGAGCCCTGCTGACGCTGTCGCGGCCGACACCAGAAGAACTCATTTTCCTGTAACCCGAAGCTACCCTGAGAGCCTGCTGGCGCTGCCGCGGCCCATCTTCGCTGAACCATCTTGAGAGCCTGCTGGCGCTGACGCGCCCCATCTTCGCTGAACCATCTTGAGAGCCTGCTGGCGCTGCCGCGGCCCATCTTCGCTGAACCATCTTGAGAGCCTGCTGGCGCTGCCGCGGCCCATCGTCGCTGAACCATCTTGAGAGCCTGCTGGCGCTGCCGCGGCCTATCCTCGCTGAACCATCTTGAGAGCCTGCAGGCGCTGCCGCGGCTCGACCCCTCGGAACCCCCGGCTCGAGGATTGAGAGCTGTGCGCAGGGTATCCCTTCCTGCACCCGTACTGAGACTGTCCCGCTACCCTGTCCCTTCTTTACGAGACTTTTCAGATCCCTCGATCTGCCTGTACATAACGCTGAGAACAAGCAACCTGTATTCTGGATAAAGTCTAAGAACTTACCATTTTGTGTGGTGTCCGTTTGTAGTGTTGTGGTTACTCTGCTGTACGATCCTAGGAGAGGACCCTCACCCAGGGGGTCTCTCGATAACGCTCGGCTACTTCTCAACGGAGAGGTGGGACCAGGGGTGGTCAGTCAGACATCTTCTGCCTCCCCCGGGATCACCTTTCTAACATTCACCTTTCCTTATTCATGTCAATAGATATTTAGAGGAGGAAGAGTGTGGTGTGTTGTGCTTACATGGACATCGATTCATCAATATGTCATAGGTTGCTAAAATGTATCACATGTTCTTTGACCTATAATGGTATTACAGGTTTTACCTCTGGCCCACCCTTAGCCCCCTGGCTCCTCTTATTTGCAGATCAATGTTTTGTGGGCTTTCAAAGGAATGGTTATAATGTGTGCAAACTCTGTGGCAGGTGACCAGTATGTCATGCACTGGTTTCCCCTTTTTGACAGAGTATTGCATAATAAGGAACAACCAATGTGCAAAACAGAGCTCTCAGATCTAATAATTATTTGTTGTCTGCTCAATGGAGACTGCAGAGAATTACCGTGTTTCCACAGCAGCCACAGTACTGAGACATCCCTCACCGAGGCTACCGACGACATCCAAGCCCTACTCGACCAAGGAAACACTGCAACTCTGATCCTCCTAGACCTCCCTGCAGCCTTCAATACAGTCTTCCACCACACAATCATCACAAGGCTGCACAACATTGGCATCCAAGCAGCCACACTCAGTTGGATCACCTCTTTCTTCACAGGGAGAACGTAAAAAGTTCACCTCCGAACCCAAGGAAATCATCTGTGGAGTTCCCCAAGAATCCTCGCTCAGTCCCACCCTCTTCAACACATTTGACACCTCCTGCCAACATCACCAGAACCCACAGACTCAACATCATATCCTACACCGACGACACACAACTCATCCTCTCCCTCTCCCAAGACACCACCAACACCAAGACCAACTTCCACAACTGCATCACATACATCACCAAATGGATTAAGGACAACTGCCTGAAGCTCAACTCGGACAAGACAGAAGTACTGGTTTTCAGAAACAAAAGGTCCCCATGGGACACATCCTAGTTGCCCTCAGAACTCTGACCTAGTCCTACCCCCACTAACCATAGGAACCTAGGCATCATTCTGGACAACAAGCTAGCCATGACAACACAGGTCAGCTCTGTCTCCTCCTTCTGCTTCTTCATCCTCTTGCGTGCTTTGTAAGATATTAAACTGGCCACCTCAAAGCTCAAGACGCCATCGCCCGGGCCCTTATCTCCAGCCAACTGGACTAAGGCAACGCTCTCTATGAATGGTTCGCAGCTCACTTCCTCTGATGACTGCAAACCATATAGAACACTACAGCCAGATTTGTCCTGGATCTCCCTAGACAAAATCACATCACTCCCTACATCAGGGATCTCCACTGACTCCCTACACAGAAAATATGCCAGTTTAAGCTCCTGACCCATGCATAAAAGGCCCTACACAACTGCAGACCCACCTACTTGAATTACTGCCTGAATTCCCATCAACCCACCAGACACCTATGCTCCGCATTTCTTTCTCTAACCCTCACTTCCGCATCTGACGTAGCAGATGCACAGTTCACTCCTTTCCCTACCTAGCATCAAAGACATGGAATGAGCTACCCTTTCATATATGGACCTACCCCTTTTCTCTTTTAGAGTTCCAAAGGTCCCTAAAGACTTGGCTATTCCGCTAATCAATGGACCCCGCCAGCGTCTAGATACCCTCATGGGTGATAATAAGCACTCTACAAATCTATTGATTGGTTGGTTGATTTTAGTTGTGCTACATTAGTAGGTCTGTCTTTGCATTGTATTCTAGGGTGGATATGCAATCCCCCACCCTCTTATGCATTTTATGCATAGATTAGCAGAGGTGTGCCTTTGGGCTTTCATTAACTTTCAAGCAAAAATTACTTTGCAAGTAAACACTGATTCTCACATTAATTTACAATGCTTTGCAGCACCTAGAACCTAGGACTTCATAGCATTGCACAGGTGCCCTCAGTAAGCAACAGTAATCCTGGGTCGGAATTTTATAAAATCTGCTATAACATTCATGTCTATGTATATATAACTCAGAATAATTATGCACCATTGTATTTGGTTAGTTATAATATGTGTTGCACCACCAGTGCAGAATGCAGGGGACCAGTACAAACATTTGATTTTATAGTGAGTAGGAGTTGCTTGAACATTGAAACTGGTGGAAAATTGAATATTATGTGGTGTGGGGATTAGTTCTCACCATGTATTAATATCATGATACCCCAAAGACGGTTCTTGGATTCACTCCAATAAATCTTTAACTCAGTCCTGGTACAGTGGCAAAGAGCAGTGAGGCTTTACTAGAGGAGTTTGTGTTAAGCATTTCAGAGTACCAAGATGGATGATAAGGGATGTATGTCATTACGACGCGGTGTTTACACCGCGCTACCATTACAACGCAGAAATCACAACGCAAGTCGTTACAACGACTGGCGTTTGAGGGTGCTGGATTGTGGATTATATTAATTTTCTATTCCAACTCCAGCCCACATAACAGTAGGGAAGGTGTTGGAATAGAAAATTAAACTATTCCTTGAGCAAGAGCGCCATCCAGCGCAAGTCGTAGTAATGACTTGCGTTGTGATGGCTGCGGCGTAAAGGCCCGCGGTGTAAACACCGCGTTGTAAAGGATGTTTCCCGATGATAAGTAATTGACACGGCTCAAGAGAAATCGAACACCAATGTATAAAAAAAATAGAGTGTATTTCTATCTTAATTTAGACACCAAAATTAATGGAATTGCATACATACAACCAGAGTTAGAGATTTTAGAAGTAATACAAAAACAATGCAAAATAATACAGTGAAAATTAAACATTGCAGTCAAAGGGAAAAACCACTAGTCACAATCGGTCACTTGCAGGTCGAGTTGCATTGTACCCTTGCAGGGTAAAGGTGATGCAGGTCCCAGGACAAAGCCACAACAGTCAGTTCAGTTTTACCTGGTCCGTGGAGCCTGGATTCAGAGTTGTGCTGACTGTCTCTAGTGCTGAAAGGGAGCCGCAGGAGAGCTGCTTTTACCGCTTTACATGGTGCTGCTGAAAACAAGATACAAAAACACAAGAGCGGGTCATTTTTGATATCGGTAGCAGGTATTTCTGAATGCCCTCTTGATGCAGCGTCGAGTTAATGGGTCCGTTACCGGGCTGGCAACCAATAAGTCTTGGCAGCGGTAAGCTCAGCTGGGAGCTTCTTCACCGCAACATTTGGAGATCCAAATAAAGACAGTAGCAGCTTGAAACTTCGTGGAAGGCTGGACTACAGTCCCCACACTGTGCTAGTCCATCTGATCCATCTAAGGGCCCGATAGCCAGTGATTCTTCAGTTCCTGAGAATCGTATGACCTGCAGTTTACAGGGGACTAGGCCTACTAGTCCAAAGGAATCTGAGTTTGCTTCTGGCTCTCTTAGGGCTCCCTCAGTTGAGTGGCACTGACCTTTAGCCTAGGACAAGCCTTCCTCATACAGCTCCAAGAAGTGTTGCCAAATGTTCAGAGTATACTTCTCCCTTGTTTGTGCAAGTTCCTGTTGATGACACTGGTCCCTTCTGTGTCCTCTTTGATGTAAGTTGGATCAGAACTGAGATTCTGGCATCAGGACTATCCCTTAAATACTAGATTTAGGGGAATCAGGGGTGTGAGAGCTGGTAGCCAAAGGGCATCTGGTCAGGATGACCGAAATGCATTGGGTAAGATTGAACGTTGGGAATTAAGAAGTTTCTGAACGTGCCTGTGAATAAGCCTGGATAGGCGGTAGCAGAGTATTAAGAAGCATGAAATAAAGAAACTTTGGCTTTGACGTGATGGTTAAAAATATGGATGAAATGTCGAAATAAACTGGACAAACTGGTAAACTATGGAGTACTTGTGGATATTGTTCACTATTGTGTATATTGCTGTGCAACTCTTTTGGCGACACGCAAACAGCGTGCCACTACAAGGACTTACAACCTCTAAAGTAGCCACCTGAGTGCATGCCACATCACTCAAGGCACAAGATTCATGGTAGAGGTGAGAAGGCACATTGTTTGATACCAAACATCACATATTTTTATCAGTACCATAATGGAGCTGCCAACCTCAAGAGTCCCTGGATGGCAGCCTATGTTATCCAATGGACCACTGACACTTATAGTAGTTTCCAATGGGGAATGCCACTATAGGGACATATAGGCTTGCACTTATATGTCTTCACCTTTAATATAATGCACCCTGCCTCCTGCACCCAGGAGTCCTTCCGTAGGGGCGCCTGTCATATATTAAAAACAGTGTATTGACTGTGCCACACATGGTGAGGGCATAGTTGATTTCAAGCAGTTTGCACTGTCCCTGCAGTCGGCAATTGAATGCATTCCGTCAGTAGTTTACTTGGGTCAGTCATGGTGACACACAGCTGTGCTGCAGGCATGGGGACCACTTTACCACCTATGCCCTGGGAACCCCTGGTTATATATAACATGGTCTTATGAGGGGTAACGTTTTTGCCAATTCACACATAACAGTTTTGGGGAGAGAGCATTGGCACTGAGCCTGGTTGGCAGGCTCCAGTGCACTGTCAGAGTTGAAAACCAGCATCTAGTTGTCCAAATGGGTGCAAAAAGTGCGGGGCGTTTGCTAAAATCCTTGTTTTCTTACAGAAAACTTTGTATGTGTCAGTTCACCTTTCCTTATTCATGTCAATAGATATTTAGAGGAGGAAGAGTGTGGTGTGTTGTGCTTACATGGACAACGATTCATCAATATGTCATAGGTTGCTAAAATGTATCACATGTTCTTTGACCTATAATGGTATTACAGGTTTTACCTCTGGCCCACCCTTAGCCCCCTGGCTCCTCTTATTTGCAGATCAATGTTTTGTGGGCTTTCAAAGGAATGATTATAATGTGTGCAAACTCTGTGGCAGGTGACCAGTATGTCATGCACTGGTTTCCCTTTTTTGACAGAGTATTGCATAATAAGGAACAACCAATGTGCAAAACAGAGCTCTCAGATCTAATAATTATTTGTTGTCTGCTCAATGGAGACTGCAGACAATTACCGTGTTTGGAAAAATAATTGCTGAAATCTGACAAACATTATGTTCAGTATTCTCTCCTGGCTAGCCGGCCAGCCATTCAGGCTAAGGGAGATCTGGTATCCAGCGACAGAAACCTCACAATGTGTAAATGTTGAACCAGAAAGGGACCATTATTGTTTGCAGTTTTTTTAGGCAAAGAAGAAATCCAGTATCTCTCTCCTTGTTGGGGGACAGGTACAAAGCTCCTTCCTCTTGGATTCCTTCTCATGGGCAGAGAAGCATTACAAGACAACAAAGCTGTGTGAAAAGCACCTTGAAGTGGAGAATGGAAGGCGAGGGACTAGGAACAATCCTAGTCCCATCCCATTTTAATCTACACCTCCTGAGTACTTTCTTCTGTAGGTGGGCATGGATAAGTGGATTTAGGGAGAGTTGTATGATATCGGCTGCTCCTCCCACCCACACTTCTTCCTCCTCCCTCTCTTCCCGACAACAGAATGAAATGCTTGGCTTGGGGGTTCTGGGGGCAGTAATGGCTGCCCCTACTGCCCCCCATAGTGATGCCCACCAGCTCGATCCTTGCTTTAACTTGGAGGGGTTATGGAATCCCTCCCAGATCTATTAGATATGTATGTGATGTCACACACGTATTAATGAGACAGAAGGGAGCAACATTCCCCTTCCTTCAGTAGTTTGCCTATCTCTGGAAGGAGTTGAGCACCTGCAAACACCATACACTCAATGGCAGTCTCAGAAGGAGTTGATCCCTCATCAGAGGGAATGAAATATATTGATTGGAAAAACAGTAAATGGTGGGACAGGAATGTCCTATGCATGGTAAACAGGAATATGCCCCCGCCCTAATGCTCAACTTCTTGTGAAATTGGTATCCTGACTTTTATTTTGGTCCTAGTATTGCACTAAACTACTTTGCATACAGATGCATCAAACATGCCCTCATTGTGAATATTGGACTACTGTCCCTGCCCTGGGTTTATCACATAATCCGGTGGGGACACACTACTTTGTTTTATGAACCTTGTACATCTTTAGTGGGACCAGACATTTGTCTCTCTACCAGAGAGAGTGCACTCCACTGACCCACTCATGGAAATTTCCACTGTTATGTGAAACCCTATTCTTGCAGTGTCATTCTGTCTGCTTGTCAAGTGCATGTATGAACACCAGGGTATGACTCTGTGTGGTACAAGCCTGAGTAATAGGCTAGTGGGATCAGTTTTGGATGTCGCTGTGTAGGTATGGCACAAGATGGAGGATTAGGGCAGCTTAGCTTCCCCATACAGTGGAAGGGTAATGCTTGCATGCTTGGGGCTGGAGGGTGGATGCTCAGACACTGAAGTGAAGGACGATGGTGACAGCATTCCCCTTTAATATTTAATGGGGACCTAGTTAGCAAATGGGTGCCGATTAGTTCTTCCTGAGCTATGCTATTTGGTAAATTGTAGGAGCAGGGGTCTGCAGTCTCTCCTGTTCCAGGTGAGGAAGTTGCTAAGCAAGGTCTAACCCTTTTTCTGTCCCTGATTACTGCTTTAGGAAGGCTGCTGACAGCCAGGTGCAGAGTAGGCACACTTTGTTGTGCTAATGTTTCAGATACTCTTGCTAGAAGCCAGCAACATGCCTACCTACTGTCAGAGCCACCACCTTGTACAACGGCAGTGTCTGAGAAGCAGTCGGAAAATTGCATTTGAAATAGACACAAACCAATTTGGTTCTTAATCACTTGACCGTCGAGCCACATTGCGTCTGGAAAATGTGACTAAAGGTAGGATCCAAACCTCCCATTTTGTTCCAGTTACAAGTCCTTCTTGACCAAAGAAAGGAATGCTCCACAGAGTACTCAAAGAGCTGCTTTGTCACTAGGGCTGGCGTCTGCATGACAGCCAATCTCCCAGAGGCGAGGGGAAATCAACTGAAGTTTTCATAACTTGCTGGAATAAAACCGGCCTAGCACCTAGAAGCCTGCCAGCCTACTCATTGAAGAAAAGAGAGTGCCTAGTCCAGTAGACAGATAGACTGTCAAAGAGACGCCAGCGGTGTTCCCAGCATGAGGAACAACCAGAAGTTGCTGATGGGGCTCACCCATGTTGCAAGAAGGTCTCCTGGTCTCTCATTGTGGCCCTCGCAATGGACCACATGCCAAAATCAAGCCAAGAAGTCATCCCCTGCAACACCTGAAGTTTTTTGATGATCCTACTGAAGCTGCAGTCAATCCTGAGGGGGAGCTGCTGCTGCCACTTCTGAAGGAGAAGCTGATCCCTGCCCAGAATCCACAACTGCCAGATGAAGTACTCCCATGCCCAGCCAGAATGGGTGCCCACCGAGCAGGATTGTCGTGCTTCTTCCTTGCCATGGTTCCAGTCCCATGTGAAACTGCTGCGGGTCCATGTGACATGCAACTGAGACAGTTAGAGGAACTCCCATTAAGGCCAGCCAACCACGATATTGGTACCAAACAGCAGGGCCTCACATGGAAGATTGAGCTAGATGCACATATCATGTTCTGCAACTCTGCAACACCAGAAGTAACTGTTGCTCATGCAAACTCATTAAACACGTTTTTGGGGTACAAACTATTAAACTGAACTGCAAGTTACTCTTATTGAGTAAGGACCTAGTGAACCTCACTTGTGCATAATTTGCACCTATGACTATATTTGAGAACAAGATCTATTGTCATGATAACCACACTTAAAACATAGAGAGGGCAATATAATGGGTACATTGTTCAACCAGGCATCATAGTGAAATTTGCAACCTTGCAATTGGCCCCAATTGAATTGTGTTATACAATGTGTTGCTGTGATTATAAAGTCATATTTTCAATAATGGACTGGACAACACATTTATTGTGTTTGTTTTTGTTGACTGTTGGGTTTGGAGCAGTTGCCCCTCCCATACCACCTCTGAGATTCATTTGACTGATCACCCTTGCTACATTGAGAGTCAAGTGTGGCAGTTTGCCCCTGGCCTGGTTTGCAGAGCCATCGAAGGATAACATTCAGAACATCAGTGGCAAATGACCTCAGCCATCATGATTAGGGACTAGTAGTCCCTGTCTACTCAGTAGCCCACAAATGGATTCTGGCAGCCACATTTTGTGTAAAGGAGTTAAATGTGAATTACACCTAAATAGCCAGATTTCATTCACACATCATTTTCTGTGAGCAGCTTCCACAAGGACATGATTAGTTACAGAAATCATGAGAAAACTTGTCTTAGTCCTGGAAATTCATGAGTGGATACCTGAGCCTGGAGTAAGAAATAAAAGCTCATAGAAAATTCTATATGAATCAGGGCTGGATATTTAGGTGTAACTCACATTTAAGATGGAAGAAAGAAAGACACACCTACCAATAGAAAAACCTTTGTAAATTAGACAGAGGGGGCCTGATTTAAAGTAATAGTTGAGTTTTATTCCCATCTCGTATGTGAATAATACAAAATTTATGAAGCAGTTTTTGAAAGTATCTGTATTTTCAGGAGTATGACATGACTACCCAGAGAGAAAAGCATTGCCAATCTCAAAAGACCCATCTCATTAAGTTTTCTTCTATGAAAACATGTGACTTACTCCTGGAAATTCATGAGCAAGTCAAGAGTATGTCACACCTACTCAGAATAAGTTGTGAATTGGGCCCCACTCCTTTTTTCTGTCAGTAAGTATGTATTGCTCCTGAAGGTTCATGCACAGGACACACCTAAGCCAACGGTAAGTTAATGCTACGCAAAGAAAGTGCTTTTTGAATCAAGACAAGATAATCAGGAGTGATTCACATATACAACAAAAGTAAGACACATCTATCTTGGAAAAGGCTTTGTGAATTTCCCCCAAATTTTTTGCACGATAGGTGACAAGCTTTCTCCAAATCGCTCACACCATCATTATATATTATATAGGTTACAGGGACATTGTAGTTAGGAAATAGCATTAAAAACTGTAGAAATTCATAAAAAAAAAAACAAAGGTTACAGAGTTGTTATACATGGAAATAGAATTTAAAAAAAACCTTAGAAATTCACTGGAAAAAGAAAGATTACAGGGATGTTATAGTTAGGTTCAGATTTTACACACACAAAACTATGGACCTTCAGCAGTTGTAGTTACCTGAGCTAACTATAACTTATACCCCTGCAATGCACCATTAATGACCTCACATATTACACCACCTCTGACATGGTCAGTGACATCACTGATGACATTGCAAATGAAAACTAAAAATGAAGGTACGGTAATTTATGAAGTATTTCTGTAAATGCAATGCACCAGGTCTTTTTTTTTGTAAATTAATTTCATTGATGCACAGATCCATCACGAATCCTCAGACAAATAAGGGGTCTGCACATTTAATATAAACACATGCTATTACAATTTCTATACGTGTAGCACTGCCTGTGTGTGGGTGTGTGAGTAGTTGTATGAGTGGGTGTGTGAGTAGTTTTGTGGGTCAGTGAGTGGGTGTGTTAGTGGCTGTATGGGTGTGTGAGTGGGTTTGGTGCTCTGTGAGTTGATGTGTGAGGATCTGTATGGGTATGTGAGTGGCTGTGTGGGTATGTAAGTGAGTTTATGAGTGTGTGTTGGGTTTGTGGCGGGTGTGTTAGACCTTGTGTGGTTCTCTGACTGGCTGTGTTAATGGCTATATGGGTGTCTAGTGGGTGTGTGAGTTGTTTCCTGAGTCTCTCAGTGGGTGTGTGAGTAGCTGTATGGGTGTGTACCCATATATAGCAACCCTGTAGTCTTTGTTTTTTGTGTGAATTTCTCTGGTTTTTTAATATAAATTGTACTACAATTTCACCTATAAGTTCAATTTAGTAATATACATTGTTGCAAGTTAATAAACCCATTTTATTCACACATTTGCTCTTATATATTTTGAGAGAAACATTTAACAGATTAAGGTAAGGTATATAGCCTTTCTATAAGTGCAATACACAAAGTCTTTCTCTTTTTTCATTTATTTGATCGATCCGCCTAGCCACTGCGAATTCGAGAAGGAAGCCCATGTGAGCACTCAGTAGCGGTCGGCAGTAGGAGTTTCGGCAGGGCGGTGATGTGGGCAGGGGGAGGGGCAGGGTGGTGTGCAGTAATGTATGGATTACGGAGTTTTACAGGTAAGTAAACATTTAAATAAATAAAACGAATTTCGTTGCGCGCACTGCATCACCAAATGTGTTGCAGTGCGGGCCACGCAATTCGTTTTATTTATTTAAATGTTTACTTAACTGTAAAACTCCGTAATCCATACATTACTACCCCCCACCCTGCCCCTCCCCCTGCCCACGTCATCGCCCTGCCGAAACTCCTACTGCCGACCGCTACTGTGAGCACTCTATAGTTACTAGTTCCTGTGACAAAATTGCTGTGGATCCACGGATGAAGAAAATAAAATAGAAATATCATATACAAGTCCCACAAATTTTAACATTGGCGTCACAGAAACCATATCCATACATTAATATTTGGAAACCTACCTGTGTTTCACATCATACTTATTATATGAGTTAATTGAATCTGCGGATCTGCCGCAATGCCGCCACGGATCTGCTGCAATGCCAGAAACATACCAAATCTCAACTTCTCATTGGATACAGTATGCCTCCAGCCATGCACATTGAAAACCACACCCTAAATCAGTTGTTTGGTTTCACATTTTTTCTGGAGTCAGACTGAAAAACAAAGCACCATCAGTTTTTGGGATTTGTTCCAAAAGAAGTCTTTCAAAATCAAGATGTCTTCTGCTTAAGAACACGAGGGAAAAAACAATTTGAAGAGCAAGAAGAATTCCCACCTCAAAAAAGGTATCCGATGTGTGGAAACATTTCTCCATCCCTTCGGGAGAAAATAAAGTTGTTGCAAAAATTGTGCAGCGCAAAATATGCAACAAAAAACCGTCAAGAGGTAAGTGGAAGAAGTATTCACATGTCACATCATCCATGATCTCCAAACAATTCATATGAGGACATATGACAGGATGACAGAGAGAGGAAGGTGGCACAGCATCAACATCAGTAGCTGGACCATCTATGGGACCCTTACCACACGATCAGATGATTAACATCCATGCTGTCTCACGAAAACTACCAGACAGTCACTTATTGTAGCAAATGCCATATACCAGTGGGACTGAAAATGTCATCTGTTGCAGAGTTGCTGTGAACAACCACAACTGCTCATTTTTTTTACCTCACTGTTCCACCTTCCTTCCCCTCTTAAAGATTGCAGCCAGTTGCATCTTCCAAGTTCCCTACCTTTACTCCTTTTACTATCCTAGCTATTGTTGTTCCTAAGGACCCACCTCCAAAAAAACAGTACTTTTTAGAGCCACTTCATCTGGTCAAAGAAAAAACTAACTACATGTTTTATGTGTTTGTGCAATGGGGTGTTTGAGTGTTTGTGAGATTTTTTATGTATACTTGTACCATACCCCACTTAAGTGAAATCAAAGTAGCACATCTGACTACTTTAATATTCACCAAGGAGAAAAAACCTATAAAGTGAGTGGGTGTGTGAGTGTCTGTGTATGTGTGTCAATAGCTGTGTGAGTGACTGTATGGGTGTGGTAGTGGGGATGTAAATGTCTGTATGGGTAAGTGGGTGTGTTAGTGACTGTGTGGGTCTGTGAGTGGGCGTGAGCATGGATGTATAATTGTGTGATTGGGTGACTGAGGGCCAGATTCATTAAAGTAATCTGAGACAAAATCCTAACTTTATGACTTTTTGTCTCAGTTAATCTTAAATTTTGGTCTTAAGTTAAACTCAAGACAACCAAGTTTAATTGAGACAAAATCCTAGTTTTACAGTTATGATTTTGTCTCAGTTAAATTTAAGCTTGTCTTAAGTTTAACTTAAGACCAAAACTTAAGGTTAAATGAGACAAAATCCTACCGTTAGTAATCCTAAATGCCTTCTGTGAATACCGAAAGTCGTAAAGTTAGGATTTTGTCTCAGATTACTTTTGTGAATCGGACCCTGAGTGACAGTGTGCGTGTGTCAGTAGCTGTGTGATTGGCTGTATGGCTGTGTTAGTGGGGTTATAATTGTCTGTATGTGTGTATAAGTGGGTGTGTAAGTACATGTGTGTGTGGCTGTATGGGTGTGTGAGTGGTTGTGAGAATAGCTGTATGGGTGGGTGTCTGAGTGACTGTGTGGGTGTGTCAGTAACTGTGTAAGTTGTATGTTAGTGGGGATATAAATATCTGTGTGGGTGTGTAAGTGGGTGCGTGAGTAGGTGTGTAGTCTGTGAGTCAGTGTGAGAGTGGTTGTGTGAGTGTGTGAGCAAATATGTGAGTTGGTGTGTATCTGTATGGTTGTGTTAGTAGGTGTATAGAAGTAAATGTGTGGTGTCTGCCTAGCTGTGTGAGTGTCTGTGCAGGTGTGCACGTAGGTCTCTGAGTGGCTATGTTGGTGTGTGAGAAATTTGTGTTTGTATAGGTGTATGAATGACTGTGAGGGTGTGTGTTTTTATTTAAGTGTAGTCCAGAACACCCACAAATCACAGTTTCTTTTATCTTTTATTTTTGTTATACCACTCCTAAACAATCACTATTTTTAAACCCTTTGCATGTTTCCTGTAAAGAAGCACACTTTACTCGTTTTCTTTTTTTGTGGATCTGTGGATCCATTGTGGCACTCAGCATGACCCCCTGTGTGAATCTATAGCAGATCCATGGACCCACAGGAAATCCCTGGAGACCATTCAACAATCTTTTCATTAATATTTTATTTTATAAACTGTTGTCAATTACACGACATACAGTCCCTACTGAGCAATTTATGTACACCAGTCTGCTTTTCTGTTTCACACTGCAGTATCTTTTCTTCCCTTTCTGTCACACTCTTTTGGCTCCATTAATAATAGTAACAATGTTTTCAATAGTTAGGTCAATAGTTCACAAGACCTTCTCTCAGCAGCATACTAGTTTCACATTAACTATAGCAGATGTGGTTGACTGTTTGCAATGCCCAGCATATTCCAAACAACATACCTTTTTTTATTTTTCCAAAGCCCATCACAGAGATATCCACTTTTTTTTCTTAAAGTCACTACCTAATTTTAGTGCTCTGCACATCTCCACCATCCAAGAAAATATGTTCTTTTACATTTTACTTGCTGTTCTCCATTGTAACTGCCTTTCATCTTCAAAACTGTATCATTCTGCTGCAGTCTTTTCCTGTCTGCTAATCCTGCTTGTCTCCAAAATGGTCACAGTTTGGATTCTGGGCCACAATGTTGTCTTTTGGGCCAGAGAGAGTGTTAGAAAGAGTGGCATTGACAGGGACCTCTGTTTACCTAATGTAGACATTACTTGGGTTGGCCAGAGAGGGTTAAAGTGTCATGTCATCAATTGATACCTTTGGTTGAAAGCATTGCAGATTGCCAACATCCAGACATCATGATTATGCACTGCGGTGGCAATGACCTAGGCACAATTACTGGGGTAGGACTGGAAATCCTAATGAAGGATATTTTTGGTATATTAATGTCGGACTAGTCACTTACCTCCGGTAATGACTTATCTGGTAGAGACTTGATCTAGCCCCAGATTCCTTACCTGTGAACTTCCAGGCGTAAGGCTGGATCTGGGAGATTTTTCCTAGCAGTACCCCTGCGCGCCAGTAGGTGGTTTTGGTCAACTCTGCATGAAGTCCTACGGAGTCGAGTTCATCGGTGTGACGTCCACGTCATCTATATAGATACCACCTCATGAGTTGATATCACACCTTTCACGACTTTCCATGCTAGAAGCATGAAACCATGCAGTTAGCTGAGAGTGTGTGTTTAAACAACTAGAACCCTGAAGGGGAACAGCCCTGACAAAAAGAACTTATCCGCATTGCATTGGAGGATGGGTTGGTCGGTAAGGAGTCTGCGACTAGATCATGTCTCTACCAGATAAGGCGTTACCGAAGGTAAGTAACTTTTCCATCTGATAGAGACATCTAGCTGCAGATTACCTGTGAACAGATACCCAAGTAATACCATCCCCGGAGGAAGGACTGCAGAAAAGTTTAAACCAGAAAGTCCTGTAGGACCAAAAGGCCAAAGAGGTCTTTCCTATGGACCTGATTGTCCAGGCAATAATGCTTGGCAAACGTGTGCAGGGATGCCCATGTAGCTGCCTGGCAGATGTCAAGAACTAATACACCATGCTGGAGAGCCATGGTGGCTGCCTTAGACCTGGTGGAATGAGCTCTGAGGCTGTCAGGACACTTTTTCTTTGCCAGAGCATAACAGATTTTAATATAGAGGATACCCCATCTGGAGATGGCCCTCTTCTGTACAGTATGTCCCTTCTTTGCTCCAACATATGGCACAAAGAATTGGCCGTCCACCCAGAACTTTTTTGTGTGGTTAAATTAGAACGATAAACCTCTTTTTAGGCCCAGACAGTGGCGACATTCCTTAGAAGGATGCGGAAGAGCTTAGAAGATGGGCAAGATGGCAGATTTCTCTATCTGGAAAGGTATCAAGACTCTAGCCAAAAAAGAAGCCCTAGTGCAGAGAACTACCTTGTTTGGAAAGACAGTCAGGTAAGTAGTCTGATAGGAAAGTCGCGCAACGTCCTGGTAAAGGTTACTGCTACTAAAAAGGTTATCTTAATGGTGCAGAGCCAGAGGAGACAGTTGTGCAGTGGTTCGAATGGTGCACACATCAGATAAGTGAGGACCAAGTTTTTTTTGGAAACTTTGTTTATTGACAGTATTGATAGTACATGTTACAGCATACAGTGCATTCAGGATCGTCATGTTGTGGCATGCATCCATATACATAGTAGTTCGGTATATCAGCAACATTTTCAATTTTTATATTTCTGTAATTAAACCCATAACACCCCACCTCCCTACCCTCCCCCTCCCAGTACTCATAAGCTAACGTGGTTCTAGTACTCGGTACGAGGCTACACCCATCACATTCGATACTCGTGGTAATTGCTACTTCAGCCGTACAGAGGCCACATCAACAGTAACTAACTACGCTTTTCGGTTGCTGCACCTAAAATGCAAACATTCCCAACTGCCTGGGGTAGCACCAGCAGTTATGTCTCAGTTCGGCTGGCAGTTGATGATTGGTCAGATCCACCGGTCCCTCCCATCTCAAATGACCCCAGAGTAGTATACCAGTCCAGGGAAATCGGGGTTTTCCTGTGTCCCTTCCTTTCCTCAGGTTGGAGTGCCTCACCCTCTGCTTTGCCCCATCTCATCACTTCCGCCCTCCATGTGTCTGGGTCAGGTGGCCTGGCCGATTTCCACCGCATTGTTATAGCGTGCTTTGCAAACAATAAGGCCATGTCAGTGAAGTGAGCGGCCACGCTTCTCTTGCGCCCTCTCGGCCCAAGTCTTAGTATAGCATAGTCTATGGTGTTTGTCAGCCTAGAGGTGACCACGGTAGATAGCGCCTTGTAATTGTGCTCCAGTAGTATCCTAACTTTGGGCACTCCCAGAGCATATGCAATAGACGCGTGTCATCGGTCCCGCATCGGGGGCAAGTGTTAGTCGTGCCAGGGAACATGGCGTGTATGCGGTGGGGTGTGAGATACGCCCTGTGTAGAACCATCAGCTGTATGAACTTGAACTTTGGGTTCCTAGCTACTTTTTTTGGGAACTTCAGGACGCGTTCCCATTCCTTGTCCCCCAGAGGCCTCCCAATGTCGCCCTCCCATTTCTCTCTGAGAGGTCGCAACGGCGTTGTTTTGCCTGCCCTTATGCCAGTTGTGATCCATTTAGTGAGATGGCTGCCCGTTTGCATAAGATATTGCATCGTTATCAGTGGGTTCGTAGGTGGTTCGGTCTCATTCTGCGTCCATGTCCTCGTGATGTAGCGTCTCACACCGGCGTGCATAAGAAATGAGCCTCCCAGAACATGATGTGCCGCCCGGAAGTCCTCGAAGGACATCATGCGGCCATCTGCAAAGAGGTCCCCAACTCGTGTCACGCCAGAGTCGTGCCACGCAGCGAGGGCTTGGTTTGTCACCAGTCCCGTCCCCAGAGGGACACCAAGTAGAGGGATTGTAGGGGCGTATGAGGTCGACAGCGTTGTATATTTCACCGCCTTCCTCCAATAGTTCAGTGCATGTCGTAGGAGCGGGGGTGCCGCCGCTGGGATTTCCGAGCGAGGTAATAGCAGCTTATGAAGTTTCCCCCTAGATAGGTCCTCCGGTGACATGTCAATTTCGTGCAGGTTCCGACCCGCTAGCCAATAGGCAAGCCATTGTAGTTGGCAGGCAAAGTTATATGCCCGGAAGTCCGGTACCCCCATGCCGCCAGCATCTGTGGCGAGTTGGAGCTTGGCAAGGCTTATGCGCCTCCGTCCCGAACCCCATACGAGCTCTGTGAGAGTCGTGTCCAGCGCCCGGAACATTGCTGCCGGGATGAGAAACGGTAAGCCCGTGAAGTAGTAAAGTAAGCGGGGAAGTACAACCATCTTGGAGATGGCCACCTTGCCCGCCACAGAAAGAGGCAGTGAAGACCAGAATTGTACTTGTGACTTCAGAGCTATCAAGGACCTGCCCAAGTTGCCGTCTACCATTTCCCCCGCTCCTCTCTAGATCTGAATCCCCAGGTAGCGGAAGGTCGTTTCCGCTACTTGAAAGGTATGCGGTGCGATGTGCAGTGGGTCAGACGAGCCGGTGGCGGCAAAACTGTACCCATACGATTTAGGTTCACTGATGGAGAGGCCTGACAACTCGCGGAATTCCTCAAATATCCGAGGTATGGGATCCAAGTCCCCCCTCAGGTCTCGCAGGTATAGGATAAGATCATCTGCGTATGCCGAAACTACGTGGGTCGTGTCGTCTCTTACTACACCCCTGTGGGCCGCCAGTGTTCGGAGTTTACAGAGCAACGGCTCGAGTGCCAAGATAAATAAGATCGGAGATAGTGGGCAGCCCTGTCTGGTGCCTCTTTCAATGTTCAAGGACTCCGAAATGCATCGATTCGTACGTACCCGCGCTGTGGGGCGGGTGTACAGTAGTCGTACCAGGCAATGTATTCGGGCGGCACCCCAAAGTTCTCTAGCATCGCAAACATAAAGTCCCATCTGAGGGAGTCGAAGGCCTGTTTCAGATCTAATGAGATACAGCCCTCTGTCCCACTCCCCGCTCGGTCGTGTAGCATTAGCTGCGCCAGTCTCCGCAGGTTCATAGCCGTGCCTCTGCCGGGTACAAACCCGCACTGGTCAGAGTGAATCAATTGTGGGACGTATTGGGCCAGTCTGGTCGCCAGTATTTTACTCAGGATTTTAGAATCAGTGTTCAGGAGTGATAGAGGCCTATAATTAGCTAGTTGCATTCCGTCTCTGCCTGGTTTCAGGAGAGAAACTATCAGAGCCTGCAGGGACGATTGCGGTAGCGATTGAGTTTGCAGCGCCTCTTGGTATATAACCTGCAGCCGCGGGGCAAGTAGGTCTACATAGGTTGTATAGAACTCCGCTGGGAGTCCATCCGTCCCTGGGGTTTTGTTCCTCGGGAGAGCATGAATAGCTTGCCGGATTTCCGCGATCGTAATAGGGCGTTTCAGGTCATCCCGTTGTCTGTCCATAAGTTGGGGTAGGCCTAGACCTCTCATGAAGTCCTCGTATGCCGTGTGTGATAATGGGCGGTGTGGGCCATATAACGTGGCATAG
The DNA here is from genome assembly GCF_964261635.1 of Lissotriton helveticus. Classification (NCBI taxonomy): domain Eukaryota; kingdom Metazoa; phylum Chordata; class Amphibia; order Caudata; family Salamandridae; genus Lissotriton; species Lissotriton helveticus. Next base: position 606,669,606 of record NC_136072.1, on the reverse strand, counting down.
TAGTCTCTAAAAGCAGTGTTAACGTCTATTTGCGTCGTGGTGATAATTCCCTCCTGGTTCAGAACCTCTAGTATGGGCGAGTGTGGCGGGGCATCACGGATAATACGGGCTAGCAGGGGTCCTGATCTATCAGCCTGTGTATGTAGCCTGTTGGAGTATTCCCTGTAGTCTAGTAGTCGAAGTTCCTCTAGCAATTCGGCGTGACATATGTGCGCCTCTTGCAAAGGTGTGAAAGGCAGGTTCGTACCTGCAGCTTCACTCTCCAACGCTGCTAGCCGACCCTCTACCTCTCGAAGGCCGTCGGACACTTCACGTCTCATGCCTACTCGGACAGCCATGGCCTCCCCTCTAATTAGCACCTTAAAGGCGTCCCATTCCACTTGCCTGGAGCGGTATCTGTGTTTACTGCGAAGAAAGTGTCAATGGCGTCTGCCAGTGTCGTTTTATAGACAGGGTCATCCAGCAGGTCCGCATTCAAACGCCAGGTTGGTATTGGTGTCTGTACCCTGCCCCATTGAAGTGTGACTTCCACCGGGTTGTGATCAGAGAGCGTCTTGCCCATATGTTCTGCAGCGATCACAGCTCCTGTCAAGAGCTTGGAGCAAATAACCCGGTCAATTCTGGTGTGTAATTTGTGGGGTGGGGAGTAAAAGGTGTATTCCCTGTTGAGCGGGTGTTTGCAGCGCCATGTGTCCACCAGGTCCCAGCCCGTCGTCCATCGTGTCAGTGCATCTGCCTGCTTCCTACTCTCGGTGGCATGCAGTGGCGGGTGTGATCTATCAAGCAGGGTGTCTAATACCGCATTGAAGTCCCCCCCTATGAGCACTCATATTCCGCCCAGTCAGCCAATACCCCACTGATACTGTCTAAAAATTCAGATTGACTTGAGTTCGGTGCATACACACTACCAAGCACAACAGGGGCGCCATCCAGCAGGCCACGTACAAACACAAATCTACCGTCCTTATCAATCTTTTGTTCCACTGCCTTGAAGGGGACTGAGTTCTTAAGCCAAATGGCTGCCCCCCTCGAGAAAACAGAGTATGAAGTAGCAGACAGTTGACCCTTCCATTTCTTCAACAGTTTCGAGCCCTCCGCAGTATTAAGATGGGTCTCCTGGAGGCAAGCCATCAAGACGCCTCTCCGGTTGAGCTGTGCCAGCATCCTGTGTCTTTTATGAATGGAGCCCATTCCCCTCACATTCCAGGTGCACAGTTTGTAGGTATTAAGGGGCCCCATGTTTAACCGAAGTGTGTGTCATTATCAAGTCTGTGGGCGGATAGGCCGATCGTACCTTATGCAAAAAGTTGAGTGCCATGTGAACTTGTAACCCCCTAACATAAAGGTCCCCAAGCAAAAAGACCCAAGGTCCAAACCAGGTCGCCCAACATGGGCAAATGTCAAACCTTGACATGTCTATACGGTGGGGGGTGCAGTCTACTCGCACCCGTCTTGCTCCTGTCGGTGGTGTTACAGCGAGCCCATAACTGGTGTGTCCCTGTTTCCATCCACCCTCTCTCTCACTTGTCTGTGTGGAATGTGCATACGTTACCATCCGAAGTCAGCCATGGCGCAATCGAGGTCCTCTGCCATCTGTGCCGTGATATTGGGAAGAAGCTGCAAGCTATCAGCCGAGCCGGACACCTCTGTATGGGTGCCAGAGGCGCTGACCAAGCCAGTTGCGCGCCCTGCATCATGTGTGGCCAGTGCTGCTTCCGTTAAGTAGGCCACGGTCACTCTCTTCCCAGAGCGGCCCCTAGACGACTTTCCACTCGCCATTGAACGTGCCGTTGAACGTGCCAGGCGCCCTCCGTCTGCAGTGGATCTGGCACGGTGTCGGTTTGTCTGGCGCGAAGCTCCACCATTTCCATCATCTGCGAACGGGTCCTGAGTGGTCGGTGGTGTTAGTGTCACTTCCATCCATTCCTCCGCCTCCTCAGGAGTGTCAAAAAAGTGTGATTTGTTCTCGTGCAGGATTTTGAGGCGAGCAGGGAACAGTAGGGCATATTTCAAATTTCTGTCCCTCAGTTTACGTTTTACTCCCAGGAATGTGGATCTGGCGCGTTGCACCGTCGGAGTAAAGTCTGGGTATACGGATATAGTTTTATCTTCGTACCTCAGCGGTGCCTTCTCTCTTGCCATACGTAGTACTGAGTCGCGGTCTTTGAAGTGCAGGAGGCGCGCTATCAATGGGCGCGGAGGTGCCCCCGCTTTCGGCGGCTTCGCAGGCATTCTGTGCGCGCGTTCCACACTATACATCGGGGTCAGATCTTGCGGGTCAACAACTCACTTGAGCCAGTCTTCCACGAACTGCGTGGGATTTCTCCCCTCACTGCGCTCCGGAATTTCCAAAATCCTGACGTTGTTGCGGCGGGCCCGCCCTTCCGCGTCGTCCATCTTGTCCCATAGCAACCTTATCGGCTTTTCCATGCCTTCCATCTTCGCAGAGTGATCCGTTTGCTGTGGGATCAGGTCATCTAGTGCAAGTTTTTGTTCCGAGACCCTCTCCGCCAGTTTGTTGTGGTCTGCCCACAGCAGGGACAAGCCCGTGGCCATGGTGTCCATCCGCAGCTCCAGCGCTTCTCTCGTGGCCCTGATTTCAGTCAGTATAAGGTCCAGCTTGGCATCTTGGGTGCCCATTCCTGTCGGTGGTATGACATCCGCTTTGGAGGAGGCAAGTGGATCTTCCGATCCAGTAGACTGCATGTCCGTGTGTGCGCCTTGTTCTTGGGCCTTGGCTCTGTTCCTCCCCATGATGTTCGTCTGCAAGTGGATGGTGTGGTGGCCCTCCCCGGCCCCGCACGCGTGTGCGCCCGCAGCACTCCTCTCGCCGTGCCGGGGCGGTGTTCGTATCAGCCGCCCTAGCTGCAGGAAGTGCTAGCGTGTCTCAGGCCGGAGGATCTCTCCAGTGTCACAGGGCCCACGCCGGCTCAGAACAGCGGGGGGGTCGGACCCCTCCCCAAGGTCTTCGCAGGGTCTTCAGTGATATGGGCAGCAGTTGCACATTAAGTCCTCCTGGTCAAAGCCGGATTCAGACAGTCTCTCACTGTGCAGCCCCGCCACGTGTGTCCAGCCGGTGTGTGCGCCTCCCCACGCAGGGCGTGTAATGCATAGTCGTCGTGCCAGTGCTGGGGCGATAGGTAAGCAACTGTTCCGTTATACGCTGCGGCCAGCGGTGGTGCGCACCATCTGTGGAGGCCTCTCCAAGTTCCCGCTCGACTTGGCCCGTGTAGCGGGACCAAGATGGCGCCTCACTCCGCCTCCCGGCGGCGCAATGAAGGAGGCCGTTCGGGGCCGCAGCAGCTCGTTCCTGGGGCGCCCCGCGGTTGCTCCGGTGTCTGGGCTAGGCGAGGCTTCGCTAGCGTTGGCAGGCCCCTGGGCTCCGCATGCAGTCGCTGTTGCTCGGCCCGCAGTGTCCCAGACGACCCGCTCAGCACCTGCGGTAGTAGTAGCAGCAGCCCGGGTTCAGGGCAGGGGGAGTGCGTGTCCCCGGGCTCCGTGTCCCTGTGTCTCTGGACGCCCTGCGCTCGTCTCGGGAGGGCGGGACAAGGGGGTGTTGTGCTCCAGGCGTCGCGCCGGGTCCCAGCAGAGCCGCACACCCGACTGGTCTCCACCGCACCGCCAGTCGGCACAGGCCGTCGCAGTCGCGGCTGAAATCGAGGCCGCGGCTTCACTCAGGGGCGAAGGCCGCAGCAGCCTCGGCAGGTCCACTCGGTCACCACTGGCGTTGGTGAGTGGTGAGACGCCAGTTCCAGGTCACTCACACCTGTGGCGGTTCAAGGGGGCTCAGATCAGGTGGATGGGGCCGCAGGGAAGCAGGATAATTAGCTAATTTGTTGGGCCATCGACGGAGCTCAGACGCTACACGTCCGCCATGATCGGCTCGTAGCCATGCCCCCAAGTGAGGACCAAGTTAAGGTCCCACTGGGGCATGATGAAAGGTGAAGGCGAAAGCAAATGTGTAAGCCCCTTCAGAAATCTATGTACAATAGGGGTCATGAATAGAGATGGTTGGTCTGGCATCCGTAAAAAGGTAGAAAGAGCCAAAAGGTAACCCTTTAGAGTGCCCAGAGCAGAGCCAGGCTGTGCAAGAAACAGGATGAAAAGCAAAATGTCACAGAGAGAGGCATACAAAGGGTCAATAGACTCTTCTGTGCAATATTTATAAAATTTTTGCCATTGGCAGGCGTATACCAACTTAGTGGAGGGACGCCTGGCTGACAAGATAACTTTGCACACTTTGAGAGGAAGGTCGAATGTTTTCAACTGTCATCGCTCAATTTCCACACAGGAGGCATAGGGTTCTGACTGGGTGTGTGAGTAGTTCTATTAGTGTATGAATGGGTGTATGAGTGGTTTTATAGGTATCTGAAACTGTATATAACTGGCTTTATGGGTTTGAGTGGTTGTGTAAGTGTGTGTGTGAATGTGCAGTGGGAGTGTAGTAGATGCATGAGTGGCTCTGTGTGTAGGTGTGTGACTGGTTGTATAAGAGTGTATGTGGGTGTTTGAACATGTACATGGGTGTGTGAGTATCTGTGAGTTGTTGTGTGACTGCTTCTTTGGAATCTATAAGTGGGTGTGTGACTGGCTGTAGATGTCTGGTCCCGATCTATGGATCCACCATGGATTCAAGCGAATTCATGTAGATCCTAACTATAACTACCTACTGGCAATCACCAGTAAGTAACATATATATTTCCTGCTGGCGGTCACCAGTAGGTAGTTATAGTTAGGACCTATTTTCCATAGGAAAGGCCTTTTTTGTTTTCCTTGTAACTTTGATGTCATTTGACGATCTTCCCAAAATTTTCGAAACTAGTTTGCGATAATTCAGTAAGGGGGTTCAAGAAAAAGGGGAGGGGTTCCAAAACACACTTTTCCCATGCAATTTCCCGTTGGGATTTTAGTCATGACTACAGCCCGAATCACTGAACAAAAGTACACTAAATTTGGCAGAAAGCAAGATCTTGGTACAGAAAGAGAGTGCTTTTTTGTAATTTGATGTAAATCTGTCCAATAGTTTTGGAGTTATTGAAGAAAAAAGATTTATACATTTATACATTTCTAGGATACCCACAGTGGATCCCCACAGTGGATTCACGAATCCACGCGTCAATAGCAATGCCTTTATTGGCTTGCCGCAACCTGACATAAAAGTTGTGGCCACCATTTTATAATTCAGGACACATTCCGTGGGGGTTCAAAATAAAGGTGCAATGTGATAGAAGTAGTCAAGGAAAGGGTACCCTGAACCCATTGTTTTCAAACAGGGGACTCTGAGGGACCCCTCATTGGCAAGAACGTGCCCCCAAATGTTTTATTCTAAACACACACAAGGATCCGCTGCAACACTTGGTGCAGCCCCATGTGAATCTGCGATTGTACCGCAGATCCAGTCCCATGAGAAAAACAATATACATACCCACTCACACCCAGACAGCCACTCAGACATCCACTCACAGACCCAGACAACCCCTCACAGACTCACACAACCACTTATATACCCATTTAAAGACCCACTCACACACCTATTCATTCACACACCTACTCATATATCCACGCACCCACTCACACACCCACACAGTCACTCCCGTACCGCTCACAAACCCACAGTCGCTCATATACCCACTCACATACCCATACAGCTACTCACCATTCACATTGCTACCCACAAACTCACATACCTACTCACACCCCCATACAGACATTTAAACTGCCTCTCACGAACCCACGCAGCCAACATCACACCCACTCATACACCCACACAGCCACTCATACATACACACACACACTTACACAGACATGTTCACACTCTCTCATATACCTACACACTTGACAACCTCCTCAGACATCCACACAGTCACTCATACATCCATTCACACACCCTCTCAAAGATCCACAAAATCACTGACACACCCAGTCACAGACCCACACAGCCACCCAGATATTCACTCACAGAGCTACAGTCTCTCAGACTCTGAGTCACAAATGTACACAGCCACTCACACAACTACTCAGCCAATCTCACATCCAACCACATACTCACTGAAACACACACAACCACTGAAAAACCCACACATCCACTCACACACATACCCAGACCCACAAACAACTCACATACCCAGTCATAGACCCATGCAGCCACTCACTTACCCACTTCAGACCCACACAGCCAGTGATACCCCTGTTAACAAACCCACATATCCACACATTTACAAACCCATGCAGCCACTCACACAGATACTCAAAACCACTCACACACTCAGTCAGAGCTACACAGCCACTCACATATTCACTCACAGACCCACACAGCCACTCACACACCCATTCACAAGCCTGCACAGCTACCCATTCACATATCCACACAGTCACTCACACACCCACTCAGCCACTCTCACCTCACATCCAATCTCAGACCCACTGACACACTCACATACCCACTGACACACACACACACCTACTCACAAACCTACACATCCACTCACACACATACTGACAGACCCATGCACCCACTCACATATCTACTCAAAGACCCACACAGCCACTAACCCATTAAAAAATTCCCATAGCCACCCATTTACAAACCCACACAGATATTCATATGCCTACTCACAGACCCACACACCCACTCACAGACCAATGCATCCATTCAAATACCCATACACAAACCCACACAGCCACTTGCACACCCACTCATACAATTGTACAGCCACTCACACATCCAGACACTTCTACACTCTCACAACCACTGACAGAGACACTCATACCCACTCACAGACCCACATACCCACTGACAGACCCACACATCTACTTACAAACCCATACAGCTGCTGGCATGCCAACTCATATACTCACAGTCACTCACACACCCACACATACAGACACTTGTACACTCACACACCCACACACTCACATAACCCCTCACATACCCACAGAGGCACTCACATGTCAACTCATACAGTCACTCACATACCCCCTCACAGACCCGTAAAACCACTCGTACACCCAGTCACACAGCCACACTGCCAATCACATATACACTCACAGACCCACACAGCCACTCACATACCCATTCACAAACCTACACAGCCACCCATTCACAAACCTACACATCCCCTCACACACACACTCAGCCATTTGCATACCCAAAGACCTACACACACACGCCCACTCACAGACCCACACATCCACTCACATGCCCATTCACAAACCCACACAGCTGCTTGTATACCCACTCATGCGCCATCACAGTTACTCACACACCCACACAGACACATACTCTCTCATATACCCACAGGGTTATACACTCAGTCACTCACACATCCACTAACCCACTCACACAGCCACTCACACACCCACTCATAGGCCCCAAAAACTACTCACAACCATTCACTGAGCCACACAGGCACTCACCTACTCACTCACATACCCATTCACAAACCCACACAGCATTCACAAACCAACACCACTACTCTCACACAGCCACTCACACACCAACACATACACTTAAGCTCTCGCTCACACACCCAAAGTCACTTACTCTTCCATTGTATCAAATGTGTTGTTGTTTTAAAATTGTGCCTTAGATTTGGAGTAGAGACACAGATCTGTAACAAATCCTAAATTGACTGTTTTGTATTGTGGTTGTGCTTTTGATTTGGGGATCTGCAACAGATCCATGGATCAGAAATTAAAAAAAGGACTTAAAAGCAAAATAAACCAGTGTTTGGCAAAAGGTTTGGCTCTGAAAAGAGCCTTTGTGTTTATGGTGCGTAGATAATTACACATAGAAGATGCAGTCTTTCAAGTTGTTGGGGAACACCCTATTGCCTCTGTCTGTAAAATGCACTCCATCTTTTCGCTATATTCCATTCATAGCAAAGCATAGGTTGTTGTGGTATATAGAGCCCATGTTCTGATCTCGGAGGAATATAGAAACAGTTTTATTGACATGTTTCCTGGATTCCTTGATCTGTGGACAGAATTCAGTTGATTACTGTCACATCTGTCTTTGGCAAATATTAGAGAACACCAAGGCAGTATAATGGAAAAGTGGCATTAATTTACCAAAGGTACTCTTCATCAGGATTTCCAGGCCTACCTTTCTAATTGTGCCTAGGTCATTGCCACCACAATGCACAATCATGAGGTCTAACCGAAGGCAGCAATTGATGCCACTTTAACTCTTTCTGGACAACCCAAGTAATGTCTATATTAGGTAAACTAAGGTCCCTGTGACTGCTACTCTTTCTAGCAAACTCTCAGGCCCAAAACACACAACTGTGGCCCACAATCCAGACTCTGACCATTTTGGAGTACAGCAGGAGTAGTACACAGGAAAAGGCTGCACCACAATGAGGCAGATTTGAAGATGAAAAGCAGTTAAAATGGCGGACAGCACCTAAAATATAAAATAACATATTTGATTGGATAGTGGAGAAAAGCAGCAAAGTAAAATTAGGTAGTGATTGTAAACAAACAAAGGAACTACCTCTGTGATTGATTTTGGAAAAATAAAAACAAGTTATGTGGTTTGGATATGCTTGGAATTGCAAACAGTCGACCACACCTGCTACAGTTAATGTGGAGCTAGTATGCTGCAGAGACAAAGTCTTGTGAACTTTCAACCTACTGGTAGCCAGAGACTGTTAGCAACTTGTTTACTATGGAAAGAGAGCTAAAAGAGTGGGAGAAACAAAACAGAAGAGACTGTAATGTAAAGCACTAAAGTAGAGTGGTGTACAAACATCGCTCATAAGAGAGTGGTTTGCTTGAAATTGACTATTTTTTTACAAAGTTAAATATAAATGGAAAGGATTAACATAATATTGTTAAATGCTTGTAAGGGTTTCCGTGTGAATCTGCAGATTCGCTGCAAATTTACACGGGGCCCAAAAACCCTCCCAAATTGGGCTTCTTTATAGGAAACATGCAAAGGTTTAAAATTAGTGAACAGTTAAGAGTGCTATAATAAAAATAAAACATGAAAATCACTCTGTGATTTGCTAAGTGCAAGAGTATCAGTGAGATGGCAGTGGGAAGGGTAGCTATTATTCGTACTTTTTTACTGAGTGGAAGAGAATTGAGAGATTTCTGATTTTAAATTTGCACTAGAAAGCAGATATTATCAGATATTGATATAAAAGTTGACCAATAGCAAAGAGATTTTACAGGTATGCAAATTATGGTTTACTATAAAAAAGTATATGTACATAAAAAACATTTAGGAGTGTACATAAGGTGAAAGAAAATGTGCAGCTTCTAGACACAGCAGTAAAAGGCAAAATAGAAGGAAGGTTAGATGAGGAGATTAAGTAAAAACATAGGGGCATATTTACAAGCCCCTATCGCCACCACAACGTCACATTCCCAGACGATGTGGTGGCTATAGTCAGTCAACAAAGCTTTGTTTCGATATGAAATATCTTAAAAGCATTTTTACAATTAAAAACACATTTCATAATAAATATGGTTAAAAAGAAAATTACATTAACAAACATTATTTACAATGAAATAGTAAAAGTGTATTGAACTATAACAGCTTTGATGAAGGCTTAAAAATTGATAACCATACAGATTCATCATAAAACTTTCGATCTTATCAAACAAGCCCAACTTAAATATTTTGCCACCCCGCAAGCTAAGGTTGTATTTGCATCTGCTTGGAGGATTCTGAGAGCAGTAGAATGATTCCTGGTCTCAAGCTGTCGGCAAACGGGTTTTAACAACTTCAGTCTGGGTTTGGTGTAAGCCGGACATACAAAGAAAAGGTGCGGAATATTTTCAACTACACCTACACAATGTGGGCAGTCAGCAGACGTTTGGTGGGGAGGCTTTCATTTACTTGTACGTTCATGAACAGGAAGAGTTCCCATTCTAAACTGAATAAAGAGGGCCCTGTCTCTGGGTTTCTGGATAAAATCTAGGTAGGGCTCGAGACGAGGCACCAGCTTGTGCTGGCGGAACTCGTCAGTCAGTCTACCTAGATTGGAATCTCTATGCTCTTGGTTATCGATCCATGCCCAGAATGATCTCTTGATTTCTGCTTTGGACAACGAGACCCCTGACTCCCATGCAATATTAAGACCAGTGGCCAAGAGGAGCCTTTTTACATTTACTAGCCACCAATCTTGTAGGATCCCTGGAGGTTCATAACTTCTCTACGGCCATCGGCATATCTGATTAACTTGGGGGTGCGCCATAGCCATGCCCAATAAAGGAGGGGGCGCAAAGTGATTAAATCCTTAATTGAGCGACGACCCAAGTCGCTCAGAAGTGGCTTAGTGGGGGTTCCCCTAGGAAGCGAGACAAGCTCTCTGAAGAACTTATTTTCTGCTGTGACAAGCGCCTACACTACCGAAGCCCCAAAGTTCAGCTCCATATAATGCACAGCCCACGGCCTTTGCAGCATAGATCTCCAAGGCAGGGGCAATAGGCCTAGAGGTTGAGACTCGGTGTTCCCTCCCTATCACCCCACAACCCGTTTATTACTTAAAGCCATTTTTTCAATGTGTGGTTGCCATTTCAATTTATCTGAGATTCTAATCCCCAGATAGTCAAAAACTTTGACACGCTCTAGGGGTACCCCATCAAGTACAAGAGTGGATTTGGCCGACCTACTAGCATTCAAATAAAGGAGCTTCGTTTTAGAGGGGTTAATTACTAAGCCCCTCAGTTTACAAAAGAGGCAAAACCGATCTAGTAACTTCTGTAAAACCGCTGGGGTTTTCAATACCAGCAGTGTATCGTCCGCAAACAGTAAAGCGGGGACTTTGTCACCCGCCAAAACAGGAGCATCGGCATTAATTTCCGATAGAAAGGAGACAACCCCGTTCACAAATAGCGTGAATAGGGTTGGAGCCAATACGCATCCCTGGCGGACAGCTCTATTCACGGGAATTTTATCTGTTTTTTGTTCCTGGTTACCCCATCTGATACAGGCATAGTTTCTATCGTGCATGCGGACCAGGAGGTTCAGGATGGGCGGGGGGAACCCCATCTCCTGCAAGACCAACCATAGGCGGTCTCGGGGAACCAGGTCAAAGGCGGTCTTCAGATCAATAAATGCAAGATAAAGACCGCCCTTGCCAATGGTTACCACCTTCCAGTGTAGCATTACCAACCTGAAGGCCTTGTCTATTGTGCTTGTGGATGCCCTAAACCCTGCCTGAAATTGTGAAATGATATTATTCTCCTCAGCCCACGAAAGGATCCTCTCCAGGAGGACCCTGTCAACCACCTTCTGACGGGCATTATAAGGCTTATTGGGCGATAAATGCCAGGGTCCCCCCTGGACCCCTTCTTGTAGCTAGGGATCACTTCTGCCCCTTTCCAAGAGTTTGGGACTGGAGATCCTTCGAGCAGAGCATCAATTAAGAATACAAAAAATGTGGCCCATTGCTCGGCATTAGCACGGAATAAGTCACCCAGTATACCATCTTGTCCCGGGGCCTTAGCTGATACGATTTTATTTATAGCCGCTGTAGGGTCTTTGCCTTATTTACAAGGCAGCGGTAAGCCACTCAACGTGACTTAACGCTGTCTTGCAAATAAGGCACCCTTTCGAGGCTACACTTAGCGTGAAAGAGTAAGGCAATGGGTGATGCGGTGGGTGTTCCACCGCAACACCCGTTGACTTTGATGCTGCCCCCTATTTACAAGGGTGGCGTAAATAGGAGGCAGCATCAAAATTAAGACCAGGGAAAACCTTGACCTAAACAGGTGAAACAAGGAGAAATGCTTTATTTCTCCTCGTTTTTGCCTGTTCCATGTGTGCTGTGTTATACAGCACACATAGAAACAGCAAAATGCCACTGAATGTTTATGTGCAGAAAGGTGTCCCTTCCTGCACATAAACAATCATTGAAAAAAATGATGTTTTGCAGCTTCTATGTGTGCTGCATTAAGCAGCACACACAGAAGTCACAAAGCGCCATTACTGTTTATGTGCAGGAAGGGCCACCTTCCTGCACATAAACAAGAATTCCCCTGCAACGCAGACACTCTTGCACTATAGTACAAGGGTGCTTGTGTTGGTGCTAGGCAGCTAAATTAGTGCCAGCGCAGGGGGCAACGCAGGGCTGCACAGTATTCTTGTGAATATGGTGCAACCCAGCGTTTCAGAAGTGGCAGAAGGTGGCATTAAGTCAAGGAGGCTAACGCCACGCTCCACCACTTCTCTCGTAAATATGCCCCATAGTGAGTAGCAAACGAGGAAGAGGAATTGCTACTCTGAACATATAATTATTTTATTAAGCCCTTATGAATGAATGTGTGTGAAATTAGATGTGTATGCTTGCTCATATTAATTTAAAAGTATATAATTTGCACCCACTTACACAGTCAGGCAGACGTTACACACTCAGTTACACTCCCACAAAAACACTTATTTACCATGATATAGCCACACAGTTATTGATACACTGAGTCATACACCCATAAAAGTATTCATAAACCCATTTACACATGTATACATAATCTTACATAGTCATTCACACATCCATACAGGCACTGTAACACCCAGTCACACACCGATACAGCTATTCATGTATCCAGCAGTTAAACAGTGAGTTACACATGCACACCCATACACCCAGTTATACAAGCGCCGAGATGCCTCACGGTGATTCGAGCGCTATAAAAGAAGGCATCACATAACATAACATACACCCACTCACCCAGCCATAGAGACATTTACATACTTATTTAAAAGAACATATTCAGTCACTCACCTTGACAGATAAGTAGAGAAGCACTGTTAGACATGGCACTTTTTGACAAGTTTCCCCTGTCTTTTTGCTTTCTGACCCCCTTTTTCTGATGGTATGCTGGACTTCGTTTTTGCTAGTTTAGTGTCTATGCACACTTTTTCAGTGCTAAAGTGCAATTGGTCCTCTTTTAAATTGTGTGATGATTGGCTTTCCATGATTGGTATATTTTATTTACTAGTTAGTCCCTAGTATAGTGCACTGTGTGCTCAGGGCCTGTAAATCAAATGCTACTAGTGGGCACGCAGCACTGATTGTGCCACCCACACAAGTAGCCTCTCAAATGTGTATCAAACCTGCTACTTTAGTGTTTGGACGCAGGTTTTACAGCCATGTCGACCTGGCAAGGTTCACCCACTTTCCAGCCCCAAACCTTCCCTTTTCTTACATGTAATCCACACCTAAGGTAGGCCCAAGGTAGCTCCATGGGATGGGTGCAGTGTATGCTAAAGGTAGGACATGTGTTATTTGTGTCTTACATGTCCTGATAGTGAAATACTGTGCACTATTGAAAGGCTGTCTGTCCCATAGATTAACATGGGTGCAGCCTTGTAACTTCTTACAAGTGAAACTTTCCACTGGGACAGGATAGAGAAATGGAGTTTAGGCTCTCTGAACTCTGAATTTTATAGCACTTCTTTTAGTAAAGGGGGTTTTTAAATTGTGTGTTTGAAAATGCCACTTTTACAAAGTGTAAATTTATAACAAAGAAAGGGACCCGGTCACTGTTTTGATCTGCTACTTATTTATTTTAAGCAGACTCTCACCCTAAGGTAATTAATCCTTGGGTGCTTTTTGTACACTTTTTTTAGGTAATACAAGTTTCAACACTTTTTTTAAACAAAATTCTGAGCAACGTCTGAGGTTTCTTCGTTGCCGTACACCAGACATATATTTACATTTACTATACACACTTTTTACAATACAAAAAAAACATTAAGTGCATTTCACCATTACGCAATACATTTATCCAAAAAACAACTTAATCTAACTCTTCACAATTGTACCCTACCAAGTAGTTCTGCCAGGTTTATGTGTTGGAGTTTTGCCTTTAATTTAAACCTGGTCACGCAAAGGCCACAAATCTAATGCGCATCTTTTTATTCCATTACAACCATGGAAATGTTCAAAAGCCTTTTGCGAAAAAAAACATTAGTGTTTACAACGAATATACCAAAGCCGACGCGTTTCCAAGCCCGTAGTTCAATTATCGGACTTTTCTTCAGGGCTTATTAGTTGGGTACCTGTATTAAAATAAGGGGAGGACATACTTTAATATAGGACCTTCGCATATGCCGTCACTTACAAGAAATTAGTTACATTTATTTGTACCTTTTGTGATGTCTTTACCAGTCTGTTCTGTTTGTTTCAGACTTTTGCCTGGCGTTTTCATTTTGTTCTGCAGAGTGAGACACAACAAATGTATCTTTTTCTCTCCTTAGGGACATTGTAATGATAGTTGCTTTGTGACCCATAATTCGACACTGTGTAACTTACATTTTAATAGGCTTTAGTTTCTGCCGTTACATGTCCTTTCATCTATGTTTATTGCAGGTTTTGTGCCGAAAAGCTCACCGAGTTCTGTAATGTTAAGACAGAACAGTTTCAGTTGGAAGCTCTGCACGTTATTTCCTATCGCTTAATGTTTTTGTAATTAACTTCTACTTACTTCGGGCTTTCGGTGTATTGTCAGGACGCCGGGTAGTTGTTTAAAGAAGGGCGCCGCCTCTTTTGTTTGTATTTCGTTTACCGCATGCACTGCGAAATTGAAGGGATAATAAGCGGATTAGGGAACTTTTTAGCTTTTTTTGACTTGCGCGGCTCTCGATATTGTTTATCGAGTTTTGCGTTACCTGCAGTGTTTCCGTGTAGCCGCTTTCGTCTTGCCAGATTTCTGTTCGAGTGAGTGTTTGTTAGAGGTCACGTGCCTTAATTTGAACTGGGACATGCGCCCAGGTAGTTATGGGACATGTAGTCCAAGAATTCATTATAAGAGGACAAATTAGCTGCTTTTTGCAGTCCGGTTACTTTTAGGGCATTTTACAACAGTGGTCATGTCACATGTGACCCGTTCAATAAATTTCAGCATTCTCCATATTTTTCAGACCTACATTCACTCAGTCATATTTCGCAATCAGATACGCTTCTCTTCTTAACAGTAATGTCTCCACATTACCCCCACGAGGGGGAGCCTTTATTCCTGATAGTACGGACCATTTTAGATCTTTCTCGGTGTGTCCAAGGTCAATAAAGTGCTGTACCATGGGTGCGTTCAGCACTTTTTGTTTAATTCTTGAACGGTGTTGGGCCAATCTTTGTGTAATTTGCTGGTTTGTTTTCCCAATGTAAAGTTTGTCACAAGGACAAACTATTACATAGACGATGTTTTTACTTTTACAATTCGTAAATTCGTTGTGGGTCCACTTAATGGTGTTATGTTCAAACGTGGTGCCTTCAATAGTGCTGGCACACGATATACAGGAACCACACTTGTGGTGGCCTTTCACCGGATTTAGGTTCCATAGGGTGCGTAGATCACTTTTAGCTTTTGTGGTACCCAAGTCTGCCCTTATTATTTGTTGGCCTATGCTCTTATTTTTTTTGAGCGCAAACAAAGGTTTGGCAAATGGAATTTCAAGATTAGACAACAAGTGCCAATTTTTCAAAACAACAGATTTAAATTTGTTGGTAAGCGGGCCATAAGTTGAAACACACACCAGTTGTTCAAGTGGTTTCTTCTCTTTTTTAGTTAGTAAAGCTTCTCGGGGTGTGAACCACGCGCGCTTAGTGGCGTGTTTCAGCATTTTCTTGGGATACCCTCTTTCTCTTAGCTGTTCGCACAGTGTCTCTGCATGTACCAAGTAATCCTCTTTTCTGGAGCAGTTGCGTCTAATCCGCAACAGCTGACTGTACGGTAAATTTTCTTAGAGGCTCTGTGGGTGGAAGCTCCGGTAGTGGAGAATGGTGTTTTTGTCCGTCTGTTTGCGATGTAAAGTAGTTATCAATGCATTATTCTGGTGAAAGACCTCGACATCAAGAAATGTTAATCGTGAGTTACTGTGGGTCATGCTAAATTTTATGTCTGGATGCCTACTGTTTAACCAGTTGTGGAACTCAGTCAATTGTGCTTTCGTACCTTTCCACTGGCACCAGATGTCATCAATATAGCGATACCATCTTGCGATCTGTTCGCTATACGGATTATTTTGATAAATGAATCGCTCCTCATACAGGGCCATGAAGAGGACCGCCATCTCAGGAGCGTAATGACACCCCATGGCGGTCCCCTTCACCTGCACGTAGAAGGTATCCATGAATCTAAAAAAAAATCCGTTTTAGTGCTAAGCCAGCCAACTCAATAATGAATTTAGTGGGGACTCTTTGGGGTTTAGGCCTTGTGTCTAAGAAGTACTCGATGGCTTCAAGTCCCTCTTCTTGAGGGATTTTTGTGTATAACGAGTTGACGTCAAATGCCACCATCAACTCATTATTGTCATCAAATGGTAAGTTTTCAATTTTGTTGATGAAGTCTGCCGTATCTTTAATATACGACTTGACCTCACTCATGAATGGCTTTAAGAATACGTCCACGTACTTGCCAATCGGCTCAAGGATGGACTCACACCCGGAGACTATCGGTCTTCCGGGTGGGTTCTGTAGGTTTTTATGAACCTTTGGTAGGAAATAAATTACTGGAACACGTGGATTTTTCTTGTTCAAGTAATCAAATTCCTTTGGGCCTAATATGCCTTCATCAAGTCCTTCCTTTAGTTTAATTTGTATCTCATTTTGTATCTTATTAGTGGGATCTTCAGTCAGCTTCCTATACCATTCAGTATTACCAATTTGACTATTGGCTTCTTCTACATATTTCTCTTTCTGCCATACCACCAGGGCACCCCCTTTGTCGGCCGGCTTCACTACTTTTGATGTATCTTCACTTAGTTGTTTGATTGCTGTCTGTTGGTCTTTCGTGATGTTTTTTTGGGAGAAGTTTTTCTGTCTACCTAACTGCGTGAGTGAGGAAAGAACGGCCTGCTCAAACGCCAAAATTTGTTTAGGGACCATTTGTGATGTAGGAGTGAAAGGCGACTTATTTGATAAATTTGATGGCTCGGGTGTCTTTGTGTTTTCCTTATTATGGAAGAATGCTTTTAGTCTAATTTTTCTAAATAGATCCTGGGCTTCTATTTTTAAATTGACTATATCTGTGTTTGTGCTGGGAACGAATTTGATGCCAAGTTCAAGGACTGATTTTTCATGAATAGTGAGTTTTTTAGAGGAAAGATTGATGATGGATAAATCTTTTACGATTTGTAATAGTTTTTGCTGCGGGTTCTCATATCCCATGCTTGCGGTTGAGGTTTGAACCTTACACGGCCCCTGCCCTCGCCTTTCTCTAAAAAAGTATTTGGGCGTTTTGAGGTACCTTCCCTGGGATCTGAATCCCCAGATGCCTCGGAGGATGAACTCTCTGAGAAGGTAAGGAATCGATTTTTCGATCTTCCATGATATTGAGAAAGAGCCCTGCGGGATTCCTGCTGGGTATAAAAATCTTCCCTCAAATATGGATAAACTGTCTCAATATTAAATGCCTTAATATCTTTCTCGAATTTATTAATTCTGTAATTTATTGTGTTGTCCTTGAACGTTTGGAGATCTTTATCTATTTTCTCCAATAACTCTTTTGCTTCAAGTGTACTATGGTTGTCGTTAATGGCCTTTGTTAAGGCGTCGATTTCCTCCTGTTCTTTCGCACAAATTCTTTGCGCAGTTTCTACTGTGTGGACTATAAGGTCCCGACTACATTTGGTGGCGATGTAGCTGAACCCTTTCTTGTACACTGGGTCCTCTGTGAAGACCACTGGAACGTTTTTCACTTGGAGTCCCCAAGGTATAGTTCCAGATTTTAGATGCTGGAACAAAAAGTGCCCATGTAATTCTGTTCGGACATGTTTCTTACTTAAACGCATCAATTTGTCTGTCTCATTTTGCTGTTGAGCATTTGTGCTTAATTTAAGTGACGCAAAAGGTGAAGGTCCTGCAATTAAATTCTTTGTGTATGCCTCTGTATAAGACAACGTTTCTTCCTCAGACATATTTTGATAGGCTGGACACCAGCCTATCAGAAACCAGTATTCTTATACTGTATTGGTTATTGCAATGATTTAGGTGATTAACCCACGCGGAGAATTTACCGCTCTATATATATATGAAAATGGGGTTGTGTCCTACACTGTGGCCGGGTAGGACAACGTTTAAATTTATAACAAAGAAAGGGACCCGGTCACTGTTTTGATCTGCTACTTATTTATTTTAAGCAGACTCTCACCCTAAGGTAATTAATCCTTGGGTGCTTTTTGTACACTTTTTTTAGGTAATACAAGTTTCAACACTTTTTTTTAACAAAATTCTGAGCAACGTCTGAGGTGTCTTCGTTGCCGTACACCAGACATATTTTTACATTTACTATACACACTTTTTACAATACAAAAAAACCATTAAGTGCATTTCACCATTACGCAATACATTTATCCAAAAAACAACTTAATCTAACTCTTCACAATTGTACCCTACCAAATAGTTCTGCCAGGTTTATGTGTTGGAGTTTTGCCTTTAATTTAAACCTGGTCCTGCAAAGGCCTCAAATCTAATGCGCATCTTTTTATTCCATTACAACCATGGAAATGTTCAAAAGCCTTTTGCGAAAAAAAACATTCGTGTTTACAACGAATATACCAAAGCTGACGCGTTTCCAAGGCCGTAGTTCAATTATCGGACTTTTCTTCAGGGCTTATTAGTTGGGTACCTGTATTAAAATAAGGTGAGGACATACTTTAATATGGGACCTTCGCATATGCCGTCAAAGTGGGCATTTTCTTGCTTAACCATCCTGTGTGACTCTGCCTGTGTGAATATTCACTGTCTGGTTTTGGAGTGACATGAGCTGGGGATGTACCTTCACACAAGTCAGTCACAAGTGGGTTGAGGTGTGTCCTGCCTTTCCTGGGTGACTCGTAGCCGGATGAATAGACCTTTCTGCATTTAGAGTGGTGAGAGGAGAGTTCACTAGCAACTGAATAGTCTGTGTCTGCTCTGCACAATGCTGTCTCCAACTCCTTTAGTGAATCTGGACTAGAGAGAACAGAACTGGTTTCGATTGAACTCAGAGACTTTCTGCTTAAAACTTCAAAGAGAAAAGTAGTATAAATATTGGGGCCCTGACCATAGAACTTTAGAACTTGTTTGGACTAAGGAACCTGCCAAGAAAAATAGCTGTATAAGCTACGAGGATGAACAACCACTTTCCTGTGTGCTTTGCTGAGTTGGCCTGCAGTGGCTGCTTCTATCTTGGGCAGTGAAAAGACTGGACTTTCTGCAACTTATTTTCCTGAGTATCTTCAAGGGCTTGAGGTAGAGCTTGCCCCATGTTCAAGAAGTTTCAGTAACAGCAAAGTCTTCATGTTCATCTGCTACCAGCACTGGCAACTGTGGGCCTCATTTATGAAAAGTGACGCATTGCTGCGTGAAAACAGCGATGCGTCACTTTTCATTGCCCCTCCTTGCGACACCAATGATGCTTCATATTTACAGTATGACACATCATGTCGCAAGGAGTTACAGATACGTCAGTATTTCTGACGTATCTGTATGCGCAAAAGTGACGCATTGCTGGAGTGTGTCACAAAAGTGAAGCAACTCCAGCAATGTGTCCTTTCACATGGGGCAAGCCCCATGTGAAAGGGCCTGCGTCAGTCTTACGCCTGCTGTGAGGCAGGCGTAAGATTTTGACGCATTTGAGTCCTAGAAGTGGCGCAGTGAAATCTCATAGATTTCACTGCGTCACTTCCATGACCCTTTCTTGCGTCAATACGCCTACTTTGCATACATTATACCTGGCGCAGGTATAATGTGGCACAGGGGTTTACAAAGTGACGCATCTACCTAGATGGCGCAACAAGGTGCTTTTTTTACGCCACTGGTGCGTCACAAAAAGTGACGCACCAGAGGCGTAAAAATGACGCACAGCCTCATAAATGAGGCCATGTGTGTTTTGTGCTGCAACAGAAGAAAAAGCAACCCGACACCGTCAACGATGCCACTACCAGCTTTGTGCACTGTTGACAATGCAGAAAGCACTCACCCGCTTCACACAGCAACCCTGGTCTCACCAACGACGTCACCGAGCTGCTGCTTGCACCGTGACCTGAGGGCACCGCACTTTGCACCGGCTTCTTTCACATCACCGCCATGGTATCCCCGATGCCGCAGCTCCATGCCAATATCAACATCGCTGCCTGCACCATGGCCTGGAGTCACCGCAGTCCGTTCCACTGCACTTCACACCGCAGTCCGATACTGGCGCTCCTGACTTCAAACTCATGGAGTTCGATCTACAATGTGTGGGACTTTAAGGACCCAGACGACTCCTGCACCGACGTCCAGGACCGATATCTCCTCTTCGTAGCTCATTGCAAGGTCCAAAACACTCTGCATTTCCAAGGTACTGTTTGCGGCTCTTCCTGACACTGTAGCTGGCACGCAAGGCCGCGGCCGGCATGAACTGTTGGAATTGTTTGTTCAAGAAGCCATGATAGCCCCAGACAGAGCTATTGACTTCTGGAAACTGTATTTTAAGGTTATTCTTGCAATATTCATATTTTGATTACTGTATGTTGGATTTTTTAATATAATTTTTATCTTATTTTAAACAGCTAAATATTGGCTATTTTTCTAAAAATGGTGTGGTGTCCTTTTGTATTGTTTTCACTGTATTACTGTGTGTTATGTGCAAATGCTTTGAACATTGCCTCTGAGACAAGCCTAACAGCTTGTGTCAAGCTACTAAGGGGGTGAGCAGGGGTATTTTATAAGTGTAATCCCCTTACCCTGGCTAGAAAGAAGGGTCCCTTCTGGACAAGGTGCATACCTCTGCCAACTAGAGACCCCCATTTCTAACAATGGTTGTCAGCAGTGAGGGTAGGACTTGTATTTGCACTTGACCTATATTGATTGGTGTACACGACTACCATATCACAGACCACCAAGTATCACATACTGTTTTCTTTTGGTCTAGTTTTGATCTTCCCATTGTTTTTAGCTTGAACCTTCTTCTGCATCATACCTGAGTCGAGAGCATCATCAGTTGCATCCCTATAATTGGCTTTTGAGGAGGAAAGGTTGGAATTCTACAACGTGAAGGAGTTGATTGCTATTTGCAAAAACCGGAAAGTCCAAATTAGAGGCCTCACCAGGAAAGAGGGGCTACAGAAGGCGCTGAGAGCCTGGGTAGCAGCCAGAAATTCCACTGGGCAGTATGGAGATCTCAGTGTGGAGGCTGAGGAGCCTATTTCTAGGGTTGATGTGCTTTTGGGTGGGGAGAGACCCTCCAGGCCAGGCAGTAGTGGTGTGTATCAGAGGAGCTTGAGGACAGGCAGGAGCAAGGAGAGATACAATGGAGATGGAGAGGCTCAAGCTCGCAATGAAAGAGAAAATAATGATGTTAGATCATGAGCTTACAGTAAAGAGCTGGATCAGAGCAGTAGGTACAGCACTGATGGTGGCAGCAATTCCTCAGTGTACTCAGATAGAATAGTACACATAAATGTAAGAAAAAGAGTACAAGAAGGGAGATGACATACAGAGGTGGTTTCAGGGTTATGAGACATATGTCCACATAAATGGGGACCCTGATAGGAATTGGGGAGCAGGCATGCAGCCTCATTTCACAGAGGAGAGGAGGCACACATTGTTGGCTTTGGGTAAGGAGTAAAACCTCACCTACAGGGACATGAAGGAGGTCTTTTTTCACTAGATATGGTCTCACTCCTGAGGAGTACACTGTTCAGTTTAGAAGCTGCAAAAAATGGATTCCTAGACATGGTTAGAATGTGTTGATTTTTTTTGCAGGTCACTAGATGGTTGGATAAAGGGCAGCACTGTGACAGGTTTTTAGGTGCTGTACAATTTGATTGTGTGGAAGCATTTGTCTAGGCTATGTTTTGCAGAGTTGTGCCAGCAGTTGACAGATAGTAAGCGGACTGACCCCAGGGATCAGTCAGTTTACTATGGAGCCGGGCCGCTGAGTGAGCACCACTGTCCACAAGAAGGTGTATGGGGGAGAATCTGCCAAAGGTGGGTAGGGTCCCCAGCAGAAGAGTGGGGGGGGACAAGGGTAAAGCAAAGCAGTTCTCTAGAGGGCCCCAAACTAGTGCTCAAGGTAAAGATTCCCACCCCCCAGGAGATAAGAAATCTTGGGGCTCGTCAGGAAAGCAGAGATGGGACCCTGTTAGTGCTTTGCATGTGATCAAGTAGGCCACATCAAGTGGGATCCCAAATGCCCCAAGTGGTAGACAGTCCAAGGTGTTGGCTAGTGTAGCAATTGGGTCGGAGGGGCTCCCAGATGAGGGTAGGGACCCACAGAAATTATCCTGTCTCACTAGGGGACAGGGAGATTGTCCAGGGAAGCCTTGTGCCTGCTAACACTAAGAGTACAGCACCTGGTTGACCATCAATGGGCAAAGGGTAGAAGCTCTCAGAGATACTGGGGCCAGTGTGACCTGAGTGCAATATCACCTAGTATCTCAGGAGCAAGTAGTCCCTGGTGCACTCCACCAAGTAGATGCTGTAGAGAACTCAGAGCATCAATGTAAGATGGAAGAATGTGGAAGTCAGGTCTCACTTAGATATGCTTGAGCCAGAGTGGGCATGCGTGACCACTTGGCCCATGGCAGCCAGAAAGGGTGATCAGAAGGACCTGGAGCCTGAATCAGTGGCCCAGGTGCCTGCCAAGAGAAAGGGCAAGGGGCACAGGAAACCCACTCTTGAAGTTCCCACGGTTCGAGGGGAAGCTGACCTCGAGGGGGATGCCCCGGAGCCTACAGGGGAACAAGTGGCTGTACTGGGTGACTTATCTGAACTGACCCACTGGCAGTAAGAAGGGGGTCCCCCCAGTTAAGAGTTATGCAGGGAGCAGAGAGATTGCCCTTCTCTGGATGGTTTGCAGCAGCAGGCTTAAAACCAGGCAGCTGGTGATCAATCTGGATCTCACTGGATCTACTGGGAGAATGGTCTCCTATATAGCGAGCCTAAGGTCGCTGAGCCTGGGTTAGGTTGTGTGCTGGTGTTACCCCAGCGCTTCAGGACCTTCCTACTGGGTCAGGCTCACAACATGCTTTGGAAGTTCATTTAGGGTGGGACAAAACCTCTGACAAGATAGTCGCCCACTTCTTTTGGCCCTAAATGTGAAAGCAGTCCGATGCACATTGTAGGTCTTGCCAAACTTGCTGGGTAAGTGGTAAGAGTGGGAAGAAGTGTAAAGCTCCTCTCCAACCTTTTCCGATTGTAGGCACCCCTTTTGAGAAGGTAGGGATGGACATTGTGGTGCCCCTGGACCCCAAGACAGCCATGGGCAACAGTTACATCCTGGTGCACCATGCCATCCAGTACCCGGAGGCTATGCCTCTCAGGACAACGACAGCACTCGTGGTGGGCCGGGCATAAATGGGTATCTTTTCCCAAGTGGGGTTCCCCAGAGAGGTGGTATCTGACCAGGCTACCAATTTCATATCCAAGTATATGACTTCTTTGCGGGACGAGTTGGGTGTATCCTACAGGTTACCACTCCATACTACCTCAAAGTTAATGGTTTGGTAGAGAGAGATTCAAACAAATCCTGAAGGGCATGATCAAGGGTCTGACTGAACCCATGAGGCATACGTGGGAATCCCTCTTACCATGCCTTCTCTTTGCTTATAGGGAGGTACCAGAGAAGTCATTAGGGTTCAGTCACTTTGAGTTACTTTATGGGCACCCTGTGAGAGGACCTCTCGGTTTGGCGAAAGAAGGATGGGAGACATCTTCCAGGAAACCTTCCCAGGATTTACATAGGTACATGATGGCCTTTAGAAAGCAGACTGCGGGATTCATGTAACTCGCTCAGGCGAATCTAGAAGCCAGTCAGGAAGAGTTAAAACAATGGCATGACCAGAATGCCCCTCTGGTAGAGTTTCAACCTGGACAGAAAGTGCGGGTCATGGCCCAAGTAGAGCCTTGTCCTCTTCAGGTCAAGTGTACTAGGCCTTTTAAAGTGGTGGAGCGCAAGAATGACGTCGCCTACCTGGCGAACTTTCAGACTCCTAGGAATCCTTTGAGGGTCCTCCATGTGAACTGCCTCAAGCCTCACTTTGAAGAGGTCTGAAGTAAGCATGCTCTTGGTGACAGATCATGGGGTGGAAGAGGAGAGTGAACCTCTCCCTGACCTCCTGGCTGCCAAGGAGCAAGATGGGTCAGTGGAAGGTGTGATCCTCTACCCTACACTGACCCCAGAGCAGCAGAGTAACTGTTGCCTACTATTGGAGTAGTTTGTCACGCTGTTTTCCATGACACCAGGTGTCACACATTGGTGTACTCATGATGTGGACACTGAGGATAGTCCTTCTGTAAAGCACAACATTTACAGACTCACTGGCAGGGTCAGAGCCTGCATCAAAGAAGAACTTTCTAAAATGTTGGTGATAGAGCTCTCCAACAGTCTTTGGGTAAGCCTAGTGGTCTTGGTCTCAAAGTCTGCTGCACCTGTGCCACTCCTGAACTACGGTTCTGTGTGGACTATTGTGGGCTCAATGCCTTCACCAGGACTGATGCGCACTCCATCCCAA
This sequence comes from Lissotriton helveticus, assembly GCF_964261635.1. Lineage (NCBI taxonomy): Eukaryota > Metazoa > Chordata > Amphibia > Caudata > Salamandridae > Lissotriton > Lissotriton helveticus. The sequence goes on along the minus strand of NC_136072.1, from coordinate 606,645,176 downwards.
GAGCTGATGAGCTTATAGATTGGCTGGGAGCTGCCAAGTTCCTCAGTATGTTTGATTTAACGTCTGGGAACTGGCCTTGATTGAAGGGAGAGGTCTGCATTCTAAATACCAGAAGGGCACTACCAGTTCTGGGTTATGCCCTTTGGGTTAAAGAATGCCCCTGCCATCTTTCAGAGGTTGGTCAACCAGGTGTTGCCTGGACTGGAGTATTTCAGTGCCGTCTACCTGGTTGGCATTTCCATGTTCAGTTTCAGCTGGGAAGATCACTTGCACCACCTCTGGGACGTGTTGAAGGCCATGCAGAAGGCATGCCTCACTATCAAGGCCAGTAAGTGCCCAATAGGGCAGGGCTCTGTAGTGTACTTAGGGCACCAAGTAGGAAGTGGCCAGGTTGTGTCCCTACAGCCTAAGATTGGTACTGTAGTAAAGTAGGATCTGCTTTCATGGTCACCCTGACTTTTCGCTTGTGTCTGACTGGGATCCTGCTAATCAGGTCCCCAGTCAATGTGCTTCTTCCCTAAATTTGACATGGTAAGTACTTCTGTACCTCCATAATTGGCAACTGGTGTACCCATATAAGCCCCTAGTATATTGTACTGAGGTACCCAGGGCATAAGTACACCAGGGGTCTCCCATGGGCTACAGCATGCATTATGCCACCTACAAGGGACCACTCAAACTATGACTACAGGTTTGCCATTGCAGCCTGTGTAAGCTGCTGCAAGCACCACTTACGACAGATATACGTTTCCTCATAACTGAGGTCACTACACTTAAACCTATAAGTCACCCATAAAGCAGGCCTTTTAATCCTGAAGGCAGTGTGCTGGGTTATAAGTTTGATGGTGCCCCTGCATGAGCGGGACACCCCTACAAACCCTGGAGTCAATTCTCCAAGCTTTGTAAGTGCGGTCAGCCATTTTGATACATATAGTGGCCATCCGTCATTGCGCGATGGCTAACTACATAGTGGCTGTGACGAACCTGGGCATGTTTGGTGTCAAACATGTTAGAATCATTCCCCAACACCGTTACTGGTGTTGAAGGTATGATTCCATGCACTGGGGGGCTCTTATGGGGAGCCCCCAGTACTCCTGGCAACAGCCTTCCAGGGTCTGCCAGCAAGCAAGCGCTGTTGCCAACCCTAGACACAATTCTGCCCTCCTGCTGCTCAGCTGAGTTCAAGCAGAATGAATGAATCTTTATTGTATGATTACTTAAAATCTTATACAAAACGATAGCATAAAAGCACAGTAAATATAAAAACAAAAAAATAGGGTAAACTATGCAATACAATTATATGATATAACATTTTTTTTAATTGTCGTTACGTTTGTTGCCAGTAAAAATTAGCAAGCCCCCCGGGTACAAGGTCAAAGATGGTTTTTATGGCGAGTGTGAGGTGAAACGACGCTTGCGCAAAGCCCAAGCTATGAGGTGCACGAGCATGCAGTATTATAACATGCATATAGTTGAGGTATACAGATCAGGTATCGGGGATTGTTTCGACAAGTAAAAAGCAGTCCTCCGCCCGGATTAATAAAACCTAGAAGGCCCCACCAAGAGATTATGTAGGGTTGCTAGGTTAGAACAGAACTGAGTACAAAAATCGCCAGTTCCGTGCTCAGTGGAGTATCGGTCTGTTTGGCGCATGGTGGTGCAGAAGGCCCTGGCAAGAGATTATATAAGATTGCTAGATGGGAACAGAACCATATGCGGGCCCCTAAAGTGGTCAGACCTTTGTCCGTGCAGGTGTGTGCCAGTGGGCGCCCTCTAAGATGTTGGACTTATTTGGTGAGAAAGGGCCTCACCAAAGATAGTGTGGGGAGCCTAATAGAAATTCTCAACCATGTGCGGGCCCTTAGGGTAATCCATCCTACATGCAGGTCCGATGTACACCTTTGAAGTCAGAAGTACATGGCGCTTAGCTAGGGTCGTCATAACCAGTTAGTGTAGGTGCTCCTCCACTTAGTGTTCCCATGTCCCTTAGTGGGCTGCAGCTTGTGAGTTGTGCGCTCATGCCTCCATTGCTTGGGTAGTTCTTAGGGTCCTTGCTGCTTCTGCGTGGAACCTGCCAATTCGTGCGGGGGCTGTCAGCTCTGTGATGGTAAAAATAAGCCTTAGGGCCTCTTTCCACGTTCTTAAGCTGTTTTGCAAGAACAGAGATCTTAGATATAGTCACCTTTGTTCCTACAACACTGGGCAGCAGCAAATTATGTGCTCTGCTGATTCTGTATGGAACTGACGCAGGTGACATCCCTTGTTTCCAGACACACTGAGTTTCCAATGGGACCTGTAGTCCTAAATTGACAATCTGAGGAGCCTAGTTTTCAATATGTTCTGTAGGGCTGTCCACCCCAGCCCAGCTTTCAAATAAGGTTGACTTACTGTGATTTTATATGACTGGACAATGCCATCAGCGCCAGCTCCAAAGTCACTCTGCAAAAGGTATCCGTCGGGTCAGGCAAGCCAAACTAATACCAACACTGAGCTAGGGCCACCTAGTCTTCCCGGGCCAACTAACAGAGAAAATGGAGCGACTACACATGAAGGCAAACCAAAAGGTATTCAACCTCCCCTACTCAAACAGGCAAACACTGATTCGGTTGGAGTTCAATATCCGAACGATGGACATTGAATGTAAAAAATACATCACCAAACTGCACCACAGGATGACCAAGGCTAACCCTGACACAATTAGGGAACACTAAAAGCAGTCTTCCAGGACAACAACAGTGCCTGGACCAGGAACCTCTTGACTGGTTACAACAACCCTAACTCGTTCGAGATCCATCGCCGGAACCCCAAAGGAAACTGCACTGCGGTCAGGTCAGCTTGCCTGAGAGTGCTGCCCGTGAATCCGCCGGAGTTGCCACCAAAGGTAAGAAGACCGGATCGAACATCCCTCCCTCCCCGCTGCCCCGGCGAAAGTTAATGATACAAAATTGCACTCACCGAACCCGGAGGAGTAGCGGAGCGGACCGGGAAGCGAGCGTGGGACCAGGAGAGGCGCAGTAGGCTTCGGGGGCGGAGACCCCCTCTGGAGACAGGCAGAGGAATGTCAGAGCGTCGCAGGGATGGGTCCGACCCCTGAAGGAGGCACAATCAGCAAGGCGACACAGATTCGGCGGAGGAGGAGACAGTAGCGACCAATCTCCATCACGCACCACCGCACTGGAGACACCTGTCCCCAAAATGGCCACCCTCCTGCAATAGTCCCAGCAAACTCGGTGCTCTCCCTGTTCAGAGCCTGTAAAAACAGCAAAGAAGCAATGTTAACAGGGAGTTGACCTCCGTGGCGGGCTGAAGGGAGGTCAGTATCAGGAAAGCCTCAACGGAGGGTAAGCCAACTCGCACGACTGAGAAGGGGCGACCTGACCCCAAAATGGCCACCAATTCAGACTCAGTCTCAGAAACAAAAGACTCACTCACACCAAATCTCTCACACATCCAGAGATGATCAGAGTCTCACTGCCTGCAGTCTTCAACAAGGCAATTGAGCTCCCAGGCAGGCGAGACGTGCCTCTGGCTGCTCAATTCTCAAGGCCTTACGCCAGAGGGAAACCCCCAAGCTGGCCAAAAGGAAGGAGGGGCGTCCCAAACATGAATATCCCTGAGGACGCAGAGCCCCTAACTCACATTAGTGCACAGGGGCCGCCTGACCCCAAAATGGCCGCCCATATGACTAAAACATTGAATCCATAGATATGCTGGTGCCAGGCACATAGATTTGCTGGTGCCAGGCAGCCTAGCCACTTGGAGATGAACATAGCCCTACCACCCGCTCTCTCCTTCAGGATAATACATCCTCCTGGTAGGAGGTTTGTACCGCCGTATGACCTATCTAGCGGGCCTCACTCTAGAATGAATCCTCCCTGAGCGGGCCGCAAGGATGGAGCAGCCTAGATGAGCCCCTGGTCTGGAAGCATTGCCCAAGACCGGGAATACCCACAGAGAGCAGGTTCACCTCGACCCAGCAACATCAGGTTAATGGGACCCTCATCACACGGTGCACCCCAAAGGGGTGAGAACGGGGGCACACCACACTAGGAATAACATCCTCCAGAGAGCCTTCCCCTTTAACTACACCACCTTGCACCTCATCAAGAAGCTCCCCCACTCGGCACGGCACTCACCCCCTACACACTAAAAGATCACCTCCTCCTTCAGCCTAGTCAAGATGCCACCGTCCATGCAAATGGACGACTACCCATGCCCTACCCCTAACTACCTAACTCCCCACGGTTAGAACGCTTTCGCTATAACTTGCCCCCACAGACTCTCTGTTAAAGCGGAAAAAACTCTTTAAATTCAGAGTTATCAGACAATTCCCCGAAACGCTAATCGTTGATACATACCACTGCTCATCTAGAGGGCAGCTGAAAATGGACTTCATCTTTTACACTGACAGACCCGACCACTGGGTCAACATCCTTAACTCACACCTCCTCGTCTCCAAAACCACCATCACAGCTCACAGCCGTAAACTAACTATCTCCCTACAGAAACACTAGACCCTTACCAGCTGCATCTCGACAACCATTTTCAGGAATGACACCATCCTGATACAGGCAAAAAAGGAGAACCTCAAGTTCTTTGACTCCCTTTTCCTCTCGCTGAAGAGGACAACATCCCATATCGCACCACACTCGGGGACCTACCAACTGGGAAAACTCCAACTCCCATCAAGACATTGGACCCCGCACAAGTCCTCTCCACGAGCCCCTCCCCCGCCTCCCAACGACATCTACCGCCAACCGTCACCCGCATCGAAGGTTCCAACCGCCGCCCAACCTTACCCCACCACCATTCATAGTCAGCACACCAGAGAGGAGCCCCATTTCCATTCACAACGGCTCCACGGCCCGTCCCCACAACCACCCATAGCACAGCCAAGCACCCAGCTAGAGTTAGCTCTCCCACTTCCCCTGAACCCCCCTGAATAACGATACTTGCGGCCCGTCCACCCACATCCAACAAGATGGGACTGTACACTCCTCCACAGCGTAGAACACCATCCTTCTTCCCCCTACCACCCGCACAAATAACCTGGCGCATCGCCTCAGCCTTCTTGAAGCTCAGCTTGAAACCACAGAGTTAGTTCCTCCACTTCCACTGAACGCCATTAGAAACATCGATACACGCGGCTTGTCCACCATCTTCCAACAAGCCAGGACCGCACACTCATCCCCAACACAGAGCACCACCCACCTTCCCTCTCCCACCCACACGAACAACATGTCGCATCGCCTCAACCTTCTGGAAGCTCAGCTCGAAACCCTGGTCGGAGGCCTGAACGAAACCCTATCCTCCCTAGCTAAAATTTGTTTGCCCACCCAACAGCTCGCTGCCCCCCTACCCCCGCCCTTCCCAGAATGAACAAATCACCCCCCCTAACTTGACCCCGCTCCCCCAGATCTCGTCCACCCATCACTAAACCAGAGACAGAGAAGCGAGCGGACGGACCGAGAAGAACGAAACCCACCCTTTCCCCTCATGAAGTGATCGCCGTATCTTATGACCACCCCGTTAACCCCAGCCACATCACCACACAGCCTTCACAGAAAGAGACTCCACCTGCCTTAACACAGGCCCCCCGTTGAACTCCTCACCCAAGTCCTCGATTCAGGTAATTACAGGAGTGGGTAGGGAACATCCCCCCTAGAATCCCTCGACCCCCGGCACACCTAACCTCCCTAACTAGAGCCCAACCCAGCAAGTCGAAGTCCGAAGAAGAACCCCTCATCAAATGCATGCTCATCAACAGCAGATCTGCTTCCAAACATGCAACAGAATTAGCAGAAGCTATCCTCTCCTATGACCTAGCTTTCTTCACGGAAACCTGGCTCAACACCTTGTCTGACCCCATCATGGACATGCTGGTGCCGCCCGGATTTTCAATAACCCACAAAGACCGACATAGGCAGAGAGGCGGAGGCTTAGCTATCATTCATAAAAGTATCTTTTCTATCACGGAAAGCTCACCATGCCTGTATAGCTCCTTCAAATGCCTCTCAATCAACATCAAATCACGCGCAAAAAACAGATCGATACTCTGCCATCTCTTGTACCACCCTCCAGGCAATTCCAAGGAATTCGGAGTGGTACAAAAGGGGGTGGTGAAGGACGGAGCATCTGAACCAATCAAACACTCACACCCAGTCAAAAGATCTGGGTTTGATCCATCACCGTTCTTTAGCCCACTCTGCCAGCCCAGTTCAGACATGGCTATATGCAAATCAGTCTGACCCTGTGCCTCATGGGAACAGTCCAGCCCGAACTGCCAAGCCATGCCTTCCCTGGACCGGAAACAAGCTTCAGAGGACCGGTTTCTGGCATTCCAGCCGTCTTCAGCCTGGCTTGCTTGAATCCAGTGGCAAAGTGAGCAAGGGACTCATGTCTGAGCATACCCTGCCACACTCATGGCGGCCAAAGCGGTACAAAAGGGGGTGGTGATGGACGGAGCATCTGAACCAATCAAACACTCACACCCAGTCAAAAGATCTGGGTTTGATCCATCACCGTTCTTTAGCACACTCTGCCACCCCAGTTCAGACATGGCTATATGCAAATCAGTCTGACCCTGTGCCTCATGGGAACAGTCCAGCCCGAACTGCCAAGCCATGCCTTCCCTGGACCGGAAACAAGCTTCCGAGGACCGCTTTCTGGCATTCCAGCCGTCTTCAGCCCGGCTTGCTTGAATCCAGTGGCAAAGTGAGCAAGGACTCACGTCTGAGCATACCCTGCCCCACTTATGGCGGCCAAAGCGGTACAAAAGGGGGTTGTGATGGAAGGAGCATCTGAACCAATCAAACACTCACACCCAGTCAAAAGATCCGGGTTTGATCCATCACCGTTCTTTAGCCCACTCTGCCACCCCAGTTCAGACATGGCTATATGGAAATCAGTCTGACCCTGTGCCTCATGGGAACAGTCTCTGACTTAATCACCCACTGCGCGCTCAACAACGCCAACAGCATAATCCTGGGCGATCTCAACATAAAATGAAATGAAACAAATAACCTGCTCATCCAATCTCTCAATAGCCTTCTGCTAGAAAATGATCTGATACAACACTGCTCAGAAAAAACGCACCACAGAGGAGCGATACTGGACGCAATCATTGCGGACAGAAACACTATCACTATTGACTATATGACTGGCAACAAGCTATCTCGGCAAGGAAGCTACTATTTCTTAGAGCTACCACCACTCTGGTAGCATTTTCCCAAAAGTTAGGGAAGCGCCCTCCCCAAGAAATGATAAAAATATATCAGTCGAAATGCCTCAGCGTAGCAACATACGGCGCTGGGGTCTGGGGTCATGTTGCTGTAGATTGCCTACAGAAGGTAGAGAACGGCTTTATAAGATACTTGCTGGCAGTCCCTCAGAGCTCCCCAACCACATTGGATTAGGCTTGGATTACATAACAGATATTATTAGCATGCAACCAATTCTCTTATAGCACTGTGTTTGGCAAACCGAACACTGCAAATTGAAACGTTCTCTGATTACTGATTGTCTTGGGTTGGATAAGTGGAACAATATCCCGTGGTTGGTTTACGTGCGAAATTTCCTGAAAGACCTTAACTTAGCACCTTATTTTTCCCATCCAACTACTATCGTATAAATAACAAGGAAAAACTTTAAAACCTTATGTCTATCCCACCTGCGAGAGCTACGACTAACCCAAGAAATCAGTAACATTTCCAATCGCCAGATCTTAGCCATCCAGATCGCTTCTGAGGTGCAACCGTATTTACAGTACAATCTGAATAGCTTTGAGAAATACTTACTGACCCGGTTCCGTTTTAACATCTACCATGGTTTGATAACTTTCCCGAAGCAGAGCGACTGGTCCAATAATCTTTCACTGTGTCCCTGCGATCAAATCTCAGAACAATCTTCATTGCATATAGTATTTTTTTGCGGTTACTATGAGTTTCCACGAAGGAGATGGATTATTCCCTTGCTGAAACTCTTGGGCTTGCGATGTTGTCGTCCCGCGTTCCTTGCACTACAATTCCTAGATACTGAACTTTGTGCTAAATCAATTGCTTGTTTTTTGAAGGCCTGTATCAAATATCGTCTTAACTATGATTAATTCTTGACGCACTAGCACTTTGAGTAGTCTGTAACCCTACGAACTATGAACTCTTTGCACTGTATAAATGTTTGTATTTATAATTGATTCCGCCCTCCTTTTAATATTTTATATTCTGAAATGTTTTCTTTATGTGCTTTTATGGTTTCCTAAAAAAGTATGGTAACCGAATAAAGATTATTGAAATGAAATGACTATATCATTCCAGTAAACAAAATAACACCACAGAGGAAACGAAGGGTCCGAGGGATGTTTTAAAGACCTGCCATAGTTCATATCCCCCACAAAATACGTTAAACAACAAACAGAGAACAGTGCAAAAGGCAAGACAGTCCTAAACAAATATCGACCGTCTCAAATAAAGACGGTCGATATTTGTTTAGGACTGTCTCGCCTTTTGCACTGTTCTTGGTTTTAACTAGAGGGTGAAACAACCATTTAAATAAAATATACTGACCTTTGCTTTCACCACTCTATTTTAAGTCACCACATTATCACATATTTTGCACTGCACATATTCCCATACTTTGTCATCTAACTCATGGTCAACATAGTGTGTGTGGGTTTGACTCACTGAGACTCTTTTCTAGCGATTGAGTGTGGACATGGTCCAAATAATCGAGGGACAGACCACCCCAGTTTTTCTGGATGACCAGATGAGAATATAGATCAACAAGAGATTTTTGATGGGAATCCATGGCTATGACTCTTGTGAGTCTCACTGACAACCACTTGCGATCTTGTTTTGGCTGCATAAGTGTGTACCCTTGGTTTTTTACAGATCATAGGGTGATCTGGTATCCGCTATTGAATTGACACCGTTTGCAATTGGATCAGTATCTATTGTACCTAATTCTTTCGTTGAAGACCCCTAGTTCTCTGTTTGTTATGTCCTTCCAGTAGACTGGTGAGATCATCACATTATTCTTTTCCATATCAACCAACCAGCCCTAACTCAACCCACAAAACAAGCTCCTCCAAAATGAGTCAGGAACACTGCTCAAGTCCCACGGACCAACCTTGAGGAAGAACTAAGCACGCTCCTCCTGAGCACGACGGAGTACCTCTCAACCACAGATCTCACCTCTCTCTACCATTCCAACATGACGTCCACCTTAGACCACCTAGCGCCCTTGAAACTAAAAAAAAACAGAAACACCCCCTTCAGATCTTGGTTCACCTCTGACATCAATGATGAAAGAAGACAGAGGTGTGGTGCCGCGGCCAGGGCGACTGACGCTGGAATCTGAGGATCAGGGTTCGATCCCCGGCTCCGGCGGCAGGTTAGCCCAGCACCATGTGACTCTGGGCAATAGCTCGCTTAATCTTCCCGACGGCCCCCAGCGCCTAGAGACCCTCACGGGTGATTGTGCGCTTTACAAATGTGGATTATTATTATTATTATTATCTCAGATCCCTAGAAAGAATCTGGAGGAGCAATCCCTCCTCCCTCCACCGCGATCAACTCAAGGCAGCAAGCAGAAACTACAATAAGCACATCAAGAACAAAAATCTTCTGCTCCGCTCTAGACAATGCAAAAAACCGACCCAAAGAACTCTTTAACATCATCAGTAGCCAAACATCCAAACCGAATACATCCGAGTTAGTGGCCTCCAAAGAACAATGCAACAACTTTGCCAGCTTTTTCAACGAGAAAATCGCCAAGATCGATCTATCTCTCAGCACAAATTCCTCCTTTCATAGGGAGACCAAGACGCCAGCAATGATGGCCAGCACCCCAGTGAACCCACCCAGTCACTGGTCCGTCTTCACTACCATTCAGGAAGCAGAGATAGTCAATCTGATCGCCAACGCCAAATCATCATCCCACTCCCTAGATCAGCTTCCAACGAACCTGGCCAAAGACCTGAAACACATTCTAGCCCCAATTTGGTGCAGGATCATCAACAGCTCGCTGAGCTCAGGAACTATCCCTGACTGCCTCAAGGTCGGGCAAGTCAGCCGCTATTAAACAAACCAGGGCTAGACACGGAGGACATGAACAACTTTAGACCTGTGTCAAACCTACCTCTTCTATCCAAAATTCAGGAAAGATGTGTTCTGCCACAGTTAACCCAACACTTTGGAGAACATCAAGCTCCTAGACGCACACCAATCGGGATTCAGAAAGGGATGCAGCACTGAAACCGCAATCCTAAACGTCATAGACAATCTACACGAATCACTTGACTCAGACCAATGCTGCCTTCTCATTCTCCTAGACTTATCGGCCGCGTTCGATACAGTTGATCATACCCTGCTCCTCAAAGTCCTTCAAGAAAGAGCAGGCATTGAAATGACGGTCCTAAACTGGTTCTCCTCCTTTCTACACAACCTTCGCAAAGAATACAAATTAAAAACTTTGAATCCGACCCACTACCCGTCATCAGAGGAGTCCCACAAGGGTCAGTACTCTCTCCCCAACTTTTCAATATCTACATGGAACCCCTCACCACACTCCTCAGGAAATCCAACATCCCCTTCCACCTTTATGTGGATGACCCGCAGCTTTATCCGGAAACCACCTCCATGGACGACATTCACAAACTAAATGGCAAGCTCAAAGAGGTCCAACAATGGCTCTCATTGAACCACCTTAAACTTAATCAAGAGACAACGGAAGTTCTACTCTACTCATCTCCAACAGAGACGAAACCCCCCAAATCGAAGAATGGCTTAAAGCCGTGGATGCCATCATTGGCACCCTCACGCCAACAGACTCGGTAAAGTCCCTAGGTATCACCCTAGACCCCAAACTAGACAGGAAAAAACACATCTCTTGATCCGTCAAAAGCGCGTTTCTCAATCTGAAACTTCTTTACAAAATAAAACCCTTCCTTCCTCTGAAAGACCTTCAACAGGCCACTCAAGCACTGGTGCTCTCCAGAATTGACTATGGAATCACAGCCCTGACCGGATCAGCCAAATCTCACATAGGCCCCCTGAAAACCACCCTCAATGCCGCAGCTAGAATGGTCACAGGAACCAAGAAATTCGATCACATTTCTCCCGCACTCAAGGAGCTGAAATGGCTCCCAATTGAACAACGAGCCAACTTTCGAACAGCATGTCTTAGGCACAAAGCCCTTCACACAGGCAAACCAGAATACCTGGCCACTAAACTCAAAAGGGCCGGCCAGTCCAGGAATCTCAGAAGCTCCAACACGCTCCTTCTCATTCCATTGAAATCTCGGAAACGCAAAACCACAAGTAAATCCTTTGCGGGAAACGCACCCAAAATCTGGAACTCCATCCTCCCCAGATTAGAACAACCACCATTTTCCCGAAATTCAAGACCCTACTCAAAGATCTCTTCCTAGAGCGGAAAGAACACATGACACTCTGATAAAGTTCGACAACACACCACAACCTTGTTGTCGTCTCAGAATTATAATCACCGGGATCCTCCTCCACACCTTGCCCTACTTGATAGACACCCCTCCCGCTATCAGCAAACCAACTCCTCTGTTTCAAACCCCTCAGCCGTGACCCTCCCGTTTGACCACAAGAACTGTATGGTCATTTTGTACGCAATACTCGTAAGTTTATAAGCTGTGGATTGTGCCTACGCCGGTAAGGCGCACAATTGTACCTGCTGTGAAGCGCTCTGATACCTTCGGGTCCAGCTAGCGCTATACAAAACTTATAAATAAATAACAATACAAATTTGCCCTGTTTCTTTATCAGGCTTTTCAGGCTGGCCATTGTGAGCAGTGTGTCGGTTATGGGCTCTGGTGGCCAGCTCAGGGTCTCATTAGCCTTTAAGAGGTACCTGGTCCAGTAGGGGAGGTTGAATACCTTTTGGTATGCCTTTATGTGTAGTCGCTCCATTTTCTCGGTTAGTTGGCCCAGGAAGACAAGGTGGCCGTAGCTCAGTGTAGGTATCAGTTTGGCTTGCATAACCCGACGGATACCTTCTGCAGACTGACTTTGGAGCTTGTGGTTTTAATTTACATAGCCCATGTGAGACCTTGGCCGCCTTAGCATCAACTGCCTTAGACTGCAAGTTCTACTACCCATTATCTGTAAATAATATTCCCAAGTAGTTGTAATTAATGGTCCAAAATTCCATTCTAGTAGGTGCTTTTTGGGTTTGTGGGCGAATACCAGGACCTTAATTTTTGAGGCGTTGGCGTGGAGTTTGTTGTCCATATTGTACAGATGTAGCGCCTCCAATGCTCTTTTCATGTAAATTCTAGTATGATCTAATAATACCAGGTCGTCAGCATATTGCATAATGGGGAGTTTGAACTGGGTTAACTTTGGTGGAAAGATGTTAGCATACTACAGCAGCGCCTCGCCCAAGTCTAAGGTGTATAAATTGAACAAGGTGGAAGCAATCACGCAGCCCTGTTTTAACCCTTTGTTGGTATATATTTTGTCCGTCATGTGAGTTTGCGAGAGATTGGTGCAAACCCATGTGCCTGTGTGGAGCATCATTATGGGTGCCAAGAGCTTCCTCAGGATGCCCCATTTTGCAAGCTTGGCCTAGAGAATGCTGCGCTCAACGCCATCAAAGGCTGCACTCTAGTCAACGAAGCAGGCATAGAGCGTTGGAGAGGCGACTTCTGTTGCCCATGTTGCCAGGTAAGACATGGCAATGGCTTTGTCCAGCATTGATGATTTGGGCCGGAATCCTGTCTGGTATTGGGGTATAATATGGTTTTTGTTTATCCAACCCTCTAGTTCTTTCAAGAGCACTTTAGAGAATGCCTTCTTGTCAACGTCCAGCAAAGTAGTAGTTCTCTGGTTGTGATGCATCCCCTTTTTTGTGGATGGGGTGCAGAATGGAGACTTTCCAGGATTCCGGCACAGTCGAGGAAAGGAAGCATTGGTTGAACAAACTGTGCATCTGGGGGGCCCAGAAGTCTCGATCTTCATTGAAGATACTACCCGGTAAGCCATTAGGTCCGGATGTCCTTTAGAATAAAGAGGGTTTCTTTTTCTGTTATCACCGTACGGGCTACCTCGGGTTCGCGTGGGTGATTACCCTTTGCCTCCATGGGGTTATCCAGTGTTTTTTCTTGGTCGACATTGAGCTTTATTGTATGAGCTGCCCATTCATTAGTGGGTACGGCGTTCTCTGTATGGACTGTATCGTGGAGGCTGCTGACATATCTCCAGAATACCCTATTTTTGTCAGGCGCTAATACGGTGTAGATATGTTTCCATTTTCCCTCTATATCGTTCTGTTTCAGATGGCAGATAGTTGTTTTATGCAGTGCTCTAGCGGTTTGCAGGTTTTTTTTTGTCTGTGCATATTTTCTCATCTTATGTTGTAACTCTGCGTGACGGAGTCTCCTTTTGTTCTCTTCAACCTCCTTAATGTCATTGCGGGGGATGGACCCCTTCCAGTGTGTCTTCTTTTGTGTAGGGGTACCCTACCTACTGTCACTGCTTTGAATAGTGAAGCCACTGTTTCTGACCAACTGGTCCCAATGCCCGTTGTAGATATAGCATGTTTCCATCAGCTATAGCTTGCCCGGCAGGAGGAACCCCATTTAGTTATTTTTATTTGCACCAAGGCATTGGTTGCAACAAGCATTTGGCCAGCCGGGAGATGCGCCTCGTGTATTGTAGTACCTACATTCACAAGAATGGATAATGGATGATAGTCACTCGATGTAGAATGGTACACCCTATATTCCTCACACCTTTTCAGCAAGACTTTGCTCAGGAAGATGTAATCGAGCGTGGAAATGTCCTTAAAGATGGATTGTGTTTTCATGTTCGGCTGTCCTGTATGACTCACGCTCCCTAGCTTAAATTCGTTGGTGCAGGCTACCATGATTCTCCATCCCCTCTTCCCTTTATTTTGATCTGGCCAGAGGAGAACTCTCAAGTTGAAGTCCCCGTTCATGATACATTCATGGTCCGGAACTTCATAGAGATCTGGTCAGTGATCGTCTTAATGTTCTTACGATTTTCATTCTTATTTGGGTTAACATAGAGGTTGATTACTGCTTTGGTGGTCGGTGTTTCATTTAGGGTTAATCCAGATATACTTATGGTCTGGACGTTGGGCGAGTGCGTGGGCCATTCCCTAGCTCTGACTTGTAGGTTGAGTTTTATGTGAGTCGAAATCCGGCCAGTTGGTCTTCCAAAGCGGTTTTTCTTATGTGCCATGGTGTGAAACGCCTGAAAGCCATAGATCGAGCTTGGTGTTGTCAGCCATGTTTCCTGAAGAAGTAAGATGTCTCCTGTTTGTAGGAGTTCCATTCCGTCTTTGTTGGCTATTGTGGTTCTGAACCCAGCAATGTTCCAGCTTATTATTCTAATCCCAGATCTTATTTTCTCCTCCATTTGACCTGTAGTGCCAGATGTCTTAGCTTCCCTCGGAATCTGGTGGCCTTGATGCCTCCGAAAGCTCAGATACTTTCCTATGCTAGGACCGTGTTCTCCCGTTTGTGTGCAAAGCTGCTGAGATCCAGGCCCAGTCATCTTGTGTCATCGGTTGCGAATGCCTCTGTACAATATCTAATTCCTCCGTTCTTGTAAAGCTGGATTTTGAAATTCTTATCACAGCTGTAGTTTGGGATCTGTATAGTGCCTTTTAATACACATTCCCGGCGTTGTAGTGCCTCTTCTGCTTGTGACCTCTGAAGCAGGATGTGGGGGACTTTCTCCATTGTGCAAGGGTCTACACATATCCCCACTCCTTAAGTGTGTCTTTTTCTGCCATGATGTTTTGAGTATCGATTCGGTGTGTCCACTTTGTCAGAGTTGACTCTCTGTTGCTTATCCAGGAGTAGGTCTTGAAGTGCACAGATGCTAAGTGGGCTGCTGTTATGTAGGACAATGAGACTATGCTCGTCAAGAGTTCTAGTATAATTGACCGATTAAGGGTGTCACCTGGACCTCTTGTTTCAAATCGGGAGTGAAAATCAGTGCGGGCGATGAGTTGACCGTGGAGGCCTCATCAATGTCATTGTTATCTCCATTGCATGCTTGGTCGATGTTTGTGTGTCTTTGTTCAGGGGTGGCTCTAGGCTCATGGCGGCTCTGAGCAGGGAGCGTAGGTAGGGGCCCCGGAAGAGGGGGTCCAGACGGGGCGGTTCCTGGCAGGGGTTTGGCGGCCTCCCTGAGGGTGTTTGGAAGTGGAACAGAGCCGGAGGCCGCCAAATCCCTGCCAGGAGCCGCCACGCAAATATGTATCCATCCTCAGAGGATTATTATATTAAGGATATATATTGGTGTGGCGGTCCCTGGGGTTTGGCGGCCCTGTGCAGGTGCACAGCTTGCACATGCCTATGGCCGCCCCTGTTTTGTTCTGAGGTCCCCGTCTGGATGTTACGCAGTCTTTTCCCCTCTTGTGCTGTTTCATCCATTTTAGCGCTGGAGAGGCGCTTGACCATCCGTGCCTTATGAGAGGGTGTCCTCGCCCATGCTGACGCAGTTTGCGATAAGGCTGTATTCAAGCCTTCGTATTTTGTTTCTATGGGCGAGGTTTGTGGCATTCCTATGCCAGTTAACCATTTTGATGCGGGGGTAGCAGCAGCGGCTGCGCGCATTGTGGCGTAACTTCAGGCCTATGAGCAGTTGCATCAGCTGACGGCCTATTGCTGACCTTGGGAAGTCCCTTTGGTTGCCCTAAAGGTTCCGGGCATACTGCTCCTAGGGGTGCGCTATTACAGGTAGAGTTTACTGCCTCTGAATAGAGTTTGCCCTGAGGGTTGGTGTCAGAATGAGAGGAAAGAGGAGTTGAACTCACCTATTTCTGCCATCAGTGTGTGATGAATAAAGGCTGTTGGGTTTAATTAATTCCTGGTGTTTTTTTACCTGTCCCGCTTCATCCAAGGTTTTGGAATTCATTCAAAAGATAGGAAAGTTTGCTGGGCCCCTGGAAGTACTGTCTGCTCCGATCATTGAGGGGTTAAGGGCTGGGTTTGGAGGTTTTTCAAGCTTCTTTTGTGCCAGCGACAGACCCTTGTTCCTTTTACTTGTTTTCTGCAATTTCAGTAGTTTTTTCTTTTGGCGTCTCGAGAGCTGGCCTCCGATTTCCTTTAGGCCGGTTGTTCTGCTAAGGTGCTCTTCAACCATGCTGGTTTTTGGATTACAGCCTGCATCTTGGAGCGTGGTACCACTGGGACCTATAGTCAATTAAATCATTAGGCTCACATAGATCTGTTCGGGCAGTTGTTGTACCAATGGGCAGTTCCGCATTTGCAGAAATTACCCTGGTTTGTTTGTTATTTGTCCATGCTTCCCCCATTGCTTTATAAGGGTGGATAGCACATCTGGCAGCATTATCAATTTTTCAACTATTGCTTCACTTGTATTTTTTTCTAGGCCTACGGTGGCATTGAAGCCTTTTTCTCTTGGGATCCACAGTTTGACTTTCGAATTGAGCATATCCACCTTTTTATTGATCGTAAGTACGCTTTGTGCCAGCAGGTGTATTAGCTCCACTTCCACTTGTATCTCTCATTTATGAGATCGCCACGTGAGTGGCTTTACTGCTGCCAGCAGGGAAGAGTTTATTGTATTCAAAATATGTGTTGGACCGTCCTTGTTATTGAAATCTGGATTTTGGGGGCTGGTTCCGGTTAGTCGGTCCGTTGGTGCTCCTTTACATGCGTCTGTTCGAGCAGTGTAAGTTAGAACAATAGGTCTCCTGTCACAGGGATGTGTGACCATCTCCTAGGCAGGACCTTGTGTATTGGGTGGGGTGGGGGCACTTGCCAATGCCACCAGGCTGCTTTTAAGGGCACATTTGGTGCCCTCCCCTCCTTGCAAACTCCAGTTGGAACCAGTTCTGGGAGCCCATGGCTCCCGTTCTGGCATGAAACTGGACAAAGGACATGGGAGTATGTTACCCTCTGTCCAGCCCCTCCTCTGGGAGGTTCCCCTGAATTGTTCCTAAGGGTATAAAAGGGCTTACCTGTGGGTGGGTCCTTGGATTCATCATGTGACCAGCCTTAAGCCTGAAATCAGATCACTGATCGGCCATCTGGACACCTGGACTTTGCCTGGAACCGAGACTGCATCTGCTACTCCTAGTCTCGCTGTTCTTCAAGTCTTCTTTATCGTCTGTGTCTGTACTTCTTCCTGGATCTTCAACAGACCTGTGGCTATCAAGGACACGCAAAGTAATCTCCCTTGGAGTGAAGGAGTCACTCCCCTGCATCTGTAAGCACCGCAACAAAGGTGACAGGTCTGCTCCTACTGCCGACCCCTAAGCCCGTCGAAAGGCTCAGCAACACAGGTGGTAGTTCTGCAGCTCCCTCAAGGCCTGACCTGTCCTTTCCATAATTTTGAGGTGAGTGTCCCTCGTCAAAACTGCTGGGACCCAACCCCTGTGCAACATGTCAACGTGCCATTGCCAAGGCTTGTTGGCTCTGCACTCCAGAGATCTTCAAGCTACAAGAAGCTCCAGCCTCCAGCATATTTTCCAGCCAATATCAGCATCCTCATTGCATCCTCTGCACCGTGGGCTTTCATCTCTGGTGAGATGCTCGAGGTCCTCCTGCAACTCCTGTGCCCTTGGACTGTTGGTCTTCTTGAGGGTCTTCTCCTGCTTCAGTGGGCTCCCCTAATTGTTCAGGGCCTGATATGACTCTCCTGCTTGTGGTGAGTCCCTTGGACCTTTCTGGTCTCAACATTGATTCTTCTTCGCTTTCTATGCCTGTTGCAGCTGCCAAGGCTTGTTGGTGCTCCCGCCAGACACCAACCCCCTTGTTCTCAACTTCCAAAGTGGGACAGCTTGTGCACAGCATCTGGTCCTCCTCTGCATCACCTGGCCCTCACACCTGCAGCGACAAGGTCACCGTCATTACTCCTGCATCAACCAACATCGGTGGGCATTGCTCTTCCATGCCTCCTTGTCACCTCTGAGTGGCATAGACTCTGTCACCTCTGCTTGCAGGTTCTTCTCTTCAAGAATCCACCCTTTGGATACCACAGACTCTAGTACCGTCTTTGCCAGCGACATCGTTACAGAAGTCCTCCATTGTAGTCTAGAGTGGTTTCTGATGTCATTTTGCACCTATGCACCTGGCTTCCCTGGTGAAGGTATCCTAGTTCTTGGGGTATTAATGGATGGGGTGACTCTCCAATCTTCCACGAGGTTTCTTCAGGGTCTACTGAGGAGGGTCCTCCTCTTAAAAACTTGAAACTGCGACTCTCCCGTTGACTTCAATTGAGTACGCAGCTGATGCCCTGAAGACAGCCATGTGCATGACGCCCGTGCCCAAGGCACCCGATTTCTCCAAGGAATTTGCGATGCAGACAGATGCTTCAGAGCATGGTGTGGGAGCGGTGTTCTCACAACTAAACGAAGAGGGCCTAGACCAGCCTGTAGACTTCCTTAGCAGGAGAGTACACTCCAGGGAACAGAGGTGGAGTGTCATTGAGCGAGAAGCTTTTTCTGTATGACCACAATACAAGTACTTGCTTGCACCGATTGAGGTGAAATACTTTGAAATTTGAACTTTGAACTGTTCTTGAAATTACTTGAACTGCACAGACCACGATGCAGTGGGGCGATACGGCGGAAGAGGTCAGCGGTGTGCTCCCAACTCCGGTATCCACTTTTTCTTGGCTCCCGGTAGCCATGTAAGCTGACGAGCTTGTTGGAGATGCACCTGCGCGCCAGAGGGGCAACGAGGCCCGTGACGGATGTTTGGCGACCTGTTCTGCAACCCCGAATATATCTCTACTGATGAGGGAATCAATCCCGAAACACGAGCTAGGCTCGTGTCTAGAGATGACCACAATACAAGTACTTACTTGGACCGATTGAGGTAAAATACTTTGAAATTTGAACTTTGAACTGTTCTTGAAATTACTTGAACTGCACAGACCACGATGCAGTGGGGCGATACGGCGGAAGAGGTCAGCGGTGTGCTCCCAACTCCGGTATCCACTTCTTCTTGGCTCCCGGTAGCCATGTAAGCTGACGAGCTTGTTGGAGATGCACCTGCGCGCCAGAGGGGCAACGAGGCCCATGACGGATGTTTGGCGACCTGTTCTGCAACCCCGAATATATCTCTACTGATGAGGGAATCAATCCCGAAACACGAGCTAGGCTCGTGTCTAGAGATGACCACAATACAAGTACTTGCTTGCACCGATTGAGGTGAAATACTTTGAAATTTGAACTTTGAACTGTTCTTGAAATTACTTGAACTGCACAGACCACGATGCAGTGGGGCGATACGGTGGAAGAGGTCAGCGGTGTGCTCCCAACTCCGGTATCCACTTTTTCTTGGCTCCCGGTAGCCATGTAAGCTGACGAGCTTGTTGGAGATGCACCTGCGCGCCAGAGGGGCAACGAGGCCCGTGACGGATGGTTGGCGACCTGTTCTGCAACCCCGAATATATCTCTACTGATGAGGGAATCAATCCCGAAACACGAGCTTGGCTCGTGTCTAGAGATGACCACAATACAAGTACCTGCTTGCACCGATTGAGGTGAAATACTTTGAAATTTGAACTTTGAACTGTTCTTGAAATTACTTGAACTGCACAGACCACGATGCAGTGGGGCGATACGGCGGAAGAGGTCAGCGGTGTGCTCCCAACTCCGGTATCCACTTTTTCTTGGCTCCCGGTAGCCATGTAAGCTGACTAGCTTGTTGGAGATGCACCTGCGCGCCAGAGGGGCAACGAGGCCCGTGACGGATGTTTGGCGACCTGTTCTGCAACCCCGAATATATCTCTACTGATGAGGGAATCAATCCTGAAACACGAGCTAGGCTCGTGTCTAGAGATGACCACAATACAAGTACTTGCTTGCACCGATTGAGGTGAAATACTTTGAAATTTGAACTTTGAACTGTTCTTGAAATTACTTGAACTGCACAGACCACGATGCAGTGGGGCGATACGGCGGAAGAGGTCAGCGGTGTGCTCCCAACTCCGGTATCCACTTTTTCTTGGCTCCCGGTAGCCATGTAAGCTGACGAGCTTGTTGGAGATGCACCTGAGCGCCAAAGGGGCAACGAGGCCCGTGACGGATGTTTGGCGACCTGTTCTGCAACCCCGAATATATCTCTACTGATGAGGGAATCAATCCCGAAACACGAGCTAGGCTCGTGTCTAGAGATGACCACAATACAAGTACTTGCTTGCACCGATTGAGGTGAAATACTTTGAAATTTGAACTTTGAACTGTTCTTGAAATAACTTGAACTGCACAGACCACGATGCAGTGGGGCGATACGGCGGAAGAGGTCAGCGGTGTGCTCCCAACTCCGGTATCCACTTTTTCTTGGCTCCCGGTAGCCATGTAAGCTGACGAGCTTGTTGGAGATGCACCTGCGTGCCAGAGGGGCAACGAGGCCCGTGACGGATGTTTGGCGACCTGTTCTACAACCCCGAATATATCTCTACTGATGAGGGAATCAATCCCGAAACACGAGCTAGGCTCGTGTCTAGAGATGACCACAATACAAGTACTTGCTTGCACCGATTGAGGTGAAATACTTTGAAATTTGAACTTTGAACTGTTCTTGAAATTACTTGAACTGCACAGACCACGATGCAGTGGGGCGATACGGCGGAAGAGGTCAGCGGTGTGCTCCCAACTCCGGTATCCACTTTTTCTTGGCTCCCGGTAGCCATGTAAGCTGACGAGCTTGTTGGAGATGCACCTGCGCGCCAGAGGGGCAACGAGGCCCGTGACGGATGTTTGGCGACCTGTTCTGCAACCCCGAATATATCTCTACTGATGAGGGAATCAATCCCGAAACACGAGCTAGGCTCGTGTCTAGAGATGACCACAATACAAGTACTTGCTTGCACCGATTGAGGTAAAATACTTTGAAATTTGAACTTTGAACTGTTCTTGAAATTACTTGAACTGCACAGACCACGATGCAGTGGGGCGATACGGCGGAAGAGGTCAGCGGTGTGCTCCCAACTCCGGTATCCACTTCTTCTTGGCTCCCGGTAGCCATGTAAGCTGACGAGCTTGTTGGAGATGCACCTGCGCGCCAGAGGGGCAACGAGGCCCATGACGGATGTTTGGCGACCTGTTCTGCAACCCCGAATATATCTCTACTGATGAGGGAATCAATCCCGAAACACGAGCTAGGCTCGTGTCTAGAGATGACCACAATACAAGTACTTGCTTGCACCGATTGAGGTGAAATACTTTGAAATTTGAACTTTGAACTGTTCTTGAAATTACTTGAACTGCACAGACCACGATGCAGTGGGGCGATACGGCGGAAGAGGTCAGCGGTGTGCTCCCAACTCCGGTATCCACTTTTTCTTGGCTCCCGGTAGCCATGTAAGCTGACGAGCTTGTTGGAGATGCACCTGCGCGCCAGAGGGGCAACGAGGCCCGTGACGGATGGTTGGCGACCTGTTCTGCAACCCCGAATATATCTCTACTGATGAGGGAATCAATCCCGAAACACGAGCTTGGCTCGTGTCTAGAGATGACCACAATACAAGTACTTGCTTGCACCGATTGAGGTGAAATACTTTGAAATTTGAACTTTGAACTGTTCTTGAAATTACTTGAACTGCACAGACCACGATGCAGTGGGGCGATACGGCGGAAGAGGTCAGCGGTGTGCTCCCAACTCCGGTATCCACTTTTTCTTGGCTCCCGGTAGCCATGTAAGCT
Organism: Lissotriton helveticus; assembly: GCF_964261635.1. Lineage (NCBI taxonomy): Eukaryota > Metazoa > Chordata > Amphibia > Caudata > Salamandridae > Lissotriton > Lissotriton helveticus. Next base: position 606,623,495 of record NC_136072.1, on the reverse strand, counting down.
GACGAGCTTGTTGGAGATGCACCTGCGCGCCAGAGGGCAACGAGGCCCGTGACGGATGTTTGGCGACCTGTTCTGCAACCCCGAATATATCTCTACTGATGAGGGAATCAATCCCGAAACACGAGCTAGGCTCGTGTCTAGAGATGACCACAATACAAGTACTTGCTTGCACCGATTGAGGTGAAATACTTTGAAATTTGAACTTTGAACTGTTCTTGAAATTACTTGAACTGCACAGACCACGATGCAGTGGGGCGATACGGCGGAAGAGGTCAGCGGTGTGCTCCCAACTCCGGTATCCACTTTTTCTTGGCTCCCGGTAGCCATGTAAGCTGACTAGCTTGTTGGAGATGCACCTGCGCGCCAGAGGGGCAACGAGGCCCGTGACGGATGTTTGGCGACCTGTTCTGCAACCCCGAATATATCTCTACTGATGAGGGAATCAATCCTGAAACACGAGCTAGGCTCGTGTCTAGAGATGACCACAATACAAGTACTTGCTTGCACCAATTGAGGTGAAATACTTTGAAATTTGAACTTTGAACTGTTCTTGAAATTACTTGAACTGCACAGACCACGATGCAGTGGGGCGATACGGCGTAAGAGGTCAGCGGTGTGCTCCCAACTCCGGTATCCACTTTTTCTTGGCTCCCGGTAGCCATGTAAGCTGACGAGCTTGTTGGAGATGCACCTGAGCGCCAGAGGGGCAACGAGGCCCGTGATGGATGTTTGGCGACCTGTTCTGCAACCCCGAATATATCTCTACTGATGAGGGAATCAATCCCGAAACACGAGCTAGGCTCGTGTCTAGAGATGACCACAATACAAGTACTTGCTTGCACCGATTGAGGTGAAATACTTTGAAATTTGAACTTTGAACTGTTCTTGAAATAACTTGAACTGCACAGACCACGATGCAGTGGGGCGATACGGCGGAAGAGGTCAGCGGTGTGCTCCCAACTCCGGTATCCACTTTTTCTTGGCTCCCGGTAGCCATGTAAGCTGACGAGCTTGTTGGAGATGCACCTGCGTGCCAGAGGGGCAACGAGGCCCGTGACGGATGTTTGGCGACCTGTTCTGCAACCCCGAATATATCTCTACTGATGAGGGAATCAATCCCGAAACACGAGCTAGGCTCGTGTCTAGAGATGACCACAATACAAGTACTTGCTTGCACCGATTGAGGTAAAATACTTTGAAATTTGAACTTTGAACTGTTCTTGAAATTACTTGAACTGCACAGACCACGATGCAGTGGGGCGATACGGCGGAAGAGGTCAGCGGTGTGCTCCCAACTCCGGTATCCACTTCTTCTTGGCTCCCGGTAGCCATGTAAGCTGACGAGCTTGTTGGAGATGCACCTGCGCGCCAGAGGGGCAACGAGGCCCATGACGGATGTTTGGCGACCTGTTCTGCAACCCCGAATATATCTCTACTGATGAGGGAATCAATCCCGAAACACGAGCTAGGCTCGTGTCTAGAGATGACCACAATACAAGTACTTGCTTGCACCGATTGAGGTGAAATACTTTGAAATTTGAACTTTGAACTGTTCTTGAAATTACTTGAACTGCACAGACCACGATGCAGTGGGGCGATACGGCGGAAGAGGTCAGCGGTGTGCTCCCAACTCCGGTATCCACTTTTTCTTGGCTCCCGGTAGCCATGTAAGCTGACGAGCTTGTTGGAGATGCACCTGCGCGCCAGAGGGGCAACGAGGCCCGTGACGGATGGTTGGCGACCTGTTCTGCAACCCCGAATATATCTCTACTGATGAGGGAATCAATCCCGAAACACGAGCTTGGCTCGTGTCTAGAGATGACCACAATACAAGTACTTGCTTGCACCGATTGAGGTGAAATACTTTGAAATTTGAACTTTGAACTGTTCTTGAAATTACTTGAACTGCACAGACCACGATGCAGTGGGGCGATACGGCGGAAGAGGTCAGCGGTGTGCTCCCAACTCCGGTATCCACTTTTTCTTGGCTCCCGGTAGCCATGTAAGCTGACGAGCTTGTTGGAGATGCACCTGCGCGCCAGAGGGCAACGAGGCCCGTGACGGATGTTTGGCGACCTGTTCTGCAACCCCGAATATATCTCTACTGATGAGGGAATCAATCCCGAAACACGAGCTAGGCTCGTGTCTAGAGATGACCACAATACAAGTACTTGCTTGCACCGATTGAGGTGAAAAACTTTGAAATTTGAACTTTGAACTGTTCTTGAAATTACTTGAACTGCACAGACCACGATGCAGTGGGGCGATACGGCGGAAGAGGTCAGCGGTGTGCTCCCAACTCCGGTATCCACTTTTTCTTGGCTCCCGGTAGCCATGTAAGCTGACTAGCTTGTTGGAGATGCACCTGCGCGCCAGAGGGGCAACGAGGCCCGTGACGGATGTTTGGCGACCTGTTCTGCAACCCCGAATATATCTCTACTGATGAGGGAATCAATCCTGAAACACGAGCTAGGCTCGTGTCTAGAGATGACCACAATACAAGTACTTGCTTGCACCGATTGAGGTGAAATACTTTGAAATTTGAACTTTGAACTGTTCTTGAAATTACTTGAACTGCACAGACCACGATGCAGTGGGGCGATACGGCGGAAGAGGTCAGCGGTGTGCTCCCAACTCCGGTATCCACTTTTTCTTGGCTCCCGGTAGCCATGTAAGCTGACGAGCTTGTTGGAGATGCACCTGAGCGCCAGAGGGGCAACGAGGCCCGTGACGGATGTTTGGCGACCTGTTCTGCAACCCCGAATATATCTCTACTGATGAGGGAATCAATCCCGAAACACGAGCTAGGCTCGTGTCTAGAGATGACCACAATACAAGTACTTGCTTGCACCGATTGAGGTGAAATACTTTGAAATTTGAACTTTGAACTGTTCTTGAAATTACTTGAACTGCACAGACCACGATGCAGTGGGGCGATACGGGGGAAGAGGTCAGCGGTGTGCTCCCAACTCCGGTATCCACTTTTTCTTGGCTCCCGGTAGCCATGTAAGCTGACGAGCTTGTTGGAGATGCACCTGCGCGCCAGAGGGGCAACGAGGCCCGTGACGGATGTTTGGCGACCTGTTCTGCAACCCCGAATATCTCTCTACTGATGAGGGAATCAATCCCGAAACACGAGCTAGGCTCGTGTCTAGAGATGACCACAATACAAGTACTTGCTTGCACCGATTGAGGTGAAATACTTTGAAATTTGAACTTTGAACTGTTCTTGAAATTACTTGAACTGCACAGACCACGATGCAGTGGGGCGATACGGCGGAAGAGGTCAGCGGTGTGCTCCCAACTCCGGTATCCACTTTTTCTTGGCTCCCGGTAGCCATGTAAGCTGACGAGCTTGTTGGAGATGCACCTGCGCGCCAGAGGGCAACGAGGCCCGTGACGGATGTTTGGCGACCTGTTCTGCAACCCCGAATATATCTCTACTGATGAGGGAATCAATCCCGAAACACGATCTAGGCTCGTGTCTAGAGATGACCACAATACAAGTACTTGCTTGCACCGATTGATGTGAAATACTTTGAAATTTGAACTTTGAACTGTTCTTGAAATTACTTGAACTGCACAGACCACGATGCAGTGGGGCGATACGGCGGAAGAGGTCAGCGGTGTGCTCCCAACTCCGGTATCCACTTTTTCTTGGCTCCCGGTAGCCATGTAAGCTGACGAGCTTGTTGGAGATGCACCTGCGCACCAGAGGGGCAACGAGGCCCGTGACGGATGTTTGGCGACCTGTTCTGCAACCCCGAATATATCTCAACTGATGAGGGAATCAATCCCGAAACACGAGCTAGGCTCGTGTCTAGAGATGACCACAATACAAGTACTTGCTTGCACCGATTGAGGTGAAATACTTTGAAATTTGAACTTTAAACTGTTCTTGAAATTACTTGAACTACACAGACCACGATGCAGTGGGGCGATACGGCGGAAGAGGTCAGCGGTGTGCTCCCAACTCCGGTATCCACTTTTTCTTGGCTCCTGGTAGCCATGTAAGCTGACGAGCTTGTTGGAGATGCACCTGCGCGCCAGAGGGGCAACGAGGCCCGTGACGGATGTTTGGCGACCTGTTTTGCAACCCCGAATATATCTCTACTGATGAGGGAATCAATCCCGAAACACGAGCTAGGCTTGTGTCTAGAGATGACCACAATACAAGTACTTGCTTGCACCGATTGAGGTGAAATACTTTGAAATTTGAACTTTGAACTGTTCTTGAAATTACTTGAACTGCACAGACCACGATGCAGTGGGGCGATACGGCGGAAGAGGTCAGCGGTGTGCTCCCAACTCCGGTATCCACTTTTTCTTGGCTCCCGGTAGCCATGTAAGCTGATGAGCTTGTTGGAGATGCACCTGCGCGCCAGAGGGGCAACGAGGCCCGTGACGGATGTTTGGCGACCTGTCCTGCAACCCCGAATATATCTCTACTGATGAGGGAATCAATCCCAAAACACGAGCTAGGCTCGTGTCTAGAGATGACCACAATACAAGTACTTGCTTGCACCGATTGAGGTGAAATACTTTGAAATTTGAACTTTTAACTGTTCTTGAAATTACTTGAACTGCACAGACCACGATGCAGTGGGGCGATACGGCGGAAGAGGTCAGCGGTGTGCTCCCAACTCCGGTATCCAGCTTTTTCTGTAGCCTTGGTGCTCAAGAAGCTATGATCCTACTTTTTTGGGACTCACTTCCGAGTTCAGACAGACCACAGGCCCCTCAGATGGTTAATGTAAATTAGGGGTGAGAACCTAAAACTGTTGAGGTGATCCATTTCCCTAAAGGGAAATTAACTTTGTGGTGCAACACTGCCCTGGTACAGAACATGCCAACGTTGATAGTCTGTCCAGGTTCTTCCGCCTTAGTGAAGAGAACTCCCAGGTGGTCGGGTAGTTCTCCCTACTTTCAGCTGGCGGGGACGTGTGTTAGGCCTGGCATCTTCTGGCACATTTCCTGTCTTTTTGCTTTTTGACCTCCTGTTTTTAAAGGTAAGCTGTACTTCATTTTTGCTAGTTTAGTGTCTGCGCACTTTCTCATTGCTATTCAGTGTTAAAGTGCAAGTGCTCCTACTGTAAATGGTTTTATGATTGATTATCCATGATTGGCATTTTTGATTTACTGGTAAGTCCCTAGTAAAGTGAACTGTGTATGCCCAGTGCCTGTAAATCAAATGCTACTATTAGGCTTCCAGCACTGGTTGAGCCACTCCCACAAGTGGCCTTTCAAATGTGTCCCAGACTTGCCAGTGCAGTGTCTGCGCACTGTTTTAACAGCCATGCCGCTCTGGCAAGTGCACCCACTTGCCAGGCCCAAACCTTCCCTTTTCTTACTTGTAAGTCACTCCCAAGGTACGCCCAAGGTAGCCCCATGGGCAGGGTGCCGTTTATGTAAAAGGTAGGACATGTGATGGTGTGTTTTACATGTCCTGATAGTGAAATACTGTACATTTTTCACTACTGAAAGGCTGTTTTTCCCAAAGGTGATCATTGGAGCTACCTTGTAATATTTTAAGAGTAACTTTCAATTTGAAAAGAGAACGAAATGGAGTTTAGGCTCCCTAAGCTCATAATTTAATAACACAACTTTAAGTAAAGGTGGTTTTTAAACTGTGTGTTTGAAAATGCCACTTTAAGAAAGTAGTACAAAAGGGGTTGGTGATGGACGGAGCATCTGAACCAATCAACACTCATACCCAGCCAAAAGATCTGGGTTTAATCCATCACCGTTCTTTAGCCCACTCTGCCATCCCAATTCAGACATGGCCATATGCAAATCAGTCTGACCCTGTGCCTCATGGGAACAGTCCAGCCCGAACGGCCAAGCCATGCCTTCCCTGGACCGGAAACAAGCTTCCTAGGACCGGTTTCTGGCATTTCAGCCGCCTTTAGCCAGGCTTGCTTTAATCCAGTGGCAAAGTGAGCAGGGGACTCACGTCTGAGCATACCCTGCCAACTTATGGCAAACATAGCGGTACAAAAGGGGGTGGTGATGGACGGAGCATCTGAACCAATCAACACTCACACCCAGTCAAAAGATCTGGGTTTAATCCATCACCGTTCTTTAGCCCACTCTGCCACCCCAGTTCAGACATGGCCATATGCAAATCAGTCTGACCCTGTGCCTCATGGGAACAGTCCAGCCCGAACGGCCAAGCCATGCCTTCCCTGGACCGGAAACAAGCTTCCTAGGACCGGTTTCTGGCATTTCAGCTAAGTGTTTGATTGGTTCAGATGCTCCGTCCATCACCACTCCCTTTTGTACCGCTTTGTTCGCCATCAGTTGGCAGGGTATGCTCAGACATGAGTCCCTTGCTCACTTTGCCAATGGATTCAAGCAAGCCTGGCTGAAGACGGCTGGAATGCCAGAAACCGGTCCTAGGAAGCTTGTTTCCGGTCCAGGGAAGGCATGGCTTGGCAGTTCGGGCTAGACTGTTCCCATGAGGCACAGGGTCAGACTGATTTGCATATGGCCCTGTCCTGTAGTGAAGTTGGACTAGAGAGGAAAGAACTTATTTCTACTGAGTAAGAGGAACTTGCTGCCTAAAACTTCAGAGATAAAAGTAGTATAAATATTGTGGCCCTGACCCCAGAACTTTAAAACGTGTTTGGTCTGAGGAATCTGCCAGGAAGAAGAGCTGCCAGAAGGAGTACTGCTCTTTTGCTGGTTGTTGCTTTGTTGGGTTGGCCTGCAGTTATTGCTTCTGTCTTGGGCAGTGAAAGTACTGGACTGGACTCTCTGCAACTTATTTTCCTGAGCTTCTCCAAGGGCTTGAGGTAGAGCCTGCCCCCTGTTCAAGAAGTCTCAGGAACAGCAAAAATTCCTAGATCATCTGCTACCAGCACTGGGAACTATTTGTTTTGTGCTGCAATAGAAGAAAAAGCAACCTGATGCCGTCAATGATGCCGCTGCTCGCTCCGTGACCTGTTGGCACCATAACCATGGTCTCACCGACGACACCACCGAGTCGCGGCTTGCACCGTGACCTGAGGGTACTGCACTTCACACAACCTCATGTCACATTGCCGACCTGGTATCGCAGATGCCATTGCTCCACGTCAACATCGATGCCGCTGCCTGAACTGTGGCCTGGGGGCACGCTCATAAGTTACTCGACACACCACCCCATCCCATCCCACACTGCAGGCTTGGCCTACCGACACAGTGCCATCGACTCCAGATCATCAACAACGCTACTGCTTGTACAGCAACCTGTGGGCCCAGCACGCCGCACTGGCCCACTTTACACCGCAACCTTGGGTCCACCGACAACAGCGCTTCAATAAAAATGTTGCCTGCACCGTGACCTGCCAGCACCGCAACAAATGCCACCCCACACCACATTCCTGGATTCACTGATGCTGGACGCCATCACTGAGTAGCTGTCTGCATCCCGACCTGAGGGAACAGCACACCACTTTGCACCGCAGCCCAACACCTGGGAACACTCTTGACTTCAACCTCCCAGAGTTTGAGCTGCAATGCGTGCGACTTCAAACGCCCGACGACCCCTCCACCAATCTCCAGAACCGACACCTGCGAAAGCCAACTGTTCATAGTTCATTGCAAGTTCCATGATGATCTGCATTTCCAAGGTACTGTTTGCGGGTCTTTCCAACACTGTATCTGGCCAGCAATATTGATAACTGTATGTTGGATTTTTATCATTGTGGTCTTGTTTTACAGAGATAAATATTGGCTACTTTTCTAAAACTGGTGTGATGTCCTTTTGTAGTGTTTTTTCTATATTGCTGTGTTATGTGCAAATGCATTACACATTGCCTCTGAGGTAAGCCTGACTGCTTGTGCCAAGCTACCGAGTGGGTGAGCAGGGGTTATTTTTGACGGTCAGCCCCCTTACCCTGACTAGAAGAGTCCCTACTTCGTCAAGGTGCATGCCTCTGCTGACTAGAGAGCCCCATTTCTAACATCTGGTGTGTGAGTGGTTTTCTGGGTGCGTGAGTAATTGTATGGGTGTGTGAGTGGGGATATGAGCAGTTGTGGGGATTTGAGTGGGTGTATAGGTGTGGGTGTGCGAGTGGTTGTGTGGGTGGATGAGTGGTTGTGTGCATGAGTGTGTGAGTGGTTTTATGGGTATATGATTGGGTGTGGGTGAGTTAGTGGGTATCTGAGTGCCTGTAAGGGTGAGTGCATGTATGAGTGCCTATATGTGTAAGTGGCTGTATGAGTGGGTATATGAGTGGCTGTTTGACAGGGTTTGTGATTGCCTGTATGGGTGAGTGGGCGAGTGAGTGAGTAGGTGGATGAGAGAGTGGGTGGGTCTGTGGCTGTATGGATGAGTAAATGTGTGTTTGTGCAGTTGTAGGGGTCTGTGAATGGGTATGTGATTGCTTATGTGGACACTTGAGTAGGTGTATGAGAGGCTGCATGGGGATGTGAGTGGGTGTCTATGTCATCAGTGATGTCACTGACCATGTTATGAGTGGTGTAATATGTGAGATCAGAAGCAGTACATTACAGGACCATAAGTTATAGTTTGCTCAGGTAACTATAACTGCTATATTTCAATGGTTTTGTATGAGTGAAATCTGAGCTTAACTATAACATTCTTGTAACCTTTGTTTTTTTCAGTAAATTGTTAAGGTTGTTTTTAATTATATTTCCTAACTATAACATCACTGTAACCTTTGTTTTTTTCAGTGAATTTGTATGTTTTTTTTATAACTTTCTGTAACCTGTCACCTTTGAGAGTGGATGTGTGAGTGGCTGTCTGGGTGAGTGCATGTGTGTGAGAGTAGGTGTATGAGTGTCTGTGTGGGTCTGTGAGTGGGTGTGTAGGTACGTGTGTATGAGTGCCTGTGTTAATCTAAGTGTGTGTGAGTGCCTATGTGAGTGTCTGAATGGGTCTTAATGGGTGTATGTGTGGGTGTGTGAGTACCTGTATGGGTCTGTGAGTGGGTGTGTGAGTGCCTGTGTATGTCTGTGAGTGGGTGTGTGAGTGTTGCTATGCATTTTGGCCATTTGCATACTTAGGGTATTTAAAAGGGAGAACCATGGACTCTACAGTCACTACACATTAGATTGTGCTCCAACAGATCAGCGATGAATTCACCTCCATTAAGCCTTTCATATCGGTTTTCAACATGGAATACAAGGAAGCACACTTTCTTTGCCTTCGCAAAGTCGAAGAAGTTAGGATCGTGAAATCTCATCCTAACTATAACATTCTTGTAACCTTTGCCTTTTTCAGTGAATGTCTATGTTTTTTTAACTAACTGTAACCTGTCACCTGTGAGAGTGGATCTGTGAGTGCCTATGTGTGAGAGTGGGTGTGTGATTACCTCTGTGTGTGAATGGGTGATTGAGTGAGTGTGTGTGTGTGTGTCTCAGTGCCTGTGTGTGTCTCTGTGTGCTTGTGTGAGTGTTTGAGACTGTGTGTGTGTGTGTATGCCTGTGTGGCTCTATGAGTGACTGTGGGTTTGTGAGTGGATATGAGAGTGCATGTATGGGCGTGAGAGTACCTGTATGGGTGTGTGAGTGAGTGAGTGAATACCTGTGTATGTCTGTGAGTGGGTGGGTAAATGGTGCTAGGCATTTTTGGCATTTGAATACTTAGGGTATTTAAAAGGGAGAATCATGGACTCTGCTCTCACCAGGAAATGGCATGAAAGAACTCATCAGTCACGACACATCAGATAGTGCTCCAGTAGATCATGACGAATTCACCTCCATTTAGCATTTCATATTGTTTTTCAAAGTGGAATATGAGAGGAAACACACTTGCTTTGCCTTCACCAAGCCCAAGAAGTTAGGATCATTTGCGCTTTACTAAAGTGGAGCTTCAACCTGGTCACCAGCTGTTTGAAGTAGTAAGTGTTCCCCGTTGAGGTTTAATTTCTATGAAATTAGCACCAAGGCCAGAATCAAACCTCATTTTTTCCAAGAAGAGACCCCAGTTTTGCAGAAAACTGGAGTATTTTTATTATGTTAATTAGTAAATGCTACCTCGTTGTGTAAATGTCTCATACATATTCTACCCTACAGCTGTGTAAAGAACCACAAAGTATGAATGTAATTTCGGCAATGTGAATGTTCCTCGAGTGTCTTCATCCACAAATCTGTGATAACGTGAATCCTCGTCAAGACGACGAGACTACAAAGAGGTGAACCTCCACCAAATAGAGGTACTTCCCCATAACTAAATGATGTAAATGCTTCTTTGTTTGGTGGAGATGTCCTTGCATTCCCTTGTATTGATAACGCGTTAACAAAATCGGTGAAACATGCTTGAGGGCCTTTTTCTAAGCTGTCTCTCAATGTGGGAAAAGGAAGGAAAGAACTTTGCATATTATTAAGAAAAACAGGGCTTGTCCAAACAGGCGGAGCTTGCTGATGATTTGGGGCATTTGCACGCTCAGGGTAATCCAAAGATAAATTCATGGACTCTGTGATGCATGATTACCTTCTCATTTCCTGATGAGAGCAGTCACCCCAGATCAGATTGCACTCCAATAGCTCAACGATTCATTCACTTCTATTACAGATTTCAGATTGTTTTTCAATGTGGAATACGAGAGGATCCCACTTGCTTAGGCTTCCCCAAGCCCAAGAAGGTCGGTATTTTCTCTTAAATAAAGTGGGGGGTGGTCCCCCCTTTCCGAGCCATTTTTGGACCTAGGGACCCCATCTCCCAGACATACTTTAATAGGGGAGCGGGGCTGCGTGCCTCCGTTGCGAGCCCATCTCGGCCCGAGATCCCATCCCATGGGGCCCAGCCACGACTCCCTGGGTGCCCTGGAGCCCACCTATGGGACCTAGCATGGTTTGATGGGATTACATGGGGGAGCCTCAAGGTCCCAGTAGTTCCACGTGGCTCCCGGCTTCCGCCGAGGCCGGCATTGCTCTTGCACACAGCGAGCTGCTAGAAATGCAGCTCCCTGTGTGCGAAGAAATTGTTTCATCTGTTTCCATGCCCATTTGAGAGCGGGAAGGGAAACAGATGTAAACTCTGCTCCCAGGGAGCAGTTTGACAGCTCCCACTTGCTGGGAGCGTAGTTTTATTTGCTTTCACTTAGGGGAGCTGTCACAACTCCCGCCAAGTGAAAGCAAAACTGCTATGTACCAGGGGTGGGCACCTTGAGTCATAGGAGCAGGCCTGGGGGGGCTGTCCCCAAGAGGAGGACCATGCAGCCCTCCTTCTACTGCTTCCATGAGCCGGCCCTGAGGATGTGGTGGTTCCCGGGGACATATTTGGCCCGGGAGGGAGGTGGTGCAGCCCCCCTTCCAGTTGTAAATATTATGTAGGCCCCAGGGAAGTGGTGATCCTCTGGGCCCGGGGTGGTATCCATGCAGCCCCCCTTTGTCTTTTGCCTTGGAGAGAAAGTGATCCCTGGGGCTTCTAACAGCCCCAGGAGGGAGATCTGTACGCCCCCTTTGTTTAATATATAAAGCCCCGAGGAGTTGGTGGTCCACAGTGTGCAAGAAACCTAATGGAGGGAGTTTTGCATGGCCACCCTCCAATATGTAAATAAAGCCCCGCGGAGGTGGTTGTCCCCAGGGCTCAAAAGAGCTGCAGAAGGAGGTCTATGTGCACTCACCGGCTTTTCTGTTTTTTATGCCCCCAGGACCTGGCCCACCGGGGGGCTATACAGTAACCAAGCGCAGGAGCCCGCGCACCATTTTTTTCTTTTTGCTGCAAATGTGCGTCAATTTTTATTTAAAAAAAATGCTTTTATGCCCTGACAGATTCTTAGGGGGACCCCAAGGCAAGAGCTAGGGGGTCAGGTTATATCTACCCTGCCCCTTTTTTTTTTAAATAATTCTTTTTAATGAGTTCATCATATCCATTATACATACACAATCGGTTGGCATCAAGGTTAAGCAGACTTTATGAAAAGAATGCTTGAATGGTGTTTCTAATTAATACAGTTATTATTGATTATTGTCAGGGTGGTTTACAATTACAGGGTCATCGGAGAGGGAGGGGGAGGAGAGGGGGAGCACATATATCTCCAAGATAAGCATTTCATTTGGACCATATTTGGGACCACTTTTTTGGACACCCATGAGACACATACACAGTTTTTTTCTCAAAACATACATCAATCCATGTCTCGTTTCCATGATGTCAGACCAGGGGTCTCCCTTGCTCCCCACATTCTAGCGATGTTGCACTTAGCCACTATGTGTCCCAGGGTCCCCCAGAGCCTCTCCTTGCTGCTCAGATCAGAGGGTCCCCACACTTTGAGCAGACATCTCTTGGTGTCTAGATTTAAATCTTGACCAAGCACCTCCTCCATACAGTGAAGTACCCCTGTCCAGTACTTCCGGATATTGACGCAATTCCCCAGTATATGCATGAACGTGCCCTCCCACCCACACTTTCACGTACAGCTAGATTCTTCCCATATCCCAATCGCACCAAGGCTCATCTAGAGTAATATATTCTATGGAGGATTTTTAGTTGCACAAGTTTAAGCCGTGATAAAATTTCGACTTCCCTGGGAGAAGCAAGTGCCTCCGTCCAGTCCTCCTCATCTAGTTCCGTCAGGTCTTCTGCCCATTGTTCCCGAAGCCGTATTAGGGGATCAGATGAATGATTTATTAACTTCCGTTAGATAAGGGATATTGGTTTCCTGGGCATGTAGCCATCAAGGAGCCTGTCATCCAGTGGTGTTGCCTCGGGCAGTGTCTTCCCTAACAGTATATAGGTATGTCTAACTTGGTAGTACCTAAATATTTCCGCGCCTGCTAGGTCATATTTGCGCTGTAGTATGGAGAATTCTACCACCCTGCCCTCTTTCCACAGGTCCCCACCCCCCCCGGGCTGTCCAATCAGATCCCATTTTTCAAACCCCTTGGTGTTGGGAAGTGTTCTCAGCAGGCAGGAGTCCCACATGGGGGTTGCTGTGGGAGTTTTTTATCCCACCCAAAGCTTTTATGTTTTGTGTGCCACATCTGGACCGAGTGTAATGTAGGTCCCGTGAGTCAAAATTTAGGGGGACTAGAGTATAGCACCCTCTCATAGGAGCCCCACGGTAAAAGCCATCTGTCCATTTGGTATCCCGGGTGATTGATTGGCCGGTATATACCCTGGTTAATAGCCACCAATTGAGCTTCCCAGTAGTATCTTTTGGTGTCCGGGAGCCCAACCCCTCTGTCATACCACCCACTTACCAATTTAGGAAGTGATACCCGCGTTTTCCCCTTCTTTCAGAGGAGAGCTCTTTGTTCAGTCTCTATCACAGCAAAATAGGCCGCTGGAATCGGTGTGGGTGCATTGATTAGTGTATTCAAGAAGCGGGGCAGATACATCATTTTAAAAAGTGCTGCCCTGCCCAGCAGTGACAGGGGGAGAGCTCTCCAATGTTCCACATCACTCTGAAGTCGCCTAAATGGCGGCAGGAGAATATGGTCATAATATTTCTTGGGATCCCTGGTGATGTATATGCCTAAACATTTATGTTATTTTATGGTATAGGCATCCACTGCCTCTGATACACTACATCCCCAGGGCAGAAGTGGGAGACATCCCCTTAATACAAATAACAACAACTTGGTCCAATTGATGCAAAAACAACAGAGTGAGCAAAAATAACGATGGATTAAACCCAGATCTGTGGATGCTTGATTCCGATCCAGGGAAGACATGGCTTGGAAGTTCAGGGCTGGACTGTTCCCATGAGGCACAGTGTCAAGATTGATTTGCATATGACCATGTCTGAACTGGAGTGGGGTGGTGAGCAAAATAACGATGGATTAAACCCAGATCTGTGACTGGGGGTGAATGTTTTGCCAATGTGCAACATCCCGTCCATCATCTTGTGTGTTTTGCTGTTCGGCTTATGTGCGAAGGGTATGCCCAGACATGGGTCCCGTGCTAACTACGCCACTGGAGTCAACCTATCCTGGCTGATGACGGCTGATAGCCAGAAACCGGTCCTAGGATGCTCGATTCCGGTCCAGGGAAGACATGGCTTGGCAATTCGGGCTGGACTGTTCCCATGAGGCACAGGGACAAGTCTGATTTGCATATGTCCATGTCTGAACTGGGGTGGGGTGGTGAGCAAAATAACGATGGATTAAACCCAGATCTGTGACTGGGGGTGAATGTTTTGCCAATGTGCAACATTCCGTCCATCATCTTGAGTGTTTTGCTGTTCGGCTTATGTGCGAAGGGTATGCCCAGACGTGGGTCCCGTGCTCACTACGCCACTGGAGTCAAGCTATCCTGGCTGATGACGGCTGATAGCCAGAAACCGGGCCTAGGATGCTTGATTACGGTTCAGGGAAGACATGGCTTGGCAGTTTGGGCTGGACTGTTCCCATGAGGCACAGGGTCAAGACTGATTTGCATATGGCCATGTCTGAACTGGGGTGGGGTGGTGAGCAAAATAACGATGGATTAAACCCAGATCTGTGACTGGGGGTGAATGTTTTGCCAATGTGCAACATTTCATCCATCATCTTGTGTGTTTTGCTGTTCGCCCTATGTGGGAAGGGTATTCCCAGACGTGGGTCCCGTGCTCACTACGCCACTGGAGTCAAGCTATCCTGGCTTATGACGGCTGATAGCCGGAAACCGCTCCTAGAATGCTTGATTTTAGTCCAGGGAAGACATGACTTGGCAGTTTGGGCTGGACAATTCCCATGAGGCACAGGGTCAAGACTGATTTGCATATGGCCATGTCTGAACTGGGTGGGGTGGTGAGCAAAATAACAATGGATTAAACCCAGATCTGTGATTTGGGGTGAATGTTTTGCCAATGTACAACATTCCGTCCATCATCTTGTGTGTTTTTCTGTTCGCCCTATGTGGGAAGGGTATGCCCAGACTTGGTCCCGTGCTCACTACGCCTCTGGAGTCAAGCTTTCCTGGCTGATGACGGCTAATAGCCAGAAACCGGTCGTAGGATGCTTGATTCCGGTCCAGGGAAGACATGGCTTGGCAGTTCGGGGTGGACTGTTCCCATGAGGTACAGGGTCAAAATAACGATGGATTAAACACAGATCTGTGACTGGGGGTGAATGTTTTGCCAATGTGCAACATTCCATCCATCCTATTGTGTGTTTTGTTGGTCCAATTGATGGCATATCCAGAATACCTACCGAAGGTGTTGAATATGTCAAGGACTCTGTTTAGCGAGGCCTTCTGTGACGCCAGATACAACAGGATGCCTTCAGCGTGCAGGAAGATACGATCCTCCCATCCCTCCAACCACCTCAACCCTCTGATGACAGGGTCCCCACGGATTCAACTCGCCAGAGGCTCCAACGCCAAGGCAAGCAGCAGCAGGGACAAGGGGCATCCTTGCCTCATCTCTCTTCCTAGGGAGAAAATCCCATTTTTTTTGTTATTTACCACCATCTGTGCTAGTGGTCTTAGTAAAGAGGTTTCACCCACCCAATAAACCCGAGCCAAACCCCATCTTTTCTAGCACGCGAAGAAATAGGGCCATTCGATAGTATTGAATGCCATGGCGGTGTCCAAGCACACCACTACTGACAGAGTGTCAGTTCTCCCAAGTACCCCTTGGAATCGACGGAGATTTAGGATAGTATTTCGGGAAGGCATGAAGCTCGATTGGTCCAGGTGGACCAGCACCGGTATTACTCCGACCAATCGTGTCACCAACAGTTTAGCTAAGATTTTCGCTTCTGCATTTAATAATGAGATAGGCCTATAGGAGGAGCACTGGTTCCTAGGTCTGCCTTCTTTGTGTAGCACCACAATTATGGCTAGTCGTTGATCTTGAGGCAGTCGACCGATCGCTATGCTATCCTCATGCCTCTCCTCATACATCGCTTTTAGGTACAGGGCTATTCTGTCAGGTTTTAATTTGTAAAGTTTTGTCTGGAGGCCATTAGGGTCCATTGCTTTCCCCGATTGGAGGCCCCTTATGGCAGGTGCCACTTCATCATTTGTTAATTTGCTATCAAGTAAATCACAGTCGGTCTCTGACCATGTTGAGAGCCGTATGTCAATAGCAAGGCCCTTGATTCACCCACCGGATGAGCAGATTGGAATTTATATATCAGAGAGTAGTGCTTGGCGAATTCATCCGCTATCTGTTGCGTATCCAAAATTGTCTCCCCAGTCCAACTGCAAGTTCTGGTACCAGCCGTACCGCATGTTCACGTTGGTCAAGCCATGCAAGTCATTTGCCTGCTCTGTCCCCATGTTCGTATATTCTACCAAGTTTGTCCCTTTGTAGTGTTTTGGCCCTGTCCGTAACTACGCTTTTATGTTCTTCTTTCTTGAGATTAAATTTGTGGGTTGTGTCGGGTGCGCCTTTCTCCAGCAGGGCCCCTTCCAGTTCTAAGATCTCTTCTTCCAGCTTGGTGAGTTCCGCATTTTTCTCCTTTCGTGCCCCTGCTATCTGAGAGATTGCCTGCCCCCGGACTACTGTTTTAAACGCCTCACAGAGTGTCTGTGCAGATCCCACCAATCCCTCATTGTGCTGAAAGTAATGTTCGATAGTCTGTGTGAGGCTCTGCTTGACAGAGGGGTTGAGTAGGTGTCATGGGTTTATGGGCGCCAGTCGGCCTGCCTGACCTTCTCTCCTCCCCACCTGCACCCATATGGGGCAGTGATCAGATATACCCTGTGCCATGTGCCTGACTTCTGTAATATGTCCCACCTGATCTGCCGGTGTAAGGATATAATCAATGTGAGATTGACTATTGTGTGCCCCAGAGTGAAATGTGAACTGGGTGTCAATGGGGTGGAGAATCCGTCATGTATCCGCTAATCCAATAGTGTCAATGAAGGTGGGTAGAACCTGCTGTGTGGGCCCCAAGTCTCTGGGGGACATCGATCATGCCGCCCACATACAACGGAGTTAAAGTCACTTCCAAGAATCAGACTCCCTTCTGGGAACTCTATCATTATGCCCCCCAGATCTTGAAGAGCCATAGCTTGTAGTCTCAGAGGGACATATACGGACAGCAGAGTTAGCGCCCCACTCTCCCATTTCCCTGATACAGCTGCGTATCTGCCCAGCCTATCAGTCCAGGTGTGTTCAATTGACATGGGAAAGGTTTTACGCACCATAACGCTGACACCCCGTGATCCTGAAGTGAACCTCGTGTGTACGACCAGTCGGTAACCCCATCTGTCCAGTGCCCTACATGTATTTCCTACCAAGTGTGTCACCTGAAGCAGCACCTACCCTGCCCCTTTTTAAACGTTTCTTTGGGGACTCGGCTGAAGATGAGTCCCAAGAAGGATGCCAACTCTTCCTGGTTGAAGTGTTGGCAGCCACTCAGATATCAGCACGGGGACTGTCAGGCTCTCAGAATATCCGTGTCCCTAGATATCCAAATTTGCCTTTCTTTTAATAAGTCTAAAACTACTGAACGGATTTACACCAAATAGCAACAAGCATTTGCAATGCAATAGGCCTCGCATTATGAAAGCTTGAGCTATTGGTAGTGTGAATTACACATTTTTTATGTATGTGTTGGTTTTGAAAATAGCAAAATTAATAGCTTTGTCATTTACAATGCCCATAGTTTTAACTTTCGCAAATGTGACACCTTAAGCATTTGTAATGCAATATGTGTTGTATTTACGTGACTTAGATGTATTGATATTACAAATAACAATGGCTTTTATTTTTTTTAATAATTAATACTTAAATAAAAGCTATTGTAATTTATAATGGCAATAGCTTAAACTTTTGTAAATAACTTTTGTGAAGATTATGTTCAGTGTATTTTATTGTGACGAAAATCCAAGAACAGAAGTGAAATATTAACATCTTTCTGTGACATTTGTAATAAAGCTTGAAACATTGAGAGAACATATTTGAACCAGTTGTTGTTGAATGGTTGCACAGATTGATGCTGTGGTGGCGCTGAGTGATGTTGTGGTGGCGACGAGTGATGCTGTAGCATTCAGTGATGGTGTGGCGCATATTGATGTTGTGGTGCCCCTGAGTGATGCTTTGGTGGTGCTGAGTGATGCTGTGGTGATGCGATAGATAGATAGAGTGAGTGCGATAGATAGATGGATAGAGTGAGGGCGATAGATAGATAGAGGGAGGGCGACAGATAGATAGAGGGAGGGCGATAGATAGAGTGAGGGCGATAGATAGATGGATAGATGGATAGATAGATAGATAGATAGATAGATAGATAGATAGATAGATAGATAGATAGATAGATAGATAGATAGATAGATAGATATATAGATAGAGTGAGGGGAAAGGATCAAAACAGCTGGTCCAATGAATGGTGGCCTTCTTCTCTTGGAGCCTGTCCTGTACCGTCAAATTCCGCCCGGAATCTTGGCGTGATTTTTGACACCTCTTTAGACATGTCACTACAGGTTAATAGAACTGTTTCCACCTGTTGGAGAGTGATCAATATACTTAGAAAAATCACCCACTATCTTTCTCCTCAAGCTCGCAAACAGACTGTGGTAGCCTTAGTTACATCACGGCTGGACTATTGTAACGCCCTTTATGCAGGCATCAATAAAGGCCTCTTCCAACGCCTCCAGACCATTCAGAATGCGGCTGCCAGATTCGTTCTGGGCGTTCCTAACACCGCTTCTGTCTCTCTTGCAAGGAAGAGTCTCCACTGGCTCCCTATCCAGTCTAGAGTCTCTTTTAAAATCCTATGCCTAGTTTTCAGTGCCCTATCCGGCAGCAGCTCTGAGGCCATTAGCTCCCTTTTGAGTCCTTACACCCCTAGCAGAAATCTTCGATCTGCCAACAAGAACCTTCTTACCGTCCCTCGGACAAACAAGGTCAGATGGGGCGGAAGAGCTTTTTCATCCGTGGCCCCTAATTTATGGAATGCCCTCCCCTCTGAGATTAAATCCCAACCCAACATGGTTCTTTTTAAGAAGGCGTTAAAGACGTGGTGTTTCATCAAAGCCTACCACTAATCATGCTCTCTGACCATACGAGTTCATTTGGTTAGGCGCCTTGACGCCCTCTGGGGCTAAGTTGCGCGATACAAATCCTGCTTCCTGCTTCATTCAGGGGTGATAGATAGATAGATAGAGTGAGGGCAGTAGATTGAGTGAGGGAAATAGATAGATAGTGTGAGGGTGATAGATAGATAGAGTGAGGGCGATAGATAGAGTGAGGGCGATAAATAGACAGAGTGAGGGCGATAGATAGAGTGAGGGCGATAGATAGAGTGAGGGCGATAGATATATAGAGTGAGGGCGATAGATATATAGAGTGAGGGCGATAGATAGATAGAGTGAGGGCGATAGATAGATAGATAGATAGATAGATAGATAGATAGATAGATAGATAGATAGATAGATAGATAGATAGATAGATAGATAGATAGATAGATAGATAGATAGATAGAGAGATAGAGTGAGGACAATAGATAGATAGAGTGAAGGCGATAGATAGAGTGAGGGCAATAGATAGATAGATAGATAGATAGATAGATAGATAGATAGATAGATAGATAGATAGATAGATAGATAGATAGATAGATAGAGTGAGGGCGATAGATAGACAGATATATAGAGTGAGGGCGATAGATAGACAGATAGAGTGAGGGCGATAGATAGATAGAGTGAGAGCGATAGATAGATAGAGGGTGATAGATTGAGTGAGGGAGATAGATAGAGTAGGGGTGATAGATAGAATGAGGGCGATAGAGTGAGGGCAATAGATAGAGGACAATAGATAGAGTGAGGGCGATAGATAGAGTGAGGGCGATAGATCGAGTGAGTGCGATGGATAGATAGATTGATAGAATGAGGGGTGAGAGATAGAGTGAGGGCGATAGACAGATAGATAGAGTGAGGGCAATAGATAGAGTGTGGGCGATAGATAGATAGATAGAGTGAGGGAGATAGATAGATAGAGTGAGGGAGATAGATAGATAGATAGATAGATAGATAGATAGATAGATAGATAGATAGATAGATAGATAGATAGATAGATAGATAGATAGATAGATTGATTGATTGATAGATAGCTAGATAGATGGATAGAGTGAGGGGCGATAGATAGATAGAGTGAGGGGTGATAGATAGAGTGAGGGCGACAGATAGAGTGAGGGCGACAGATAGAGTGAGGGCAATAGATAGATAGAGATAGGGTGATAGATAGAGTGAGGGCGATAGATAGATTGAGTGAGGGCAATAGATAGATAGAGTGATGGCGATAGAAAATTAGAGTGAGGGCAATAGATAGATAGAGTGAGGACGATAGATAGATAGAGTGAGGGCGATAGATAGTGTGAGGGCGATAGATAGAGTGAGGGCGATAGATAGAGTGAGGGCGATAGATAGATAGAGTGAGGGCGATAGATAGATAGAGTGAGGGCGATAGATAGATAGATAGAGGGCAATAGATAGAGTGAGGGGCGATAGATAGAGTGAGGGCAATAGATAGATAGAGTGAGGGCGATAGATAGATAGAGTGAGGGCAATAGATAGATAGATAGATAGATAGATAGATAGATAGATAGATAGATAGATAGATAGATAGATAGATAGATAGATAGATAGAGTGAGGGCGATAGATAGAGTGAGGGCGATAGATAGAGTGAGGGCAATAGATAGACAGATAGAGTGAGGGCAATAGATAGATAGAATGAGGGCGATAGATAGACAGAGTGAGGGCGATAGATAGATAGAGTGAGGGCGATAAATAGATAGAGGGCGATAGATAGATAGAGTGAGGGCGATAGATAGAGTGAGGGCGATAGATAGAGTAAGGGTGATAGATAGAGTGAGGGTGATAGATAGAGGGCAATAGATAGAGTGAGGGCGATAGATAGATTGAGGGCAATAGATAGAGTGAGGGCGATAGAAAGAGTGAGGGCGATACATAGATAGATTGATAGAGTGAGGGGTGATAGATAGATAGAGTGAGGGCGATAGATAGAATGAAGGCGATAGATAGATAGAGTGAGGGCAATAGGTAGAGTGAGGGCGATAGATAGATAGTGTGTGGGCGATAGATAGATAGAGTGAGGGCGATAGATAGATGTAGCATATAATTATGTGGCACTGAGTGGTATTATGAGGAGTGTATGTTGTATTCAGTAGAGAGTAATTGTATGGCATGTAATTATGTGGCACTGAGTGGTATTGTTTGGAGTGTATGTTGCATTGTAAATATGTAGCATATAATTATGTGGCACTGACTGGTATTGTGTGGAGTGTGTGTTGTATTCAGAAGAGTGTAATTATGTGGTGTGTAATTATTTGGCACTGAGTGGTATTTGGAGTGTATGTTTCGTTGAGCGCAGCGTAATTATGTAGCATATAATTATGTGGCAGTAAGTGGTATTGTGTGGAGTGTGTGTTGCATTCAGTAGAGTGTAATTGCGTGGTGTGTAATTATGTGGCACTTAGTGGTATTGTTTGGAATGTATGTTGCATTGAGTGCAGTGTAATTATGTAGCATATAATTATGTGGCAGTAAGTGGTATTGTGTGGAGTGTGTGTTGCATTCAGTAGAGTGTAATTATGTGGCATGTAATTATGTGGCACTGAGTGGTAATTGGAGTGTATGTTGCATTGAGTGGAGTGTAAATATGTGGCACTGAGTGGTATTGAAGTGTATGTTGTATTGAGTAGAGTGTAATTATGTTGCGCATAATTATGTGGCACTGAGTGGTATTATGAGGAGTATATGTTGTATTCAATAGAGTGTAACTGTGTGGCGTGTAATTATGTGGCACTGAGTGGTATTGTTTGGAGTGTATGTTGCATTGAGTGCAATGTAATTATGTGTTGTGTAATTATGTGGCACTGAGTGGTATTTGGAGTGTATGTTGCATTGAGCGCAGTGTAATTATGTAGCATATAATTATGTGGCACTGAGTGGTATTATGAGGAGTGTATGTTGTATTCAGTAGTGTGTAATTGTGTGCCGTGTAATTATGTGGCACTGAGTGGTATTGTTTGGAGTGTATGTTGCATTGTAATTATGTAGCATATAATTTTGTGGCACTGAGAGGTATTGTGTGGAGTGTGTATTGTATTCAGTAGAGTGTAATTATGTGGTGTGTAATCATGTGCCACTGAGTGGTATTTGGAGTGTATGTTTCGTTGAGCGCAGTGTAATTATGTAGCATATAATTATGTGGCACTGAGTGGTATTGTGTGGAGTGTATGTTGTATTCAGTAGAGTGTAATTATGTGGCATGTAATTATGTGGCACTGAGTGGTATTTGGAGTGTATGTTGCATTGAGTGCAGTGTAATTATGTGGCTTGTACTTATGTGGCACTAAGTGGTATTTGGAGTGTATGTTTCATTAAGTGCAGTGTAATTATGTGGCGGGTAACTATGTGGCACTGAGTGGTATTGTTTGGAGTGTATGTTGCAATGAGTGCAGTGTAATTATGTAGCATATAAGTATGTGGCACTGAGTGGTATTGTGTGGAGTGTGTGTTGCATTCATTAGAGTGTAATTATGTGGCATGTAATTATGTGGCACTGAGTGGTATTTGGAGTATATGTTGCATTGAGTGCAGTGTAATGATGTGGTGTGTAATTATATGGCACTGAGTGGTATGTGGAGTGGTGGTGGCGGTGGTGGTTGTGGATGTGGTGGTTAGGTGGTGGTGGGTGTGGTGGTGGATGTGGTGGTGTTGGTGGTGGTGTTGGTGGTGGTGGTGGGCATGGTGGTGGTGGTGGACGTGGTGGATGCGGTGGTGGTGGACGCGGTGGTGGTGGACGCGGTGGTGGTGAACACGGTGGTGGTGGATGTGGTGGTGGTGGACGTGGTGGTGGTGGTGGATGTGGTGGTGGTCGACATGGTGGTGGTGGTGGATGCAGTGGTGGTGGACGTGGTGGTGGTGGAGGATGTGGTGGACGTGTTAGTGGTGGTTGTGGTGGTGGTGGATGTGGTGGACGTGGTGGTGGTGGACGTGGTGGTGGTGGACATTGTGGTGGTGGGCGTGGTGGTGGACGTGAAGGTGGTGGACGTGGTGGTGGTGGACGTGGTGGTGGTTGTGGTGGTATTTGGAGTATATGTTGCATTGAGTGCAGTGTAATGATGTGGTGTGTAATTATGTGGCACTGAGTGATATGTGGAGTGGTGGTGGCGGTGGTGGTTGTGGATGTGGTGGTTAGGTGGTGGTGGGTGTGGTGGTGGATGTGGTGGTGTTGGTGGTGGTGGTGGGCATGGTGGTGGTGGTGGACGTGGTGGATGCGGCGGTGGTGGACACGGTGATGGTGGATGTGGTGGTGATGGACATGGTGGTGGTGGATGTGGTGGTGGTCGACATGGTGGTGGTCGACATGGTGGTGGTGGTGGACGCAGTGGTGGTGGACGTGGTGGTGGAGGATGTGGTGGATGTGGTTAGTGGTGGTTGTGGTGGTGGTGGATGTGGTGGACATGGTGGTGGTGGACATGGTGGTGGTAGGCGTGGTGGTGGACGTGAAGGTGGTGGACGTGGTGGTGGTGGACGTGGTGGTGGATGTGGTGGTGGTGGTGGTGGATGTGGTGGTGTTGGTGGTGGACAGGGTGGTGGTAGTGGTGGACATGGTGGTGGTGGTAGTGGTGGTGGACGTGTTGCACTGAGTGGTATTGTGTGGAGTGTGTGTTGCATTCAGTAGAGTGTAATTATGTGGCATGTAATTATGAGGCACTGAGTGGTATTTGGAGTGTATGTTGCATTGAGTGCAGAGTAATTATGTGGTGTGTAATTATGTGGCACTGAGTGGTATTTGGAGTGGTGGTGGTGGTGGTTGTGGACGTGGTGGTGGAGGTGGTGGTGGGTGTGGTGGTGGATGTTGTGGTGTTGGTGGTGGACATGGTGGTGGTGGTGGTGGACGGGGTTGATGCGGTGGACGCGGTGGTGGTGGATGTTGGGTGGAGGTGGACGTGGTAGTGATGGATGTGGTGGTCGAGGATGCGGTGGTGGTGGATGTGGTGATAGAGGATGTTGTGGTGGTGGACGTGGTGGTGGATGTGGTGGTGGTGGACTCAGTGGTGGTGGACGTGGTGGTGGGGGTCGTGGTGGACGTGGTAGTGGTGGTGGTGGAGGTGGTGGTGGTAGACGTGGCGGTGGTGGATGTGGTGGTGGTGGACGTGAAGGTGGACATGGTGGTGATGGACGTGGTGGTGGTGGATGTGGTGGTGTTGGTGGTGGACATGGTGGTGGTGGTAGTGGTGGTGGACGTGGTGGTGGGGGTGGTGGATGTGGTGGTGGTGGGGGTGGTGGAGGTGGATGTGGTGGTGGTGGTAGATGTGGTGGTGGGGGACGTGGTAGTGGCCTCGTGGTGGCCGTGGTGGTGGATATGGTGGTGGTGGACATGGTGGTGGTGGACATGGTGGTGGTGGTTGTGGTGGACATGGTGGTGGTGGACGTGGTGGTGGTGGTGGAGGTGGGTGTGGTGGTGGTGGTGGACGTGGTGGTGGGGGACGTGGTAGTGGCCTCGTGGTGGCCGTGGTGGTGGATATGGTGGTGGTGGACATGGTGGTGGTGGACATGGTGGTGGTGGTTGTGGTGGACATGGTGGTGGTGGACGTGGTGGTGGACGTGAAGGTGGTGGACGTGGTGGTGGTGGACGTGGTGGTGGTTGTGGTGGTATTTGGAGTATATGTTGCATTGAGTGCAGTGTAATGATGTGGTGTGTAATTATGTGGCACTGAGTGATATGTGGAGTGGTGGTGGCGGTGGTGGAGGTGGGTGTGGTGGTGGTGGTGGACGTGGTGGTGGGGGACGTGGTAGTGGCCTCGTGGTGGCCGTGGTGGTGGATATGGTGGTGGTGGACATGGTGGTGGTGGACATGGTGGTGGTGGTTGTGGTGGACATGGTGGTGGTGGACGTGGTGGTGGTGGTGGAGGTGGTGGTGGTGGACGTGGTGGACGTGGTGGTGGTGGAAATGGTGTTGGTAGACATAGTCGTGGTGGACGTAGTGGTGGTGGACGTGGTGGTGGGGGTGGTGGATGTGGTGGTGGTGGGGGTGGTGGTGGTGGATGTGGTGGTGGTGGTGGATGTGGTGGTGGGGGACGTGGTAGTGGCCTCGTGGTGGCCGTGGTGGTGGATATGGTGGTGGTGGACATGGTGGTGGTGGTTGTGGTGGACATGGTGGTGGTGGACGTGGTGTGGTGGTGGTGGAGGTGGTGGTGGTGGACGTGGTGGTGGTGGAAATGGTGTTGGTAGACATAGTCGTGGTGGACGTAGTGGTGGTGGATGTGGTGGTGGCGGTGGTTGTGAATGTGGTGGTGGTGGACGTGATGGTGGTGCACGTGGTGGTGGTGGATGTGGTGGTGGTGGACGTGGTGGTGGTGGATGTGGTGGTGCTGGATGTGGTGGGTTTGGTGGTGGACATGGTGGTGGTGGACGTAGTGGTGGTGGTGGTAGTGGTGGTGAACGTGGTGGTGGTGGACGTGGTTGTGGTGGTAGTGGTGGTGGAAGTGGTGGTGGTGGAGGTATACAGTCATAATATCGAGTAAAAAATATAGGATGGGCAAAATATTGAGTTAAAAATATAGAATGGGCAAAATATCGAATGGACAGAATATAGACTACAAAAATATCGAATAGAATAGCAGTAATATTGAATCCTAAAATATAGAATGGACAGACTATCGAATGGACAGAATATAGACAACAAAAATATCGATGGACAGAATATAGACAACAAAAAAATCGAATTTTAGGTAAGTAAGTTAATATTTATTTTTTTAATTTTTGCGTAATATAATTCTGGAGCGGGTTGTGGGTTTATAGGGGAATAGGGTGGGAAGTAATTTAAATATAATTAATTAAATATTTTAATTTATTTATTGGTATTTATTTTGAATGAATTGTTAATTAGTTTTTAATTGGTAATTAATTAAAATATTATTGGTAATTCATTTTTATTAATTGGTTAATTGATATTTATGTTAATTCTTACGTAATATAATTCTGGAGCGGGTTGTGGGTTTATAGGGGAATAGGATGGGAAGTAATTTTAATATAATTAATTAAATATTTTAATTTATTTATTGGTATTTATTTTGAATTAATTGTTAATTATTTTTCAATTGTTAATTAATTAATTGTTATTGGTAAATAATTTGTATTAATAGGTAATTATTTTTTAGTAATTATTTATTCTTAATTATTTTTAATTAATTAATTATTATGATATAATAAATTGGTAATTAATTTAAATTAATTTGTAATTGGTATTAATATTTGATGAATTTTTAATCATATATGAAGTATTTACTTTTTCTACTGTTGCACTCACTGGAGTGGGAATAGTAATTTTTACCCCTACGCTATCCAACGCTTTCCCTACTGTTGCACTCTCTGGAGTGGGAATAGTAATTTTTACCCCTACGCTATCCATCGCTTTCCCTACTGTTGCACTCTCTGGAGTCGGAATAGTAATTTTTACCCCTACGCTATCCAACGCTTTCCCTACTGTTGCACTCACTGGAGTGAGAATAGTAATGTTTACCCTCCCGCTATCCAACGCTTTCCCTACTGTTGCACTCTCTGGAGTCGGAATAGTAATTTTTACCCCTACGCTATCCAACGCTTTCCCTACTGTTGCACTCACTGGAGTGAGAATAGTAATGTTTACCCTCCCGCTATCCAACGCTTTCCCTACTGTTGCACTCTCTGGAATGGGAATAGTAATTTTTACCCCTATGCTATCCATCGCTTTCCCTACTGTTGCACTCTCTGGAGTTGGAATAGTAATTTTTGCCCCTACGCTATCCAACGCTTTCCCTACTGTTGCGCTCTCTGGAGTGGGAATAGTAATTTTTACCCCTACGCTATCCAACGCTTTCCCTACTGTTGCACTCACTGGAGTGGGAATAGTAATTTTTACCTTCTCCCTATCCAACACTTTCCCTACTGTTGCACTCACTGGAGTGGGAATAGTAATTTTTACCCCTACACTATCCAATGCTTTGCCTACAGTTGCACTCTTTGGAGTGGGAATAGTAATTTGTACACTCCCGCTATCCAACGCTTTCCCTACTGTTGCCCTCCCTGGAGTGGGAATAGTAATTTTTACCCCTACGCTATCCAACGCTTTCCCTACTGTTGCACTCACTGGAGTGGGAATAGTAAATTTTACCCTTTCCGCTATCCTACGGTAAAAATATTGTAAATTTGTTATTAATAGTACGTTTATATATATATATATATATATATACACTCCCGCTATCCAACGCTTTCCCTACTGTTGCCCTCCCTGGAGTGGGAATAGTAATTTTTACCCCTACGCTATCCAACGCTTTCCCTACTGTTGCACTCTCTGGAATGGGAATAGTAATTTTTACCCCTATGCTATCCATCGCTTTCCCTACTGTTGCACTCTCTGGAGTTGGAATAGTAATTTTTGCCCCTACGCTATCCAACGCTTTCCCTACTGTTGCGCTCTCTGGAGTGGGAATAGTAATTTTTACCCCTACGCTATCCAACGCTTTCCCTACTGTTGCACTCACTGGAGTGGGAATAGTAATTTTTACCTTCTCCCTATCCAACACTTTCCCTACTGTTGCACTCACTGGAGTGGGAATAGTAATTTTTACCCCTACGCTATCCAATGCTTTGCCTACAGTTGCACTCTTTGGAGTGGGAATAGTAATTTGTACACTCCCGCTATCCAACGCTTTCCCTACTGTTGCCCTCCCTGGAGTGGGAATAGTAATTTTTACCCCAACGCTATCCAACGCTTTCCCTACTGTTGCGCTCTCTGGAGTGGGAATAGTAATGTTTACCCCTACGCTATCCAACGCTTTCCCTACTGTTGCACTCACTGGAGTGGGAATAGTAAATTTTACCCTTTCCGCTATCCTACGGTAAAAATATTGTAAATTTGTTATTAATAGTACGTTTATATATATATATATATATATATGTATATATATATATATATATATATATATATATGTATTAACAAATCAATTTGTATGTTTTTTTTTACTTACATTAATTATTTATTAATTTTAAGGTTATTTAAGTATTTTAAGTATGTTTAAGTTAATTATATTTATTATTTCATTACTTTTTATTTAATTTAAAGCATTTTGAAAAATTCGATATTTTGACTAACTATATTTTTTACATTGATATTTTTGATTCAATATTTTTGTACTTACCTGTTTGGAGATAGGAGGTCGATATTTTGGTATTCTAATTTTTTTACCTCGATATTTTGGTAGGTCGATAATATGGTATTCTATATTATGTCAGTGATCCGGTGGTGGACGTGGTGGTGGTGGAAGTGGTGGTGGTGGATGTGGTGGTGGTGGATGTGGTGGTGTTGGTGGCAGACATGGTGGTGGTGGACGTGGTGGTGGTGGTAGTGGTGGTGGACGTAGTGGTGGTGGTGGAGGAGGTGGGTCTGCCGGTGATGCTTCGCCTGGTCCTCTGTGCTCCTTGCTACAATCCCACTCCCTGCTTCCTATCACGAAAAGCAAACCCCACTGTACAGTAGGAGAACATTTTAGTAGCAATATAGGAGCTAAGCTCCCTCGTAATATTGTAAAAACAGCGAGAAAACTCTCTGTTTGTGGCACGAATCACAAACAGGGCTCCGTTTCAGCAGGAACAGGGCATTTTAGAAAAATGTTTAGTGCAAAGACACACACACACACATGCACCAAAGCCTCAGCGTTGCTGTCTATTAAAGTGGAATATGCTTATTTTAGTAGTATTACCAGGTGGTTTTATGCTACCGGGATACCAGATATTTCCAGACCACGTGTTGTATTTTACTACCTAATGCACTGTGACTTGTAGTCTTGGTGCTCGATCATGTCATTTGAGCCAAACTGACCTTTGTTGTACGCTTGTCTTATAAAACGCTATATGCAACCTTCTTCTAATGCAGATTCAATGAGGGTTACTTAATTACTGCATGTCACTGGGAAATTACCGCCTAAACCTCACCCAGCTGCAGAGAGCAAAGAAAAATAATGGAATGGAATTACCTACACAGCATTGACCATGGAAACTTGAACGCTCTTGACACTACATTTTCAGTACTGAGTTTTGGTAAAATAAATGTATAGTCTCGTCAACTAAACTACATTGACCTCATAGAAATGAATTGATAAAGGGAAGATTAAGGCTGGGTAATTGCTGTCTCTGTAACCGTGCACCATGTGGTAACGTTAGAAACTAGGAGTGTATGTGAGTAGGTCATCCACTGCCAGTATTTTGTTTTGTATTCTTCGCATTTGTAGATGTATAGTCAGATACAAGAACTATGGACTACAAGTCCTAGAATGCAGCGAACACATGAGGATAATGTTCTATGCATCAGACTACAATTAATTGGTCCTACATACATTGCATCCGAGAGGCTGCACACAGCTGCACACATTCTGGTGTCGGGTAATCAGAGGCACAGCAGGGAACAGTGTCGAGCACAGCTGCCTGGGTCGTTCCTCGCCCTGGAAATCACGGTGCCCCCTGTGTCATCTCAAGCTGCATTCAACACAAATACCTAAATGACCTGCAGATGTTGGGAAGAGGTTACTGGTGCTCATGTAAATGCTCTAATATCTTTGGGTCGAGGTCGCTCTGTATAGCACTGCAAAAAATTTAAAAAACTTAACGCCAGGTTGCAATTTTGCTGTTTTGTTTGCAGTTAGTGTGGTTTAACAATGTATACAGAGTATGAAATAAAGCCTGAGTGAAAGGAACATGTAAAAACACAAAGAAACAAGCTCTCGGCATTGCGTGGCGGGGGGGAGAGGATTCCTTTGAAGTCTGATGTGGAGGGGCGGGGAGCGGAATCCTTTGAAGTCTGATGCTGAGGCTTACAAGCTGATAATAAATGGTGTGTGATGTGCACGCGCCCGGCTCACATGTACTGTAGGCAATCTGCCTTTGGGTGCACTTTTGAAAGTCCTTACTTTAATCTCGCTAAAGCATCCCTAACGAGATTGTTTCAGCGAGACCTAAAAAGTACTCCTTCTGGACCAAGAGCTAGGTTTCTGCAAATTTGGTGTAATTCTGTCCAGCAGTTTGGCCTGAAGTCGTATTAAAAGTCTCTATGTGAATTAACATGGAAAAAAACACTTTTTTGCCCCCCTTCTTTTTCTCGGCACCCGCTTCACGGACCACCATGACACTTTCCATGTACAACTAGAATGACCAGCAAACTTTCTATTTGAAAAACATCACGAAGATTCATCAAACGGCACCAAAGATATAGGTACGCCAAAAAAACGCTTTTCCTGTGGATCACCAGTAGGTAAAATGTATGCGCATGTGTGTGTGTGTGTCTGTATGTATGTATGTGTACATATATATATATTACCTACTGGCAGTCACAAGTAGGTAGTTATAGTTAGGACCTAGTTTCCATAGGAACATTTTTTTTTGACTTGGCATCACTTGACCAATCTTTTTTTTTTTATATTTCTTTTTATTGAAGAGAAACAAGAGGAAACATTACATACATCAGGTGCCATACTATAGATACATTACAACCGTATGTAGGTGAATAGGCAAATGTAGAGAAATCAATACACAGGATTTTGAGACGTCAACGTCGATAAGCATATAAACAAGGAAAGACAATATAGTCAACAACCTCATTAAGCTGCAGTCTGTAGGACCCGTCCACGTCACCCATAATTCAGGATAATTACGACCAGAGTAGACACCCGGATAAAAGAAAAACATCGATTCAGGATAGACAACCCAGCTCTCGTTAAAAGGGAGAAAAAAGGAAAAAGAAAGGCCATAGAACTAAACAAAGACAAAATAAACCCCCCCCCCTCAAACCCCCCACCCTGCACCCCTGCAATGGCTACGGCCTAACCCCACTAGCAGCGTGCCTGTCGCCCAAGAACTAACCCTAAAAGAGGAAAAGAGTAGAGGAGGAGATATCAGACAGGCCACTTGACCAATCTTAATGAATTTTTCCCCAAAAAGTGTCAGATGGTTTTATTGTTATGGAATGTTTGGGGGTGATCTGTGCAGTGGGGACCGAGAATTTGGGGCCCAAAATAAAATTGTGTTTGTAATGTGAATTTCCATTGGAACCTTTAACCTCACCTACAGCTGAACCGCTGAACGGACTTACACCAAATTTGGCAGGAAGGTAGATATCAGTTCAAGGAAGTGCCTTTTGCTTATTTTGTGTAAATCTGTTTATTAGTTGTTGAGAAATGTAAGTTTAAAATTATAGTGATACCTCTGGCAGCGGATAGGTCGCTGTGGTTTCGCGCTGAATCGTGAATCCAAGCGCCAACGCTCTGATTAACTGGACGGAACCTGAACAAAAAGTTGCTGCCGTCATTTTATCTATTGGGAATGGTTCCCGGGGCTGAAAATTTCTGAAAAAGCTAACATAAGGGGTCTGAGTAGAGGTACTCTGACCCCATGTTTGACAAATAGGGGTGTTAGTGACACATGTTATGTGTCCGAATTTTTTTTAAATCACACGCGAAATTCCGGACAACTCTGTGACCGCCAGGGCAGTCCCCAGTGTACCACCGGAGGACATCACGAATATCAACATCGTCGGGAATATTGGTGGAAATATAAAACAATATATCAGTGAATCATTAATATGCATTGTTATAGAGATATTGAGATTTTGATAAATGTTTTTATAGAGTTCATTTTTTTATTTGGTGGTGGGTATTGAATTTTTGCTTTTGCTCTCTGCTTTCGCAACGTAACCGCGGGGATCACGATTATCGATGTCATCAGGATCTCCAGCCTCACTACAAAAATGGAAAATAGGTTTTAGAGATGGTTGCTCTCGAGATACACTAGAAAAACATGAGTCTGAAGTGTAGAGTAATAATCCCTATTGCACAAGTTACTTACCTTCGGTAACGATATATCTGTAAGAAATATTAGTGATAGATTCCATACCTTAGAATATCCCCAGGCGTCAGACTGGATCCGGAAAGTTTTCCTCAGCAGTACCCCTGCGTGTCAGAAGGTATCGTCGTGCGGCTCCGCGTCCATCGTCGGGGTAGCCGGGATGACGTCACGGGCGCTACTTAGACGCCACCCACGCGCGCTGATGTTGGTTCTGTGCACAACTTTCCACGCCAGGAACGTAGAGCCATGCAAGATACTGACCACTGGTGCATTGAAAACTGGGGCCCTGAAAGGGATGACCTTTACCCTAGAAATCAGTTCGCAGAATGGGGAGGATGGATGGGGCGGTAAGGAATCTATCACTAACTAATGTTTCTTAGAGATATATCGTTACCGAAGGTAAGTAACTTGTGAATCTGAAAGAAACACATTAGTGATAGATTCCTTACCTTAGAATAGATACCCCAGCAATACCAACCCCGGTGGTGGGTCTGTGAACCAAGATCACACCAGAATGTCTCGGAGAACAGAACAGCCAAAAAAGCCGTCTCTACGGAATTGGCTGTCAAGGCAGTAATGTTTCATATGCATGTGCAACGAAGCCCACGTGGCTGCCTGACAAATTTCTAGCAGGGGAACAACACGTCCCAGTGCAGTAATGGCTGCAGTTGCTCTAGTGGAATGAGCACGCAGCCCCACCGGAGGCTCCTATTTAGCCAAACAGTAGCAGGCTTTGATGCACAAGACAACCCAGCGGGAGATAGTCCTCTTGTGCACCACCCGACCTTTCTTGGTGGCAACATAGCCAACAAAGAGTTGGTCATCCACCAGGAACTGTTGTGTGCGATTAAGATAGAATGAAAGCACACGTTTTGGGTCCAGACTGTGGTGCCTCTCTTCCTCTCTGGAAGGATGCAGAGGTAGAAAGAAAGTGGGCAAGGTAATGGACTGCCTAATGTGAAAGGCCGTAACAACTTGTAGCAGAAAGGAAGGACCGGGCCTGAGCACAACCTTGTCGGATGGACCAATAGAAAGGGAGACTTACCAGAAAGAGCCTGGAGCTCACTCACTCTCCTAGCGGAGGTGATGGCCACCAGGAAGGCAGTCTTCAAGGTCAAGAGATGAAGGGGACAGTTGTGGAGAGGCTCAAAGGGAGCGCACATTAAGTATGTAAGAATCAGATTCAAGTCCCACTGTGGCATCACAAAAGGAATAGGAGAAAAAAGGTGTGTAATGCCTTTGAGAAATCTATTTACAACCGGGGACTTGAAAAGAGAGGGCTGATCAGGGAGCCTGAGAAAGTCCGAAATAGCAGAAAGATAGCCCTTAATCGTGACAAGAGAAGAGCCCTGCTGGGCCAAAGAAAGAAGAAACAGAAGAACCTCAGAAAGGGGATCCACAGCCTTTGCTTTGCACCATGCCACAAATTTGTTCAACCTGCAGGCGTATACCACTTTAGTGGAGGGACTCCTGGCTGCCAGAATGACATCACAAACTTCAGGAGGCAAGTCGAAAGGAATCAACTGCCGCTGCTCATACTCCACGCAAAGAGGTGGAGGCTGGACAGGTTCGGGTGGAGGAACGTCCCCTGCGGCTGTGACAGAAGATCCTCCGGAAGAGGCAATCGGATCGGGGATCTACGCTCATACTGAGTAGCTCGGGATACCATACTCTTCGAGCCCAGTCCGGGGCCACAAGAATGACTTGTGCCCGGTCGCGCCTGATCTTCTTCAGCACTCTGGGCAGAAGTGGTATAGGAGGGAAAGGCGTACAACAGACGGCAACTCTACTCGCGACGAAAAACATCGCCAAGTGAGTGCTGCCTTGGAAATTCCAACACGCAGAACTGATAACATTGCGCTTTCTCTTGGGTGGTGAACAGATCTACGAAGGCTCTCCCCATTGCTGAAAGAGACCTTGCGCCACCTCCGAGTGAAGATGCCATTTGTGATCACAATGCACCTGCAGCTGAGTTCATCCACCCTGGCGTTCAGAGACCCTGCCAGGCGTTGAACCACCAGGAAAATGTCCTGATGTTCCAGCCACGTCCAGAGCCGCAGAGCCTCCTGACATGGGGTCCATGACCCCACCCCGCCTTGCTTGTTGCAGTACCACATGGCGGTGGTGTTGTCTGTGAACACCTGCACTACACTCCCCTTGACAGAGGGAAGGAATGCTTTCAGTGCAAGGCAGATCGCCCAAAGCTCCAGATGGTTGATATGGCGCCTGGACTCCGCCGGGGACCAGAGGCCACTGATCTCCGCCTCTCCCATGTGGCCGCCCCATCCCAGGAGGGACCTCTGTCACCACTGTGAACTCTGGTTGGGGAAAGGAGAGGGATCTGCCGTCGACCCAATGACGGTCTGTGAGCCACCACTGCAACTGTCTTGCAGCACCCTCCGAGATCTGGTTCCCCTGATGCTGCGCCCAGTGGAACTTCAGGCCTCACTGCAGAGCCTGCATATGCCATCGGGCATAATTGATCAGCAGGATGCAAGAGGCCATGAGGCCCAACAGCCTCAGGGTCACCCTGATCAAAACCCGGGACTAGGGCTGAAAGATCGGAATCAGAACCCGAATATCCTCGCTGTTCGGGAGGATAGACCCAAAACTGCGCCGTGTCCAGAACTGCTCCGATGAAAAGGAGCTTCTCAGAGGGAATCAGGTGAGACTTCGGCACATTGATGGAGAACCCCAGCGAATGCAGGAGCAAAGCCGTAGTCGGGAGGTGGGAAACGACTGCCTGGGGCGAGCCCGACTTCAACAACCAGTCATCGAGATAGGGGAAGACTGAAACCCCTGATCTGCACAGATGAGCTGCGACCATGACCATCACTTTCGTGAACACCTGAGGGGCGCTGGTAAGGCCAAAAGGGAGCACGGGGAACTGAAAGTGCTCGTGCCCTACCGTGAACCGCAGGTAACGGCGGTGGACCTGCAGGACTGGGATGTGGAAACACACATCCTGCAAGTCCAGCGCTACCATCCAGTCCTGTGGATCAAGAGCAGACAAGACCTGAGCCAAAGTGAGCATCTTGAACTTCTCTTTGTGGAGGAAACGATTGATGTTCCGGAGGTCAAGATAGGACACAGGCCCTTGTCCTTCTTAGGCACCAGGAAGTAGTGGGAATAACAACCACGCCCTACTTCTGGCGTCTGAACGCGCTCGATGGCCCCCTTGGCCAAGAGGGCCGCAACTTTCTGCTGAAGAAGCACCAAGTGATCCTTCGACATGCGGTGGTACTGAGGTGGCATGGCTGGAGGAGTAGTCCCGAAGGGGAGGGAGTAGCCCCTCCGGACTATCTCTAAAACCCAGCTGTCCGATGTGATGGTGCGCCAGTGGGGGAGGTGATGGCGAATCCTTACACCCACTGGCATCTGATGGGCCTGAAAGCTTCGACTAGGAAGGTTTGGAGGCAGTAGTGGCTGGGGAGGAGGTGGACTGACCCACCTGCTGGCCACTCGGTCTACCACGGCGGAACCCACGTCCGTGGCCGCACTGGGATTGCTGTTGCGCAGGCTTGTGGCTCTGTTGCGAACGCTGCGGGCGTCTCTTCCTGTGCCACGAAAGGAGCGAAAAGCAGAAGGCGGAGGATGGCGGACTGCGGAGAGTCCTAAGGACTTGGTTATAGCCCATGAGTCCTTGAACCTCTCCAACGTGTGGTCAGCTTTGTCACCAAAGAGGTGGCGGCCATCGAAGGGCATGTCCATGAGGGTTGATTGGACATCCCCCAAAAGTCCAGTGGTCCTCAACCAGGCGTGGAGTCTGATGACCACCGTTGTTGTAATCGATCTGTCAAGTGAGTTGGCAGTATCTAGGCAACAACGAATCATGAACTTTGCTGCGTCTCTCCCCTCTGCAACAGCCTGAGAGAGAGTTTTCTGGGCCTCCTCCGGACATTGGGGCAGCACGTCTGCCACCTTATCCCACACACAGTGGGAATAACGGCCCAAGAGGCATGTGGTGTTCACGGACCACAGCGCAGAACTGGAGGAAGAAAAAGTATTTTTCGCAAACTGAACAGTCTCTTGGATTCCCTATCCGGAGGTGCGGTAGGGAAGGCGGTGGTAGAAGTAGAGGCTTGGACAACCAAGCTCTTAGGAGTGGCGTGTTGGGAGAGGAAAATGGGGTCACCCGGAGTCGGGCGATGGTGGCGGGCCACGTTCCTATCCACTGGAGCCCCTGTGGTGGGCCTGGACCAGGTGTCCAAAAGACCATTGGAAAGTGATTTGTGAAGGGGAGCAGCGGCTCGGCAGTAGTAACTGCTGGCTGAAGCACTTCTGTCAGGAGGTTAGTCCTGACGGCCACCGTGGGGAGGTCGAGGTAGAGGGCCTGAGGCCACCCTACGTAACACCACCGCATAACTAGCGCCCTCCTCCGTAGCCACGGTAGGAGGATACAGCATGGCATGGTCAGGGGAGGTATCCAGACCACTGGCTTCCCCCAACTCCTCTGCCCAGTCCTCTTCATACTCGCAGGCAGCTGCGAGAGGGTACTCAGACCCCTTCATCCTCAGGCCGTTCTATGGGCCAAAAATAAGGAGTAAGAACATGGTGATGGAAATCCCTGAGCAGTGCCGAGAAAGGCATCGACCGACGCCGGCCCGACGTCGCGGCCCCTTCGGGGCTGAAACCGGGGCAGATGTCATCCTGAGGAGCAGGCGACATCGGAGGTGGTGCCGGTGGGGTCGACGTCGGGGGAGGTGTGATAAGGTCAACCGGCATCAACCGGGATCCAGGCCTCGGTCCATGGGGGTCCTGCGGCACGGGGCCGGAAGGCGCACCAGCGGGAGCCGACAGCCGAAAGAGTCGAGCCACAATGGACATGAACTTTTGTATCTGGCCAGAGTCGCCAACGGACCCGGAAAGGGTGGTAAGGCGGTAGGGTGGTAAGGCGGTAGGCCGGCAGCGACACCACAGCCTCCGCCGGAGCCATGAGGTGGCACTACCCGCACCCTCAGCTGCATCGCACGACCGGCGAGGAGAAGTCGGCGAGTGATGATGCTTCTTCGACTTCTTGTGCTTCGCCTTACCTGACCCTGAGTGCGAAGACTTGGAACTGGAGGACCGATGATGATGACTCCGCTCACAGTCCCTCGACCTCCTGCGGGACCTGGACCTCGATCGGCGCGGAGCTGACTGCTGCAACACAAGCAGATTTCGGGACCACTCCTGCAAAGACTTCGGCGCCATCGCCCGGCAGTCGGGGCACGACTTGGGGTCGTGGTCACCCCCCAGGCAGAAAAAAGACACCTTGGTGCGGGTCCGTCACCGACATCATACGGTGACAGTCCAAACAGGACTTAAAACTGGGCATCCTGACTGCACCAGGAGTCGAAGACTCGATGAAAAAACGGAGATAAAAAGCCTCAAAAAGTTAGTCAAAAAATGACTAAGGGTACCTGCTCTTCCCGGATCTGCTCACACGAAAAAAGAAAGAACTGATGTCGGAGCGCATGGGCGGCATCTAAGTAGTGCCCGCAACATCATTCCGATGACCACGACACCGACGCCGGACGTGGAGCCGCACAACACCACCTACCGACGCGCAGGAGTACTGCTGACAAAAACTTTCCGGATCCAGTCTGAGGCCTGGGAATATGCTAAGGTAAGGAATCTATCACTAAAGTGTTTCTTTCAGATGTGTAAAATACTGTAATATGTATGCATATACGTGTTTTTACTTTATGGAAAAACTGCGACCATCGAGGTTAGCAGCGACGTCCCGAATAACTGTGAAAATGGAAAATAGGTCTGAAAGATGGTGTTTAAAGAAAGTTAGTACAAAATATGAGTTTAAACATGCTTTGAAAGAAGTATGTATATAGTAATATGTGTAGGGCAATGTTCAGAATGGATTTTTTTTTTACATATTATTTTTGGATGTGTTGATAGTCATTGAATGTCTGCTTTTGTTTTCTGTTTTTGCGACGCGTCTGCAGGGATCACAACGTCGTCCTGAAGATCCCCATAAACTAAAGGGAAAAAAACCTTTAGAAAAAAAATCACAATATTTTGGGTACTAGGGTGGCTCTGATAAGAGCCATTGTATTGGTTGTGTGTATACGGCTGCTATATATAAGACCGGATGCTGAGTTTCAGATTACTTAGAAACGCCTTGTTGCCTTCATCTGTAAAGTGCACTCCATCATTTCTATCAATTTCATGCATTTGAAAACGCTGATTGTTGCTAAAGATACAGCCCATGCAGTGGTCTCTGAGTAATGCAGAAACAGTTTTATTAACATGTTTCCTGGCTTTGTCAATATGTGGACAGAATTGGTTTGACCACTTCCATTTCTGGCTTTGGCATATATTAGAGTACACCAAGACAGTGAGGGGAAAAGTGGCATCAGTTTTGCAAAGGTTTCTTTCATCAGGATTTCCAGCCCTACCTCAGGCAATGTGCCTAGGTCATTGCCACCCCAGTGCACAATCATGAGGTGAGGAGCTTGGGAATCCACAATGTATTTAACAAAAGCCAGCAACTGATAAAACCCTGACACTCTCTGGCACAACCAAGTAATCTGCATGTTCAGCAAACCCAAGTCCCTGTCATAACCTCACTTTTTTGCAGTCTCTTTAGCCCAATAGATATAACTGTGGCCCAAAATCCATACTCTAAAAGCATGTTGAAGTGAAGCAGCAACAGTAGTCAGGAGAAGGTGGGAGCTCAATGAGGTAGTTTTCCACAGGAAAAGCAGTTATTAAAATTGACGTTTTAAAAATAAAAGATATATTTCATTGCATGCTGTCAGCATAAAAGTGAATAAAATTAGGTAGTGTGTTGGATGCCTTAGCAAGAAGTCTTATTATTGGCTGTTGTTTAACAAAATAAATGAAATACAGACATGGCTATGCTTTGGAATCTGTGAAGTAAAGCACACCTGCTGTATCTTATTTGGAAACAGCATGTTCCTTCTAGAATGTGCTGTGAACTTGTGACCTACTAGTTCCAATGGGTTGCTAGGTACACTGATCTAAGACTGTGTTGGGGGAAGGGTGTTAAAGAGACAGAATTTTATTTTTTAAGTTGAGGAGTGATGACACAATGTAAGTAATGGCATGTTTGAATTTCCAACTCAGGACTATGTAATAAACTGTTGTGTAGTATTTAAATTTCAGAAAAATGAAACTAGATATAGGTTTGAACTCCAGCCTTTGTTCACGATTACTCCACGATGGTCACAAAAACACACCAACAGGAACCTCGTTGGAAAAGTTAACAAATGCCATCCATTCACAAGTGGAGATGCAGTAGTCTAAAATGAAAGACTATTTCATTTGCTGCTTTTCTCATGATCAGAGTGGAAAGTTGAAGAGGTTGCTATTTTAAAGTTGCTTTGTATGAGAGTGGTGTACCATTCTTGAGCTTAGTTTTTACAAATCGGAACCGTGGCAATACTATCTAGAAAGAGCTAAAACAGCAATATAATTTACAAACTCAATTGACTGGTTTATATTTAACTTTGTAATTATTTAGAAAATGTACATTAGAAATGAAGATGTAAATGGGAGTTTGATTAAAAGGAGTATCACAGTGATGTGAAAAAAAATATATGAGATGAAATGTATCTATTACAGGGTATGTGTTTAAGAGGTTAGTGGGATGGTGTTGGGAAGTAAGAGAAAAATGAATTAGTGCCTCTTTATCACATTGTGTGTTTTATTGAAAAATAACAGTATAGTCTTGTGGAAAGTTGCAATGAGGAACTAAGAATGTTTTAAATGTCTAAACAACATGTGTAGAATAGATACATCTGTTATTTGCATTCTGAAAAGTTGTGGTACTTTAAGTAACATTATTAAACAGGAATAGTGTAGTGAGAAATTAAAGATGAAAACATGTTGTCTGCCTGTATACGAATTAGAAAGGAGTAATACTTGTTAGGTATGTATTGGGAAGTGTTCGTCAATGTGGTTTTTAACTTATATGACCGCTTTGCATATGCTTAGATGGTGAGATATGGTTTTTGTGCTTTCACATTGCTATATATATGGTGGAACCTTTGAGTATTTATTTTTGGAAAGATGGCTGGAAGGTGTACATCTATTAAGAAATTGCATATATGTTTCAATGA
Source organism: Lissotriton helveticus (assembly GCF_964261635.1). Classification (NCBI taxonomy): domain Eukaryota; kingdom Metazoa; phylum Chordata; class Amphibia; order Caudata; family Salamandridae; genus Lissotriton; species Lissotriton helveticus. Next base: position 606,583,684 of record NC_136072.1, on the reverse strand, counting down.
TGATCTATGTTCAGTAAGGCTGATGAAATGTTCATGTATATGGTGAGGGTAGTGTATTTCTTTAAACATGTTTTTTTTAATTGAGGAGGATTAATAATGCAGAATGCCTCAAGTGTTATTCTGCTAGCTTCATTTTGAGTGTAACTTTTGTTTGAGATATGCTGAATATATATTTTAGAAGCAGAAGTATTTGAGAAATGATGTAGGTATGCCATTCATAAAAGGATTTGTGCTTTGAAAATTTAATGATGCATGTGCATGCTCAGTAACAAAGCAATGAATGTTTCTAGAGAGCCATGTATGTAATTATATATCAACTGTGATACCTAGATATCTCTCAAACATAGATCAGAAGAAAAGCTTATATACAGTAAAACAGGTGCTTTGATACCGACAGGAGATAACAAATGAGTCAGAGATATAGTGACAACTGTTATGTATCTGATAGCAATGAAGGTACTTTCACAGTCAGTCAGGCAGCATTTAGGCACTCATGCAATCATCCAGCCACTACCCAGGCAGTCATCAAATCAGTGATTCACTATCCATGCAGTTATACAATTACACAGACACTACATATGTACTCCTGCAATCAGGCAAGCACAATTTATGTAGTCATTGAACTATGCAGGCATTAGCCATACATTCATCTAATCACCTAGGGCCTCATTTATAAGAAATGACGCAGCACTGCATGAAAGCAGCGATGTGTCACTTCCCAGTGCGAACTCCTTGCGACATACCTGATGCGTCATATTTACTGTATGACGCATCATGTCGCAAGAAGTAACAGATACTTCAGTATTTCGGGCGTATCTGTATGGCGCAAACGTGATGCCTTGTTGTGTTGTATTTCTATCTAGGACCCTAAGTCGATATTCCTGATTTATGCCCTTATGTGGTTATAATAAATAATATCCTTATAAAGGCATAAGAATCATATCCATATTTAGTCGTAGCCCATGCGGTCCACATTAAGCAAAGGCTACTTCCCCAGACTCCTAGAAAGTACAACAAGTTCTCTAAACAAAACAAATCTCCAGCAACCTGGGAAATCCCCATGGCTTTTGTTTTGATTTGTCCTAGAACTCCTGTGAGCACTGTAAGAACGTCCAGTTCTTAGTGACATCTTTCCAGAAACAACCCTGATGAAATCGCCGGTAATGTATAACGCGGCGATGAAACATGTTGTTTTTTTATTAGAACAGGCACACGGCAAAGAATAAAGTGGGAAGTGCTAGTGGAGCCCAGTTCTTTTTTAACCGAATAGGTCCTACAACTCATAACTTGGAGGATAGGCCCTATCACTTAGGTGGGTCACTCACATAACTACACTGAGTTTCTTTTGTGCACAGTTTTATCCCCTTTATTTTCATGGTTGGCAACTGCTGATGATGATATAGCGGGGAGTCAAGCGAGTACCAGTTTGACACACCCCCCTTGGTGGTTACTCCCGTGAGGCGTTGCCAACCCCCCTCCCCTTTTTTTACCAGAGAAGGGTAGAGCAGGATATTAGAACAGTACAGGGAATTAGTTTTCACACACACATTTGTTTTTATATATGAATATCCAAACAGAGAGTGACATGAGACACTTAAATAGGTAGTAGGAGTAAGACATACCCACTACTGAGAATAATTGAAATATCCAAGAGAAGGGACAGTTCACCTTGTTGTAAGGGCAGGCACAGTGATTTGAGGAGTCTAGTGAGTGGGGGGCAGCCTGAACCCAGTCCAAATCCCCTTTGGGCCCCTTGATGTTTGGAGAAGAAATGATTATGCCTGCCTTCTCAAATCATATTTCAATTCATAAAAAATCCTTATATGCAAGAAAAATGGGCAGTGGCCCAAGCTCCTGCATTATATAAAAATCATGTAGGATGGGATGAGGACTCTCCTCCTCACAAAGTCCAGTTAAAATGTCAACCAACTGCACAAAGGCAGTACCCAATTAAGCAAGAAGCTAAAAAACAAGTCAGGGAGATCTTAGATCAACTTGAATACCAGGGGGTGATTGAAACATGCACCTCACAAATGAACAATCCTTTGTTTCCTGTCTCCAAGCCAGTCTATTCATATCGTCTAGTATTGGACTACAGACACCTTAACTCATGTTGCAAAACATTTGCAGTACAAAACTCACACAGTGCAGCACTAATGAATAACATTGTGCGCAAAAAATACAAAACGACATTAGACATCTCTAATGGATTCTTTTGTCAAAACATTGCACCTGAGAGCAGGTATTTGACCGCGTTCTCAATAATGGGGTCACAAAAAAACTTCTGTCGACTCCCACAGGGATTCAAGAATAGCCCAGGATTATTTTCAGCAAGGGTAACAGAGTTACTACAAATATATGATGATGAAGCATTATCGTATGTCGATGACATCTATCTCACAGATGATGACCTGGATACTCACTTGAAAAGAGTGAACACCATAATACTTGGGTTCGCAGCAGAGGGTTACAAATTCAACTTTAAAAAGTCACGAATTGCCCATCTAACAGTCCTATTTTTAGGATATGAATTATCAAGTGAAGGCAAAAGCCTAACTGACAACTTCTTAGAGAAGTGCGCTGTACTCCAAGCACCTAAAATGCTGAAGAACTTAAAATCAATACTAGGTTTCCTGAATTTCGGAAGAACATACATTCTAAATTATGCAGAGAGGGCTAAACCTCTCTATGAATTAATAAAACCTGATTTCAAACCAATCAATTGGACTCAGAAACACACAGAAACTTTAAGATCATTGCAAACAGACATGTTAGCTAAAACTAAATTGCAAACTCACGAAAACATACGCAACCTTGTAATCCGAGTCATCCCAGGAAAATGCGGATTCACGTACCTAACCTCTAATGAGGGAGAAACGGTACCAATAGCTTACAAATCACACTTGTACACACAAGCTGAAATGAAATTCAGTCTTACTGAAAATATTGTAAATGCGGTTCAAACTGCTGTAGCAAAAGAAAGAGCCCAAGCCCAAGGGAGAAGGATAACTGTTTTAACAGCAGAATCAGCCCTTGAGGCATTAACAAGGCCACGCAATTTGAATGCTGTGGCATTAGATCCAAAATGGATACAATGGGAAACTTCTCTTGCTGCAGAAGACGTGAAATACTATTTTGACCCGAAAATGAAAAAGCTAGAAAATCTAGAATAGGAAAAAGAATATACTCTGCCAATCGAAATTCTGCCTCTCGAACAATACAGATGTGTAATCTACATGGACAGGTTTGCACAACACTACGATGTAGAGAAAAAATCCTACAACGCAGCGTGCGCGATTGTTAAAGGTAGCTGGCGCTTGGGTAAATTCAGACCGTTAATTACCAAAACTGAATCACTCAGAAACTGTTCAACTCAGCGAGCTGAAATAAGATCTTTAAAGATGGCGCTTGAAAATGCCGATCGCGAATTCCCCGCACTAATAGTGTGCAATTCGCATTACTGCGTCAAATCTTACAATAATGACTTGCAGAACTGGGTTCAAAGCGATAACAAAGATGACACAGGTGCCACAATAAAGCATAAAAATCTTTGGGAACAGGTAGTTCTTTTGCAGAAAGAACTACAAAAGACTCACGTGATACATACACTGAGTCATCAACGTGATGGCGTTCACGTTGCAGGGAATTCATTGGCTCACAGAGCCACAGCGGAAGCATCTCAACCGGCTTCCGTAGCCACAAAAAAGCGTTCAGAAAAATACATAGATGGGGAAACAATGTTGGCGGTAAAAACATCTTTGAAAGACGACTGTGCAGCATTACCTGTGAACTATCCACTCAATTATACATACATAATAGATGCAAACTCCATTCCATTTGCTAGAATCCCTGGAGTGGGGGATAGAGTAATTCCAAACACGAACAGGAGAGTCTTTTTAATAGCAGACGCACATATGGGATTGGGTCTAATGCACCAAGAGATCTTGAAATCTCTGAAAGAATTACAATCAGAATACTGGTGGCCGGGGATGAGCCTGCAAAACTACAAATTTGCAATGGACTGTCCAAACTTCAACAGAGATCGCAGTAGCGAACCGACCGGAGTATTGCCAGGACCCTTATTTTAGAAAGCATAAGGCTATCTATATGCAGAAATCCAATAGGAGAAATGCGTCCCATTTATGTTTAAGACCAGATTCACTTAAAATGTAGACACCAGCGCTCGGCTGACGCCAGAACTGTTATAAGAGATTTGCGAGTCCGTATCGGCACATACGCAATTGCCATGCTACATTCTGACCAGGGTCCTGCTTTTAGCTCTCGAGCTTATAAGGAGGCCATGGCCAGCATGGTCATTGAATTGCGGTACTCTTGTCCCTTCCATCCTGAGGGAAATGCGGTAGTGGAAAGAAAAAACCGGGACATAAAGCAATCTATAACGACGATGGTATTAGGTTCGGGTGATGGGTGGGTCCAACATTTAACAAGCGTCCAACGTAGTCTTAATAATCTGCCAAGAAATTCTCTAAAAGGTTTCAGTCCATACGAACTATTGTTCGGTACTAGAATGCATATTCAGGACCTTGATAGTCAGACTTCAGTGGTAGAAGAAAAATGCTTTGATATCAAAGACCGTTTGGCTGTTTTACAGGACTTGAATGAAACAAGAAAAAGCCTGAGCAACATAAAGTTAAAGCAACAGCCAACAGCCACTGAAGAAAAACCACCTGTCCCAGCAAGACCTGTCTGGATTCCAAAGATTGGGGATCAGGTCAGAGAGAAGATCGCGGTAAAGAAGGAATTTGGGCCTTCTTACAGAAAAGCAGTACCTGTCTTAGCTGTCACCGGAACAAGATCAGTTGTACTACCGCCCCTTGCTGGTAAAAAGGAGAACCGAGTTGTATCTATCGACCTGGTAAAACCACAATCATGTGGCCAATAATAAGTAGTAGGCCCAGTGGACTCCCAAGAAATAGCAGAGTACCAAAATGTGCTACAATACAAGAGGTTCAAACTGAGAGACTAATCACATTCGATAAACCTGCAGTGAACAAAAAAGGACTATGCAACAATGCCATGGAACTTGTGCCTCTTGAAACCCAAATTGCAACAGTTCGTCAAGAAACACCAGTCTACAACGATGTAGCCTCAGACTATGCTAGTGAAACAAAGAAAAATCCAAAAGCAAATGAAAATTCGGAAGCAATTCCAACAATTGACAGAACTGCATCTGGCTACGTCATCAATTTCGATGACTTTTCTGAAGACCCGAGCGAGCCTGAAGAAACGCCAGCAACAAAAACTTTAAAAGACAAAGTAACAAAACTCTTTCATCAACTCAAAGAAACCTATCTGATTTCTCCATGGATTGAATTTTGGATTGTGTTAGGTGTACTTTTCCTCCTGCTTTGGCTCATCATGGTTCTTTGTTTGGGAAAATTCATTGAAGGAAAATACAGTACAATGGACACAGCAAGTTAGAACATCAACTTGGTCCTAAAGCCTCAAAAGTCATCTCACATCGAGAAAAGAGAACTAGCATCAGTGAACGTCACAGCCAATCCAATACCTGGCGGGGTAGCATGGGACAGAACTGATTTTGACATTTTTGGCCCGATTGAGCTCTTGAAATATCCACACCAGTTTAAGGTTTCATTAAGTGACTTTGTAAAACCAAGTACTTTTTCTGATGATTGGGACTTTGAAAATATAAATAATATGATGTCAGATTTAGTAATGTCAGCAAAATTTACAGAACATGATTACAGGGTTCATCAAATTATGAAGAAATGTACTGTTACAATCACTTCGGCCATCACTATTTGCATAAATCTGCACAGCCTAGAAATGTTTTTAATTATATTCAATGGGAACATTGTGCAACACCGCCTAAAAGCAGCTCAAAAACATTCTATGGGAAATTCCCATACTTCTCAGGGTTTAACACAAGTGATGCAGAAACGTTTTATTTTAAAATGTTGAATAAGACAGGAATGAAAACAATGTTGACAAATACTAAATTGATTTACTCTGAAACATTTTATGAAAAAATGATTACATTTGGTTTTGAATTCTGGAAAAATAACATTGAAACAAAAACCATCTGGGGTACAAAAGAATGGCAGGTCCAAGGTCTAGAAGCATTATTTAGAGCCTGCATGATCCCAGAACAATTAATATTCTTGAATGACACCATTCAACAGACTACCTGTCTTGGCCTAGCCAAAATTAAAGACTTAAACAAACCGTCTATTCCAATGCCCATACCTGATAGTAATAGCACTACTGATATGGAGATAGACATATCCCACATTTTAAACCAAAACAGAACACATCCTGATTGGAGAAAATGGTTGATTTGGCCCACAGACACAAATAACTGTCAAGATAGATTCCTGAACAAAATACAGGGGTTCAACATGACCAGGCCAGACCCAAGATACCCCCAGAGACAACATCCAGGGATAGTTACAACATACAGTGTAGGGAAACTATGCCTCGAATGGCTACAGAAATCCACACTGGCTGAAATAAAGCAACACTTGACTTTACTTAAAGACGGTGCTGACTTCCGTGATTTCATTCTGGGAACACCCAAACAGCGTCAAAAACGTTTCATAGCGGCCGGTATATACGCTGCGTACAACGAAGCTTGGAAAGTAATGCAAATTGAAACAGCAGAAAAAATATGAGAAATTGATCGTATTAATTTGGAAAAATCACTTTCTGTTGTGGACAATGGGTTAACGACTCTGTCTTCTAGAATATATTCACTGGACAGTATTGTATCATCTGCTATTGATATAATAGAGCAGGACTTACTGATGTTACAACATGGTCAGTCCCACTTACGTTCTATTGTACAGCTTGGCTGGACGTTGCAAAATCTGCGTTCAGGCTACATGCCATGGCGTTTATTCAATACAACGTCATTATTCTCTATCTTTAACCTTACTGATAAACAAATCAGTTTGGCACAAAAAGGAGCAGACTATACGATTCTGAGCATTGACAAACTTGAGAGATTACCATTGACAATGTCAGAAAGACCTGTAATTGAATGGATAATACACGGAATAATCACAATTCCGATAACAACTTTCCAATTTAAATACTGCCAAGAGTATATACCAGCGGGCCAGTATGAAAGGTTGGGTAAAGGGTACATCAAGTCATCATGGAAATTACCTTATACACACACATGTTACAGTGAAAAGAAAAAGAATGTATTTCTTAGTGGTAAAAATTGTAAAGGATCACTAAGCGGTACACTTCTGTGTCAAGGTATTAACTTGCATGGGGCCTGTGAAGGGTCTTCAAATAACCTTTCATGTCACCTGCACGGCACACCTGCAAAACAGATAGAGCCATTCTTTAGACGGCTTTCTAACGGGAGCTATATTCTAATAGTGGACCACAGCTGTTGTGGCATGGTGCCAGGGAAAGCCTATCTCGTCAGCGTTAGTTCCATGGTCACTTGCTGTATGCAAGTATTGTATCCAAACAGCAATCCAGATATGGAGGCGGCAATATGGCCTCGTTTGAATATCTCTTATGTTATGTTATGTTATTTATATTTTTATAGCGCACAGCTGCCCCAGCAAAGGGGCGTCCTGGCGCTTTGACAGACACTATAACATAACACACAATAAAAGAAGGGGCAACTATTCAGATACGGGAAACAGGAAGGTTTTAATTGCCTGCCTGAAAGCGAGCAGGTCATCAAGAGCTCGGATGCGCACCGGGAGCGAGTTCCATAACCCTGCCGCAAGCACCCGGAAGGAGCGACCACCCATTCTGCTCAGTTTAAAACGGGGGCAAACTGCCAAATGTAGCGCCTATTCGAATTGATACTTTAAGCAGAATGAAGTCTATTCTTTTACAGACGACTGTGCCTTTGACCTCGTCCAGACAAACGTATGATCTGCAAGTTGCAAGGACAACGACAGAGATACATAGCCTTTTATCAACAAATTGCCCCGTACATTTCGCAGAAATGCTACGCCAAATCCTAAATATGTCAGATACCAGTGGCATCGCACATGTATTTAAGATAATTTTTTGGGGACTGTTAACACCCTTCGAAAAAGTTCTGGGCATTTTTCCTAATTTTGTCCATTCTATCTTTGGTGGCCTACCTCTACTTTTGGGACTCGTAGCAGGAATTTTATTTTTGATTCTTCTGCTCTGATATGGCAAGCCAAGTCGCAGACAAGACTCCAGCAACGATAGAAGAAACGATCCTAGCAGTACGCTACCGGCACCGCATAACTAAAGTCCTCGGATTAGCCCGGCTAAGAGATCTGAATATGACCTGGTTTCTTTCATTCAGATCAATCTGGCAAAATAGCATCTTACCTGTGCTTCGATGTATGCTATGCTGAGAAGAATGCGTGTTGGACATCTGTCTTACACTACCATCAGCAGTACCAATGGATACAGATACCTTGCTAGGTCTGGTAACGACTCATGCATCGTGTTGTCCCCAGCGGCTACCCATTCTGATGACGGCATTCGTTGAGACTTCACCACTATGAATATGTGGCAGTGAAGTACGAGATGAGAGCAGCATCACCCAGGTACAACCTTCAGTGAGCATTGCTGATCCTGACATCGATGATAGCAATCATTTACACAACTGCACTGTTGCGACATTTTCAAACTTGGTCGAACTTTCACCTGAAGCAGTAGACCAATTTTTTGCAAGTCTATCGGAAATGATGTTCTCCCCTGAACAGAAAGAATAACTTTTTAAACAAACGAGCACACAGCGTTCCCTGAACTCTGAATTCGGCCTTCAGCTTTGATAAACAAAAGCTACTGAAAACATTTGGAACTATTTTTTCCTCTGAAAGCGAAAATATTTTTTCCCTTCCAAAATATTTACCTTTTTTCTGGCACATGTACTCGGCTTAAAGTAGAACTACTCTTAGAGAACAGAGCTTCTATTTTAGGGACTCTAGAGACAATATTTTACCTCAGCCTCTAGCACATGTACAGCATTTTGTATTATTATGTGATGGAATGGTCTCGACCTTCTCTTCTGTATTAAGAGCCATTTCATGTGTAATTTTCGCAATTCATTCAGCTGATATATATATGCAAATTTTAACTGAATGATAACACTGCTTAAAAAGCGTACAGTACCAATACTCATTTTTCGTGTATTTACCAGATACCATTTCAAATGCAAATTATGTATTTTGGGGTGGGTTGGAAAACACATGCACCATTATATGTTTACTATTGCTTAGTTTTAAGTAATGAGAGACATTAAATCGTGGAGTGGGTGTTGTATTTCTATCTAGGACCCTAATTCGATATTCCTGATTTATGCCCTTATGTGGTTATAATAAATAATATCCTTATAAAGGCATAAGAATCATATCCATATTTAGTCGTAGCTCATGCGGTCCACATTAAGCAAAGGCTACTTCCCCAGACTCCTAGAAAGTACAACGAGTTCTCTAAACAAAACAAACCTCCAGCAACCTGGGAAATCCCCATGGCTTTTGTTTTGATTTGTCCTAGAACTCCTGTGAGCACTGTAAGAACGGCCAGTTCTTAGTGACATCTTTATTGACGTCTTATGTCCAACCTTACGTCAAACCCGGCACCTTTCAGGTATAAATATACCAACGTTGCCTTAAGCAAACACACGGTGGTTTGGAGCTGAGCGGCTATCTACTTGCCCGAGAGCCCAGCTGATGCGAGAGCCCAAGGACGCCGCCCCTCCCTTTTGACGCACTGAGAGAGACGCTGTCTTTTCTCCTGCCGAGAAATCCAGCTCCTATGTTCTCAGCCGCCCTCTCGGGTTGCTGGGATATCAAGTCCTGAGAGAGAGATACCAGACCTCCTGCTTTCTATTTACCCAGGTACGGAGCTGACTAAACCCTTAAAGAGAATTCTTGATTCAGATTCTTGGCAAAACCAACTTAACTTAAACTGCTACTTACTTACTCCTTCCCACGTATTAGGCTTAGGTCAGGTACACCGGGGTAGGCGTATTTAGAAGCACCAGTTGAGTACGTTAGTCAATGTATATATGTATGTATATATTTTATCTATTTTAAAGTATCATATGGCTAAGAAACCATATCAATGCTTTTACAGTATTATTTCATAATACTCCTTTTACTGTACGCACTTTACTTTATACTAAATATTGCAATTGTGGCAATTCATTTTCTCTTGCATGAGAAAGAAGACTGCTCAATAAATAACACCTTTTATTGAAAACGCCCGTCTCTCTTTTCTCTGCACTCTGGTGAAACTAAGTATGCACGATTGACTGAGTAAAATAGCTGTCTATTGTTTTCACACGACTCTAGAGATACACTCTTATTCTGAGGGAGCAAAGTTGTCATGTTTTATGGTTGTCAGAAGCTAATCCCTTCTTGTCTATTCAGGGAAGTTAAACTCCTCCTTGTTTATTCGAGAAAGTTTCTAGTGACCTCTGAGCTAGCTGGCAAAACTAATTAAGTCTAATATAGTCAGTAGAGACCTAGTCGACCTCAGTCCTACGTCTACACTGCTGTTTATATTATTCCAATGCGCAGAGCCTATTGGGACTATAGGAACTACACTACAGTTGGAGTGTGTCACAAAAGTGACGCAACTCCAGCAATGCGTCCTTTCACATGGGGCAAGCCCCATGTGAAAGGGCCTGCGTCAGTCTTACGCCTGCTGTGAGGCAGGTGTAAGTTTTTAACGCAATGGCGTCCTAGAAGTGGCGCAGTGAAATCACATAGATTTCACTGCGTCACTTCTACGAGGCTTTTTGCGGGGAAACGCCCCCCCCTGCATACATTATACCTGAGGCAGGTATAATGTAGCGCAGGAGTTTACAAAGTGATGCATCTGCTTAGATGCGTCACTTTGTAAATAGTGCGCAACAAGAGGCATGTTTTACACCATGCAGTCATTGTAATACTGAGACACCCGCATGAACTCATGCAAACACTCAGGTACTACTCATGCACTTATCCAATTACATAGAGAGTACCATTGTAGTACACCGGTTATCCATCCAGTAGGTATGCACTCATTTAATACTGAGGGAATACTCTTGCACTAATACAATTACCCCAGCAGTACACTTACTTTCATCTAATCTCTCAAGCTTTAACAATGGAATCATGCAGTCACTCAGACACTAGTCAAGCACTCATCTAATTAGCCAGGCACTACTGATGCACTTATTCAATTCTCCAGGCACTACCCATGTAGTTATCTAAATATCCATGCACTACCTGTTCACTGAACCATAAACAATTGGGCAGCATCCAACTGCTGAAACACTATTCATGTACTCATCCAATAGGCTAGGTGGGTATGCAACGGTTACCACGCATTTTTTACAACGCGGTACCGTTAGCACGCTACTTTTACCACGCAGGTCACTACAACGAAATGCGCTGGGGGGCGCTCCAGGATAGTAAATACTTTAATTTACTATCCAACTCCTTTCCCTAGAGTCCACGGGGACTGGAGTTGGAATAGTAAATTAAATAATTTACTATCCAGCGCCCCTCCACGCAAGTCGTTGTAACGACTTGCGTGGTAACAGTAGCGTGGTAACGGTACGCGTTGTAATAGAACGCGTGGTACCGTCATACATCCGGCTAGGTGCTATGCATGGGATTAAACAATAATGTATGCATTATCCATGCACTCTATAAATCACCTATATGCTATGTATGCACTCTTGCAATCCTCCAGGCAGAAGAATTGCACTCATTTAATCATCCCACCAGTATCTATGAATGTATTGAATTATTACAGCCTTAGTCACACACTTGTTTAATCATTCAAGCTCTACTCATGCACTCATCCTAACAAACAAGTTACTTACCTTTGGTAAAGCTTGTTCTGGTGGATTCAGTATCTGCCTGTGGATTCCTAACCTTTTGAATTACCCCATGTGCAGCATTCCACATAAGCTTTTCTCCATAGCTCTCCCACGTCGACGAGGACGTCACAATGGAACTGCTCCACAAGTGACTCCACAGAACATCATCGGAGCCATAAGAAGACCTCGTTGGCGTGCTGACGTCAGTTTCACCCATTTTTTCTGTGTCTTCGAGGAGAACGGGTGAACAGACAGCATTTTCACAAGTATACATAGGATACAAAACCAATTAAAACTGGAAATTCTAACATATAGACATTTCCTAGTGACAAGTATCATATTATTCCAATTATTCCAACAATAAAATACATAAATTACATGTCTAGCAATTTTCGGTATAAACAGGCAGACAACGGGGAGGCGGGTGGGTCAGTAAAAAATCCACAGGCAGCTACTGTATCCACCAAAAAAAGTGTTACCGAAGGTAAGTAACTTGTTCTTCTGATGGCTACTGGTGCCTGTGGATTCCTCATCATTTGAATTGAATCCCCATGCAGTCCCTCTCCTGGCGGAGGGTGGCTGCTTACCTATACCAAAAAATCTTGTAGCACAGAACGTGCAAAGTGGCTGTCCCACCTCACCTCCGAGTCTAAGCAATAATGCTTCGCAAAAGTGTGGAGGGAGGTCCAAGTTGCTGCCTTGCAGATGTCTACAACAGGGACACATCTAGCTTAAGCTGAAGACGACGACTTAGCTCTGGTGGAATGAGCTCGAATACCTTGAGGAGGCTCCTCCTTGGCCAAGTCATATCAGATCTTGATACAGAGGATGATCCACCTGGACAGTGTTCTGTTGTGGACAGCCTTGCCCTTCATCTTGCCCACATATCCGATGAAGAGTTGGACGTCCATCCCGAAGTCCTTAGACCTGTCCAGGTAGAAGCTGACCGCCCTCTTTCGGTCCAGGAGGTGAAGTCTCTCCTCCTTAGAATGGTGAGGGGAGGATAGAATGGAGGCAAAGTGATAGATTGCTCTAGGTGGAACGGAGTGCCCAGCTTAGGCAGGAAGGCAGCTCTAGTCCTAAGAACATTCGAATCGGCATGAAATGAGGTGAATGGAGGCTTGAAGCTAAGAGCCTGCAGCTTACTCACCCTCCTACGGAAGTGATTGCAATCAGATATATTGTCTTAAATGCAAAGAATCTCAAGAGACAACTATGCAAGGTTTCAAAGTGAGACCCCATCAAGAAAGTGAGACCCAAATTTAAATACAAGTGAGGCATGATAAAAGGAGTGGGAGGAAACTGAAAGGTGAGACCCTTAATGAATCTCATAACTATGGGAGATTTGAATAAAGAGGGTTGGTCTGGTAAACAGAGAAAAGCCAACAAGGCAGACAAGTAGCCTTTAACAGTAGCTACTCCACAACTTTGTTGTGCTAGGGAAAGAGAGAAACTCAGAATATCAGACAAATGGGCCTGCAAAGGATCAATCGATCTCTCTCCACACCTTTTAACAAACTTGGTCCACTTACCAGAGTAGACAGATTTGGTGGAGTTTTTAGGCCAATAAAATAACATCCACTACGTCTGGCAGGAGAGAGAAAGAGGTCAAGTTGCCCCATTGAATATCCAGGCATGAAGGTGCATGCTCTGGAGTTGTGGGTGTAGAACCTGAGACTGCCAGAGGAGGTCTGCCCTAAGAGGGAGATGGACTGGAGGGTGCGATGAGAGGTAAATGAGGTCTGTGTACTACACCCTTTTTGGTCAATTTGGAGCAATCAATATGACTTCGGGACGGTCCTGGAAAATCTTCCTTACAACTCAAGGAATCAAGGGTATGGGAGGAAACGTGTAAAGAAGCTGTGAGTCCCAATTTAACTGAAACGGTCCTCCAACGCTCCCCGCATCCGATACTGGAGATTTCAAAATGACGGCCAGTGCGCGTTCTCATGTGTGGCCAACAGGTCCAGCCAAGGAAACCCCCCCACATCCTGAAAATGTGACAGACCACCTCCGCATGGAGACACCACTCGTGATCGGGCAAGTACTGCCTAATGAGACTGTCCACACGCACATTCAGCACTTCAGTCAGATGATTTGCAGTTACACAAATTTGATGGTCCTGAATCCAGGACCAGTCGCAGAGCCTCTTTGCAGGGGTGATACTACACCACTCCTCCCTGTTTGTTGATGTACCACATCGTGGTAGTATTGCCCATCAGGACCTGAATAAACTGAAAGTGAAGGGAGGTAAGAAAGGCCTTGAGAGCCTGCAATTTCAAAAGATTGATGTGAAACAATCTTTCCTCTGGAGACCAAAGGCCTTTGACCTCTAGATCCCCCAGATGAGTTCCCCACCCTAAAATAGAGGCATCCATTATACTATGGTCCCCGGTGGAGGAGGTTGAAACTGCTTCCCTTGAGACAGGTTGTCAGAGACACTCCATCATAAAAGCTCTGCTGCAGTATCTCAGGAGATTCTCACCACCTCCTTGAGATCTCGGTTGTGTTGAAACCACTGCCTGGGGAGGCACCAATGGAGGGCCCTCATGTGTCAGCGTACATGGTTGACCAACAGTATGCAGGAAGCGCAGAGACAGAGCAGGCATAAGACCTTCAGGATTGGAACAACCACCCCTTTTTCAAAAAGTAGAATCATAGCCTGGATGTCTTGATGCCTCTGCAGAGGCGTGAAGGCATGACTCACAGTAGTGTCCAGTACTGCCCCTATGAACAGGATGTGCTGAAGGGGAACGAAGTGAGATTTGGGTAGCTTAATTGAAAAACCCAAGTCTAACAACAGACATGTTGTCTCTTGCAAATGATGCACCACCATCTCGGTCGACTTTGCTTTCAGCATCCAGTCATCCAGATAGGGTAAAACAGGAATCACCGACCTTCTGAGATGTGCTGCTACCACCTCCATCATCTTTGTGAAGACCTGAGGTGCTGAATTAAGACCGAGCGGAAGAATCGCAAACTGGTAGTGTTGGGACCCACCATAAAACGGAGATACTTTGGATGCGACATCAGAATGGGAATGGGAAAATAGGCATCCTACAAATCGGTTGACACCATCCAGTCTTCCTGCTGCAACGCCAGAAAAACCTAAGCTAGGGTCAACATCCTGAACTTTTAGATTCTCTATCTGCAGGTGTGGATGGGAAAGAGCCTGCAGACTGTGTAGAGGAGCATGATGCCTGGACTAGTAAGCTCTCAGGAGACTGGTGTGTGGAAAGAAAAGCAGGATCTCCTGGGGTCACCTTATAACTCTTTGCCACTGACCTGGACACCGCAGGGGCAGTCATTGGCTTCGGACATACCTCCAAGATTGGCTCAGTCAAAGCCTCACTACAAGGAAGCAGAGGAAGGGGAATGAAGCAGATTTGTTTAAATGTTTGATTTAAGCTCTGTAGTAGGCAATGGCAAATCCAGCAGATCCGCTGCCTTCCTTATTACTGAGTGATGCAAGGAAAGCTCTTGTGATGGAAGGCTTTTTGGTAAGGAGAGCTTCCATTCAGGTGATGTGTCCAGTCCACTAGCCTCCTATATGCCCTCAAGCTCCTGAACAGGGTCACCCATCTCACCCTCCTCCTGCTTCTCCTGATATTCTTCCTCTTCCAGCAGGTTTTATGCTTTCCTTCTGGATCTCTTCCTTGGGACTGGCGGCGCCAGACGAGGCACCAGTGACTTTGGGACCAGCATCGATGGCGGCTCCACCAGAATAGTAGTAGATAGAAAAAAATAGGAGAAAAAATAGATCTCCTTGTTGTGCCTCCCTACACCTCCCCTGGGGAGGAGTAGCATTGGGATGTTTTTGCAGGTGTACAAATCATTGTATATTTGGAAATGTGGCAAAATGCATGGGAATTGCATGGGAACACCCACAGCAACACCCATGGAACACTCCTTTCACGCAAAGTGCTGCGTGAAAAGGGCCCGTATTTACAAGTGCACGAAAAGCCACAGAGTGGTTTTACATGACCTTGTAATATGGAGGATCACACTATGCCAATGGTGTGTCAAAAAAAGTGACGCTTTGGCACATGGGGCTTGTACATATGCTCCCTTGGCTTCATGTTCATTTTAAAATTTACAACAGAAGGGATAAACACGTCTTTCACCATGGAGAATTTAGAAGTGAGAGGTGTTGTAGGACAGGGTGCTAAAATGTTGAAAGGTAATTAATAAAGTGTTTTGCTTCTTATATTAAGTGCATGTAGTAATATAGCTAGGTTAATCTGTAGATTTAAAACTGTAACATACCATAAAAACAGTTTGTCTATTATGTGTAAGTCAGTACTAAAAAAGTTTGTACGTTGGCTAGAGTAAAAATGTAAATATACTTTTTTTTACAGAACAAGATACGCAGTTAGAATACCTACAAAAGCTCAGATGAAAAAGCAACAGAAGCACCTAAAGTATCTCTGCAGAAATGAGTTACAAAAGGGGTAAAATGCAGAAAAAGTGCTGAAAGAAAAAACTACTGGTAAGAGGACAAAGTCATTTCTTTAAAATATATGTGGATATTTTCAAAGATTACAAAATAAAGAAAATACAATTATGACTAGAAGAAACAACAAGAGTGGACAAAGTGTACGCTAGAAGAAGAGAAAAGATTGTAACAAACATGAACATCACCACCCCCTTTTGTACCGCTTTGTTAGCCATGCTGAAGACGGCTGAAATGCCAGAAACCGGTCCTAGGAAGCTTGTTTCCGGTCCAAGGAAGGCATGACTTGGCAGTTCGGGCTGGACTGTTCCCATGAGGCACAGGGTCAGACTGATTTGCATATGGCCATGTCTGAACTGGGGTGGCAGAGTGTGCTAAAGAACGGTGATGGATTAAACCCAGATCTGTGGACTGGGTGTGAGTGTTTGATTGGTTCAGATGCTCCGTCCATCACCAACCCCTTTTGTACCGCTTTGTTCGCCATAAGTTAGCAGGGTATGCTCAGACGTGAGTCCCTTGCTCACTTTGCCACTGGATTCAAGCAAGCTTGGCTGAAGATGGCTGAAATGCCAGAAACCGGTCCGAGGAAGCTTGTTTCCGGTCCAGGGAAGGCATGGCTTGGCAGTTCGGGCTGGACTGTTCCCATGAGGCACAGGGTCAGACTGATTTGCATATGGCCATTTCTGAACTGGGGTGGCAGAGTGTGCTAAAGAACAGCGATGGATTAAACCCAGATCTGTTGACTGGGTTTGAGTGTTTGATTGGTTCAGATGCTCCGTCCATCACCACCCCCTTTTGTACCGCTTTGTTCGCCATACGTTGACAGGGTATGCTCATACGTGAGTCCCTTGCTCAATTTGCCACTGGATTCAAGCAAGCCCGGCTGAAGACGGCTGAAATGCCAGAAACCGGTCCTAGGAAGCTTGTTTCCGGTCCAGGGATGGCATGGCTTGGCAGTTTGGGCTGGACTGTTCCCATGAGGCACAGGGTCAGACTGATTTGCATATGGCCATGTCTGAACTGGGGTGGCAGAGTGTGCTAAAGAACAGTGTTGGATCAAGCCCAGATCTGTTGACTGGGTGTGAGTGTTTGATTGGTTCAGATGCGCAGTCCATCACCACCCCCTTTTGTATCGCTTTGTTCGCCATAAGTTGGCAGGGTATGCTCAGGCGTGAGACCCTTGCTCACTTTGCCACTGGATTCAAGCAAGCCTGGCTGAAGACGGCTGAAATGCCAGAAACCGGTCCTAGGAAGCTTGTTTCCGGTCCAGGGAAGGCATGGCTTGGCAGTTCGGGCTGGACTTTTCCCATGAGGCACAGGGTCAGACTGATTTGCACATGGCCATGTCTGAACTGGGGTGGCAGAGTGTGCTAAAGAACGGTGATGGATTAAACCCAGATCTGTTGACTGGGTGTGAGTGTTTGATTGGTTCAGATGCTCCGTCCATCACCACCCCCTTTTGTACCAACAAACATGGACACAAAATAACTAGGAGACGGAAGCAGTTTAAAGAAATCAGAGCCAGGATGTTTCGTAGTAGAGTGGTTGTAAATTTAGTGATACACTTAAAAGTGTGTAGCAGGAGGAGAGATTCAGTAAAATAGAAAAATCAGGTTGAGAGAGTAGTTGATATGGCGTTTCCTTTGAAGAGGAAGCCTTTCATTTTGATTCCTAATAAAATGAAGACTCTTGACAAAATAGTGTTGCGCATGAGGAGACAAAACCAGAAGAAAAGAT
The DNA here is from genome assembly GCF_964261635.1 of Lissotriton helveticus. NCBI lineage: Eukaryota > Metazoa > Chordata > Amphibia > Caudata > Salamandridae > Lissotriton > Lissotriton helveticus. The sequence goes on along the minus strand of NC_136072.1, from coordinate 606,565,682 downwards.
TAGTGAATAGAAGTAACTTTTGTACAGGTTTTAGTGGAGAATGGATACATACTTCTTGCACAGAGCCTTTCTTTAATGAAGAAAGCTATCTCCAGGACAACAGACTACTCATGCTATCCATGAAAGAGGACGGATCACTTCACCGAAAGCATTTGAATGCCAGAAGGTAACAGGTAATTACCTCAGTCACTAGCGGAGTCAGCAGTGGCGAACCGGTAAAAATCAGTAACCAGCAACCGGTAAATAATCGACAGCGACAGCGACAGCTCAGCGCGGCACGAGGCATGGAGCAGCTATCATCGCGATCACGGCTGGGCTGAGCTGAAGACACGGCGAGGTGTGGTGATTTTAGCCAACAAATCAACTTATCAAAGAAAGCTATCAGCGACAGCCACTGCCACAACCACAACCACAGCCATAGTACACCACAGCCACAATACAGCACCGACTATGCGGGAGGGGATAACCAGCTAAGCAGAGGGGAGTAAGGACGTCGGGCAATCGGATAATTAACCTTCCTGCTGTGGCTCCAAACTCGCACGGACGAGCCCGTGAAGCCGTTGATTGTGCCAGTAGCACTTGACCACCCCGGGAGCTGGATACATATTAGGACCAAAAACCGGTGAGTGGCGGGCTTTGTGTGCTGCGTGCTAGTGCGGGGGTGCAGGGGGGGTGACAAAGGGTAGACAAAAAAGGACTAGTGTTTTTTGCCACCGGGACATCAAATTCACGGTCAGTGTGCGCTCTAAGCTTCCCCAAGCTTCCTCTAGCTTTCCCCAGCCCCCAGCTTCCACCTTCCTCCACTGTCTGTCGGTTGGCTGCAATTAAATACCAACTGCTTAACATGAGATCTGGCAAGATTCGGGGGACTCTAACAAACAAGGGAGGGAAAAACAAGCAAAAACAAAAGTCTAAGCTATCTAAGGGGGAGATGGAAACTCAGATGGACGTGTCCACAGCTACAGCTATAGCTATAGAGAAGAGCCCCCTACCAGAAACAATTGACCTAATGGTCTCGAGTGAGACAACGGAACAAATACAGGCCCAGACTGCCATGACCAAACAAACAAGAAAAACAACGAAAAAAGAAGGGGGAAATAAAATGAACATAACTCTGGTTCAGCCTAAAATTTATACTAAATTTTGCTTTCTAAAGAGTCCAGGGGACGTTTTATTTTCAAAGATAAACAAAGTACCAGGCCTTCAATCGCCTCTTGAACCATTCCAATCAGCCTTAAACCATCATCCGAGAGATAAGCGGCCCCGATTGGACGATAGCTACAGCAATAGCATCAGTAATTGCAGAGGAGACAAAAGTATAACATCTATTACACCACCTCAAAAAACTTCTACACCTCAGCGCAATAAAATCAAAACGGGGCAAAAGTTCGGGCAAAAGTTCGAGAGGACAGGTATCCCGGTAGGACGGAATTGACCATAGACGCCAATCTAATACAAATACATCGGCCAAAGGAAGCCATGGACATGCTGCCATCAATAATGGAGAAGAAGAATTCAAACATCAACGGTAACACCGAGAATGTCAGCATGACTAATGAATTAGGTCATGAGGGCAACGAGGGCATAAGTAAAAATGAGGAGGGCGCAAGAAAAGAGGTGACTGTAACTACATCAGCACGGTTAACAAAGATGGAACCCTCATTAGTAGTCCTCGATACAACGAATCCATACTGGTATCCAAGGCATCAGAAGGGATGCGAAATAAAGATATAAGCCAGAAGAATTGCATACCAGAGGTGATCGAAATCTCTTCTTTTTTAAGGAAAGAGGAGTGGGAGGAACTTATGGCGGCTTATCCAAACGACCTGAGCGCAAGTAGGTTGGCCAGCGAGTCAACAAAATGTGGAACGGCACATTTGGAGCTAAATATAGCAGGAATAGGGGGGCCAGGAACGGCGCAACTCTTAAAAAAGCCACCCGTGCCCCAAGAAGCGAGACTCAAAGAGTGCCACGGAAATCAGGATACAATTCCGGCTCAAGCATCTCCAGCTCAGGATAGGCAAGAAAGCACATGGCCCAGTCTTCTTAACACAGTACAACTCTTGGTGGATGCAGCACACTATCAATCGGAGAAAATGGACGCCCAACTAACATTGTTAGACACGCTGGCAGTATTTGTAGTTGCAGTAGATGGGAAGCTGGGCACGTTAAACTCGCTTCTTCAGAGCAAATTAAACCAACTTGAGGATACCAAAAGGAGAAACGGCATTGATTGTGAATGTGGCCCAATCATTGATAAACTGGCCACCCTGCCAACACTAATGTCAGACTTATGTGGACACCTCAAAAGATCTGCCGAACATAGTCAGAAGATCGGCAGTGACGTACTGGGTTGCCCAAAATTAAATGGTCCTAGCAAAGTGCCAACAGCACAAACAAAGGAGGCTGAGGTGGACGACACCTGCAGCAAAGACACCGATGTCAAACGGAATGATCACCCAAGGACGGTAGAGAAAACTCAGGATACAGGGGAGAATAGGACGGAGCTACTAACGCCTCTATTGGCAGATGTCGAAGACGACACGGACACAAATTATAAATTTAATGCCAAACAGAGGAGAGCGAAAAAACGTAAAGGGAGAAAACAGAAGCTCTGCTCTAAACGAGAAGGCTTTAGGCAACTTTTTGGGCAAACAAAGACTGCAGAACAAAGCATGAGCAACTTGGTGGAAGAACTATCATTAGATCGTGAACACGATGAAAGAGGTGGCCCATCTGAAGATATCGTACAACCAACAAATAAAAGCTCAGTGAAAATAGTAGCTGATCCATCAAGCAATCAAGCTGTGGTGCCCCAACATTCTGGGTCCATCTCCTTACTGGCCGACCCTGGGCCATGGAGCGGGCTAACGCACAATATGAAACCTCGCACAAAACCCATGGGAAGCCCGAAAGCTTTAACAAGCCCGAGGGGAGAAAAAAAAGGAAGACGAGACCTAGGACTCACTGAGAACTAAATATCAGCCATCATCAAAGAAACTGTGACAACTTATGTACAAGCAGACCAGGCAATGTCAAAAATTGCACATGCAGCCCTGACCTTAAACAAGCAGCTTCCATGCTGTGAAACCTCTGATCAAACTGAATGTGCAAGGGATCAAAGCTCAGAATGGGAGCACCATCGAGAGGGCTCTCGGGAATCAGCAAATACAATAAGTAACATGAAGCTGATAGCAACACTAAACACGGACAATGTGGTTGGAGGTGCCAGCAACCAAGGGGAAGCTTCGGACGCCATATGGTTTATCCCCGACTATATCTCCAAAGGGAGACACGATACCCTTAACAGAGGCAACATCTTGCGATTATTGGCCCACATCCCTTCACTGACATCTGTGGCAAGCTCTGACCTGAAGTCCATTTAATTCATAGCTGCGGAAGGCACAGGAAAAGAAGCGACGAAGACGATTTGGGCTTCGGCAGACCACGCACAAAAGATCCTTACGGAATCCGAGACTTTCAAAAACTGGGGCATCATGTTGAGGCCCTTTTCAAAGCATCGATACCCGGATGTACTGTGCTCTGAGAGGAACCTGAACCTGAGGGAGCATGCAGAAGGCAGTAAAAGCACGGTTCTTAGGGGTACTGTCGGGCCAAGTCGCATTGATAGAAATGGGTTCCTTGAACTCACGCTAGGGGAGCGACATGGAAGACAAGCCCCTAACGGGTGGCAGGAACAAAGACGGTTCGTGAGAACCATAACAAACATCAATTGACAAGCACAGCGGACAACAACGGAGCACCTACAGGATCAATTGTGTCTATGTTCGTGGAATATAAATGGCCAAGCATCCAAAATGCTTGACTTGAACTTCATAGCTTATATACGATCTTTTGATGTAATCGCGCTACAAGAAACCTGGCTTGCTGAGCCTCCGCACCTTCAGGGATACCTTTGCTTTTTCTCCGGCGCAAAGAGTCTAGCCAAATATGGTCACTTAAGAGGAGGCTTGGTAACATATGTAGCTACAACTAGCTTTGTGATGGCCAAAGAAATCGGGCCCTCAGCAACAGCTGCACTTGCAGTCAACCTGACTCTGACAACAGGACAAAGCAAAACAATTAACACCTGCACCCTGGTTAATGCTTATATTCACCCCAAAGGAAAGAAAAAAGCAGCAGAGGAGCTATATGCATATATAGAAGAGTGTATCATGGGGGGAAAAACAGCGAACCTAGTACTCACTGGGGACTTCAACCTCAATCTCATGGGATCAACACAAGAGGAGGGTATCATGGCACAAAATACATTCTGGGCCCTACCACAACAAGGCAAGCCACAAAGAGCTGACCAATCAAAACTGGGAAAGAAGGTACTTGAGGCATTAGAAAACTTTAACATCAGGGCACTAAACGGCAGGTTTACAGGGGATAACCCGCCAGCCTCAACTTTTCACTCAAGAATAGCGAATAGCACGCTAGATTACACCTTCGTGTCACTTTCACTCTTCCAATTTATAACATCTTATCGGATTGGGAACCAAACAGACAGTGATCACTGTCCTCAGGAAATCATTATGGATTTTGCCAAACCAAATTACGAGCGTTCGACGGCTCCTAAAGAGTCCATCTACACCGTAAACTTCAAAAAGATCAAGTATTCGGTCGCAATGGGCGAACTTTTGATTGGACTGGCAAAAAAACACTATATGGAGCGCACAGGCATTAATGAAGTAGCGAAATGGGTGCAGTTTACTACTATCCTGGGGCAAAATGCAACAAAGCCAAAAGCGCGCACAAGGACGAATAACCTGGGCACCCTTCCCCAAGCATATAGAGTGAAAGTAAAAGAAATTAAACGCTCAATCTCTAAGCTAATGAGAGCAGCACAGCAGGACCAGAACAACAAAGAGACGCTGCATCAACTCTCTAAATTAAAAGCTTCACTAAAAAAACTAAAATGGGAAGCAAACAGAACTAAAGAGGAACAACTTTGGGCAACACTCCATGAGGATATAAAAAAGAATGACAGTGCAAATTTTTGGAAGAAAATAAATTCATTAACGCACCCTGCAAAAATGGAGGTTACATCTAACATTGCAGAAGCAACTTGGGCAGCATATCTTGAAAACCACTTTAACCGAGATCTGTCGGCCAATAAGATTATAAGCAAAACCCGCATTATAGGAGCCCATGATGTCGGCAATAGGCTTCAAATGTGCCAAACTAAACAGGACGTGCCAGGGGATGCAGATAATATATCTCTGGAACCCATAATAAAGCTGCAAATAAAGAAAGGAAGAAGGGAAGGTGCGCCGGGTCCAAATGGGATTCCGCCCGTCCTTTTTAAACAAGACACGGACTATTGGGCAGCGGCACTGGAACCCCTCTTTCGGGAGATCAGGTATACTAACATCCTACCAGACACTTGGAAGGGCTCCGTTATTACCCCCATATATAAAGCAGGGGATAGAGGCCTTCCTCAAAATTATCGGTTAGTTGCCCTAATCGATAATGATGCGAAGTATTTTGCAGGTCTAATACTGGAAGAACTAAAGGCATGGGCCACGAGGAAGTCTCTCATACCTGTCAATCAAACAGGTTTCGTCAAAGCTGTGGGGACAACAACAAACATACTGTCTATGAGCATGCTTATAGATAAGGCAGAGATGAAAAAAATGCCCCTGCACCTCTGCTTCATAGACTATAAGGCGGCATTTGATAAGACCCACCGCAATTTACTATGGACAAAACTCAAGGATTGGGGTATCCCAAAAGGGTTGTTGGAGCCGTTAATCAATCTACATACAGACACTTGGATTCAGATTAAGGTGGGGGACGGCTCAATGCTGTCAAGGCGGATACAAACTAACAACGGCCTTAAGCAGGGTTGCGTGTTGGCACCCACACTGTTCAATCTGTTCCTGGCGGACCTTGTGCCCCTATTAAACAACTGTAACTCACACTCGCCAAAATTAGGAGGCCTAAATCTACCATGCCTCCTATATGCAGACGACCTGGTGTTAATAAGCCATACCAGAGTAGGGCTTCAAAATCTCTTAAATACAACCCAGAGATACTCCGAGCTAAATGATCTAACAGCGAACCTCGAGAAGACGCAAACATTGACAATCAGTAAGAACAAACATAAGAAAAGCTTCTTGTGGTTCTGGAACAATACCCGCATCAAAGACACCTCGTCGTATAAATATCTAGGTGTGAAGATTGACAGGGGTGGCCAATTCAGTGAACAAAGGGCCAGCATAAGAGGTAAAGGCCTTGCTCTGGCAATCGCCTTAAAAACACTAAACAACAACCTCTCTGGCCCTTCTCTGACCCCTTTACTACATGTCATACGTGCAAAATTATTACCAACATTAACTTATGGGAGTGAGGCCCACCGAGGCAGAGATGCCGTAACACTTGACAGTACAATCGTGATGGCATACAGAATCATCTTCGGCCTCCCAAAGCGATCCTCCCCAGCACAGATCAGATTGGAGTTTGGTATTCGGTCACAGATTTTGGCACGACAAGGGGCATATATCTGCTCATGGAATAAAGTAAGAAAAACGACTGAAGGAACATTAAACGAATACTTATGGAAAGAACTAGAGCAGACCCAAAACTCACCAGCAGCATAATATTTAGCAAAGAGCATAGTGAGCACCGGGCTGGCAGAACTCTGGGCGTCCCCGGCAGATCACAAAACAATCAACAAACTGGTGAAGAAATCGATCAAGCTTCAGTCGTGGGTCCAGGATAAAGCCACCCTATCAAAAAGATCTCACGCATGGATGGTATTAAATACATACCTGATACAAGCTTCCCAGCCTTATCTTGGTCTAGGGTACACAAAAAAAAACAAATTGTCCTTTTTAAGATATAGACTGGGCCTGCTACCATGCATCCTACACCTCCCTCACTGGCTGAGATCGAAATCAGGAACATTATGCAGGCTATGTGGCATTGGGGCTGAAGACATGATGCACCTGCTATGCACGTGTGAAGAATTGCAAGAAGAAAGAAAGCTCCTGCTGAAACACCATTTTATTTTACAGGGGGTACGCACACGAAGGAGTGCAGTGCTAACCTGCTTTTCAGCACAGGACCCTCAGCTGAGCTGCAGTTTCGTGAAATTTTTAAAAGTAGTGGAAAAAAAACTACTAAAAACTGATTAATGAATAATCTACAAACAGGACACATGATTTAATTTACGAATCACCTGTAAATTTTAATGAAAATTGTGGAAAAACATGAATAGACTAACAGGCTACAGAGTGGATGAGAAGTATAGAAGGCCTAATGTGGGCGGCCAGCAAAGAACATCATTTTGTATGCTGAACTGTTTATGTTTATCGCAACATAGTGCTGAATTGATCTTAAATGCATGGTTTTATGAGTATTTTAATTTTGCTATTGTGTACTGTATCGCATTGGTTTTAATTAACTGTGCAATAAACTTATTACTTACTTACTTACTTACTTATGAAAGAGGACGGTGTTATGAACTGAAGAATGGTATTCCTATAGCAAACGAGATGGTGGTACCTAGAAATGTAGAAGACGTTATTGCAGAACAGGTACAAGAATGGCATAGTCAGGGTCCTGTATACAAGTGGAATTGTAGTAGTTTGCAGTATTAAACATTGAACATTCCTACGTATATTTCCAAGGGGAATTTTAAAACACAAAATAAGTTATACCACTCAACGTACGAGTTACTTACCTTCGGTAAAAATGTATCTGGTAGAGACGTTGTCTAGTAGCATATTCCTTAACTTAAAATTATCCCAGGTGTGAGACTGGATCCTGAATTTGTTTTTGCAGAAGCACCTCTGCGCGCCGGGGGACAGCGCCACATGACCCTGTCCTGACGTCGTCCACGGACGTGACATCAGCGAGGTCATATAAGTCCATCCCGGCATGCTGACGTCAGTTTTCTTCGGAGAAATGTTTCCGCGGCACAACGTGGAGCCACTAACAAAACTGTGAAAGTATGGGAACAGTGTGCGAAGGAAGAAAAAATCGGTAAAACAAAGAAATCGGATGGAGCATAACACCATCATAAAGGACAGTATCAGACACTGTCTACTTACAAACCAAGAAGTAAAGGCAGAGCATCGCTCTGAGAAAAAACCCTGCGAAGCGTGGACCCTCCCCAGAGGCTGAGTAACAAGGGAAGAATATCTCAAAAGATAAAAGGTAGACTGTTATTACAATGTCGAACTGTGTCGGCCAACAAGGGCGGAGCACAGGAAGAACAACAATCTACTGTACAAGAATGGCCCTTTCCCTAAGTAATGGAAGGCCGAAGCACAGCCCAGCAGATCCCAAAGAAGACGACTGTAGAGGAGACAAGAGCCCTAAGTCGATGTAGGAGGCAGGAGGGAAAGCAGCAGGAAAAGACCCCACACTGAAAGGACCAGAGTGGAGAAATGCAGAGAAAGGGAAGAAGAATCCACCGGTGAAGGTGAAGCAAAAAGCACTACTCTGCAGGAAGAGAAGCCACCTGGAGGGGAGGTAGCTGCATATGGCAATTCTTAAAAGGGTTGCACCAATTTGAGCACCCTGGATGAAGACCAGTGCCAACTGAAAGGAGGCAAAGTGGAATAACCCACCTGGTACGGTCCTCGTAGAACGGGGAGGATAGGTGGGCGTTAAGGAATCTGTGGCTAGACAACATCTCTACCAGATACATTGTTACCGAAGGTAAGTAACTCGTACATCTGATAGAGACATCGAGCCGTAGATTCCTTAACTTAGAATAGATACCACAGCCATACCCCAAGGGGGGGGGGGTAGGTCTGCGACAGAACAACAGAAAGTGCCCGATAGCACTGAGCCGGCCACAGAGTGACAGACTATGGGAAAAGCTGTGGTGGTGCAGCCAGTCAGCAACCCAAGCAGCTCGGAAGAGCAAAAGACAACGTGAGGCAAGGTATCACAATACTGGCAGAATGGCCGAGACCAAACCGATAACGGAAGAGAGAGTTCATAACGAAGAACTACTTCATCAAAGGGGCCTGAAAACAGGCCAGAGGTACCGCTTACTCCGGATCCGCGTTGCACGCGGAAAAGAAGGAAACTGATGTCAGCGCGTTGGGAGGGACTTATATGACCCGTCTGACGTCACCCCGGTGGACGATGTTAGAGCGGGGTCGGGTGGTGCCGTCCCCCGGCGAGCAAAGATGCTGCAAAAAAAAAAATATCCGGATCCAGTCTAATGCCTGGGAATAATTCTAAGATAAGGAATCTGCGGCTAGATGTCTCTATTAGATAATGCAAACTTTAGTTAGAAGGCTGTACTATGTGAAAACTCCTGCTTTATGTTTACGAGAAATGAATAGAACACTTTTGCATGGTAGTGTGGAAGACATAGAAATGGTTTGTGGTGATGTGCAGTTTAGTCTCTTTGGTCCTGAGCAGGATTCTAGGGAAAATGACGAGTTGTTAGGAGGAGGAGTTGAAGAACAGGACGCATATTACAGTTGATAGTTTTAAAGAAGAGATTACAACATTTAACGAGTGTTGTCTAAAAATAACAGAGTATGTTTGTATATGTTGTCTATGCACTTACTAGAAGATTTAAAAACCGACAGTTGACATATTTAAAAAGCGAAAAAGTAAATAATGATAACTGGCAAACGTTACCTGGGTATTTATTTGTAGAGGGATGGTTTGACTTGTCTATACGGCAAGTCATATGTAAGAAGTGTTGAACAACTTATTTACCTTCGGGAACAATATATCTGTAAGAAACATAAGTTAGCCATAGTTATAGATTCCTTACCCTAGAATTACCCCCAGACGTCAGAGTGGATCCGGAAAGCTTTTCGTCAGCAGTACCCCTGCGCATCGAAAGGTGGTGTCGGTGGGCTCCGCGTTCGTCATTGGCGCTGTGGTCACCGGGATGACGTTGCAGTAGCTACTTAGACATTGCAGTAGCTACTGAGACGCCGCCCTCGTGCGCTGACGTCAGTTCTGTACAAGACGTTCCACGCCAGAAGCACAGAGCCATGCAAGACACTGACCACTGCTGCACAAAACTAGGATCCTGAAAGGCAATCCTAAACCCTAGAAGTCAGTTCGCAGAACAGGGAGGATGGGTGGGGCAGTAAGGAATCTATAACTAACCTATGTTTCTTACAGATATATCGTTACCGAAGGTAAGTAACTTGTTCATCTGAAAGAAAGAGTTAGTTATAGAATCCTTTCCTTAGAATAGATACCCCAGCAATACCAACCCCGGAGGTGGACCTGCAAACCAAGTTCACACCAGAAAGTCCTGGAGAACAGAGCTGCCAAAGAAGCGGTTTCTCCAGACTTGGCTGTCTAGGCAGTAGTGTTTTGTGTACGTGTGCAGCAATGCCCACGTAGCTGCCTGACTGATGTCATGGAGGGGATCTGCACGTCCCAAAGATGTGGTAGCTGCTGTTGCCCTAATGGAATGGGCTCATAACCCCACTGGAGGCTCCTTCTTTGCCAAGGAATAGCAAGCCTTGATGCACAGAACAACCCATCTAGAGATAGTCTGTTTGTGCATGGCCAACCTTTTTTGGCACCCAGGTAGCCAACAAAGAACTGGTCATCCACCCAAAATTGCTTTGGGCAATCCAAATAAAATGAAAGCGCATGTTTTGGATCTAGACGGTGGAGCCTCTCTTCCTCTTTGGAAGAATGCGGAGGCGGAAAGAAGATGGGCAAAGTGATGGTCTGTCCAATATGGAAAGGAGTAAACACTTTGGGAAGGAAGGATGGACGAGCCCTAAGGACAACCTTGTCCGGATGGACAGTCAGAAAAGGAGGCTTTGAAGAAAGAGCTTGGAGCTCAGTCACCCTGCGTGATTGAGCTCCAAGCTCTTTGAGGTGATGGCCACCAGAAAAGCAGTTTTTCACGTCAGAAGCCTGAGAGGACAGTTATGCAGCAGCTCAAAGGGAGCGCACATAAGATACGTAAGAACCAAGTTTAAGTCCCACTGGGGCATTACGAGGGGAAAAGGAGGAAAAAGATGAGTAATTCCCTTAAGGAAGCGATTTACAATAGGGGACTTGAAAAGAGAAGGCTGATCAGGAAGCCTAAGAAAGGCTGAAATGGCCGAGAGGTAGCCCTTTATAGTGCCCAGAACTGAGCCCTGCTGGGCCAAAGAAAGGAGGAACAAGAGAACCTCAGAAAAAGGGGCAGAAAGGGGATCCACAGTCTTTGCTGAGCACCATGCCACAAAATTTGTTGCATCTACAGGCGTATACCGTCTTAGTGGAGGAACGCCTGGATGCCAAGATAACATCACAGACTTCGGGAGGCAGGTCAAACAATGTCAACTACCGCCGCTCAATCTCCACGCAAGGAAGTGGAGGCTGGACAGGTTCGGGTGGATGACCCTCCCCTGCTGCTGCGACAGAAGATCCTCACATAGGGTCCCCGACCCCGCCCCGTTTGTTACAGTACCACATGGCGGTGGTGTTGTCCGTGAACACCTGCACTACTCTTTCCCGGACAGAGGGAATGAATGCTTTGAGTGCAAGACAGATCCCCCAAAGCTCCAGAAGGTTGATGTGGAGCCCAAACTCCGCCGGAGACTAGATGCCTCTGATCTCCACCTCCCCTATGTGGCCGTCCCATCCCAGAAGTGATGCATCGGTCACCACTGTGAACTCTGGTTGGGGAAGGGAGAGGGATCTGCCGTTGACCCAATCCTGGTTTGTAAGCCCCCACTGCAATTGATGTGCAGTGCCCTCCGAGATCTGAACATAATCCCCTGATGTTGTGCCCACTGGACTTCAGATCCCACTGCAGAGCTCGCATAAACCATCTGGCATGGTCCACCAGCAGGATGCAGGAGGCGTCAGACCCAATAGCCAGAGGGTCATCCTGACTGAAACCCGGGATAGAGGCTGAAAGATCGGAATCATAGCCCAAATATCCTGGACTCGCTGTTCGGGAGGATATCCCCGAAACTGCATCGTGTACAGAACCGCTCTGATGAAGAGGAGCTTCTGAAAGGGAGTTAGGTGTGACTTTGGCACATTGATGGAGAACCCCAGTGAATGTAGGAGGTCGGCCGTAGACTGGAGGTGGGAGACACCAGGCTGGGGCGAGCTCGCCTTCTACACCCAGTCGTCGAGATAGGGAAAGACTGGAACCCCTGATCTGCGCAGATGAGCTGCAACAACCACCATCACTTTCATGAACAGCCAAGGAGCACTGGTAAGGCCAAAGGGGAGCATGGTAAACCAAAAGTGCTCCTGGCCTACCGTGAACCGCAGGTAACGCCGGTGGGCCGGCAGGACGGGGAAGTGGAAATATGTGTCCTGCAATTCCAACGCTACCATCTAGTCGCCAGGGTCGAGGGCAGCCAAGACCTGAGCCAGAGTCAACATCTTGAACTTCTCCTTCCGGAGGAATCGATTGACATTTCTGAGGTCCAAGATGGGGCGCAGGTCCCTTTTCTCCTTCTTGGGGACCAGAAAGTAGTGGGAATAACAACCACGTCCTACTTCTGGCCCAGGAACACGCTCAATGCCCCCCTTGGCCAAGAGAGCTGTGACTTCCTGTTGGAGAAGTGCAAAGTGATACCCGACATGTGGTGGAACTGAGGTGGCATGGCTGGGGGGACAGACTTGAAGGGGAGGGAGTGGCCCCTTTGGATGATTTGCAGCACCCACCTGTCCAAAGTGACAGAGCGCCAGTGGGGGAGGTGACATTGAATAGCGCCACCCACCGGCGTGGGGTGCACCCCAAAGCTTGGACTGGGAAGGCTTCGAGGTGGATGCTGTGGGAGCGGAGGTGGACTGACCCACCCGCTAGCCCCCTGTGTCGCCACGGTGGCCACCACGCCTGCAGCCACGCTGAGGTTGGTTCTGCGTAGGCTTCTGGCTGAACGAATGTGTAGGGGTGCTTCTTCCGTGGCCTCGAAAGAAATGAAAGGTAGACGTGGCCGGTTGTGTGGTGGAGAGGCCCAAGGACTTGGCTGTAGCCCAAGAGTCCTTGAAACGTTCCAGCGCACTGTCTGCCTTATAGCCAAACAGGCGAGTATCATCAAAAGGCATGTCCATGAGGGAACTTTGGACATCCCCCAAAAACCGAGTGGACCGCAGCCGACCCAGGGCCATAGTCGTGGAGATCGCTCCCCCTAAGGAGTCAACGGTGTTTAATCCACACCGTACGGTGAATTTCGTGGTGTCCTTCCCCTTCGCCACCACCTGTGCAAGCTGTGCCTGAACCTCCTCCGGACCTTGAGGCAGGAGCTGTGACACCGTGTCCCACACAGCATGGGAGTAGTGGCCCAAAAGACATGCAGTTTTGACCGAACGCAGCCCCAGACTGGCAGAGGCCTTTTTGTCACCCGCCCGGCCACGTCCAACTTTCGTTCCTTTCGTGGCCAGGGACGGGGCGCCCCTTCCTGCTCGTTCAGTCAGAAGCCTGTGCAGACCACCACAAAGCGTGGCCATGGGCCATGGCCGTTGGCGCGGCAGCTGCCGTGGAGGCACAGGGCCAGCGTGCGGGTCAGTCCACTTCGGCTCCCGCTGCAGCCGCCTCCAAACCTTCTGAGTCTGCTGTTTGGGGTGCACCCCACGCCAGTGGGCGCCAGGATTCGCCATCACCTTCCCTCCTGGCGTTCAGTCTCTTTCGACCGGTGGGTGCTGCAGCTCCCCTTCGAGTCTGCCCCCCCGGCCATACCACCTCAGTTCCGCCGCATGTCGGGGGATCACTTTGTGCTTCTCCACCAGGATGTTGTGGCCCTCTTGACCAAGGGGGCCATCGAGCAGGTTTCTGTGCCAGAAGTAGGTTGTGGATGTTACTCCCACTACTTTCTGGTCCCCAAGAGAAAAAGGGGGGTCTGCACCCCATCTTGGACCTCTGGGTTGTCAATCGCTTTCTCCGGAAGGAGATGTTCAGGATGTTGACTCTGGCTCAGATCTTGGCTGCCCACGACCCTGTGGACTGGATGGTAGCGTTGGACTTGCAGGACGCGTATTTTCATATCCCCGTCCTGCCAGCCCACTGGCATTACCTGCGGTTCCCGATGGGCGAGGAGCATTTTCCGTTTGCTGTGCTCCCCTTCGGCCTTACCAGTGCCCCTTGGGTGTTCACGAAAGTGATGGCGGTGGTCGCGGCTCACCTGTGCAGGTCAGGGGTGTCTTTCTTTCCATACTTGGATGACTGGTTGCTCAAGGTGGGCTCGCCCCGGGCAGTCGTCAACCACCTTCAGTCTATGGCCGACCTTCTGCATTCGCTGGGATTCTCCATCAACGTGCCGAAGTCGCACCTGATTCCCTCTCAGAAGCTCACCTTCATCAGAGCGGTTCTGGATACGGCACAGTTTCGGGTTTATCCTCCCAAACAGCGAGTCCGGACATTCGGGCTACGATTCCGATTTTCAGCCCTTGTCCTGGGTTTTGGTCTGGATGACCCTGAGGCTGCTGGGCCTCATGGCCTCCTGCATCCTGATCAACCATGCCAGATGGCATATGCGGGCTCTGCAGTGGGACCTGAAGTTCCAGTGGGCACAGCATAAGGGCAACCTGTCCGATCATGTCCAGATCTCGGAGGTCACTGCACGACAATTGCAGTGGTGGCTCACAAATCGTGATTAGGTCAATGGCAGATCCCTCTCCCTTCCCCAACTGGAGCACACAGTGGTGACGAATGCTTCCCTCCTGGGATTGGGCGAGGTGGAGATCAGAGGGCTCTGGTCTCCTTCAGAGTCCCGGCTCCACATCAACCTTCTGGAGCTGCGGGCGATTCGTCTGGCACTAAAGGCATTCCTTCCCTCGGTCCAGGGAAGTGTAGTGCAGGTGTTCACGGACAACACCACCGTAATGTGGTATTGCTACAAGCAGGGCGGGGTGGGTTCGTGGACCCTATGTCAGGAGGCTCTGCGCCTCTTGTTGTAGCTGGAACATCACAGCATTAGCCTGGTGGTTTAACACCTGGCAGGGTGGACGAACTCAGCCTCCGGTGTCTGATGGGTCACAAATGGCGTCTGAACTCGGATGTGGCGCAAGGTCTCTTTCTGCAGTGGGGAGAGACTTGGTTAGATCTATTCGCCACTGAAGAGAACGCGCAATATCCTCGATTCTGCGCGTTGGAGTTTCCAAGGTGGCACTCGCTCGGCGACGCTTTTTGTCAAGAGTGGAGTTGCGGTCTGTTGTATGCCTTTCGGCCTATACCACTTCGGCCCAGAGTCCTGAAGAAGATTCGGCGCGACCAGGCCCAAGTCATCCTTGTGGCTCCGGATTGGGCACGAAGATACTGGTACCCCGAGCTACTCAACAGCGCAGAGATGAGGTCACGGAGAACACTTAGGCGCCACCCATGCACGCTGACATCAGTTCTTTCTTTTTCTGCGCCAGCAAGCCCAGATCCGGTTAGCGCACGTACTCTAGTCACTTTTTGACTAACTTTTTGAGACGTTTTATCTCTACTTCTTTTGAGTCTTTGACTCCTGGTGCCATGTAGGGATGCCTGGGTTTAAATCCTGGTGGCCTGCTGCCGTACGATGTAAGTGGCTGACCCCCACGGCGTTTGTCTCTACTGTCTGGAGCGCGACCATGTGTCACGTGTAGCAGTCCCGGCCACCCTACCAAAGTGTGGGGGTGGCTTACCAGCGACCTCACGTTACCCCATGGGATGTTTCCCTTCTGTTTAACACTATGGACTGCATGTTTTTGGTTCACGAAGGGAGGGAGATTCACAACCTGATTGGGGGGTTGGTGTGGGAGAGGGGAGGGTGGGGATGTTGTTCTGTTTGTTGTGTTTGCCATGTCACATGCCAGATCTGAAGTGTGTACTACATCAGGCTCACATCGGTTTCCGCTTGACGCTAGAGCAGAGAGGTAGACCTACTGTGCTGCAAGCTGATGTTATTACGCGTGGAACGCTCGCTATTACCGCGAGGGACAGACTGAAAGGTTACATATATATACTGCCACTGCGGGGAACATGACGACCATCACATGTCTCTCATGGAATGTTAGAGGCTTAAATGACAGGAGGAAGGCCAGACTGATCCACTCTTACTTGATTAGGCACAAGGTGGATATCTGTCTTCTGCAAGACACTCATTTGATGTCTGCAAACACGACTACACTCAGACACAATAGATGGGGCGAGGTGGTGGAGGCTAACTACTCAAATTATTCAAAAGGGGTGGCAATCTTGATACACAGAGGACTGCATTGGAACACACACCACTCCCAGATTGATACTGAAGGCAGATATATATTGCTGCAGGGGATGCTCTGTAACACCCCAGTTGTGATAGTCAACGTCTATGGGCCAAACACGGATAGCCCAACATTTATTCAGCATGTCTGGCAGGGCCTCCAGTCGATGGGGAAAGCTGCGATTTTATGGGGGGGCGATTTCAATGTAGTGATGTCACCCACAGCAGACAGACAGGGAGTACTACGCGAGCATCATCCTAAATCATTGGCCATGTTGTTGGATGTAGTGGAAGACTTACAATTGGTGGATACGTGGCGATCTTTGCACCCAGAGGTGAGAGAGGGAACATGTGTAACACAACATCGTAATGCTTGGTCCAGACTGGACTATTGGTTGGTTACCAGGGATCTACACACTTGTGTCACGGAGGCAACACATCATCCTCGTACACTCTCTGATCATGCTCCTACTCAGCTAAAATTGCGGATTCCAACACAGTACATACAACCATTTAGTTGGAGACATCCCTCTGAGGCATTGCGAGATCAGGTATTACGGGAAGAACTTATTTTGAGATAAATGAGGGTTCGATGGAATCGCCTGGGACACTGTGGGAGGCCTTTAAGGTGGTCTCTAGGGGACATTGCATGGCATTAAAGTCAGGAGTACTGAGGGCTATACGTAGCACATTGAAAACCCTAGAGTGTGATATCCAGAAATTGGAGAGGGATAATCGGGTGAGCCCCTCTAATACTACTACGGCACAAATTAGGGCAAAATTGACTGAATTTCAGGAAGAGGCAGAGAGGGAAATGGCGTATCTGTATAAACACGCTCAGGACAGACATTATGGTGAGGGGGACAGGGCTGGGAAAACGTTGGCTAACCTACTCTGTGCCCCAAGACGTTCTTATTACATTACTGAAGTGCACACAGAGGCTGGGGGTGTAGCTAGAACCCCACAGGAAATTCTCCATACAATGGCCCAATTTTACCAGTCATTGTACACTTCCCGCACTGACCCATCTGACTCGGACATCGCTGAATACCTGGATTCCATTGCACTGGCATGGTTTAATAATGGGGCAAGAGAATACATGGAATTACCTATTACGATAGAGGATGTGAAGCAGGTAATTCCTAGCATGCCAGCAGACAAATCCCCTGGGGCAGATGGACTAACCGCAGCCTTCTATAAGGAATATGTGGATGTCGTGGCACCTCGGCTCCATCAGGTTTATATAGAAGCAATGGAAACAGGAATACTTCCCCCCACCCTAAGAGAGGCCACTATAATTACGCTTCTGAAACCAGATAAGGATCCTACTAAACTAGACTCTTACAAGCCATTATCATTGATTAATCTAGACGCCAAAATTTACGCCAAACTCTTGGCTAACAGATTACAGCCAATGCTCCCACAGATAGCTCTCCCAGATCAATCTGGGTTTATACCAGGAAGATCAACATCCCATAATTTGAGTGTTATTTGGATTACTGCACTATTTAGCACCACATGTTCAGGCGGGGGCGGCATTGCTGGACGCCCTAAGGCGTTCGACTCATTGGAATGGAAACTCCTATTTGCCCTGTTTATCAGGATGGGATTTAGTCATGTGTTTATTAAACAAATCCAGCTAATATAAACTCACCCAATGACTAGAGTGAAGGTATATGGACCGATATCGGACCTGTTTGTCATAACTAGGGGGACAAGACAGGGCTGCCCTCTGTCGCCATTACTTTTTGCAATCGCTACTGAGCCACTGGCGGCGAGACTTCGCCAACATCACACGCAACAGAGCATAGGTTTCACTTTGAGGGGGCTGCTAATTTCTATGTATGCGGATGACATGACAATTTATTCAGTTAACACTAAGGATAATTTTCATATAGTCATGAGAGAGTTGATTAGGTATGGGGGATTGACTGGGATACAGATCCATTGGGCAAAATCTGTGTTGCTCCCGCTCATGGATACTACTATTCCATGTGACATCGAGTTCCCTATCCAGTGGGTGACAGGTGAAATTAGATATTTGGGTATATGGATAGGTAGGTCTCTTCAGGAATTATGGCTAGAGAACTATGGAAAAGTGATAGATTGGGTGGTAAATAAGATTCAGAGATGGAAGCGGCTACCGTTTCATTTACTGGGCGAATTGCAATCACGAAAATGGTTATACTTCCAAAGTTGCTATATCTGTTCGTAAACATACCTATGCCATTGAACGCTCACTTCTTTAAACGGCTTCATACAGGGATACTTGACCTGGTCTGGGCAGGGAAACAACCTCGAGTATCTTGGAAGCTATTAACTCTCCCACTTTCCCAGGGTGGTTTGGGGGCCCATGACTTCGAGCTTTATGCCTATAGTGCACAGGCACTATATTTACATTTTTGGCAGCACCCCACTCCGTACCAGCCCCATGTGGCGATTGAGCTAGATATGGTCCCACCCACCCCTCTTAATGTTACAGTATATCATCCATACAAGCGACCTCACTCGGACATAAACACTGTGGAAACAATGAGATGGGTGTGGAGAAACATAGCGAAGAGGGCAGGGCACAAAGAACTTTATGCTCCATCTATGCCACTGGAGGGCAATCCGCTGATTGGCCCACTAATGGACAAGGCTATAACTGAACGTGCGAGAAGGCGTGGATTACTGGTGGGGCGGGATTTGTACCCTGGGGATGAGTTCCTATCTCTCCAGCAGATGTGTGAGCCCGATCCACCCTCAGCTTCTGGCATGTTATTATATTATTGAATCAGGGCGGCATGTAGGGCGAGATATGCTGAGTTTCCAAAAGCCCCGCCTCCACTACCAGCCCTAGAAAATATTCTAGCCAATCACTCCCCTCGGAAGTTGATAACGAGGATTTACAGTTTAACGCAAGAGTCGTCACCTATTGTCTTCACTGCATCAGAAGTAGAATGGGAGAGGGAAGCCGATAGTACCATTACAGATGCACATTGACAGTTCTGCTGTTCACAACTAGAGCATCTTTCACCTAACTATAGGTTACGACTTATACATTTTAATTATTTGCATAGAGTAGATCGTACACCTATTCAGCTACACCAGATGGGGTTACAATAAGATGCGAGTTGTTGGAGATGCGGGGCACACAATGCTACGTTTATTCATTTAGCGTGGTTCTGCAACCCAGTGGCGCGATTTTGGTCGGATGTATTTCGACATATTGGTGACATTACAAATGTCACACTACAGGTCACTCCACTAGTGGCATTACTGGGATTTGTACTGGAAGTGCCTAAGGGCTGCCGTAAACTGATATCCATGCTACTCCTCCTAGCAAAACGCCAGGTAGCAATGCACTGGAAAAAAATTACATCCGCCTACAATAGCGGAATGGATAAACACGGTAACATACTGCAAAGATCAGTTGTCGACCTCCTGGGACCTGTTGCCTAGCAGATCTAGACCTTTGGATATATGGGCACCATTCGTGACTTGGCTGGAGCAGGGGGGTTCTGACCTCCAGGTCGATCGTGCCTCTTGAACACTCCCTTGTCTAATGATGTTTAGTAAAATGTTATCACCCGGTATTGATAATATGGCTCAGGGTTGGATTCCCAGAGTATATAGATTGGTGGCCACAGGACTTGGGAGCAGCCCCAGAACCAAAGCAGATAGTGAAAAACCTGGGGGTCCGTCTGGACCAAGAACTATCTCTAAAACAGCATTCCAACTTTATCTCGGGTTCTTGCTTCCATACCATCAGCCTGCTGCGCAAGGTCTTCCCTCTACTGCCGGATTCTTTTAGGAGGACGCTAGTACAGGCACTCGTGCTAAGTCGGATCGATTATTGTAATGGCCTGCTGCTTTCGGCCAATGAAGGCGTGCTGGCTAAGCTCCAGGTCATTCAAAACACAGCGGCCCGACTAGTTCTGAATGCCCCGCCAAGGACTCCATCCAAACCCTTCCTTGAGCAATTACATTGGCTCTCGATCCGGCAAAGAACAAAATTCAAGATAGCTTGCCTGATCCACAAATGTCTTCATGGACAAGGGCCTGCTTATCTTAAAAACAAATGTATTCCCTACATGCCATCTCGAACGCTAAGATCAAGCAACAATCTGCTCCTAGTGGTGCCCCGCGCCAAGAAAGCGAGGCATGGGAATAAAGCATTGTCAATTACAGGACCCACACTATGGAACAGACTTCCTCTGTCCCTAAGACAGTGTACTGAGCACTTGAAATTCAGAAGGCAACTGAAAACTGTTTTATTTAAAAATGAGATCTAGCATCTGCTCCAATTATACATCTTCTGTTTAGCCGACACCAAAAGCGCAGAGATACTCCATCTGGAGTCGATTCAAGCGCTATAAAAACCAGCAAAATATAGGGATTTGTCCCTTCGCTACCTGCAGTGTGTTGACATGATTAAGTAGTGTTTAGATCAATGGGTGCAGTTTTGGGCCGGGGCATAACTCGATGACATGGCGGGGGGGTTCTTTATTATAAATAATTGATAGTAGAATGTTTAAATGTATGCCATTGACCTTCGCAATGTGCACACGGCAACTGGAACAGATGTAACAATTCCTGATTCGCTTCCGGTCCCCCGGGATGTCGGTGTAACAGCTGTGTTCAATGTGATCAAACTGTTTAATAATGTGCTGCCGGCCCCAGGGTTGTAGGCCTACGGCTGTGTCACCTGTGAAGATTGTAATCAAGGTTTTTTTTTTTTTTAAAGTCTTCTTTCTATTTTATTTTACCACTACAGGAAACTCTAGAGTAAACTAACAAACTACAGAAAAGCCCCAAAAAAGATACAACTAACAAAGTAAGTATTTACCAACCCATTTTAAACAAATAGATTAAACAACAACCCAAACTCAAAACCAATCCCAAACCCCCTATAAAAAATATATAAACAAATAATAAAACAAATGTACTTTTATTTTTCAGACAAAGAAAATACAGAAAGAACCTTCCACAACTAAAGAGTCAACATCATTGAACTCAAATACATAAAGACCAACTTTGTAAGTATATTGTAAATACATGTTTCTTTGTTTAAATTAAAATACATAGAACAACATATTTAATAACAATAATATATATTTTTCATAGATTAATCTACATCAAAATGAATGAAGGAGCAAAATTTATAACAAGCCAGAAAGGAAAAATGTTACTATGCTATATGGGATACACTTACACACAGGAAAAACAATATGGAAACAAATTTAACTAGGAATGCTGTAAATACTACTCTAATAAATGCTACGGGCGTGCTACAACAAGGGAATCAACAGTACTGTATACTAGAGAAAATAACCACCCACCAAACGTGACAGAGATAGAAGTCAAATATGCATTGGAAACAATAAAGGAAGCTAGCACAGTGTGAGGCGACGATCCACAGACCCCTACCAGGAGGGCGCCCTCCCCCTCGTGTACCTGGTCCGGCACCCCCGGGACTGTCTTCATGTCACGAAAACGCTGCAACCAAGGCAGGAAGCCGAACACCAGCCATCACCAACGAAACCCCGCCCTTCTCTCTCCCACAGGAGCCAACCAGAACGACAGGGCCAGAGGAACCTTATCACGATGACCCCGGAAGTCCCGCCCCAAAGGCAGAGCCAGCACAGGATAAAAACAGGGATTCAACACAACACGTCGTCGGAGTTTCGTGGCAGGACCCTCTGGCTGGAGACGGAGAAGGAGAGCAGACGTGCGAGGACGAAGTGTGGACCGAGGAGTGGTGGAGTCCCTTGGAGGTGGCTGGAGAGCGGCCGTAACTCGGAGGAGAGTTACGGCGGACCGCGTGAGTGCCTTTTTCCTCCTTTATCCCTACTCATTAGGAGTCCGTGTTAAAGTCCCTGTACATATTCCCTCTCTCCATAGTCTCACCGCCCCTGCACTGTATTATAAGTGTACAGCACTTCACTCGAAGACCCCTTCCGTTCCTCTCACGCCCCACCCCAGCACCCTCTCTATTTTCCCGACCTGTATTCCGTCCTCCCGGTACGTTCCTTCCCGCACTGTCGCTTCCCGCCCCTTCCTGCACTACCCGGGTGTCGGTAAACAGTTGAGTCTCGGTACTTGCTGGATAGGACTAACGGTCCCTTGTTTCTTCTCTCTTCCGGTCCTCCTGGGAGCCTCCCCGTCACCGGAACCTTCCCCGGACCATCGGTGGACGCCGAGAAGCAGAGAAGCACCGACCCAGAGTCCATCGCCTGGAGCCACACCTTCCGCCTCTTGGAACTATCTGTACTGTGCAACCGTAATAAAAGCCAACTATTGCCCACTACATACGGCCTCCTCGCCTGCTTTTCCGGCCCGCTACACCCACTCCACCACACCTGGTGTCAGAAGTGGGATCTGCTGGAGGTATGGAGGCCGTAGTGAAGAAAATGGCGGAATCCCAAGAACAATTCGGGAAACTCATGGAGCAGTTCCTGAAGACTGCCGAAGACGACAGAGGACAGCTCCATGATGTCCTGAAGGGTCAGGGGGCGACCCATGAACAGACCATGACAAAGTTAACAGACGCTCTGGGCCAACAAAGACCGTTGACCTCTCTCCCCTCTGTGGTTCTTCAAAAGTATGTCCCCGGAGAGGATCCGGACTACTTTTTCACAAACTTCGAGAGGATCGCCCAAGCCGCTAATTGGCCTGCTGATCGTTGGGGGCAGTATCTGGGTCCGCTCCTCACCGGTGACCTCCAAGCCGCCTACCAACAGGCCAACATCCAGGGTAATACACCCTATGCAGACATTAAAAGGTGTATATTAGAACGCCTTGGCATTGATGACGATACCTACAGGGTGAAACTACGCCAGGCCAGGGAAAAACCCCAAGAGAACCCCAGAGATCTCTCCTTCCGGATCCGGGATCTCGCAAACCGGTGGTTGCGCCCCGAAACCTCCACCAAGGACAATATTCTAGAGAAAATCTATCTGGAACAATTCCTTAACTCCTTGCATCCGGCCACCCAGCGCTGGGTGAGGCAGCACTCCAGACTCACGCTAGAGACAGCCATAGAGATAGCGTCTGCCTACAGCCGGGCACAGGAACTCCAACGGGGTAAGGACGACCACCCGCACAGGCCCTTGCCAGCTGCAACTACTCGCCCGATCCGGCCTCCCCAGGGACGCCGACCTGAACCCACGCCCCTCTTTCCTTCTCCGGTAGTGTTCCGAACCCCCACTCCTGGACCCCAGTGCTATTCCTGTGGAGGGTTCGGACACATCGCCCGGATGTGCCCGCAGAAAGAGGAGCCGATGGAGGTCGGCTTTGTCAGAAACTATCTGTGTACCCCTCCTGGTTATACACCGCCGCCGTTCTACTGTCCAGTATCCATCAACGGACAGCCACTGAGGGCCCTCGCCGATACCGGATGTCGGCAGAGTGTTCTTCGACCACAAGACCTCGCACAACCCCTCAGCAATCCCACGGGGGTGGTAGCCATCCAGTGTGTACATGGGGACACCAAACAATACCCCACGACTCAGGTACGAGTCCAGCACTCCCAAGACCCCGGCACCTCTCTCACCGTGGGCCTTGTCCCCGCCCTGCCAGAACAAGCCATTCTAGGGAGCGATTATCCGGGACTACCAATGCTCTTACAAAAGACTTCCGACTCTCTGACCCAGTGGTGGAAAGATGCTCCCTATCCTGAATATCCCGATCAAGTACCCGAACCTAAGCCCCACAAACCTAGGAGTCAGAAAAGAAGAGAAAAGAAAGAGCACGTCAGCGCTTATCCCGCCATCATTGAAGAGCACCCCTGGCAGACCGACCGTGAATTCAGGGCCGCTCAGCAGGAAGATCCTCTCCTACAGGAGGCCTGGGGAAAAGCACTTGATCACGAAGACCCCTTACAAGTAGGTCCTTACTTCGTTAAGAGAAACGGGTTGTTATACCGAAAAGGGGGGCCCCAACAGAATGCACAGTTGCTTATCCCCGGCCCCTTCCAAGACAAAGTCCTATTCCTGGCACACAGTCATCTTCTGGGAGGACATTTCGGGGACGAGAAAACCAGCCAAGCCATCCTGGAGAAGTTCTATTGGCCCGGGGTGTATCAAAGGATCAAGACTTACTGTCGGGAATGTATAGTATGCCAAAAGAACAGTCGACACAGGCCACCCCGGGTCCCTTTACAACCCCTCCCTATCATAGACGTACCCTTCAGCCGCATAGGGATGGATATAATCGGTCCCCTCTTGCCCTCCCGTAGCGGGTGTCGCTATGCGTTGGTCATAGTCGATTATGCCACCCGCTTTCCGGAGGCCATACCTCTCCGTCAACCTACTACCCAGGTTATAGCAAAAGCCCTGATCTCCTTGTTTTCTAGGGTTGGCTTCCCCCGGGAAATACTCACCGACCAGGGCACACCGTTTGTTTCAGCCCTTATGAAACGGGTATGTGCGGAGTTGGGGATCAAACAAATCCGGACGTCTGCTTATCACCCGCAAACAGACGGGCTGGTGGAACGATACAACGCCACATTAAAGCAGACGCTGAAAAAACTCATAGGCCTAGAAGCAAAGAGATGGGAAGATATGCTTCCTTTGGCCTTGTTTGCGATTCGTTGCAAAACCCAGAGCAGCACCGGATACTCCCCATATGAATTACTGTACGGACGACCCCCTCGTACCCTGCTGGACATGGCCCAGGAAGCGTGGGAAGCCGAACCAGACCGGACCCGTCCGCTCCCAGAATATGTGGAAAACCTAAAGACTCACCTGTCTATGATCCGTGACATCGTCAGACAAAATCTAGAGACCGCCCAGGTTAACCAAAAGAGACAATATGATAAGGGCACTCGTAGTCGGGTCTTTTCTGTTAACGACCTAGTTCTCCTGATGATGCCCTCGTCAGACCAGAAATTACTGGGACAATGGCAAGGACCCTACCTACCCCATCCTTCGGCAAGTGACCCCAGTCACATACGAGGTGGAATTGGATCCCACACGGGGCACCTCCCAAATCTTTCATGTCAACCTGCTAAAAAAATGGGAAGGACCCCGTCCGGTGCTGTCAGGAACCAGTAGAAACCTCCTGTTCTCTTTCGACCCTTGTCTTGACCCAGAACTAAACTCCGTACAAATCCAGGAAATACGACATGCCTTGGAACCCCTGAAAGACGTCTTCTCCTCCTCCCCCGGTCGAACCACGGTCACTGAACACAAGATAGAAACCGAACCGGGGAAAGTGGTCCGCCTGAGGCCTTATAGAGTACCAGAAGCCCGTAGGACCGTTATCCGTCAGGAAATAGAAGCCATGCAACAAATGGGAATAATCGAGCCCTCAGTCAGCGAGTGGAACTCCCCTATCGTTTTGGTACCTAAACCCGACGGCTCGGTCCGTTTTTGCATCGACTTCCGGGAGGTTAACAAGGTCTCTAACTTCGACACCTATCCCTTGCCCCGGGTCGATGAAATGATTGAAAGAATAGGACAGGCAAAATTCATTTCAACACTCGATCTCTGCAAGGGGTACTGGCAGATACCCCTCCGGGAACAAGACAGAAAGAAGACGGCCTTTTCTACCCCTGATGGGTTATACCAATTCTTAGTCATGCCCTTCGGACTTCATGGCGCCCCCGCCACTTTCCAACGGGCTATGAACCACGTCCTGAGGCCCCATACCCCTTACGCAGGCGCCTATCTAGATGACATCGTCATCTTTAGCGACAGCTGGCCCCAACACTTAAGACACCTGTCCAGTGTCATCACCTCCTTAGGTTCATACGGATTCGCCATCAATCCAGCCAAAACCACATTGGCGGCCAAAACGGTAAAATACCTGGGGTTTCTTCTGGGGGACGGCCTGATAAGACCCCAAGACAGCAAAACTGCAGCCATCCGGTCTCTTCCGTTTCCCCAAACAAAGAAAGATCTCCGAGCCTTCCCTGGGTCTCCTTGGGTATTATAGGCGCTTTGTGCCCAATTTTTCCCAAAGAGCGGCAGCCCTTACAGACCTGCTTAAAAAAAAAAACCGATCAGATGAAATGCTCCGGAATCCCTCCTCTGAAGCCTGGCGGGCATTTACCGACCTTAAAGGCGCCTTGACCTCAGGTCCTGTGTTGGTACCCCCAAATTATTCGGTCCCTTTCATCCTACAAACGGATGCGTCAGACTATGGGTTAGGGGCCGTGTTATCCCAGAAAGACGCCCTGGGGAACGAACGTCCCATTCTCTATGTGAGTCGCAAACTATTCCCCCGAGAAAAACAATATGCAGTTGTAGAAAAAGAAGCCTTAGCCATCAAATGGGCTGTGGAAAGCCTGAGGTACTACTTAGAGGGTAGAGACTTTGTCCTCTACACAGACCACGCCCCTCTGGAGTGGATGGCTCGGAACAAAGGGCAAAATGACCGGGTACTACGTTGGTTTTTGTCCCTCCAGCTCTTTCATTTCCAAACCAAACATAGAAAGGGCTCCGACCAAGGTAATGCGGATTTTTTGTCCCGGTACCCGCATTCTCCCTCCTCTACCAGAAGGACAGCTAGGGGAAGGGGATGTGAGGCGACGATCCACAGACCCCTACCAGGAGGGCGCCCTCCCCCTCGTGTACCTGGTCCGGCACCCCCGGGACTGTCTTCATGTCACGAAAACGCCGCAACCAAGGCAGGAAGCCGAACACCAGCCATCACCAACGAAACCCCGCCCTTCTCTCTCCCACAGGAGCCAACCAGAACGACAGGGCCAGAGGAACCTTATCACGATGACCCCGGAAGTCCCGCCCCAAAGGCAGAGCCAGCACAGGATAAAAACAGGGATTCAACACAACACGTCGTCGGAGTTTCGTGGCAGGACCCTCTGGCTGGAGACGGAGAAGGAGAGCAGACGTGCGAGGACGAAGTGTGGACCGAGGAGTGGTGGAGTCCCTTGGAGGTGGCTGGAGAGCGGCCGTAACTCGGAGGAGAGTTACGGCGGACCGCGTGAGTGCCTTTTTCCTCCTTTATCCCTACTCATTAGGAGTCCGTGTTAAAGTCCCTGTACATATTCCCTCTCTCCATAGTCTCACCGCCCCTGCACTGTATTATAAGTGTACAGCACTTCACTCGAAGACCCCTTCCGTTCCTCTCACGCCCCACCCCAGCACCCTCTCTATTTTCCCGACCTGTATTCCGTCCTCCCGGTACCTTCCTTCCCGCACTGTCGCTTCCCGCCCCTTCCTGCACTACCCGGGTGTCGGTAAACAGTTGAGTCTCGGTACTTGCTGGATAGGACTAACGGTCCCTTGTTTCTTCTCTCTTCCGGTCCTCCTGGGAGCCTCCCCGTCACCGGAACCTTCCCCGGACCATCGGTGGACGCCGAGAAGCAGAGAAGCACCGACCCAGAGTCCATCGCCTGGAGCCACACCTTCCGCCTCTTGGAACTATCTGTACTGTGCAACCGTAATAAAAGCCAACTATTGCCCACTACATACGGCCTCCTCGCCTGCTTTTCCGGCCCGCTACACCCACTCCACCACACACAGGTTCTCAAAAACCTACCAGTGTAATTTTAAAAGAGCAGCTTCCCAAAATTCCTAAAACAGCTACTACACAAATGCCACCTGTAGCTTCACTAAAGAGAACTATAGCACATTTAAAAAAAACTACTACTACTTCCACCCCAATTCCTAGAACATATAGCAAAGTTATTATAAGTCCTGAACAAAGTATCACTTTAAACAAAGAACCATTTGTGATTTTTGATAATAAAAGCAATGACAAAAGATTAATAATATTTGGAACTACAACTAATTTCTTAAAACTACAGGAATGTCAATACTGGATGATGGATGGGACCTTTACTATATGTCCCAAGCCTTTTTTCCAACTGTATACAATACATGGGCTACATCAGAATTGCAATATACCATTAATTTACGCATTATTACCAAACAAACAGAACTCCACATACATGGAACCATTAAATACAATAAAACAAAAAACTAATGACTTCTCTCCACAAAAAATCATCCTAGATTTTGAACAGTCAATGATTAATACTATATTAAAAACACCCCCCCATACCTGAATCCAAGGCTGTTACTATAATTTTAATCCGTGCTTATGGAGACACATGCAAAAATCAGCACTATGATGTCGGGTGGTGGCGGCGCGGAAAAAGAGCTTTTTCCGCCCGCGAGCAACGGTACTCACGTCCGCCATATTAGTATAGTAAAACATAGGTCATTTCCTGTCCGCCTCGGAGTGCCGAGCACCGCCATCAAAGTGCGCCCGCCACCGCGGCGGTGGGAGCCAATGGAGACTCACCACCGTGCGGAATGACGTCCGCCCCGCTCGACAAATAAGGCTGGCCCAAACAAGCAGACGCACCGCAGCGGAGACACCACCCAGCCTGAGCAGGCGGAAACCCGACAGTGGAGCAAGATAGCCAAGACCCGGGGGGGCGTGGCTAGCAGCCGAAGATGGCGGCAGCTTAGAGGGCAAGCTCCGAGGTTGAAGCGGCCCCTTCCTAAATCCGACCATTGATCCGTTCACTGTAGCTGTCCTGCGGGAAGGTACCGAAGCCCGGGACCGGGCGGCATACCCGGCAGCAACAGAAACAAAAATCCGTTTGAGTGCAGCGGAGTTGGAAGCGCTACTCGCCTGGGCCACAGGAGGAACTGAGGCCGGGGGGCGGAGTGAATCCGGGACCCGACAGGAAGTGCACCGAGCCGGGAGCTGCAGCGCCGGAAGTAACCGCTGGTGGTGCGGCTCCGGGGACGAGAGACACACGCAGACCGGTGCGGAGGTCGGCACACGGGCGCCTGCGACCCAGAGGCCGTCTATCGCCTGTGGAGACTAGCTGTGACCCGGGACACACCCAACACCCTCCGTAGAGACAACCGGACCGGCCACGTCCGAGTGCGGATCCGCCATCTTGGACCCGGTTGGAGACAGAAAACGACGAGTGTGCAGAAGTCCTCAGGGAGGTGCCCTGTAATACTGTGGAGACCGGTAGGGAGTCCTTGCCCGAACCCCGGGAAGCCTGGCGGGGGGACCCGCCAAGGTGCCACTCCGGCCCCTTCGCCACAACAGGTGAGAGGAGTCCCGACGGGGGCCCCATCATCCAGGACCCGTCACCGCCCGCCCTGCCTTGCATGCTGCCGCGAAAGTGCGGCGCCATCACCCCTCTATATCGCCCAACTGGGGAGTGGAAATTGGCACCGGGGTGGCTGCAGCGGAACGAGGAGAATTAGAGACATTGGCAGTGGCGGCTGAAGGGCACGCACATACGGCGGACAGAGAGACCCGACTGGGGCCGCATTGATAACCGGAGTGAGAGGGACACGGTGAGGAAGCTTCTGTGAGCGAGTGTGACCCAGGCTGCCGGATTGAACACGACCTGAACTGACTCGTTTCCCAGGAGTGCCACGCGACGAGCCTGCCTAACCCGTGTGACCCACCTACGAAGAGGCTTGCATAGAGGGGAGAGTGTTGGAGACGACTGAGGGTGCATCCACCGGCTGGGCCCACACGTATCCATAACCCTTTGGGACACTGCAATCCATCGCCGGGCGCTCCCCACGCGCACTGCTCCTGACACCTGCTCCTTGGAGATCTACCGCAGCGGCAACGACCGAAATGGCGGGTAAGGGGACAAAGGGTGGAAACACACAGTCAAGACTCGAAAAGTACGCCTTTGAAAAAACGTTATCCTCCCCGACTGACGCGAAACTACCGGCGGGTAGGACGGCTGACACGGCGGGAGGAAAGAAGGCGACGCTGGAGGATGTAATGCGGGCTTTGACGCAGGTCCAGGCGACAGTGGGGTCGATCTCAACTGAGATAACACTAATAAGAGCAGACTTCCACAAAATGTCGGAAAAAGTGAAGACGATGGAGGTGGTAACTAAGTCACTAGTGGAAGATGTCTCGGAACTGCAAATCAGTGTGGAACGGATCTCGAAAGAAAATAGAGACCTGCGGGACAGGCTGGACGAGCAGGAAGGGCGCTCAAGGCGGAACAACATCCGCATAATAGGGGTTCCAGAATCGGAGGACACTAGAGCAATAGACCTATATGTGGAGAACTTGATCCAACAAGAACTTTTTTTTCGGTGGAAAGGGCACACCGAGTCCCTGGGGGTCGACCGAAAACAGGAGCTTCCCCAAGACCAATCATTGCTCGGCTCTTCAATTTCAGAGACAGGGATGCGATCTTACAAGCAGCAAGAAACTCACCCCCAATTAAAGTCCAAAACTCCACGCTGGCGTTCTTTCCGGACTATACGGCCGAGGTTGCACGGAGGAGGAGGACTTTCTTTGAAGTTAAAAAGGAACTGCGGTCGAGAGAAATCCCCTATGCAATGCTCTTCCCGGCCAAACTACGAATAGTGGCGGACAACAAAACCTGGTTCTTTGACACCCCAGAAGCGGCTCACGACTGGCTGGAGGGTTGGAGAACGACAGGCCTGCCTCGCCGCTCCAATAGACCGAACAAACACCAAACTCATGATGTGCGGCCCAGCTCCCAGGTATCCGGTGAAGATGCGGGACGGCGTTCCCCACTGAGCGAGGTTCCGGAACGAGAAGACAATGAGGAACAATGACTTCCTATGATCACAATGCTGAACTGACTGTAATGCTGGAAGGGTGGGCCGCCAAGGACACTGGGCGGAGGTCCTCCGTGGACTGGATGAGGGGCCGCTGACTCCGGAGAGTCCTTCACCCCAGCGAGCAAGTACTGTATTTTTGGGTTTGGGATAGGCACTCTGCTGAGTTGGGGGGGCGGGCAGTTCTAAGTCCGTGTAGCAGGGAAGCAGGGAGGGGGGGAGTTGTGGGGTGGGGGATAGCGGGTAGTTCTGGGGTTCTGGTTCGGGACCAGTTGGTCCTCAAAGTTCAAAGTTTGACTCATACTCACACTAGGTACTATGACAGTATCAATACACAATACCACGAGACTCGCATACAGACCCACGAAAGTGGGCATGCTGGCGCTCAGCATGCTTCGCTCCTTTTAAAACATACTGCCAACGGCATGAAGTGCAGGGCCAACCCCCACATCAACACTTCCCACATAAGGTGGAAGGGAATGGCTCCAGAGACATTACATGGGTCACATGACAGGTCACCGCCATGGCCAGGGTAGATAGCCTCGCCCCGATAACCCCATTGCATATCGTATCATGGAACGTAAGGGGACTGGGCAATAAAATCAAAAGAGGCCTGGTTATGCAAGGAATCAAGAAGTTGAGTCCTGCCCTGGTCCTGGTACAGGAGACACACTTAGTGGGTACAGCCACACGGGCGATGGATAGACGGGGCTACCGCATGATTGCACACGCAGAGTTCACCTCGGGATCCCGCGGGACGGGCATAATGCTACGAACATCCTCCCAATACATTGTGAAATCCACCACGACTGATGACCAGGGCCGCTTCGCGGCGGTTCATGGCCAGTGGGAGGGCAGGCCGTTGAATGTGGTGTCGGTCTACATCCCGCCGGCGCTGCACGCAGTGGCGTTGCCGGACCTCGGCAAGTTCCCCCTGGATCTCCCTGCCGGAGACTTAATCATTGGGGGTGATTTTAACATGATACTGCATAACACTCTTGACAGATTCCCAGCTCGACCACACGCGGGGGGACCCAGTAAGCTTCATAGTTTTTTGGAAGCGCAAGGGTTGACAGATATATGGCGCATGCTACATCCGGACCAACGGCAATACACCTATTACTCGGCCACACATAATAGCCTCTCACGGATAGATTACTTCCTCACATTAGGGAGCGGTCTTTTTACCATAGACAAAGCACAGATACAACCGAGGGGCATATCGGACCATTCACCGATTACCTTAACTATATCTAACTTAGGGAAAACACGTAAGAGGGTCTATCCAATCTTTCCAGGGTATCTTAAGGTTCCATCTATTCATGCGGGTTTAAGGAAAACTACCCGATATTATTTTGAGGAAAATCGGTCTTTGGTGCAATCACCTTCGATATTGTGGGAGGCTTATAAAACAGTTTTTAGGGGACATGCCATAGCAGCAATCACGCACCATAAGAGAACGCAGGGGAGGGAGGCCTCAGAACTGGACTTAAATCTAAAGAGGGCCAACACTGCACATATGGCAGATCCATCAGATGACACACTACACTCACTGCAATTGCATCAGCGTCACCTCGACGACCACCTGAGGCGCTTAACCTTGGCAGATATTACAGCCACCAAACATAAGGTGTACGAAATCGGAGATAAGGCTAGTAAACTCCTGGCGTGGCTCGATAAAAAACAGGGGGGGAACAGGAACATTTTGCAAATTAAAGACTCACATGGGACAGTGCATACCAGGCCGGACGACATTGTCGATGTATTAGCCGAATACTTTTCTGAGGTATATACCCCCACGATGCGCGTGACGGAGGACGAGGCTCGAGAAGCCCTGAACCGTATCCCCGTACCCACACTTACCGAGGAGGCGGCAAACGACCTCGATGCCGCTCTCACAACTGATGAAGTTCAGTTGGCCATAACTGCACTCCACTCGGGCAGGGCTTTAGGCCCAAATGGGATACCCATTGAATGGTTTAAGACGATGTCGGAGTCCCTGAGTGCCCCCCTTCTTCGGATGTTCGAGGAGAGTAGAGGGGAGGGAACATTGCCCCCAGACCAACGGATGGCGACCATAGTGGCCATTCCGAAACCGGGTAAACCACCTAACGAATGTGCGTCATACAGGCCTATCTCGCTCCTCAATCCTGAAGCGAAAATTCTAGCGAAACTGTTAGCAAACAGGCTCATGCCGTGCTTAACCCAGCTGATCCATCCGGACCAGTCTGGATTTATGCCACACCGGAGCACGGCATTGAATCTTCGTAGAGTGAAGGGAATATTGGCCAGAGCCCCACTGCTGCAGGAACCGGCGGCCATACTGTCCTTAGATGCCAAAATGGCATTCGATATGGTGGAATGGAACTACCTGTTCGCAGTACTCACCCGCATGGGATTTGAGCCCACCTTTATCGCATGGATCAAACTATTGTATAAAGACCCAGTGGCACGGGTGGTGGCTAATGGGCACATATCGCGGGAGATCAGTTTGGCGCGAGGGACGAGGCAGGGATGCCCGCTCTCGCCCCTCCTTTTCGCGTTGGTCCTAGAACCATTGGCAGTTGCAATTCGAGAGACGCCACTATTGAAAGGGATTAAATGGGAAGATAGTTGGGAAGATAGGGTGTCCTTGTACGCGGACAACATGTTGATTTACCTCACCGACCTGGAATATAGCCTTCCGAACCTCCTCACGTTGTGCGACTCACATGGGCGGCTGTCCGGTTACACTATCAATTGGTCGAAATCGACACTCTACGAGCTTAGGGGACCGCTCCCGGGCCTACCGGAGACTTGTCCTCTGGCAATGGCGGGCGCTTCCTTTAAGTATCTGGGGATACATATCACCCGAGAGACCACAGACTTCATTACTCTTAATCTACAGCCCCCTCTCGTGAGGCTGCGTAACGACGTACAACACTGGAAGGAGCTGCCATTATTTAAAATGATGGCATTGCCTCGTTTTTTATACATACTTGAAAATACTCCAATGCTCGTGCCCGCCAGCTTCTTTCAGAAGGTGACGGCGCTGATATCGACTCTGTTGTGGGGGAATCGCCCAGCGCGAATAGCACACGTAAAGCTTAACAGGGGCTGGTTCGATGGCGGGATAGCACTGCCTAACTTACAAATATATTACTGGGCGGCCCAACTAAAGGTTATTAATCAGTGGATGCACGCCCCACAAAACGATCCGGCGTTTAAGGCGGACAGGGTACAATTAGGCACCCACACCCTGCTGGCACCACTGTATCACAAAGGGGTAGCAACGAAATTGATTGGGCCCACTAAACATACCGTGCAGCTATGGCACAAGGCACACGCTAGACTGCGTTGGGGAGGGATCATTACGAAACTTACTCCACTGTGGGACTCCAAAGCACTGGGGCACCTGAGGCACACAAAGGGCTTTACCCAATGGGATAACATCGGGATTTCTACGGTGGGAGACATGTGGTCCGGAGGGGGGGTAATTTCATTTGCAGCCCTTCAGGACCAATATGAATTGGGAAACAATGAACGCTTTCGATACATTCAAATTAGGCATGCCCTCCTAACAGTGATCCCTCAGGACTCTACACCACCAGAATCTTCACCACTCGAAGACCGCCTGCTTACAGACTTTATGCAAGAGAAAGCGACTTCATTGACTTACCGTAAGCTACTTAATAACTTGTCTGACCCCTTGGAGAAACTAAAGGAGAAATGGATGGAGGACGTCGGCGATTTCGACGACTCCGAATGGAACGCTGCTATTGCCTCCCCACGGGAGGCTGGAATATCAGCTAGGTTCCGCCTGGTACAGTTGAAAATCCTACATAGGATATATTACACGAGAATCACTCTACATAAGTTACTGAGGGCGGATCACCCATATTGTTTAAGGGGATGCGGGGAGGAAGGTACTTTTATCCATACACTCTGGAACTGCACCAGCATCGTAGGTTATTGGCAGCGAGTGCTCCGCACCATCGCACAAACACTTAACACCTCACTAACACTAGACTCACGGGTGTGCCTGCTTAATGTGTGGGGCCCTACTGACTTGCCTCTTTACGGGAAGTTGTGGGTCACGATAGGCTTCATGACTGCCAAGCGGCATATCGCACAGAAATGGGGGTCAGCTGAACTCCCCACCTTGGCACAATGGAGTAGAAATATGGACATGCTTATGCTGACGGAGAGGGCGGTATACCAGTCAAGAGCCAGCCCGCGTAAATGGAATGGTCTCTGGCGGCCCTGGAACACCTACAGAGGGGACATTTGTGATCCTTTGCCGGAGGATGATATTGATAGCTCAGAGGGGGAGGAAGACATTGAGTGATGATCAGAGATTGTAACTGAGGCCATGCACAAT
The DNA here is from genome assembly GCF_964261635.1 of Lissotriton helveticus. Taxonomy (NCBI): domain Eukaryota; kingdom Metazoa; phylum Chordata; class Amphibia; order Caudata; family Salamandridae; genus Lissotriton; species Lissotriton helveticus. Next base: position 606,530,652 of record NC_136072.1, on the reverse strand, counting down.
GGACACAGACCTCTTCCGATGCAACGGGAGCAGTAGGGAGGGGAGGTTGGAAGGAGGCTTTGGTTTTTGTTGACTGGTGGGAGGGACCCACTCTGGAGTGGCGTATAGAGCGCACTGAAGGATGCGAGTTCTGTGGGATACAACTGAGTCACGATTTAAGTTTTTTATAAGTTGTAAGTTAAATACAAAATGCAAGATTTCAGCACATACTTGACTACTGAATTTGTAAGGTTCACACACACTACCTGATCATTACTTTGCTGCATGCCTGAGCGGGGCTGAATTTATACTGGACGATTGTAAATATGCAGCTTTCGTTATGCCGACCTCAGGGTTGTAGGCACAATTACCAGCACTTTGTGGGTATTGTCTATATATGTTCTTGCGAATAATAATTTTTTTTTAAAAAAAAGATAGCCAAGACCCGGTCATGAACGCCATGGATTCAGCCCTCCACATTCATCTGGTGATGTACCTCCTACAACACTATCGTCAGATGGCCGCCGCGGACGCCGCCGCAGGTACGCAACTACACAAATGCAACACACAACACACAGGCCGACAAAGGGTCCAATCACCACACAGACACCCTGCTGGGGGTCACAACACATCCACAAGGGCACCCACATATGACCCACCTGACAACAAGGCACCCCTCAGAATCCGGGACACACATCGTCCGCCAACCAGCAGGAACGTCCGGGTCCCGGTCACGTCACAGTCACGGTCAACACATGCGCACAATGCAAAAGGCAGAGCCACTCCAAGGCAAGGGCAGGGCACAAACAGCAGAGGGACACACCACCCCCAACCACACATCAACACACCCCATCAAGTCACAGACCAGGTGCCCATCCCGTTCACCCCCATGCACACCAACAAGCACTGCAACAACAAGCACAATACACACTCTCTGCACCACACAACACACAACTAGGGAGACAGCCACTGCAGGAGTGGCTGACAAGGAACACACAACACCAGTGCCACACCCGCTGAAGGCTCACAATCCTTGCCAGCACATACACACACAAACAAACACACACCCTGGGTGTAGCCACAAACACAACACACACACAGGGATGCCTCAACAAATGCCTGCACAAGAACAACACACAAACACTACAGGAACACATACTGAACTTCAACAGAAACAGACATACCCTGTCAGCCAAACTGGGGAAAAGCAATGGGAGCACAGACACAACAGGAGTACACAACATCATCACTCAGGAACAAAACACACACACCATAACACAAATCACACAAAAAGTGCATCTGGACAAACACACACTGCCACATCAAACCGACCACAGATGCACATGAAACCCTAATCCACAAACACCACAAGGCATCAGGGGATGCACATCAGGCAATGCCAAGGCCACATACACACAGCACTGCATGCTCAATAAGCAGTGTGTGCATAACAAGCACAGCAGCCACACACACACATGATTAACACAACCTCATCACACACACCACAAATCAGCACTGCACAACAGCACACTCAGGAACTGAAGCAATACCACATCCACCACCCACACATACAACACAACAACTACACATGCACCACTCTGGGATACAAGAACCAAGCCATCTCCACCAGAGCACTGGGCAGCACACACAGCTGAAGTGCACATGGCCACTACAGAATGACTAATAGCACAAGGACAGCACACATAAACCATTGTGGCAATGTCCAGAGTGGGACAACACTTATGGCCCAGGAACTGCACCACAAAGCACAAGCTCACAAATGAAGTGATGGGGAGGCACACACACATGGAAACCAAGGGGACAGCTGACATCAAAGTGAAATAGCCTGCATGTCAGTAGCAGACATGTAAGGGGTATACCACACACAAATAGAGGGAGGGAAGACCCACAATGGCAAGGCACAAGTGGCACTCGTAGAGGGTGGCGTAACACCACACACACCATGCCATACAGGAGGAGAAAAACCACCATGTGCCTGCAATGCATGCCAAACACAAACACAATGCCAGTGTGGAGCAGCAGGGCCGCACAGTCTACACAAACACACCCAAGACACATTGAGGATCAATCTAACACAACACTGATGTGCAACTCACACACTTTGCACACTTCAAACTTACCAACACAACAAGGAGGAGTCACACACAACAGCATGGACACATCAACACACAGCACAGTGCACTACAAACAGCTCACACAAGTGCATACAATCTTCTACACAGGGAAAGACAAAACAAACAACAGGCATACAGCTCCTGGGTGACACATGTGTGTCTCTCACAATACAGGGGCACACATACATCCACTACAAACTTACACCCTTCAAACTGCACACCTCTGCTACACCCAAGACCACGCATCTCATGTAGGCCATGGTACCAGCCAACACAAGGGCCAACACAAGATGACCATACACATACACTGCTGGGCACACATAAAGGAATCCACACACATACATCATGACATATCCCAGCCTGCTTCAAAACCTTTGCACAGCATCACACCCTGTGCTGGCAGTGTCCCCCAACCTGACATGTGAACAGTTTAGCCAACAATAGCAAATCACTAAGAAGATAACAGCATGGCACGTAAAATAACCATCACAGATTACACTATTATCAGGGTCAGAAAGGACTGAAGACCCTGTCACCCCTGTCTAAAAATCTGATGCCTGCAAAGAGCCTTGCAATGTTGAAGTGATACATAGAGCATGGGGCACAGGGAATCAAATGCAAACAGAAAAATAAGTTTAATCAGTAAGGACACTGACAAAACACACAACAGAAGTAACTGTATTTATTCAAATATTGCACAGATGTAGCAGTAGAACAATAGTAGACAACAGCAAGGCACAAAATGATGTACAAATGCAAGATAATATGCACAGGTGAAATACAAACAGGAAGGCCAGTGTCCATAGCACAGGTGAGAGGCCAACACAGCAGAGCAACAGGGCCTGTGTCCATGGCAGGTGAGACAGCAAGTACATGAGACGCTGCACAGGGGAGAGTACAGCACAGCAGAGCAACAGGGCCAGTGTCCATGGCAGGTGAGACAGCAAGTACATGAGAGGATGCACAGGAGAGAGTACAGCACAGCAGAGCAACAGGGCCAGTGTCCATGGAGGTCACCACATCAGAGAAACAGGGCCAGTGTCCATGGCAGGGAGAGGCCAACACAGCAGAGCAACAGGACCAGTGTCCATGGCAGGGGAGAGGCCAACACAGCAGACCAACAGGGCCAGCAACACACCCATGTTCTAAACAATGTCCAGGACTAGCACACTTGTATGAGGCACAGGCGTATGAGGGTGATGTCAACTCACACCTGGCTGTCATGCGGACTTGTACCTGGCTGTGTGTCGGGGACAGCAGGCCCACTTGACTGTGGTGACAGAGCCCCAGGTGATGTTGGGCTAACAGTGTCTTGGCAAGCTGGAGGGCTGTGTGGACCAGGTGGCATAGTGGCACGTGGAGGTGGAGTCATGCAGACCTCTGACACAGTGTGGGTGGGAGAGGTTGGAGGGGTGCCCTTCCACTTTTTGGGAATATGAAATGGCTTTCCTGTCTTGGGGTTGATGGGAAGTGGTGATGACACAACAGGCACACACCCCAACTATCCCACATCAGGTGCAGACACTGGCACCACCTCTGGAGATGTGCTGGATCCCGCGGAACGCTTGGTCTGGCTTTGTCTCTGGACCACCTTCCCCTCTTTGCCAGGTGTACCCCCTACAGTGCCCTCCTTTGCCTTCTTGCCAGGGGTGGTCTCTACAGTGCCCTCCTTTGCCTTCTTGCCAGGTGTACCCCCTACAGCGCCCTCCTTTGCCTTCTTGCCAGGGGTGGTCTCCACAGTGCCCTCCTTTGCCTTCTTTCCAGGTGTATCCTCTACAGTGCCCTCCTTTGACTTCTTGCCAGGGCTGGTCACTACAGTGCCCTCCTTTGCCTTCCTGCCAGGGGTGGTCTCTACAGTGCCCTCCTCCACCTGCATCAATGGTCGTGGAATTGAGGTAGATGTGGTGGGTGGATGTGTACCTGTGCTCTTCCTAGGTGTACCCCTGATATGCAACACCTCCTCAGTGGGCACAGACACTGCATGGGTAGGTTTGTGTGATGTTTTAGTGACAGGAGAGTCTTTTGCTGGTGATGCCTCTGCGGCATGTGAGCCTGATGTCTGCCTGATTGTTCTTCTGGCCTTGCTCTTCCCTAATTGGCTCTTGTGTGTGCATTCTGGGATGGCCATGCTCTTCAGTGGGGATGGTGTCTGTGGGCGGGAGTGTTTGGCTTGTGTCTGTTGTGTGCTCCTTGTGCAGTACCTTTTCGTTGACGCAGGCGAACCGTGCACACTGTCATCTGATGTGGCCACTGACTGGGGGGTGGACAAAGGCACCTGAGCTGCAATGGGAGCATGTGCCTGTTGAAGGGCTGACGTGACTGTGGATGAAACGCCTGGACTGTACGGTGTAGCCCACCCACGTCAGAGTGTATGCCCTCCATGTATGCAATCACCTGGGCTAATTTCTTGTCTTGGTCACTGAAGGCATTGAGCAGGGCAGTCTGGCCCAAACAAAGCTGGCGCAGGAGCTCTACACACTCGGCACTGAGGGCGGCAGGGGGGACAGGTGCAGGGGCAGCGGTGCCAGATGTGAATGTGACTCGTCCCCTCTTAGTGACACGGATACGGGCAGCCCCAGAGGAAGTGGATGGGCGGCTGGGCACTGGCCGCTGGGTGGTAGATGATGATGCAGACTCCCCATCCCCTGTGCCTGCCAACATGGATGCATCCCCGCTGGCATCAGATGATGTGGTACTCTGTGTCTCAGCCATGGATTCCTCCTGCATACTTCTGCCCCCCTCAGATGCACTGGTGGGCTCTGTGTCACTGGCTTCCGCTTCAGCTGTAGTGCTGCTCTCACCACCACTGGTTTCTGGCTCATGTTCCTTCGTGGTCTCTTGCGAATCTGCATGAGAGAGAGATACAGGGTTGTGTAAGTGTCATCATCTGGTCACACAAATTCAAATCAATGCAGTACAGGAGAGGCCCAAATCTACATGGTGACCACCACACCCTGCAATCACTGTGTAGCAACACACTACATAGACCACAACAGTGCCTGTAATGCAGAATAACTGCCATGAATGAGCCATGTTGATGCCACATGGCACTACACCCTGCCCGTAGATGGAGTGCCCCCCCAACTTGCCCTGCCCTAGGGACATGATGTGTGCACAACACTTATTACCACTGACAGACCTTCAGGGAACAGGAGGGGACAACACACACACCTATTATGACATTACATGCCAAAATGCCTAGTAGGCCATAGCAAGCACCATGTGGTAATCTGGGGCACATTGTTGTCAGATGTGTGGGCCTCAACGATCATGGTGCATGCAATGTAGGCATACATGAAGTCACACTCAGAAAGTTGACACTGCAGTTCAACCCATAATAGATTCCCCACACTATCCCAATGATAAATGACCACGTTGAGCCTAACCCATCTGGCAATGCGAAAGTACAGCAGGGAGTTTCAGCTTAGTAAGGCCAGGGTGGGGCAACCACACATCACAGCAGACACTCACATTACACAGCAACACACACGCACATCACATGGGTCACCGGTGCCACAGGCCCTGTACACATGCATCCACTCCCAGCAAAAGTCACCCTCCCCAGATACTCACCAACCCTGCCTTGCTGCGATGCTCCTTCAGACGTGCATCCAGGTCTGGATGAGTCACTGCCAAGATGCTGCCCATCAGTTGAGTCATGCTGCGCCGTGCCAAACGCCCTGTGCGTGGTAGCATCCCCAAGGTCATCTCTGCCACTTGCATTGCCAGTTGGCTGATGTCGTCCCACCTCTCGTGACAGTGGGTGCGTAGTCTGTTTGAAACCCCCAGGGCTCGCACCTTTTCTGCAATGGCCCTCCACAGGGTCTTACACTGGTGTACCTTGAGCTGCAGGTATGAGAGAAAAGATGGGTAAATGACCAGTTACACAATGTCAGATACCAACATCTATCAGTACAGCAGCAAGACACAGACTCAGGACTAATTGTAACCTCCCTCCCTCCAAAACTCGGGGACCCCTCACAAGGGCACTCTGCATGGCCCAAACATTTGTGATTGCATGCACACATTGGGGCGTATAGGCTCCATGATAATCTCACAAATGCAGGATGCCTCAACACAATATGCATCGACAGAAGTGTGTAAGTCTGAAATCATACAGGGCACAGATGGGGCATATCTACTATTCAATGTGAAGGAACAGGAGCAAGGAGCATGTAAGTCTGGTGATGTTTTATCATTTGGGTGGGCAGGCACTGAACCTACTCTCTGGGTCACACTGACTCAGACTACAGGGGCACACTGAAATATTCACACAAGCAATTACTGTCCTGGCACCTACATGGCTAACATCCGTTGGCTCTGTATGGCTGACAATGTAACACACCCCACTCACACATTAAAGTACAGGCATGGAAAAGAGTGACATTGGGACACACACACTCCCTCGCCCTAGAGACAGCTTGTCTGTCAGTGTTTGACACAACCCCACACCCTCAGGCATATACTGCAGCTGCACAACTACACGTCTGACACCACCCTGCTCTACAGCTACCTTCATGGAGACTTACCACTACAATGGGACCACCAAACAGCCTTGGGTACTGTGCCAGCACCTCGTCCACAAGGACCTCCAGCTCCTCACTTGTGAATGGACTGGCACGGATCTTCTATGTCCTTGCCATCCCTGTGGACATGGAACACCTGTGGTGGAAGTGAGTGGTGAGGAGTCCCAGGCAGGAGAGAGTCCCAGGCAGCCGGCTCTTCAGGCAGCAGCAGTAGAGGGTCCCAGGCAGCAGGCTTTTCAGGCAGCAGCAGGAGAGGTTCCCAGGCAGCGGGCTCTTCAGGCAGCAGCAGGAGAGGGTCCCAGGCAGCAGGCTCTGTGAGCAGTGGAAATGTGAGGCTCACTCCCACAGATTTATAGCCCCCTGGGGTCGTTTGGAAGCTACACAGCAGCAACAATTGGTTGTCCAGGTCTGCCTCTTTCAAAAGTATCCAATGACCGTCTCCGCGGTGGTGGAGCACACCTTCCGCGATTCGTCAAATCTGCATCATGCCACCGCGATCATCGCTCCCATTGGCTGAAGGCAATGCTCCATGGCAGGGATGCACCGCGGGTGCCCGGGGTGCGCTACCACGATGGTGCATCATTCAAAAGTATCCAATGACCGCCTCCACGGTGGCAGAGCATGCCCACCGCCATCTACACATGTCCATATGCCAATGGCTACCGCACTTGAGAAGGGGGTGGTGCTGGTGTCACACCGCCGGGGCCAGGCGGTAGGTACCGCGATTTAAGAGACGGAGCATGCCCACCACCATCTATACATGTCCATATGCCAATGGCCACCGCACTTGAGAAGGGGGTGGTGCTGGTGTCACACCGCCGGGGCCTGGCGGTAGGTACCGCGATTCAAGCGGCGGAGCATGCCCACCGCCATTTACACATGTCCATATGCCAATGGATACCGCACTTGTGAATTGGTGGTGCTGGTGTCACACCGCCGGGGCCTGGTGGTAGGTACCGCCATTTTCATAACATTTAAGGGCTATGTCCATCGTAAACACTGTATCAGTACCCAGCAGCAACATGGTGAGGGGCACATCATTGTAAACACAATGCCATTCTTCTATGTCATCCACAGGTGGACGCACGTTCTGTGTGACACACTTTGGTCTGTGGTCCCTGCCATGTTAGTTATGCATTTGATGGTTGATGATGCTTGACACTCTTGAGCTGGTGTCAATGATGTTGAAGAAATCAATGTGTTGTGGGTCAGTGCTGACCTTGACAAGGCTTGTGTCACTTTATGTTATCTACCAAACTGGTGCTTTCACATCAGCTCATGCACACAACTGACAGTTTTCTTGCTACTGTGATCATTGTGTTGATGGATGTGTGCAGACTTTACATGATGCATTGAGGTGTTACGGGTACAGCAGATGGGTATGATACAGTCATGGTAATTTCAGACACAATTGCGGATGTTACAGCATCTGGCGTGCACATGTGAAATGTGTGGTTCAGTATGTGTGCATTCACATTCACCGATGTGTTTGTGGCACTTGTGTATTGTTATTGGAGAGGTGTGCCCTCTGTGTGTATCAAAAGGCCACCCATGTAACCTGGTGTGCCATGCATCTCTCAGGCAGTCTTTGTTTTTCCATGACATCGTTGATGGTATGTGCTGTGGCCATCTCATGATGGTTGTCACTGACATTTTCAAATTTACATCTCAACTAGGAGGAGGCCAAATCTCCTACGTCACCTGACAGTGCTGAGGGACATGGAGAATGTTGCAATAATTCAGAAATTCCGCCTGGACAGACCAACACTGAAGATCCTGTGTGATCTTTTGGAGCCCCACCTGCAGCCTCGCCGTCACTATCCAACTGAATTCACACCCACATACAAGGTGATGGCAGCCCTCCACTTTTTTTGCAACTGGTTCCTTCCAGGAGACCGTGGCTAGCGCTGGAGGGATGTCGCAGCCCATGTTCAGCCAGGTGCTGAGGGATGTTCTTGCAGCCATGATGCTCTATAGGAATCGCTACATTCATTTCCCTAGGGGAGCAGAATTGGCCGGTGTGAAGGGTGACTTCTATCCCCTTGGGCGCATCCCATATGTTGTTGGTGCCATCGATTGCACCCATGTAGGACTGGTGCCACCACAGGCAACAGAGCACATTTATAAAAACCGTAAACATTATCATTCTATCAATGTGCAGGTGGTGTGACTTGCGGACATGACCATTTCCCATGTGTGTGCAAGATTTCCTGGCTCTGCACAGGATTTGTACATCATGAGGAACAGCATGGTGCCACGGATGATCGAAAATCTGCATCCCGAGCGTGCTTGGATTGTGGGTGAGTATGCCTACTGATATGGCGTGCTGTGTGTTACCTGCTGCACTCTGGCTGTGCAACATTGCAATGGGTGTTTGTCATTCACAGTTGACTCTGCATATCCCAGTAGGCCATGGCTGTTGAGGCCGCTAAGGAATCCCAGGACCCCTGCTGACATCCGGTACAATGAGGCCCATGGCAGGACCCGACATGTAATAGAGCGGACTTTTGGTGTGCTGAAGTCAAGATTCCGCTACCTTGACAGGACAGGAGGTGCACTGGCATACTTGCCTGGGAAGGTCTTTAAGATCGTTATGGCATGCTGTATGCTGCACAACCTGGCCTTCCACAAGGGGATCCCCCTGCTCCTGGACGATGGTGAGGAACCAAGGCCACCACCTGCTCAAGGACCTGAGTCCAGTGATGAGGACAGTGGAGAGGAGGAAGGAGTTGACCTGCACCAACAGTTCATCGACCTCTACTTCATTTGAAGGTGGGTGACGAGGTATGATGTGTACATTGTCTGGTGTGGTTGCTGTTGTTGTGAAGGAATGTAACAGACAGGCACACTTCAGTCACCTGTGTGTGGTAAATGTGACATTGACGTTCCATATGCGGACGTATGCTGGACTCTATTTGTTCACACCTGCAGCCCATTCTCTTGTATGCCAGTAGTGTCTTGTGTATGTTTTATTTGGTGTTCTGTCTGTCATGCCACAATGACACCAGTGACTGTTGTTCTGTTGTGTCTCCCTAGGTGCTTCAGAATAATCCTGCCCTACATTCAGTACATCATTTGGACACATCATGAACATTGTCAGTACTGTAAATATTGCACTAAAAACGATACTGCACAAAATCTGGTGCGTCAGGTATTTTATTTGGAAAGTGGACATGTGATTTGTGCGTGGATATTTACATGAAGGTGGGGAATGAGCAGTGAGCTGACAGTCATGGTCGATGAGATGCAAGAGTAGACACCACATGGATGTGGTGACCCAGTCCAACAGACAAGTGCCGTTGCCAAGGAAATGTGGGGAAAGACAGTCCAAACAGTCAATGCAGTGGGGAAGAGGGTTGCCATCAGGGCTGGCTCCGTGATTGGCGTGTGGCAGGTGCTTTGCCTCCGGAGACTCCCAGGCTCTTCTTTGGACGCCCCCTTGATCTTTTTGGCGGTGGGGGGTCTGCAAACTGGCCAGCAGCGTCAGGGGACTCGCCCCTCTCTGTTGGCGCAGAAGAGGATGGTGCACTGTCATCCTGCGGCACAACAGGAGGAGGCGTAGGTGTTGGTTGGGACACAGGCCTGTCACTGTGCAACACCACTTGCTGGCCCATGAGGTCCACCATCTGTCCAAGGCGGTTGTCGATGGACCTCATCAGCAGGATGAGCTCCCTTAATAGTTCATCAGACCGGCCACTTTGTCCCTGGACCTCTTGGTATGCCTCCACAACTATGGTGAAGTGATCCAGGGATGGTGTCCACTCCTCCTGAGGTCTGGTGGTGACCCTGGCCCTCCCACCTGCCCTGCTGCCACAGACCTGTTGCCTCGCCACTGTGGGTCCACGCACACTCTCCCTGCCCTCCACAGTTGTTGGTGTGGCCTGGTCATCCCCTGGGACAGGGAGGGTGCTGCAGGTGGTACTGGTGGTACTGGTGGCTGTGGTGGAGGCACAGGCCGTGACTGCAGGGGTCTGCTGTGCTGTTTTTGTTGCAGCAGACGTGGTGGTGGGGAGGATGGGGTATTGGGACCTGTGGGTCTGTGGCACACCAGATGAGCCGGCCTCAAGCTCATCGTCCAAACTGTCCAGGGAGTCTACATCCGTGAGTCCATGTACCGGGGTTGGAGACTGGCTCTGCTGCTTGTTGTTGTGTTCCTCAGCAGTGAGTTCTTCATCACCTGTGGATTAGATGGGGAATGGTCAGTGTTGGGCACTGTGCAAGTATTGTATCATCTGCGTATCATCTGCGTATCATCGACTGTCTGTACTGTACACAATTATGAAGTCTCCACTAGTATTATAGATTGCAACACTGTGTGTAATTTCATCATGGTGCAGAGGGACATCATTTAGTCATACATGTCAGGTGTCAATCAGTGGCAGTTGGTGACATTTCAAAGTAGTGGGGCGTAAAAGGTAGGGCTGAGTTTTACATAGAGAGCAGACGAAGCAAGCAAGCCTGCCATAAGGAGGGCTCGAGGTGGGGTGGCTATTTAACTTACAGAGCTAATACACCCTTTTCCTATGCCCATTAAAATAAATAACTAATGCACAACACCTTTTAGCATTTTAGATAGCCTTATGGCCCAACTTCACAGCTTTGATGGCACACTACGGGCCCAAAATCTGAATATCTGTGGGATGATTTTGCCTTCCATCCTTTAGAAGGGGATAAAAAAAAATAGACGTCCATGTTAAGTAGTAATCACTGAAGCTCTGAAGACATTGTTTTAGAGTGTGAGCTATGCAAATGGTTGCATGTATCAAAATATTGTGTTTTTCCTAATAGTAACAGCTATTATTTCTTTTCCTCCTGGCATATTGTCATGTTTACTATGAACGCAACACTGTACCAGTAGAACTCTCTCAGACTTGAGAAGTACTTTGAAATACAAAATAAATATTGTCCCTCATCAAAGAAACGCCATTTCATCTTCCTCTCTGGTGCAATGAGACCTGCCTTTTCCTCTTGGGACGAGTCTCCTCTTTCTGACAACTTTAAGTCTCACTTCTGCATTAGTCATGCACTCGGTTCCTCTCACCTCCATACAATGCCATGTAATTTGATAATATTAAGACACAGGTGACAGTCACGGTACAGTGCTGCACTCAGCCTGGAACACTGCAGTCAGAATAAAAAAAAAAAATTACCTAGTGAACATTTTTGAAATTTTTATCAGGCCGTCGCCTCATTGGATGGATGCCGCACTGCATCACGGTCGAGCCCTAAATGTAAACCAAGAAAAACAAGCATCTCCTCACGACGCCAGGATATTGTTCCTGCAGCCTGGACCAAACGACTTAAAAAATGAGTTAGCGCCCACACTTATAGACACACATGACTATGGTACAACGTTTTCAAAATGCGAAACACTTTAATTGCTGCGTTTGCTGAATCACCCATTCTCTCGCTCACTGTGTCATATTTTAATTACACTGTAAAATTTCCTTGCGGCGGGTTATTGCTTTTCCGCTGCTTCTCCAACCGCCGCGGTCGGTTTTTTGCCTTCACCGCCCGTGTCAGACGATTTTGCTTGGGCCGCCACCGCCGCGGTCGGTCTTTGTTGGTGGTTGATCCTAATTTGGCCGCCGGTTTATCCATGGCCCCGGCGGGTGGTTGTTTCCCGCCTCCATGGCGGTCGGAGTGGTTTTCCGCCCGCTATCCTAATGAGGCCCTAAAAGCGTTGAATATGCAACTAATTCTTCCTTTGCATATCAAATAAAAAAAATAACAGCACTAGCTTATGTGCCTGACACAGACGTCGCAGAACATTACAACATCTTAATAGACAGCACCTTCTACAAACAACATGAAGCAAAACTAAGTCCACTATTGGACTATTTTGAGGATACATGGGTCGGCAGACTACACAGATCTGGCCACAGAAGAATCCCCAAATTCCTAATTCCCTGGTGGAACGTATACATAAGCACATTATGGGGCCGATTCCGATCTCGGTCGGTAGGGCACCGAATTGGGTTCGGCATTAGCGCATCCGATTCGAAGGCTGAATTTCCGTACGATGCGAACAAGCACGAAATCTCCGTCCGAATTGTTTCTGTGTCCGAACCGCTCTGTACGACTCAGTCACAAGCAAACCGTGGCGCTCAATGGAGAAGTTTCACGACCGAGCTAGTACAATGCTCGATTCGGACAGCCGGATCGAGTTGGAGGGTCCGGCTCGCAATAGCTCCCGGAGTTGGACTCCGGGGGTCCGCGTCCTGTTACCTGCAGCCTTACGACTCGGACACAGGGGGAGACCCATGGGTCTCACCAACACAGGCATGTATGGTGCGGACATACCCATTCAGTTAATGGGAGCCCATGTACGCGTCGTATGACCGGCTCCAATTGACTTCTATGGGAATCCACCTAACCGAGTCCGACAGCATACGGCCGCATCGTACTCGCTCGGTCGGACTGCAGGAGTCCGGATCGGTCGGAAAACACCCCGGATCCGGCTCGGTTGGAGTGCTTTCCGACCCAGATCAAAATCGCCCCCTAAATGGAGAATCCAAAACTAATAACGCTGTCTAAGGATGGCATAATGCCTTCCTTCAATCAACAGGCAGAACCAAACCAACACTCGAAAAATGTATATCATGCCTACAAAAAGAACAGAGTTATCAAGTGTTCCGAATGGAACAATCCATAACTCAATTAACTCCAAAAACATCAAAACAAACTAAACAAAAGCATAAATATTTATACAACAAGTAAAATTGTACCCTAGTACAAAAGGCCTGGAATACCTAAAAATAATAGCCAAAACTCTTCTTTAAAGCATTTATACAAATAAATTACAAATTACTCATATTTCAAACATACCATAGTAGTTAAGTTTATTTATTTTATCACAAAAATATTTACTGTGTCACATAAAATAGATTAACACATATTAATGATATTTGTAATAAAATAAAATTCAACAATAACAATAGAAAACATTACCCACCCACAAAAAGTAATAATAAATAAACGTACCAAGTTTATTCCAAATTCTGTAAAATTCATTGTCAGCTAACACAATCCAAATATTAAAAAAAAGTTTCCCCCAAAAAATGGAAAAATACAACTGTAGCAAAAATTAATAATCCATTTAGCAAAGGTCCATAGGAAAACCATAAAAAAACCAGAAATGTATAAAATAGAAAAAAACGCTCCAGGAAAACCGAAAAATTTAAAGAAGTGTAAGAAATATATTAGTCAATAAAACTAACAAACACTTCTTAAAAAAAGAAAAAGACTCCTTCCGATACGAAGAACTTCTGAAAATAAAAAGTGTCAAAACAAAAGCACATACATTCCCACCCATATAAAACAACACATAAACACTTACTAACAATACTACTAGCTTTAAATTTGATAAAAATATACATTAAACACCGTAATCCTAACTCTTTAAACAGGCCTACACAACGTTAACAATACGTAAAAACACCACATTTAACTACAACATATAACATTTCCGAATATAACTAATAAACATCTAACTATACTAAACAGTGTCTAACTAGGTTCAAAATTGATTTAAAACAAAGAAAACAAACTTTACCTTTAGCGAGGTGAAGTGTCTCTCAACCGCGAGCTTCTCTTCAACCAAAATGACACAAAACGACATTACCCTGTTACAAAATAGAAGGCCCAAAACCTAATAAAAAGATTAACCATAGAAAATGTAACTCCTTTAATGCAGTAAAATGTTACTTTACATAGAAAAAATTTACAACTATTTAAATAAAATATATAATTTTTGAATGAATAAAAAATGGTTACATAATGTACCTAATTTGTAAACTTATAAAAATAAATATTATAATAAATATAATATTTATTATTATAATTACAGAACAAAAATAGATACAATAAAACAATGTATAAAAAATTGTTATAAATGGTTTTCATGCATTATACAAATAGTTTTCGGTTAACAACTTCTTTTAACTTGAAAACATTATAAAAAGAATTATTATTAATATTTTTAATATTGATATTAATACAAAAATGTAATATGTGTGTAATAAAAATATAAAAATGTTAAACATGTATATGGTATGTAAACAGTTTTCACTTTCTTTGTATAAATATGTACAGTACCTATTACTGTATTAAATATAATTTCAAACAACATTCTACTGTTTTGTTAATAATTAATATGTACAAAAAAAATAAAAAATATTGTAAATGGACATAACATATTTTCTGAATATATGCACTAATATGTTTCTATTGAATTATAATGTACTAAAATATGTTACTGTATTATCCTACTCAAATAAATAACCAATCAAAAACTATAACAACTGCAATAAAAATGGTACGGTTTTCTAATTATTTTTATTTTGCTTATATTATCTATATTTTACATATATAACATAATATTTATTTTTACAAACAATATAATGAATAAATACTGTCAATTTATTAACTACAATTACTAATTTTTTTAATGCAAAATTATCTTATATATATTTTTTTGTAATAAATGTAACATATTAATAAACATATTACATGAAAACTTAATACTATTTATTATCTACACAATACTTAATTAATAAACTATTACAACTCCAATATATATTATTTAAATACAGTTACTGTACACTAACATATTTTTATATACTATTCCTACACCACTATAAATTAATTTGAGCAAATAGTGCATAGTGAACATAATTTACTATAACCACTCCAATCCACATTAAGGGGCCGATCCCGATTCCGGTCGGAAGGGCTCCGAACCATGGGGCCCATTAGGATGTTGGTCGGATTGCCACCGCCATGCGGGAGGTGGCGATCCGCCCGACATCCTTGTCCGCCCGCCACCCATTTCCCCCTGCTATAATACTATGGCGGGGGGACCGCGGCAGACGGAAACACCGTCCGCTGCTTTTCCACCTCGGTCGCCTTGCGGCCGGGGCGGCAAAGGGTTCCTATGGTGGTGGTGTCTATCAGACACCGCCGGCCATATTAGGATGGGCGTCGTCAGATGCTTTTCCGCGGCGGCAATGCCGCCACGGAAAAGCATGCGGTCTTCACTTTGGGGGCCCGTTGCAGGCCCCCATGGTGAAGGCGAGGTGGGGGGTGCACATGGTACCCCCCTGCATTTGCATACACAATGCAGCAGGCACCGCGCGGTGCCTGCCGCTTTGTGTATGCAAATGCATGCCATGTATTTATAACATTGCGGCGGGTGCTGGTGTAAACACCGCCCGCCGCAATGTTATAAATGCATGGTGCGCCCCCCAGTGTAGCGGGCGCATCATAATATGCATGGTGGGACCGCCGCTCAGCTCGCGGGCCTTCCCGTTTTCCGCAAGGATGGCGGGCGGGCAAAGTCCGCCCGCCGTCCTAATGGGGGCACATGTTCGGAGCCCTTCCGACCGAATTGGAACGTGTCGGACGGATTCCTTTCCGACCGAGCCATTCCGATGGGCTCGGTCGGAAAGGAATCCGACTCGGATTCTAGATGGCCTATGACGGGCTCGGAGAGCCTGTCTGCCATCCGGAAATCCTCCATTACTCCCCGGGTCACCTCTTTACGACAGAGGGAGTACTGCCTTTTTGTGTTGGTGTGTCTGGCAGGAAAAGGCAGTCGGAAACTGTCTCTGGGGGCCCCCAGCACGGCCCCCATGGGTGTGAGGCCACCTATGGTGCCCCTCCATTGATCCCTGGACCCGGTGGCAGGCATCTTGGGGTGCCGGCCACAGGGTGCAGGGATAAACTGCACCCCTGCATTTTGCAATGGAGGCATGCATTCCGCTCGGAATGCATGCTCCCATTGTGAAGCATACCAGTGCGACCGCACAGGGTTGGGTGGCATCGTACTTGCAGGGCTGTAACTGACCACAGCAGGTCGGTTGGTTACGGCTCCTGACCAATGTCGTTTGGACTCAGGTCCGTCCGACATCGGCATAGGCTCCTTAATGTGGACACTAAATTTAAATAATTCTATATTCCCATTCCAATTTAATTAATTAGGGTAGGTGCTGGACAATAACTTAAATAACATACTATTCACACTCCAGTCTATAATAAATTGGGGTAGGTGCTGGACACTAAACATAAATATTTACTATTCCCACTCCAGTCTATAATAAATTGAGGTAGGTACTGGACACTAAACATAAATAATGTACTATTCCCACTACAGTCTATAATAAATTGGGGTAGGTGCTGGACACTAAACATAAATAATTTACTATTCCCACTCCAGTCTATATTAAATTGGTGCAGGTGATGGACAGTAACATAAATAATTTACTATTCCCATTCCAGTCTATAATAAATTGGGGTAGGTGCTGGACACTAAACATAAATAATTTACTATTCCCACTCCAGTCTATAATAAATTGGGGTAGGTGCTGGACACTAACATAAATAATTTACTATTCCCACTCCAGTCTATAATACATTGGGGTAGGTGCTGGACATTAACATAAATAATGTACTATTCCAACTCCAATAAAAATTAAAATAAACTATGTATTGATCACTAAACATTATCAATTGCATCCCCAAGAATTATTTTTTTATACTCATTCCCCAACCTTACCCTATAAACCCAAAAACACACTCCTAAAAATAAATTTTACATTTAAAAACCAATACAAATTATTTATTTATAAATAAAATATAAAATGTTCAATTTCTTTATTAATATTTAATTAAATATATTTATTTTTTAAAACACTCCCCACCCTCATCCCCTATAAACGCAACATCCCACTCCTAAAATTAATTTTCAAATTAAAATTTTACATTTTTTTTTAAATAAATTCTATTTTTTGTAATAATAATTAATTAAAAATATATATTTTTAAAACACTCCCCACCCTTATCCCCAATAAAGTCAACATCCCGCTCCTAAAATTAATTTTCAAATTTAAATTTAAATATTAATTTGTTTTTATTTAAAATAAATTCAATTTTTTACATTTTTTTAAATAATATTTAATATAAAATATATATTTTTAAAACACTCCCCATCCTTATCCCCTATAAACCCAAAATCCAACTCCTAAAATTAATTTTTGAATTTAAATATTAATATATATTTTCTTTTATTTAGGAAAAAAATTCTAAATTTTTTATTTTTTAAAAAATATTTAATTTAAAATATATTTTAAAACACTCCCCAACCTTATCCCTTATGAAGCCAACATCCCGCTCCTAAAATTATATATGACATTTAAAAAAAAATAAACTATTTAAAGTATAAAATACATAATTTTAATACATTCCAAATAACATTTTAAACATTTATATACAAAATATAACAAAATATACAAACAATCACACAAAACTACTAAATATCGATATTTTCACACTACGATATTATGACATTCGATATATTGTACTTCGATATTTTGCTTCACATACCAATATCAACATTTTTAACTACGATATTTTGTACCATAGATATTTTACATTCGCTACTTTGGTATGTCGATATAAAAATTTTGATATTTTGACTGCTCACCACGCGGGGGTACTGCTACAAAAAAGACTTTCCAGATCCAGTCTGACGCCTGGGGATATTCTAAGGTAAGGAATCTATCACTAACGTATCTCTTTCAGATACTGTAAATATGTTGTCTGAATTAGAACAATCCGCTGCATTTTCAAGCACTGAAATATTAGAGGACACATCTGATTTTGACGACACTATGTACTGTTACCAACATTATGGTCAGCACTTTTTACAGAAATCCAGTATCCTACGTAATGTTTTCCCTTTCCATCAATGGGAACATTGCACAACACTACCAAAAGGTAGTTTGAAAACGTTTGCACAGAATTTTTCTTTCTATTCAGGGTTTAACACTTCTGACCAACACCTCACATTACTATAAGGTTGCACCTACAACTGCACATAAAAATATGCTAACTGACACCAAACAGATTTATTCTGCATCGTTTATTTCCCATCTATCTTAACAGGGTTTCGACTTATGGAAGGACACTATAGACATAAAATCAGTCTGGGGTTCAAAGGACTGGCAGGTACAGGGAACAGAAACACTATTTTGAGCGTGCCTTATTCCACAGAAGATATTTCTGAATGAAACTGAGCTGCAGAATTCCTGTCTTGGACTAACCAAGAACAAGGATTTGAACACACCTCGAGTTCCCACACCCTCACTCATCAATTTTACATCACGTGGAGGGGATACAATAGATGACATCATACAGTATAATTCATCAGCCCCCAATTGGAAGGAATGGTTAGTTTGGCCTACAGACAAGAACAGATGTCAATCAAGATTCAGGGGTACAACCGAAGGGTTTAGTATCCATAGTTCGGACCAACGCTATGTACAAAGAGAACATCCGGGGTCGGTGACATCATACAGTGTTGGGAAGTTATGCCTCGATTGGCTAAAAACCTCGACACTGTCCTAGGTGACACAGCACTTATCCTTACTTTCAGACGAGGTGGATCTAAGGGATTTTTTATTAGGTCCCTGAAAGCCACGTCAGAAACATTTCTTATACGCTGTCTATAATGAAATTTGGAAAATCTCTCAACAAGAAGCTGCGGAGAGACTTCTTGAAATAGATAGAATAAACCTGGAAAAGGCGTTGGCTGTAGTTGACAATGATATGACTAAGTAAGTGCGAAATGCGTGAATTCGTGGTACGCGAATTCGCGGGAAAGCGAATTTGCGATCCGCAAAATCTGCGAATTCGTGCGAATTTGCAGATTTTATTTATTTCGCGTGTTCGCGGGTTTTTTTGCATGTTCGCGGGGTTTTTTGCGTATTCCCGGGCCACTTGCAGCGCACCGACCGCGAAGTTACCCGTGCGGTCGTACATGGGCGCGCCCATATTGTGCGTGTTGCGTATTTCCATTTCCCGGCGCTATTTGCAAGCTCGCGTTGTGTGCGGGGCGCGATTACGTGTTTGCGGGGGTTTTTGCGAGCTTGCGGGGGAAATATCGCGCAAACTTACCCACGTGGTCCTCAATGGCCGTGGCCATTTTGTTTTTCATTCATTGCTATGGTCCTGGGCATGCTTTTTGAATCCTCCCCTAATATTTCCAATGCTTTGTTTCTTTGAACTTTTTTTTAATCTTTTTTACTCATTATATATCCCTCTCTTTTTCTACATCTATATTTTGTGTTTTTTTCTACTTTTGGTTACTTTTAAAGCTACTTTTTTCAACTCTTTTCTTTTCTTGACTTTTTCCCCTATTCTTTCCTAATTTTCTTTCAGCTGTCCAGGACCATGGCAAAGGGAGCCGGGAAGAGCAAGGGGAAGGGTCCCGCACCTCGTACCCGGCTCCCATGCGGGCGATTGAGGGGGGAGGAGGTAGTGGCCAGGGAGATTTTACCGCGGTGAAGGTGGCCGCTCTCATAATTTTTGTTCTGCGCCAACTCCCTAGGGCCGTGACAGCAGGAGGCAGGCCCGGTCAGGGTATGGCCTCCGGGAGCATCGCCAGCTGTGGGATAAGTTGTGCCGGGCCATGCGGAGGGAGTCGGGGGTCCGGCGCACCTATGACCAAGTGACGCACCGGTGGGCCGACGTCCTCGACCGGGAGCAGGACCTGCTCCACCTGCTAGGCGTGGAGATCCTTGGCCTTGGTGAGTAGCTATTTAATAACTACTTTGTTTTCTTCTGCTCTGTGTTATATTGCTAATATATGTTTTTCCCGAAGAGCAAGAATGCTGCCTATTCGATTACATTGCAGGTAAAATAATGTTTAAATAGCTTCTGTGATTGCAGGTGCTCGCCTCCTCAGTGGCGTTGCTACTATGTTTACTTGTTTGCAACTTTGTGCTCATTTGGCCTGAATATGTATGAGTGTAGTACTTTACAGAACTGCGTAATGCTAGAGAGACTAGAGACTCAAGTCTAGTCCTGCCTTTGTACTCCTGCTGCCACTAAGAAGAAGAGATAGTGATGGATTGATAGGTTGAGTATATTATGATTTGTTATTAGTACTAGGACATTTTTTAGTGGTCTGCAATCACGATGACGGACTGTGTCTGTCACGTCGCGTGCTGCTGAGTGCAGGCAGTCGTAGTAGAACCTTTTTGTTGTTGGTTTAGTTATTAATTTACATTACTTTCCAAGTAGACGGTCTGCGAATCCAGCAATACTATAATAGTATCCTCCTAGTTGACCAGATCAGATAGGTCAATACATGTAGTGCAATTGTTGCTAATTTGTTTCCCCAAGATAATTTTAGATTGTGGTCAAAGAAATCAAATATTTCAAAAAAACAATCATCCATGTTTGTGTTTATTTCACCTCCCAGGGGCAAGAAGACAGCAACACCCCAGACTCCGGCGGGACAGAGTGGGTAGGAACGGTCCTCTGCAGGCTCTTCTGCTGGCCCCAGTAAGTAGTTCTTTTGTTAATATAATTATACTTCCCTAACTTTTACAGCTCCTATTCATTCCAAACTGTTTCCTAATTCTATTTTTTACAAAATAGTCTTTGATCTTCTTGTAGACTGTTTCTACATTCTTATCCTGCCTCTCTACCATCACTCTCTCTGCTACTACTATTTACTATTATTATGAGTCGGTCTTTGTAGGTAGCTAAGCTTGCACATTCGGCAAACGGTGTTAAACAAAACTCTGATCCAGCAATAGCTCTAGAGGCACTCAGTGCAGTCCTCTGGGTTGCCATTGCTGTCTATTCCAGTCTTCTTAATGTTAGTGCTTTGACAATTTCCAACAACAAAATGTCAAGGTCCACCAAGAATAAGCTTAGTACTTGGCTTTTTGATTTGATAGTAGCACATACCATACCGCTAGAGTTTCAGGGACTATTCTGCACATACAGAAGTATGGCCAAGAGAAATAGGACATTGTTGATGATAGATGCAGTTCGACTTTCCACATACCTCATTCAGAAGTAACTGTGCGGAACTCGGGAGCCCTCACCTTGTTTGAACTTCAAGTCCTCCTGGTGGTGATGAGGAGTAGTTGGTTCTGTCTGTAATTATAAAAATGTTGCACCTTAAAGAGCAAGCCTTCATCAGTTGTGCCAAAAAGAGTTTCATGTTATGGCTAAGCATATAAGTTAACACCCTCCCCAAAACCGTGACTTCTTTTCAGTCCCAATAATTAAAAATTGTTTAACATTTTCTCTTCCATTACGAGACAAAATAGGGGGTGGTGTATGGCATCTAAAAATATGACTTGTATTTTCTAGGCGTCACAACATCGGATGCGGCACTAGTTCCCACCACCAGTGCCGGGGCCAGCAGCGTGGAGGGGTCCACTCCAGGGGCGGATGCAGCGGCACCACAAGTGCCACCAGGAGGAGCTGAGGGGGATGGCTTAGCAGCGGCGGACGGTGGTAAGTTATTATACTCCTTACTTATTGACATTTTGGAGTAGGCTCGCAAAGGAGTGTATGATGTACTGTACAGTAGACAGTACACTACTACAAGTACACTGTACTGTTAAGAACAGTTACTGATTTAGAACTACATTTTAGCCAATCACGGAGAAGACAGTCACCCTTGACTTAGCAATAGCATTAGCGGCGGTAGTTCTCGAATAAGCAATGGCCCCCTCTATTTGACTTCAAATCAGCTGGGAAACTTTTATCGTGAAGCCAAGTCATATCAGATGAACATGAGGGATGTGATGAACGAAAAGGGAAAGAACTTAGGGTCAATGGAAGGACGAGCGAGTCGTAACATTTATGACTGTAAAGAATGATACGTGTTTTTGAATGCAGGCAGAGGTGGCTGATAGGAAGGAATCAGATGCATGGCTGCTTGAAGCTAGGATGGTGGGAGGAGAAAGAAAAAATGACTGCCTGTGTGGTTGAATCAGAAAATTCATGTGTGGTGTGCATTGCAATATATCATTTGGGTGAAACTCAAATGCAAGTCAAGATGGTGGTTTACCAAATTAAATGAAAAGCGTGTTATTTGGTTGTTGAGAAAAAGTAAAGTTGTTACAGTTGACATTAAGAAGAATGATAGACGTTTACTTTGGAAGCCTGGATGGTATCTTCTTCCTCATACATAGCAGAGGTGTATGTAGAGCAGACGCTCAGTGCATGAAGAGTGTTACTTTTTCGAACAGCATGTCCGTGCTAGAGTAGCAAAGCAGAGGAAATCCAAATACTACAAGTTGTGATTGTTCAGAAACTCTCCCTTGCCTAAAGTAACAGTACAGTAGTTTACTTTGCAAGCACAGCATATATTGTGTATGTATTGTATAGTTGACAATTATATCAAGTCAAGTCCCTTCCTCCGGCAATTATGGTTACCACACTCACTTCCTATGTTCATAATTTTCTTTCTGCTGTGTTAATCATGGGTGGACTATCGCTGTTGTTCACTCAATCTATCACAACAAAGCACCTAAAGTCATCCATCATATAAGCAAAGAGATCATGTGATCGGCTGGATACATGATCAGACATTAATAATCTTCATTTTCCTTTTGTAGTACTGAAGGCCCAGGGAGTGTGGTGCGAAATATAAATTACATTGAGCAGTAGCCCTCAATGTAACCGAGTATGGCGGGTGCCACCCCTATACAAAGGTAAGAGCATCCCTATCCCCACCTGAATGTACTGCTTAAAGTAATGCATGCAAGTCTGCGTCATCATGGCTTGCGTCTCTTTTTCTTGGGGGCAAGCTGACTGAGCTGGCATTATGCCGGCTAACACAAGTTCACGTACAAGTAATTTCTTTCGCAAAACTAGAGAAAAAAAGAAGAATACTGGTGTACTCTCTGACTCTCTGACTATGTATTGAGTCCATAGCGCTGCCTGGTAGTAGAATTCCTGAAACTCCCACTGTTACAGGCCTACAAAGACGGCGGAAAGATGCATGCCAAAATGTTATACTGTGCTTGCAAATTGCTAGTGTTACTGTGAGACAACTTTCTGTTGAATTATTTTGTGTTATTGTTAAAGAGTATTGGTTACATTATTTCTCTTTCTTTCTTCATATAGATGCTCCCAAAAAGCTCACCAGACAGGAGATGGCTGTCCGGGCCAGGGCCCGGAAGCTGGAGGCCATTTGTGTGGAATATCGCCGGCTGTGGGCTCGGGAATTAGAGGGGGCGTCAACATCAACAACCTCCTCCAGCACTGCCCCCGTGTCCACCAGCCAGCAGCCTCCAGCACAACGCCATGCTCGGACAGCCTCCCGCCGCCGTTGAGCTGCAAGAACACCAGCAGCTGGCCCCCCCAGAGCCTGGATGACACGCATGCGCCGCCTATGCCTAAGAGTGGACTACCTGGAGCGCAAGGTGGACAATCTTGAGAAACAGCTCCGGGACCTCCGCAAGGAGCGGCGGGACCGCCTGTCCAGACACCGCCGGAAGTGACTGTGTCCCTTGCCCCTTTTTTAAAGACTGTTGGGGGGGTGGGAATCGGCAGGTGGGGATTATTTGGGATTTTTCTGAGGACTATTTGAAATGGACAATTGTTTGGGTTAGGGAGGGGTGGGACTAGTTTATTTTTGTTAGGGTAAATATATATTTATTTATTTTACATACTTAAACATAGTGTACGCGTTGATGTTATTTTGTGGGGTGGTGGGCGGGGGTTACGGCACGTTTGGTTTCCTCAAACTTACCAGCATGAATTATCTAAAACTTCCAAAAATGTTCAAAAGTGCCACTAACAGAGTTAGTGAATTCAATTGGCCTACTAGTACTTTACTAGTACTACTGTCAGTCTCTCCTCCGAGTCCTAGCCCATTATTCTACCTCCCCAAAATGCTTATCTTACCTGTGATTCGTGTTTGAGAATAGAGCTAGGCACAGCGCTGGCTGCATGGCAAATGGCGATTACGCCATCCCGGACCGAAATTCCGTTGTGTGGTGTTAGTAGGAGTGGTAAATGTAAATGTAAATGTACAGGAATTTATATAGCGCAAATCACCGAGCGGTTTCTAAGCGCTTGCTTAGGGAACCCGTCCTGGTATTCCCCTGTGAGATAACCCCAGCAGGGTATCCGCAAGGTGAAAGCCAGGCATCCCGCCACGAGGGGCCGTTGTGGAGATTAAGCAAGCTATTGCCCAGAGTCGCAGAGTGTGAACCTGTGAATCGAGTAGGCACCGGAGCGAGAATTGTCGAGTCCATGGACATTTTAGGACTCAAGACCCCGCCGAGCCGGGAATTGAACCCTGGTCCCGGGCTGACTTCTGCTTCCAGGTCTGCCTCCTCTAACCAGTGAGCCACACTTCTCCACCACACTAGCAATAGCAGCATATGAAAAACAAAGTAAAAAAATGAGACATTGAGTGGCCTGAGAGGAGTATTAGAAGGAACAGTAGCCTAAGCAATGCTGAAGATAAGTATGGGGAAAAAAGAATTGCATGGATGATTATGGCTACAACAAGAACAGTGACACAGCAGCGTAATAACAAGTCTTCTTGACATGTAGGAGGATGATGTTGACGATGGATCCAATCGATGGTGGGCATGAAATTCAGAATTTATTTTGAAATACTCATTGTTGTTTTTTTTACCAGAATTACAATATCCTAGGATTCATCTAGCTGCCTTAAAATTGATTGGAGGAGGTTGCTTGCACCTTATCCTCCCCAGCAAGTGTGTGGAATTATTGTTGTAATTTACTCACACCTCAATGAAAACCACACAGCCCGAGGGAAGAGGGTTAGGGTTTGAAACTTGGATGGGAATGGGGTTTGTGGGGAAAGTTTTGTGGAGAGAGGAAAAAAAAACACAGCATGGACAAACAACAAATGAAGATAAAAAAATCTTTGCATACGAAGCTATCCATAAATCTTTTAAGGGACATAAAGGAAGTGCATGCACTACTGCATGCATGAAGTTGTTTGCTAAATGGATAGGTTACTGAAGAGTAAGTAGTACTTTCTACAATGTACTAACTTTGAAGAAACAATGTGACAGTACAGGGCTGCAGTAATTACGCAATTTCACTTGCCTATCTACCCTCAGAGAGAAGAACCACTTAGTACATTAAATTAGTTTAAAAAATAGCAAAGAAAAAAGTATACAATGGCTGGAGGGATGAATTGAAGCAGAGAGCAAACAAATGCACAGAGTCACACTCATAGAAGTTCACAGCAATAACATTACTTAAAAGATAAGTAGAAATGAAGATGGATACTGTAACTGTATGTTGTTGTAGTTGTCCTGTTGAATTTGGGAAGTTGCATGCATCCAGCCATTCCTCTTTTTCGCTGTACTCCTCCATTCCATCTGACGCTCTGTCGATCAATGTTGGGGACCATAAGACACCTTGTCCACTGCCTGCCTGGCGGATGCTGAATTGCGGCTCACTAATGGTAAGCCTGGGTTCATCCTTTTTCCCATTGCACAGGGTAAAATCCGGCCTGTAATTGTTGATGGAAAAACAGGAAGTGATATTAAAACACCACGGACAAAAAAATATGAGGTACGCTGTGTAGTGCAAAAATAACAATTTCAGTTTCAGAGTCGACAGTATTACAATACATACAAGCATCATTTCAAAAGTGCGTACTCTGAGTCTCCTTTTCAAGGATAAATAAGTGTGGGCGAAATTTGCGGCTCTTTCCCCTCAAGCTAGGTGTAAAGTGTAAACTGCGATTTTAGAACAAAATTAGAACTTCCCAGCAGTGCCCCCAGACCCCACAACCCACCCCCAAAAAAGTAGAACACCCCCAAACAGGCCAAAAGCAAAAATGGAAAATGCCACACTTAGAAAATCTACAGAGGCCTACCTGAAAATCGCTCCAAACGGGCTCTGCAGCTAGGCCCTAACCCCCCTTTTCCACCATGGATTTTCTTCAAACCACTTGCAATCAAAATTAGACCTTCCCAGCAGTGCTCCCAGACCGCTCGACCCAGCCCCAAAAATGTAGAACCCCCCAAACAGCCCCCCAAAAACATGCAATACTGCTAGGCATCAGTTTAAATTGTGCCAAAACGCTGTCTGCAACTAGGCCCAAACCCCCCTTTTCCACCATGGATTTTCTTCAAACCACTTGCAATCAAAAATAGACCTTCCCAGCAGTTCTCCCAGACCATTTAACCAACCCCCAAACATCTAGAACCCCCCAAGCAGCCCCCCAAAAACATGCAATTCTGCTGTCCCCAAAACATGGGAAATCACAAATCGTGCCTTGACAAAAAAGTGTTGTTTTCAGCACTTCCACTACTCCGATCCTCTTGAAACTTACCAGGGCACTTGTTCCAGTGATTCCCAAGAATCTCAGCAAGGCAGAACAAAATCGATCCACTGTAAGGTGTACAACTAGTTCATCCAAACACATGCGTCCGCAAAATACCCAAAAAGGACACAATTCGGCCAATTCTGAAAAAACGCCAAACCCCCCTAAAACCTTGCCAACATCATTATGAACGAGCCTGCATCGGGCCCTGAGCCCTAGACTCCGGTAACCCTACCAAATTATTAATTAAACCCAAAACCCTAGTAAACCGCACTGAACCCTAAACCCTAGATATGCTTTGTCTGTCTGTCCCAAAGAGCCTAGGTATGCTACACCAGGTTGCTTCACTCAGTGGTGCCTGCCTTGACCGTCTGCATGGCCCTGCCGCAAGCATGGCCAAAACCAAAAATCCGTTCCGCTCGCAAAGTTTACTGTTTTTCGGCGGCAAATTCACAATCCGAGAATCTCGCGAAATTGCAGAAACTTCGCAAACTCTAGAGCGTAACAGATTTTTGGCCCACGCTTGCGGCAGGGCCATCCAGACGGTCAAGACAGGCACCACTGAGTGAAGCAACCAGATGTAGCATACCTAGGCTCTTTGACACAGACAGACAAAGCATATCTAATTGTATGCAGCAAGCCACATAGCCCCAATTTTAAATGAACTGCTGTACTCTGTAATCTGCCTGGCATAACAACACTACACTGCCTCGACCACTCCATACCACGACTAGACAGACATGTAGTTCTGCTGTAGTAGTTGTTGTAGACTGGTTTACCTGTTTGACACTCACGAATGGGCCATAGTTCTTCCCTAAACCGACGCTGATGATCAATCCATCCCAGTGATTGACTGTAAAGAAAAAAGATGTAATATTTAGTCAATCATCATGGTATATTGGCAAACAGTAAGTCCAAGGACATTTAGCATTTTGGAAAATGCAACATAGTGGCCCCTGCAGTTGAAGTACAATTTGAATTAAACAAGGTAAAAAAAAGCAGAGTAGACTTGAGTTACATTTAGTGTGTAAAATATTAAATAATAACAGAAGACATATGATTCATTTCATGCACAACAAACAAACAGCAATTGCTTTCATCAGAGCCAGACAGCCATTGATGTCCACTGCATGCCATCTTCTTCTCATTATTCATTACCTGTTCCACTTTTTGTCCGCATCTTCTTCTGAAAGTGCGGGACCACAGGGCAGCCTCTCCTGTCAATCAATTTCAGAAGTAACTGTCAGCAATCAGCAAGCATGTAGTCAGTAATTCCAGTCCCACTTGAGGGGACTCGTCTACGAGTACGATGACAAACTTTCTTTTCTTTACTCTGCGTAATCCAGCCATCTGCCTTGAGGGAAATGGATTGGGGGAGTCTGGAGGAGGAGGACAGAGGAGCATGATTGAGTTGTGAACTTGTGAACCTCAGGAATGCAGACTGCGGCACCTTCAAATCAATAAGGAAAGAAGATGAAGACAGTGCTGCTGATGGACTTGTTGCGATTAGGTGATTCGGTATCCTCTTCTTCCTGCGTGCATTCACGTATTTTGTAATGTGGTGGTATGAAGTGCTGATTAATCTTGATCAGTGTTAACCTCTCCACATTTTTGGGTGAGAGGCGGGTCCTTTTTGAAGTTACAATGGAACCAGCAGCACTGAAAACACGTTCAGAACACACGCTTGCGAGTGGGCAAAACAAATAATTTAGAGCCAGGTTGGTGATCAGTCGCCAATGAGGACTTTTCCGATACCAATACAGCAATGGGTTCTGATTAACAAAGACCTCTGTTGGGTCATCCAGATAGGCCTGCACCATCGACTGAAGGTTCTCCAGGGTTGCTCCACTTTGCATACCATCTGTGGCCTTTGCATCACTGGAACGACCAAACCCTTGATGAGTTAGCCAATCCGCTTCCGACAATATTATGGCTGGGCCTGGTGCAGGTGAGGATGATGATATGGTTGCTGGTGTCGTTAACGGTTGTGAGGGAAAGTGACTCCCTTCGGCCACAGATTCAGAAGTGGAACTTGATGCCGGATGGCCTGCTGATTCAGTTGTACTTCTGCCGGCTCCTTCAATTTTCTGCCGCTCTTTTTCGAACCGAGTGGCTGACACAGCTAGGCAATGTTTGTACTTTGAAACATCTGCTTCATCAATAGGAATGAATGCTTTGCTGGCCATTGCCTTTTTGTACCGTGGATCCAGAATAGTGGCACAAATGTAATGTTGTTCTGTATGTATGTTTTTAAGCCTTTCATTGGCAACTAGGCGGCTTAATAACCTCTCCGCCAACTGATATGCGTCTTGCTTTTCAGCATCATCTCGGAACGTTGAAGACACCACCTTCAGTTGTTGCTCTAGCATGCGCAACAATGGGATAGCTTTGCCCAAAGAACAGTCCTCCCTGCTGACTTCACGCATGAAGACCTCAAAAGGACGAAGCATGTCTGTCAGGCTTGCAACTAGCTTCCATTCCTCCAACTCTAGCCTCATGTCTTTCATAGTAGAACCCAGTTTATAGGCATACTCATTTATTACCCCCCACTGTTCAAACAGACGCTCAAGCATGTAAAAGGTTAAGTTCCAACGTGTTGCCAACTCCTGGATGAGTCCTTTGACTGGCAGTCTACGTTCATGTTGCATGCTCCTCAGCTGCTTCCGGGCCTTAAAAGAATGGCTGAAATGTGTGCAGATTCTTCGGCAGGTGGTCAGTAACTCGCTGACTGTGTTTTCTTTTTTCAAGAAATCTTGCACCACGATGTTAATACTGTGCGCCAAACACGGAACTCTGAAGTAGTTATCATCCTGCATGGCCTTAACTATATTACTGCCATTATCCGTGGAAATATAACCAATCATGCGATTTCTCGGGTGCAGCCATTCATAGACCTTCCTATCAAACTCCTCCAAAAGGTTAGGTGCAGTATGAGTTTTCTCCATGGCAAACATGGCTAGTGGTGCATGTTTCCGAGTAGCTTGAAAAACTGTGTCTGTGTCAACACCTGCTTTTAACTTGTCCTTAACCACTGCAAAAGAGACCCAGTGTGCAGTGATGCACATGTAATCAAGGGCTTGGCAACTTGTCCACATGCCTGTTCTCAGGTGGATAGTGTGAACAGCACTCTTCTGAATAGCTGCGCCAATCACCTCCAGCACATCTTGATGTAGTGCTGGAACAGCAACTCTGGCAAAATAGGACCAGCTAAAAACCTTCCATTTAGGGCAGACTGTTGCCACAAATTCTAGAAAACCCACCCCTTCCATGAAAGAAAAAGGGAGAAGGTCCAGCGCTAGCATTTTAGCCAGCTTTGCGTTATACAGACGTGCCGTTGGGTGGTTGCGTTCAAATGGCGCATCCGACCAAAACATTCTGCTAATGGTGGTCTGGACCGTTTTACGTGATGATGATGATGCACACTTCTTCAAACCAGTTAGGCTCATTGATGTACTTTTTCGCATTGGTGTCTCTCCCAGACTCTTAGTGTGCCTCATACATGTTGCAGGGGTAGAGGTTGTGGGCGCTACCACTGCAGTGCTGCTGCCAGGGGTACTCGGTGTACCAGAAAAAATGTCTGTCGCTTCTTCACTTCCCCCCCTGCAGGATAAGCCCCTCGTCATCATCATCAGATGCAATATCAATGGATACATTTGGATTTGTTGTACTTTTGGCTCCCTGGATCTTCCTTAGGTGCGCATCCCAAATGATAGTGTGGTGTTTTTTCAGATGACCTCTCTGGCTTCCGGTGCCATAGTTGGTACCAAGCTTACCCCGACTAACTACTTGTCTACAAATCGAACAAATGACCATGTTTTACGCCTTTTGGCTAACACTAAAGAAGTCCCAAACTGGGGACTGGAGATGTCTGCTGGTGGTGGAGGTGCTACTTTCAGTTTCAATGCCAGATGAAGTGGAGGATGGGCATGGCTGAATTTGACTCTGTTGTTCACTTACAGCACCACTACTTGAGGTAATGGAGGTCGAGCTGGATGGAGGTCCCTGCTGGCCCTTCTGACTAAAAAATATGGAAGCTGTAGGTCGTGTTGGTGTTGTAGTTAACTGCATTGGTGGTGGTACCAGTGCCACGCCACCCACATCCCGCTCAGCAGCCAATCGGGATACGGTCAAAATGTCTGTCTGCTGTATGCCCGCTGGGGCTGGAGTGAGGACTGTGATGACTGGGTCGTCGTCAGACTGTTCATCAGCAGCAGAAGACACCACTTCTTGTTCGTCGTCATCACCCATAAGTGGAAGCCTTGCGGGAACCTTCCTTTTAGGCTTAGCTACCTTTGTCGGCTCATGGCGTGCCTCCCCCTCAGACTGCATTTGTGGGTTCCAATCAAGATCAAGATCATCAGAAGGAAGAGTGCTTGAAGAAGAACTTGTAGTAGCCCTCCTTAACTTTTTTCTTGATGGGGATCTGGAAGACCATGGATCATCCTCAGGAGGAGTGGCTTCCTCGGATGATACCTCCGCTTGAATCTCGATTTCCTGATGTGCCCCTACTTCTGGAGGAACAAGCATTGTGGGCAGTTATACTTGCACTTGTACTCGTTGCACCTGTGGTTGTCGTTGCGGCTGTGGTTGTTGAACACTCGTCAGCTGAGTTACACCCTGCGTTGATTGGGTGCTACTTTCTTGCGATGAGCCATCACTGGTCGATGGTGATTGAACAACCAAAGTGGCTGCCTCTGCAGCACTCATGGACTTGGACCTAACTTGGTGTGGTGGTATTGAGCCCAATGAATTGGAGGTGCTGCTCCCAGCTTGGTCCCTGGCACACCCCGCTGCTGCAGGCATTGTTTTTTTCCCCCAAAAAAAGTGTCTGTGGGCACACCAGTCTCCTTGGTAAGTGGCACCACTTGCTTCTTCTGATCCTTCTTACTGACAGTGGCAACTTTCTTTGTAGAGGAACTACGGCCACCTTTCTTTGGGCCCATCTTCTTCAGATGTCAGAACAGCAGGCCACAGTTGCACGAGTTGCAGAGTTGTTTGTGGCCACACGTGACGTTGTGCTGCACACACCGCTGACTGACTTCTTCCTGGCACTGGTGGTTCTCTTGTGCACCTAAAAGCAAAGGAAGCCAGAGGAACATCAGTTAAACACCCCAAAAAGGCAAAAAACAAACAAAAATCACCACAATCCAATGCCATCCATGCCCTTAATGATGCTTAAATTCAAGAGGCCCCACACAAAGCCTTGGTCCATGCACCACTCACTACCCCTGGGCATAATGGGTGAAAGCAGGGCAGGCTGGGTGCAGGCCTATGGCTCAAAGCACACTGCCTGGTTTCAAAATGGCCCCCTGTCCCCCAGCCACATGGCCAGGCCCTG
Organism: Lissotriton helveticus; assembly: GCF_964261635.1. Classification (NCBI taxonomy): domain Eukaryota; kingdom Metazoa; phylum Chordata; class Amphibia; order Caudata; family Salamandridae; genus Lissotriton; species Lissotriton helveticus. Next base: position 606,498,543 of record NC_136072.1, on the reverse strand, counting down.
CCTGGACCAGGCCTCAAAATGGCCCCTACCCACATGGCCAGGCCCCAACAACACCCCAAAAAGTCGAAAAACACACAAAAATCAGCACAATCCAATGCCATCCATGCCCTCAATGATGTTTAAATTCAAGAGGCCCCACAGAAAGACTAGGTCCATGCACCACTGAGTACCCCTGGGCATAATGGTTGAAAGCAAGGCAAACTGGGTGCAGGCCTGAGCACACTGCCTGGCTTCAAAATGGACCCTTGAGCCTTGACCCCCACCACATGGCTAGGCCCTGCCTGGACCAGGCCTCAAAATGGCCCCCACCCACATGGCCAGGCCCCAACAGCACACAAAAAGTTGAAAAACACACAAAAATCACCACAATCCAATGTCATCCGTGCCCTCAATGATGTTTAAATTCAAGACACTCCACAGAAAGACTTGGCCCATGCACCACTGAGTACCCCTGGGCATAATGGATGAAAGCAAGGCAAACTGGGTGCAGACGTGAGCACCCTGCCTGGCTTCAAAATGGCCCCTTGACCCCCAGCCACATGGCCTGGACCTGCCTGGACCAGGCCTCAAAATGGCCCCCACCCGCATGGCCAGGCCCCAGCAACACCCCAAAAAGTCGAAAAACACACAAAAATCACCACAATCTAATGTCATCCATGCCCTCAATGATGTTTAAATTCAAGACACCTCACAGAAAGACTTGGCTAATGCACCACTCACTACCCCTGGGCATAATGGGTGAAAGCAGGGCAGGCTGGGTGCGGGCCTATGGCTCAAAGCACACTGCCTGGCTTCAAAATGGCCCCTTGTCCCCCAGCCACATGGCCAGGCCCTGCCTGGACCAGGCCTCAAAATGGGCCGCACTTACATGGCCAGGCCCCAACAACACTCCAAAAAGTCGAAAAACACACAAAAATCAACACAATCCAATGCCATCCATGCCCTCAATGATGTTTAAATTCAAGAGGCCCCACAGAAAGACTAGGTCCATGCACCATTGAGTACCCCTGGGCATAATGGTTGAAAGCAAGGCAAACTGGGTGCAGGCCTGAGCACACTGCCTGGCTTCAAAATGGACCCTTGAGCCTTGACCCCCACCACATGGCTAGGCCCTGCCTGGACCAGGCCTCAAAATGGCCCCCACCCACATGGCCAGGCCCCAACAGCACACAAAAAGTCGAAAAACACACAAAAATCACCACAATCCAATGTCATCCGTGCCCTCAATGATGTTTAAATTCAAGACACTCCACAGAAAGACTTGGCCCATGCACCACTGAGTACCCCTGGGCATAATGGATGAAAGCAAGGCAAACTGGGTGCAGACCTGAGCACCCTGCCTGGCTTCAAAATGGCCCCTTGACCCCCAGCCACATGGCCTGGACCTGCCTGGACCAGGCCTCAAAATGGCCCCCACCCGCATGGCCAGGCCCCAGCAACACCCCAAAAAGTCGAAAAACACACAAAAATCACCACAATCTAATGTCATCCATGCCCTCAATGATGTTTAAATTCAAGACACCTCACAGAAAGACTTGGTCCATGCACCACTCACTACCCCTGGGCATAATGGGTGAAAGCAGGGCAGGCTGGGTGCGGGCCTATGGCTCAAAGCACACTGCCTGGCTTCAAAATGGCCCCTTGTCCCCCAGCCACATGGCCAGGCCCTGCCTGGACCAGGCCTCAAAATGGGCCGCACTTACATGGCCAGGCCCCAACAACACTCCAAAAAGTCGAAAAACACACAAAAATCAACACAATCCAATGCCATCCATGCCCTCAATGATGTTTAAATTCAAGAGGCCCCACAGAAAGACTAGGTCCATGCACCACTGAGTACCCTTGGACATAATGGTTGAAAGCAAGGCAAACTGGGTGCAGGCCTGAGCACAGTGCCTGGCTTCAAAATGGCCCCTTGACCCCCACCACATGGCCAGGCCCTGCCTGGACAAAACCTCAAAATGGCCCCCACCCACATGGCCAGGCCCCAACAGCACCCAAAAAGTCGAAAAACACACAAAAATCACCACAATCCAATGCCATCCATGCCCTCAATGATGTTTTAATTCAAGACACCCCACAGAAAGACTTGGTCCATACACCACTGAGTACCCCTGGGCATAATGGTTGAAATCAAGGCAAAATGGGTGCAGGCCTGAGCACACTGCATGGCTTCAAAATGGCCCCTTGAGCCTTGACCCCCACCACATGGCCAGGCCCTGCCTGTACCAGGCCTCAAAATGGCCCCCACCCACATGGCCAGGCCCCAACAGCACCCAAAAAGTAGAAAAACACACAAAAATCACCACAATCCAATGCCATCCATGCCCTCAATGATGTTTAAATTCAAGACACCCCACAGAAAGACTAGGTCAATGCACCACTGAGTACCCCTGGGCATAATGGTTGAAAGCAAGGCAAACTGGGTGCAGGCCTGAGCACACTGCCTGGCTTCAAAATGGCCCCTTGACCCCCACCACATGGCCAGGCCTGCCTGTACCAGGCCTCAAAATGGCCCACACCCACATGGCCAGGCCCCAACAACACCCCAAAAAGTCAAAAAGCACAGAAAAATCACCACAATCCAATGCCGTCCATGCCCTCAATGATGCTTAAATTCAAGAGGCCCCACACAAAGCCTTGGTCCATGCACCACTCACTACCCCTGGGCATAATGGGTGAAAGCAGGGCAGGCTGGGTGCAGGCCTATGGCTCAAAGCACACTGCCTGGCTTCAAAGTGGCCCCCTGTCCCCCAGCCACATGGCCAGGCCCTGCCTGGACCAGGCCTCAAAATGGCCCCCATCCACATGGCCAGGCCCCAACAACACCCCAAAAAGTCGAAAAACACACAAAAATCAGCACAATCCAATGCCATCCATGCCCTCAATGATGTTTAAATTCAAGAGGCCCCACAGAAAGACTAGGTCCATGCATCACTGAGTACCCCTGGGCATAATGGTTGAAAGCAAGGCAAACTGGGTGCAGGCCTGAGCACACTGCCTGGCTTCAAAATGGACCCTTGAGCCTTGACACCCACCACATGGCCAGGACCTGCCTGGACCAGGACTCAAAATAGCCCCCACCCACATGGCCAGGCCCCAACAACACCCCAAAAAGTCGAAAAACACACAAAAATCACCACAATCCAATGTCATCCATTTCCTCAATGATGTTTAAATTCAAGACACCCCACAGAAAGACTTGGTCCATGCACCACTGAGTACCCTGGGCCTAATGGATGAAAGCAAGGCAAACTGGGTGCAGGCCTGAGCACACTGCCTGGCTTCAAAATGGCCCCTTGACCCCCAGCCACATGGCCAGTTCCTGCCTGGACCAGGCCTCAAAATGGCCCCCACCCACATGGCCAGGCCCCAACAACACCCCAAAAATTCGAAAAACACATACAAATCACCACAATCCAATTCCATCCATGCCCTCAATGATGTCTAAATTCAAGAGACCCCACAGAAAGACTTGGTCTATGCACCACTCACTACCCCTGGGCCTACTGGCCAGTGAGGCTTTACAGGCACCCCAAAATTAAAAAAAATCAACATATAACAGTGAGCTAAAATTCCATGTCATAAATGAGAATTAAGTAAAAAAAAAATCACAGAAACATTTGTATCATGCACCCATGACTAACCCTGGGCCTACTGGATACTGTGGCTACCCACAATATGTATTTTTTTTAAGTTGTGAAAAAAGTTTTACAACTGCAGTTGCAGCAACTGCAATGCCCCAAACAAACAACACTAACTTACTTGTAAAATCTCAAGTCCAAAAGTGATCCAAACTCCAAAGTCCAAAAAGTCCTCAAATACAAATATCCAGCAGCAGCCACAAAAAGTAATCCTTCCAGCTCCAGATCCAAATCAAAAGTGACCAGGACATGGACAAAGCACTGGGAGGAGCCTGCTGGACAGGAACAGGAAGTTGGAGACTCTGGGGCACTTCCTTCCTCCCACCCCACCCCAAAAAATGGACTCCTTGCACCAAAAAGTGCAGCTAAATGTCAATCTGAGGAGTTATTCTGATCAAAATCATCATTTTCAGAAGGTTTATGCTGCCTGCGGTGGATTTCTTGTGCAGTATTGCAATTTTTGCAATTTCGGGAAAGGGAGCTGTTCAAATCTCCCGCCGGAAGTCAGCTGCGCGCCGCATCTACGTGTTCGGCATTGTTTACTCCCGCGATACGTGAGCGCGGGCCCTTATGACGTACTCGCGTTGTCAAACTCTCGCTTTGCAGGATGGTGGGCCGCGATGACGTATTCGCGGTCGAAAAACTCTTGCGCGATCACGCAGCAAGATCCAAAATGGCCCAGCACATGCAAACCGGGAGAAAAACAACTCGGCGAACACAGAATCACGGTAAGTCAACGCCGCGCGCACGATATTGTATTTTTCAATCGCGACCGAGCAAAAAAATCCGCCAGCTTGCGAATTTACGGATTTTTGGACAAATTCGCAGGATTCGCGGACCGCGAAATAGCCAAAAATCCGCAAATTCCGCGAACGAAACAGATTTTACGCCCACGCTTAGATATGACTGCATTGAACTCCAGGATTTTATTCACTGGGCAACATTGTATCTTCTGATATAGATCTACTCAAACACGATTTGTCCATACTACAGCACGGACAGTCACGGCTAAGTTTTATTATGTTGTTAAGCTGGACGCTGCAATCACTGTCCACTGGTTATGTGCCTTGGCGATTTATCAACAGTACGTCCTTGTTCTCTGCATGCAATCTAAGTAAAAAACAGATAACTAGGGCACAAAGGGGAGCAAAATATGCTATGCTGCATATTGAAAAACTGGACCAATTACCTTTTACTGTGGCAGAGTCACCATCCACTGAATGGTTAATCCATGGTCATATAACATTACTGGTCACAACTTTCCAGTTTCAGTATTGCCTAGAACAACAACAGGCAGGCAGATATGAAGCAATGGGTAGGGAATTCATCAAGTGATCTTGGGAATTGACATACATATTTCGATAAAGGAGTGGAGACATGGTAGTGTTTCTAAGCAGTGCAAACTGCGAGAACGCTTTAAGTGGATCTCTTATAGGCCAGCATAGCATGCTTCACGGGGCCTGTAACAGTTCAGTTGCAAACTTATCCTGTCATTTAAAAGGGTCCCCTGCTGCCGTGATTAATCCGGTGTTCAAGTTGCTTTCAAGTGGGAGTTACTTGATGCTGAATGATCAGGGTTGTTGTGGGATGCTCTGGGCATCGCGTATCGTGTCACTGGAGACTCCTGGGTTACTTGTTTTAGGCAAGTATTGTTTCCACCAACCCACACAGTTAGGGAGGTGCCATTATGGCCTTCGTTGAATGTTTCATTTATATGCTTTGATACTCTTAGCTGAATGAAAGCCATGCTTTTACAGCAAATCATGCTCTTAACCTCTGCCCGAGAGACTTTTGATCTCTAGGTCGCCATGTCCTCAGATAAGATACAGGCCCTTGTACGAACAAACAAGTTAATAACCTACGGTAACAATATATTTGTAAGAAACATAGGTTAGTTATAGATCCTTACTTTAGAATTACCCCAAGACGTCAGACTGGATCCAGAACGTTTTTCGTCAGCAGTACCCCCGCACGTCGAAAGGTGGCGTTGGTTGGCTTTGCGTTAGTTGTTGGTGTCGTGATCGCCCGGATGACGTTGCAGTAGTTACTTAGACTCCGACCTCGCGCGCTGACGAAAAGTGCTGTTGTAGTGACGACAGGGCCTTGCGTGCACACATTGCTATGTTAGCCTAAGCTTATTAGATGTTTAAACACCATTTTGCAAACAACAGTGGCCCCTTACAAGAGAAAAAATTCAATTCAATAAATATAGCCGCAATCGTTTCTATATTTGGTGTGACATGTCCAGCCGGACAGAGGTCCAATCTTTACTTTTGAAAGGTATGGGAGAGGAATTCTCCACAGTTCAACAAAGTGGGGCACAAGTCAGTACCCTACTCAAACATACACAGAAAATACAATGGACAACGTGAAACAAAGAAGGGCTTTTTGGCAAAAGCGGGCGGTTCTTCAACTTTCAGAATTCAAATAAAAGAACATAAATTTCATCATGCACTTTTACATGTTGAATGACACATGGTACATAAATGTATAAAGTGCGTAATTAGAGTCGACGGCGTTTCAATCCCAGTATCTAATCATGGGGATCATCATGAGGACATTTGTATAATGCCTAATTAAATCAAGCCTCATCTGCCTAAGGAGAAAGAGGGGAGAAGGAAACAAAAGTTAGGGGGATGGGGGTAGAAAGGATTACAGAATAGTTTCAACAAAATAGCCTAGAGCATTAATACCAACCGATTATGAGTGGTACGCCACCAAGCAGTCATGAGGTGGTCCATACAGGGGAGTGTCAAGTGCGGTGAGGAGATAGGCTGTCTAACGTAAGATACGGGCGGACCAGGACATTCATTACGTAAAAAGGTGTTCTACATGGAGCAGTGGCTAGTGTGACGAAACAGTGGTTCCGATTACCGTGAGGAATTGGTTATTGACGGAAGTGGGGCAAGGAAGAAGCCCGTGCGGTGTGGCGATGATCAGCGGCATGCTAACAACAGGAGAGGAGGGTGCTGCGACAACCGCAGTGATAACGGAGGCCCGACTGATACAGGGAAGCAGTTTAGACAAAAGGAGTGTTCGTGTCAGGAGGCTTACCGTAAGAGACACCGAGGGCGCTCTAAAAACCGAGTAGAATGCAGTGAAAGTACAGTAGCTGGTACCTATAATGAAAAGACTATCAATTATCGTAGTGATCTAAGTTTACACAAGTGGCAGCAAGGTGCAGTGGGCGCTTACCAGAGTCAGGTACCGAATGAGCGTCAACGAAGTAAGTGATCGCTTCAAATTAAGAAGGATTGCCTAGAAGGGGAATAAGGCAACAGTCAGAGAGGAACTAAGTCTCCTGTGGGGTAGCCATAAGGGTTACCATGTGTGTAGACTCACCGGGGGTACAGGAGCAGTGTCCGTCCGTCACGATGGAGTGGTGTGCAGGCCGAGAGCATGCAGCCATATTTGTGAGTGAGACGGCGATTCTGAATGGGCGTGAGAATCAAGGGGTAATGAGAATGGGAAAAGGACAAAGAATATAGAAGAATGGGCGGCCATCTTAAGATAGAAAAAGGACACAGAATTTAGGAGAATGGGCGGCCATCTTAAGATGGTGGTGAAACAGGTACATTAGAGGCATTGAGAGAGCAAATCACGCGTGGAAAAAACATTAATGAAAACAAAAATTATTAATAAACCAGAATAGAAATAAACAATTCTAAACAATGTTGTAGTGCATTGTATGCTTAGGACTGTGGGACAAGAGCAGTCCCGAATAGTAACCATATTTCGAATTAGTTCATATGAGGGGGGTCCACTCCTCCAGGAGGTTCAGGCCAGAAATCAGGCTATCCGTTTTTAGGATCCATCTAAGTTCCTCTTTGTTGAGTATCCGTGAGAGGTCTTCTTGAGAGTTTTCCGGATTTTATTGGATACTACAGAAAATGTGGTAACACAGACTAGTTTTTCTGTGTCTTTCTTGGGTCTGGTTTCCAGCAGGGTCTCACGTGGACAGTACCAAGCCCTTTTCATGGCGTTCCTGACCAAACGGCGCGGGTATCCCCTGAACAATAGTTTGGAAGTGAGTGTGCTAACCTCATTGAAATAGTCAATTTTTTGAGAACAGTTTCTTCAAAGTGTTAGGAATTGCGAATATGGGAGACTATCTTTCAGAGCTCTGGGGTGACAACTGCTGTAGCTTAATAGAGTATTACGTTCCGTAGGTTTACGGAATAATTAAGTGAAAAGAAGAGCGTCCTTGTGTTGGATACAGAGGTCTAAGAACGGGATACTGATGTTGCTGTGGGTAAGAGTAAATATCAGCCCATTACAATTGTTGTTAAGCCAGTGGAGGAAAGCTGTTAAGGTATCCACAGGGCCTCCCCAGATGAGAAAAATATCATCTATGTATCGTCTCCAGTTTGTTATCCCTTGATGGAATGGGTTGCTTGGGGGTAGAATGGTGTTGCACTCTAGCCAATCCATATAGAGAATCGCTAGGGTTGGAGCAAAAATAGCCCCCATTGAGGTGCCCCTAACCTGCTGATAATACTGGCTCTCAAATACAAAAACATTTCTGGTGAGGCAGATCTCTAACAGTTGAAGAATAAAAATAGTGGGTACATTGTGTGGACGAGGTCTGCTGTTGAGTATAGTTTCCATGACTAAAAGTGATTCTTTTTGTGGAATATTAGTATAAAGAGACTCCACGTCCAAGGTACATAGAGTCTCTTTATCTGGGTCAAAAGGGTGATTTTCAATTAGATTTATCATAGATGTGCTGTCTTTGATGTAGCATACAGTATTAGGTACAAAGCCCTTAAGAAAGAAATTCACATAGTGTCCCAGGGGTTCGAGAACAGAACCGCAACCTGAAACAATAGGCCTGCCGGGTGGTGTTTCTAGTCTCTTTTGCACCTTAGGGAGGGTGTAGATCACAGGGGTTCTAGGATTATAGACATTCAGAAAGTTGAATTCATGTTTGCTGAGGAAACCCTCTTCGAGGGCCTCAGTCGAAATCTGTTTGATAAGCACTTGTAATTCCTTAGTTGGATTAGTCGGTAATTTGCAATAATGGTCAGTGTTGGATAACTGACGTAGAAGCTCACTTTTATATTCTTCAATGCTTTGTAGCACAATACCGCCACCCTTATCTACTGGCTTAATGACAAGGCTGTTATTCTCATGCAATGTGGAAATGGCTGTTTTCTCATCCAAGGTGATATTATAAGGAATAAACAAATGTGATTTGGATAGTTGTGAAATTTCTTTAAGGACAACTTTTTCAAAAGTGGGGATCTCACTGGGGATCATATTGGATGTGGAGTTAAAGGTGGATGGAGGTCTGAAAGGTGTGGTAGTAATTTTGTGTGGGCCAGGGTTTTGTTCAAAGAAAGCACAAAGTCGTATCTTACGAAAAAAAACAAGTAATTCTGATTGTAGGTCAAGAAAGTTTGGATATGTAGTAGGGACAAAGGAAAGTCCTTTGCTTAAAATTGAAATTTCATGGCTGGACATGGTATGGGAGGAGAGGTTGAACACGGGGATGGTCATGTCCCTAATCTCAGTTGATGGTTCTATCCTATCTACTACCATTGGTAGAATTTGTGTCTGGTCTGTCTCTCGCCCGGGGATTGTACCACCTTGATTGTCGTCTCCCTCGACCTCTTTTCGGGGTTTCTGGTCCTACTCTCCCTAAAAAAAGGGGATTTGGGTTACGCCCAGAGGTATTCGTCCCCTCACCAGCCTCAGAATTGTCGGATGACTCGGCTGATGAATCAGAGATACCTACAAGTGTATTCCTCCTGTTGAAACGACCCCAAGGTTTGGTGTTCTGAGGGTTGTGATTAAAGTTACGATTAGTGTAGAAATCTTTTCGGAGATAGGGGTAAGCCCTTTCCTCTGTAAATGATTTTATGTCTTTCTTAAATTTGTTTGATATCTTGTTTTGTTCAATGCGATTCAATTCGAGTACAGTTTTCTTAACTTTCTCTAGGAGTTTTTTGGCATCTGGTACGGTGTTACTTTCATTAATTTATTTCTCTATATCCTTGATGATTTCACCCAGCTTTTTAAGTTCTTCGGAGGCTGTTTTAATACCAAGGACTAGCCAGTGCCTAGAGCATGTAGTACCTATGTGACTGAAACTGGAAATATATTTGGGGTTATCTGTGAACACTCCTGGTATATTTCTAACCTGAAGCCCCAATGGTATGGTGTTAGATTTGAGATACTCTGTCAGCATGAGTATCATTAATTCAAGACGAACAAATGTATTTCTTTGTTTCTCTAAATCCTCAGAGAGATTAGTAGCAGCGGTTACTGTGGGGTCTTCTGAGCCAGTGAATAGTGATGGACCTTCACATATCTTTTTAATATACTCATCCGAGTATAGTGGAGCGTGATTTGACATACCAGTGTACCTGTACTCGTGGGTGAGAAAAAAAGGGGGTGAGTGTAAGAGCGAAGAAGGATGTGGCTCACACGCATTTTCTGTAGTATCCAATAAAATCCGGAAAACTATCAAGGAGAATTGGCCCATTCTGAACTCCGGTAATCTAAAATTGGAAATGCCAATGTTTGCGTTCAAATAGAGTAAGAACCTGAAAGACCAACTTGTTAGGGCAGCTCTTCCCTGTGAAAACACCCCCAACATTACGCTAAATGATTTTTGGTCTCTCCCCCCCTTGAGGGGCCACTCCAAATGTGGCAACTGTGTTGTCTGCGATTATGTCATTGAATGCGAAGAATTTGTTTTTAAAGATGTGAAAAACACGCTTAAAACATTTACCAATTGCAACAGTTGTAATCTTGTGTATGCCATTCTGTGCCCGTGCGATATGATCTACGTGGGGCAAACAAAGCAAAAGATCAAATTACGGATTTCACAACACCGAAGCAGAATCCGTTGTAAAACAGCCAATGCCCCTCTGGTCGAACATTTTCTTGCCAAAGGCCACAATGACAGTGACATTCGATGGACTGTGATGAGCCAGGTGGTTCTACCCCCAAGAGGTGGCGACCTCTCACAGATGCTCAACAAAGAGGAACTTAGATGGATCCTAAAACGGATAGCCTGAATTCTGGCCTGAACCTCCTGGAGGATTGGACTCCCCTCATATGAACTAATTCGAACTATGGTTACTATTCGGGACTGCTCATTGTCCCACGGTCCTAAGCATACAATGCACTACAACATTGTTTAGAACGGTTTATTTCTATTTTGGTTTATTAATAATTTTTGTTTTCATTAATGTTTTTTCCACGCGTGATTTGCTCTCTCAATGCCTCTAATGTACCTGTTTCACCACCATCTTAGGATGGCCACCCATTCTCCTAAATTCTGTGTCCTTTTTCTATCTTAAGATGGCCGCCCATTCTTCTATATTCTTTGTCCGTTTTCTATTCTCATTACCCCTTGATTCTCACGCCTAATCAGAATCGCAGTCTTACTCACAAATATGGCTGCATGCTCTCGGCCTGCACACCACTCCATCGTGACGGACGGACACTGCTCCTGTACCCCGGTGAGTCTACACACACGGTAACCCTTATAGCTACTCCACAGGAGGCTTAGTTCCTCTCTGACCGTTGCCTTATTCCCCTTCTAGGCAATCCTTGCTTAATTTTAATCGATCACTTACTTCGTTGACGCTCATTCGGTACCTGACTCTGGTAAGCGCCCGCTGCACCTTGCTGCCACTTGTGTAAACTTAGATTACTACGATCACTGATAGTCTTTTCTTTATAGGTACCAGCTACTGTACTTTCACTGCATTCTACTCAGTTTTTAGAGTGCCCTCGGTGTCTCTTACGGTAAGCCTCCTGACACAAACACTCCTTTTGTCTAAACTGCTTCCCTGTATCGGTCGGGCCTCCGTTATCACTGCGGTTGTCACAGCACCCTCCTCTCCTGTTGTTAGCATGCCGCTGATCGCCGCCACACCGCACAGGTTTCTTCCTGGCCCCACTTCCGTCAGTAACCAATTCCTCACGGTAATTGGAACCACTGTTTCATCACACTAGCCACTGCTCCATGTAGAACACCTTTTTACGTAATGAATGTCCTGGTTCGCCCGCATCTTACGTTAGACAGCCTATCTCCTCACCGCACTTGACACTCCCCTGTACGGACCACCACATGACTGCTTGGTGGCGTACCACTCATAATCGGTTGGTACTAATGCTCTAGGCTATTTTGTTGAAACTATTCTGTAATCCTTTCTACCCCCATCCCCCTAACTTTTGTTTCCTTCTCCCCTCTTTCTCCTTAGGCAGATGAGGCTTGATTTATTTAGGCATTATACAAATGTCCTGATGATGATCCCCATGATTAGATAGTGGGATCGAAACGCTGTCGACTCTAATTATACACTTTATAAATTTATGTACCATGTGTCATTCTACATGTAAAAGTGTATGATGAAATTTCTGTTCTTTTATTTGAATTCTGAAAGTTGAAGAACTGCCCGCTTTTGCCTAAAAAGCCCTTCTTTGTTTCACGTTGTCCATTGTATTTTCTGTGTATGTTTGAGTAGGGTACAGGCTTGTGCCCCACTTTGTTGAACTGTGGAGAATTCCTCTCCCATACCTTTCAAAAGTAAAGATTGGACCTCTGTCCGGCTGGACATGTCACACCGAATATAGAAACGATTGTGGCTATATTTATTGAATTTAAGTTTTTTCTCTTGTAAGGGACCACTGTTGTTTGAAAAAGAACTGATTCCCAAGGTCCCTTGCTGACTTTATTGGGTGCCCTTGTTGTCTTCAGATATAAACACCATTTTGCAGCTTTTACATACGACACTGCATGTATCTGTTGTAAGTTAGCCTGCTTGAATTTTCTTCACATGAGAAAGGCTTATTTTCAACACCCCTATACTTACATTGCAACCTCAGTCTGTACAGTGTGTGCAGAAGCCTCCAAGGTTACCATAACAATGTAAGTTGTTATTCTGGCTGATCGGCCCACGCTCTAGACACAACATGCACACAGTTGCAGCGAACTGAAATTCTAGCGCCTTAAATATTGCACGGCATGCAAGATTAGAACAGTTGGAGAAAATCCTTTTCCACAGAGAGAGAGAGAGCTTTTGCTGATCCCAATGTGATTAACTTCTGCTGATCTTGGAGGTGTATGGGGTTCCCTATTCAAGCCTAAGAGACCTTCTATTATTATAAAACCTAGTTCCTAGTTGGGGAGGGTGGTACACAAGGCACTAGAGAACCTGTTTCCACTATCATTATAATATGATTTCTCCCTTTGTGTTTTATGGAGTTGTAACAATGCTGATGGTATTATTTTTAATCATATGCATGCTTGCGTTAGCAAAAACTACTGCATCTTAGAGCACGTCGTTAAAATAAACATTTTAAACTTTTCCCTGTCTCTATTTACTCACGTTGTGGACTGATAAGAGGATAAAACAAAAGAGTGTTCTTGGTTCCCACCATTCCTGGGAGTAACCTAAGTCGGATGTTCTGGGTTGTCTAATCATTGATAGCTTCGCTATAGGACGGAGAGCTAATGAGACACTGATGCTAGTCAGTTAGGGGTTCTAGGTACTGAGGTGAGTTTTTTGGTACACCACAATTCACTGAGGTCCTGGGTCTCTATGCACAGTTCTGTGTATGAGCAGAATCCCCGCAACATGGCACCCCTAAAGATGTGGTCTTATATTTGAGACTCTCGAGTAGTGCTTATAACAGTCCACAACACCCTCATTACTGTTTCCGGTTGACAGTGGTGATGGATTAACCTACCTATATGGTTTAGGTATAGGTTTATTCAAGTTTGATGTTTTAAAAAGGTTCTTTATTTGAATTACAACCCGTTTGTGCTACATTTTCTGTAGATTGTTTTTTCACTCCTGTGTCCTGATGGGTGACGTTGACATACCCCAGCATAGGATTCCAATTCCGGTCGGAAAATGTTCAGTCTGACTGGGACCGGGAATTCAGACCGACCGACACCGTCCGGCACCGTACGACACGTGTAGTCAGAGATTTACAACCGAGCCGCACGGAGGTAAGCCGTACGACCGAACCGTACAGTAACAAGCGATCCGGCCAGAAAAATGACGCGATTCGCACTGACCGACACGTACCTGTGGGGAAACAAGACCGACACGTACACCCGAAGTCTGACACGCGCAGTATGATGTAACGCGTGTGAAACACGACCGAATCGCACGGAGCACAAACCGTACGACCGACACGCACAGAAAACGGGGAGCCGAAGCAACCGAGTCCTCCGCGACCGAAACGTACGCCACAGATGAAACGCATCAGAAAGTCAGCATAAACGACTGGGAGAAGCCCGCACAAACGAACAGCAGTGTCCGTCTCGGTCGCAAGAACATCTCCTTCATGACTACAAAACACAAATGAAAAAACACAAAAAAGGACCAAACAAGCAATCACAAGTCAATAAATACAAAAAACCAAATTTGGTTCAAAGACACACCCACAACTCCACCTATATAAAGGCCACAAATTCCCTACAATGATCCTTTGCAATTCCCACAGACAGCCCAGCACAGAACAGCAGACACCAACCACAGACACATCCACAAGTCATCCATCACACAAGCCTCACACCATTTGCACCTCTCTAAAAGCACCCACAAACACACACAAAAACTCACACTCACTCACCCTCACTTGCACACACACACACACACACATCAATCCCCACCACCACCCATCACCATGCCCCCAAAGAAGAATCCAAAGTTCACAGACAGTGAGTTGGAAGTCCTGGTAGACAAAATCATCATAGTAGAGCCACAGTTGTTTGGTACATTGGTACAACAGACCCCTATGTCCCAGAAAACCAAGATGTGGGAGAGGATCGTCGACAAGATGAATGCACAAGCACCAATGTTGCGCACAAAGGATGACATCCAGAACAGGTGGTATGATGTGCGCAGGAGGGTCAAGAACCTCATCCGCAAGGACCACAAGTTGACTAATCGCACTAGCAGCGGTCTCCTGCCAAACCAGTATACTTCCAGTCCTGGGAGGAGAAGGTGCTGGAGATCCTACCACCAGAGAGCGTACATGGACTATCAGACATCCCAGAGCCTGGTGAGTACACAACCTATATACTCAATATTGTGTGCCAATACACACACATCACTGGCAAGGGGACAGCCAAACCATGCACCGTTAACAAACCCACACTAACCAGAAGAGAATCATCCCAAGATGTGTAAGCTTGTCATTCAAACACAATACCTGCCATCACATAGTGATATATAACTGTGTCAGAACATGTACAAACCTAACAACAAATAGAGCAAGGCCGTGGCACTAATCTAACTAATAAACACTGTCAGGCAATTTGCCACCAACACACCACCCCACATGGAGGCTGACTGCCAGGAAGGAAATGTGGGAATGCTGGGGAAGTGAGTGTAGCCAAAAACATGATGGGAGTTGTAGTCACAGAAAATGCACCCCCACCCAATTGGCCCATCACCAACACTCAGAACCATGCTCACATCACAGGGAGTGGAAAATAACTCACAAGATGGCTGACACTGGGTACTGCTGTGGGGAGAACCAGCCCCTGTTGGGAGTTGTGTTCAAGCAAACAGCAGGGCACCACTGCCGGACATCCTGAAAGACAACTTACCCTCCTTGCAATGGAAGCAAGTTTCATGGTGGGATATCTGGCTGGGTGGAAAGGAGGACTGGCAGCTCTGACCATACTTCCCAGCAGGTTTTGTCACACACACCCCTTAACACAAGCTCCACACAACGCACCTAGGATAATACATTGCCTCACACTCCATTGAAATAGCCCACAAAGATCGACCACACTGGCTTCTGCAATGTGAAGCACATGAACATTTTTGGGACTTGTATCCAAACAAACACCAGGACACCACTGTCAGCCATCTTGTCTGCACAGGGACACTCACTCACAGGGAAGCAGAGTCAACAGGAAGGAAGGGTGAGTATGCTGGGAAGGGGGTGTAGCCAAGAGCATGATGGGAGTTACAGTCACAGCTCAATTTCCCCCACCCACATGGGCCAACAAGCTCACCCTGAACCATGCACACCTCACAGGGAGTGAAAAGCCACTCCATGATGTCTCACACTGGGCTCTGCTGTGTGAAGCACATGGACATTTTTGGGACTTGCATCTAAACAAACACCAGAACACCACTGTCAGCCATCTTGTCTGCACAGGCACACTCACCAAGAGCATGATGGGAGTTGCAGTCACAGCTCAATATCCCCCACCCACATGGGCCAGCAAGCTCACCCTTCACCATGCACAACTTACAGGGAGTGAAAAGCCACTTCCAAGATGTTTCACACTGGGCTCTGCTGTGGGGAGCACAAGGCCCTGCTGAGAACTGTGCACCAACAAACAGGAGTACAATGTCAGCCATCTCATACTCCATTGAAATAGCCCACAAAGATCGACCACACTGGCTTCTGCAATGTGAAGCACATGAACATTTTTGGGACTTGTATCCAAACAAACACCAGGACACCACTGTCAGCCATCTTGTCTGCACATGCACACTTACTCACAGGGAAGCAGAGTCAACAGGAAGGAAGGGTGGGTGGGTATGCTGGGAAGGGGTGTAGCCATAAGCATGATGGGAGTTGCAGTGGCAGCTCAATATCCCCCACCAATATGGGCCAGCAAGCTCACACTGAACCATGCACACCTCACAGGGAGTGAAAAACAACTTCCAAGATGTCTCACACTGGGCTCTGCTGTGGGGAACACAAGGCCCTGTTGGGAACTGGGTACAAATAAACTACAGGACACCGCTCACTGATATCCTGAGAGTCAACATACACACTGCAAGGTTGGCATGCTTCATGGTGAGAGAACTGGCCTGGGGGGAGAAGGAGGTCAGGATTTCATCCAACAACCAACAAAACTGTCTATTCACACAACGTCTCAGCAAAACACACATCGCACACATGGGACCAGTCACTCTCAAAGTTAATGGGCTGGTAAGATGGCTGACACATGGCCATGGGAAAGGATATTCCTGCAAATCACCCACATGCACTGGCCAAACCAAACACGTACACACTCACAGCCATTGCAACTGTAACACAGTATGGGGATGCAGTGTCCTGGGAGGCCTCCTGGCCTGGCTGTGAATGTGTGTCATGCACATGGAAACTGTAGAGAATCAGACAGACCACATAGCACAAAACACACTGGAACCCACAGACATCATTGGCAGGGGACACCTGATAGTGAATGAAATGGACACACCAATCTAGCTGACACTGTAGCATGGTGTCATTCACACAAGGTGCTGTCCTGAGCTGAATTCCACCCCTACATTGTTCTGCAACATATGCATACTGCATTCAACACACCACTCACTGCCATAGACACTGTAGACACAAGGACTAACCTGGACTGCATTGGAGGAGACATGCTCCTCAAAGCAGTAAAATAGCAAATGTGGGTCCAACCGCCCCACCAATTCCTCAATCAGCGGCCTGGTGAAGCGGTACCATCAGATGCGTTCCACCATGGTTGCAAGGTCAGAGAATGGTCTATGGACAGCTGGTGCCCTGCAGCACATAGGTGAGCATAGAACAATTGTCAGTCCCCACACCTATGTGGCATTCACAATACTCAACATCACATGATGAGACACAAGTACTTGATGTGTGTGCCGTTGTGTATGTTGATAACGTGTAGCTAGAGAAACTCTAGTTTCATCCCTGAGTAGGCACACATTGTTTGTCGACCTCCCTTAAGTAAAGAAAAGACGACTTTGATGAAGTTCCTTATGTTTCTTGGTTTTATTTCATTTTTCAGAATTTCTTTTTTCAAAATTTCTTAGAATAAGGCAGATTCACATAACTGTCATTTAAATCATTTTCCAACATTCCAGTTCAGGCACTGTCTAATGAGTATGTCCAATGCATTTCGGGCATTTAGAAACCTGCCCTTCATCAGGGACTTGACACTAGAAGCAAAATAAATATGAACACAATTTAGTAAATTATAGTGATTAGATAGGCAAACACGCGTGGTTATTAACATTATAACCTGAACCTTTTGTACATGAGGACGGTTAAACAGCAAGCACTATGCAACACAGTAATCATGACTGTTGATACAAAGTTACGCAAATGACCGTTGATACAAGGTTACGCATATGACAAAGAGAATGGCTCGGTATATCACTTACATGCCTGTGTTCAAAGTATTGGGTGAAATCTAGAAAAACAAAAGTTGTGAAAAACGGGGTTAAGACTACTACGCTAGATATGGGGTGGTTCAAGATGAGTAGTTTAACCTAGCAGAGGAATATGAACTGACCTGCTTAAGATTGGTGAATACATTCGGTCCGGTACTCGTCTCCGCCAAAACGCCGGCTGAACACTTGGGTTTGCCGCGTTCATTATATTCAAAATAACTAAGTCATGTGACTAGTCACATGGGTATCGGGACACTGTGAAAAGACTACAGCGTAGGAAAATCTACTCGTATTGCAAGGAAAACCTCGCGCATGGAGTTTTTTTAGAAAAAGAATTGTGGACAAATTGTTTGGATAAAAATATATGTTAAATCCTATTCTCGAAGCGGGAGCAACAAACGTGTAAATTATTTATTTTTTTATAAAAAGTGGAGGATAGACTAGGGGAGGGTTCGAACTACGGTATGAGTAGTCAGGGGTCCTGTGCGCTATTCATGGAGCCATGGGGAGGGTAATAAGAATCGTGCTGAGGAGATCGTGTCAGTGTGTGTGATGGTGGGAAACAAACACAATGACAACAAGAAGGTATTCAGAGCAATACAATCATAAATCATAAATAACATGAGAATTCAATCCTCTCGTTGAGTCCTATAGGTTTCTGGGTTGATAATTTATGAATCCAGTAATTCTCTCTTTGAAGCAGAAATTTATTATTGTCTCTGCCTTCGATTTTCAACACAGTTTCAAGAACTATAAACTTAACTTGGGAGACATTATGCTGGGACTCCACAAAATGTGCAGATAAAGCTGATTTTGAGTTTTTCAGTCGAATGTTTGATTTGTGTTCTGTTAAGCGTACTTTCAATTTGCGTTCAGTTTTTCCTACATACAGCTTCCCACAGGGACACTTTATGCCGTAAATCAAATTACTAGAATCACAGGTTGCACTGACTTTGAGTTTGATAGGATATCCTTGTGTAGGATGATTAATGATGTTTCCTTTAATAGTGTTATTACAGTTGCCGCAGTTTAAACAAGGCTTTGTTCCAGAGAATGAACCTGTTTGTCTTGGTTTGTATTGAACTATTTCTCCCAGATTCTTGGCCCTAGTAAATGCAAAAATCGGTGGTTGACTACATGAATCTCTGAAATCTGGTTCCATATTAAGGATGGCCCAATGTTTGGTGATGATCCGCTTAAATTTTTTACTGCTAGTTGAATATTTGGAGACCACTACTGTTCGTGATTGTTCTTTTTTGATGGTAGGTGTTAGGAGTTGGGCTCTATCCATATTCTCAATTCTCTCTTTAGTTGTTTCAACTAAGGTCTTCGGGTAGCCTCTGCTGGTAAATTTGGTTGACATTTCTGAGAGTCTCTGTTGAAGGGTGGTTGAATCTGAGGTAATCCTTTTAACTCTTGCCATCTGAGAATATGGCAGATTACGTATCAAGTTGGGTTCGTGAAAGCTGGAATACAGTAGCATGTTGTTCCTATCAGTGGGCTTAACATACAGATCAGTTATAAATCCTTGTGAAGTTACTGTGATTCTCGTGTCAAGAAAGTTGACTGAGGTATCCGATATGTTCCAGGTTAGCTGGATACGTGGATCAATTGCATTAAAGTTGTTCAGTTCCATTTTCAATGATTCCTCCGTGTCAGTCCAAATGATGAAAAAATCATCAATGTATCTTGCGATCATTTTGAGATGTTTAGTCCAGTTTATGTTATTGAGAATATGTTGATTTTCATACCATTCCATGAAGATATTGGCGTATACGGGGGCCGCTGAGTTTCCCATAGCCATCCCGGTAAGCTGTTGGTACCAATCATTTTTGATCTTAAAGTAGCTGTGGTACAAAGTGTAGTACATCAGTTCCATAAGAAATAGTTGAAATTGTTGGTCTAGATCTGTTTTCAATAACGCTGATTCAATGGCCTCAATCCCCATGTCATGGGGTATACTCGTGTATAAACTACAGACATCCGCAGTGCATAGGAGTACTTTTTCTGTGATGTTAAAAGGTATTTTTTGTAGTTGCAATAAAAAATCTGTAGTATCTTTGATATGTTTGTGCTGCTTGTACTGACGGTTGTAGGTATTTATCAATAAGTTGACCAATAGGTTGATGGAAACTCCCTTTGGTGGAAACTATTGGTCTCATGGGGGGGTTTTGGATATCCTTGTGTATTTTGGGCGTCATTCTTAGGGAAGGGCTTTTGGGATTTGAAGTGGTTAAGAAAGTTTTGGTTCTTTCTGTAATGGTTCCTTCTTTGTGAGCACGCTCAATGATATCTTTCAACGTGGTGTAGTACTCCATCGTGGGGTTAGTAGTAAGTTTGTTATACGTTGTCGTATCATTAATGTGTTCCATCACTTTATGGTCATACATAGTAGTGTTCATTATGACGATAGCTCCCCCTTTATCAGCCTTCGTAAGGGTAATTTTTTCATTTGTAGATATTCTTCTTAGAGTATCCAAATCTTTTTGAGTGATATTTCTTTTGGATGGTTTGCGATGTTTGATTTTATTGAGATCTTGTTTAACCATGTTTTCAAACAAATCTAGTGTTTTATGGCTCATTGGTGCTTGAAATGAGCTTTGTGGTCGTAATCCCAACAGTTGGTCTTTCTCTTGAGGTGGGCGTTCCGGTATGACATTATCAAAAAAATGCCTAAGTCTAAGTTTCCGCATCAACTTAAAGAAACTGACCTCCAGTTCCAACTGGTCGGTGGACGTGGTCGGTACAAAGGAAGTACCTTTTTGTAGTAGTTGTAATTCGTGAGTATTAAATCTTTGGTCACTAATGTTAATGACTAGGTGTTCAGTGGTTAGGTTTTCTTCGGTTTCTTGTCTTTCTCCTTGGTTGTCACTGATGTGCTTCGTGTATTGGGAGGTTCCCTTTCTTTCTCTTTTTCTTTTCCCTCTCCGGGGTCTCCTTTTTGGGATTGACCCTGTTCTAAAAAAGGACTCTTATCAGGTATTTTGCCTGATAAGAGTCCTTTTTTAGAACAGGGTCAATCCCAAAAAGGAGACCCCGGAGAGGGAAAAGAAAAAGAGAAAGAAAGGGAACCTCCCAATACACGAAGCACATCAGTGACAACCAAGGAGAAAGACAAGAAACCGAAGAAAACCTAACCACTGAACACCTAGTCATTAACATTAGTGACCAAAGATTTAATACTCACGAATTACAACTACTACAAAAAGGTACTTCCTTTGTACCGACCACGTCCACCGACCAGTTGGAACTGGAGGTCAGTTTCTTTAAGTTGATGCGGAAACTTAGACTTAGGCATTTTTTTGATAATGTCATACCGGAACGCCCACCTCAAGAGAAAGACCAACTGTTGGGATTACGACCACAAAGCTCATTTCAAGCACCAATGAGCCATAAAACACTAGATTTCTTTGAAAACATGGTTAAACAAGATCTCAATAAAATCAAACATCGCAAACCATCCAAAAGAAATATCACTCAAAAAGATTTGGATACTCTAAGAAGAATATCTACAAATGAAAAAATTACCCTTACGAAGGCTGATAAAGGGGGAGCTATCGTCATAATGAACACTACTATGTATGACCATAAAGTGATGGAACACATTAATGATACGACAACGTATAACAAACTTACTACTAACCCCACGATGGAGTACTACACCACGTTGAAAGATATCATTGAGCGTGCTCACAAAGAAGGAACCATTACAGAAAGAACCAAAACTTTCTTAACCACTTCAAATCCCAAAAGCCCTTCCCTAAGAATGACGCCCAAAATACACAAGGATATCCAAAACCCCCCCATGAGACCAATAGTTTCCACCAAAGGGAGTTTCCATCAACCTATTGGTCAACTTATTGATAAATACCTACAACCGTCAGTACAAGCAGCACAAACTTATATCAAAGATACTACAGATTTTTTATTGAAACTACAAAAAATACCTTTTAACATCACAGAAAAAGTACTCCTATGCACTGCGGATGTCTGTAGTTTATACACGAGTATACCCCATGACATGGGGATTGAGGCCATTGAATCAGCGTTATTGAAAACAGATCTAGACCAACAATTTCAACTATTTCTTATGGAACTGATGTACTACACTTTGTACCACAGCTACTTTAAGATCAAAAATGATTGGTACCAACAGCTTACCGGGATGGCTATGGGAAACTCAGCGGCCCCCGTATACGCCAATATCTTCATGGAATGGTATGAAAATCAACATATTCTCAATAACATAAACTGGACTAAACATCTCAAAATGATCGCAAGATACATTGATGATTTTTTCATCATTTGGACTGACACGGAGGAATCATTGAAAATGGAACTGAACAACTTTAATGCAATTGATCCACGTATCCAGCTAACCTGGAACATATCGGATACCTCAGTCAACTTTCTTGACACGAGAATCACAGTAACTTCACAAGGATTTATAACTGATCTGTATGTTAAGCCCACTGATAGGAACAACATGCTACTGTATTCCAGCTTTCACGAACCCAACTTGATACGTAATCTGCCATATTCTCAGATGGCAAGAGTTAAAAGGATTACCTCAGATTCAACCACCCTTCAACAGAGACTCTCAGAAATGTCAACCAAATTTACCAGCAGAGGCTACCCGAAGACCTTAGTTGAAACAACTAAAGAGAGAATTGAGAATATGGATAGAGCCCAACTCCTAACACCTACCATCAAAAAAGAACAATCACGAACAGTAGTGGTCTCCAAATATTCAACTAGCAGTAAAAAATTTAAGCGGATCATCACCAAACATTGGGCCATCCTTAATATGGAACCAGATTTCAGAGATTCATTTAGTCAACCACCGATTTTTGCATTTACTAGGGCCAAGAATCTGGGAGAAATAGTTCAATACAAACCAAGACAAACAGGTTCATTCTCTGGAACAAAGCCTTGTTTAAACTGCGGCAACTGTAATAACACTATTAAAGGAAACATCATTAATCATCCTACACAAGGATATCCTATCAAACTCAAAGTCAGTGCAACCTGTGATTCTAGTAATTTGATTTACGGCATAAAGTGTCCCTGTGGGAAGCTGTATGTAGGAAAAACTGAACGCAAATTGAAAGTACGCTTAACAGAACACAAATCAAACATTCGACTGAAAAACTCAAAATCAGCTTTATCTGCACATTTTGTGGAGTCCCAGCATAATGTCTCCCAAGTTAAGTTTATAGTTCTTGAAACTGTGTTGAAAATCGAAGGCAGAGACAATAATAAATTTCTGCTTCAAAGAGAGAATTACTGGATTCATAAATTATCAACCCAGAAACCTATAGGACTCAACGAGAGGATTGAATTCTCATGTTATTTATGATTTATGATTGTATTGCTCTGAATACCTTCTTGTTGTCATTGTGTTTGTTTCCCACCATCACACACACTGACACGATCTCCTCAGCACGATTCTTATTACCCTCCCCATGGCTCCATGAATAGCGCACAGGACCCCTGACTACTCATACCGTAGTTCGAACCCTCCCCTAGTCTATCCTCCACTTTTTATAAAAAAATAAATAATTTACACGTTTGTTGCTCCCGCTTCGAGAATAGGATTTAACATATATTTTTATCCAAACAATTTGTCCACAATTCTTTTTCTAAAAAAACTCCATGCGCGAGGTTTTCCTTGCAATACGAGTAGATTTTCCTACGCTGTAGTCTTTTCACAGTGTCCCGATACCCATGTGACTAGTCACATGACTTAGTTATTTTGAATATAATGAACGCGGCAAACCCAAGTGTTCAGCCGGCGTTTTGGCGGAGACGAGTACCGGACCGAATGTATTCACCAATCTTAAGCAGGTCAGTTCATATTCCTCTGCTAGGTTAAACTACTCATCTTGAACCACCCCATATCTAGCGTAGTAGTCTTAACCCCGTTTTTCACAACTTTTGTTTTTCTAGATTTCACCCAATACTTTGAACACAGGCATGTAAGTGATATACCGAGCCATTCTCTTTGTCATATGCGTAACCTTGTATCAACGGTCATTTGCGTAACTTTGTATCAACAGTCATGATTACTGTGTTGCATAGTGCTTGCTGTTTAACCGTCCTCATGTACAAAAGGTTCAGGTTATAATGTTAATAACCACGCGTGTTTGCCTATCTAATCACTATAATTTACTAAATTGTGTTCATATTTATTTTGCTTCTAGTGTCAAGTCCCTGATGAAGGGCAGGTTTCTAAATGCCCGAAATGCATTGGACATACTCATTAGACAGTGCCTGAACTGGAATGTTGGAAAATGATTTAAATGACAGTTATGTGAATCTGCCTTATTCTAAGAAATTTTGAAAAAAGAAATTCTGAAAAATGAAATAAAACCAAGAAACATAAGGAACTTCATCAAAGTCGTCTTTTCTTTACTTAAGGGAGGTCGACAAACAATGTGTGCCTACTCAGGGATGAAACTAGAGTTTCTCTAGCTACACGTTATCAATGTTTACTTGACGTCGGTAGGACCCGCGACGCCTCCTGGTAGAGCACCAACTAACAATAAGAAACAATTCTACAATTTGAGTTAAACCTTTGTTGAAACATTAGCTGTGCATCAACTACTACAAGTGCCGTTGTGTATGGACATATATGTCACCAACATGCCCATCATCTAACATCTCAGTTCAACATGTGTACACAACAAGTTTAATGTTGTGCTATGGCAAATCATTAGGCTGTGTCACATAATCTATGTACTGCGGTCACGGCCCAAACACACACCACAATGACAAGTGAGGACAGATGTGTCCAAGGCATCACAGCTCTTCGGAAGGTAGATTCCCAGGGACCCTAGTTTGACAAATGGCCACTGGCACGACATGGCATATCATGGACATGCCACTAAACAACAATGACTCCAACGGGTAGTGGCCCCTGTTGTCTCTGCAGGACATACATGGACAAATTTGAGACACACACACAAACACCATCAATGTTGATGCACACACCACATGGACGTGGAGACTGTATCCCATTGGGCACATGGAATTAGAGACATCTGAAACACAACATGTACACAGACTGTATGTACATCACAATTGCGGCAATGGGTCACTCTGTGATGTACATGCCATCCCACCTATCACTCGTGGGGTATGTGACATGACATAAACATATGCACACAAGAGATGTGACCATACCACATGCTCTGAACTGACCAGGTGCACATCAATGTGGTCATGTGCACAACACACAAAGGATTCTGTCCCCATGAACACGTGCTCAGCCTGGGAGTGGCTGCCCCTAAGTGCCACCCAACAAACCACATGTTGACCCCCACACACACAGGAAATGCAGCCTAGTCTGACTTAGGATACAGTGTGGCACAGGCGGTGGTGTTTTGGCTGTGCACATGAATCCATGGCAGGTAATTGTGGCTGGAATCCGTTTACCAGTGACAAATATGCTGACCGATGCATGTGACTTGTACAGGCATGGGCCCTACAGCAATGGAGCGAGCCGTGCGCATGTATTGCCTATTGGAGAGTATGGAGGCGGGTGTGTGTTGTTTTTCAAAATAAGCACCGTACAGCAATTGACTGAGCAGTGCGCACGCATTGCCTATTGAAGAGTATGGAGACGGGTGTGTGTTGTTTTTCAAGATACACGCCGTACAGCAATGGACCGAGCTGTGCGCACGCATTGCCTATTGAAGAGTATAGAGACGGGTGCGTGTTGTTTTTCAAGATACGCGCCATACAGCAATGGACCGAGCCGTGGACACGCATTGCCTATTGAAGAGTATTGAGACGGGTGCGTGTTGTTTTTCAAAATACGCGCTGCACAGCAATGGACCGAGCCTTGCGCACGCATTGCCAATTGACTGTCATGGAGATGGATGCGTATTTTGAACTAATACAAATCTAATCGTGTGCATCAAATTCAGTTGGCTCAATGCAACAATGCTGCAAACTCAATGGTGTAATCAATGTTAATATTTGAACGATGCGGAAGGCGTGTACGAGTAGTGCAGTTAAAGGGATTGGGCAAAAGCATAAGATGCAAACGTGTCGGACCTATCACTTTGAATGCATGGGACACAGCCTACCTCTGCAGCAAAGATATAAGGCTGTCTGGTCCCCTGAGAGCTCACTTGCCTGCACTGCATGCTACAGATCCACAACTCTCTGCTACTACTGCTGCTGTCTCTGCATCCTCTGGCTACTGTAATGGCACATACTCTGTAGAGGGCTCCTGCCTTCACAGAGGAGGAGAACCAGGCCCTGCTGGATGGGGTTCTTCCACAGTACTGTAAGCTGTATGGGAAACCAGGGGAGCATGTGAGTGTGCAGTCCACTGCCTTCCTAATTATGCATGTTGTCTGATTAGCAGTACTAGCAGTGTGTACACCAGTGGCTAGCTTGCTCACTGAGTAGTTTTCACCCCCAAAGTGTGTATTTACAAGCACTGAACAGGTACAGTGCAGTCACAGTGCATCTTTTTCTTCCCAGGCAATGTTTCCTTGTTGTAACTTCTGGACAACTGTTCATAGCTATAGATACACTACCTGTGTCGATCATAAGCCTCTGTGATAGAGATCTGTAAATCAAACTGTGTAATGCACCAATATGTTGCATGTGTACGTATGGCCTTTTCACTTTGTCATCCTCACAGGTTGATGCCCACCAGAAGCCGGAAATCCCATCGCCCGAGCAGTCAGATCAGTGGGGGTCTACAAGCGCGGGATCCGCAACTGACAGAAGAGGTGGCAGGACCTCCGTGGCTGGACCCGGAGGATCGCAAGGGTCCAGCAGAAGCTGTCACCTCCTCGTAGGAGGGGCGGACACCGACCCTGTCCCACCACATGCTCCAGATTCTGGCAGTGGTCTTCCCTAACCTGGATGGGCAGCTGAAGGCCAGACAGCAGCAAGGAGGGGGTAAGTGCTAGCCTTTTCAGAGAACTATGTCTCACATGCTCTTTGCAATCCTTTAGCCTGGTTACACTCCCTCAGTACGTCTGTCTTGTGGTCCAGGACTCATGTCCCTCACTTGTGTCATGCCCCCTCCTCATCTCATACACAGGTGTGGCCCTAATAGTCTGTGACTCAGGTCACTTGGGTACTGCGTCCTTTAAGTTACCTGAGGTTGAATTTGGGGCCAGCATCCATTACAGGAACTTTGCAGTTGGCTCAATGGGTGGTACAATTGCTCACACAATGACTGTGATCTGACATGTACTCTGTGTGTGCCATTAATATGTGTTCCTAATGCTGCTATGACTCACCACATGTGTAGGGTATTTGCCACACACCCATGATGCAAGTGAGATCAATGTTGGAGCCTCTGACGGATGTACATCATGTGTGTCACACATGCATAGCCACCTGCATAGTGTGCAGGGTAATACCATGTTGCACATGCACCAGGACAGTAATGCCTACTCCAGCCATCGAATGCTCTATGTTCTCCCACTCCCATGTGTCAGCTCACATATTGGGCATTGTGAAAAGTGCCTTCATGTGTCTGCCTCTGTGTCATTGTGGTGTGGCTTTGCAAAGTGGACTCCTGGAGGGTTTTAACAGTTTGGGGTGGGCAGCCATCTGAGATGTGACAATAGGATCTGCACATTGGTTCATACATAGGTGTGTCTCCCCTTGACTGTGCACATTGGTGCATG
Source organism: Lissotriton helveticus (assembly GCF_964261635.1). Lineage (NCBI taxonomy): Eukaryota > Metazoa > Chordata > Amphibia > Caudata > Salamandridae > Lissotriton > Lissotriton helveticus. The sequence continues at coordinate 606,471,093 of NC_136072.1, read as the reverse complement.
CAACATTACGGTGCAGGCTGATTTTGTTGCGTCTCATCAGACTGTGAACTGCCCATGTGTAGGGATTCTTGTTTTCAGTCACTGTGATGTCTCATTTCTTTCATGTGTGATCATCTGAGTCCTCATGATGTGGGTGGCAGATTGTGAACATGTTTACTTGTCATCTACAGAGCTTGCATTCCCCAAAGACCTTTCATTGTTACAAAGTGCAGACAGTTGTTGTGTGGATGCACTGTCCCTGTGACAGGAGACAGTAAAGACTGACTCACCAGACAGGCCTGTGCCATGGCATACAACTTGCGAACATGTGATCCGGCAGTAGTGTCAGCTGTCCTGCATGAACTCAATTGTCGCATTGACTATCAGGACATGAGAACATCATTGTGTCTGGTGATGGAAGCATATCCCGCATATCGACATAGACTCTGCCCATCCCTTTTCCTGACACATGTACTGAGTCATTGGCTGGGGATGGCATGTGTGTGGAGTGACACATTTCAATGTGTTATCTTGGATGTCCAACAACTGTCTATGTGGTGCGTATGTGCACAAATGATTGGTGGCATCAAACATGCGCCAGATAGATGTCTCCATGGATATGAGTGAAATGAGGGGAGTATTGGAGTGGCAGACAGTCTAGTGTCTTGTTCATATAGGTGTTTGCACCATTGGCAAATGATGTGTAGGCTTGCTCTGAGATGTGCTCTACTTAGTGTGGTGTGTCAGGTCAATACAGTTGACTGATGGGGATCTGTTTCTCCTGCTTACTTACAGATACATCTAAAGCCACAAGAGAGACAGCTCCATGGACCAGGAGGAGCAGCAGAGCAACACTGGGCCATTCGCCGAGGATTCAGAGGAGGCCAGTGGCACGGAGGGTGAGGGGAGCCACTACAATGAGACCTCAGCGCCATCCACCTCAGCTGAGGAACACTGCTCGTCGGATGATGAGACCCTTGTGGAGGCGGGTGCCAGCAGTCAGCAGACAAGCAGATCTGTCCCTGCCACCACCACCACCACCATCACCCTCCCATCTGCTCCAATCCCAGAGGTCCGTGGAGAGTCCCATGTCAGGGACCATGTCTCCTTTGCGCCAGGCACCGCACCCCCTGCCACTATCTCCCCTGCTGCCCTGAGTGTGAAGTCTGGGACTTGCTTAAACAAGCATGTAGGGCAGACATCTATGCTGAGTGTCGTCCATACACACACCAGTATTTTGACACAACTGGTGTCGTTCATGAAGGGCATCTCTTCCAGGATGTCTGCCCTACAGCGGACCAACCAGTCCATGGACTGCTCACTGACGGCAGCAGTGTCCCTTCTCCAACAGTCCCTCATCCCTCCTACCTCTGCCACATCCTCAATCCCCACTACCCTACCTGTCCCAGGCACGCACACACCGGCACAGACACAGGCAGCACACAGACACGCAAGCCATGATCAAAATGTACACGCAAACACAGTCAGGGGACTGATACCTCACTCACAGGGGCTAGTGAGCAGACAAACACACAGGCATCCACGAGCACTCCGCAGTCCTCAGATACCTCTCCCTCCAAAACCCCTTCCCTTGCCACACCTGCAACCCCCACCTCCAAGCAGCTCTTCCTCTTTGACCTTGGCCTCTTCCCTGCCGACCGATCAGATAAAATTCGCAAGGGGAAGAGACACTCAGCAAGCACAGAGGGGACTGTTCCTCACACCCAGACCCCCTCCACCAGGCACAGGCAGACTAAGGCCCCCACTCCCAAGTCCATCCGGAGCAAGGCCCCACCACCAACACATAGCTCTACCACACTGTCTCTGTCCTCCAGCCCCCAGCCCACCACTCCACAGGTTCCCCCGCCATACCCTGCCCCAGGTTCCCCCACACACACATACCGCATTCCCAAAATCATCCACCCCTCCCCCCCTGGCACATGTACATCCACACCCACCCCAGACGCTCCAGCTGTTTGTGCCACTGTTGTGGAGACCATGCCCCCCCCTCTGTCCTGTCCTGCCCAGCTTATCTGCACCCCCTACCACTCCAGTGGAGTTAGGCACTGCAGTGGAGGCCACAACAACCCCGTCTGACCAGCCCACTGCAGTGGTGCCAGCACCCACCTCATTTGAGTCATGCCCTACAGTGATGCCGGCGGCGACCACTCTTGACTTGTGCCATGCAGTGGTTACTGGGCCCACTGTGTCAGACACCTCCACTGCAGTTGCCAGTGACCCCCCTGCTCCCACCACCCCTCCCCTGCCTCATTCTGCTATCCCCTGATCCTGTCCCTGCGGTGGCTAGCCTGCCCCTATGTGTGCCCCTCCAAGGGGAGATGTCCCCTGGCCGTAGCAGTGCAGGCAAGCAATGGGTGACAACTTGTCCCATGTCCCCGTTTGGACTTTACTAATGGACTGGCCATTGGCCTTTGTGTTTTCAGGACTGCATGTCTGTCTTCCTGAATTGCTGATTAAAGCTTATTTTTTTCATCTGGTGGTTTTGCTTTTGATGTACATGACGTTGATGATGGGTATCACTTACTGCAGTTGTAATAGTGTTTTTCAGAGGAAGAAACTGAAGTGTTGATGTGATGTACTCCATGTGTTCTGCGGGATTCCTGTCCTATTCTGGTTGGTATCCATGTCATCCTGTGTAACAATCTGAGGGCATCTCCAGTGGTCAAGCAGGTCTGTGCATAAATGGTGTAGTAGTCAACTGTGTCATCAGTGCTACTTGCTATACATGTGTGCAGGTGATTTAAGAGCCACTCCCGTACACAGGCTGATGTGACCAGAGCCTTCATTGTGGTGTTATGTTGACATGACCGAGCCCTGTAGAGAAAACGTTTGGCACAGTTGACACTTCACAGGAGTGTAGTCACCTCATGTTAATGTTAATGTTAAATGAATTTGTAACGCGCACGGCTGCCCCAGCCAAGGAGCGTCCCGGCGCTTGCTGTGGGAAGGTGTACCAGTAGTGAGTGTTTGTTCTTTCACAGTGAGGCAATTGTACTTTAACCGAAGAGATGGGTTTTTATCGCTTTCCTGAAGGGAAGTAGCTCTTCGATTCTTCGAATATGAATAGGTAGTCCATTCCAGAGTCTTGCGGCAAGAGGTCTAAATGACTGACCGCCCATTCTTGCTAGTTCAAAGCGGGGCACTACTGCCAAGTTCTGTCCTTCAGAACGAAGCGCACGTCGGGGAACGTACGATGTGAGAAGAGGACATAGCATGGGAGGGCGGCAGTTTTAAGGATCTTAAATACAAGACAAAGGGTTTTGTAGTGGATCCTTTTTTCCACGGGGAGCTAATGGAGTTTCGTGAGGACAGTGGATACTGACTTATAGCGTGGGGGACCGGTTAACGCTCTAGCTGCGGCGTTCTGGACTCGCTGGAGTCTAGCTTTCTCTGCTACATTTGCCCCTAGCAAGAGAGAGCTGGCGTAGTCCAGTCTTGACAAAATTGCTGACTGCACCACAATTTGGTGGGTTTGGTGGTCAACATTTTTTAAAATCGGTCTAAGATTGCGTAAAACACCAAAAGAGGTAGCTGCCACCTTTTTGGTATGGTGGGTAAAAGACAGATCGGTGTCCACCCAGACTCCCAGGTTTCTTACATGGTCTTTGCATTCGAAAGGTTGGCCAAGTGTCTCTGGCCACCAGTTGTTTCCCCAGGTCGTTGTTTCTTTTCCCACTAGCAACACTTACGTTTTACCGGCGTTCAGCTGGAGGCAGTTTGTTGTCATCCACCTGGTGATGTCGATAAGCGTCTGCTTGAAGTTTTGTGCACTAAGACCGCTTTCGTTGTCCAGTGCCACCACCAGCTGGGTGTCGTCGGCATATGTCACTAGTGAGAGACCATGTTTCCTGGCTATTTCTGCTAAGGGTTGGACGTAAACATTGAACAGGGTAGGGCTCAGAGCTGACCCTTGGGGCACACCCTGTTCAATGGGGTATTCTTGAGATAAGAAAGGAGGGGTGGAAACTCTAAAGGATCTGCCCGAAAGGAAAGCTTTGAACCATTTGAGGGCATGCCCTGTTATTCCTATCCCCTCCAGCCTCGTCAGCAAAATCTCATGTGACACCGTATCGAAGGCAGCACTGAGATCTAAGAGAATCAGTGCTGCCGTCCCCCCAGAGTCTAATATGGTGCGGAGATGTTCAGTCACACTAAGAAGAGCTGTCTCTGTGCTGTGACCAGCGCGGAAGCCGTGTTGGGACCTATCCATGGGAGTGTGCTCTTCCGTGGCATTGCCTGAGCCCATGGTGTGTGTTGTATGAGCATGTCTGTGTGTGTTCACTTCCATTTTCCCTCACAGCCTGTATTCCCTTCAGATGTCCCAGTTTGTGGTGCTTGATTAGTTGTCCATTGTTAATTCTACTTCTCCATCCCGGGTTGTCTTGGATGTGGGTGCATGGCAAACTGCTGGTCATCAGGCTGTCATCACTCTGCGTTTTTGTTGAGAGGTCCTGGGATGTGGGCAAACGCACGTGGGACACATTCAGGGGTCTCCAAGTCCCTTTTGTGTTACCGCCATCATGTTAGCGTGGCAATGTCTTATCTTTCAGTGATTGTGACACATATCTGTGTGTGTGACTGCTCTCACTCCTCGGGTCCAGTGATGCAATGTTGTAAGGTGTCAGCATGTGTTCATCATGGGTCTCCTTGTGTTCTTGATTGGTGTGGGACTGTGTCTGGGATTTAAAGGATTCTGGTACATTTCAGGTAATGGCCATGTACCACATACTATGCATTGTGTCAGACATTCACAAAGGTTGCCTCCTGGGCACATGAGATGAATGATGGGTAAGTTGGATACCCCCTCCCACCCCAGGGTTAGTCGTGCTTGCATGTGCAGTTGATCCAGCGGGCTATAGGAAATATGTCATAAGCAACGCTACCCAACTCCACAATATATACCATTAATCATAAATCAATCACAAGGCCCATAAACTAACATGACATATTTTGACCAACTGAATCATGTGACCTAATTAACCTATTCACAAATTATATACATTTATATACAACCGCGGTAAATGAATTCATCACACTTTACAAAACCCCACAAATTAATTAAGCCACTATGGCGATAAGATCTTGCTAATGGTAACCTAAACTCATGAAATAACAAGACCAGCTTGTTTTCCAAAGTAAGATTTTTATGAGCTATTCATTTGGAAAATGTATTAGAAATCTTTATTAAAGCATTTTATTAGATTCATTGCAAATGGTATTGACAGTTTTATGAAAATTAAATTTTTGATTCAAAATAGAAAATAACAGTTTAGTATAATCAAAACCTAAGTCCCTAACTACTCTTGTTATATTAAAGAATAAAAGAATAAAGTCTATGAAGACTCTTACGTGCTCCAAGAAAAGTTCGTCTGCACGACACCCTCATCAAAGGTTAGCAAGAAGCAGCTTTTCTCTTCCACGGGGGAAGAGTTTTTATACCTTTCTACACTAAGCTAATCTAAGTAAAAGTGTAATTTTCTGCTGAAATCGGAGTCCAATTGGCTGAAAAGTGACAAGCTTCGTGTCACCACATTTTTTAGAACATTAGTTCCGTCACTTTCTTAGAGTCCATTGTTTCTGGTTTTCGAACAACGAGGCTTCCTCCAGTTTGCAACATTAGGCGAAAGAAAGTCATTTCTTCCTCGGATATGAATTTTTCACAGGCCCTTCTGCCGGTTCCTGGCCTTGGCCTTGCTCGACTAAAGGAAAGTCAGCTCATCACAACAAAACGTTTCAAAAGGAGGAATTCTTTCATCATGGACTCTCTCTTGCTCCGAGCAGAATTTTAGCAAACACGAATATACTAGACCCAGAACCTCTTTCTCCGAGTAAACTATTATATAAACAAACACAAAAGAATAATTAATGCGAGTAATACAATTAGTTCTGTTGCCACCCTCCATTGCTAATGATTAACCCATTAGTCTAAATTACCTAGCTGTAGCACACAAATAAAGCAGCATTTATATCTACCATTCTTCATTTAATCCAGCAGGATTCTTTATGCACCTGTAAAGAATAGAGTGACACCACATAGACAAAAGGCAAAATAAGCACATGTCATTCTTTAAAACAGCCGCTATTAGTAATGACACAACAATAGACAGGTTTAATTTATTATTTTCCACATACAAGGAAATGCAACATAATGCACGTTTATGAGCACACATGTTAATGACCCTCGTGTTTCTGTAATGCAACTTTAAACTAGGTTGAATTAATACACATACAGCACAAATTGTTAGCATAATTAATTCTTGTTATGGAAGTGTGACTTCACGAGTTGAAATGAAATCATTTCTAAATCTCGCTCCATCAACTCCCTCATCTGGTGATTCCCAAATCACCACACCACACCCAAAAATTTAGCAAAATTTTTTACAAACGAATATTGTTTCGATTTCACTGTGTTAGTATTTCTGAAGGCTTGTTTCAGCAAAATCTTTGCAACTCTCATATTGAGCTCTGCGTAACTCCTCCAGCTCCACCTCCCTCTCCTGTTCCTTTCTGATTTTGTAAATTCTTCTCTTTTCCCTCATGTGCTTCTTCCTCTTGTGTAACATGCAACTGATCTTTGTCAAAACTATCACAAAAATTATTACAAACAAAGGTGTTAGAATCTTTCCAAGAACTGAACCACCAATCTCTTGAAACTAGGTTTTGATAGCTTGAAATCTTTTTGAAAGACATTCTGAAAAATCATCCTCTTCTAAGGGAACTATTTCTGAATGCATCTCTGTGATGTTTCTAATGTACATTTCAATATTCTTGCTCTCGTCTGGGATATAAGAACAGCAATGCTGTACATGTAAAATGTCACAGACTCCTCCTTCTTTTGCTAGGAGTATGTCCAGTGCAAGGCGATTCTGCATCACCATCGACCTAACCGCAATGACCTCAACATCCACTAATTGGAAACCACCTGCTGTGTCAGTGGACAATCTGTCAACAATTGTGGACAATTTCCTAATTCTTCCTGCATTCAAGGTTATACCTACTAAAGGTATTACTGCCTCAAAAATGTCTCCCAAAATTTCTGAGAAACTTTCTCGTTTAAATCTGTTTAGATGATTACTGATTTCAAATGAACCTTCTGCATTTCTGTCAACATGAAATATTTTTGGAAAAACAAGACCAACAAAACATGTCCCGTACCAATGGTCCGGGAGATTATAATAAGCTTTGTCTCCACAGATAAAATAGATCCCAGGAAAAATTGGATCTTTGCCACCTTTAAATCCCCAACCCCCCATGATTTGGTAAGTGTCCACACAATTGCTAGCACCTACAAAAAAATTATCAAAAAGTGTATTATCTCTCCTAATGCAAAGCTTGCCACTAATTGGTTTGTCTATGTGAATTGCAACATTGTCAAAAGATTTGCCATTAAACTTTTCATCCTCCTTCTGCCAGAACTATGATTTGGTCTGTTTGACCATCTCATTTCTTTTATAGATCGCCCTTCTTTCCTCAACAAGGTTCAGGAAAGTCTTTTCCTCAGCTCTCAATTTGCAGGTTAAATTATTTCTGTAAGCATACTCGTAGGTGAGTTCATTAGTAACTAAAAAGAATTCCCTCATCTGTTTGGCTTGCTTGTGTTTATTTAAAGCATTCTCAATTTTCAGATTAGCAAAAATCTCATCATAGTTTGAGTAATAGTACTCTAAGCGACCAGTCTGGTAAAATAAGCTAGCTATCACACTGCAGGTCATGCCATAAGTAAGAGGAAGCATATTATATGTCACTCCCTCAGAAACAGACGCAGGCAACTTTACACAGATATAGCAATCTTTGACACTCATAACCTTAACCTACTCTCCCAAAAGCCTTGAAAATGTATTGCTTGAAAAATCACCAACAGACCTATCTTGATGTGCCTCTGGACTGTGATCAATAACTTTGTTAGCTTTGTCTGTTGCACTATGTTTGTCTTGACTAACTGAAGCTTTGCTTGTCATATTGACCTTGTACATCTCCTTATCGATCCCGAAAGGAAAGATGACAGCTAAAACTAACCAGAGCAGAATCAATATGAGCATACATATCAGAGTCATCTTACAGCAATTTTTAAAAATGGAACATTTCGAAGTACCACGCGTCATAACAAAAGGCCTTTTTTTTAGTAGCCTTATTTACAAAAAGAGAAAACAAAAATTTTCAAAATGTTTCTAATATAAAGCCTAACACCCCCCCTTTTAAAATTATTTTTATTTTTTTTCAAAACCCTCCAACAACTTTTTCTTCGACCTTGCGTCACAAGTTATTTTCCAGCTAAATACTATTTCTTCGACCTTGTGTCACCTAACACAATTTCTTCAGCCTTATGCCAAAAACAGAAACCTAAATTCTAACAGATAAGTACTTCAATCATTGTCACTATTGTCCTCAATTTCTTCCTGACTACTCCTGTTTATCTCAATTACAGGTGGGATTATAATATAAGCCCACTCGGGAGATTTATACTTTTGATTTGGTCTCAAAACTCTCTTTGTTTTTCTAGAAATGACTTCTATCTTCTTTCCTTTTTCTGCTTTCTTTTCAGGATCCTCCTGACTTGTAATCTCATTTACTTGCTCCTTTGATCTTTTTATCAACCTGACTCTCAACCCTCCGTTTTAATTCGGCCAGGTATCACCTCTTCTCAGTAATTTTCTTTTTGGCTCAGTCACGTTAGATTCTGTTTTCCAGGATCTTTTCCTCACTCCTTCCCTCTGACATTCTTCATCACTTTCTCCAGAATCACTGTCAGAAATTTCAATTCTTGACTCAGGATCTTCTCTAATCGGCAACTTCACTCCGTTAGGAACAGTACTTTTCCTTCCATCACTGGTACTCGGCAATTCGTCTTCCTCCACTTCTTCAATCACCTTTAACATCCCAGTTCCGGATTCTTTGTTCCTGCTTTCAGAGCTTGTTTTTTGCTTTTCGATACTTTCCTGGTCTTGCTTCTGAACTTGATCAGAATTTTCTGTTGATTCAGCTTCTTTTTCTTTATCTTGATCCGGTTCTTTTACCTCTCCTGATTCTTTATCAGTTTCTTCTGCTGATACCTTCTCTAGCAGATCTTCAGCATCTTCAGAATCCACTTCAATTATTTTCAAATCTTTTCCAATCAAATCTCCATTTATGGATGCTTTTTCCAGATGTCGACCCCTCTGTCGATCTTCAGTATCTGGATTTTCTTCAGCTTCTTCTTCAGAATCTGAATCAGCTGTTGTATCACTCTCTTCGTCAGAGTTTTCAGGTGTAGGTATCGGAATAGTGTGACTCGGATGGATCCACCTTTTTATACCTCTGCACTTCACAGCATTCGTTGTTAAAAGTATCACCTGCCTCGGTTTCTGCCACCTCGGCACCAGACAGTTTCTTCTTCGGTGAACTTTTGTTCTGACCCAGTCTCCAGGTCTCAGATCATGCGTCTGTACTTTGTCTTTTGACTGTACTTCAGTTCCCACCTGATTAGACACAGAAGTCACGACGTCAGAAAGCCTTTTACAATACTCCAAAATTGCACTGTCATTAATGCTCAACAGTTTTCCTACTGGAACAAAATCTTGTCTTATGACTCTGCCCATAAGAATTTCATGAGGACTCAGACCTGTCTTTTTATCTTGTGTACTCCTTAAAGTCATCAGAACAAGTGGAAGAGCATCTGTCCACTTTATGCCTGTATCAAGACACATTTTCCCAATTCTATTTTTTATAGTTCCATTTATTTGCTCTACAACTCCAGATGCCTCTGGTCTGTATGCACAGTGTAACTTCTGCTCAATGTGTAATGCTTCACAGATCAATTTCAACAGCCTGTTATCAAAATGTCCTCCTCTATCACTCTCAATAGTCACAGGGAAACCATACCTTGGTATAATCTCTCGTAAAAGCAACTTTGCTACAGTAATTGAATCACTGTGACGTGTGGGGAATGCTTCTACCCATCTTGAAAATAAACACACAACTACCAAAACATATTGCAAACAGTTGTGTCTGGGCATTTCAATGAAATCCATTTGTAATCTGGTGAAAGGACCACCCTCCCGACCTATGGTTCCCGTTCCCACAACTGATTTCCTGTTTGGGTTAATTTGCTGACAGATCAAACACCTTTGCCATAGAGACTCTGCAATCGTTCTAAACTTGGTATTAAACCAGGTTTCCTTGAAAAGCCTAATAATTGAATCTCTTCCAATATGACCAGGGCCATGGTACATTCTGGCCATGTCAGCAATCATGCAATTTGGTAAAACTACCCTGCCATCTTTGTAAGTCCAAATTCCATCCTCATCTCGCTGTCTACATTCTGCCTTCAACCATGTATTTTTCTCTTCATCATCAGCTTCATTTTGCAAATCCCTGATTTCCTGCCATGTCTCAACAACAGATGTTAGCATCAGTGAACTCGAAACAAATTCTTTGTTTTTCTCCCGACTAAGCGCATAATTGTTTCTTGCGCAATACTTGGCAATCTCATCTGCGTAAGCATTCCCTTTGGTGATAAAAACCTCACCTTTCTTGTGAGCCGAACACTTTACTATGGCAATTTCTTTTGGCAACTGTATGCCATCAATCAATCTCTTGATAAACTGTGCATTCTTATGAACCTGCTGATGTCATGTAGCCTCTCTGAGACCAGAGCTGTCCATAATCATGCACAACTCCATACCCATATTGGCTATCTGTTATTATGGTAATCCTCAAATCCTTTGCCAATTCACAAGCACGAATTAAAGCAATTCATTCAGCCACCTGTGCTGAACGAATTCCTTCAAGACATGATGCTTCTTCAACATCTGTCACTGTGCAGACTGAGTATGCTGCTCTTAAAATACCTCCCTCTGATCTCAGACAGGAGCCATCTACGAAGTAGACATAATCTGACTCAGGCAATGGTACATCTTTAATGTCCTGCCTTGGTTTGGTACAGTATTCCATGAGATCCAAGCACTCATGCTCCACATCATTTTCATCAATATTTTCAGCATCAGGTAACAGCGTGGAAGGATTTAAATTCACACACCTTGCTATTGACACATTGACTGATCCCAGAATTATTTTCTCATATTTTGTTAATCTGTTGCTTGTCAGGTGTTGCGTTTTGCTCCTTGTAAGGAGAATCTCAACTGAATGGGGAACATAGACTTTTACAGGAAATCCCATTATGATCCCTTCACTTTGCTCAAGGCTAACACTTGTTGCTGCAACTGCTTTTAAGCAACCTGGTAAGGCTTTTGCAACTGGATCAAGAACTGCTGAGAAGTAGGCAATAGGTTTTCTCAAGTTTCCATGTCTTTGAATTAACACAGACAATGCACATCCTTCCCTTTTACTGCAATACAGCTCAAAACCTTTCTCGTAATCTGGCATGCCCAGAGCTGGAGCTTCACACAGGCTTCTTTTTAACTTTTCAAAAGCTTCCAACTCAGATTCAGTAAGGACAATTGGATCTTTTACGTCTGATTTTGTCAGTCTCTGTAGTGGCTTCGCAATTATTGAAAATCCACTAATCCATTGACGACAGTAACCAACCATTCCCAGAAACATTCTGACCTGTCTTTGTGTTTTTGGAGGATGCATTCCCTGAATCATTTTAATTCTCTCAATTGTCACTTGTCTCATTCCTTTTGCAATTCTATGACCAAGGTATTTTACTTCTTGTTTACAAAACTGCAATTTTGCAGGAGACACTTTATGTCCTTCATCTGCCAGATGATTCAAAAGAGTAATCGTATCAGTAACACAGTTTTCTCTTGTTTTTTCTGCGACCAAAAGGTCGTCAATATACTGCACTAGCGTTGATCGACCTGGCAAATTTAGATCTTCCAAAGATTTCTTTAACAACTCATTAAAGATAGAAGGACTCTCAGTATACCCTTGAGGAATTCTGCACCATGCGAGGGTCCTACTCTGGAATCTGAAAGCAAAGATATCCTGGCTCCCTGGATGCAATGGAACAGTAAAGAACGCATTGCAAAGATCAATGACAGTATACCATTCAGCATCATGCGGAATCTGGTAAAGAATGACTTCTGGGTTTGGAACAAGTGGACAACAAGGAACAACAATTTGGTTAACCTTTCTCAAATCCTGAACAATCCTATATGTTCCGTTTGGCTTTTTGATCCCCATAATCGGTGAGTTACAAGGACTGCTCACAATTTCTTTTAAAACACCTTGCTTAATGAATTTCTCAATTACAGGAATGACACCCTCAATAGTTTCAGCTTTCATTTTATACTGAGGAGTGTTTGGAAATTCTATTACCTGCTTCACTGTAATTTTGATTGGATCAACATGCTTCATCAGACCCATTTCGTTTCCTGATAAATTCCAAATTTCAGCTTTGACTGTCTCTTTTAACTCTTCTGGCAAGTTTTCTTTATCAAATGCAGGGAACAATTTTGTTTCTTCTGCTTCAACCATCAGCATTGTCAATCTGTACAACCCATCTTCCTCCATGGTTTGCAACTCAATTCCATCAGGTGAGCAATATATTCTGCAATTCATTTTGCACAATATATCTCTCCCCAGTAAATTCACTGGACTGCTGTTACAAACTACAAATCTGTGTTTGTCTTTAAAACTGCCAATTTCAACATTCACAGGCTCTGTAAGATCCGTTTTGATTTGTTGATTACTTACTCCGACTACTTGGATGGTATCCCCAGAGAGAGGTAGGTTTTCAATTTCCACTGATCTAACAGTAGAACGGGTAGCACCAGTGTCCACAAGAAAAGTAATTTCTACATCATTTACTTTTCCATTTACAAATGGACCAGACTGGTCAACCTCAAGAGTGGCTCCAATTACACACTCTTCCCCCTGTCTCGGGCACCGTCAGAAGCAGTCATCTGAATCGCTTCCTTGGTTGCCTGTCAACAAAAATTGTCCTGATGCATTTTGCAAATTTTGACTTTATTTATTTATTTATTTGCGGGTTTATAACGCGCTAGGATCACCTCTCAAAGGAGTATCTCCGCGCCTTTGGCAACCTTCCAGCGCATAGCAGTAGGTATATAAAATTTACACTAGTTTTGGAATAAGAAGGTTTTTAATTGTTTTCTGAACGGGAGATACTCCTTGCAAAGTCTCAAGGAAGGTGGGAGGCTGTTCCACAGCGTTGGGCCAGCAATTGAGAGGGCTCTACCACCCTGTCTAGCCTTTTTTGCTCTCGGAACCTGCGACAGGGCTTGTTCACTAGATCTCAAGGATCTCAAAGGCTTATAGAGGAAAAATCTGTTAGACAAATACACAGGGCCTTTCTTCTGGAGACACCTGTATATAATGCAACAGGTTTGTACTTCACCCTTTGCTTAATGGGAAGCCAATGCAGGGTGTTCAAGAGGGGTTTGGAGGGGGTGCGAGAGGGCTGATTTAGAACAAGACGGGCCGCGGTATTCTGGACTACCTGCAATCTGGCAGTTACTCCCTCATTTGCTGATAGAAGCAACCCATTGCAATAGTCCAAGCGACTCAACACTAAGGCCTGCACTAACGTCCTCCTGGTTGAGTCAGGGAGCAAGGGAAAAACTTTCCTCAGCATTCCGATGACATGGAAGCAGGACCCCACCACTTGGTTGCCATGTTGCTTCAGGGACAGCTCCTGGTCCAGACGCACACCGAGATTTTTAACCACCTGCTTGGTCTCTGGGACTGGGCCAAGATCTTGCGGCCACCAGTCGGGGGACCACAGGAGTTTGGCCTCACCGAACAGCATCACCTCCGTTTTTGCAACATTGCATTGCAGGAAGTTAGATGCCATCCAGTGGGCCACTGCCTTCATCCCCTGGGAGAAGGAGTTCCTGACCTCATCCGTGAAGTATTTAAAAGGAAAGAGGAGTTGGGTGTCATCCACATATGACACAGGGATAAACCCATGGGACCTCATGATGTTCGCTAGGGGGGCCACATAGATATTAAAAAGGGTAGGGCTCAAACAAGAGCCCTGTGGCACCCCCTTCGAGATCCCCAACTCCTCTGACCGATAGGCACCCAAGGTGACTGTTTGGGTGCGATCTGTCAGGAACCTCCTCAACCACACTAGAGCCCCACCTTCCAGGCCGATGTTAACAAGCCTGGTGGTCATGATGTCATATGACACGGTGTCAAACGCCGCAGACAGATCCAACAGAACCAGGATAACAGAATGACCTTTATCCTGGAACATGTGTAGATCGTCTGCGACTGACAGCAAGGTGGTCTCGGTGCTATGTCTCGGCCTGAAACCCGACTGGGAAGGATCCAGTCCATTTGTCTCCTCGATGTATCTAGACAAATGCCTATTAACAAATTTCTCTATCACTTTACCCATAAAGGGAAGGAGAGAAATAGGTCTCAAGTTGGTAAGTTCCGTCCAAGGAACGGTGGTATTCTTTCTCAACGGTCTCACTAATGCCCTTTTCCAATCCCTCGGAACCTCTCCCGTGCTTAGTGACAGGTTAATTTGCTGCTGGATTTCTGGGCCCAGGACTTCAGCCAGCATGGGCATAATGCGGGCAGGGATGATGTCCTGAGGGCTACCACTCTTAATCTCGGTCGCTAAAGCAGTAACTTCCTCTAAGGAGATAGGGGGAAAGCTTCTTAGGCAGTTAGCTTGTAGCTTCTGTTGTGTGTTGTTGTGGGAAAGGTTGTTAGGATCAACCACCTCAGTTGTCTTTGAGGCCATTATCTTTCCGTAGATCGCATCTATCTTCTTCATGAAGAATTGTGAGATCCCGTCACATAGATCTTGAGATGCAACCTCTACCGTCTCGCATGCCGCAGGCTTAGTGAAAGTTTGTAAGATTTTAAATAAAACTTTAGAGTCTTTCCCTGCCTCTGTGAGTTGCATTGCGATGTGGCTTTTACGAGCTGTCCTTATGGCCTTATGATATGATTTAAGTGAGGTTGTATGATGTTGCTTATCCTCCGGCCTCCGAGACTGTCTCCATACTTTTTCCAGCTTTCTGGTTTTTTGTTTCATCAGTCTCAGATCCTCGGAATACCAAATTTCTTGCTTGACTGCCTGGCGGGGTTTATATTTTTTCAGCGGGATGGTGTAATTAATCGCTTCGCTAACTGCATTTTCAAACCGCTTAAGTTCAGTTGACATTATTCCCGTATAATCATTAATCAGGGGAGCTTGATAGGCTTCTCGGAAGATGTCCACCGTTAATTTGTGCCAGGGTCTTCTTTTAGTGGCCAAGGAGGTCTGTATGCGTGGCTTATCCATAGCATCAGTATAGAACTTTAAAATAAAATGATCAGTCCATTCTACCTGGGTGGGGGATATACACGTGGTTAGAGGTGAGTTGGAAAACACCAAATCCAAAGTGTGGCCTGCCTCATGTGTAGGTCCCTGGTTAATCTTTTTAATACCTAAATAGTCCATGTCCATTAAGAGGGTTCTAGCCTCCATGCATTTCTCTGAGTCGCTATGCATATTGAAGTCCCCTACTAGTAGGAAATTCGGATTTTCTTCTATAAATGGTGCTAAAGCCTCCATAAGGGAGATGGAAAAATTTCCACTCGAACCTGGGGGTCGATACAATACCGCACCCCTTCTGTTTTCCCTAGATGCGGAGGTAAGTTTAAAGATCAGTAATTCCATCCGCGGGGTACTGATTTCCTCCAAGATTGTGATGTTTAGCTCCTCCTTATATACAATGGCTACTCCCCTTCCTAATTTATTAGGGCGGTCCATTCTGGTTATCTTATATCCCATCGGGATGCCTAGTGTGATGGCTGGGACTGAGTGAGGCTTGAGCCAGGTCTCTGTTAAGAAACATAGGTCAGGCTTCTCTGTGGATATCAGGTCCCATACCTGTATGGCGTGCTTCACCAACGAGTGCGCGTTACAGAGCAGATTTTTGCTCCCCGAAGGGGGAGTATCCTCTGTAGTCTTAGCTGGGGCAGTGTTATGTGTTTTACATCGCCTTGCGGCTAGATCCCGCTGATGGCTATTGGCCACTACCTCAAGGCCGAACTGTGTACGTCAAGTGTAGCATGTAAAAGGTCCTTCTAGGTCGAATTGTAATGTGACATCACATGCATTTGATGAATAGTTCCGTAACCCTAGTAATACCTGTGAGGTGTAAGTTAAGTGCCTAGTACAGGGATTCCTCGTGTTGGTAGGGAATATTGCCATAGTCTCCTGACCCCGGCCCCGTCCTGTCGCGGACGGGCGCGGACGGGCACAGACGGGCTGGTCTTTGGCTGGTCTTTGGCTCGTCTTTGAGCTCTTATTACCTGATCACCTCCGCTGAAACCAGTACCTGGATTATATTTCTGACCTCCCCCACAACTAGGAAAAGGAGGCTGTGGAATCTGATTCTGTTGTTGTGCTAACTGTTGTTGTAGCTGTCGCTGAAGACTCAGGTCATTCAGTTGACGCTGTAGCTGTAGCTGTTGCTGCAGATCAACATCGTTCTGCATCTGTGGGTTTAATGATGTATTTTTAAATTTTCTGGGCGGATTCTTACACTCGTTTTTCCAATGACCGATTTTGCCGCAATTAAAACAAGGTAATTTCTGTTTTAACTCTTCAATATTAGCATTAAACTTTGGCTTGTTGAAATTGTTTTTGAACTTTCCCTGACCCTGAAACTGGTTCTGACCAAAATTCACATTTTTATTCTCAAGGCTTGCAATCTGTTGCTCAGCCACCTTCACCTGAGCCCACATTGCTTTCTCTTTTAATTTCTTTTGCCTCACTTCCAATTCATCACTGCAGTATTTTGCTTTTCTCAAGATATCATCAACTGAATTCGATTGCCATCCGACAATATTATTCCTGATCATTTCTCCAATTTCTGGTCTAAGACCATAAACGAATCTGTAGATAAAATGGCTCATGTCCTTTTCATCTAATTTTTCATAACCACTGTACTGTTTAAAAACCAGTAATAACCTTTCATAAAATGAATGAACTGATTCTTTTGGTTCCTGATTCGTCCTGTCTATTTTTACCCAATCAACTTCCTTTGGGGCAATTTTCTTTTTCAACCAGTAAATCACTTTTTCATAAAGATCCATGACCACTGGTGCTGGAGCACCTGTTTCTTTAATTCGGTCTGGCTCTTCTTTGGGCCAACTCACAGCAATTTTGCATTCTGTCCAAAGATCTGATGGAACAACTATGTCAAAGAATCCATCCAGATCAATCCACAGAACTTTTGAAACCTTAATAAACCTGTCCACCTGTTGATACCATTCCACAGGCTTCTCTCTCAGCCGAGGAAAGTCATTTGTGAAAAGAAAAATATCCTGTCTCGACCATGGGACATGAACATACCCTCCACCTGCTATTTCTCTCATTGGAAACTGTTTAGACAGTTTATCCAACCTTTCGTCTTCCCTCTTTTTGGTCCATTTCACTCTCCACTTACTCAAGTCACCCAACTTTTTAATGTAGACAATCAATTCCTTAATGTGCATAATTCTTCCCATTGTGTTGAAGTTCCCAATGTCCTTCTCCGTAAAGTCTAATCTGTAATGCTTTCCCAGATTTTTCTGTCTGCTCAAATCGATTTCTAACTCTGCTGCCAGTTCTTCTAATTGATCATATTTATTTTTTGTTTTCCACTGAATGCTTTTGCTGATGAACAGGAGTTCATCATCTCGATAATACTTTAAACTGTCAGGACCAATTGTGCCAATTATTAATTCTTCCAAATCTGCTTTTAATTTTGCAACATCAAGTTTTGAATTTGATTCTCTTTTCTCAGGAGTCTCAACATCTGATTCTGCACCCATTGGTGACTGGTTAAAAGAACCTTGATTAAAAGTCAAATCAGGCATTTTTGTTTTCTCACGATGAATTTCAGACAAATCCGAATAAAAAATTTCAGCTACCTTTTGAATTTCTGCATTTAATGGAATTGTCAAACCTGACTGTTTAATTTCTTTTTGATCAAAAACAGGCTGAACAGGACCAATAGTTACTGGAACTGTCACAGCTTCCATCCCTTTTGTTAACTGCCGAATTAATTCCTCTTTTGATCGTAAATATTCTGAAGTATTTGCAACTTCCTCATCTCTGGCAGCTCTCGTTAAATTTTTAGGTGCTCCCCTTTCCATTGGAAATTCAGAAAAATTTCTGTTCTCATTAAAAGCACTTGAATTTGTTCTTGTCTCGTATCTTTCTGGAGTTTCGAAAGATTCAGAATTATTTGGGTACAATTTGGGTGATTCGTTTAATGGAGGTGCACTTGGTGTGGTTTCGGTAGAAACCATCGGAGTGGACCATGAACAAGGCTGTCTCAATGGGGCATTCTTATTATTTGTCATAAAAATGTCTTCTAAGACTGCGTCTTCAGATTCACTTTCTACAACTGCATTATTTTTCTTTTCAGTTCTCTTTTCACCTGGAGACCCTAAAACCATTTCTCTAATTAAATAGAGACCATCGCTCATATCTGCCTGTCTCCACATACGCATTCTATCTTAATGCGTTTCCCGTCTGTAACTCGGTATCTTGAGAGGTCTTTTTATCCCACTTGCTTCTTTCTGAAGTTGAAACATCTCATCCTCCCATTCAACTAAAGCTTCAAATTGTGTTGGTCTAGGCTTTGGTACAAGAGCTATGTATAAGGCCCAGTGCTGTAAATCACTGGGACTCTGGTACGCACTACATGAATTAAATTATTCCTTTAAACCATTATGTGCATTTCATCTTTATGCAATTTATTATGCTTCACAACAAAATTCGTCAATGTCATCAATTATACGAAACAAAATTTTCCACAATGTCATAAAATTTACACATAAACGTAATTCAAACACAGGTTAACAAGCAAGAAATAAATAAAAAGGACAACCCAATGCATTTCGGGGCTATGATGCCCCTTCGTCAGGGGTCTGTGGAAAAAAAAGATACAAACAAGGAGAATATTATTTGTACAACCTTAACGTTATGAAATCTTTTGTATCCCAAAAAACTTCGCTTTGTTCATGCTTACCTAAATCCTACGAGGTAGTGTGTCCCCTGTGTGTTTTTAATGTAAATGTTTCATGCGGATATCTGCGAAAAAACCCAAAACTGGGGTATATATCCATGTCAAATTCCCATACTAATCGATTGCACTTTTTGAATTATCTAAACACCATCATGATCAAGGTATTTTTTACCTGCAATGCGTTGTGAATAACAGGTCTGCGGTATAAAAAGAATAGAGAAACCCGAGTGACTACATTGTCAAGATGAATTACAAATGCGTTATTTTGAAAATATGAATATATGGTGAGGCTCACCTGCGTGTAGTGGGCAGGCACTAATCTGATACAGCACACCTATCGTTCAAACGGTTAAAAATAGATGTAAACACGAGTGCAGTATCCCTTCTTCCATTCATATTTTTGTACAAGAGCTGACATCTTCTCTCTCAAATTTCTCAAAACTTTTACATTAAATGAACCATCATCTGGCCAAACCAATACGCCGTCATCTTTTGTATAATTTTTCCAAACATCAAACCACCGAACAGTATGATAACCAGATTCGCCTTCCATATACGCTGCCGGTGTCTTGTACTTATGAAGTAATTTACCACCTCGTGTTTGTATTTTCTTGTCGGGTGAAATAAAAATTTTAAATTTTTGAAGCATTGTAGTCTTTTTCCCAACATGTTTATAATAATAACTCATTTTTAAATCAAATCCGCTTAGTCAGAAATGATCGTAAATATTTCCTGGTTGTTCCGCGATTTTAGCCAATCCGTGCGCGAAACACACCAACAAGCCAATCAGATTCGAGCTACGTCATCACCTTGCTCGACCAGTAAAAACAGAGCTTTCTGCAAAAGCCAATCAGCGTCCAACTCGTCAAAATCACGTGAGCCAATCAGAGCACTAGCTGTGACGTATGTTACCCAATCACAGCGCAGACCGTGTGACGTACACAGCCGCTGCAGTTTCTCGCGTCTCACTCCCAGCGCTCACCCCTCCTTCACAAAAACATTTTCACAGCGCCATTTTAAGAACGCTTTTCTCAATGAAATTTGATTTAATAACGACAAAAAGAACAAACCATTTGTCTGTTTCTCTAAATAATGTCACAGTTTACAGTCATGCAAGAAATTCTTTGCGTGGAATAGACAACGCTATTCTCACAGAATATACATTCGCCGATAAAGTAAATTTTTACTCTACCCTTCAAACAAGTAATAGCGAACGCGTTTCCCTCTGAATGTACTTAAAGTAACAATTCAAAGTTTGACTCGAACGAAATTACAGAAATCATTTACGCACTTTCAAACGGACCCCTAATCATACACTCATGAAATCCTGGCAGGACTCTAACCAGCCATAGATAACCTGAATCGTTAGTAAAATAAACGGCGTTATTTTACCCTTCACCCAAGTTCGAATATATTCTATTACTCTTTTCACAGTGAGTTTTAGAACGGGCTCATTGTCCCTATACTCAAAGTTACGACTTCATAGAAAATCCTCACTATGCATATATTCTATCTAACACACCTATCTCCCTAATACGTGTAGTACGACCACAACACTTGTGATATATCCAAATACCACTATTCTGAAACAGATCAAATGCACTGTGTGACTCCACTCTTGTCACACCACTCTGTACCGGTACAACCAGGATTTTTCACACTACAGAAAAAAACCTTTCGACTACACGTGACAAAAGTGAACGAACTCAACATATGTTAAACATCGATCCTATGCAACTACCATGTAGCATGTTGGTTACCATAGCAACCATCAAGTCTGCTACCAGGAAATTGATCCAGCGGGCTATAGGAAATATGTCATAAGCAACGCTACCCAACTCCACAATATATACCATTAATCATAAATCAATCACAAGGCCCATAAACTAACATGACATATTTTGACCAACTGAATCATATGACCTAATTAACCTATTCACAAATTATATACATTTATATACAACCGCGGTAAATGAATTCATCACACTTTACAAAACCCCACAAATTAATTAAGCCACTATGGCGGTAAGATCTTGCTAATGGTAACCTAAACTCATGAAATAACAAGACCAGCTTGTTTTCCAAAGTAAGATTTTTATTAGCTATTCATTTGGAAAATGTATTAGAAATCTTTCTTAAAGCATTTTATTAGATTCATTGCAAATGGTATTGACAGTTTTATGAAAATTAAATTTTTTATTCAAAATAGAAAATAACAGTTTAGTATAATCAAAACCTAAGTCCCTAACTACTCTTGTTATATTAAAGAATAAAAGAATAAAGTCTATGAAGACTCTTACGTGCTCCAAGAAAAGTTCGTCTGCACGACACCCTCATCAAAGGTTAGCAAGAAGCAGCTTTTCTCTTCCACGGGGGAAGAGTTTTTATACCTTTCTACACTAAGCTAATCTAAGTAAAAGTGTAATTTTCTGCTGAAATCGGAGTCCAATTGGCTGAAAAGTGACAAGCTTCGTGTCACCACATTTTTTAGAACATTAGTTCCGTCACTTTCTTAGAGTCCATTGTCTCTGGTTTTCGAACAACGAGGCTTCCAGTTTGCAACAATAGGCGAAAGAAAGTCATTTCTTCCTCGGATATGAATTTTTCACAGGCCCTTCTGCCGGGTCCTGGCCTTGGCCTTGCTCGACTAAAGGAAAGTCCGCTCATCACAACAAAACGTTTCAATAGGAGGAATTCTTTCATCATGGACTCTCTCTTGCTCCGAGCAGAATTTTAGCAAACACGAATATACTAGGCCCAGAACCACTTTCTCCGAGTAAACTATTATATAAACAAACACAAAAGAATAATTAATGCGAGTAATACAATTAGTTCTGTTGCCACCCTCCATTGCTAATGATGAACCCATTAGTCTAAATTACCTAGCTGTAGCACACAAATAAAGCAGCATTTACATCTACCATTCTTCATTTAATCCAGCAGGATTCTTTATGCACCTGTAAAGAATAGAGTGACACCACATAGACAAAAGGCAAAATAAGCACATGTCATTCTTTAAAACAGCCGCTATTAGTAATGACACAACAATAGACAGGTTTAATTTATTATTTTCCACATACAAGGAAATGCAACATAATGCACGTTTATGAGCACACATGTTAATGACCCTCGTGTTTCTGTAATGCAACTTTAAACTAGGTTGAATTAATACACATACAGCACAAATTGTTAGCATAATTAATTCTTGTTATGGAAGTGTGACTTCACGAGTTGAAATGAAATCATTTCTAAATCTCGCTCCATCACAGTGTCACCAGTCTATGCACATTGGTGCAGATCTAGGTGAGTGGTGTTTGGAGTGTCAAAATGTGAGTTGTGTGGTAGGTAGGCCCCAGACTCTATTTTGGACTTTGTTTACAGGCCATGCCCTGTGATTTCTGTTTCTGTTTGTGTGATGTAAGTTTATTGGTCTGGACTCATGACCCAGTGTGCACAGGTGACTGTGCTTCACAGTATGTGCCACATCTCCATTTCTCATCACTGAGGAATTAGCATGCATGGTAGTGTCAACAAATTGTGGGTTTCCTGAGGGTAGTGCTGTGGTGGTTGTGTCTCTTGCTGTGTTGGTTGCTGTTCCACCCAGCTTGTGTCACATTATTCATACCCACTCATCTGAAGAATGCATGATTGACCACAAAGGGGTGCCCAGGTGATGTTTACTTGTTCATGGCACTATGTGGGGATCTGTGTCATTGTAGTTCAGCCTCCCTCATGTGTTGCGTACTATCGTGTGGGTAGTTGCGCACACACACGTGTGTGATATGCATTGTGAGTGTGGAACTGCCTGGCTGTGTTTGTGCATATGCAGCACAGAATTGGCATGTGTTTTGTGTGCTATTGGGTGTATGTTGTTTGTAAGTTCTTCCCTACCGTCCATGGGTCTATTGCCTCATCGGTAGCACATTCCTCCTGTTTGGTATGTCCTATTGCTGCCATGGTGTTGGACTTTGTCCTATTGTACATATTGTGAGCCCCCATGTGCGATGCTTCGGTGCAGAGGGTGTTTGCCACCCACGGGATTGTGGATCTGGTACCAGTAATCATTCATGCTGCTTGCCAGTTGCATCTTTCACATTCCAACACTTACCTTTTGCTCACTGTAATGATGGGGGGCTTAGACCCATTTAACACAGTGATCATGGACTGCTGTGGTTTAGAACCCCACACTTACCTTTTGCTCACTGTAATGGTGGGGGTCTTAGATTCCATTACCACAGTGATCATGGACTGCTGTGCTTTTGAACCCCACTATCACCTTTTGCTCACTGTAATGATGGGGGGCTTAGACCCCATTGCCACAGTGATCATGGACCGCTGTTGTTTTAAACCCCTCACTTACCTTTTGCTCTCTGTAATGATGGGGGGCTTAGACCCCATTACCACAGTGATCATGGACTGCTGTGGTTTTGAACCCCACACTTACCTTTTATTCACTGTAATGATGGGGGTCTTAGACCCCATTAACACAGTGATCATGGACTGCTGTAGTTTTGAACCCCACTATCACCTTTTGCTCACTGTAATGATGGGGGACTTAGACCCCATTACCATAGTGATCATGGACTGCTGTGGTTTTTAATCCCACTACCACCTTTTGCTCACTGTAATGATGGGGGGCTTAGACCGCATTACCACAGTGGTCATGGACTGCTGTGGTTTTGAACCCCATACTTACCTTTTGTTCACTGTAATGATGGGGGCTTAGACACCATAACAACAGTGTGCATGTTATGCTTGAATTGTGAATCCCACAGCCAGCTTTCGGCTCACACATGTGATGTGATTCACATTGTATGTGCCCTGTCAAATTCAATGTTGTGGGCTTTTTGACACAGGTAATACACTTATGACATGATGGGGGGTTGCTTTATTCCCAAGTGTGTGGGAAGGGTTGTAGTGTCATGCATCACACATCCTATGTGTGGGGACGCTAGTAGTGGTGGGCATCCATCCCCCTATGAGTGGGGGTGGTGGTAGGCATCCAGCCCCCTATGAGTGGGGGTGGTGGTAGGCATCCAGCCCCCTATGAGTGGGGGTAGTGGTAGGCATCCAGCCCCCTATGATTGGGGGTAGTGGTAGGCATTCAGCCCCTTATGAGTGGGGGTAGGGGTAGTGGTAGCCATGAGGCCCCTATGGGTATGTATTGTACTGGTGATAGCCATCCCGCCCCTATGGTTCAGCTGTTGGCACTGTACGTTATTTCTGCATCCCTATCTGTTTGCAACATTAGGCGGGTACGTGTTGTTTGTTTGTGTGGTGGGTGTCAGACTTACAGTCTGCCCCGTACACGTCTGTTTCTGATCCAGTGATATATCTAGAGTACTGGGAGGACCAGCGAGGCGGGATTCATGGTTGCTTCAACTCGTACTCGGTGCTGGTCACCCATTTCGTAACCGTGGGTCGTGTTGTGGCACGATTCGTACCTGATATGCAGCTCTTCTGGATGCTTTGACGTGCTGTACGTGGTGACCCGCTTGGCTCGCAGGAAGTACACATTGTACTTGCCCGGCCGGAAACTGCTGTGTATTCACCCCTGTGCGACTCGAATCAGCATCTACGGATCTGCTTCAGCCGGGTAACTGTGGCTGTAATCGGAGAGTACGGCTCGGTCAGGATTTTTGCACTGATGCGCATCGTACTGCTTTGCTCGGACGGACCGGCTCCAGGACGGAGTCGGTCGTAAGGTAAGGCTCCAGCCTACTCTTTCAGGGCACTCCGGCCGAGTTTGGAATCGGCCCCATAGTCGGGTAGCAGTCCACAATCATTTGCAGGCATTTGGCATACCCTTGGAAGGCATGGCGGTACTGTTTGTGGTGAGAGCTGAGGCTGCATACCCATTTGAGCTTTTCTACTCATGGGTTACCTTTCCTGCAGTGAATGCGGATAGCGGTATGTTTCATGTTTAAACTCACACTGCCGTGCCTATGGAACATACACCAGATAGGACATGGGAGATTCCGATTTACGCCTGGCAACATCGAGTTTGGTTTAATGGTGCCCTTCACCACTCGGTAATGGCGGTTCGGTTAGGTCCTATGTCTATTCCTGGGGCCACTTGGCCTGTTTTGGCTGGGTTTACTCCGCACCCACGTTACCTTACAGTCCTGATAGCGGAATTAAGAGTCCTTTGTACCTCTGTTGTAGGGGTGCTTAGGGATTTAGTGCAATACATTTCCCGCAACGTCCAGGTGGGGGCAACTGGTGCTGCGGCGCATCCAGTTGGACCGGCCGGGATGAAACTCAGTCCCGTCATGGTTAGTGCGGTTATGGGCAAGCCCCCCCAAGATAAGGATGATATGCCTTTTTGGCTTGCTGAGAAATTTGACCAACTGGAAGCAGTGTTCCCTAATACGAATCCGGTTGAGAAACACAGGATTCTGACCAATAGTTTGCAGAAAGACTTAGTGCCTGAAGTAACTCATTGTGATACCTGGGGTAAGATATTTACGGCAGTCTATGCTAAGTGCTTCGGCACACCGTCCATGGCTTTCCTACCCTCCATGATTAAGCATGGCCAAGATCACCAGGGTCCGGAGGCGGCTGTTGAATTGGGAATGAGGCTTATGGGAGTGTTTGACGTAGTTTCTGATCTCGTCCTTGCTAATGTCAAGGGAGATGCGGTGAACTTTCAGGTATCTAATACTTTGAGCAAAGTCCCCAATGCCGATAAGCCCCGTCAGTTACCGTAAATTATTGCGGAGGCTTATAAGACCAATGGCCGCAAAAGTTTGGGTGGTAAGCCTTTTGCTAAAGTAGCAGCTCAGCCACAAACTCAGACGGCGAAGTCTGATAAAGACGACCGTCCTACTTTTCCAAAACAGACATGGAAATCTAAAAAACAGGGAAAGCAACAAAAGAAACAAGGGTCACCAATACCTGTGTCTACTGAGCGCACGTATGATTTGCACAACTGCGCAAATATTAAGTCACCTGATCGTTTTTAGGTTCCGGAACAACGTTTTCCTCGTTTTTCACAGGAAACATTGGTCTTGCAAGCCGGTGGAGTGGGTGCCCCTCAAGGTTGTGAGCAGCCCCATCAGACCGAAGTTAAAGGCAAGCAGGATGACTTTCAACGTCAACGCCCTCAGTTTCAGAAAAATAAAGTTTCTGCTTTAACAGCGAGGTGTGCCACGGATAGTGAGAACACAGCTTTGGAACCAGACATGGGCGCTGACCCTTCTAGACAGCGCGGCGGAAATTACAGTAGTGTGGCAAGCACTGCGTCCGTATCTGAAGGTGACAGCAACTGACAAGTTTGTCATGTAGAAACAGCTGACACTAGTGTGGCTCCCCCTGACAGACTATATGAAATAGTCTTTTTAATTGAAGGTGACATACAGCGCAAGATAAAAGGGATTTTTGGGAAAAATTTGACCTCTACATATGACATTTTCTTAGTGGAGGCAGACTAGCCCCACCTTTCATTTTGGCCGCTCCGAGAGGGGAGGAGGTAATCCTCCCTAGTTACTCGCACACAGTGTCGAAAGAGCAGGTGCTGAATTTTGAAGAAGAGTGGGCTAAGGTGCTTGCACCGGCTTTGTACCGTACTCCGTGTGGATGGTACAAACTTTCGCCCAGCCATGAGATCCCATTGTGGTCAATGCCACAGCCACAACCCCAATATCCCATGCGACGAGAAGCGAAAGCTCCCATTGCAGAAATCCTTAAACAATTGGAATATCAAGGTGTGATTGAAACATGTCTGTCACCGATGAATAATCCTCTTTTTACTGTGACCAAACCTGATGGATCGTACCGCTTGGTCTTGGATTACCGGCACTTGAACTCTCATTGTCGGACCTGCGTGGTGCAGAATACTCACAGTTCTGCCCTTGTGGATAGTCTAGTGCGTAAACTGTTTAAAACCATACTTGCCATATCTAATGGCTTTTTTAGCCATAACCTGTTCCCTATTAGTACTCAATGGACAGCGTTTACTTCCGGCGGCAAACAATCAGTTCAAAAGATTAGTCATGGGCTACAAAAATAGCCCAGGCGTCTTTGCCCCTCGCATTGTCTCTCTTTTGGAGAGACTCAACCCTGATGCGTGCTCGTATGTGGATGATATTTATCTCACAGATGACGAGATATGGATGCATTTGTGTCGCGTTGACTGCATCATTTGTATGTTTGCGGACTTTGGTTACATGTTTAACTTTGTAAAATCACACATTGCAGATTACACAGTTTTGTTCCTGGACTATGAGCTCAACAATAAAGGTCGAGGTTTAGTGACTCACTTCCTGGAGAAATGCGCACAGTTGCGCACTCCGACAACTCTGAAAAAACTACATTCTTTACTGGGTTTTTTGAACTTTGTACGCACTTATATTCCCAATTATGCCCAGCGTATCAAGTTGCTTTATGGCTTGATACATCCTACTTTTACCAAACCTTGCTGGCTGCCAGAACATTCAGCTATACTGCAATCTTTGCAGTCTGATCTTCTTGAATCTAAATACTTACTGACTCGTGACAACTACAAGAACCTGGTAATAAGAATTGTGCCGGGCTCAGTTGGTTTCACGTACCTGACTTTTAATGAGGGTGATACAGTCCCTATTGCTTACAAGTCACACTTGCACACTTCGGCTGAAATGCGATTTTCCACCGTCGAAAAAGTTTTGACAGTGCACTGTCGTAGGGGAAATGCTTGTTCGTTGTTACACCGTATCCTGCCCTGGATGCAGTGACAAAGGCCAGTGTACCAAATTCAAAAGCTTTGCATCCCCGCTGGATACAATGGGCCACATCCTTGACCTATTCAGATGTCACGTTTATTTTTGATTACTCTGTGCAAACACAGGAGTACTTGAAGTATGAATTCATTCATCCGGCTCCTCTGTCCTTGTGGCCGCTGGAGGTTTTCCTTTGTATAATTTACACTGACGGTTCGGCGCAACTGGCGACGGATTCAAGGCATGCTTATTCAGCAGCCTGCACAATAGTGGTGGGTATGATGGTGAATGGAGAGTTCAAGTCCGATGTTGTGCATACACAGACATTAGGGGACTGTACCGCCCAGTTGGCAGAGCTCCGTGCTCTGGTGCTTGCACTCGAGTTTGCCGATCCTAGTGTGACTACTCTTATCGTAAGTGACTCTTACTACTGTGTTCAGTCGTAGAATGACAATTTATTCTTTTGGACTCAGAGGGGCACATGCATCAAAGAAAATTGCATTCGCAAATGGTGTGAATCGCAAAATTCGGCCGTTTGCGAATGCAATTTCCATTTTTGGGATGCATTAACATTTTTGTAATTTTCGCAATTTAAGAAATCGCAAAATTGCGATTTCTTAAATTGCGATTGCATTTAAGGAATCTCAAATTGAGATTCCTTAAATGCAATGCATCAAACTTTTAAAATTTGAGAATTCGCAAATAAAGGGAGCAAATTACCATGAAGTTGACCTTCATGGTAATTTGCCAAAACTTTGAAAAATGCACTAAAGTGCATTTTTCAAAGTTCCATTTTACACACACACATGCCCTTGGGGCATGTGAGTGTGCAAAATGTACTTCTAAGCAGATTTCAGGGGTGCACCTGCACCCTTGAAATTGCATTCTTAATTTGCGAATTTCTAATGGTGAATTGCAAATTAAGAATGTCTTTCCATTCAGGAATGGATGGGGAGGTATTCCTTAATTGCGATTCTCAATTAGAGTATTGCAATTAAGGAATTTTAAGAAATCGCTATTTTTTTAGCAATTTCTTGATGCATTGCAGTTTGCAATTCCTTAATTGCGATTCCTTATTTTTCGCAATTAAGGAATCGCAAAATGCAATATTGATGCATGTGCCAGAGAATGAATATCGTGATTCCACAGGTAGCACTATCAAACACAAAATGCTATGGGTTAGAATGGCGGAGCTTAAAGAACGTCTGCCACTCGTGTTTGTAATTCATACTCTTGGTCACCAGCGCGTGGGGGGGTACAAGCTGTTGGTAACTGTCTTGCTGATGATGCAGCTAAGACCGCAGTAGCAACATATGTAGTAGTAGCAGTTACACGTTCCAAAAGTAAGATTAATGATGACATCTTGGCAGCCATTGCTGCAACAGAGAAGGGAAGTAATTACCCTAGAGGTGTCCCTTCTGAATACTCTTATCATTTAAGTCTTGATAAAGTTCTTTATTTGAGAATTAACAACGTTGGTGACAGACTGATTCCCAACGCGGACCACAGGCAAGCCTTGCTAACAGCCGCTCACGAGGGTATGGCCTCGGCTCATGCCGGAGTTTCAGCGACTGTATCTCTATTACAGCAGCGTTACTGGTGGCACGGATTGTACAAACAAACGCATGACCATGTCCTTCATTGTGACATTTGTCAGCAGATCAAGCCTTCAACTGCTGCCCGCCCGCTTCAGACGCAGTTGTACATATCTAATAAACCACTTGGATGCATTTATTTAGATCACTGCGGTCCTTTCTCCTCAGATACTGCGTATAAGTACATCTTAGTTGCAGTGGATTCGTGCACACGCTTTATTTGGCTTTGGCCGCAACCGAGTGCTGATGCCCATGTGGCACCCTTCATTTGGACCAGGGTCCAGCGTTCGCCTCTAAGGCATACAAGGATGCCATGGGTTCATTGGGGGTCCAAATCAAATGTTCGTCTCCATACAGACCTGTGGGTAATAGTGCTGTGGAGCGAATGAACCGTGACCTAAAGCAATCCTTGACAGCTAGGGTTTTAGGTACTGGCAGGAACTGGCTGGCTCATCTCTATAGCGTTCAATGTGCACTTAATAATCTCCCTAGAAGGTCTCTGGGTGGGTAGACCCCATACGAAATGCTCTTTGGCATTAAAATGTTTGTTTCCGGACCTTGAGGGTCTAGACATGGCGGTGTCTGCCGCTCCCTTTGACGTAGATGATCATTCTGCTGTATTACACAATCTACAAAAGACCAGTGACAGTCTTGCAAAGGAACATTTGTCCTCCACAACTGATGCTACACATCAGATTCCGGTAGTTGGCTGGCTACCCTAGTCGGTGACCTGGTCTGTGAGAAGGTGGAGAAAAAAGGAGGAGTTTGGCCCCTCATATCGTGCACAAGTTCCTATGCTTGGAGTGCAGGGTACAAGAACAGTCATTTTACCTCCACTTCCTGGTCGCAAGGAAAACAGGTACATCTCTATTGACAATGTCAATTTACAGCGAGTGGCCGATTCTTCTTAGTATGACTCCAGCGGTCTCTTGTCCGGCAATGCTGGGAAATTCTGTTTTGGCTCCGGCGAGTACCAACAGGCCTGACGTTGCCATCGAGATGTCTGCAGTTACTAATCTTTTATTGAATCCACCGGCTGGTGATCCCCTTGAAAATACTGAGTATACTTACCCCACAGATGTGTCGTTGCCTGGTTTACTCACAGATACTGTTAGTCATGTTTTTCATTTGACAGTGACTCGACGACTTCAAAGTCCCCATCAAAAATTTCTATTTTTGCTGTTTGGTTTAAAATACATTTTTAATACCCCCTTAGACTTCCATTTGGCTGGTGCCTTTTGCAATTTTTTTATTCACGTCAGTTGGATTTGTAGTTGTATTTTTCCGTCTTGTTAATGGACATTATGTTAAAGAAAGATCTACAATTGGGTTAATTGATGGAACTTTGGCACCCCATTCCTCATCACACATAATGAAAAGGGACCAGACTTTTGTTAACATCACAGCTTGTCCTGTATTAGATGGGATTGTTTGGGATGCTGTCAAATTTCAGATACAAGGCCCTACAGAGGTTGTAAATGTCCCCAATGTTTTTCGTGTTTCAATGGGGGATGTTGGAAAACAAAACATACGCTCTGCTGATTGGGATGTCCAAGTATGAAGGAGTTCGGTCCTTAAAGTGGGAAGGCTGGACCTGAAATCACAATTTTATATGGAAGAAATGCCCCCCACTGCTTATTTAAACCAACTTTTAGTTATAAGCCACACATCTACTTGAGTTAGAAGTGTTTGGTATATTTATTTGTACCTTATATTCATCATATAGTCAAAATGTTCAAAGATTTACATGTCAGACAAAAAACACTACAAATATAACATATACATATATCAGTGTGAACACAGTTTTACAAATGGAAACAATGAGACAAATCAACAAGTCAACATGTGCATGTACTATACACAACCAAGCGGTCACATCTAAGTGCAGACTATTGAAAATTACAGTGACCAATAATGAAAAACTTGTAATTTGGACAATAATGGACAAAATCACACATGAAAGGAGATATCACGACGAATATTATAATTCAATTGTCGTGATATCTCCTTTCATGTGTGATTTTGTCCATTATTGTCCAAATTACAAGTTTTTCATTATTGGTCACTGTAATTTTCAATAGTCTGCACTTAGATGTGACCGCTTGGTTGTGTATAGTACATGCACATGTTGACTTGTTGATTTGTCTCATTGTTTCCATTTGTAAAACTGTGTTCACACTGATATATGTATATGTTATATTTGTAGTGTTTTTTGTCTGACATGTAAATCTTTGAACATTTTGACTATATGATGAATATAAGGTACAAATAAATATACCAAACACTTCTAACTCAAGTAGATGTGTGGCTTATAACTAAAAGTTGGTTTAAATAAGCAGTGGGGGGCATTTCTTCCATATAAGATTGGGATGTCCAGGCAGTAGAGGCTCTTTTTTTCTGATTTGAAATATTATGCTGCCTTGATGCGGAAGATTTGTACTGAGAATCAGCTAATTATGCAGACTTATTCTGCTACCAGCACTATGGTAATAATTTTCTGCATAAAGCAAACACATTTAGAAATGTGGTTAATTACACACAATGGGAACATTGTCCTGCACTGCATGAAGGCAGCCTGAAAACTCTTTTGAAAAAGTTTACTTATTTTACTGATTTTAATCAATCTAATCCTGATGCATTTTATTTTAAGATGTCTTCCAAGTCCTCTTCCAAAGTTAGACTCACCCACACTAAATTATTGTATTTGAAGTCCTTTATTGATCAATTGGCTATAGGGGGCTATGAGCTGTGGAAAGATACTATTGATCTTAAATCTGTTTGGGGTTCTAAAAACTGGCAAGTGCAAGGCACCGAGGCTTTGCATCGTGCATGTATCATGCAGAACCATATGTTGTTATTGAATTTGACTATTTAAATTCATTTATCCAAATTATCTGACAATGTTGATTTGAATGACTTTGTTAAAGGCCCTGTTGGAGGCATGTCAGAAAGATGGGTATATGCTGTTTACAATGAAGTTTGGAAACTGTCTCAAATAGAAGCTGCTTCTATGTTGCGGGCTATTGATCAAGCCAATTTAGAAAAAGTGCTTGCAGTCGTTGATAATAGCAATACTCTTTCTTCACAAATTTATACATTAGATAATATTGTTTCATCTGTTGTTGATATTGTTCAGGTTGAAGTGTCTGTTTTGTACCATGGTCAAAATCAATTACGTTCCATTATGCACTTTGCTTGGACTTTGCAGACCTTAAAAGCTGGTAAAGTTCCATGTGATTACATGAACACGTCCACTCTATTTTTGCAGTTTAATTTGACTGAAAAACAGCAATTTATGTCAATGAAGGATGCTGCATATTCACTTTTTCATTTTGAAAAGTTGGAACCTTTACCATTTTTCTGTTGCCGAAAGTAATTCAGCTGTATGGCTCAATAATGGGTTAATAATGCTGCCTTTCCACCTATTTAAATTCAGTTCATGCATGAAACATTATGCCATAGGCAGATATGAACCATTGGGTAGCGCATATCTCCATGAAGTTTGGTCTCTGCCATTTACTTATAGGTGCCTGGGGGGGGGGAGGTAAGGAGGTTTATTTAAAGGGCGAAGAATGCACTTCTACACCTGCTCGCTCACTGGTTTGCAAGACCATACAACTGCACAGCTCTTGTAACACGATGGCTCCGAACTTAGCCTGCATTTTAAAGGGTAATCCTGTCCCAGTTAGAACACCGACATTCACGTTGCTTGCAAACGGTTGCTATTTACTTTTAAATAATGAAAATTGCTGCGGTATGCTGGCAGGGATTCTGTACATTGTGACCGTCTCCCAACGTGTAGTCTGCTGTAAAAATGTGCTTTTCCCGCCTCTGCATGGGAAGCTCGATGTATCCATCTGGCCTTCCATTCCGACCTTGAAAGCAGAGTTCAACAAGATGAGTCGAATAAGGGCTCTATTGTCATAGAAAGAAGTTGCCCTTACTTCTTCCCGTGAAACATTTGTCCTTCACGTGGCAAACACCCGCACTGAGGTACATGTGCTTTTAAATACTGATCTCCCACTGCATTTCGGCAATTTGATTCGCACTATATTCAATGCCTCGTCGACCACCGGCTTGGCTCATTTGTTTAAAGTAGTAAGCTCTGGCCATGTGATTTCATTCCAAACTATATTTGGGGTGATACCGGCATTTTTTCATTCTATTGTCTCCAGCCTCTTCGGCGGTTTACCGTTAATTCTCACCTTGGCTGCCGGTGTGCTGCTGTTAATTTGCTTGCTCAAAAATGGTTGCACATCCTGTGTCACAAGACAACATGCCCCGCCTGTTCCAGCTTCGCACCGGATGCTTGGATACTATGGAACGCTATCTCTAGCTACTTTGAGTGTAGCACATGGATTGTCCTTCCGGTTCTCCTACTTTACATGCGTGCAACCTGTTTTCCATTGCCTGGATTGCTGTTTTGAATGGGCTTTGGATTTGTGTCTCTGCAATATGGTGTCTCCCAACCCAGATTATGATCTACTAATGAGTCCCCTAGTTGCTCATGAGTTAAGACTGTTCTGGTATCGGAATAATGGCCTGTGCAGCAGCACATGTAGTCCTAGGCAATTGGGACATATGGGCTGCAGACCATGACTTTCTGGCACGCAGTTATCTCAAAGAACACCAGAGTTGTCCTCTGATGTTGCTAGAGGCTCCGGCTGTCGAAGAACATGTATGTTCCTTCGCGTTGTTGAATTGGATGGCTGAAATGTTTTCTGATGATAATAATGACTTTCTCTTGGAGGCGGTTGCAACGTACTGTGCCTATACGCTGATGGATTGATTTGGCATTTGTCCATCTCCACCGCATCTTGTGCTCGTATAATTTTTTACAGTTTTTTTCCTTTTTAAGGTTGGGTAGTATACGCCCCCTTATTGTTTTTTTCAATTTTTCTGTCTATTCAGAATTTATTACTCCCAATTATACGTTTTGGTAAATTTTGAACTTGATTATGTCTCACTCGAACTCTGCGTTCCTAAGTTGCCTCCCTTCTTGTACGTGTTCCGATCTAGGTAAGGTGTAGTGATGACAGGGCCTTGCATGCACACATTGCTATGTTAGCCTAAGCTTATTCGATGTTTCAACGCCATTTTGCAGCTTTTGCACACTACACTGCATGTATCTGTTGTTGTAAGTTAGCCTGCTTCAATTTTTTTCACATGAGAAAGGCTTATTTTTAACATCCCTAGACTTAAATCCCAACCTCAGTCTGTACAGTGTGTGCAGAAGCCTCTAAGGTTACCATAACAATGTAAGCTGTTATTCTGGCTGATCGGCCCACGCTCTAGGGACAACATGCACTAAAATTCTAACGCCTTTAATATTGCACTGCATGCAGGATTAGAACACTTGGAGAAAATCCTTTTCCAGAGAGCGAGCTTTTGCTGAGCCAGATGTGATTCACTTCTGTTGATCTTTGAGGTATGGGATTCCCCATTCAAGCCTAAGAGACCTTCTATTATTATAAAACCTAGTTCCTAGTTGGGGAGGGTGGTACACAAGGCACTATAGAACCTGTTTCCACTATCATTATATGATTTCTCCCTTTGTGTTATTATTATTATTTTTATTCATATGCATGCTTATGTTAGCAAAAATACTGCATCTTCGAGCACGTTGTTAAAATAAACATTTCAAACTTTTCCGTGACTATTTACTCACGTTGTGGACTGGTATGAGAATAAAACGAAAGAGTGTTCTTGATTCCCACTATTCCTGAGAGTAACCTAAGTTGCATGTTCTGGGTTGTCTAATCATTGATAGCTTCGCTATAGGATAGAGAGCTAATGAGACACTGATGCTAGTCGGTTAGGGGCTCTAGGTACTGAGGTGAGTTTCTTGGTACACCACAATTCACTGAGGTCCTGGGTCTCTGTGCACAGTTCTGTGTATGAGCAGAATCCCCACAACACTGTACATGACTTTCCACACCAGAAGCGCAAAGCCATGCAAAACACTGACTGGTGCACAGAACTAGGGCCCTGAAAGGATAGCCTTAACCCTAGAAATCAGTTCGCAGAACGCGAAGGATGGGTGGGGCGGTAAGGAATCTATAACTAACCTGTTTCTTACAGATATATCGTTACCAAAGGTAAGTAACTTGTTCATCTGAAAGAAACAGTTAGTTATAGTTTCCTTACCTTAGAATAGATACCCCAGCAATACCAAACCCGGAGGTGGGTCTGTGAACCAAGTTCACACCAGAAAGTTCTGGTGTACAGAACGGCCAAAGAAGCAGTCTCTCCGGACTTGGCTGTCCAGGCAGTAGTGTCTTGTGAACGTGTGCAGCAATGCCCACGTAGCTGCCTGACAGATGTCAATAAGGGGGACTCCACCTTCAAAAGCAGTGGTAGCTGCCGTTACCCTAGTGGAATGGGCGCACAAAACAACTGGAGGCTCCTTCTTTGCCAAGTAATAACAAGCTTTGATGCACAAAACAACCCACCTAGAAATGGTCAGTTAGTGCACGGCCCGGCCTTTTTTGGCACCCCACCCACGTAGCCTACAAAGAGCTGGTCATCCACCTGGAATGGTTTTGTGCAATCCAAGTAAAAGGAAAGCACACGCTTTGGATTCAGACGGTGGAGCTATTCCTTTCCTTTGGAAGGATGCTGAGGCGGAAAGAAGTATCCAGACGACTGGTTTCCCCCAGTTCCTCTCTCCAGTCCGAGCCATACTCCAACGGGCCTGCTAGAGGGTCTCCAGACCCCTTCCAGTCCTCCTCCCCCATCTCTGGTTGCCAATCTGGGTGTTTGGAGCACCAGGGTAGAACAAGGGCACAAAGGTACCCATCGGCACTGGTCCAGTCTCGGGTGGAGGCCGGGGTCGACGCCGGTTGGCAACACAACCGGCGTCGGCTGCGGACGTGGTGCTGGTGGAATCGGCGCCAGGGGAGGTGTAATCAGGCCAATCCGGATCCAGGCCTGGATCCAAGGGGATCCTGCGGGGCCGGAGCCGCTGGCATCGAAGGCCCAGGGCCCCCAGCCTTGTCAGCTGGGCCCGAAGGCGCGCTGGCGGAGTCAGGCTGCCCAAAGATGGCATGCATTGCTTCATAAAAGGCACGTGGCTGGGCAGGGGTCACTCCAGGTCCCGGGAAGGGAGGGAAACTCGGAGTCAACTCTTCAGGCTCCACACATGGAGCTGCGAGAGGGGCGCCACCTGCATCCCTCGTCACATCGGCCAACCAATGAGAAGTCGAAGAGCGACGATGTTTCTTCAACTTCTTGTGCTTTGACGTACCGGAAGTGTGCAAAGACTTTGAAGAAGACTGATGGTGATTGCTCTGGAACCGGTCCCTTGACTTCCCACACGACTGGGACCTTGAACAGCGCGGAGCAGACTGCTGGACCTTGAGAAGCTTTCAGGACCGCTCCCGCAAATACTTTGGTTTCATGGTCCGGCAGTTGGAGCACAAAGTGGGATCATGTTTGCGCTCCAGGCAAAATAGACACACTTTGCGGATCCGTCACAGACAGCAGCCGGCTACAGGAGCTGCAAGCCTTGAAACCAGGCATCCTCGACTAGCACCAGAAGTCGAAGACTCAAAAACGATGTCGACAAACGTCATCAAAAAGTCACTCAAAAAGTGACTGGAGGTACCGCGCTCTCCGGATCTGTGCTGGCTGGCACAAAAAAACAAAAAGAACGGACGTCAGCGTGTAGTGCTGCATCTAAGTAACTACTCCGATGTCATTCCAGCAACGACGACGCCAATGACAAACGCGGAGCTGCCCGATGCTACCTTTGGATGCGCAGGGGTAATGCGTACAAAAAACTTCCTGGATCCAGTCTGACACCTGGGGGTAATTCTACGATAAGGAATCTAAGACTGTTTCTTTCAGATAAACTGCCCTTTTCATTTCACAAAAATGGTACAAAGCATCTTTAACATGTCTGATACGACAGTTATAGTACACCTATTTATGACCATAGGTTCTTGACTGTTAAGAACCTTTCAGACAGTCTTCGGGGTGATTCCAGCTTTCATACACTCTGTATTCGGAGCCTTTTTGGAATCTGGATTGTAATTTTTCTGCTACACAATGGACGACCCAGTCACCAAGGAGATGGAAAAAAAAAAGCTTTTGGAGCACAAATACCGTGATCGCATGGTAATCCATCTGGGCACACCTCGCCTTTGGGAATTTAGTAAGTTTTGGTTCCTATCATTTCGACCTGTTTGGATTGACTGTGTTGTGCCTGTCCTCCGATGCCTTTTCTGCAGACAAGAATGTGTGTTGGATCTCTAACACTTCCAGAGGATGTGCCACTGGACGTGAATGCTTTACTGGACCCGTTAAAGGCTCGTGTACTTCTTTGTCCTCAGCGTATTCCAATGCTGATGTCCGCATTCTTAGATCCACCACAGGATGATTCAGCTCCTGTTGGAACGGAGATCGGCTATTCTATTGGTACTCCAGTCACAGATGCAATACAGGCTTCCCCAGCATTGGCTGTGGGCACTGCAGAAGATAATCTGTGCTTGATTTCCCTCATTATGAGGTGTTGCAGGAAGATCCAGGTACCCCAATATAGGCTCAGGTAGTGAATGCACATTTCACCAACATTTCCCCTGCCATTACACTACAAAACGGTTCTTAGTGCTGACCTTTTACCTAGTTAGGGTAATGCCTAAATGAAGTGGGGTTTTCTCCGAAAACTAGCCTCATTAATTATGAGTGAGGATTCTTGGAATCTCAGCAGGACTACCATCTTCTGCATAATAACTATGTATATGGGTCATTCCCTCCATCATCTTAGTCCGACATGAAACAGCAAGGAATACCCCCTGAGGGTACCTGTTTGGGTATATAAACACCATATCTTTGCTGATACAGAGAGAGGAGAGAAAGGACTTCCATGCTGACACTGAAGCTGCGATTCCTGCATGCAGACACTCCAGCACGCAGAGATCTGACATCCCTTGCGGGGTGTCCATCTCGAGACCAAGACTGGGTCCAACAGTCTCTCACTTTAGGTAATGGCATTTATCCTAGAGGGATTCTTGGCTCTACACCTACATGCATGCTAGGTACACTTAGGCACATCTAGTTAGGGTTGCATTGTAGGAGTATGCATTATTACTGCCATATTTTTATACCTGACTGTATTAATCGTTTTAGCACTATGGTAGAATTCCACCATCCTTTTACTCTGTTGGTGCTTATAATCATTTATATCCTTTTCTGTCTTATGGTTGTTTCAACACACCTATTTTACATTAGAATGACTTTGGTTCAATAAATGCTTATCCAAAACGTCCTCACTGTTTATTCTGTGTATCTCTCAGAGACAAAGTGAGCACAAGTGACTGAGCAAAAAGTATTGCACTGTTTCCACGATCCCGGATGGGACAGAGATGTCATGTTCGATAGTTGCCAAGAACTATTCTCTCCTTGGTAAGAGAGGTTTCTAGTGACACTGTGAGCTAGCTGGTATACAGGCAAACATACCCGGTGGGGGTGTCTGGAATCAGTCTGGACACCAATCCAACAGTCTATGTTGTCTAAACGCACAGATCCTCTATAGGAACTACACAACAGTATGAGGTGGGTGTGTGTGTGAGTGGCTGTATGGGTGAGTGTCTGTGTAAATGACTATGGTAGGTGTGTCTTGCTATAGGGATGACTGGGTGTGTAAGTGACTATGGGTGTGTGATTAACTGAGTGGATGTGTGAATGTCTGTACTGGAGAATGTGTGAGTGTTTGTATGGATGCATGAATGGGTATGCGAGTGGCCATGTTGAGAGGCTGTATGGGTGAATAAGTGGGAATGAAAGTAGATCGGTAGGAGAGTGAGCGGTTGTGTTAACTGAATGAGTGAGTGGCCGTGTGAGTAGGTGTGTGGCTGTAGGTGTATGGGTGAGAGTGGCTGTAGGTGTATGGGTGAGAGTGGCTGTAGGTGTATGGGTGAGTAGCTGTAGGGGTGGGTGAGTGGTTCTGTGGATGATGTCATCAGTGATGACACTGACCATGGTATGAGTGATGTACTATGTGAGTTTATAAGCTGTGCATAGCAGGAGCATAAGTTATAGTTCGCTCAGGGAGCCATAACTGTTGAATTTCTATGGTTTCGTGCGTGTATAATCTGAGCCTAACTAGAACATCCCTGTAGACCGTTGCTTTTTCAGTGAATGTATACGTTTTTTAAATTCTATTTCTTAACTATAATATCCCTGTAAAATTTGTTTTCCCCAGTGAATTGCTATGCTTTTTTACAAGTTATTTCCTAACTGCAATCTGTCACCTTTGTGAGAGAGAGAGTGTGTGAGTGATTGTATAAGTCAGTGAGTAGCTGTATGGGTCTGGGAATGAGTGTGTGTTTTGGTGGGTGTGATTGGTGTATGGGTTTGTGAGTGGCTGTATGAGTAACTCTATGGG
Source organism: Lissotriton helveticus (assembly GCF_964261635.1). NCBI lineage: Eukaryota > Metazoa > Chordata > Amphibia > Caudata > Salamandridae > Lissotriton > Lissotriton helveticus. Next base: position 606,431,483 of record NC_136072.1, on the reverse strand, counting down.
TCGGTGACTGGGCATATGATTGAGTGGCTGGTTGTGAGTGCTTAGCTGGTTGTGAGTGCCTGTGCAGGTCTGTGAGTGCCTGTGTAGGTCTGAGTGCCTGTGTAGGTCTGAGTGCCTGTGTAGGTCTGAGTGCCTGTGTAGGTCTGAGTGCCTGTGTAGGTCTGTGAGTGCCTGTGTAGGTCTGTGAGTGCCTGTGTAGGTCTGTGAGTGCCTGTGTAGGTCTGTGAGTGCCTGTGTAGGTCTGTGAGTGCCTGTGTGATTGGGTCTGTGAGTGCCTGTGTGATTGGGTCTGTGAGTGCCTGTGTGATTGGGTCTGTGAGTGCCTGTGTGATTGGGTCTGTGAGTGCCTGTGTGATTGGGTCTGTGAGTGCCTGTGTGATTGGGTCTGTGAGTGCCTGTGTGATTGGGTCTGTGAGTGCCTGTGTGATTGGGTCTGTGAGTGGGTCTGTGAGTGGGTCTGTGAGTGGGTCTGTGAGTGGGTCTGTGAGTGGGTCTGTGAGTGGGTCTGTGAGTGGGTCTGTGAGTGCCTGTGTGAGTGGGTCTGTGAATCCGTGCAGATCTGAGTGAGTGTGTGGGTGGGTGGTGCTGTGGATTTTGTGCATTTGCATACTTAGGGTATTTAAAGAACAAGTTTGGTAATGATGAATCTTTAGGAGACATAGGTTAGTTATAGATCCCTTACCTTAGAAATACCCCCCGGTGTCAGACTGGATCCGGAGAATCTTTTCTCTTAGCAGTATCCCTTGGCATCAGTCGACTCCGCTTCTGTCGATGGTGTCGGGGTCGCTGAGATGACATTGCGGTGCCTACTTAGACACCGCCCCTGCGCACTGAAGTCAATTCTGACATGTCTTTCCACGCCTGAAGTGCAGAGCCATGAAAGACACTGACCACTGGTGCGCCAAAACTAGGGCCCTGTTAGGGAGTCCCTATCCCTAGAAATCTGTTTGCAGAGCGGGGAGGATGGGTGGGGCACTAAAATCTATAACTATCCTATGTTTCATAAAGATACAACATTTCTAAGGTAAGTAACTTGTTCATCTGAACGATAGTTAGTTATAGATTTCTTACCTTAGAATAGATACCCCAGCAATACCATCCCCGGAGGAGAGTTAGCCAATCAAGTTCACACCAGAAAGTCCTGGAGGACAAAGCGGGCAAAGTAGCCGTCCCTCCAGACAGAACTATCCCAGCAGTAATGTCTAATGAACGTGTTCATAGATGCCCATGTAGCCGCCAGGCAGATGTCAATAAGTGGGACTCCTCGTGACAAAACAGTAGTTGCTGCCGTAGTACTAGTGGAATGAGCCCGCAGCCCCACTGGAGGTTCCTTTTTCGCTAAAGTGTAACAAAATCTATAAACAAAGGACAACCCATCTTGAGATGGTACGCTTTTGGACAGCCCCACCTTTATTGGCACCCACATATCCAAGGATGAGTTGATCGTCCACTCTGAAATCTTTAGTGCGGTCAAGGTAGGACAGTGCATGATTTGGGCCCAGACAGTGGAGTCTCTCCTCCTCCTTGGAAGGCTGCTAAGGTGGGAAAAGGTGGGCAGAGTGATAGTTTGTCTTATGTGAAAAGGAGTAACTACTTTAGGAAGGAACAAGGGTCTCGTACTAAGCACTTTGTCCGGATGCATAGAGAAGAAAGGGGGATTAGAAGAAAGCCTAAAGCTCACTCACTCTGCGAGCAGAGATGATGGCAACAAGAAAGGCAGTCTTCAGAGTAAGGAGCCTGAGAGGACAGTTGTGAAGAGGCTCGTAGGGAGCACACATAAGGTAAGTCAAGACATGGTTTAAGTCCCACTGAGGCATTATGAAAGAAGATGGAAGAAGGAGGTAAATAATGCCATTAAAGAGCCTATTAACAATAGGGACTTGAACAAAGAGGGCTGATCTAGCAGCAGAAGAAAACCCGAAATGGCTGCCAGATGGCTTTTTAGAGTGCCTAGAGCAGAGACCTGCTGGGCCAAAAAAGCAGGAACAAAAGAACATCAGGAAGAGGGGCGGAGAGGGGATCCCCAGCCTTTGCTGTGCACCATTCCACAAACTTGTTCCATCGACAGGCATATACTGTCTTACTTGAGGGATGCCTGGCTGCAAAGATGACATTACAGACTTCGGGTGGAAGGTCAAAAGCTGTCAACTCTCGCCGCTCAATCTCAAAGTAAGGAGGTGGAGGCTGGACAGGTTTGGGTAGAGGATCGTCCCCTGCTGCTGCAACAGAAGATCCTCCCGAAGAGGCAGTCTGATTGGAGGATCGATGGCCATGCTCAGAAGCTCGGGGTACCAGACTCTTTTTGTGCCCAGTCCGGGGCCACAACAATGACTTGGGCCTGGTCGCGCTTGATCTTCTTCAGCACTAGGGGCAGAAGTGGTATAGGCGGAAAGGCGTATAGAAGGCCGCAACTCCACTCGCGACGAAAAGCGTCACTTAGCGAGTGCCTCCTTGGAAATTCCAACACGCAGAATTGCTGACATTGCGCGTTCTCTTAGGTGGCGCATAGATCTAACCAAGGCTCTCCCCACTGCAGAAAGAAACCTTGCACTAACTCCGAGTGAAGACGCCATTCGTGATCCATCTTGCACCTGCGGCTGAGTTCGTCCACTCTGGAATTCAGGGAACCTGCAAGGTGTTGAACCACCGGGGATAGGCCCTGATGTTCCAGCCATGTCCAGAGGCGTAGGGCCTCCTGACATGGGGTCCATGACCCCACCCCACCCCGCCCTTTTTGTTGCAGTACCACATGGCTGTGGTGTTGTCCGTTAACACCTGCACTACCCTTCCCCCAGACAGAGGGAAGAAATGCCTTCAGTGCAAGACGGATCACCCGAAGCCTCAGAAGGTTGATATGGAGCTTGGACTCCGCCAGAGAACAGAGGCCTCTGATCCCCGCCTCTCCCATGTGGCTGCCCCATCTCAGAAGGGATGAGTCTGTTACTACAGTGTCATGTGGTTGAGGAAGCGAGAGGGATCTGCCGTTGACCCGATCCTAGATCGTGGGCCACCACTGCAATTGTCGTGCAGTGCCCTCCGAGATCTGGACGCAATCGGACAGATTCCCCTGATGCTGCACCCATTGGAACTTCAGGTCCCACTGCAGAGCCCGCATGTGCCACCTGGCATGATCGACCAGCAGGATGCAGGAGGCCATGAGGCCCAGCAGCCTCAGACTCATACTGACCAAAACCCAGGAAAGAGGATGAAAGATAGGAATCATAGCCCGAATATCCCGGACTCACTGTTCAGGAGGATACATCCGAAACTGAGTCGTGTCCACAACCGCTCCTATGAAAAAGAGCTTCTGAGAGGGAATCAGGTGTGACTTCGGCAAACTCCAGCAAATGCAGGACGTCGACCGTAGTCTGGAGGTGGGAGATGACAGCCTGGGGCGAGCCTGCCTTCAACACCCAATCGTCAAGATAGTGGAAGACTGGAACCCCTGGACTACGCAGATGAGCTGTGACCACCGCCATCACGCTGGTAAGGCCAAAGGGGAGTCCGGTAAACTGAAAGTGCTCGAGGCCTACCATGAACCGCAGGTAATGCCAGTGGGCCGGCAGGACGGGGATGTGAAAATACGCATCCTGCAAGTACAACGCTACCAACCAGTCTCCAGGGTCGAGGGCAGACAAGACCTGAAAGAGCGTTAACATTTTGAACTTCTCCTTCCAGAGGAAGCGATTGACGTTCCTGAGATCCAAGACAGGACGCAGGCCTTTGTCCTTCTTGGGCACCAGAAAATAGTGGGAATAGCAACCACGAGCTACTTCTGGGACAGGAACGCGCTTGATGGCCCCCTTGGCCAAGAGGGCCAAAACTTCCTGTTGGAGAAGGGCCAGGTGATCCTCCAACATGCGATGGTACAGAGGTGGCATGGAGGGAGGGGGTAGTCTCGAAGGGGAGGGAGTAGCCCCTTCGGACTATCTGCAGAACCCCCCTGTCCAACGTAACGGTGCGCCAGTGGGGGAGGTGATGGCGGATCCTGCTGCCCACTGGCGTTTGGTGGCCCTGGAAGGTTAGAGTAAGAGTGTTTGGAGGCGGATGCAGAGGGGGCTGAGGTGGACTGGCCTGCTCACTGGCCCCCAGAACGACGCTGGTGGTTCCCACATCCCCGGACGCACTGGGCTGAACAGCCTGCACCGGTCTGTGGCTCTGGGCGGGACGTAGTGTGGCTCCCCTTCCGCAGCCACGAAAGGGGCGAAAGACAGACTGCGCAGGGCGGTTGGTGGAGAGACCCAAGGACCTGGCAGTAGCTCGAAAGTCCTTAAAGCGCTCCATCGCGTTGTCTGCCTTGTCACTGAAAAGGCGACACCTGCACTACCCTTCCCCGACCTGCACTACCCTTCCCCGGACAGAGGGAAGGAATGCCTTCAGTGCAAGACGGATCACACAAAGCCTCCGAAGGTTGATGTGGATCTTGGACTCCGCCGGAGACCAAAGGCCTCTGATCTTCGGCTCTCCCATGTGGCGTCCCCATCCCAGAAGGGATGTGTCTGTCACTACTGTGTGATCTGGTTGGGGAAGGGAAAGGGATCTGCCTTTGACCCAATCCTGGATCGTGGGCCACCATTGCAATTGTCGTGCAGTGCCCATTAGTGAGGATTGGACATTCCTGGGAAAATCCACTTGAACGCAACCAGGCATAGTGCCGAAGGACTACTGACGTGGCAATCATTCTGCCCAGTGCGTCGGCGGTATCCAGCCCACAGCGGATAGTAAATTTCGCTACATCTCTACCCTCTGCGACAGCACGGGAGAGCACGGCCCGGGCCTCCTCCGGGCACTGAGGCAGCACTTGCGCCACCATATCCCACACAGAGTGGGAATAATGGCCCAACAGACGTGGTGTTTACCGAACGCAGTCCCAAGCTGGAGGAAGAAAACATTGTCCTCCCAAGTTGATCTAACTTCTTGGATTCTTTATCAGGTGGAGCAGTAGGGAAGGCGCCCTTGGACGTAGCGGCTTGCACCACCAAGCTCTCAGGGGTAGGGTGTTAGGAGAGGAAGATGGGATCGCCCGGGGCCGGCGTTGGGCAACCATCCTATGCACAGGAGCTCGTGTTGCGAATGGACCAGGGGTCCAAAAGGTTGTCCGTACAGGCTTCACTGAACGGCAGCAGGGGCTTCAAAGAGCTCGCTGCCGGCTGAAGCATCTCTGTCAGGAGGTTAGTCCTGACAGCCACCATAGGAAGCTCGAGGTGGAGAGCCTCGGGCGCCCTACGCAACACCACTGCGTATGACGCTCCCTCCTCTGTAGCCACGGTAGGAGGAGAAAACATGCCTATGTCTGGGGAGGTATCCAGACCACTGGCATCCCCCAGTTCCTCTCCAGTCCAGCTCATACTCTAGCTGGGCAGTTAAAGGTTCCTCAGACCCCTCCCAGTCTTCCTCACCATCCTCTGGTTGCCAAACAGGCTGAAAATGGCCAGGGTGGAATGCAGGCACCAAAGTACCCTTCGGCGTCGGTCGACGCTGGACCGGCTCCGTAACCACATCAAGGTTGAAGCTAGGGTCGACGTCAGCTGGAGGTCCATTCGGCGCTGGCTGCAGACGTGGTGCCGGTGGAATCGGCGCTGGTGGAGGTGTCACGAGGTCGACTGGCACCGATCCTGATAGTGGATCCAAGTGGGCCCTGTGGAGCCGAGGCCGGAGCCACCGGCGTTGAAGGCCTGGGCCCTCAGCCCAGTCTGTGGGGCCCGAAGGCGCACCAGCGGTGTCAGGCTGCCCAAAGATGGAGTGCATCACTTCCGAAAATTGACGAAGCTGGCCAGGGGTCGCTCCCAGTTCTGGGAAGGCCGGAGTCGACTCTGCTTAAGGCTCCGCACGCAGAGCCACGGGAGTGGCACCACCCGCACCCTTCATCGCGTTGGCCGACGGATATGGGGAAGTCTAAGAGCTACAATGCTTCTTCGACTTCTTTCTGTGCTTCGACTTACCTGAGCCCAAGTGTGAAGACTTAGACGAGTGATGATGGTACCTCGATCGGTCCTGTGGCCTCCCACGCGACCAGGACCTTGAACAATGCAGAGCTAACTGCCGGGCCTCGAGGAGCTATCAGGACCGCTCCCGCAAAGACTTCGGGCCATGGTACGGCAGTCGGAGCACGACTTGGTCTGCGAATGCCTTCGGGCTTCAAGACATGTACTTCTTGTGCACGTCAGATGTCGGCGACAGACCCTCACACTCTATCAGTATGTGGTGTTTGGGCGAGCACCATGAATCTACGGACTGCGACGCTTGTCAGCACCTCCAACCGAAGTCCCGGCGGGTGCGCCGAATGAAATTGCTGTCAGCCCGCTTGTCCAGGTCGGTGTCGTCCCAGCGTCCGTCAACTGCCTCGGAAGCCAGGAGCCGCCGATTCAGACTGTGGCATCGCCCTTCGCCACGGCCGCAAGGGCGTCTTTCGCCAGCTGGTAGGTCCTGCAACTTGTCTCCGAGGCCTTGTCCTCATTCGGCAGAGGGTTCCCCTTGAGACGTGCGCCCTCGCCTGTCGCCGCCCTACCCGCCGTGTCCTGGCACCGGGGCGACTAGGGCCCAAATGAAAGCCTATGCTGCAGCTCTGCAGGCTTGTGTGGCCCCTCCTCCACCTCCTGAGATGTCCGCAAATCCCTTGCCTCGCATGGGGCCTTCCGCGGAGTCGCCTTGCCTTGTCAAAAGACCTTTTGTTCTGTCCATCAATAGATATTTGCTGCCCTACAACCATTGCCAGAGGGGCCAGGACATCAGATCCAGCCTGGGAGTCGGTACCAGTCCAGCTTGAAGCCAAGGTGAAGGGAACCAGCACAGGCGTTGCTGGCAACTAGAACCTCAATGAAGGTAGAAGGCCGGAAGCACTGAGATGTGAAGTATGTACCCCTGACACTGTCTTGGGCTTAAGACGGGGTCACAAATCAGAGTGGAGAAATGATCCTTTGTGTATCCATTTTTTGATGCCCAGCTGACAGACCGACAAGAACTGCAAGGAGGCTTTGCTTGAGGTGACACCTTTTGAAACGAGGGATGCTTCAGAGATCCCAGCATCAGGCCCCTGAATCCTGGTCGTAAAGTGAATGAAAGTTTGCACCTTTGTTTGTTGATCAAGAGATACCTGGGCACACAGGGTACAATTTATGTCCCCAACAAAAGAGCCGTGCACCAGCGGAGAAATACAGGAGTTAGGGAAGGACTTGAGTTTAGGGTACAGGTACTGTGTTTCTGGTGCCTGTTAGATTGAAGTGAAGAAAACTGGTGCACTGCCTGGGACACTGGACAGGATCATTGAGGGCACTTACCCCGGAAGGTGATTATCTTATCCTAAAAGAAAGACTTTTTCTTTTCAAACTGGTCCTTGACTGTTTTTCATGAGTTGCGAGTTGTGCAGCTCCATCGTTGGAACAAGAGCCTTCCTGTGAGGTTAAAACGGACACAGGGAGAAGACTCCCCTCTGGCTGGTTGTACAGCGGCTTCAATTTCCCAAGGACTTCTTTTTGTTAGCAATGTACCCTTTCGGTCGTCCCATTTTTGAGGAGGAGCAGCCCTTTGCGGCTCCTCGTTAAATTTCCTATGGCCCTGTGTGGTCCTCCTGGTCCCCTGGAGCTAGGATTGTTTTTGTAATAATATGTCTGACTGTTTCTAGGGAGAGGTGTGGCGCCACGGCCAGGGCGACTGACTCCGGAATCTGGGGATCACGGTTCGATCCCCGGCGCCGGCGGCAGATTAGCCCAGCACCATGTGACTCTGGGCAATAGCTTGCTTAATCTTCCTGACGGCCCCCAGCGCCTAGAGACTCTTACGGGTGAGTGTGCGCTTTACAAATGTGGATTTATTATTATTATTATTATTTTAATATTTTCATTAGGAATAATGTTTATTCTGCAGGAGAAGCGTTCTTCTGAGCAGTTGACAAATGTTACTTTGCCCTTTCCTTGAGTATATTAATTGATACTCTAGCCCTCATAAAGGGAACATTGGAAAAGTCTATTGAAAATGTTTTTACATAGCATTGGACTAGATGGTTTTGGGATTTGCTTTCTGCTTGGGGTTGGAAAAATATTGATAATTGTGTTTGTAATAATAGTCATTACTCTCTCCTGCTATCTATATGACCCAATGCTCTGTTCCCTTTGTGCTTCTGTGTATACCTTATATATACCTGCTTAACAATATTTAGAATGAAAAATGCCCACATAGCAATGGATTAAGATATTGATGAATTTATGAGAATAAATGTGCAAAATATTTCCTATGTTCTTTCTAGATCACGGGTACTCATAGTACGGCCCGCGGGCTGCCAGTGGCCCGGCAAGCCTTCTTTGGCGGCCCGCGGACCTTGCAGACATCGTACCTGTGGTTTTAAAAAAAATATATCAAAAGTGTCAGCAAACACTACCTGTTGCAGCAGCGCGGACTCTGCTCTATGGGGGCTGGGCGATTCCAGTGATTGTCAAAGTGGAGATGCAGGGGCACTAAGAAGACAAAGCTTTATTAAAATGTAAATGGTCTTTTAAAGACCTGTGAAGCACTCTGGTGCGGCTGTGTGTGTGTGCTGGGGAAGCTGTCTCAGCCCAGACTGATACACACACAGGGTGAGGAGAGGGAGGGAGGGAGGGAGGGAGGGAGACAGGGATGGAGACAGAGAGATGGAGGCGGGAGGGAGGGAGGAAGAGAGGGAGGGAGGGATGGAGACAGAGAGGGAGGGATGGAGACAGAGAGGGAGGGATGGAGACAGAGAGGGAGGGATGGAGACAGAGAGGGAGGGATGGAGACAGAGAGGGAGGGATGGAGACAGAGAGGGAGGGATGGAGACAGAGAGGGAGGGATGGAGACAGGGGGGGGGGGGACACCGGGAGAGGGTGGGAGACAGAGAGGGAGGGAGACAGAGGGAGGGAGACAGAGGGAGGGAGACAGAGGGAGGGAGACACTGGGAAAGGGAGGGAGGGAGACAGAGAGGGAGAGAGACAGAGGGAGGTGGGGAGACAGAGAGGGTGGGGAGACAGAGAGAGGGTGGGGAGACAGAGAGAGGGTGGGGAGACAGAGAGAGGGTGGGGAGACAGAGAGAGGGTGGGGAGACAGAGAGAGGGTGGGAGACAGAGAGAGGGTGGGAGACAGAGAGAGGGTGGGAGACAGAGAGAGGGTGGGAGACAGAGAGAGGGTGGGAGACAGAGAGAGGGTGGGAGACAGAGAGAGGGTGGGAGACAGAGAGAGGGTGGGAGACAGAGAGAGGGTGGGAGACAGAGAGAGGGTGGGAGACAGAGAGAGGGTGGGAGACAGAGAGAGGGTGGGAGACAGAGAGAGGGTGGGAGACAGAGAGAGGGTGGGAGACAGAGAGAGGGTGGGAGACAGAGAGAGGGTGGGAGACAGAGAGAGGGTGGGAGACAGAGAGAGGGTGGGAGACAGAGAGAGGGTGGGAGACAGAGAGAGGGTGGGAGACAGAGGGTGGGAGACAGAGGGTGGGAGACAGAGGGTGGGAGACAGAGGGTGGGAGACAGAGGGTGGGAGACAGAGGGTGGGAGACAGAGGGTGGGAGACAGAGGGTGGGAGACAGAGGGTGGGAGACAGAGGGTGGGAGACAGAGGGTGGGAGACAGAGGGTGGGAGACAGAGGGTGGGAGACAGAGGGTGGGAGACAGAGGGTGGGAGACAGAGGGTGGGAGACAGAGGGTGGGAGACAGAGGGTGGGAGACAGAGGGTGGGAGACAGAGGGTGGGAGACAGAGGGTGGGAGACAGAGGGTGGGAGACAGAGGGTGGGAGACAGAGGGTGGGAGACAGAGGGTGGGAGACAGAGGGTGGGAGACAGAGAGGGTGGGAGACAGAGAGGGTGGGAGACAGAGAGGGTGGGAGACAGAGAGGGTGGGAGACAGAGAGGGTGGGAGACAGAGAGGGTGGGAGACAGAGAGGGTGGGAGACAGAGAGGGTGGGAGACAGAGGGTGGGAGACAGAGAGGGTGGGAGACAGAGAGGGTGGGAGACAGAGAGGGTGGGAGACAGAGAGGGTGGGAGACATAGGGAGGAAGGGAGACATAGGGAGGAAGGGAGACAGAGGGAAGAAGGGAGACAGAGGGAAGAAGGGAGACAGAGGGAAGAAGGGAGACAGAGGGAAGAAGGGAGACAGAGGCAGGGAGACAGAGGGAGGGAGATAGAGAGGGAGGGAGGGAGGGAGAGAGAGAATGAGGGAGACAGAGGGAGGGCGAGATAGAGGGAGGGAGAGAGGGGGAGGGAGACAGTGAGTAAAATAGAGAGAGAGGGGGAGGGAGACAGTGAGTAAGATAGACAGAGAGAGAGCGAGATAGAGGGGGAAAGAGAGAGCGAGATAGAGAGAGAAAGAGATTTGTGTATGCCGGGTCTGGTGGCTCAGTGGATGAAGGCGTCTGCTGCAGGGACCTGTGTTCAACCTCATGGTCACATTTTTTTTGCTTTAGCCCCGCCCCTCCCCCTCTGACCCCGCCCCCATTGGTGATGCCCTCGGCCACAAACCCCAGTGTAAATTTGGCCCCCAAGAGAAAGTTTGTAAGTACCCATGTTCTAGGTCATAGGGATGTCTTTAGTTCATGCTAAAAGGACTATCTGTTAAAGATTGTAGGAATTGCTGTTAGCATGAGCTAAAAGCCATTTTGTTCTTGGCAGCCATTTTAGTTAATCATGTGCTTTCTCCCTCTTCCAGAACCTTGCACATGCTCAGAAAGACATAGCTGGTAGAATGCACCGGCTCCTAGTGTAGAACTGTTAGGCTATTCTTACTGAGATAAGCAGTTTAGTCTCTCGTCCCACTGGCGTCACTCCTGACTAAGCAATTCTTATGCATCCATACATGCATTTGTGTGCACATTTGTACTGCCTCTTTTCTGAGCCTTCATGCTAACTAAGCAATAAACTGGCCATGCAAGGCCCCTGTTCTCTGTACTCCTTAGACTGTCTCCTACAGTGGCTTGAGGGTACTGTATGACGCAGTCTCCCTCATGTGAGGTTAATAAATACGTTTTCTTGATATTACAGCTTCCGTGCCAATCTCTTCTTCGTTGGTTTTAAGGACCAGGTGTATCAGTGAACCCCTAAGAAGGTTTTTATTTCTTCACAGCAGTGCCAAGTAGAGCAGTGCTCCAAGCCCAGCAGTGCCTGGTATAAAAGCACCCAACTCATTAAGCTACAGTACAGCTGTGTTAATACACAATGCTTCAATCTCGATGTCCTACCCTCCCCTCTGGTGTTTGGAAGGACCCGGTAGCAAGTCATGTGACCAAACGGAGGAGCTCGGCCAAAAGGCTGTAGTTCTGGTTTCTAGATGCACTTTGTTCCTTTTGACGGCCCAGGGAATGTTTGGCATCTCCCTTCCCCATAGATGGGTATGGCCATCTTTTGCGCTGCACATACCCATACTTCAGGGCCAGAGTTGTGCTGTTAGTAGGAGTACCAGTACTCAAATTGCCCAAGAAGTAGTTCTGGTACGCGGGGAGAAAATTGAAAAGGGCCGGTACTCAGTACCGGTGAGTATAGGCCCATTTAAAGCACTGCTCAACTATATGAAGTGCTTGTTGGTTTGGTAAAGATGAGTCACCAAAATCGGCGGAACTGCCCTCAGAGGCCTTTTGGTAAGCTGTTCATCAATGTGAGAAAAGGCAGGAAGACCTTTGCAACTAAAGAAAATGGGGCGGGGCCAAACGAGCAGAGCTTGTAGATGATTTTGGGCAGAAACTTTTTCTGCAGCACCAAAAAAACTTGTATGGAACATGCTGGCATCTGCACCCAGAGTTACTCTTCAATACAAAGATTTAACGTCTTCAATAACCCTAAACACTTATGATGCATTAGGAGCATATGCGTTTTGTAAACACTTACACTCATTGGCTGGACACAAGATGTACAAAATTATGTAACTACGGTAGACAAGTAATATGGTAGTTAACCGCCACTATGTAAATTATAAAAAAAACTAACGCACTCACTGGCTGATTTCAAACAAGGAAAACTGTTTCACAGATGGAGACTCACCAAAGAATTGGTGTAAAAGGCATAAAGCTGTAATGCTTGGAAATTTGCCAACCTTGATGAATCAGAAGGATTTAAGCTGACTTGCTGACACGCTCACCAATAAAAGGTGTTCTGCAAAACTGAAAATGTGTACTTGCATGCAAAAAGATGGTAGGGTTTAAAAACATTCAAGAGTGGAAAGCTAGATAAAAATAAAAATATTTTAAAAAGTGGAAGGAAAACATAACTGTTTTTCATATGGGCAAAAACAGAACACATCAAACAACAACCACCAACGTCTTAGCAACACATCTGAATGGTACCCCTATGAACACAATGTAATCAGTACGCTCAAGGAACTCAACAAGCCAATGAAGAGTTATATGAAAAAAACATATAGAGAACAGACTTAATTAACAATGCAAACAGCACTTTGGGCATCGCAAGGGGTAGGAAAGTGCTACATATTTTAAAGTACCTGGTTCCCCTTTTGTGACTAGAGGACTAAAAAGTCTGCAACGTTGCAATAAAACCAAACATTTAACTGTGCAGGTTACAAATTGCTTAGTAGCTTGTCTAACACCCTGACTGTAACATTAAATTGAAGAGGAGTGGTCTCCCCCTGCTTCAGGCAACATAAGTCAAATCACCATTACTATCAGGAACTGAAAGTGCTCTTGCTATTTAGAAAACATCTGTTCATATTTTATTTATATTCTACTTCAAATTTTCAAAGCTACAAAATGTCAGGGGAACACATGTTTTTCTACTTTTCTAAGACATTTTAAAACAAAATATTACTGGCATTAAATCAATTACACATTTCTGATAAGAGTTCTTAAAGTAAAATTTCAATAAGAGGGGGAATAGTCACAATGAGTATAATTTTTACAATATAAAACAATGGTGGTTTTACAGATGTACAGTAGTTACTGATGAGCATGAAGTGAATTCACAAAAAATAGCATGAATGCTTTTTTTGGATTGTCTTTTTTTGTTTTTACAAGTGACAGTTCAGGCACAAAAAAGAAAAATGCATTTCCAGTAGGAGGGTTCATTAAAAAAGTGAGCGTTTCGTCAGTGTTTGCTTTTTTTCGACTTCTTGTGTGGTCTGTGTGGTGATCTGGATGGTGATCTGGACTTTTTCCCAGACTTCTTAGGTGTTCTGGATCGAGACCTTCTTGACCTTTTTGGTGTTCTAGAAGAAGATGGTGATCTGTGGAAAAACCCCAAAATATTTACTTGTGCCACAGACAGAAAAAAATTGTTTTACTTTACAAGAGTATATAAAGCACCCACCACTGCCCAATATTTGTTATTTATATTTTTTACCCACTTTCTGACATGCGGAAAGGAGCATTGCAGAGATAAATGCAACACAATTGACGTTTGCATATCATGGGATCTTATAATCATGTCACTATAGAGGACGGTGAGGAATATGTGGAAATATTTTTTATCCACCTGAAAAACGAGTTACTTACCTTCAGTAACATGCTTTCAGTGGGATAAATGAACTGCATATTTTTCACCTTAAAATACTCCCAGTTTTCAGACTTGATCTGGAGACTATCATAACATAGCCCCCCGCCTGCTGCTATGTGGCATTTTGTTGCTCAGTGCTGACTTCACACCACTCCAGAAGTGATAGAGCGGAGCCATACATTAGTGCCACCCCTGCATGCTGATGTCAGTTTTGCATCCTTTCCCATTCCACAATCTCGGAAGCAGAGTGTGGACAATTGTTGGTAGCAGTGTGCTGAATAGAAGCATGGGCCCATTTTAGATGTTAAAAAGAGGCCACTCCACAGAAAGTGGGGTGGAAGGGCTATAAAGTATCTTCAGTCAGACAGAGTATCAACTAGAAGAACAAGTTACTTATCTTTGGTCACGTTTTCTTGTAGAGACTAACTGCAGATTCCTCACCTTAGAACAGGGTTCTCCAAAGTCGGTCCTGGAGGGCTGGTTCTATGTGAAATTTTGAAGAAACCTCCATTTATCTAAATAGGGATATGTTAAAATTCTGGCACGGATCTGGACCACTAGGACCGACTTTGGAGAATACAGCCTTAGAATATTCCCCAGGTGTCAGACCGGATTCAGAAATCTTGAGCAGTACCTCTGCATGCTGGCGGTGGCGATCGGCTCTGCGCTGACAGTGACATGCGTGGGCCTATATAGCCACCACCGAAGCTTGCGGACACCTGTTTCTTTAGTGACTATTTCCACACTAAAAACACTGAGCTACGTCAGAATGATTGTTTGACCAGTGTGCAGATTGCTAGAACAAAGAGCCGGGTTCGCAGAACAGGGAGGATGGGAGAGTCACTGAGGAATCTGTAGTTACAGTCTGTACCTGAAAAAGCGTTTATACTGAAGGTAATTAACTTGTTCTTCTGATAGAGACTTCTAACTGCAGACTACTCACTTTAGAATAGATACCCAAGCAACACCTCACTGGAGGTGGGTCTGCAAACTAGCTCAAACCAGAAAATCTAGAGGGATCAAATGGTCAAAACGCCAGTCTTGATGGCCCTGTCCAAGCAGTAGTGCTTCATGAATGTGTGGAGGGATGTGACCGTAGAAGCTTGGCAGATATCCAGGACAGGCGCCCAACGTGCTAAAGCATGAGTAGGGGCCTTGGCTATGGAGGAATTGGCCCACAAGGCCACAGGAGGTTGCTTTTTAGCTAGTGCTTAGAAGATGTGGTTGCTTTTTAGCTAGTGCTTAGAAGACGGTAATACAAAGTACAATCTGTCAAGAGATGTTTCACTTCTGCACTGCCTTGCTTTTTTACGCTCCTGTGATTTCGATAAAAAGTTGATTGTCCACTCCGTGGTCTTTGGTGGGATCAATGTGAAAGGACAGCATTCTTTTTATTGATCCAAACAGTGGAGTCACTTCTCTTTCTTGGAAGGATGAGGTGGAGTTAAGAATTTCAGCGAAGTGATGTTTTGGTTAACATGGAAAGAGGTCACCACCTTCTGAAGAGACAAGAGTCTGAAAAACCAGTTTGTCTGGGTAAAAGCTAGGGTACAGAGGGTTAAATTAAAGTGTTTGAAACTCACCAACACTTCTGGCTGATATTATGACAACTATGAAGGCCGTCTTAAGATTTAAGAATCTGAGCAGACAGCAATGCTGAGGTTTGAACGGGGAGCCCATGAGAAATGTTAGGACCAAATTAAGTTCCCAATGGGGCATGATAAAAGGGGTAAGAGGTAACAAATGTTGCAAGCTCTTAGGACGTAGTTGAAGTGGTCCCCCCCACCCATTAGCCTCTCTGGTTACCCAAGAGGAGTCGTTATCAATCTTAGCACTCCCTAGTGTTATTGGGTTCACAGAGACAGTCCCTTTCGCCCCCGGCTCTAGAATTATGAGTTGGAATATTGCCGGTTGGCGACAGAAGGTGTCGTCTCTCGGTTGGAGGGAATCCATCTCCAAGTTTGACATCCTCTGCCTACAAGAGACCTGGTCTACGATAGATATTTACTTCGATGGCTTTGCGTCCTATAACTGTCCAGCGCAAGAGTCTATTATGGGTAGGGCAAAAGGCGGGCTCGTAACCCTACTGTCTGTCAACTTCCCAGTACGTGTGAAATCCCATTCTATTGTGGGGTTCCTTTCACAAATACTATGGTTGGAACAAAAAGGGGGCCGTGATACCTTGTTAATTAATCACTACAATAATATGTTTGATGCCACTAGTACCCGTGTTGTAAATGAACTTGAGTCAGCTGTCAGGAAAATTTGTAGGGATATTCATAATCCTTATGATATTGTCTGGGGAGGGGACTTCAATATTCGAATCTGTCCCTACTCATTCACAAATGTATGTGGGTTTGATGGGATTAATGGAGGGGATCGGGCCCATTTCATTCATACACCCTATGGCGACTCCCTTAATACCCTTTTGTTAAATTTTGATTTGTTAATCATTCAACCTGCTGTGGATAAAGAGGGCAATATTGTGCCGACTTTCGTAGGGAGGAACGCCGCCACCGTTATAGATCATCTGCTGATCTCGGTGCATATCGCTCCACTCTGTGCCGTTCCTACCATTGTTGATTTTGGTCTTAGTGATCACAATGCCATTACTATGTCGACTTCTATCTGGGGGACTATGCCCACACTTAAGCGTAGGATTCTTGATGAAATTACCCCTTGCAGGCAAAATGGTATTAGGATCAAATGGTGTGGGGATAACTCTGATAAACTGTTGTGGAAAATAGTGGGAGCAGGCTCTGAAGAGTTATTCCGCTGCCTTGATGATGATGCTGCCCCTTGGTGTATTATCGCCGATTTTGAAAAACTCGGCGAAATAATTAAAAGGTCCCTCACCATCACTAAGGGTATATCAAAGAGGGCATCGGTAGGTTGGTTTGACAGAGCCTGTACGAACTCATTACAAGAACTAAAGAGGGCACTGTCAAGCCACCCTAGAAACAGGGAAGCCGTTATGCATCTCAGGGAAGCTACAAAAACCAGCTAACCCGTAGAAAACTGGAGCTTAGGGAGGAAGCTTGGGACAACCTGACTAAAGCGGCGGAGCTGCGTGACAGTAAGTTATTCTGGAGTACTGTTAACAGACCATTCCTCCAAAAGGAGGAATTTCCAGTTTTAACAGCCCAGGTTAGTGAGGACAACTGGGTCCAATATTTTACAGGAATTTTCGATCCGACCAGAGAGGATCATGATAGTTCAAGTGCTGTTATCTTAGGATCTATACAACCTCTGGGGATTACACTTTCTGAAGTTGATAATGCTATCCGCACCAGCAAGGGGGGGAAGGCCCCAGGACTGGACGGAGTTCCGGTCGACCTGTATAAGACCGATACGGCGCTTTGGTGCCCCCTCCTGACCCAGGTTTTTAATGCCTCCGTTAGCGATAATACACCTTCCACATGGAGTGAATCCATAATTTTGCCGATTTATAAGAAGGGCGATAGAGGGGAGGCCAAGAACTACTGCCCTATCTCCCTTCTGGATTCTTCGTTAAAAATTATGAGCAGGGTCCTACTGTTACGACTAGAGGAATGGGCTGAAGCCAACAATATCCTTGCGGATTCCCAATTGGGTTCCGTAAGGGTCTTGGCACTATTGAGCAGTGCATTAATTTAGATCTTATCATTGGGAAATATACCAAAGCTAAGCAGGGCTCTTTATTTTTCAGCTTCGCAGACCTCTCTAGTGCCTTTGATCTGGTGGATCATACTCTCCTATGGTCCACCTTACTCGAAATGGGAGCCCCAGCTGCTATAATTCACTTCTTAGCCAGACTATATAACAAGTTGTCAGCACAGATTCGCTTTGGCCTAGCGGGGGAACACACGAAGAAGATTAAGGTTAAATCCGTTACTCTTTTCCCTTTTTATAAATGCTATGGAATCCGACTTGAGGAATGTCCAAGCTGATGCTCCTCAAGTCGAGGGCCAAGCTATCCCGTTACTGCTTTATGCTGGCGATACTGTCTTACTCTCGAGAACTCCGATAGGTCTGCAAAAATTATTGAATCACTTTTATGATTTTATTAAGGGGAGGAAATTAAAAATCAATAATTCTATAACTTTTATTATGGCTTGCGGGAAAAAGGTGAATCAACTTAAATCTTTCCAGTTTAAGGATCATAGAATTGAGGTTGTGGACAAATTCTGTTATCTAGGTATAACTTTTAGCAACAACGGGTCGTGGGCCCCAGAGATACTTAATATTCAGGCTAAGATGGGCAAGGGGTCTTCAGGAGTTTTTCGTTTTGCTTCCAAATTAGGTCGTCGCCGCATTCCTGATATGTTAAATGTCTACCGGCACAGATGTGCCCCGGTTGCTCTTTACGGTTCAGGAGTTTGGGGACATTGGAATCAAGGGGACTTGCAAGTAGCTGAAAATACATTCCTTAAGAGACTCCTTTGCCTCCCCCCCTCGGCATCTACCGAACTGATTCATAAAGAGGTGGGGCTGGAATATCTGACTGACCTAACAGGATTGAGACCACTTACGGTTTGGAGGTCAATCTGGGCCAAGGACGAAACAGTATTTACCAGGCGAATAATACAAGACTGTTTTCGCTTGGACAAAGTCCGCCAGATCCCTTGGTTAAAATATGTCTTAACATCTTATAAGGAAATGTTTGATTTGGATGTTTTTAGTGACCCCGCATGTGCTATCAATATACCTAAACAGGAGGTCAAAAGTGTTTTTCTGGGGAACAAATCTAAAATGCGCCAAGATAAATGTAGTCATTTAACAACTCATGTATTTTATCAATCTAATAATGAGGAAGTTTATGGCATGCCTAAGTATTTAAAAGTAATTACCAAACAGTCTCATCAGTATGTTCTTACAAGGCTGAGATTAGGCATAGTCCATAACCTGGTGGCATTCCCTCGGATGAAATACTATACGTCATCTCCATGCCCGTGTGATGGAACCTCCAAACAGAGCACGATGCACTTTATGCTAATTTTCCCCCTGTATTTGCACCTCCGTCTTTGTTATCTCAAACCTCTTTTTAAGAAACATTGTGTTTACAGTTGCAAACGCCCTGAGATTTTTATTTGCACTTGATACCTCGGATATCTGTTTTTTACTGCAACCTTTATTTTAAAATCAGTGTCCATTAGAAAAAGCCTGGAATTCTAATTTTGCCTTTTATATAATTAACTGCTGCTATGTCTATGGTATTCCTCTCAACTGAACTGTTCAATATCTTGTAATATATTGTAACTCTCTTTTAACAATTTTAACTTGATTGTCTTTTTATATTCTGTGTGCTTTTATGATTGTTTATTGAATAATCGAATAAAGCTTACGAATTGACAAATTGAATTGCAAGCTCTTAAGAAAAAGTGTCATAATGGGTGACAGTGAGGGATGATCAGATACAGCAAGAAAGACAATTTGGCCAAAAGATAACCTTTAACAGTGCCCAAGGTTAGACCTTACTGGGGTAAGGAGAACACAAACAATAATACCTCCAACATGTATGCCAAAAGTGGGCCAACATGACCAGAGGAGCATCAAGCCACAAATCTGTCGTAATAGCATGGGAATATAGTCTTTATGAGGGACACCTGGCTACCAGGTTGACATCACAAATGTTGGCCAGAAGATCAAAGGCATTCAACTGTCGCAACTCAATCTCCATGCATGAAGGTGGAGTGTGTGTAGATTCAGTTCGTGAAGATTTGGAAGTCCTAAGCTACCATCCAGTAGCAGGGTCTAGGGCACACACGACTTCAGCCAACATAAGGATTTCTATTTTCACAAAAAGGTGTTGAGGGGGCCTCCATTCTTTTTTCACAAGAGAAATTAACAGCAATAACAACAATGCCCTATCTCTAATACTGGAAATCTCTTGATGGCTCCTGTTGCCAACAAAACCTGACTTCCTGACAGGTTATGTTGTTCCACCGGGGCAGGTGGTACAAGATCTTGGCGCCAATAGGATGGTCATGTTTGATGGAAGGTTCCCGAAAGTTGCTTGAAGGCTGCGGCAGTTGGAGGGGGAAGGGGGACTTGACAGCGCTCTGGGACTGCCTTCCCCACCCTCTGTGGGATCAGGGAGCCCAGCCATGAAAAGGCTGGGAAGCCTGCTGGGCCCACAGGAGCCCCAGCTGCAACCACAGAAGGGATGAAAGGATTGTTCCTGTGGCCTAGAAGCCAAAGAGAGGCCCATGGTTCTGATGGTTTGTTTAGGGTAAGGGGATTGATCCTGTTAAGGACACCAGAGGCTGAAATCTATATAAGAGCGTACATGCGAATGTGCCTCTGGGACCATGAATTTAAATACATCTTTCATGACCTAGGCTTATATTTATTACCTACGTCGATTTTCTATGAATGAACACAATACTTTTACCAATTTAACAACAATGGTAGATAGACATCGTCTACTTCTCTCTGCTAATGTGGCGATGATCAACACAACACAAATACTACGGAGTGTTCCTTTTCAAGGATGGACTTTACTTCTTTTTCTCAGGATTGCTAAAAACCGAGTATACAAATCATTTTACGTTACTTTTTCTTGATTTAGTACATAGTGTCCTATGCATCCATTTTTCATAAAGGTTTTACAAATGACAAATATCAAAAAACCAGAGCAAGACATATATCAAAATTCTTCCTATTAAGAACTCATACATTTCATACGTCCTACATTATTTTACTACTGTATCTGGATAGACTGAACCCAAATTATCCTCAATAGTCTGTAACTGAATGGTCCAAAGAATAAAACTGTGCTCTGAGTGGTTTACAAGTACACTGCTAATATTTAGACCATCTTATTTCCACTAAACATGAGCTTGAGCTTTCAAATTTTGTAGGGTGATGCTCAGAGTCACGTGAAAAAAGAATTGTGAGTTGTAGTGTAGGTGCCGACGCGTTTCCACCTTCGTGCAAGGGACCGAGAGGATTTCTAGGAAGGTCTTCCTCACGGCTGTGGGTGTGAGTGTAGGACTCGGTGATCTAATGGCCAGGGAGAACTTAATGGAACTTGTCTTGTTGTCAGATTCTTCGCGGCATAAAGGGGATTACATCTTCTTTCTTTTCTTGTATATTCTCAATTATTTCCGTTTTCACTGGATTTTCGGCTGCTGTTCGTTCCGCGAGTGAACGCTCTTCCGAAATTCTTCTTGGAGCTCGCAGTTTGTGGGTTAGTCACATCTGATGGTGGCACAGCTTTCAAAAATCACTCAAACGCAGGTTCAGATTTGTCAGCATATAGGCGGGAGACATCGAAGGCTATGTCGAAAAAGGATGCTTGGACATCCCTCGAGAACCCATTTGACCACAACCAGGTGTGGCGTCCAAGTGCCACCATAGAGACCATGACCGTGCCTAGAGAATCTGTGGTGTTCAATCAATACCTGATGGCGAATTTCGCTGCATCCCAATGGCCAACCAATGCCTTTTTCAGGGAGCAAGGGCAGCAGTGCACAACGAGGCCCATAGGGCATGGGAATATCGGCCCAAGTAGCATGTGGTCTTTACTGACCACAACGCCAAGCTGGCGAAAGAGAAGATTCTCTTCCCAAAAGTGTCCAGCCTCTTGCATTCCTTATCTAGTGGAATGGAAGGGAATGCTTTTGTGTTGACCTCAGCTGTTGAGGCCTGCACAACCAGGCTCTCAGGGGAGGGATGCTAGCAGAGGAAGTCTGGGATGATGTCGATGGACTATCGTGCGGTGCACAGGAGTCCCTGTGCAAAGTTTAGCCCAGGCCCCAGAAGAACGTTTGTGAGGGCCTCATTCACCCTGGGTGAAGCACCTCAGTCAAGACGTTGGTACTTGCCCTAGCAGCTGGCAGCTACCTCTGCTGCCCTACGTATCACAGTTGCAAATGATGCACCTTTCCCCAAAACAGCCACCGGAAAGGCAAGCAGGCCAGAGTCAGGAGAGGTATCTAGACCACTGGCGTCACCCAGCTCCTCATACCAGTTGACTGCTTGGTCTGGGTCCTCCTCAAAGAGTCCATATCCCTTCTTCCACCCACCTCTTCAGGTGGGTAGAGCCGTTCAAGGGTGGCAACTTCAAAGGTGCATACAGCCTGGATGGCAACTGAGTCCTCCTTGAGCGTCACCTCAGACTCTGAAATAGCAATAGGCCCTTTGTTCAGTGGATTGGAAGGACCGGGCCAGGGTGGGAGAAGAATCCATGACGGTGTCCCACCGGATCTGGCGACGGATCCAGAGGGCCTGGCTAGCGCTGTGGGATGAACCAGCCAGTGGAAATCTAGCAAGGTCACCTCTCGGCTCCATGGGGCCCAATGGTGCACCAAGAGGGAGTCGGTGACCCAAAGATGGCATGCAGGGCATTGTAAAATTCATTTAATTGAGTGGGGGTCACTCCAGCTCCAGGGAACTCTGGGAAGTGCGGCCTGCTGCCAGCTCCACAGGTCGAATGTGAGAGCGGTGTCTCTAAGCACACTGCTTGGATGGGGAAGCTGAAGAACAATCAACATCTTGTGCTTCTTGGACTTACCTAGCTTTGAGGAAGATGTTTTGGAGTGGGCAGACGGCAGTGTACAATAATGACTCGGGGAGTGGCCTAGAGATCTCCCTTGGGAGTGGAAACTCTGTGGAGAAGCCAGGAGCTTCAGCGCACGCTCGCAGAGCATCTTGGAGTGCATCGACTTGTACTCGGTGCATGCTTTGGCATCATGGCAACAACCTAAGCAACAGAGACAGACCAAATGGGGATTAGACACAGACATCTATCTGACTTTTTCCACAAGGGTTAAACACCCGTAAGTTTGTTAGGGGACATGTATCTAGCACCCTGGAAGCAAATAGCTCAAAAAGGGTAGACCAAAATGGATCCAGTTTGACGCCTGGAGAATATTCTAAGCTGAGGAATCTGCCATTAGAAGTCTAAACCTGAAAGAGCATTACTGTAGATAACTTGTTCTTCTGATTGACACTTCTCACTGCAGTTTTCTCACCCTAGAACAGATACCAAAACAGGGTCTCCCCAGGATGGAGGGTCTGTGAGTGGGATGAAACCAAAAAGTCTCGTAGTACACAACAGGCAAAATGTCCCTCCCATCAGAGTTGGCTGTCAAGGCAGTAATGCTTCAAGAACATACGAACTGACATCCACATTGCAGCCTGCCACATGTCTAGGACTGCCACACTCTATGTCACTGCAGTGGTAGCGGCCTTAACCTTGGTGGAATGGGCTATCTGGCTCTCAGTAGTACAGTGCTTCGCTAGGTAGACAGTCACCAGAAGCAGGTCTATAACGAAATTCCACCTGTGTTTACATGTGGGTAAGAACAGAATTTGGTGTAAGTGCCCCCTGAGGGTCTCTGTTAGGTCCCTCTTGAATGGTAGTAGGGGACTACATTCTGAACATGTGTTCGAGCTCTGGAGGGCAGGTCCCAGACAAAGGCGCTGTCTTATCAACATCAGTGTTTGGGTCTATACACATCGGAACTAAGCCTGAGCACTTCTTTGGCCAAGGTCGAGACCCATTCAGCTTGGAATTGGGCAGAACTATGGGATCAACATTCTCTTCTGGCGCCAGTGGTGTAAAAGCTGGCATCTATGCAGCAGGACTGGGCCTGGATTTGGCTCCAGAGTCAAAGCTGAACCCGAAGCAGGTTAATGAGACACAGTACGGTGCAGAGGGTGGGTCTGTTGTCCGTAAACCCACTGGAAGCCTGCATGGAACAATGGGGCCCGAAGACACGCCCGAGGGAGCAGGTAGCATGCCGAAGATGTGTAGTATGGCCTCCCTAAACGCCTCAATCTGTTGTGGCATTACTGACAAACCCAGAAATTCTGGGTGCATCAGAAGTCACTGCAGAACACGCTCCCAAATAGGGGAGCAGGAGGATGATAGTGGGTACTTTGGCGTCCTCGTGACACCTCAGACAAAGTGGCACGGCTGAGACAAGGTCCACTTGGACTTTTGCTTCTTTTTTTTTATTTGGACTTACTTGAACACGTGGACTGGGATGATGACCTGTCGCAGGGCTGATCGAGAATGCAGGAACGGCTCTGTGTCCTCAACTTCGGGCAAGAGCAAGCTCTACATGACTTTCTGTGGTGCTTGACAACGCACATCTCTGCTTTGCATTCCCGGATTGCCTTCGCGTTCGTCAGGATGCACTCCGTGCGCACCTTGGAGATGTTCTCAAACACCACAGAGACACTTCGTGGGGTTCTGCTACAGATATTTCTTTGCGACAGCCCTGCAAGGGTAAACCCTGCAGTGTTAGGAGGGAACATGGTCTCTTGCCCACTGGAACAAAAGTTTGGTTGAAAGAAACTTGTCAATTAATGAGGAAAATAGGAGCCAACTTCGGATCCTTATACAAAGGGGGCAGAAATGAAAGCAACAGACCTCAATGCGCTTGATTGGTGCCTATATGAGGCTCCTAGCATAACTTCCGGGACAAAGCTAAACTGCAGCAGTCCTACATAGTACTACCTGCTGGAGCGCAGGGGCTATGTTGAAAAATCTTCCAGATCCAATCCGCACTTGGGGATTACGAATGCATGGGATCTGCAGTTAAAAGTATCCATCAGAAGGAGTCATCAACTAGGTACTGTTGCATGCCCTAAATGTAGTATGACAAAGCACGTCTTGGATGTAGACTATGCAGTTGTTTCTCCCGTTCTGCAGGATGAGGAGAGAGAAGAGCAAAGGAAGGGTGTCGGACTGGTCCACATGAAATGCAGAAGCCACCTTGGGTAAGATGGTGGGCAGGGACAAAGTACTAATTTATGAGGTACAAATCGTGAAAAGTGGATGCACTGAGTATGTATGAAGTTTTAAATCCTACAAAAAGTAGAAGCTGCCACCTACAGAGCGATTTTTCGAATAAGAAGTTAAACCCACCAAATGTGCATCAGCTTAAACAGAGATGTTTTAGAAACAAGTACACAAGTAGCGATTTAAACAACAAAGGTAGAGCAGGAAGACATATGACTAGACAGTGCCACTAGGTATTTGAGCAGAAGCCACCACAAGGCTCTGTTGAGCAAGGCACAACATAAATTGTGAAAGGTCAGGAAAGGCAAGACAAGATTTGAAGAGGTTGATGCCTGTTGACTTGCATCACGGAATGAACTAAATTGAGTCGCCTGCATAAATAGATTCAGGAGATGGCTTGCCAGCAGCCAAGACAACTTCACAGACCTCATCAGGAAGATAAAATGGCTAACTAGGACAACTTAATTCCTCCAAGTGTAGTCGCAGTATTTAGGTACTGGGGTGAAGGGCGCGATTATGCTGCATAAAGAGCATATCTATTATGCATTGGAGAGGCTAGGCTGGCCGAGTGCTAACAGATTGGCAGACCATATACTCTTTGCCAAGTTTGGGCTGATCCGAATCAACTGATCCTCCTGCACCTTCCTTAGTACTCTTAAGAGAAGTGGGATTGGTGGAAACGCATACAGCAGCCCCCGAAACCAGATGCACCATAAGCCATCTTCCAGGGGACCAATCAGAGTCAACTATGTGGCACAAAACTTAGGGCACTTCCCGTTCTGGGCTGTAGCAAAAAGATCCACAAGCGAAAACCCCATACTTGATAAGTTCGCCTCTGTAATTTTCAGGGTGTAACTCTCACTTACGGTCTTCTAGTGGGAGCAATAGAGCATCCGCCTTTCGGCCAAGGAAGTAATGCACCAGTACACTTTCTGGTGCTCAGACTGTAATTACTGATAGTCCGCCGAGAAACATCCTTAGTGTTGCAACCACTGCCTCCTCAAACACCACTGGATGAGTCTTATCAGGATGTACGAAGCCATGAGGCCATGCAGGTGCAAAACCTGAAGAATTGAGATTAAGCTTGATCCTCTGAGGAGAAAGTAAAGAAGGCCTTCATAAGGGCTGTATCAAGAACCACCACAATAAAAGTAATTCACTGTGGTGGACTGAGGTGTGACTTCTGTACTTGATGGTAAAGCCTAGGCCATTGAGAAGAGTCATTGTTACTTGACTAAAATTAGGGACTCTGCTTTTATTAGTCAGGTGCCCAAGCCTAATCTTGATCCCCTGTTACCTGAGAACTATCGTCCCATTTCCCTCCTGCCTTGGCCCGCCAAGGTCACTGAGGCACACGTGAATTCCATCTTGTCCGCCCACCTCTCTCGCAATAATATTCTAGACGAGAGCCAGAATGGGTTTCGGGCACAACACAGCACCGAAACTGCCTTGCTCTTTATGACTGAGCATCTGCGTTCGGTGCTGGATGCGGGGCAGACAGCGGCGCTCCTCTTGTTAGATCTGAGCGCCGCGTTTGACACGGTGTCTCATGACATTCTGATGCGGCGGTTGGTGGAAGTGGGAATTGAGGGGACGGCTCTCCAATGGTTTCGCTCCTTCCTTTCGGACCGGTCTTTTAAAGTGGCTATTCCACCTGGTCAGTCCTCTTTCCATCCATTGGGACTGGGAGTCCCTCAGGGCTCTGCGTTGAGCCCCACTTTGTTCAACTTATATGTGAAACCGCTGGCTGCAGTCGTTAGACAGAGTGGCCTAACCATGACATCGTATGCCGACGACACGCAGCTGGCGGTGACACTCAGTGGGGACCCTGAGGTGACTGCTCCAAGATTCCGTGCAGGACTTATAGCCGTGGCTAACTGGATGCGCATTAACTGTTTACAGTTAAATGCCAAAAAGACCGAGGTCCTGATTCTAGGGAAGCAGGAGGAACTTTGGGGAGATCAGTGGTGGCCTCCAGAATTGGGGGTGACTCCCATCCCAGCTGCCGAAGATAAGAACCTGGGGGTTTGGCTGGATCCTACTCTCTCTTTTACCAGCCACACGAAGAAGATTGCAGCTACTTGCTATGGTATTCTGCGAGGAATGAGACCTGTCCTCAAATTCTTCGACCCCCCCACTCGGCAGCTGGTGGTCCAAGCCTCTATTCTTTCTCGACTGGACTACGGGAGTGCACTGCTGCTTGGAGTGAATCAGGCGGAGGCTACTAGGCTGCAAAGGGTGCAGAATGCTGCGGCACGGGCCATTGTTGGCCTTCCGAGACGTTGTTCTGTCTCTGCAGTCTTGACCTCTCTTCACTGGCTGCCGGTTAGACAGAGAATTAAATTTAAGGCTCTCTGTCTTACATTTAAGATCTTGAAACTCTCCTCTCCCCCAGCTCTTGCGGATCTTGTTTCCCCCTATGTTCCTGCGCGGGCTCTTAGGTCGGAATTTCTTCATCTGGCGATTAAAACCAGGTTCAGACTGACTAGGATGGGAGGTCGTTCCTTTCGTGTTCTGGCGGCAGGACTGTGGAACTCTCTTCCTGTCCATATTCGTGCCCTTAACTGCCTAACTCTCTTCAGGCGCGCCATAAAAACTCATCTGTTTGTCACTGCTAACTGATCCCCTGTCTTTTCAGCTTTGACTTGTTGTGTTGTGACATTTGATCAGGCGCCAGGACGCCCCTTTGCTGGGGCAGCTGTGCGCCCAATAAAAGTTATTAACATAACATAACATAAGTACAGAAATATGTGGACTCTGCTGTCTGCAGCAAAGCTGTCACAACTGGCAGCACTTCCATAAAGGCACATGGAGCTATCATCAGTCTAAGCAGGACTACCGCAAACCAGCAGTGTTTTAGACTTGCAATGTGACTTCAAATAGTGCCTGAGGGGAGGACTAGAAGAGGACAGTAGGCATCTTGGAGATTCAGGGAGACTAACCCATCTCCCGAGTTCAAGGCCAACAGAACCTCTCTCCTGAGATAGAATCCTGAACTTTTCCTACAGGATGAACAGGATGAGAAGGTGAAGATACAGAATAAGTCTCCATCCTTTTTGGGACCAGGAAGTAAAAGGAACAAAATCCTATGTCAGTCTTTTCAGCGAGCATGCCCTGAAAGAATTGGGTGTGTTATAGCGGAGAAGATAGAAAGGTAAGTCCTGGCATAGCAGCTGGATAACCCAGACGTTTGATGTGTCCACCCTCTCCAAAAATAAAAAAAACAGAAGGTTGTGATTTGAGGGGGAGGAGTCGGAACAGTTTTGAGGCAGCAGATGCCACAGTGGTCGGAGGGCACTAGAACTTCTACTTCCGACGCTTTCTTGCCTCAAAAGGAGTGGTACACCAATGGTACACACACATGCAGCTGCTCTATTGTTTAAGTAGTCAGACTTGCAGTGGGAACAGAGAAGGAAAATCTGTGCCAAACCGTTTTTTCAATGGGCATGTAGCCCAGAGGTAGCCACACCCCTAGGTTGCGCAGCCAAGCTCCACACACTAAGAGAGGGGTTCAGCTGTCTTAAGAGTGGGCAGACTAGAGCACTGTGGGATAGCTAGTTGACACTTCACAGGAAGGGAACCAAGTAGCCCATTAACTAGTGACCACGAGGTCACCTAGGGGCACTTTCTTGGCATAATAGAGGCACCCCTGTCCCCAGGGAACTCAGATCTTGTTTGGACGGATGAAGATGACTGAAGAGAGATTAGAGAAAAGGACCGAAAAAGGACTGTCCTGCTGACCTTGGATAAACCAAAGAGGCTGCACCAAAGTTGAACTGCACCTGTTGCTCCTTAGGCTTGTGAAGATAGGACTGTGTATGTGCTGTTTATGGAGAAGTCGTTCTCTGAGCCCAGTCAGAAGCAGAGACGAACAAGTTACTTACCTTCAGTAACGATGTATCAGTAAGAGACATATGTTAGTTATAGATTCCTTACCTTAGAATTACCCCAGGCGTCAGACTGGATCCGGAGAATTTTTTCTCTTAGCGGTACCCCTACACGTCGGTAGGCGGTGTCAGTCGATTCCGCATCCGTCGTCGGCATAGTGTTCGCGGGGATGACATCACTTGTCTATATAGATGCCGCCCCTGCGAGCGGACGTCAGTTCTGACACGACTTTCCATGCCAGAAGCGCAGCGCCATGCAAGACACTGACCACTGGTGCACTAAACTAGGGCCCTGCAAGGGAGTCCCTGTCCCTAGAAGTCTGTTTGTAGAGTGGGGCAGTAAGGAATCTATAACTAACATATGTCTCTTATAGATACATAGTTACCGAAGGTAAGTAACTTGTTAATCTGAAAGAGACTGTTAGTTATAGATTCCTTACCTTAGAATAGATACCCTAGCAATACCAACCCCAGAGAGGGGTCTGCGAACTTAGTTCACACCAGAAATTTCTAGAGGATAGAACTGGCAAGATAGCCGTCTCTCCGGACTTGGCTGTCCAGGCAGTAATGTCTGGTGAACTTGAGCAAGGATGCGCACGTGGCTGCCTGAAAGATGTCGAGGAGTGTAACTCCGCAAGCGAGAGCAGTGGTGGCAGCCGTAGCTCTGGTAGAATGAGCATGGAGTCCCTTTGGAGGTTCTTTTTTCGCCAAATCATAGCAGATTTTTATACAAAGGACAACCCATCTAGAGATGGTCTGTTTTTGAACAGCCCGACCTTTCTTGGCACCCACATAGCCAACAAAGAGTTGATCGTCCACCCGGAAATCTTTTGTGCAATCAAGGTACAAAGATTGTACACGCTTGGTGTCAAGACGGTGGAGTCTCTCCTCCTCTTTGGAAAGGTGTGGAGGGTGGGGAAAAAGGTGGGCAAAGTAATGGTTTGTCCAATGTGAAAGGGCGTTACAACTTTGGGAAGGAACGAAGGCCTTGTCCTAAGCACCACTTTGTCCGGATGCACATAGAAAAATAGGGGGCCTTAGAAGAAAGAGCTTGGAATTCACTCACTCTGCGAGCAGTGATGGCCACAAGGAAAGCGGTCTTCAGAGTGAGGAGCCTGAGAGGACAGTTGTGAAGAGGCTCGAAGGGAGCACACAAGGTACGTTAAGACCAGATTCAAGTCCCTCTGGGGCATTACGAAAGGAGAAGGAGGGAAGAGATGAGTAATGCCCTTGGGGGATCTCTGTACAATAGGGGACTTAAACAAAGACGCCTGATCTGGAAGCCGAAGTAAATGAGAGATGGCCGAAAGATAGCCCTAAAGAGTGCCCAGGGCAGAACCCTGCAGGGCCAAACAAAGAATATACAATAGGACCTCTGAAAGAGGGGCAGAAAGGGGATCCTAACAAATTGCTGTGCACCATGCCACAAACTTATTCTATTGACAGGCATATACTGTCTTAGTGGAGGGAAGCCTGGCTGCAAAGATGACGTTACTGACTCCGGGAGGAAGGTCAAAAGCTGTCAACTGTTGCTGCGCAATTTCCACGCAAGGAGGTGGAGGCTGGACAGGACAGGTTCGGGTGAAAGACCCTCCCCTGCTGCTGTGACAGAAGATCCTCCCGAAGAGGCAGTCTGAGTAGAGGATTAATGGCCATGCTCAAGAGCTCTGGGTACCAGACTCTTCATGCCCATTCCCGAGCCACAAGAATCACTTGGGCCCGGTCGCGC
Organism: Lissotriton helveticus; assembly: GCF_964261635.1. Taxonomy (NCBI): domain Eukaryota; kingdom Metazoa; phylum Chordata; class Amphibia; order Caudata; family Salamandridae; genus Lissotriton; species Lissotriton helveticus. The sequence goes on along the minus strand of NC_136072.1, from coordinate 606,401,699 downwards.
TTGATCTTCTTCAGCACTCTGGGAAGAAGTTGTACAGACGGAAAGGCATACAGAAGGCCGCAGTTCCACTTGCGACGAAAAGCGTTGCCGAGCGAGTGCCGCGTTCAAATGCACAGAATTGCTGACATTGCGCTTCTCTTCGGTGGCGGACAGATCTAACCAAGTCTCTCCACCCCGCTGAAAAAGACCTTACACCACCTCCAAGTGAAGAAGCTATTCGTGATCCACCAGTCACCTGAGTCTGAGTTTGTTCGCCCTGGCGTTCAGGGAACCTGCCAGGTGCTGAACCACCAGTGAAATGCCCTGATGTTCCAGCCATGTCCAGAGCCGAGGACCCTATTGACAGAGTCCACGACCCCACCTCACCCCACCTTGTTTGTTGCAGTACCACATGACGGTGGTGTTGTCTGTGAACACCTGCAAAACTTTCCCTTTGAGAGAGGGAAGGAATGCCTTCAGTGCCAGACGAATCGTCAGGAGCTCCAGCAGGTTGATATGGAGCCCGGACTCCGCTGGAGACCAGACGCCTCTGATCTCGGCCTCTCCCAAATGGCCGCCCAATCCCAGGAGTGACATCTGTCACCACTGTGAGTTCTCGTTGGGGAAGGGAGAGGGATCTACCTCTGACCCAAGCTTTGTTTTTTAGCCACCACTGCAGTTGCTGTGCAGTCCCCTCCGAAATCTGGACGTAGTCGAAAAGATTGCCCTGATGCTGGGCCCCATGGAACTTCAGGTCCCACTGTAGAGCCCACATATGCCATCTGGCATGATCCACTAGCAGGATGCAGGAGGCCATGAGGCTCAGCAGCCTCAGGGTCATTCCCACCGAAATCCGGGATAGAGGCTGAAACATCGGTATCATAGCCCGAATATCCCAGACTCACTGCTCAGGAGGATAAGCCCGAAACTGCACTGCATACAGAACCACTCCATTGAAAGGGATCATTTGAGAGGGGGTCAGGTGTGACTTTGGCACGTTGATAGTGAACCCCAGCGAGTGCAGGAGGTCCGCCGTAGTCTGGAGGTGGGAGAGGACAGCCTAGGGCGAGCCCGCCTTCAACAGCCAGTCGCCGAGATAGGGGAAGATTGGAACCCCTGATCTGCACAGATGAGCTGAGACAACTGCCATCACTTTTGTGAACACCCAAGGGGCGCAGGTAAGGCCAAAGGGGAGCCTGGTGAACTGAAAATGCTTGTGACCTACCGTGAACCGCAGATAACGCCTGTGGGCTGGCAGGATGAGTATGTGAAAATAGGCTTCCTGCCAGTCCAACGCCACTATCCAGTCTCCAGGGTCGAGGGCATACAGGACTTGAGCCAGGGTTAGCATTTTGAACTTCTCCTACCAGAGGAAGCGGTTGAGGCCCTGAGGTCTAGAATTGGACGCAGGCCTTTGTAGCAGGAATAGCAACTATGACCGACTTCTGGAGTAGGAACCCTCTCAATGCCTCCCTTGGCAAAGAGAGACGAAACTTCCTAGCGGAGAAGTGCCAAATGATCCTCGACATGCGATTGACAGATGGTAGCATGGAGGGAGGGAGGGGTAGTCTCTTAGCAGAGGGAGTAGCCCCTTCAGACTATTTGCAAAACCCACCTGTCCGACGTGATGGTCTGTCAGTGGGGGAGGTGATGGCGAATCCTGCCACCAACTGGGTGCTGATGGCTCTGGAAGGTCGGACTAAGAAGGTTTGGAGGCGGCTGCAGGGGTGAAAAGGGTGGACTGGCCCACCCGCTGGCCCAAAGACCCACATCTCTGGGTCCCAAATCCGCAGCCACGCTGAGAGTGGGTAGCTTGCATGACCCGGTGGCTGGTCTGGCTGGACGTATTGGGGTGCCCCTTCCATAGCCACTAAAGGGACGAAAAGCAGACTGAGGTGGACGGGTCTTCGCTGTGAGGCCAAAGGACCTGGCTGTAGCTCGAGAATCCTTAATGCGCCAAAGGCTGCCTTGTCGTCACCAAAAAGGTGACAGCCATCAAAAGCTCATCTAGCTGGTCTGCTAAAGGGTCAGAAGACCGCTCCCAATCCTCATCACCACCCTCCGGGCGATACGGAACACCTGGGATGAACAAGCAAACGAAATTACCCTACCGTGTCGGATTCTACGTCAGCTGACGTTGGTCTGGGTCCATCTCAGGGATGAGGATGGGCATGCCAGGGGCACAGTCGGGGACGTTGTCACCAGGGAAGGTCGACCAGCATCCAAACCGGATCCAGGCCTGGATCCATGGGGGCCCTCCGGTGCTGGAATCAAAGGCCCAGGGCCCACAACCGGCTCCGAGGAGCAGGAAGGCGCACCAACTGAATCGGGTTGCTGAAACACACGGTGGAGGGCGTAGTAGAACGTACGAAGCTGGGCAGGGGATGCTCTGGCTCCCGGAAATGGGGGGAGGCTCGGAGTCATCCCTGAATCAGGCGCAGAGACGGAGCCGTAGAGTGACGACGCTCCGGGTCCCGCATCGCGTCAGCCAACCAGGTGAAGGCATAGAGCAATGGTGCTTCTTCACATGCTTCGACTTACCCGAAGAGTGCGAAGACTTGGACGAGTGTGATGGCTCCGCGACCGGTCACGAGACTTTACCCTCAAGCGAGACCGGGAGTGACGCCGAGTGGACTGCCGAGCATCCAAAAGCTTTCGGGACCGTTCCCACAAAGACTTCGGATTCATGGCCTGACAGTCGGAGCACAACTTAAGGTCGTGGTCGCGCTCCAGGCACCAGAGGCACACGAGGTGGGGATACGTCACAGCCATCAGTTTGCGACAGGAGTCAAAAGGCTTGTAGCCAGTCCGACCATGGGACATTCCTTGCGCAACAGGAGTCGAAGACTCGAAAAAGATGTTGACAAAAGTCGAATAAATCTAGTCAAAAAATTACTAAGGGGCAAGCTCTCCCCAGATCTGCACTAGGCTGGTGTGGAAAAAGAAAGAACTGATGTCAGCACGCAGGGGCTGCGTCTGTATAGACACCACGACGACATGCTGGCGAACACAATGCCAATGATGGACACGGAGTCGAGCAACGCCACCTACCGATACGCAGGGGTTCTCCGGATCCAGTTTGACACCTGCGGGTAATTCTAGGGTAAGAAATCTATAACTAACAGACTCTTTCAGATTCCAAGACTGTGTCAGCTGTTTCGCAGCACAGGGCCACAAAAGCTGAGCTGGTGACCCAGATCACTGGATCATCGCTCTTAGTTGTAGCGCAGCCTGAGAGACCGAGCCTTGACCCCTAAAAGTTACCCCAGAGTCTTTTTAGTGTTTATTTGCTCCCACCAGGAGGCTGTTGCAGTAGTCCAGGCACGATAGGATCAGTGCCAACACAACCATCTTCATTGCAGTAAGGGGAATTAAGTAAAATTATTTTTTTATGACTTGATAAGTTTGAAGCAGGTCCCTGCCACTGTCGTACAAGTTACTTACCTTCGGTAACGATGTATCTGGTACAGACGATTCTAGCCGCAGATTCCGTAACGTAGAATTATCCCCAGGCGTGAGACTGGAGCCGAAATTTCTTTTCTTTTCCCCAGCATCTCTGCGCGCCGGGGGGCGATACTGCATGACTCCGCCCCGACGTTGTCCGCACGGCGAGATGTCAGCGAGGTCACATAAGCCCCACCCCGGTGCGCAGACATCAATTTTCTTCGGAGAACTTTTCCGCGCCACAACGCGGAGCCATCACAAACAAAAACTGAGAATATGGGAACAGTGTGCGGAGTAGCAGATAAACAGAAAGGAAAGAAGCGAATGGAGGGGAACACCCCATTCGGGAAAAAGCCAGGCACTGTGGCACCGAAAACCATAGAAGGGAAAAGCACAGCCACTGCAAAGCAACCCTGCAAGCAAATACAACATTCTCCCTGGAGACAGAAAAAAGCATATCAAAAACTGTGCAGCAGACGAAAGAAGCCTGCAACCACAGTTCATTAACAGTGAAGGACAGAAGAATAAAGATAATTTACCCCAAGACAACACCCCCAAGGAGAGTCGCGTCCTCTGAAAGGAGCCAAGACTGAGGCCCAGTCAAGAGACCCCAACTCAGAGGACTGCACATGAGTCAGAAACTCCAAACCGGGAAAACGGGGAAAAATATGAAGAGGCCCCACACTGGAAACACCAGAATGTAGGGATGCAGGAGCACCCATGAACCTACCAGTCAAGGACCAAAAAGAGGGGAAAGGATGTAAACCCACCAAACAAGCATCCCGCTAGGGAGGAGTGAAATAGGACACTCGCAGAAGACAAAGCACCCAGAGGCAGGCGAGTGCGGAAGAGCAAGCTAAGGGCCCTCGCAGAACGGGGAGGAAGGAGGGGTCGTGAAGGACTCTGCGGCTAGAATTGTCTCTACCAGATACATCGTTACCAAAGGTAAGTAACTTGTACATCTGATAGAGACTACTAGCAGCAGATTCCTTAATGTAGAATAGATACCCTAGCCATACCCACAGGGAAGGAGGGTCTGCGAGAGGACCCCACCAGCCTGGACATAACAGAAGGCCCCATAGGGGACGAGTCCGACGGACAGGGCGAGGAGCCCTGTCCCCCCAGGCAAGGGGAACCCCTACAGTCAAAACACCACCGATCCCAAGGGGGATGCGGGAAGAAGAAAGGAAGAGGAAGCCCATTCACACTCCGCAGAGGAAACAGGGGCAAGGTAGGAGGAGGCCGAAGCACCCCACGCCTATATCAGGCCACAAAAACCTCCACCCAGGGCGGAGGCAAGGAAGAGGAAGACAATCAACCTAGAGACACCAAGGAGACGAGGCAGAAAGAAGGCAAGTCCCCCCCACCAGGACACACCCCGTGAAGAGGGCAGCTGATCCTACCACAGCTAGAAGTCAATAGACCAGACAGAACAGCGCTTACAGCAATAAAGCAGGCGTAAGCAGAAAGAGAAGCCCTGGGACACTCAGGAAGACCAGGCAGGGTGCGCCTGAATAGGGAAGGAACAGATATCCATCTCAGCACCCAAGACAGAGAGCCAGAAGGCGAAGGCGGCCCCGGACACACCTCAGGAAGGGGTTCGCACACACGACACAAAAAGACGTGGAATCAGAGCCATGAGGGCAGGGCAGGGCAGACCAGGCTGACAGCGCAGCGACCCCGGAGAAGGACACCCAGGGCGCCGCCAAAAGCATTCCAACCACCTAGAAGGGAATTGCACCTGCAAAGTACTTAAACGCCAGGGAAAGCAGAGACCCGAAGGCGACCACAGCTTCCAAGCATAGAACAAGCTATATAACAGCTACCACTACCCCACCTAGTGTATGTTAAGTCTCAAGACATGGGAACCCTCTTAGGAGGAAACTTCCGCAGCAGAGGACAACAGAAAGATCTGCAGAAAAAACCTCCTGCAGAAGGCTTGTCAAGCAGCCAAGGAGAAACACCCAGAAGGCCTAATCTGAGGGCCAACCTGGGGTAGATAACCCAAAGGAAAAAACACAGTCAAGAAGGGTCGGCTAGCAGCCAACAGAGCCACAGTCCCAACAAAAGAGGACTCGCAGGAACATGAACCACACAGATCACACAACTGGGGCGACCCGCCCCAACGAAAGAACAGCTCCCAAGAACCAGATCAACGAACAGGTCACTGAGGGGTAGGAGGAGGCCGAAGTCCCGCCAAGAACCTCCGGATGGCCGAGTCTGCTGGGGCGTGGAACAAAAGAGTGCCATCGAAGGGAAGATCGACCAGCCATAACCAAACATTTTCTGGGAACACACTGTCCCGAAGCCAAGCATGGCGGCGAAGGGCAACTGAGGAAGCCATGGCCCAACCAAGCACCTCCAAGATGTCCAGAGTGGAGCGAAGAATAAACGCCGCCAGCTCCCTGCCATCTAACGCATGGTGCCGCAAATCAACACCAGCACCCTCCTGAGCAGCTGCAGATCCAAGGGACTCAGCCGAGTCCCACAAGCAAGAGTTGGCCCTAGCCAAGATACATAACGTGTTAAGGGCCCGCAGAGCCGCACTGGTAGAAGCAAACATATTGCGCCCCCAAGCGACCAGCCAGTGGGCCTCCCGTGATGGTGGAGACAAAAGCAACGGCAGGGAGGGAAAGGCAGTCCGCAAAAGGGGCCCACTAGCAGAGGGATGGAGGGAAAGACACACCGGGTCACGTGGTCCTGGAAGATGCTGGTGCAGAAGGAGTTGGGTCACCAGATCCCCCGTGGCGGGGCGCCCCCAAGTCCCCATCAGGGAAGAACGGAGCGAACCCTCAAAGGGAAGCAGAACCTCCCTCCCACCAGAGCCCTGGTGAAGAACTTCCAAAAGGTGATCTGCGGGGAAATGAGCAGCCGGCTCACCAATGCGCAAAATTCCCACAGCCGTGGAAACAGCGCGAGCGAAGGCCGCACCCGCCTCCGTAGGGCCCTGCGGTGGGGAAAGCAGCTCCTCTGTTGGTTGACGGCTGCAATTTAAGGCGACCATCCCCTAAGCCAATCGGAGTGGGGCAGGGCCAGGTGCGGAAGGGAGAAAGAGGAGCCGAGTGGGGGACCTGTGGTTCCTCTGGTGAAAACCGCGGCCGCCGTGAGGAGCCGGGCTTTGAAGACGTCAGGGGAAAAAGCCATGAGGACGACACCAGCAGGCGTCCACAATCCGGGGAAGAGGGAAAGTCTGAAGACAAGTCCACGACCTGACGCCTGGCCAGTGCTGTAGAATCCGCTACCTGGAGCAGGGAGTCATCGTCGTCCGGCGTCACCGGAGACTTCGGACAGGCCTCCGCCACATCACACAGCGCTGGAGACCGGGGTGGGCCCGGAGCCAAGGCGGCTAGGGGACGGTGCCGGAACGGCGCCGGCTCGACCTCTGACGAGGCAGTTGTCTGCATGGAAGGACGAGAGGCACCCGGGAGTGGCAAGGAGCCCCCCGTCACCCTCTATCCATTAGTGGGCGAGAGGGGCCCACTGACCCCCATGGTGGCACCCAGGCCGATCGACCTCCGGCGAAGCAGCTGCTTACGCGGAGGGACGAGAGGGACCGGGGTAGTTACGAGGAGACCCCCGCCAGCCTCGACCCACAAGGGTACGAGTTGAGCCCACCGACCCCCAACGACTCGACCTCCAACGAGGCGGCCACCTGCGTGGAGGAACGAGGGGTCCCCTGCCAGCCTCAACCCATGATGGGAAGAGGGGGTCCACCGACCCCTGTGGCGCCGCCAGGGCCAGCAGCTGCCTGTGCCGTAGCAGCGTCACCTCGGCCTTAGACAGGATCACCTTGTCAAAGGGCCGAGAGGGGCTCGGGGATGCGACCCGAGCCCCGGCGACCTCCTGCGACACCACAGGGACTCGGCAGGAGTTTGCGGCTAAGCCGGGGCGCCGTGGTCCGAAGGAGGCACCCCTGAAGGGCCGCACTCCAACGGTACCACATCCTCCAAGCCTGGCTCCAAACCAGCCGGTGCCAGACCCGTCGCGGAAGGCCCCGCACAGCGCAAGGGATCCGCTGATGCCGCAGGAGGGGAAGGAGGCAGAGGAGGAGGAGAAGCCAGAGAGGCCTGTAAAGCCGCCACATATGTCTCCATCTGGGCTCTCGACGCCCCCTCACCGGGAAACGGTGGATAGGGGGACGGTACGCGGGGCCGCTTCACCTGCGGAGAGCCCACACCCCCAACAGGCCGGAAACCAGCCCTCGGGGACAAACTGCAAAACTTACCGACAGGGGAGCGATGCTACTGCGGCACAGTAGAAGGATGAGGACGACGACGGTGACTGCTGCTTCGAAAACCTTCCGCAGATGCTGATCGAGGTGACAAAGCCGACCTCGACAGACGAGCCGAGAGAAGTTTCATCCGGCGTTCCCGCCGCGACTTCGGCTTCAACCATTGGCACGCCTCGCAATCGGTGGAGCTGTGATCTTCCCCCAAACACCACATGCAAATGAGGTGAGGGTTCGTCGCCGACATCAGGCATCCACAGGACGAACACGTTTTAAAGCCCGAAGGCATCTGCACACTGTTCCCACAAAACACAAGCAATAATAATAATAATAATAATACTGGGTTTTGTAAAGCGCGACAGCTACCTCGCGGGGAGGTGTCCCGGCGCTAGTAGAACACAGAAGACCTGGGATATTAATTAAAATTGGCAATTAAACTAGCGTGGTTGGATAAAAAGCCAGGTTTTTAGCAGTGTCTTAAAACAGGATTCAGAAGGGGCCTGTTGGATTTCTTGTGGCAGGGTATTCCACAGAGCGGAAACGGTAGCCGAAAAAGTCCGACCGCCAAGTCGAGCTTTTTTCGTGCGTGGGACTGTCAATTGAACACGACAGTTGGACCGTAATGCACGGGTTTGGGAGTATCTAGGAAGACGTTTTTTCAGGTATTCTGGACAGGAGCCATGCAAAGATCTAAAAGCCAACGTTAGGGCTTTGAACTTTATTCTGCTGGCAACTGGCAGCCAGTGCAGGGATCGGAGATGCGGAGAGACTGACTGCCTGAGTGGAATTCGCAGTAACAGTCTCGCAGCCGCATTTTGAACTAGCTGAAGCCTTTGTGTCAGGTATTTTGGTAGACCTAGGTAGAGTCCGTTGGCATAGTCCAGCCTTGAGGTCACAGTAGCGTGGATAACCGTTTTTCGGCAGTCTTCTGGTAGGATCTGAGGATTTTACGCAAATTTCTCAGTTTACTCATACAGCATCCGGCAACTTGTTGGATGTGGGAGGTGAAGGACATGCAATCATCCCATCTCACTCCAAGATTTTTTGCCGTGTGACTGGGTGATGGGGCAGGGCCCATCTCCCTCGGCCACCAAAGATCTGACGCGGGTGGGGGGCCCTTGCCAAAAAAGATGACCTCAGTCTTATTGGCATTAAGTTTTAATTTATTTGCATTCATCCAATGAGCTACATCTTGAAGACAGCCTTTGAAGTTTGAAAAGGACTCTTGCGTGATCTCAGAATACGGAAATACCAACTGTGTGTCATCGGCATATGAAATTGCCTTGACACCCCAGTTGGCAATTAGCGTAAAGAGAGGCGCAAGGTAGACATTGAACAGAAGGGGGCTTAAGGCCGACCCCTGTGGGACTCCACAGCCAAGGGTCTTGGGAGCCGACGAGATCGTCCCAAGTGCCACCTTCTGGGTTCTCTGGGATAGGTAAGAATGTACCCAATCCAACGCCTTATCCTGAATCCCTATTTCGGCCAGCCGGCTGAGTAGTCTGGCGTGGTCCACCGTATCAAAGGCGGCCGACAGATCCAGGAGTACCAGCATTGCTGAGTTCCCTGCATCCATCGACCACCTAACTGACTCGGCTACCTCAATGAGTGCTGTTTCCGTGCTAAAACCGGGCCGGAAACCAGACTGTGTTTCATGGAGAATTTTGTTTACTTCTACAAATTTACTCAGCTGGCGCTGTATGACTTTTTCCAACATTTTTCCCGGAGCGGCTAATAGGGATATCGGGCGGAGATTAGTGAGATCTTCCGGATCCCCATTGGGCTTTTTCTTTAAGGGCAGGAGGGTAGCGTGTTTCCATGCATCCGGAAATATGCCCGACGCAATGGAGGAGTTCCAGATATGATGAAGTGTGGGAGCTACAAAATCGGCTATAGAGCTCCATAGTTTTGCAGGACAGGGGTCGTCGGGCGAACCAGATTTACATCGGAGCAGTTCTTGCCGTACTTCACTCACAGGGATATTAAGAAACTGAGTGAAAGTCTCACTTAGCTCGCACTTAATCACAAGGTCCTGTTTCACTGTTTTTATTACTGGTCCAAAAGAGTCGTAGACCTTTTTGATTTTTTGGTCAAAGAACTCGGAAATTTGCTCACATAGCATAACTGTTGGCGCAACCTCCCTCTCAATGCACTTTGGTTTAAAAAAGGACTGTACTGTTTTGAAAATCTGTTTACTAGACTGTTCTGCCTGTAGAATCAAGTCTGCATAAAAAGTTTTTTATTTTTCCTAATAGCTTTCCGTAGATTTTTTAAAGCTTCTTTGTACCTAGTGTTTTCCTCCAGACCATAGTTTACTCTCCAGAGTCTCTCCAGTTTTTTACAAGCTGATTTCTCTATTCTTAGCTCCTGCGAGAACCAGGGTGCTGAGGGAGAGTCTCTTTTCGATAGTGCACGGGAGGCTGGCGCAATGGAAGAAACCATCTTTCCAACCCACTCGTGGAGGAGTTGAGCATCAATATTGGCGTTGTTTGTCAGGGATGGGGTAGTCATTTCCAGGATAGGGCCCATAGTCTCAGGGATCAGTTTCTTCCATTGCCTTTTTAGGAAGTAGCATTTGCTGGACGCAGAGATGTCGTGCGCCAAGTTAAGTGTAAAAGGGACAAGTGAGTGATCTGACCAAGTCAGGGGGAGTGGATCCTCGGACAGCACATTTTTGATATTGGAGAAGATGAGATCAATAGTATGGCCCCCCCTATGTGTCGGGCCCTCATTGACCAGTGTAAGATTGGCCGTGCTTAAAGTAGCTCTAAGTAGCTCTGCCATGGCACAGTCGGATTTATCCATGTGGATGTTGAAGTCGCCCACCACGATAAAATGGGGGTGGAGAAGCGAGCTCTGAACAATCATGTCCAGTAGAGTAGATAAGTTAGAATCTGCGCCGCCGGGTGGGCGATAAATCACCAGTCCTGCTAATGAGAGCTGAGGACTAGCCTGAAAGCAGAAGTGGAGGCCTTCAATTCCATGAATAGTCGTAGGGGCTGAGGAGGTTAGTCTTAAGTGCTCTTTAAAGATGATGGCTACGCCACCGCCTCTTTTTGGTCCCGAGCGATTGGTGAGACATATTTTAAATCCCGAAGGGACTGCCAATGCAATGGAGGTCAAGTTGTCTTCCTTCATCCATGTTTCTGTTAACAACAGGATATCCCATTCCTGTTCTTCGAGTAAAAGCCAAACATCGTCAGCATGTTTGGCTAGGGATCTACAATTCAGTAGGCCAGCTCTAATGCCTATCTGAAGTGGGGACTTGGGATTAGGAGGCCTCATAGGGTTTACATTGCCAAAAACTACCTCACAATTGCTACAAATCTGAGGAGGGGCGAGGGTCAGAGGGTCTATAGAGTGCGGACAACATTTGAAGGGGGGAGCCAGAGCTTTTAGGTCCTCACCTGACCATATTATCCTTTCGTCTTGGAGTCCCCTGCCAGCAGCATGTCTGGCCCCGGCCGCGGTCTGGTCGCGGACGGGCGCAGACGGGCTTGCATTAGGCGCCCCCGCTGCGCCCGTCCGCTGCGCTTCCGGTGGAAACACATGATAAATAGTGGCGGAGGGAGGGGTGTGGCCTGTCAGGTGGTGGGCGTGGCCTGCGTGTCCCAGGGCAGGGCGTCCACTCGGGAAAGTATCCCGTGGCAGAGGGGGATCGAGGTAGGAATGTTGTCAGTCACATTAAATACACACTCGAAATAGTAAAAGAAAGTCTAAAATCACTTCAATTTACACAGTATTACAGTTTTTAAAAACGCTAGCTAGACTCTCCCGGCTTCCGCCTCAGGAGGTCAAAGTGTTCTGCCTCGCGCTAGGAATGGCGCGCTATTTGAACGTTCGTTCGTAAAAAGGGGCGTGGCCTGTCAGGTGGTGGGCGTGGCCTGCGTGTCCCAGGGCAGGGCGTCCACTCGAGAAAGTATCCCGTGGCAGAGGGGCATCGAGGTAGGAATGTTGTCAGTCACATTAAATACACACTCGAAATAGTAAAAGAAAGTCTAAAATCACTTCAATTTACACAGTATTACAGTTTTTAAAAACGCTAGCTAGACTCTCCCGGCTTCCGCCTCAGGAGGTCAAAGTGTTCTGCCTCGCGCTAGGAATGGCACGCTATTTGAACGTTCGTTCGTAAAAAGGGGCGTGGCCTGTCAGGTGGTGGGCGTGGCCTGCGTGTCCCAGGGCGGGCGTCCACTTGAGAAAGTATCCCGTGGCAGAGGGGGATCGAGGTAGGAATGTTGTCAGTCACATTAAATACACACTCGAAATAGTAAAAGAAAGTCTAAAATCACTTCAATTTACACAGTATTACAGTTTTTAAAAACGCTAGCTAGACTCTCCCGGCTTCCGCCTCAGGAGGTCAAAGTGTTCTGCCTCGCGCTAGGAATGGCGCGCTATTTGAACGTTCGTTCGTAAAAAGGGGCGTGGCCTGTCAGGTGGTGGGCGTGGCCTGCGTGTCCCAGGGCAGGGCGTCCACTCGAGAAAGTATCCCGTGGCAGAGGGGGATCGAGGTAGGAATGTTGTCAGTCACATTAAATACACACTCGAAATAGTAAAAGAAAGTCTAAAATCACTTCAATTTACACAGTATTACAGTTTTTAAAAACGCTAGCTAGACTCTCCCGGCTTCCGCCTCAGGAGGTCAAAGTGTTCTGCCTCGCGCTAGGAATGGCGCGCTATTTGAACGTTCGTTCGTAAAAAGGGGCGTGGCCTGTCAGGTGGTGGGCGTGGCCTGCGTGTCCCAGGGCAGGGCGTCCACTCGAGAAAGTATCCCGTGGCAGAGGGGGATCGAGGTAGGAATGGAAAGCGAAGGGAAAGGCCTAACAGGCCCAGAGCACGAACCAGATCTGCGTTGCACGCGGAAAAGGAAAAAACTGATGTTGGCGCCGGGGTGGGGCTTATGTGACCTCGCTGACGTCACGCTCGCGGACGTCACGGCAGAGTCACGCAGTACCGCCCCCCGGGAGAGATACTGGGGAAAATAACAGCAGTGGGAGGTGGTGTCGCACCTTCCGGCCACCAAGCACTTGGCTGGAAGGGATTGTCTTTTCCCATCAGTAGGATCTCGGCTTTGTCTGTATTACACCTGAGGTGGATGTCCTTCATCCACTGGATGACCTCAGCTAGACATAGTTTGAAATGGAGTTCAGCGTTGGTGGAGTCTTTGTCGAGGGAAAGAATCAATTGTGTATTGTCTGCGTAGGACGTTACTTCAATCTCAAAAGATGATATCAAGGAGATGAGAGGGGTCATGTATATGTTGAACAACAGCATACTGAGGGATGAGCCCTGTGGTACTCCAGTTGCAATGGGGCGTTCAGCAGAGAGGAACGCTCCAAGGGGCACTGCTTGCCTGCGATTGGTGAGAAAGGACTCAATCCATGCTTGTACAGTATTAGAGATGCCACTGGATTTGAGACTTGCAAGTAGAATACTGTGTTAGATGCTATCAAATGAGGCAGACAGGTCGAGCAAAATCAAAACTGCCTTCCTGCCTTTGTCCACTATAGTTTTTAGAGTGCCCAATATTTCTAGGAGTGCAGATTCTGTGGAATGCTTGGGGCGGAAGCGTGATTGCAGTGGGTGGAGGATCATGGCGTTTCCAAGGAACTTAGCTAGTTCTTTGTGGACTAGTCTTTCCGTGCAATTTTGCCCAGTATCGAGAGGAGCGATAAAGGGCGGAGATTGGATGAGCCTATGTTTTGCTTTTTTTCTGTGGTTTTACTATAGCTAGCTTCCTTTTGTCTGGTACTGTGCCTGAGAGTAGTGAGGAATTGACTATCTGGTTGATTAACGGGTTAATAGTGTGCATAATTTGGTGAAGAATCATGGGGGGTGGGGTCAGGCATCCAAGGGAGAGTCTGATTTACAGGCGTCAATTGCAGCCCGTGTCTGCTCAAGCGAGACTGATTCGAAGGTTTGGAGTGAGTGACCAGTACTAATTGGGTCGGGCTCCAAGTCCCAGTCACGGTTTTGTGCGGGGGAAGTTACAAAATCCTTTTGGATATTCTGGATTTTGTCCTCAAAGAAGATCGCGATATAGTCTGAGAGGGAGGAATTTCTTTATGCAATGCTTTTGGGTCGGTGAAGGACTTTATAAATGAGAATATGGTTTTTTGGTCTTGGTTGGTCTCAAGTATTTTGTTGGAGTAATACTCTTTTATTGCTAATTTGATGAGTATAGTAGTGCCTCCTCCTTGTTTTGAATGCTTTTTTTTTATAATTATTTTTATTCGCATTTTAAACCAATACAAAATGATAAGCATGTCACATTTGATTACAATCGTGCAAAGACAGTTATATACGATCCACAACATAAGGCATGTCACCTCCTCCCTTTTCCGGGCTGGAGAGAGATCTGCGGTTCCCCAGCAAGTATTCATTCTAGCAAGGCCTTCCCCACATCACTCGTCTTCCCCAAGAGTCTGAGAAATAGGCCCAGAGGCCCATTTGGCAGAAACACCACATGCCCCCAACACGGTGTCTGGCTAGTCGGCACCCAGCCCTCCATCCATTCCGTAGTATTTACTCCAGTTCCCCCACACCTAACTTCCGCGGGCACCCTCTCGTGTTTTGAATGCTTTTTGATCTGCTGCATCATAGACTCTTCTCCATTTGCTCCCCAATTTCTTACATTGTACATGTAGTTGAGCGAAGGCAGGCGTAAACCGGGGGCTTTATGAGTTTTGGTTTTCGCTTTCTTATCGCATAGTTCTAGTGGTATTAGCTCAGCTTGTTGCAGTCATCCAGGTGTGGAAGAGTTGTGAGTCTTCTGAGGTTTTACCAGTAAGGACAGGGACACAAGCCTGGGCAGTGGTGGGGAACTTTGAATTGATGGCTAGTTGCGCCCACTTGCGCCTTGGATGTAAGGGGGTGGTTTGCTTGGCAGGACAATTCATGAGTGGCCTCTTAATAGCGAAGGGGATGAATTGATGGTCTGACCATATCTGTGGGATAGGGGTGTCTACTGATAACGAGGTGAAATTGGAGCAGACACCATCCAATGTATGGCCTGCCCGGTGCGTCGGGACATCCACCAATTGGTGCAGTCCAAGGGATTCTCTTATGTCAAGGAAGTTGTCCACTCCCGGCTCCTTTCTGCATTCTAAGTGGAGATTAAAGTCTCCTAGGAGGGTGAAATTGGCATATCTAAGCTAAAAATGGCTAAGAGTTTCTCCTAATGAGTCGAGAAAGGTGGCACTATGACCGGGTGGAAGATAGATCAGGGCTCCTGTAAAGGCGAGGGAGGCGTTTATTGTGAAGCAGAAGCCGAGGCATTCTGCTCCCTAAAGTGTGTGAAGTTCGAAACTAGTGCAGTGTAGTGAGTCACTTAAGATAATGGCTAATCCCCCCTCCTCTGGATTCCCCTCTGTCCTTCCTATAGAACTTATAGTTGGGTGGAAATGCTGCTGTAATATCTGAATTACACCAGTCTTTTAACCAGGTTTCAGTAACAAAGAGAAAGTCTAGCTGTCACTCCATGATCAATTCTCTGATATCCTGGGAGTGCCTGCATATTGATCGAGCACTAATTAGTCCCCTTTTTAATTGGGAGCTGCTAGGTGTTGAGGCTTTCCTACCCATGATGTTAGGGCTAATGACTGAAGTGGTGAGCTCTAAACTACACTTATGAAATGCAAGAGGTCCCATTATTTTGTCAGGTGGTATTTGACAGCCACAATTTCCCCTTGTGTTTAGGGTTTTTAATACTGGTGATGAAAAAACAGTACCTGGGGGATTTTGGGCAACATTTCTAGCGCTTCTCGCGGCCTTGGCGCAGACGGGCTTGCTTCTGGCGCGCTAGTGGCGCACCCGCTGCACGCATCCGGCCCAGGTTCTGTTTAAGTAGATGGACGGGTGGCAAATTGCCCCTTGATCTGTGTTTCCTGCCGGATGTCAGGCAGGTCAGGTGAGGGGGTATGTCCGCTTCCCTCCGCTCAATCGGGAAGCGCTGTGACAGAACAGGGAAGCTGAAACGGAGAGGCTGTCCTACTTTGCAGGTTTGGGTGCGCACGATTTACAAAACGCAGTGAGCTAAATGACAAAAACAGTGGCATGGCGAACGTTTAAAACGTTAAAGTGTTTACAATAGTTAGAAGCTAAAAGCAGGTGACATTTAAAATATTTCAAGAGCTGAAAGCAAAGGGCCACTGTTAAGATCACTAGCGTAGAAAGCCGATAAAACTGTCAAAATCGGTGTGGAAAGTGTGAAGTGCCGCTCCCGCTGAGGTAGATGGCACTGCTTAAGTGAGGGGTTCCTCTCACCTTCCGCTCACACCTCCAGGGCCGGAATTAGATTATATGAGGCAGGCTAAGAACTAAGAACAGTGTACATTCTACGTAACAGTTGTCAAAAAAATACTATTTGCTAAAAATGACCAAGATCTGAAGGTGCAAAAGATCAGACTACCTGCACCCTTCATAATGTGGTGAAAACATTACAGATAGCTGTTTGTCTGAAGTAAAACAAGCACACTAACAAAGGTTAATACCTGGTGCACACACTCGACCATGTTAAGTATAAATTATCATGCGGACACTATTCTCTCTAAATAACTGAAGACTGCTTACAATATGAATACAAGTCAACTGTCACTTGTACACAGAGTAACTCTTGGTTCAATACCTCTACAGACCTATGGTGCACTAGGAGCACGTGCATTTTGTAAACAATTACACCATTAACTGCACCCAAACAGTTCAAATTTAGATTGAGAAGTACTTTGGTAGTTACCTGCCACATTGTAAACTATAAAAGAAACTAACACTTTTGGATGATGTCATCAGTGATGTCATTGTCATTTAATATGTAATCAGTGATGTCAGAACATGTCATTAGTGATGTCATGTGAGGTCATAAGCAGTGCGTAGCGGGGGTGCAAGTTATAGTTAGCGCTGCTAACTGTAACTGTTGAATTTCTGTTTTATTTAGGTAAAAACTTTATTGTTGACAAATGTACCCAACTATAATGTTACTTTAACCTTTAGTTGTTTCAGTGATATATATATATATATATATATATATATATATATATATATATATTTAAATAAAACCAAGGAGCAATAACCTTTACCCAACAGGTTCTTTGAAAATCTCAGTGGCAGTCGTGGGCACCCCTTTAAGCATATGGAGAACTGAAGGGGGCTTTGGGTACGGCATACTTTTTTGACCTGGAAGTCTCGTCTTCCTGGACACCATGCATATCAACTTTATATGAGGCTGCCTTGCGTATGACCTCGTGGTATGTAGCAGTGTCATCACTGGGGAAAGCCTTCACTACATACTGATTGGGGTCTGAATTACCTGGGGCATTGACATAGTGGATCCAGGAGTCATTCTTGGGCTCAGGGCTAGAGGGTACATCATAGGGATCAGCTGGATAAAGTGGGCTACCCTCTCCGTAATAAGAGTAGTGATCCTGCTGGAAAGTCTGAAGGAGGTGTGGCATGATGAAGTAGAAGTGGTTCCTTCAACACACACACAGGCAAGAGACCCCAGTTTTTGAGAACTGGGCAGTCCTCTATAGAGGAAAGCGTGTAGGTGGCCTCACTATAGTTCAGATTTAAAAAAATGCCTGTGCCCATGAACTTTAATCAAACTGGCACCAACTGGATAGGGACAATTTACTTTCTGGTTGTTTTTTACCAGTCAAAATAAGAATGTGAAAGTAATCACTTAAAACAACATAGGGTTGACACAATAAAATTACATATTACACAGGTGCCCATCACAGAGCCAGAACTGCAGCTTCATGATAGATGCTTGGAATAACCACAAAAGGAAAAGGTGCACAGAAAACACACCTGAATGCAACTCATTTGTATATAATTTGTTCTGAAGATCTGGCATGGATCTGGCCCTCCAGTAACTAAGAGCTGTTACTCCCTCCTCTGCCCTGGGGTACAATGAGAATGAGTGAGACAAGTTGTGTTCCACTAACCATTACAAACTGAACCGATATTTACCTTTTGAGTTTTTTACCAACGTCTCTCGGAGAGTCTTTGTGAGAGGACCTCGAACGTGAACTTTCTTTGTATGATCGTTCAGCCCTCTCTGAGCGCTCTGATTTTGGAGAGGGGGATTTTGCTCGTCTGCCACTGGTACTCCGACAAGGGCTTGGAGAGGCACTATGTCGTCTTTTCCTTTAAAAGAAGAAATAAACGATTGTAATAGTTGGTTAGTAATTTCAAAACTTTCCATAACACCGTAATAATCATTTTCTCACACCCACAGTGTTTCAGTTTTAATTAGCAGTAAATATCTTTCCCGTGTCAGTGTGTAATGTTGTAGTAACTTCTGTAGGACTAGAACAAATAAGCACTGGCAAAACAAATAAGTCAGGCCTTATTAGGCTGGTGACATGATTATTTTTTCTTGCAAGCATATACAACAAAAACAATAGAAAACGAGTCATTAATTAAACATGACCACCATCTGTCTGCAGTAAACATTTTCAAATTTAAAAACAGTCAGCAATGTGGATGTTTTGCGAGTGAGATATTTTTAAACAAAAACTTTCAGTTGCATGCATTTTATTATGTTTGAAGGCGTCAAGAACAAATCACCACCTAGCCTACCACTCAAAAAGCTATAATGTTAACATGACATGATGTACTGTGGTAGGAAAGAAAACATTGGTGTGGACCAGCAGCAAAAGATTTGTGAATGAAAAATTCAGGCAATGTATTGATCAGTAGTACCAGAGCCAGAATGAGGAGTGCAGAGGGTAGAGTACACAAAATGCGAAACTGAGAATATGCACAAATGCTCCGTCAAGCTAAAAATCATTCCTTGCATAAGCCCATAGAATAGTTGTGTGGGAATGGTGGCATACAGCCTCCTGTATTACCCCTTAGGCGAAAGCAAAGTGTATATTTTTGTTGAGTGAACTAAAACTGTACTATCCAGACAAAGTGAGACCGTTTAAAGAAGGAGTAATTGTGAGAAAATGCATTTTTTTTGCATGGTTATCCCCCCACTTTTTGCCTGGTGTTGACGTGGTTTCAAATGTAGTGTACAGGGTCCCTACCAACCTCGTAACAGTACCAGTGCTCTTTCCCTAAAACAAACCCCCAATTGGTACTTCTGCACACTGTGACCCAAGTATATGGGACCCTAGGTACCTAGGGCCTGGTTGCTGAAGAGGGTTCCTTGGGACCCCCTCACTGGGCCAATGCCACTGCCCTTGCAGCCTGCATGCCCCTGTGAGGGAGAAAATGACAGTCGACACGGCACTCTGCCTCATTGCCATGCCAGCTACCACTGCCTGACAGCATAGGTAAGTCACCCCGCTAGCACGCCTCACAGCCCTAAGGCAGGGTGCACTACACTACATGTGAGGGCATATCTGCATGATCAGATATACCCCTACACTATTGGGCCCCATTGCCTTATACTGCAAGTGCCAGTGTAGCCATGTGAGAGTACTTGGGCTGGGAACTCGACAACTATAGTTCCACAGCACCATGATGGCTTCCTTGAATACAGGAGTGTTTAGTATCAAACTACTTCTTTCAATAAATGCACACTGATGCCAGTGTAGGATTTATTGTACCATGTAGCCAGACGGCACCTCAGAGGTGCCCCGTGAATCCCTGCTAACCTATGTGCGGTCTCTGACCAGCTGTAGACAGCCAGCCACAAACAGACATGTTTCTGAACCTCGAGGTAGAGAGCCCCTGCTCTCTGGGACCAGAAACAATGCAAATCCTGGGCAGAGGTATCATGCCTCCATCCCCCAGGATAGGCCAGAGCTCGAAGAAGAAAGCTTCAAATGCCTGCCGCCTTTGTAATTCGATTTTGACCTCTGTACCCGGCCGCCGCTGTGCCGCTGGTGGTACAGTTTTGGTACT
Source organism: Lissotriton helveticus (assembly GCF_964261635.1). Lineage (NCBI taxonomy): Eukaryota > Metazoa > Chordata > Amphibia > Caudata > Salamandridae > Lissotriton > Lissotriton helveticus. The sequence goes on along the minus strand of NC_136072.1, from coordinate 606,382,198 downwards.
TACATGACCCCGGGCCCTTGCTGACATTTGGCTCTGAAGACCGAGATTGTAAGTTAAATACTTACCTGTTTAACCGCAGTATTGTTTTCCTCATAGGCTAACATTGGACTGTGTGAAAAGGTTTCAAAGTGTCGATTTTCAAACTAAAAAGCATATTTAATTAAGAACGTACTTACCGGATTATGAAGTCCTGGGTCTTAAAGCACAAGTTACTACTTGTGTTGTTGTATAGCTCCTATATATCCCTATATCGTGTTAAGTTAGCATAGGTACGTTTGAGATTTAAACGCCATTTTTCCTTTCTTGCAACTTCTGCACACGACCCTTATTTGTTGACTTAGCTTTCAACCTAGTAGTTTGCCGTGGTGAATGTGAGAATAATATGTTATTGCTCTGATATCTGCTTTGTTTAATAAAACATGTCTGCACGGAGAGTGCTGAAGTTTCAGGAGCAACACGATATGGAATTGTTATGAGGTCTGATCTCCACGCCTTCATAGTCATAACACAAGTGCAGCCTTTGCCAACTTGGGCTTGAGGCGGGATTGATATTGCTTTGCACGAGAATTGTTAACACACTTGATGCGGTGCACATGCAGAGAGAGCTGGTGTATGCTGATGTGATTCCTTCATGCTAGGACACTAAGGTATGGGCCCGCCCTAAAACAACCCAAAGAGACCTTCTTAGCTAATAATATAATATATGTGTTAGGGAGGGTGAGATATAAGTGTTGTTAACTCTTATTCATTACAGCATGTTAACATGCTGTCACCATTCGCTTTTTATGTCTTAGTAACTATGCTGATAATTTTGCTACTGATAATAAGTATACTTGTATTATCTAAGATACTGCGCCTGAGAAGACGGCATTAGTAAATAAACATTTCAAATGCACATGTGTCTTCTTTACTCCATGTTCTGGTTTGTAAGGATAATATAACGAAAGAGTGTTCATGAGTCCCACGTACCCTGAGGTACTGTAAGTTCATGTTCTGGTTTGTCTAAACATTGGGAGTTTGATATGTCCAATGAGACACTGTAGCTAGCTCGGTAAGGGGTGAGTTGGTTGCTAAGGTAAGTTTTGGGACACCCTAATTTGCCGAGGTTCCACTCCTCTGTGCACAGTTCTGTGTGAGTACAGAAACCCTGCAACATGGCGCCCAACGGTTTCGGTGGTCTTATATCATGACACTCGAGTAGTTTATCGTTCATGCCTTAACCCCTTCACGTCCGTTTCCGGAAAACGGGGTGTTGGTGAAACCTACCTATTTTTTGAAATAGGTCTTTATTCAAGCTTGATTCTTACTTAAACGGTTTCTTTGAATTACTTCCCAGTTGTGCTACAAAGTATTCTTTGTGTTTTCTTGTTTCCAATTCTGTAATGGCGGCAGCGGTGGCTATTGCGCAGCATAGTCGCGTAGCAGTACGCAACCATCTTCAGACGTACCAGGTCCCAGTAGATGGGATGGCTGTGATTTTCGTGGTAAGTGCAGATCCGGCGTTTCCTTACGAGTTGTTTTACTCTTGGGTTACGTTTCCGGCTGTGGACGCTAATTCTGGTTTGTTCCACTCCTACACCGCCTCGGATGTCCCGGCTGAATATACGCCATACAGGGCATTGGAAATACCTATTGATCATTGGCAGCATCGAGTTTGGTTTGATGGCGCCCTCCCCCACTCTTTGTCCCGTGCGAGGTTAGGTCCACTCTCAATTCCAGGTACTAATTGGCCTGCGTTGGGTGGCTTTACCCCGCACCCGAATCACGGGGCTTGCACCCTGGCAGAAATTCGCAGGCTGCATGTAGTTTCCATTTCCGTGATTCGTGCTTTAGTGCAATACATCGGTCGACATCTTCCTGGTGGGCCCCAGGGGGGTGCGGCCGCTCCCATGGAACGAGGCGGAATGCGTCTCAATCCAGTGATGGTAAATTCGGTTTTTGGTGCGCGTCCTGTTGACAACGATGACTTCCCATTCTGGCTAGCAGAGAAGTTTGATCAACTGGAGGCGGTTTTTCCGAATTCTACTCCTGCTGATAAACATAGAATGTTAACGATTACTCTACCGAAGGATATTACTCCTGAACTCGCTGACTGTGAAAGCTGGGGAAAAACTTTTGCGGCAGTTTATACGAGGTGCTTCGGCACCCCGTCTATGAATGCCCTGCCTGAAATCATTAGACGTGTTCAGAATGATCACGGTCCAGAGGCAGCGGTGGAATTGGGTATGCGCCTGTGTGGTTCTTTTGAGATTGTAAGTGATCTCATTCTCTCCAATGTTAAAGGAGATGCAGTTAACTTTCAGGTGTCGAATGCTTTGGCTGCTCTGCCCGATGCCGACAAACCCCGCCAGTTAGCAAAGATTGTAGTGGCCGCTTATAAAACGATAGGCCGCACAAGTAGAGGTCTGAAATATTTTCCAGTGAAGGATAAAAAACAACCTCAGGGACAATCTGCTGTGACAGATGCCCAGCCCAAGTCCAAAAAATCAAATTGGCCTAAAAAACAGACACAGGGGAAGCAGACAATGCAGACTCAGGGTACTTTTCCTGCTATACAATCTCCTGCGCCACCCGAAAGTTTATGATTTGCGCGACCGCGCGATGATTAAATCGCCTGATCGTTTTCAGGGTTCTGATCAACGCTCTCCTCGTTCCTTTCAGGACACATCGGCCCCGAAGACCGGTGGAGGAGGAGGGGGTGGACGTGGACGTGGTGGCCAACAAGGACGTGGTCAGTCCCGCCAGACGGACGGCGCAGTGAAGCAGGAGGATTCTACGCCTAGGCGTCCGCAGTTTGCGAAAAAGAAAGTCGCAGCCTTAACAGCGCATCGATATGCCACAGATAGTGAGAACGCGGCTTCGGAATCTGACGTGGGCTCTGACCTTGCTGGACAGCGCGGCGGAGATAACCATAGTCAGAGAGGCGCTGCGTCCACTACTGAGGGTGACAGCGACTGAAGTCTACGTTGTGATAGAAACAGCGGATACGAGACTTGCTCCCCCTGAAAGACTATATGAAATTGTCCTGTTAATTGAAGGTGACATACAGCGTACCGTTAAAGGTGTATTTTGGGAGAATCTGTCTTCTACATATGATATTTTACTTTCGGAGGCTGACTGGCCCCCACCTTTTGTGCTCGCGGCGCCGCGAGGGGAGGAGGTGATCCTTCCCAGTTTCGCGAACACTGTCTCGAAAGAGCATGCGCAGCATTTTGCAGAAGAGTGGGCTCGGGCTCTCGCGCCGGCTCTGTACCGTAACCAATGTGGTTGGGATAAATTGTCGCCTTGCCACGAAATTCCGTTGCGGTCTCAGCCGCAGCCTCAACCTCAATATCCCATTCGGCGCGAAGCAAAATCTTCCGTCGCAGAAATCCTTGAACAATTGGAATATCAGGGAGTTATTGAAACGTGTGTGTCACCGATGAATAATCCCCTTTTTACTGTGAACAAACCTGACGGATCATATCGTTTGGTTTTGGATTACCGGCATTTAAACTCGCATTGCCGTAACTGTGCAGTACAGAATACCCACGGCTCTGCCCTAGTGGATAGTCTCGTGCGTAAGCGTTTCAATACAACGCTTGACATATCCAATGGTTTTTATGCCCACAGATTGGACAGCTTTAGCTCCCAATGGACCAGTTTTACAAGCGCTGGAGTCCAAAAGCAATTCCGGCGTCTTCCAATGGGCTACAAGAATAGTCCTGGTATATTTACCGCTCGAATTGTCTCTATTCTGGAGGCACTCGACCCTGATGCTTTTTCGTATGTGGATGACATATATCTCACAGACGACGATATTTGGGAGCATCTGTGTCGTGTAAATTCTCTTGTTTGCAACTTCGCAGACATGGGTTACAAATTCAACTTTGCAAAATCGCACATTGCTGAACACACAGTGTTGTTTTTGGGCTATGAGCTCAACAATGAAGGTAGAGGTTTGGCTCCTCACTTCTTAGAGAAGTGCGCACAATTACGCGCTCCAACAACACTGAAAAAATTACAGTCTTTACTGGGCTTTTTGAATTTCGGCAGAACTTACATTCCGGAATATGCCCAGCGTATCAAGCCTTTGTATGCTTTGATCCAACCAACATTCTCAAAATCATGCTGGCTGCCTGAGCATTCAGCCATTTTGCAATCCTTGCAGGCTGATCTGCTCGCTTCTAAATATTTACTGACTCGTGATAACCACACCAACCTGGTAATAAGAATAATTCCTGGGACGGTGGGTTTCACATACCTCACTTTTAATGAAGGTGACACAGTACCTATCGCTTACAAGTCTCACTTGTACACTTCGGCTGAGATGCGGTTTCCCACAGTGGAAAAAGTTTTAACTGCTGTACAGATGGCAATTCTGAAAGAACGTGCTCTGTCACAGGGGAAACGCATGCTCGTGGTAACACCCTGTCCTCATTTGGAGGCAGTCACGAAAGCGAGTGTACCAAATTCAAAAGCTTTGCACCCTCGGTGGATTCAGTGGGCTGCGTCATTGTCATCCTCGGATGTCATGTTTATTTTTGACGCTTCCTTACGGTCGCAGGAGTACTTGCAGTATGAATTCGTTCATCCTGCTCCTCTGGCGATGCGACCTTTGGAGGACTTCCATTGCATCATTTACACTGATGGGTCGGCGCAGGTTGCGCATGGCTCTAAACATGCCTACGTTTCCGCATGCGCCATTGTGGTCGGTGCTATGTTAAATGATGAGTTCATTTCCAGGGAGGTACACACGTTGCCCCTGGGCGATTGCACCGCACAATTGGCAGAGCTTCGTGCTCTATTACTAGCTTTGGAGTACGCGGATCCAAGTGTTACTACTCTAATTGTAAGTGATTCTTACTACTGTGTCCAGTCTTACAATGAAAACTTGTTCTTTTGGATTCAAAATGACTTTCATGATTCCAAGGGTAGCACAATAAAACATAAAATGATCTGGGTTCGAGTGTCAGAGCTTAAGGCTATGTTGCCACTCGTTTATGTAATTCATACTCTCGGTCATCAGCGCGTAGGAGTTCACGCTGTTGGCAACTCGCTTGCTGATGAAGCAGCGAAATCAGCAGTATCTACATACTTAGTTGCAGCAGTTACTAGGTCTAAATCCAAGATTGATAGCGACATCTTGGCAGCGATTGCTGCCTCTGAGAAGGGAAGTAAACATCCTGCGGGATTCCCTTCGAAGTATAAATACCACTTAAGTCCCGAAAAGGTTCCTTTTGTGACAATTCCTGATGTTGGGGAACGGCTGATTCCCAACTCGGATCGCAGAGCAGACTTGATTGCAGCGGCTCATGAAGGTGTGGCGTCTGCGCATGCGGGCGTCTCGGCCACTGTAACTCAATTACAATTACGTTTCTGGTGGCGGGGACTGTACAAACAGACGCGTGATTATGTCCTTCTTTGTGACATATGCCAGCAGATTAAACCTTCAACTGCTACGCGTCCGCCACAGACTCAGTTGTACATTTCTAATAAACCACTAGGCTGTGTTTATTTAGATCACTGCGGTCCTTTTTCATCTGATACTGCGTATAAGTACATCTTAGTAGCAGTTGACTCATGCACACGCTTTGTGTGGGTATGGCCACATCACAGCGCTGATTCACGGACTGTCATTAGAGATTTGCGTATCTTTATAGGGATTTTTGCCTGTGGTACCTTCCATTCGGATCAGGGTCCGGCTTTCGCCTCTAAGGCGTATAAGGATGCCATGATTTCGATGGGGGTCCAAGTCAAGTTTTCGTCACCCTACAGACCTGAGGGTAATAGTGTAGTTGAACGAATGAACCGTGATTTAAAGCAATCTTTGACAGCCCGAGTTATAGGCACTGGCAGAAACTGGCTGGCTCACCTCTATGGCGTGCAGCGTGCTCTTAATAATCTCCCTAGAAGGTCTCTGGGTGGGCGGACCCCATACGAAATGCTCTTTGGCATCAAGATGTACGTCCCTGACCTTGACGGTCTAGACTCGGTGGTTCGCGCCACTTCCTTTGACGCAGATGAACATTGCAATGTTTTACAGAATCTACAAAAGACCCGAGACAGTCTTGCAAAGGAACATTTGCCCTCCACTTCGGATGATGCGTTGCAGATCCCGGTAGTTGGCTGGCTACCCCAAGTTGGAGAACTGGTTCGTGAGAAGATCGACAACAAGAAAGAGTTTGGTCCCTCCTATCGAGCTCCAGTCCCTGTGCTTGGAGTGAAGGGCACAAGAACAGTCATTTTACCACCACTTCCAGGTCGTAAGGAAAACAGGTTTATTTCTATTGACAATGTCAAGATACACAGAGTGGCCGATTCTTCTTAGCATGACACCGGCTGTTTCCTGTCCTTCCATTGTGAGAAATTCAATTATGCCCACTGCCTCTAATATTGAACCTGAAGTGGCCATAGAATTACCTGCTGTTTCCAGTCCATTATTAAATGATTTGCCAGGAACTAACCTTGATGAGACAGACTATACATACCCCACTGATTTGTCCATGCCTGACCTGCAAGCTCGTTTAGCCACGGAATCCAGATTTTCATTTGACTCTGCCTCCCTTGCCTCGAAAAAACCCTCTCAAATTGCGGTATATGCTAGCCTGTTTAAAAAACATTTTTTGATTCCTCCTTGGATATACATTTGGCTGGTCCTTTTTTCGGTTTACCTTTTTATGTCAATTGGTTTTGTGTTTTATTTTTTTCGGATTATGAATGGACACTATGTCGAGGAGAGAACTTGCATTACTCATCTAAATGGAACTTTGGCCCCGCTTTCCTCTTCACATTCTACACACAGATTAAAAAGAGACTTGACTTTGGTTAACATCACAGCATGGCCTGTTCTGGATGGAATCGCGTGGGATGCAGTTCGTTTTCAGATTCATGGCCCGACGGAAGTCGTTAATGTTCCTAATGTACTAAGAGTTAATATGGGGGATGTGGTGAAACAAAACATTCGTTCTGATGATTGGGATGTTAATGCTGTGGAAAGTTTGTTTTCTGATTTGAAATACTATGCTGCTTTTGATGCTGAGGATTTATATTTAGAATCTGCTAATTATGGTGAATTGTTCTGTTACCAACATTATGGCAATCACTTCTTACACAAAACATCTTCCCGAAGGGAGGCTGTTAATTTTACTCAGTGGGAACATTGCCCAGCTCCTACACAAGGAAGTTCAGAAACGTTTCTTAAAAAGTATACTTATTTCACTGACTTTAACCAGTCCAATCCGCGGGTCCTTTTAGTTTAAATTTCACAAACAGCCACTGTCCAAGGTTAGACTTACCGATACAAAATTGTTGTACTCGAAGGCCTTCCTAGATCAATTAGTTACTGGGGGCTATGAGTTATGGAAGGGAACAATAGACGTTAAATCAGTTTGGGGTTCAAGGGCCTGGCAGGTACGAGGCACTGAGGCTTTGCACCGTGCATGTCTCATCCCGAATCATATGTTGTTTTTAAATGAAACCATTTCCCAGACCACATGCTTTGGATTGGCTACATCTAAAAGGTTAAACACCCCGTCTTTCCCGGAGTTGGAGGAATATGAGAATTGGAGTAATTTTACTAAATTGTCCCTTAAAGATATACAGGCTCTGCTTCTGAATTCCTCCTTTAACATTTCCAGTATGAATCCCAAGGGTTGGCTGCTTTGGCACCGTAGTGCTGATTCTTGCCAAAAGAGATTTTTAAATATAACTGACGGTTTTAAGACTGTTAGATCTGATCCCCGGTTTGATTTGAGTCATACTGTCACCTCTTACTCTGTGGGCAAGTTGTGTCAAGCTTGGCTGAAACATTCAACTTTACCTGCGGTTAAATATCACCTTTCCAGACTGAATGCAGACGTGGATTTGAATGATTTCATTAAAGGCCCAGCTAGTGGCAGGTCGAAAAGGTGGTTATATGGTGTTTACAATGAAATTTGGAAACTCTCACAGATTGAGGCTGCTTCACGCCTTAGGGCTATTGATCAGGCGAATCTTGAGAAAGTGCTTGCAGTTGTTGACAATAGCATTAACGTGCTTTCCTCTAGAATTTACACATTAGATAATATTGTGTCGTCTGTTGTTGATATTGTGCATGATGAAGTGTCTGTATTATACCATGGTCAAAATCAATTACGTTCAATCATGCAGTTTGCATGGACACTTCAGACTCTGAAAATGGGTAAAGTTCCCTGGGGATACATGAACGTTTCCTCTTTATTTGCACCATTTAATTTGACAGACAAACAACGCTTGCTTTCAATGCGTGATGCTTCCTTTTCTATGTTACATATTGAAAGGTTGGAATCTTTACCTTTTTCTGTGGCAGAAGCCACTGCTGCTACGTGGCTTATCCATGGTTTAATAACACTGCCTTTTGCTTTATATAAGTTTTCAAATTGTATGAAATATGTGCCAATAGGTCGTTTTGAACCCTTAGGTAGCGGTTTTCTTCATGAGGTCTGGTCACTCCCATACACATACAGATGTTTCAAGGATGAACAAGAAGTTTATCTAACAGGGGATGAGTGTACTGAGACGCCAGATCATTCTTTAATGTGCAGACACATACAGTTACACGGTTCATGTAACAAGGACCGACCGAATATGGCTTGCGTTTTACAGGGCACGCCAGTTCCTGCTATCATCCCCACGTTTAAATTGTTAGAGAATGGTAGTTATTTAATGCTCAATAATGAAAACTGTTGTGGTTTAATTAAAGGTATAGCTTTCATAGTAACGGTTAGTGAGCGAGTTATTTGCTGCAGAAATGTTCTTTATCCTCCCACACGTGAACATAGGGAGTCTTCCATTTGGCCACAGATACCGACCTTGGGAGCAGAATTCAGCGGCATGGCTAGAATAAGAGCTCTATTGTCCCAGAAAGAGGTGGCCTTGAGCTCGGCCCGTGAAACTTTCGTGCTTCACATTGCTAACACCCGTACGGAGGTTCAGGCTCTTTTAAACACTGATTTGCCTTTGCATTTCGGAGCCATGGTCCGTTCTATCTTTAACGCATCCTCCACAACGGGCCTAGCACATTTTTTTAAAGTTGTTAGCGGTGGTCTCGTGACTTCCTTTGAGAAGATTTTTGGAGTCATCCCTGCCTTCTTCCATTCTATTTTTTCATCCTTATTTGGAGGGTTCCCGTTTTTACTTGCATTAGCGGCTGGCGCATTGGTGGTTTTCTGCCTTTTTAAATATGGATGCCCTTCCTGTGCGAGACCACGCTCAGCTGCTACTGACGCGGTTTCGCGACCGCATGCTTGATTATTATGGCACACTGCCGTTGGCGACTCTAAGCACGGCTTTTGGATTATCTTTTCGGTTCTCCTATTTCACCTGTGTCCAGCCTGTATTTCGCTGCCTGACCTGTGATTTCCTTTGGGCCATTGATTTGTGTCTCTGCGGACCAATATCTGCTGACGTCGATTTTGATCAACTGATGAGTCCTATCATTGCTCACGAGTTGGTTTGTTCTGACGAAAGGATTATGGCCTTGGCGGTGGCACATGGACTAATGGGTCCCTGGGATGTGTTGTCGGCAGCGCAAAGTTTCTTGGAACGAAGTTTTCTTGAAAACCCACCGAGCTGTCCTCTGATGGTTATAGAGGATCCGGTGCTGGAAGATCACGTATGTTCCTTTCATCTTTTAAATTGGATGGCTGAACTGTTTTCGGATGAGGACAGTGACTTCCTCCTGGAGGCTGTTGCAGCTTACTTTTCATATACAGTCTTATCATAGACACTGCCTCAAATTGGCATGCTGATTGATAGCATTTCCTTGAATTTATTGACTTTTGGTCAAGACATTTTATTTTTGCTTGCCTATTGGCTTGAGCCACAGTATACTTGTGAGCTATTTTTTAGCATTAGTTTTTATAAATTGAATTTTTATTCATGCTCGTTTATAATTGGATTCTGCTCTCATGTGATGGCACTTCTGTTATCTTATTTAGTCCGTTCTCGGATCATGGGGGGGTGTTGTATAGCTCCTATATATCCCTATATCGTGTTAAGTTAGCATAGGTACGTTTGAGATTTAAACGCCATTTTTCCTTTCTTGCAACTTCTGCACACGACCCTTATTTGTTGACTTAGCTTTCAACCTAGTAGTTTGCCGTGGTGAATGTGAGAATAATATGTTATTGCTCTGATATCTGCTTTGTTTAATAAAACATGTCTGCACGGAGAGTGCTGAAGTTTCAGGAGCAACACGATATGGAATTGTTATGAGGTCTGATCTCCACGCCTTCATAGTCATAACACAAGTGCAGCCTTTGCCAACTTGGGCTTGAGGCGGGATTGATATTGCTTTGCACGAGAATTGTTAACACACTTGATGCGGTGCACATGCAGAGAGAGCTGGTGTATGCTGATGTGATTCCTTCATGCTAGGACACTAAGGTATGGGCCCGCCCTAAAACAACCCAAAGAGACCTTCTTAGCTAATAATATAATATATGTGTTAGGGAGGGTGAGATATAAGTGTTGTTAACTCTTATTCATTACAGCATGTTAACATGCTGTCACCATTCGCTTTTTATGTCTTAGTAACTATGCTGATAATTTTGCTACTGATAATAAGTATACTTGTATTATCTAAGATACTGCGCCTGAGAAGACGGCATTAGTAAATAAACATTTCAAATGCACATGTGTCTTCTTTACTCCATGTTCTGGTTTGTAATGATAATATAACGAAAGAGTGTTCATGAGTCCCACGTACCCTGAGGTACTGTAAGTTCATGTTCTGGTTTGTCTAAACATTGGGAGTTTGATATGTCCAATGAGACACTGTAGCTAGCTCGGTAAGGGGTGAGTTGGTTGCTAAGGTAAGTTTTGGGACACCCTAATTTGCCGAGGTTCCACTCCTCTGTGCACAGTTCTGTGTGAGTACAGAAACCCTGCAACAGTGTAACACTATATCTGTAAGAGACATTAGTTAGTGAGCGGTAAGGAATCTATCACTAACGTTAATGATAGATTCCTTACCTTAGAATAGATACCCCAGCAATACCAACCCCGATGGTGGGTCTGCAAATAAGATTACACCAGAAAGTCACGGAGAACCGAACGGCCAAAGAAGCCGTCCCCTCCGGACCTGACTGTCAAGGCAATAAGGCTTTGTAAAAGTGTGCAGTGAAGCCCACGTGGCAGCCTGACAGACGTCCTGCAGGGGGACACCACGCCCCAATGCCGTAGTGGCTGCTGTTGCCCTGGTAGAATGGGCATGCAGCCCCACCGGAGGTTCCTTTTTAGCTATAGAATAACAGGCCTTGATACACAAGACGACCCAGTGGGAGATAGTCCTCTTCTGAACAGCCCAGCCTTTCTTGGCGCCTGCGTAGCCAACAAAGAGCTGGTCATCCACCAGGAATGCTTGTGTGCAATTCAGGTAAAAGGAGAGTGCACGTTTTGGGTCCAGACGGTGGAGCCTCTCTTCCTCTCTGGAAGGATGTGGAGGGGGAAAGAAAGTGGGCAAGGTGATAGACTACCCGAGGTGGAAGGCAGTGACAACCTTAGGCAAGAAGGAAGGACCAGTGCGAAGCACAACCTTGTCCGGATGAACCGACAGAAAAGGAGGCTTACAAGAAAGAGCCTGAAGCTCCCTCACTCTCCTGGCCGAGGTAATAGCCACCAGGAAGGCAGTTTTCAAAGTCAGAAGACATAAAGGACAATTGTGAAGCGGCTCAAAGGGAGCGCACATGAGATAAGTCAAAACAAGATTCAAGTCCCACTGAGGCATTATGAAAGGAACAGGAGGGAACATATGTGTAATGCCTTTTAAGAATCTCTGTACAACAGGGGACTTGAAAAGAGAAGGCTGATCTGGAAGCCTCAAAAAGGCTGAAATGGCCAATAGGTAGCCCTTGATAGTGCCCAGAGCAGAGCCCTGCCGAGCCAGAGAAAGAAGGACCAAAAGGACCTCAGAGGGACAGAAAAAGGTTCCACAGTCTTGGCTGTGCACCATGCCACAAATGTGTTCCACCTGGAGGCGTATACCGATTTAGTTGAGGGACGCCTGGCTGCAAGAATGACATCACAGACTTCGGGATGCAAGTCAAATGGAATCAACAGTCGCCGCTCAATCTCCACGCATGTAGGTGGAGTCTGGGCAGGTTCGGGAGGAGAACCGTCCCCTGCTGCTGCGACAGAAGATCCTCCCACAGAGGCAGTCGGATCGGGGGATCCAGGCTCACACTGAATAGCTCGGGATACCAAATTCTTCACGCCCAGTCCGGAGCCACAAGGATGACTTAGGCCCGGTCGCGCCTGATCTTCTTCAGCACTCTGGGCAGATGTGGTATAGGCAGAAAGGCATCCAACAGACCGCAACTCCACTCGCAACGAAAAGCGTCGCCGAGCGAGTGCTGCCTTGGAAATTCAAACGAGCTGAACTGATGACATTGCGCGTTCTCTTCGGTGGCGAATAGATCTAACTAAGGCTCTCCCCACTGTTGAAAGCAGTGGTCGAAGTAGGAGAAAAAAAAGGAGGGGAACTGTGGGCGGAGAATCAGAGGGCAGGAATAACCAAAGAATTGGATCAGTGGGTGGAGCCAGAAGTGTGGCCAGAATGTGCTAACATCCAAATTTTTAGTATATGTTTGGCATCTCTCTCTAGGACGAGCATCAATCACAAGAGTCATCATGATATTTTTATTGTTGTTGAAAATTGCTGGAGGCCAGGAAGGAGGCAGCAAGCGCTTTTAAAAGCATAATATACTTGCAAACATAATGCCTCAACCCAAAGTCAGTACCTGGTGCAGTCCCACCAGTTGTACCACCCTAGAGCTGGCCCTTCTCAAGGGTCCTGTGACCTCAGAGACAGAGTCACTGTTGTTCTAGAGTGTGCTGCTTCATAGGCCTGCCCGCAAGACTGGAGGTGAACTTAAAGTATGGATTGTGGTGGACAAGCCTTGAAGGTTAACCTACACTTGTCATGCTAGGGTCCATCTGCTGGTGCTAAGACACCAGGGCTTCTAAGGTCTTGCGAAGCCTTCTAAGGTCTAGCACGGGATTGTGCTCTCAGGAGATTGGTCTGGTGGACTGGTTATTAAGGCTGAACCTGGTTCCCCAGTTCGAAATTCAGCAGCGATGTCCAAAGTGCCAACCCCCCCCACACACAACTGAACACCATACTGCCCCACTGAGAAAAACTTACATTGCCTCCAACTACAACCCAATAGTTGCCGGCTATAAACACACCTGGATGCGGCTCAATTTAAATTATGCACTAGACAAGAGCAATATGCGGCCTACAAAAAAAAAAGTACGAACATCCTGGAAAAAGCAAACACTAATGCTTTTACACTCACTATTCTGAAATCAGTGAGTGTTTTTGCCTGAAAAGTTAAGGACATGACTACAGGGCCCTGAATGGACCCATTTCAATATCCATTGCTTATATCCTTACAAAACGTAAGCAGTATGGTAAAAAGACCACATTCCTGGACGTAGAGCCACAGTACACATTTTGTTTTCCAATCCACGCATTGCAGTGCCTCCAGGATTGGTTCACTAGTTCAAAGCCCAGGGAAAACAAAGACAAGAAAACAAAAATAGTGCTTCACTGGCAAACTCTGTAAAAGTGGCGCTAATGTGTTTGGGTGTGAATAAAACCAATCTGGCCAGTTTACTACCACTCTGTCTTACTTTATTTAGTTATTTTTCACCTTTTATTCCCGATACTGCACTTTGGAATTAAAATGTAAGACAAATACCACATTTCCAGCAAAAGTGTTTTTCTTTTTTGGATCCATTTCACAGGGGAGCAAATAAAAGAAAGGAGCGGAAAAAGAGTGAGAGCACCGACTTGAAGTAACAGCTTTCAGTAAGAGAAGAACTGCAAGACAAAAAGAGATGGAAGAAGGAAAGAGTGTGGTGGTGGGGGGCAACTGAAACGGCAGAGCAGAAGGGGACACTGTCTTTGTCTTCTCTGGGCATGAAGGAAAAGACTGAGTCCTGTTACTTCTGTGCCACCCGCCCGTCATGAACGCCAAACTTTATTTATAGGCGATTTCTTGCGTCCTGGGATGCATTTTCAAGATCAAAAAGTAGGGTAATGGAACACTTGGAAATAAAGAAGTAGGGGCACGCCGCGCCCGCCCACTTCGACCACTGGTTGAAAGAGACCTTGCGCCACCTCCAAGTGAAGACGCCATTCGTGATCAAGGAACCGTCAAGGAAATGCCGTGACATTCCAGCCATGTTCAGAGGTGCAGAGCCTCCTGACATAGGGTCCACGACCCCACCCCGCCCTGTTTGTTACAATACCACATGGCGGTGGTGTTGTCCGTGAACACCTGCACTACCTTCCCCCTGACAGAGGGAAGGGATGCCTTCAGTGCAATAACGATCGCCCGAAGCTCCAGAAGGTTGATATGGAGCCTGGACTCTGCTGGAGACCAGAGGGCTCTGACCTCCGCCTCTCCCATGTGGACGCCCCATCCCAGGAGGGACGCATCCGTCACCACTGTGTGCTCCGGTTGGGGAAGTGAGAGGGATCTGCCGCTGACCCAATGACGATTCGTGAGTCACCACTGCAATTGATGCGCAGTGCCCTCCGAGATCTGGACGTAGTCGGATAGGTTCCCCTGATGCTGCGCCCACTGGAACTTTAGGTCCCACTGCAGAGTCCGCATGTGCCACCTGGCATGGATGGTCAGCAGGATGTAGGATGATTCCCAGCAGCCTCAAGGTCGTCTTGACCGAAACCCAGGACAAGGGCTGAAAGATCTGAATCATAGCCCGAATGTCCTGGACTCGCTGTTCGGGAGGATAAACCCGAAACTGCGCCATGTCCAGAACCGCTCCGAGGAAGAGGAGCTTCTGGGAGGGAATCAGGTGCGACTTCAGCACATTGATGGAAAACCCCAGCAAATGCAAGAGGTCGGCCGTAGTCTGGAGGTGGGAGACGATTGTCTGGGGCGAGCCCGCCTTGAACAACCAGTTGTCGAGATAGGGGAAGACTGAAACCCCTGATCTGCGCAGATGAGCTGCGCCCACTGCCATCTCTTTCGTGAACACCCAAGCGGCGTTGGTAAGGTCAAAGGGGAGCACGGTGAACTGAAAATGCTCTTGGCCCACTGTGAATCGCAGGTAACGCAGATGGGCCGGCAGGACGGGAATATGAGAATAAGCGTCCTGCAGGTCCAGTGCCACCATCCTGTCTTGTGGGTCGAGAGCAGACAAGACCTGAGCCAGAATGAGCATTTTGAACTCCTCCTTCCGGAGGAAGCAATTTACTTTCCGAAGGTCCAAGATGGAACGTAGACCCTTGTCCTCCTTTTGAACCAAGAAGTAGTTAGAGTAACAACCACGACCTAGTTCTGGTATCGGAACGCGCTTGATGGCCCTCTTAGCCAAGAGGGCCGTAACTTCCTGCTGGAGAAGTACCAAATGATCCTCCGACATGCGGTGAAACTGCGGTGGCATGGCTGGGGGGGGGGGGTGTAGACTTTAAGGGGAGGGGGTAGCCACTTTGAACAATCTCCAGGACCCACCTGTCTGATGTAATGGTGCGCCAGTGGGAGGGGGGGGGGGGCAGTGGGTGGGGGGGTTGTGACGAATCCTGCCCCCACTGACGTCTGGTGGGCCTGAAACACCGGACTAGGAAGGTGTGGAAACACTGGCAGCTGGGGTGTTGGTGGACTGACCCGCATGCTGGCCCCGTGACCCGCCTGTGCGAGCCCCACGTCCACGGATGCGCAGTGACTGTTGCTGTGCAGGCTTGTTCTGAAATGAACGTGTTTGTACGCCCTTTCCGGAGCTTCGAAAGGAACGAAAGTTAGAAGTAGAAGGAATATGTGCGGCCAAAAGGCCTACGGACTTGGCCGTGGCCTGAGAGTCCTTGAAATGCTCCAATGTGAAATCCGCCTTATCACCAAAGAGGAGAGTGCCATCAAAGGGCATGTCTATCAAAGTTAATGTTAATGTTAATATTCATTTATTAAGCGCTCGTACGCCCAAGGGCTTCATGGCGCTATAGGAGGGAACTCAACACAACAGTTAAAAGTAGAGATAAAACAACTCAGCAGTAAGCCTGGGAGAAAAGCCAGGTTTTGAGAGAGTGTCTAAAACTCAGAGTGTTAACGCTCAGTTTCAATTGAAGAGGAAGGGAGTTCCAGAAGGTGGCTGCAAGGTGATCAAAGCAGCAACCGCCTACACGCTTCCTCTTGTAAGAAGGGACACTCAAGAGGGATTTGTGAGCGTACCGAAGATTACGAGAAGGATCATATCTGATGAACAGATCTCTGACGAACTTAGGGCCAAAGTCATGTAGGGACTTAAATAAAATGCACCTTGTTTTGAAAGCAACTCGCTGCTCAACAGGCAGCCAATGTAGCTGTTTCAACCCTGATATAATGGACTGCCTTTTAGAAAGGTTCAGAATAAGTCTGGCAGCCTGGTTTTGGACCAGCTGGAGGCGTTTTAGCTCTCCAATTTGGAGCCCAAGATAAAGGCTGTTGGAGAAGTCTAGTCGCGACAGGACCAAGGCAATAATGATCTGGGTAAGGGCATCCGAAGAAAAAAAACAAGCAATTTTCTTGATTTTCTTTAGTTGAAAAAAACTGGATGACACCACCGCGACAACCTGTCTTTTCAGGGACAGATCCTCGCTAATAAGTACTCCCAGACTTTTAACTGAAGATGACTTGGAGGGTATTCTGGACATCTGCAGAAAAGCCAGTCGTCCTCAAACAGGCATGACGACGTAGCGCCACCATTGTGGAAATCGCCCTACCCAGCGAATCAGCGGTATCAAGGCCACAATGTATAGTGAACTTGGCCGCATCTCTTCCCTCCATAAGAGCTCGGTAGAGAACTGTTCGGGCCACCTCCGGACACTGAGTTGGCACCTGCTCAACCGCATCCCCTACAGAATGGGAATAGCAGCTCAAGAGACAGTCAGTGTTCACAGACCGCAGTCCAGAACTTGCGGAAGAATACATCTTCTTGCCAAACAGCTCCAATTTCTTGGATTCCTTGTCCGGTGGAGCAGAAGGAAACGCACTCGGGGAAGTCGAGGCCTGTACCACCAAGCTCTCAGGTGTAGGGTGCTGGGTGAGGAAGTCAGGGTCGCCAGTGGCCGGGCAATGGTGTCAGCCCACACCTTTGTCCACAGGGGCCCCTGTGTTGGGCCGGGACCAAGTGCCCAGAAGCACATCAGTAAGTGCATCATTAAACAGCAAAAGCGGTTCTGTAGAGGAAGAAGCTGGCCGAAGCACTTCAGTCAGTAGGTTGGTCCTGACAGCCACTGTAGGGAGCTCAAGGCCAAGAGCCTCGGCCGCCCTACGTAGCACCGTGGAAAAGGAACCACTCTCCTCCATTGTAGCTGAAGGGGATGGTGAAACAGGCGCCGGAGTGTAATCCGGCCAACCGGCCTCCGCCTCCTCATCCCAGTCAGGGACAGACTCGCACTGGACTGCAAGAGGGTCTTCAAACCCCTCCGAGTCCTCCCCTTCCTCCACAAGTGGACGAGGACGTGGATGAATAAAAGGGTAAAAGTCCCCCATCAGCGTCGGGATCGGCGTCGGGAGACATCCCTCCGGCACTGTGCCGATGTCGGAAAAGAAGATGTAGGTGGGGGCCGTACGGGGTCCACCGGCAAGAACGGGGAGCCACGGCCGGAGCCATGGAGGCCTCTGGGCGTCGACGACGTCGGGCCGGAAGCGGCGACGTCGAGGAACGCGGAACAGTGGGGTTTGCGGGGCCCGACGGGCCGAAGATACGTGCCGGTGGCTTGGGAGTGGCATGATCAACTGAATAATCAGCTCAGTAACTGAGGACCGCAATAGCGAGTGACTTACTTGTTGACGCCTTGGGTCTTCTCCTTAGAGTAGTGTTGCTTTTTTATGCTTGCATTTGGACTTGGACTTACCAGGAGACTCAGTGGGAAGTGGACGAATTGCAGGAGTGGTCCCGGAGTTCGGGTCTGTGATTTGGAGCAGGAATGACATGTAGGCTGCAACCTCCTCTTGTGCGTGGCACCCTACAGATTCACCTTCCAGTCTTGTTTGCCTTAAGGTGGACAAGCCCACACTATCACAAGACCCAGTTGTGACCGGAGCCCAGACACCAAAGACACCTTGTCCAGATTTTTGCCAGGCACCTTCTTTCTGCAATTGTGGCACTGCTTAAATCCCGTCATTTTTGGTGTAAATAAATACTGTCCACTAAACTACCCCCTAGAAGTCACCAAGGGACCTAGTGTAAAGTGAGAAGATACACATAACGACTAATCCTGACAGGAACACAGTAGGGATGGGGATAGAAGGAAGGATGTAAGAAGGAACCCTAGAAAATTGGGTTGGAATTTTAGTTGGTCAACCACTTAACTGCCACTGATGACTAGTGTTGACCAGAGTGAGTTGAGGACATGGTCTGAAGTGGAATAGTGTGACTGGATAAAGGTCAGCACTTTGATCAAAACGCTTGAACACAGTTCAATACAACTTTCCATCCTTTATTGCGTTGTAATACTAGTTTGAAAATTTGGGACCGTTTGAGACTAGGATTCCATCTTTCAGAAAAATCTATAAATCTATTTTCTTATCTTATCCTAATTAACAAGGATGTGTATTTTGTATGTATCTGAATATAACTGTTCTCTGAAAGAATGTCCATGTTTGAACAAGAACCTACCTTTCTTTCCGTGTAGGTGTGGTCTCATCCTTTTCCTTCTTTTCTTTGAATCTTGCTTCCAATTTTTCCTTATCCTTTCTCTCTCTTTCTTTTTCCAACTCTTTCTCCTTCTCCTACAGTATAAAAAATCTGAGGCATTAATACATCCAAACGTATTTTAATGACAGTGCATAAAAGCCTTAAGCATAATTGTAGGAGGCTGGCTTAGTATATGGTGCACACTTATTAAGTGATGCCCCTTGCACTAATCCAGGCAAACCTTATAGTGATTTTAGTTGTCTTAGATAACCACAGAAAGCTCTCAAAGTAGTCGCTGTGGAGAGCAGTCTTCAGGTTTATTTTGAAGAAGCGTGAAACAGCTTGTTTTACCAGTTTAATCTTATAGTGAAGGTTAAATGAAAAAGAATCACACAGCGTTTACATAAAAATACTTCTATTTATTACGCAACCCTCACTAACACATTGGTATATCTCCTAACAGGAGATATCAACACAATACAGAATAATATTTCAAATGCAATCAGGTAAGTAGCACAAAATACAGTGGACTCCTGGGGAAGAGCAAACCATATACTAGGAAAGTGGAATGCGAACTGCAAAGGAGGAGGGGACCTGGACCAGAAGACACAGAGGAGCCGGGGGCACAAGGTACTCCACTGATGCTGTGTGCAGAGTGGGAACACATCCGGTGACCAATGGAAGTCAATAAAGAACTATGAGTTACTTACCTTCGGTAACGATGTTTCTGGTAGAGACGATTCTAGCCGCAGATTCCTTAATGTAGAATTATCCCCAGGCGTAAGACTGGATCTGGAAAATGTTCTTTGCCACAGCATCTCTGCACGCCGGGAGCGGTACCACGTGACTCCGCCCTGATGTCGTCCGCAGGTGTGACGTCAGCAAGGTCACATAAGCCCCACCACGTCAGTTTTCTTCGGAGAACTTTTCTGCGCCACAACGCACAGCCATCACAAACAAAAACTGTGAGAATATAGGAACAGTGTGCTAAAAAATCAGATAAACAGATAGGTAAAAAGCAAATGGTGAGGAACAGCACCATTCAGGAGAGTGCCAGGCACTGTGGCACCTAAAGTCATAGAAGGGAAGAGCAGAGGACAGCTACTGCGAAGCAACCCTGCAAGCAAATACGACAATCTCCCTGGGGGCAGAAAGGTATGTAAAAAATGTCACAGCAGTCTAAGAGGCTGCAATCACAGTCTATAAACAGTGAAGGACAACAAGGCCAGAAGAGTAACGACAAATTACCCCAAGACAACACCAGCAAGTAGAGGCGCATCCCCTGTAAGAGCTAAGGGCCAAGGCACAGCCAAGAGACCCCAGCTCAGAGGACTGAAGAGGAGTCAGAAATTTCAAGCAATGAAAAGGGGAAGAGCATGAGTAGGTCCCACATTGGAAGACCAGGGTGCAGGGACACAGACGTACCCAGGAACCCACCAACCAATCACCAGAAAAGAAGGAGTGGATCAAACAAACAGAACAAAGCATCCCACTAGGGAGGAAGTGAAAGAGTGCACTCGCAGAAGGCAAAACCACCCAGAGGCAGGCGAGTTCAGAAGACCAAGCTGAAGGTCCCTGCAGACCGGGGAGGAAGAGTGGGTCATGAAGGAATCTGCAGCTAGAATCGTCTCTACCAGATACATCGTTACCGAAGGTAAGTAACTCTTACATCTGATAGAGACTACTAGCCGCAGATTCCTTAACGTAGAAAAGGTACCCTAGCCATACCCAGAAGGGAGGAGGGCATGCGAGAGAGCCTCCCAGCAGGAAGAAACACAGGGCCACAGCAGGGGATGTGTAATGGAGACAAGAAGGGTGGCCCAGCCCCCACCAAGCAGGAGGAAGCAAGGACGAGGCGAAGGGAGGCCAGGACAACCCTAGCCCAGCCAAGGTACCAGGGACATCTGCCAGAAAGCCCCGGAGAGACAGACAACAGCAGAGGAGTACAGAGGAAGAAAGAGTCACCCTAAGACTCCATGGAGAAGAGGTAGAAACGGAGGCAAAGCTCCCCACAGGAGAGAACACACAGTAAAGGGGACAGCTGAGCTGGCCACAGCCTCGAGTCAGCAGACAAGGCAGAAACGGCTGCACACACAGGAAAGGCAGGCATGAGAAGAAAGACGTAGTCTCGCAAGGCTCCAGCAGAACAAGGGGCAGGAGCACAAGGGCCCATGCGAAGGCCCCTGGCCGTGGACCAGAAAGTGCAGGCGGGTGCAGCCAGCAAGTACCATGAAGCTGAGCGCCCAGACGAAGCAGAGCGCAAGACTAAGGCAAAGGGTAGGGAAATCCAGAACAACTCCTAAAAGGAGACCGTTCCGGACATAAACTGACACACGAAAATAAGTGGGACCAACCAGAAGAGAAGAGGAGAAATACGTAGGACGGACTAAAGTAGTCGGCCAGAACACAGGAAAATACCAGGAATCCTATCCCCCCTGGAACACCAGACAGAGGACCAGGCCGAAACGCCAAACAAAAAAGGGCGGAAACACCACAGCATAACGCCGCAGACGGCATGCTAAAGGATGGTCCAGCAATGCAGCAGATACTGAGAATGACAGAACCTGGAGCAGCGCAAGCTACGCCCAGACAAGATCAAAGAAGCCGCACCAGCGGTATACAGCGACGCCAGGAAAGACGAGGAACTTGCAAAATGGAGTCCACACCCTCCCAGCGTACAACAGACCTATACAATAGCTATAAGTACCCCACCTAGGGTATGACACGTCCCAAAGAAAACATGGGAACCACTCTTAGGGAAAAAAATCCCGCATCAGAGAACAAGAACATAAGACCTGCGGTAGGAACCACAGACTGTTTAGCAATCAGCCAAAAAATACACCCTTGCCAAAAGGGCTGAACCAGCAGCCAACAGAAGAGAGGGGGCCAACCAAGGGACCCCAAAGGCACGTCAAGCCACACAGAACATACAAATGGGCCACTCAAAACACCAGATTCCAGGAAGCAGGTGGCATAACGCCTCCCATCAAGCCACGAGGATCAACAAGCCAGCCTACGGAGGGGGAGGAGGACGGAGCCCACAAGGAGACGCTGAATGGCCTCATTAGTGTTAAACAAAAGGACCCCCATCAAAGGGCAGGTCAACCAGACGCTCCCTAATATTCTCAGGAAAAACAGTATCCCGCAGCCAAGCATGGCGATGGAGAGCCACAGAACTGGCCATAGCACGGCCGAGAGCATCAGCAATATCCAAGGCCGCATGGAGAATAAACGCGGCCAGCTCTCGACCATCCAACACATGGTGTCGTAGATCAACGCAGGGCACCCTCATGGGAGACATGAGAAAGAAGAAACTCCACAGAATCCCACAGGCTAGAGGTAGCCCTGGCCAGCATACAAAGATTGTTGAGCGCCCGCAAAGCAGCACTGGATGAAGCGAAGATGTTACGCCCCCATGAATCTAACCACCGGGCCTCCCGAGACGGAGGAAATAACACAGGCAATGTCGGAAAAGCAGTCCACAGAAGAGAGTCCCGAGTAGAAGGGTGAAAGGAAAGGCAGACTGGATCGTGCCGAGCAGGACGGTGGCGATGCAGGGGCAGCTGAGGCACCGGATCACCCGTGGCAGGACGCCCCCAAAAGAGAGTTGTGGAGCGACGCTTTGAAAGGAAGGAACAGCTCCGGTCCACCAGAGCCCTGGTGGAGAACTTCCAAGAGATTATCCGTAGGGAATGGGGTGACTGGGTCACCCATTCGCAAAATGCCAGCAGCCGTGGAAATAGCCCGAACAAAGGCAACACTGACCTCCGTAGGGCGCCGCGGGGGAGAAAGCAACTACTCTGTGGGCGACGGCTGCAAACTGAGCCGTCCGTCCCCAAGTCCAGCTAGAGGGGTAAGCAGCCAGCCCCTGAATGGTGAGGGATCCACGGACGAGTGGGGAACCTGAGGGACCCAGGGGAAGGCGGAGACACCGGTGGAGGGACCAACCGCGAGCTGCGGAAAAGAGGGTCCGAGGATGGAGCCTGCGGAGATGGTGGGAAGCCCTCCCTGGAAGACGCCGGTGAAAACACAATGATGTGGTATCCTGTCTCCGGAGAGACCAGGAGATGACAACCCTCCTGAGAGGAAGGAACCTCTGGAGACGAATCAAGGACCCGAATCCGTGGAGTCCACCACATGCGCTGGCTCGATGTCGATCGGCGCCGGGCCGATCCCCACCACCATGTGCTCCCTAGGAGAATGGGGCGGGGTCGGAGCCGGTTCGGCTAAGGAATAGCACCAAAAAGGCACCGGCTCGACCTCATATGGGGAGCCGCCTGCGTAGAGGGCTGAGAGGGACTCGGGAAAGCGCCCCGGCCTCCACCCGCGGCACTGCCAGGGTCGGGGAGGAAAGCTTTCGGCGCCATAATGGCGCCGGCTCAGCCCCTGGCGAGGCAGCCGCCCGCTCAGAGGGCCGAGGGTAACTTGGGGACAAGCCCTTAGTCCCGGCGACCTCCTGCAACACCACAGGGAGCCCCAAAGGGATTTGCGGCGAGGCAGAGACGCCGTGGGTCGAAGAGGGGAGCCCCGCTGGGCCGCGCCCTCACGACACCACACTCCTACAACCTGAAGCCGAACCTGTCGGCGCCGGGGACGTAGCCGCCGGGGACTTTGCGGATGGCCCCGCGCGAGGCAAGGGATCCGAAGGCGTCTCAGGAGGAGGAGGGGCCAAAGAAGTCTCCAGATCCGCAGCGTAGGCTTTCATTTGGGCCCTCGTCGCTCCGACGCCGGGAAACGGCGGGTAGGGTGGCGACTGGCGGAGGCGCACGTCCTGAGGGGAAGCCGCGCCCTCCGCCGAACGAGGACAAGGCCTCGGAGACAAACTGCAGGACCTACCAGGTGGCGAGTGACGCCCTTGGAGCCATGGCGCAGGGCGATGCCGCAGACCGTATCGGCGGTTCCTGGCTTCCGAGGTAGGGGATGGACGCTGGGACGACACCGACCTGGACAAGCGGGCCGACAGCAGTTTCATCCGGCGCTCCCGCCGGGACTTCGGTTTAAGGTGCTGACAAGGTTCGCAGTACGTAGAGCCATGGTGCTCGCCCAAACACCACATACAGATAGGGTGAGGGTCCGTCGGCAACATCTGGCATGCACAACCAGTACACGTCTTGAAGCCCGAAGGCATTCGCACACTGTTCCTTAAAGCAAAGCGTGAAAAGGCCAGAACACAAACTGGATCCGCGTTGCATGCAGAAAAGAGAAGAAACTGACGTTGGCGTGCCGGGGTGGGGCTTATGTGACCTTGCTGACGTCACGCCCATGGACGACGTCAGGGCAGAGTCACGTGGTACCGCCCCCGGCACGCAGAGATGCTGTGGCAAAGAAAAACCGGTTCCAGTCTTACGCCTGGGGATAATTCTACGTTAAGGAATCTGCAGCTAGTAGTCTCTATCAGAAAAGAAAAAGAATTCTCTTTGGGGACAAAAGGTTGGAGAGCCACCCCATCCGTGGACGCCCAGGAACCAGGTTCCCTACACCAGGGAAGCTAGGTGCATAGGGGCGGAGGGACGTCAGAAACCTCCATAGATTACTATATAAGACTTAGAAGAAAATGCCTCTGGAGAAGACAGTGAAGAAGTCCGATGGAATCAAAGGTTGGATTCTGGAAGTGAAGAACCTGCAAGCAGAGGGAACAGAGTCTATGCCACTACACTAAGAAGTGACCAGGAGGCACGAAGATGCAATGCCCACCAATGTCGGGAGGTTTAGAAGAGTTGACGGTGACCTTGTCGCTGCAGCTGTGAGGACCAGTCGACCCTGAGGAAGACCAGGAGACGTGCACGAGCTGTTCTACTTCAGATGTCGGTGACTTGGTGGTTGGTGTCTGGCGGAAACACCAACAAGCCTTGGTGGCTGCAAAAAGCATGGAGAAAGAAGAAGGAGCAACGTTGGGACCAGCAAGGTCCAAGGGACTCACCAACAACAGAAGAGTCAGAGCAGGCCCGAGCAAGCAGGGGACCCCACTGAAGCAGTAGAAGACAGACAGGAGGACCCAAAGGCACAGGAGTCATAAGAGGACCTCTAGCAGGCTACCAAGAATGAAGTTCCACAGTGCAGAGGATGCAGTGAAGACGCTAAGCTTGGAGGGAAGAGATGCCGGAGGCTGGAGCTTCTTGTAGCCTGAAGATCTCTGGAGTGCAAAGCCAAAAAGCCTTGGCAACGGCAAGTCGACGCAGTGCACAGGTGTTCGGTCCGGGTGGTTCCGACAAGGGGTACTGGCCTCAAAATTGCAGAGAGGACAGGTCAGGAATCAAGGGAGTTGCAGAACCATCTTTTGCTGAGCCTCTGGAAGTCCGTAGGACAGGAGCAGCAGACCGGTCAGCTTCGTTGCGGTGTCTGCAGTTGCAGGTGAGTGACTCTTTCACTCCAAGGGAGATTACTTTGGTGTTCTTGAAGCCCACAGGTCTGCTGAAGAACTTGGAAGAAACACAGACTATGAAAATGACTTGCAGAACAGCAAGACCAGGAGTAGCAAGAGTCTTCCTTGGTGCAGTCTCGGTTCCAGGCTTGCCCCCCAGTATATGGGATCATACTTCGAACACTGGAATCAGTGTTTGGGTATGATTCCAACATGTTTGATATCAAACATGACCTGATTCAGTGCAGCCACTATATAGATATCATGCAATGACTGACGTCCAAGATATGTATTAAAATGGCTGACCACACTTACCAAGTCCAGGGTTTGTAAGGGTTTCCTGCTCCTGTAGGGGCACCCTCAGACTTATAACCAAGCAACCTGCCCTCAGGACTGAAGAGCCTGCCATAGGGGTGACTTATAGTTTTTAAGTGTAGTGACCTCACAGATATAAGGAAACGTATATCTGTCTTGAAAGGTGCAAGCCCCAACTCACAGCATGCAATGGCAGGCCTGTAGTCTTAGTTTAAGTAGACTCGCATGGGTGGCAGAATATATACTGCAGCCCATTGGAGACCTATGCCCTGGGTACCTTAGTACCATATGCTAGGGACTTACAAGGGTACACCCGTAGCCAATTGTGGATGTACAAAAGTACTCACCATGGTCAATTTAGGGAGAGAGCACAGTGACTGGGGTCCTGATTAGCAGGATCCTAGTCAGGCTAGGTAAAATAAATGCTGACACCAAGGAAAAAGTGAGCAAACCATGAAAATAGATACTGCTTTACTATAATAATGTTGTAACTGAAAATTCAAGTGAGAACAAAATCCTATTTTGAAACATGGTCAGTTTTCACTTTTCCTATAAATTCTTTTGAGACTATGCATAACGTAAACAAGGTCTGTTGCGTGATCTTATTGTAGTGATTTTATTAAAATTCCGTAAACCCCCTTCCAAAGGGCAAGTGATGCCACTAGGACTTCGAAACTACAGATGCATGAATGTCTCCACTGGACGTAGCAGCTGCAAATAAGTGCAATCCATGATATATAATCCAGTTGAATCTTGTCCCGCTCTTTAGTGGTGAGCTGGAGCAAAGAATGCTGGTAGACTGATAGAAATGTGACGGAATACTACTTTTGCAAAGAGGGTCCCCTGGATCCTCAGCACTAATTAGTCTAGAAGGTGTAGGGTGGCTGCATTAATAGTGCCTTAAGTTTGCTCACAAGACTAGCTGAAGAAATTGCAATGTAGAACACAGTCTCTATGGTCAGATGATGCTGTAAACAGCCATGTACCTGCTCAAAGGGCGTATACATGAGACACATCAAGACCCAATTAAGGTTCCACTGGGGCATCAAAAACTGTTTGGGCGGAAACGTGTGTCAAATGTTTAATAAATCTTATTTCAACAGGTGATTTAAACAAGGATGTTTGGTCCGGCAAAAGCAGAAAGGTTTAAAGGGATGACAATTCTTTTTATTGTGCCCACTGCAAGTCCTTGCTGGGTCACAGATAAAACAAACACGAGGACGTCCAAAAGCTTTGCTTGTCAAAAGCAGTTACGAAGACTGCCAAAAACTTGCTCTAGGGCCCAATGTAAATGGATTTAGTGGAAGAGCAACTGGTGGCAAGGTATAGATTCACCATTTTATCAGGCAGGAGATCAAACACATTCAGTTGCCACCCCTCCATCTCCACGTAGGCGTTGATTCTGGAGGCGGACTATACCCTGTTGCTGAGACAGGAGGTCCGTCCAAAGTGACTGGAGAACAGATGTTCATGCTGAGAAGTTCAGGATACAACACTCGCCCGGCCTAATACTGAGCCACTTGAGCTTGGTTGTTCCTGACCTTTTTGAGAACTTGGAGCAGGAGAGGCAGGGGCGGGACAGCATACAGGAGCCATTCATTCAATTCCAGCTGGAATGCATGTCCTAACAAGTACTCTTGCAGAAACACAAATGCACAAACATTCACCACTGTGTGTTCTGAAGAGTGGTGAAAAGATAGCCAGGGTTGCCCCCACTGATGGAAGATGTCCTATGCCACCTTATGATGGAGACACCACTCATGATTTGCCAGACGCTGCCTGCTTAGATTGTCTGCTCTGGCATTCAGGGACCCTGTCAGGTGGTTTACGGTCAGGAAAATGCTCTGGCACTCCAACTACCTGCAGAAGTGCAGAGTTTGACACATGACCCCCACACTGCGCTCCTGGCTGCAGTACCACATGGCTGTGGTGTGATCCTTGAACACCTGCTCCGGCCTCCTCTTGATGAACGGCAGAAAGACCTTCAAAGATAGACCCGCAACCCATGCAGAGACTGATGTGGAGATATCCCTCTGCCTGAGACCAGTCTCATCTGATCTCCGCCTCCTCTAGATTACCTCCTCAGGACATCAACAGCATCCATCATTATAGTCAGCTCTGGGTGTGAAAGGGAGATGAGCCTGTTGCTGGATCAACCGTGGTAAGAGAAGCCATCACTGCATATCTCAAGCACTGCACACGACACTTGGTGTAGTCAATAAGCAGGATGAGGGAGGCTAGCAGGAAGGCCCTTAACCACATTGCCACAAAAACAGTTCCTTTAAAAGGAAGTTTCTGTAAGGAGTCTAGGGCTAATTCTGTTTGCTGATCGAGAACCCCAATGATGTCAATGGGGCTGGTTTTGCTTTGGAGGTGGTCCCAGACTAAGGTGAGCCCGTCTTCAACAGCCAGTCATTAAGGGAAAGGAAAACGTATCCCCAACCTCCGAAGATAAGCAGCAACTACTACCAGCACTATCGTGTACACAGGGACGCTGGTGAGGGCCAAAGGGAGAACAGCAAACCGTATAGACCGACCTCAAAGTTAAGCTGGCTACAGAGAAAATCCATTTTCCAAATGACTCAATCTTTTTCTACTCCTGTCTGGGGTGGGAGGATCTGGCTGGGGGCCTGGGGAGTTAGAGGGGGCTAGGGAGGGAGAGCGGGGGGCTCATCATGGGGAAGGAATTAGGACTCACCTCAATGGTGAAAGCTTATACCACGAAACTCTCAGAAGTAAGGTTCTGTGTTAGAAAATCAGGGTCACCCGGCGCCAGTCTGTGGCATCTTACCACATCGTTGTTCAGTGGTGCCCAAGAACAAGGCTTAGATTAGTTGCCCATCTGAGTCTCAGTTATGGATTTGTTGAATGGGAAGAGCAGCTAGAGGAGCAGGCCCAGGTAGCAGCACTTCTGTGAGGATGTTTGAGCTAAACAAAAGCCAGCTGGAGACCCAGGAGCTTAGCCCCAGGTCAAATTACTACAGCAAAGGAAGTATTCAGATCGGTTGGCGGCCAAGACGGTGTAAAACCAACCCTGAATCTAGGGAAGTATCAAGCCACTGATGTCATGTAAATCCATTCCTGGCCATCATAATGTGGGGGTAAATCATCCCCTTTATAACAATTGTCATGTCTAGGTGGTGATAAACTCTGGTCAGAGTCAGCACCTGCAGTACCAGTATCACTGAAAGAGGTACTGGGGCAGATCTTGGCGCTGGAGTGGAAGTCGGAACCAGAGTTGATGCGGAAACAGAAAGGTGATTCACGCGTTTTTAGACTGTGCCAAGGATGGATCTGTCAGCTGTAGCCCCTGCAGATCACTAGGGCGCAAAAGAACAACGAGGGAGCTGGAAGAGTGCTGTAAATATGCAGCATGGCCTCCCTAAAGGCTTTGATCTGCTTCGGTGTCGCCGTTGACCCAATCAACTGGGGTGCAATAGGATTAATTGTAGAATTGGCTCTGGGATGAGGAGCGAGACAGAGTGGAACTTGAACACTGTGCAACTTTTTTTGGGCTAGATTGCCAGGATGGGGTAGAGTCCCACTTAACCTGTCCCATCTGTGATTTTGACTGCAAGTCCTCTCAAGGCAGTAGCTTCTGGAGCGGATCCTCACCTTCGATTTGGAGAAGGACTTAAGCAAGTCCGTAACTTCTTCCTATTCATGGTCATGCATTACCTTCAGGTGCACAATTGCGCACTCATCACACGTCTTGGAGTTGTTTCCCGAGCCCTAAAACCAAAGGCACACCATATGTGAATCAGTTCGAACCCTGTAGTTTTAGGTGGAGACATCGTTCCCTTGCCCACTGGGTTTTGAGATTTGAAGGTCATTGAATCCAGACCAAAGAGGGAGCAGAGCTCAGATCAGCATTCCAGAAAGTGAAGACAAAGGTACTGAACTTGGCATGAAGGGGTGGCTCATACATGCGTCTCAGCTCCGTCACTTCCAGAGCGGAATGAAGCCAACGTGGAGCTGCACAGCACATTGCGCGGGAGGACTGGTATGAAAAGTTTCTGGATCCAGTCTGGCTCCTGGGGAATATTCTAAAGGTTATGAATTTGTAGTGAGATGTATCCACCAGAAAATAATCAGACTGTTGCAGGACTCGAAAAGTACTTCTGTAAACTGGTTTAAAATTTTGAAAGCTGAAATACAGCACCAATGCATAGTTAGACTTGGCAGAGCAGAATTGGGCATTTATTTCGGTGCAGGTTTGCAGTATTTTCAAAGAAGGAATACAGAACTTATTCTTGGTGCTGCATTAACTAGTCTACCCCACGTAAACGCTTTATTGGAGCAGAAGTAAAGGTAATGTCCTTATACCAGACCTCTTGGCCCAAGGTACAGAACTGTCAATGTTTGTTTAACTTTTTGTGTTCTGGAACAAGAACATTGGGGTAGTGGTGAGTTACCAAATCTTGCAAATCGCATCCCACATGTTCATGAATTTATTTGGTATTACTAGTAAAGGGCACACCACTTACTATGTGGCCCACCATGGTTCACCATGACTGCGTTTCATCTGCTATTCTGCAGATGCAGATTTGGTCCCCAAAGTGTATTTCCAGAAGCTATCCAGGATTTCTTGCAGAGCTCCTCTAAGTATCCTTTATTGAGAGAATTGAAAATTAAACATTTTGTGATTAACAAGGTATGCTATTGTTCACACTCCGATATTATTTCTTGTAGAAACGGATGTTTCTGAGAATGGAGATGAATCTTTTCTCAGAGGGAACGCTTTTCCTTGACGTATGTTCAGCATCGTCTAGAGGAAATTATTTCTTACGCTGGGAAAAGGAGCAGACTTCTCGCAATACTTTCAAAGATGTAAACTTCGTAAAGATTGTGTTGCAGGGGAAGCTCAAGAGTAGATTCAAATGTGACTATCTTTTAACCAGCTTTCATAAATAGTTGAGGAAAGAGCCCTTGTTTTCTTAGGGATTACTATAGTCACTTACCAATGAGAGATTTGTTGTGCAGATCTCACAGTAAAGAGAGACAGCTTGAACTGATAGGTTTTCTGGCCCATTTGAAGCAGAAATGCGGAGTCTGATACATGAATGATATTCCCAGGATAGAATATGAGGAGATTTGCTGAGAAGCTTAACTCCGTCAATTAAAAGTAGTCGATGAAAAGAAGTAAATTGGCCCCAAGCTCTCCTCTGCACCCCCATCTCGCTAGTCCCATAAAAATGTATCATGCTCCTGCTTTTTGAAGGCTCTCTCCACCAGGTTCTTGGTGTACAGAACATCTACTTTCGGACCCAACAATTAGAGACAGGAGCAAGGGGCAGGCACTACAAATGTGGCATATGGTGAAAAGCGATGAAAATTAAGCGTATAACCTCTTGAAATTGATGCCTGCACTAATGCATTTGAAGTCATTTTCATACCAAGTTAGATGGAAAATGGAGTGCTGACAATTTTCATTGACAGAAGGGAGCAGCAGAAATAGCTGTTGAACTGCGTAATTTCTGCAGGTGCTACTGAAACCGCTATTGTTGTACGTTATGAAGCCACTGAGGGAAGATGAATCAATTGACAATTATCTTCTTGAATGTACTGACCAGCATGATAGCCTTGCAGAAAGCTGTATTTTTTCAATGCAGAGAGACCTCATGATAGCCAACTCTGCCTTCTTTACCATGCACGCAATCTTAAATCCTGACATAAGAACTGGGGTTAGGATGGAGTGCTGTGGGTATTCTTTCTGGTAGCGACTATCTAGCCGCAAAATCCTCCGCTTTTGAATATTCCCCAGACTTCTGACCACGTCTGGAAACTTTTCAACTGTACTTCTACGCCCCGGAAGGCGGTGCTTTGAGGCTCTGCACAGACACCCTTCAGCAGCGGAAATCACAAGCAAGGCCTATGTATGCGCCACTCTGCACGCTGACCGTTGCTTTCGAAACGGTCTATGCCCCCAGACATGGAGCCACAAAAACAATTGTTAGACAGTGTGCAGGTTCCTTTACTTGGGATCTTGTAAATGGTTAGAGTTCGACCACAGAAATGGGAGGATAGATGGGTCGGTGAGGAATCTCCAGCTGCATAAAGTCTTTACCAGAAAGAGCGTTACCAAAGGTAAGTAACTTGTCCTTCTAAAAGAAACTTCTAGCCACAGATTCATCACCTTTGGAATAGATTTCAAAGGAATACCTATTCGGAGGTGTGCCTATGCATGGACTCAAACCAGAAAGCCCTGCAGGACAGAGGAGGAGAGGGGCTCTGTGTGCAAACACAGTGGTTGCAGCTTTGGCCCTGGTAGAACGAGCATGCTGTCCTTCCAGAGGCTGCATCTTTGCCAGAGCAAAGCAGATCTTAAAGCAGAGCACGATCCAGCAGGAGATGGTTCTCTTCTGCACTGTTTTGCCTTTTTTAGCTCCAAGAAACCTCTCTTGGAGCTAATGGCCGATCTGTTGGTCTATGGAACAATCTATAGAGAAGGTCAGTGCTTTCTAGGAGTCCAAACAATGAAGCCTCTCTTCTTCCTTAGAGGGCGGAGGTTGAGCAGAGAATGGTGGCAGGGTGATAGTTTGACCAAAGTGGAATAGCATTACAACTTTCGCCATTAAGGACGCAAGTGTCCACATAAGCAGTCTGTCTGGGAAGAAGGAAGTGTGTGATGAATTGAGACAAAGCTTTAAGCTCACTCTCACACTGTGCCAAAGCAATGGCAATGAGGAACATAGTCTTGATAGTAAGGAGCCGTCAAGGACAGCTGTGAAGCAGAGTTCAGATCAGATAAGTCAGGACAATACTAAGGTCCCATTGAGGCATTAGAAAAGGAGAAAGGGGAAACCTGTTGCAGGCCTTTGAAAAATCTCATCACAATCAGTGACTTCAAGAACAAGTTAATTACGTTCAGTAATGCCTTATCTGGTACAGACTATCTAGCTGCAGATTCCTTACCTTAGAATTATCCCCAGGTGTCAGACTGGATCCAGAATTCTTTTGTGAGCAGTGCCCCTGGTGGAGTCAATCAGATCCACGCGGCATTGTGGCCCGCTTTGGAAGTGACGTGTGCGGTGTCTTTAGAGGCACCACCCCACCGCGCTGAAGTCAGTTTCTTTTTGTGACTTTCCACGCCATGAGCGAGGAGCCACTTAGAACACTGACCACGGGTGTGGAAAACTAGGGCCCAGAAAGGCGAAGTGTTCGTCCTTAGAAATCCATTCACCGAGAGAGGAGGATGGGTGGGTTGTTAAAGAATCTGCAGGCTAGATAAGAATCTCTACCAGATAAGGAGTTACCGAAAGTAAGTAACTTTTTCATCTCATAAAGCCTTCTAGCAGCAGATTCATTTCCTTAGAATATCCAAGCAATACTTGCAAGGAGGTGGGTCTGCAAAACAATTTCATACCGAAAAGGCCTGCAGGACCAAACAGGCAAAGTGCTCATCCTGACGGGCCCTACTGTCCAGGCAGTAGTGTTTCGTGAACGTATGCAGAGGCGCCCACGCTGCGGCTTGGCAGATGTCCAGGACCGGAACGCCATGTGCGAACGCAGTGGTTGCAAACTTTACTTTGTGGAACGAGCACGCAAGACCTCAGGGGGTTACTTCCTGGCCAATGCGTAGCAGATTTTAATGCAGAGCATGATCCATCAGGAGATGGTCCGCTTTTGCACAGCCTTTCTATTCTTCGCCTGACGTACCCCACAGAGAGTTTATCGTCCATCCGGAATGCTCTTGTGCAATCAAGGTATAACAACAATGTTCTTTTTGGGTCCAGGCATTGAACTCGCTCCAATTCTTTAGAAGGATGTGGCAGAGCGTAAAAACTTGGCAAGGTAATGAACTGCCCTTCATGAAAGGGAGTGACAACTCTATAGAACCAGCGCTTATGGGTAGATGCTCGGGTACGGAGGCTTCGATGACAAAGCCTGAAGCTAACTGAACCTCCAGGCAGATGTTATTGCCACCAGGAAGGCCGTCTTGATAGTAAAAGGAACTGAGAGGACAGTAGTGCAATAGCTCAAAGGGAGCGCACATCAGGAACGTCAGGATGAGTTTAAGGCCCACTGAGGCACGACAAAGGGGGAAGGAGGAACTGTATGTTACAAACCTTTCATGAACCCATGTACAATAGGGGATTTGAAGAGGAGTGGCTGTTCAGGAAGGCTGATATAGCAGAAGAGAACCCTTTAATGTGCCTGTAGGAAAGGGCCCCTTTTTGCAATGGTCAGCCCCACGTTTTGCCTGGTATTCGATGTAATGTTTAAGGAAAAAGGGGTTCCCTGCATACAAATGGCTTGCCAAGAGCAGGGAAGAACAACTACAGTTTTGAAAACGTTCTTGAGCAAGACATTTTACATATAAATTTACAGGCATACAGATATTAACTTAACATCCAAGAATACAATGAACATGAATTGCGATCAAAAATACGCAATAAGCCAAATATTTTGTAATCAAAGTAGCAAAAAATGTTTTGTTTCCTAAACAATATTGAAAAAAATTTAAACGTCATATGAAAGATTATTAATCAACTGTTTAAAGAGGTTTATACATACATTCATAGATGATCTGTTATCAAACAATACATCTGATAAAGCATTTTAGTATATATATACAAAAGAAGAAAACATCTTTTCCAGTGAACTTCATTGTTGTTATATATAATTTGAAGACGGAGAATCATTGATAACCATTCAATGTCAAACCTGATAACGAATCATATTATGGAAGGCTTGAAGTCGTAGTTATACAATCTTGACAGGAAGTGCACTGGTGTCCTACTAACTTGGTGCCCAGTGCCAGATGTCTATATGTTAACTGTACAATTGTTTCCCCAATTGGCAATACCTTTAAGTCCCTAATAAGTGGTACCCCTGGTACTTAGGGCAAGAAGGCTAAAGAGGGTCTGTAAGGGCTGCAGCGTGTATTGTGCCACCCTAAGGGACCCCTCACCAAACTTGTGCAGACTACCATTGAAGGCTGCATGCCTTGGTGCAGACAAAAGGGAAAACATAACATGGCACACAGCCCTGTGTGTCATGCCTGCAGACACTGCATGCATTATAGGTAAGCCACCCCTTTGGCAGGACTTACAGCCCTAAGGCAGGGTGCACTATACTTCATGTGTGAACAGATATACATGAGTAGATATGCCCCTGTGCTGGGCAGTTCAATTACTGCCAGTGCAGTCATCAGGGTAGCAATTGTAAGCACATGTGCTGGACACTAGTAAAAACGAGTTCCCAAACTACATGATGGTTTCACTGAAACCAAAGATGTTTGGTATCAAATATTTTGTACCAATAAACCCACACTGATTCCAGTGATGAATTTATTGATGCATGCACCCGGAGGGCTCCTTAAAGGTGCCTCCTGAAAACCTACCAACTACTAGTGTGCTGACTGACTAGTTCTGACCAGGCTGCCTCCACAAACGAGTTTACCACCTCCAGGGGTGAGGGCCCACGTGCTAAAGAGGTCAGGAACAAAGCCTGCTCCAGCAGAGGGTGTTTTCCACTCCCTACAGCAGAATGACCTGTAAATTTGCATTCCAATGCAGGGAGCTTCAAAAAGCCCGCCGCCTTTGGTATGCAAATCTGGCTTCCTTCAGATATGATGCCAGGGTACATTTGGTGCCTGCGCAGGCGGAAAAATTAGTAGTCTGAGACGTGTTCACCCTCAGGCTAGTTCCACCACTGAGGTGGGCTACCTGATGGGGACATTACATTTAAAAGTGTGCCATCTGTGTGATGGCAGATTTAAGAACTCTGGGACAAGGTTCTGCCCACTTCCCACTTGAAGTGGCCATATAGGGGGGTCATAGTGAACCCAGGGGCAAGGAGCTCATTGGCTACTACCCTACATGCCCCTAAATCAAGTATTTAGGGGAACCCCTGGCATCAGGAAACCAGATCCTGCGGACCTGAAAGATGGCAAATGCTGATGAATCGCAAGAACAGAAGGACAGCAATTGTCTTAGCACCAACCCTGCCGGCCTGTCTGCTGTCCCTAACAATTGCGCCAAAGACAATTAGTCTTGCAGCTGACTGTGCCTCCAACAGCCTGAGAGGACTTTCAGCCTTCACCCAAGATCCAAGCCCTCCTGTGGATTGGCTGACCTACTCCCCTGAAGGCACCCAAGGAGAGCTGTGAAGATTCCGGACAGCCAAACACCTGGTACCAGAAAGCACGACTGCATCCATGCTCCCTAGTCCAAGTTGAAGTGGACCACCGGTGCCAGTGTGATCCCCAGACCCTCCAGAGCCGAAGTCCACCTTTGGTTTCCCAACTGTGGACTTCCCAGCATTGCCTGCCGCCTCTTTTTGCAGGCCTCGCCTTCCACAAGTGCCTCCGGTGACAGAAACCAGACACCTCAGGACATCTCTGCACACAGCCACACAGGCCTGAGGAGAAGAGGATAAAGGTATCCTTACACCCCTGAGCATTTTGAGACCAGAGCCCCCATTGTTGGTGCAGCTGGACTGGCTCCCCCAGTCCAAACCTGTGGCCTCTTTTTAACCAGACCGGCCCCCATTTACTTCAACAGGGCACCCAACACTGTATTGCACCTCTGTACCCGGCTGTCCCAGTGCCGCCCGGTGTGACCTGTTGGTGCTGTCTTGGACCCGGCCCCATAATCACCTTTAGTTCAGACGAATGGTCATGTAAGTCACTGTAGTACCTGTAAGCAGTATATGTCTTTCCTCCATAGGAGGTCCACATTACCGCTTCAGAAAATGCAGTAAGCGTTGACTTTTTAAAACAAAATATATCTAACTCGGAACGTACTTACCTGCTCATGATGGTATATCCTGCCTCCCACTGATTTCCCGTGTTGGTAGGTGGCAAACTATGAGGGTTTGGAGGCTGCTGCTTTGGGCTGAGTGGTGGAATGGCCTGACCTCTGGCTGTCTTACCCAAAAGGTCTATGGGTATTGCGTCCTCGGCCATGCAGAGACAGGGAAGCTTGCGCACTATGGTGGCTGGGTGGGTAAAGACACAACTGAAAGCCGCATCCAAGGCCACAAAAGAAGAGAAAGGCGGATTGGGGGTGGTTATGAGACATGGAAAGGCCCAAGAACCTGGCCATAGCCCTGCTGTCCCTAAAGTTCACAAGCGCTGAATTTGCCTGGTTTCCGAAAAGACAGAAGCCATCAAGCGTCATGCTTGGACATCCCCAGAAAAGCCTCTTCTCAGCCTGGCGTGGTGCCATAAGGCCACCGTCGATGAAACCGTTCTACCAAGCAAGTATGTGGTATCGAGTCCACATCTTATTGCAAACTTTGCTGCGTCTCGACCGTCAGCAACAGCCTGGGAAAGTATGGCCAGGACCTCGTTTGGGGCCAAGGGCAGCACCCGTGCAACCAAAACCAATAGAGCATGGGAGTAACAGTCCAAAAGGTACACCGTGTTCAGGGAAAACAGTGTTTGGCTGGTGGAGGAAAACTTCATCTGACCTAAGGTGTTGAGTCTCTTGGATTCCCTATCAGGAGGGTAGTAGGGAATGCGCCGGGACTGATGTGGGGGGGGGGGGGGTGGGGGGGAAGATGGCGGTAGAGGCCTGGACCACCAAGCTCTCTGGGGTGGGGTGTTGTGTGAAGAATGTGGGGAACAGGGGGTGGGGCGGTGGCAGCAATTCTCCTGTTTACAAACGCCCTGGTGCTGGCCTTGGACCAGATTCCAAGCAGGATGTCAGTAAGGGCTTCATTAAAGGGGAGAAGAGGTTCTGAGGGGGATTACCTCCTAGATGAAGCACCTCCATCAAGACGTTCGTCTTGACTACCATCGAGGGCAAGCTAAGGTCCAGGACCTCAGCTGCCCTCCTCACACCACTGCAAAGGGCGCTCCCTCCTTCGTAGCCACGGAAGGGGGCAAAAGCATGTAAGTATATGGAGAAGTGACCAGTCCATTGGCCTCCGCTAAGTCCTCCCACCGGTCCATTTGTGGTTCGAAGGGCTGGTATTCCTCAGGGTCCCGAGACCCCTTCCAATCCTCCATGAATCCTATCCCAGAAATAGGGATTAGGCTCTGGTCTGGAAGGCATGGCTTCAATTGGCATTGGACGTCACCCCTCTAGCTCTGTGTTGGGAGTCAGGGGATCAGAATGGAGACAGCGTTAGGAGTGTAGGAATTGGGGCCGGGGAAAGTCTAAGTGGTACAACTGGAGCTGGTCCACATTCATCTGTGGATCCAAGAGGTCCAACTGGCGCCTGGGTAGAACAGGTAGAGCTAGCAGGGCCCGATGGCTCGTCGGCAGGGATCAGCTATCAAATGAGGAGCATGATTTCAAAACTCGTGGAGTTGAGTGGGGGTCGCTGCGGCTCCTGGAAACTCAGGGAAGTGTGTAGACAACCCAGGTGCTGGCTCAACAGCGGAGCCAGGCCTCGGAAGTAGGCATTCCCTTGCCTCATCAGCAGACGTGAAGTCGAAGACCGATTCCACTTCTTACTTTTTTTGTGAGACTTACCCGAATAGCCCGGCAACTTGGAATGTGCCAAGAATCTCAGACTCTGCGACCTTCCCAGGGATTTCCCCCTCAAATGGGATCGAGACCGTTGTGGTGTTGCTGGATGGGCAGCAAGGAACTTGAAGGACCGCTCCCTCAAGGCCTTAGGGTGCCTGGCACAGCAATTGCCGCTGCAGGACTTGAGGCCAGTCTTTTTAGTGAACATCTCATCCACGCCAGGAGAAGAACACTCAAAAAAGTTCAACTAAACGTTGAAAAAAGATCTGTCAAAAAGTGACTGATTGGGTAGCTCTCTCCGGATCTGCACTGACTGGTACGAAAAGAAAAGAACCAACTGGGGAGGCATTTATTTAGTTACTGCACATGTCCCTTATGTTACAGACGACGCCATATGGAGCAGGGGTACTGAGCACAAACAATTTCTGGATCCAGTCTGATGCCCGGGGATAATACTAAGGTGAGGAATCTGCGGCTGCAAGTCTCTATCAGATCAACTAGGACCGATCTAACAGCCTCAAGAAGGCAGAAAAACAACTCTTACCTGTCCCCAGAGCAAAGACTTGCCGGGCAAGAGACAGATCAAATAACAGAACACCCATAAATCTGGCCTGGAAGAGGTCAATCTGGTATGTGCCGCACCAAGCCACATATTTGTCCCAATGACGCGGAGGAATGCCTGGCTGCCAAAATGACACCCACCTTGGGAGGGAAATCGGAGGTTTTAAGGTGCTGTCACTCAATCTCCACGCATGAAGGTTCAGATTGCGAAGGACCACTTGCAGAATCCCGCCCCACTGCTGCAACAACAGGTTCTCCTGGAGAAGCAGCCAATGAAGCCACTAGGATGATTGGGTCCGGTCTGTCCTGAACCTTTTGTTAACTCAGAGCACGAGTGTATCGGACATACAAGAGTGCAAAGTTACACTTGAGGTGGAATGTGTCTCAGAGTAACAGACTCCTGGAAAAGGATCAGAAGTGCTTAAATTGCGTGTTCTCTGCAGTGAACAGATAGAGTTTCATTTGCCAAATAAACCATGCACCACCTAAGGGTATTGTTGCCATTCATGACCATCTAGATGACGATGGCTGAGATCGTCCACCCTGGCATCCAATGATCCTGCCAGGTGGTTCACCAGCAGACACATTCCTTGATGAGGCAGCCATTTCAATAGTTGTAAGGCCTCCTGGCTGCGGGTTGGAGACCCCACCCAGCCCTGCTTGTAGCAGTACAACACAGTGGTGGTGTTGTCTATGAGCACCTGGAACATTCTCTCTTTGATGAACTGCAGGAAGGATTTAAACACCAAGTTCCTGGAGGTTTATGCGGAGATGAGATTCTGCCAGAGACTTCTGTCCTCCACTAGGTGCTGCCCCAACACAGAAAGAATGCATTGGTCAGCACAGTTTGCTCTGGGTGGGGAAGAGAGCGGGGTCTGCCACGGACCCATTCGCAGTCCAGTAACCACCGAAGCAGATATTTTGCAGTCTCCTTCGAAGCCTGAACATTGTCAGAGAGGTCCTCTTGATATTGGGCCCACAGGGACTTCAGATCCCACTGCAGAGATCAGATATGCCACCTGGCGTGCTAGACCAGCAGGATGCAGGAAAACATCAGTCCCAGCAGCCTCAGAGTCTTCCTGACTGAAATCCAGGACCGAGGTTGAAACATCGAGTTTATAGCTTAAATGTCTTGGAATCTTTCCAGGGCAAAAGGCCCAAAACCGAACCGTGTCCAGAACGATATAGAGGAAGGGGAGTGCCTCAGAAGTAGTCAGGTGTGACTTAGGTGTGTTGATAGTGAACACCAAAGATGACAGGATGTTCGCCATAGTCTAGAGGTGGTTGACAATTGCCTGAGGCGAGTCTTTCTTCAACAAAATGTCACCCCTGACCTCCAAAGGTGTGCTGCCACCATCCCCATCACTTTCATGAACATCAGAGGGGTGCTGATGGCACCAAAAAGATGCACAGCAAACTGCAAATGATCAACTAACACCACAAACCTCCGGAGGGAATATGGAAACAGACATACTGCAGGTTCAACTGTACCAGCCAGTCTCCAGTGTCTAGGGCACGTAAGACCGGGGTCAAGGTGACCATTTTGAATTTCTCCTTGCGTAGGAAGGTGTTGAAAGAGCCTAGGTCTAGAATAGGCTGAGGACATCCATCATCCCTGGTCACCAGAGTAGTGGGAATAACAAACTTGACCTACTTCTGGCACCAGCAACCTCTCAACAGACCATTTAGCCATAAGGGCTTGTACTTCCTGCCGCAAGCAGGAGAGATAGACCTCCGTCAGACGCTGAAGGGAAGGTGTGGTGGAGAAGAAAGAAAGGGCAAGAGGCACCCTTGAGAACAATCTGTAGGACCCACCAGTCTGATGTGATTGCCTAACAGCCTGGTAAGAATCAGTGGATTCTGCCTTGCACCAGGTGGCTGTGTCCCTGCAAAGGCATGCTAAAAAGGTTTGGCAGATGGGATTGCAGTGGGGGCAGTGGGGTGGGTGGTGTGCTGACCTTGAGCCCAAACTTGCGGAGTCTACTGTTGGGCTGGATAGTTAGCGGTAAGAAATTCCTCGGCCAAAGTTGTGAAAGGAACGGTGGAATTGTTGCAGTTGGCGTGGTAAGGCAAAAAGGCCCAAAGAGCAAGCAGAAGACCTGCTCTCTTTAAAGCACTTGAGTGTAGAATCAGCTGCCCCCGCCCCCTCCCCACACAGGCAAGGACGTTTATGAAGGATGCCTGGATGTCCCCAGAGAACCCAGTCGATAGTAGCTATAAACGGCGGCGAATAGCAAAGCTGGCGATTATGGCTTGCCTGATGGAACTGGTGTTGTTAAAGCTACAACGAATCATGTACTTGGCAGCATCACGACAATCTTGGATCACCTGCGAAAGTACAGGACTAAAGTCTCTGGCACACCAGAAAGGACTAGTGCCATGAATCCCAAAGCAACAAAGAACAATTGCCTATACTGATACTGATTAACAAAGAGTTTGCCACCAGAGCAAAGAAAGTTTATCCGAGCTGGGATGTGCTTATAAGTAGCTTTTTATTAGAATATCTTAGTCAAAAAAACACAGGGGTATATTTGTATAAGTCATATACATTTAGAACAAGAGCAACACTTTTACATACACTAAGTACAATACGGACAAAAAAATCAGTGAGTTTTAAAATTCAACATGCATGCCAAAGTCAGTCATATCACAATCATATCTTACCATTCATACACAGAAAACATACAAATACAAATACACACACGATTAAATAAATGATAAATAATCGTGTGATGTATTAGGTCTGCTGCAGTCTATACAATTATGTATACAATAATATTTACAAGTGTAAATCAAAATGAATCAGAAAAATCAAATATCAAATTGGAATATATACAGCAATTTTTTTGTAAACCAGTAATGTGTCACTGTGTTCACACTAAAGGACAAAACCTATGAAAGGGAAGCAGACACTGAACATGGAACGGCCTACGCATTTCAAATCCCCGAGGTTTGGCAGGGATTTTCGTCAGGGCCAGGTCATTCTAAGAAAAAAGAGAGAAAAAGAATTCTATCGTGTGTATCTAAAAAACTATTATAATAAAATATCAAGGTGCTCTAAAGCATTGCCACCCAAGGAGCCTTCTGCTTACCACTATGGAGAGTATCCAGGGAAGGAGTAAAACCTGTGTGATGAAAAGAACAACATGCAAGGGACTACATGAGTAAGCTGAAAAACACACAGCGAAAGAAGCTTGCCATTGTCCAGAAAAAAGTTTACCTTGACGATATCTTGTGGTGTTGCAAGTTCAAGTAGGAAGGGGGCCTGTAACAGAGCAGCGTTCGTTTAGTATGGCGGGACCGGGTGCGGTGCTCATGAATAAAATATGAGGCTGTGGATTGCTTACCGGATGATCGTGGCAAAATGCGTCCTTGAACAAGGACAGTACGTGCAAAGAATCCAATAAATTTTTTGGAAAAACGGCCTCTGTTAAAGAAGAAAAACGAAAGGCTCGTTTATTCCATGCGCCTGTCTAGTATAGGCATGTTTATCAAACGTCCCGATCCTGCTCAGGCTTACCGGTATGAAGCTCCGTCGGTCTCAATGAATCAGCGTCCCCTGTGGCACTGTTCTCCCGCGCATGCGTGGAGTGTGTGGTAACTTGCAAGGCTGCTCAATAAATGCCGCGCTGGTGCGCATGCGTGAAACAGAGACA
This sequence comes from Lissotriton helveticus, assembly GCF_964261635.1. Lineage (NCBI taxonomy): Eukaryota > Metazoa > Chordata > Amphibia > Caudata > Salamandridae > Lissotriton > Lissotriton helveticus. The sequence goes on along the minus strand of NC_136072.1, from coordinate 606,340,235 downwards.
AGCCGGGAAGGCTTCTCGTAATGTGGTGTTGATTGCGCATGTGTAGCGTCCTGCAGATCGAATGTTTAACCTTATAGCATGATGAAATTCCTGGATTAAAGTTTATATATCTCTGAGATCTCATTTAATCCTTTGACAGCTGTGTCAAATTTTACAATTAAGTAAGCTTCCCTTTTGGATAGTTTCAGCTCCATGTCTCCTCCTCGTGCATCTTTTTTCGACACGTGAGATCACAGTCCATTTGAGATCACTAAGCAAGTGTTTACAACGTTTCCAGTGGTTAACCAATGGGGCAGTGTCGATCCCATTTTTTATTCTGGATTTATGTTGGGTCATTCGAGTCCGAATTTCCTGATTAGTTTTTCCGATATAGAGTAACTCGCACGGACAGGTAATGCCATATACAACATATTTGGTTCTACAGTTGCTGAAACTGTCGTGTTTCCATGATATCCCACGATGTTGAAAAAGGGATCCCTCGATGGTCAATTCGCAGCAGAGGCAAGTGCCACATTTGTGATGGCCTGTGATGGGTGGTAATCCCATCATCTGTCTTAGCGATGGTTGTTTGTCTTTTTTAGTTCCTGCTCTGATCACATGGTTGGCCACGCTGCTCTCCTTTTTGAATGCGAATAACGGTGGAGCTTGCAGGCTAGTGTCCAAGTTTTTTACAAGGTGCCAATTTTGTAAAATGATTTTTTTGAGATTATTGGCATTTGGACAGTAGGTGGTTACACAGACTTGCCTGTTGGAAGCGGATTTGTTTTTCCTTTCCGCTTCCAACAGGCAAGTCTGTGTAACCACCTACTGTCCAAATGCCAATAATCTCAAAAAAAAGGAGAGCAGCGTGGCCAACCATGTGATCAGAGCAGGAACTAAAAAAGACAAACAACCATCGCTAAAACAGATGATGGGATTACCACCCATCACAGGCCATCACAAATGTGGCACTTGCCTCTGCTGCGAATTGACCATCGAGGGATCCATTTTTCAACATTGTGGGATATCATGGAAACACGACAGTTTCAGCAACTGTAGAACCAACTATGTGGTATATGGCATTACCTGTCCGTGCGGGTTACTCTATATCGGAAAAACTAATCAGGAAATTCGGACTCGAATCACCCAACATAAATCCAGAATAAAAAATGGGATCGACACTGCCCCATTGGTTAACCACTGGAAACGTTGTAAACACTTGCTTAGTGATCTCAAATGGACTGTGATCTCACGTGTCGAAAAAGATGCACGAGGAGGAGATATGGAGCTGAAACTATCCAAAAGGGAAGCTTACTTAATTGTAAAATTTGACACAGCTGTCAAAGGATTAAATGAGATCCCAGAGATATATAAACTTTAATCCAGGAATTTCATCATGCTATAAGGTTATACATTCGATCTACAGGACGCTACACATGCGCAATCAACACCACATTACGAGAAGCCTTCCCGGCTTGTCTCTGTTTCACGCATGCGCACCAGCGCGGCATTTATTGAGCAGCCTTGCAAGTTACCACACACTCCACGCATGCGCGGGAGAACAGTGCCACAGGGGACGCCGATTCATTGAGACCGACGGAGCTTCATACCGGTAAGCCTGAGCAGGATCGGGACGCTTGATAAACATGCCTATACTAGACCGGCGCATGGAATAAACGAGCCTTTCGTTTTTCTTCTTTAACAGAGGCCGTTTTTCCAAAACATTTATTGGATTCTTTGCACGTACTGTCCTTGTTCAAGGACGCATTTTGCCACGATCATCCGGTAAGCAATCCACAGCCTCATATTTTATTCATGAGCACCGCACCCGGTCCCGCCATACTAAACGAACGCTGCTCTGTTACAGGCCCCCTTCCTACTTGAACTTGCAACACCACAAGATATCGTCAAGGTAAACTTTTTTCTGGACAATGGCAAGCTTCTTTCGCTGTGTGTTTTTCAGCTTACTCATGTAGTCCCTTGCATGTTGTTCTTTTCATCACACAGGTTTTACTCCTTCCCTGGATACTCTCCATAGTGGTAAGCAGAAGGCTCCTTGGGTGGCAATGCTTTAGAGCACCTTGATATTTTATTATAATAGTTTTTTAGATACACACGATAGAATTCTTTTTCTCTCTTTTTTCTTAGAATGACCTGGCCCTGACGAAAATCCCTGCCAAACCTCGGGGATTTGAAACGCGTAGGCCGTTCCATGTTCAGTGTCTGCTTCCCTTTCATAAGTTTTGTCCTTTAGTGTGAACACAGTGACACATTACTGGTTTACAAAAAAATTGCTGTATATATTCCAATTTGATATTTGATTTTTCTGATTCATTTTGATTTACACTTGTAAATATTATTGTATACATAATTGTATAGACTGCAGCAGACCCAATACATCACACGATTATTTATCATTTATTTAATCGTGTGTGTATTTGTATGTTTTCTGTGTATGAATGGTAAGATATGATTGTGATATGACTGACTTTGGCATGCATGTTGAATTTTAAAACTCACTGTTTTTTTTGTCCGTATTGTATTTAGTGTATGTAAAAGTGTTGCTCTTGTTCTAAATGTATATGACTAATACAAATATACCCCTGTGTTTTTTTGACTAAGATATTCTAATAAAAAGCTACTTATAAGCACATCCCAGCTCGGATAAACTTTCTTTGCTCTGGTGGCAAACTCTTTGTTAATCAGTATCAGTATAGGCAATTGTTCTTTGTTGTTTTTGAATTGTGGCTTAGCCTTGCTGATTAAGAGCCAACCCTATTCGTTCCTAGGATGAATCCCAAAGAGCGTGTGAGTATCAGCCCAGCAAATTGCTGGCATTAACAGATTGGAGGGTCAAGCTGTTAGAAGAAAAGACAGGTTTGAGAACTTTTTCAATTGCTTAGAGAACCTATCTGGGGGAGTGGTGGGAAATGTATTGGGATTAGAACAGCTGGTGGAAGCCTGTACCACTAGGGTTTCTTGCAAGAGGTACGAGAAGGGAAGGGGAAGGCAGGCCATCCAGAGACTGGGCCAAGTCGGCACCGGAAAGGACAATTGGGCAGCATCTTCAGCGGCGAAGCTCTGCTCTGAAGTTGGCCAACTTTTGAAGTGAAATTGACAAGGATGGCATTGCCCTGCATCTGTTCAGGCGAATATGAATGGTGTGAAGGAGCGGATTCCCGCTTTGACTTCTTGTGCTTCTTACTCTTACCAGAGAACTTGAAACACAACGAAGACAGACTTCTGGAGTGGCTCCAGGAATGAGAGTAAGAGTGAAGTTTAGACTCAGAGTTGGACTCTTTTTATGCTTGGTGATGTAGAGTTTCACCTCGGTACCCTGATAGTCTTCGAATTCGAGGTGCAGTCTCAGAGTTGTGGTTCAACTAAAGGCACCACAGGCAACTGAATGGGGATCGGTCACAGGCATTTGTTTGTGACAGTTCCTACAGGGCTTAAACTGTTTGCTTTAGGGGATGACATCTCTTGCACGCTGTAGTATTTTAAAGAAAAATCGAGGCAAATGTTTCAGGGACAAAAGCTGAGCCTGGGGGTGCGGAAAAAACCATGATGTCAGCATGAGGGATTGGTGCCTATATAGGCCCCTCACGTAATTTCGGTGCCAGTGCAGAGCAGCAAGGCACCACCATCCGGGCACGCAGAGGTACGGCTGAAATGTTTCCGGATCCAGTCTGACGCCTGGGAAATATTTAAAAGGTGAAGAATCAGTAGCTAGAAGTCTATGTTTTGTGTCAGCCTACTGGGGACACCTTCAGTATTGGTCATTCTGCACCAGCTTGGCTCGAAAAACATTCTGCAGGGACCAATGCCAGTCATGCAGCAGCTGAATTTTATTCTGGCCTCTCAGGTACTCTTGTCATGATCATGTATCTGCTTGGACCAGGCAGCCTTCGTATATGTACACTCTAAACACGGTTGCCATCCCTCAAGGAGGTGATAGAGGTTCGGTTCAGAATATAGGATCTCTATCAATTGTTTCATACAGTCCTGTAGCCAGCTTCCTGTAAATGCCCCATTTCACCAGATATTCAGACTTGGTGGATCTGCCATGGGTGACAGAATGATTGTTCAATTTGCTGGTAAGGCATACATTGGAAGAAGTCATGGTGACATTCTGTGCATCGATCTTCAAAGGGAGGCACAGCCTCTCCTAAAAGAACTTGGTACATAGTATGGATCCCACAGTCAATCCATTTTTACTATTGTAAAGGTTCCCCAGAGAGTAGAATCTTTGAATTGTTCCACAGTGGACTGCTCAGATGCAGAAAAGGGTGCTGTTGTAGGAGGCTATGACTGGCGATCCATATTTCTGCATTATAAAAAGTGAATCTCATCAACTATTAGTTCTTTACCTTGGTCACTATGCTCTGATCAGCTAGTCGTTGACATAGGATATATATTAGCTAAATACAGCCCAAGATCAGAGGCCACCACAGAATGCACATCCGTAAACACCACTAGAGACTAACTGATGCAGGAAGGGATATATGTGCACTGACCATGATGAGGGCTACGGAAAATAATTGGTGTTACTCATAATCTTTCTTAATGTGGAAATGAAAGTAAACCTCTTGGATGGTGACAGATGCTGGGCAGTCACCTCATTGCGTTATCTGAAGAATGTGTCCTAGTCACCAAGCCTGGGTGAATCCACAAGGAAACGCTGGTTTAGGTCGTTTAATTCTACAGTGATGAGAATAAAGTAACCTTTCTTAGGATTTTATGGGTTCACCTTTTAAGGCTTAGCTGGCATTGATAAAAGCCTACCCGAGTTGCAACAGTAAATAAATCTAACCACAAGCGGTAAATAACACACATTTAATTATATCATTTGATAAACCAAAAGTTCAGCTCACACTCAGTAGCCATTTCCCTTCTTGAGAACATATTTTGCTGCCGACACCTATTATAAGATATCCAGATAATGTGGGCTACATTAACATACCATTCAATGGTTACTGGAGGAGGAAAGCTGTACAGATCAAGCATAATCTCTTTCTGAGGCATAATTGTTTCCTATAAAATAATTAGCTAGAGGAATTACTGGAGTGTTTTTGGCATAAGTAAAACCCATCACAGCACATGGTAATTATAGCACGTCCTTATCAAGACTGCAGTTTTGTTTCTAACAACACCCTGCCCATCACTACTGAAGATGCATTTGGAAAACTAACTTCATGAATCCAAATAATGCTAGACGCTAAATTACAATTAGCACTGGTAAGATGGGTCTATTGCAAAAGAATAGCAACAGCATTGGTTTACTCAAAGTATGTCGAGAAAAGCACCCTTTTAATTTTCTCCAGATAACCCACTGTAATTCACTGAATTTACTTCAAGACCTCACATTGCTGGCACTGTGTTATCAACACCACCTTACTGCCTGTTTTGATATTGCCCTTTTGTTGGATTTATTTCGGTCTATCGCAGCAGCCCATCCTTTTTAAGGAGGCCTCTGAATCTGATTCAGATAGCCTATCCAGCCAACCTTGTGCCATATTAATGTGCTGGTGTGTATTACAGACCCTATGATAGAGGTGCTGCTGTGTTCTTGATGTCTAAATTTGCCACAAGTCTCCAAACTATCCCATCCACCTACTAAGTAAAGAGCAAGTAGGCAAGCAATATGAAAACAAACTGATATAATTTAATGCAGTCAACTGCAAACTCAACCTTACATAATACAGCGAAATATAAAACTACCTCCAATCCATTTTTCAGGTTCTGCTTAGCCTCAACACCTTCTGTGCCATCCAACACCCTCAGTTTTCACATTGTCTCTTTGCAATGAATTCTACGGCTTTTCGTTTTCGATGAAGATTCGGAATGAGCCCAGGGTGCTGATCTTAAGATCTGACACCGTAACCAAAGAGGATGAAATGGCAAGCTGTTTAAATTGAGGAAGTTGAATAATCATATCCACCTGGTGTATTATTGTGTCAAGTGACGGATCACGGAAACCTTGAAACATGGAACCCTATGTGGTGAAGCTATAATGTTTTTCTTGGGCCAGCACTAAGACCATCTCTCTGAGCAGTAATGATTTTCGTTCATTGTTATCTGATCAGAGTGGGTGTGGAAGGAGCCTGGTAAGCTATCCAAACTGAAAGGTTTTCTGCTTCCCCAATTCTTGACGTCATCAGCATACACTGGCAAAACATTACAGGCCCACTTTATTACATCAAGATTGGCACTATGGTCATTCTTTGCTCCCTTCATTCCGTCTTGGGTGCCAACAGTTACAAGGTTAGATCTGTACTACCTGACTTCAAGATCCTTTCAATCGAGTGAACTCCAATATAGGCCCATGTTTTACTCCTAGCTTAAAAACTTAAGTTGACAATCTGGTCCCCTGCTCTAAGAAAATATCTGTTAGGTTGTCAATCTTTACATTCAATGCGTTCCCTTAAGATTTCAGGAGCTCAAGCTTAGAAACATATCTAGTACCCTCTTGTACTATCACTCCAATAACCTTTTATTTTAATTGCTTTCAGCCTTGGTAGAAGCAGAATTTGCCTTGTTGGACTGTGAGATATGAGACTCTGCCTTATAACTTTGAAACAGCTTCTAACTTGTGATTTATCTGATTTGTGATACCCCTGCCATGCAGTATTTTCAGAATAGGAACTAGATGTCTCTGGATCACCTACTTCTGTAGAATATGATGAATCTACCAATCAAAATCTTGAGTTTTCGGACAAAGATTATGCAGCATAAAACGGACGGCCATTCTTGGGAGCTAGTTGCAATGCATCACTTCAAATAGCCATTTAATGCCAATACACCTTTATGGGAACATCTGCAAATCTAAATGGTCAGATAAGACAAACTGCTCTGTGGCTAACTCCTTTTGGAGTTGTTTAACTAAGCCATTGTGGACCCCCCCTACGAGACAATCTACAAGAAATACTCTTACAGGAGAATTTAAAAACTCAGCACCCCTGTCTTCCTCCATCCCGTCTATAGTACAGCTGGAGTACCTTCTCTGCTGTTGGTGTCTGTGCTTGTGCTTAAACAGGGAATACAGAAGCACATGGTTAAGCACACAAAGTCCAAGTATTTCCCTAATGAGGAAACACATTTTGAAAAAATGAAAGTTGAGTTTCCTGAGATGGCCTGGCTGAGGGAAACTTGTGTTACCACTAACTTTGATGCTTTGGATCTGGCCTGTTGCATGCAGTCAGATGTAGAAGCTTTTCCAAGTTCCACCTAGACTGCAGAAATTGTTGTATTAGGCAAAATGTGTGCCCTAAATACATTACCTAGAAAATAAGGCCAGTGCCTAAAGTCACAGCAGTAATACTAGAAGTTGCACCAACAGATGTTGCTGGAGAAGCCAAGGAACCTGAGAGGTTTATTACAAATGAGACTAAGTAAAGCAGTGGCTGGATTATCAACAGACTATATGAATGTCAAAACCAGGCATTGTTCTGCTTGAATTAAGGGTAACACAGTAAATTCCACCTGGGATGCACTGGATCCAGAGTTTTTCTTTTAAATGGAGGTTTATTTAGAGTGTTCTCTGAAAACACTTCAGCACCATCTGGCAGTGTACAAGTCCAGGACTGGTCAATTTTGGGCTACTACCCCCCCTATATATTCACACTTGTTAGATTCTGCTTTTGATACCACCTGGGACAAAGGTAAATTTATGTCAGCCACAGTACTCTTCTTCAATGCTCCCTTTACGTCTCATAAAATCTGACACAGGGAGGAGAAAGAGATCAGCCCTTCGAGTGCTCGAGTGTAAGCTGTTGTCAAGGAGAGCAAAACAGGATTGTATTGAGTGGAAGGTAAAAGCATAACAAAAAACGCAAGCTATCCCTCCTCCAGTAGTCCTCCACAGCACTCAACCAGATCTAAAGCCATGTAAGTATTGGGCCTCTCCCTGGTGTATCTCCCCATCAGCCATTGCTCCGGGTAACTGCAGAGCTGCCATAGCGGAACAAACCGAGATGGTTCATGCAGATGAGCACACGATCCCAGATCTCCACTCAGTTCAGACTCCACCACACAAACAGGAACTTCAGAAACCAGGAAAGCAACACATCTTGCCTCAGTTGTGGTAAAGGGAGTCAGCTCAGATTCAGGAGGTATCATTAGCTGCAGTGGATTCAACAGCTCATGTTAACTTCCTCACCCTCTTCGCCAAGTAGCTACATAGAGAGACACTAGATAGTGGTGTTAAAAAATAAAAGAAGGAACATTTTACTTAGCCTGTAAGCATCAGTTTGTAGCATGTAGTGCTGTAGATTCACATGCTCTACATGTTTCTGACTTCTAGTGTTGGGCTCAGGTGTTTGCAACTTTTTCTTCAAAAAAGTCTTTAGGGTCAGGAGGTACAGGGACTCCTCCGTTCGTTGGCAATGTGCATGGGCACTGGTTACATTGTTGGATTGTGTTTTACACAGTGTGAGCGCGTCCTGACAGGTCAGTAGGTAGGACACCCTGATGACCATGTGTGAAGTTGTGCATAACAAGATAAATATGTAAATGAAAAAGAAGAATATATGTAGCAAACATGGCTCCTGGATAAGGCGGTTGTGCGCATGTCAATCTACAGCACATGTTACAAACAGATGCTTACAGGGTAATATTTTACATTCATAGCATGTGTGACTGTAAATATATGTTTTGCATCTGCTGTAAAGCAGTACTCCCTTAACAGTGGTGCAGATGTTGGTAAAGTCTTTAGACAGTCTGACATATTGTAGCTTGTTGGTGAACTAGGATATCCACAAAGTAATATTCAGTAAACGTGTGTGGGGTGGACAATGCTGTTGACTTCCAAATTTCAGCTATAGGGATATTGTAGGAAGGTCGAGTATTATGTGGTGATGCTAGTTAGGCTTCACCATGCAATACCGACACAAACCCCAAAGATGGTCCTTGAATTCACACAAATAAATCCTTAGCTCAGTCCTGGTAGTGTGGAAAAGAGAAGCCAGGCTTTACTAGAGGGAAATGTGTTAAGCATTTCAGAGTACCAACATGGACGACAGTTAATTGACTCGAGTGAAATTCGACACTAATTTATAAAAATAGAGTGTATTTTTATCTTATTTCAGACACCAAATTGAATGGTATAGCATACATATAACCAGAATTATAGATTTTTGAAGCAATATAAAATCAGTGCACAATAATACAGTGAAACTATCATTGCAGTCAAAAGGAAATACACTATATAAAACTACCAAAATTAAATAAATATTTAGTGAAACCCTTGCAAGATAAAGTTCTGTCCAAGTAGAAGCTAACCACCATCTTCGTGTCCAGTCTATGAAGTCTCTCCTCCTCCTTAGAAGGGTGAGGGGGAGGGTATAAAGTGAGTAAGCTGATGGACTGTCCCTTCCTGCCTAAGGTGGTCACCTTAGGCAGGAAAGCAGTTCTTGTCCTAAGAGCCATTGTATGGAAAGATGTAAAAGGAGGCTTGGAACTAAGAGCCTGCATTCCACTTACCCTCCTAGTGGATGTGATTGCCATTAAAAATATAGTTTTAAATGCTAGAAACCTTCAGGGACAACTATGCAAAGGTTTAAAGGGTGAACCCATCAAAAAGGTGAGAACTAAATTCAAATCCCACTGAGGCATAATAAAAGGCGTGGGAGGAAACCTATCAGTGAGACCCTTAATGAATCTCATAACTATATGAGATTTAAACAATGATGGTTGATCCGGCAAACAAAGAAAAGCCGACAAGGCAGATAAGTAAGCTTTAACTGTTGCCACTGAGCAACCCTGTTCCACCAGGGCAAGAGAAAAACTCATATCAGATAAATGGGCGTTTAAGGGATCCATCGATTTCTCTCCACACCATTTCCCAAATTTAGCCCACCTACCAGCATAGAGCGATTTGATGGAGGGTCGTCTGGCCGATAAAATAATGTCCATCACATCCAGTGGGAGAGAGAAAGAACTCAGGTTGCCCCCTTCAATCTCCAGCCATGAAGGTGCAGGCTCTGGAGGTGGGGGCATAGAATCTGCCACTGCAAGAGGTCTGCCCTAAGAGGGAGACAGGGCGGAAGGTGCAATAAGAGATAAAGAAGGTCCGTGTACTGCACCCTTCATGGCCAATCCAGGATGATCAATATGACTTGGGCCCAGTCTTGGCGTATCTTCCTCATAACTCGAGGAATCAATGGAATGGGGGGGGGGGAACACAAAGGAGCGGTGAGCTTCACTCTAACAAACGCATCTCCCAACGCTCCCTGCAACAGATACTGAAGACTGCAGATTGATGGGCACGCGTGCTCTCGTGAGTAGCAAACCGGTCCAACTGAGCAAATTCCCACATCCTGATAATGTGAAGAACCACAACCGGATGGAGATGCCACTTGTGATCAGCTGGAAATTGCAGACAGACTGTCCGCACGCATCACATTCAGCACTCCAGTCAAATGATTTACGATCACAAATCTGATGGTCCTGAGTCCAGAACCAGAGTCGCACAGCCTTTTTGCAGAGAAGATACGACCCTACTCCTCGCTGTTTGTTGATGTACCACATCACAGTAATGTTGTCCGTTAAGACCTGAACCGACCGTTCGCGTAGGGAAGGGAGGGAGGAAGGCCTTGAGAGCCAAACTTATCACCCGCAATTCCAAAAGATTGATGTGCAACAATCTTTCCTCTGGAGACCAAACACCTTTGACTTCCAGATCCACCAGATGAGCTCCACACCCTAGAGTGGAGGCATTCGTTATCACTGTGGCCACCGGATAAGGGAGGGGGGTGGGTGAAACGGCTTCCCTCGAGACAGTTTGCCTGGAACACTACACCATTGCACTGGAGATTCTGACCACCTCCTCAAGATCACTGTTGTGTTGAAACCACTGCCTATGGAGGAACCATTGGAGGGCCCTCATATGACAGCATGCATGGATGACCAACAAAATGCAGGAAGCAAAAAGACCGAGCAGGTGCAAGACTTTCAGGACTTGAACAAACGCTCCACTTTGAAAAAGTGGAATCATAGCCTGGATGTCTTGACTTGGACAAAAGCTGTGTTGTTACCTGCAAATGAGGCGGCACTATCTCTGGCGACTTCGATTTGAGCAGCCAGAGGTTCAGATAGGTAAACACAGGAATCATGGGCCTTCCGAGTTGTGCTGTCACCACTACCATCACACCTTCGTGAATACCCAAGGTGAGGAAGTAAGGCCGAACAGAAGGACTGCAAACTGGTAATGTAGAGACCCCACCGTAAAATGGAGATACTTCCAAAGCGACTTCAGAATGGGAATGCAAAAATACGCATCCTGCAAATCGATCAACACCATCCAGTTTTCCTTCTCCAGTGTGAGAAGAACCCGTGCCAGAGTCAAAATTTTTAACTACTGTCCTTTTTGGGAATCAGGAAGTACCGGGAGAAGCACCCCTGACCTCTTTCCTAATCTGAAACTATCTTGATTGCACCCTTTTGCAGCAATGGCCGTACTTCCTGCTAGAGAAGCAGAAGATGCTCTTCCGAGCAAAAGCCCTGACAAGGAGGGAAAGGAGGGGGAATCTCCAGGAAGGGGAGGGAATACCCATTTTCTACGAAGTTTGATACCCAGAGGTCTGTAGTGACAGACCTCCAATGAGGTAGAAAATAGGCCACCCTTCCTTTCTCGGGACAAGCATGCCTTAAGAGGGCAGAGCTAGAACGGCTTCTCTGCCACAACAGTTGGAGAGGGAGAAGAGGAGGAGGAGGAGGAGGAGACTTGTTGTCGAGCAGACCACCACAGGTGACATCTGCCCCTTCCTCTGTAGAGGATTTATCTGCTGCTGCGGCTGTTGTCTGCCATGAAAGGACAAGTTCTTCGCAAAGCCACGAAGCCTGCTTAACTGTCTATAAGCCCTGTGCTGGGTCTGAAGCCCTAAGGACCCAGCTGCTGACTTGCTATCCTTAAATCACTGCAGCCCTGAATTCACCTTAGCTCCAAACAAGCGGGACTCACCAAAAGACAAGTCCAGCAACGTAGATTGAACATCAGATGAAAAGCCCAAACCTTGTAACCAGGCTTGCCTTCTCTTTGCAACAGACGACCACATTGCACAAGTTACTACTTGTGTAACGATATATCTGTAAGAGACATTAGTTAGTATTAGATTCCTTACCTTAGATTATCCCCAGGCGTCAGACTGGATCCGGAAATTTTTGCGTAGCAGTACCATTGCGCGTCGGTAGACGTCGTCTGCGGCTCCGCGTCCGTCGTCGGCGTTGTGGGCGCCGTGATGACGTCGTAGGAGTACTTAGACGCCGCCTCCGCGTGCTGACGTCAGTTCTTAGACACAGCTTTTCCGCACCAGAAACGCAGAGCCATGTTAAAAACCAACACTGGTGCCATTGAAACTAGGACCCTGAAAGGGGGTAACCCTAACCCTAGATATCGGTTCGCAGAACGGGGAGGATGGGTGGGTCGGTAAGGAATCTAATACTAACTAATGTTTCTTACAGATATATCGTTACACAAGTAGTAACTTGTGAATCTGAAAGAAACACGTTAGTATTAGATTCCTTACCTTAGAATAGATACCCCAGCAATACCAACCCCGGTGGTGGGTCTGCGAACCAATAATCACACCAGAAAGTCCTGGAGGACGGAACTGCCAAAAAAGCCATCCTTCCGGACTTGGCTGTCCAGGCAGTAGTGTCTTGCAAAAGTGTGCAGCGATGCCCACGTAGCTGCCTGACAGATGTCTTGTAAGGGCACCCCCCGGCCCAGGGCAGTTGTAGTCGCCGTGGCTCGGGTGGAATGAGCCCTTAATCCAACAGGGGGCTCCTTTCTAGCCAAGGAGTAGCATGCCTGGATACACAAGATGATCCACCGGGAGATGGTCCTCTTGTGCACTGCTTTCCCCTTCTTAGCGCCCACGTAACCAACAAAGAGTTGGTCATCCACCCGGAACTGGCGTGTGCGATCCAAGTAGAATGAGAGCGCACGTTTTGGGTCCAGACGGTGGAGCCGCTCTTCCTCTTTAGAGGGATGCGGTGGCGGAAAGAAGGTTGGCAAGGTGATAGACTGCCCGATATGGAAGGCCGTGACAACCTTGGGCAGGAAAGATGGCTTGGTACGCAACACCACTTTGTCCGGATGGACAGAAAGGAAAGGTGGAGTACAAGAAAGGGCCTGGAACTCACTCACTCTCCTGGTAGAGATGATGCCAACCAGGAAAGCAGTCTTCGAAAGTAAGAAGGCGAAGAGGACAGTTGTGAAGAGGCTCAAAGGGAGCGCACATCAGAAACGTAAGAACCAGGTTCAAGTCCCACTCAGGCATCACAAACGGAACAGGAGGGAATGTGTGAGTGATGCCCTTTAGAAATCTATTTACAATAGGGGACTTGAACAAAGAAGGTTGATCAGGCAGGCTTAGAAAGGCTGAAAGGGCAGAAAGGTAGCCCTTGATAGTGCCCAGAGCAGAGCCCTGCTGGGCAAGAGAAAGAAGGAAGAGAAGAACTTCAGAAAGAGGGGCAGCAAGAGGATCCACAGCCTTTGCTGTGCACCATGCCACAAATCTGTTCCACCTGCTGGCGTATACCGACTTTGTGGAGGGGCGCCTGGCTGCCAGAATGACGTTACAGACTTCAGGAGGCAAGTCAAATGGCCTCAACTGTCGCCGCTCAATCTCCAAGCATGGAGGTGGAGACTGGACAGGTTCGGGTGGAGGACCGTCCCCTGCTGCTGCGACAGAAGGTCCTCCTGAAGAGGCAGACGAACCGGGGGATCGACTGACATACTGAGTAGCTCTGGATACCAGTACCTTCGTGCCCAGTCCGGAGCCACAAGGATGACTTGGGCCCGGTCGCACTTGATCTTCTTCAGCACTCTGGGCAGAAGTGGTATAGGCGGAAAGGCGTACAACAGACCGCAACTCCACTCGCGACGAAAAGCGTCTCCGAGCGAGTGCCGCCTTGGAAATTCCAACGCGCAGAACTTATGACATTGCGCGTTCTCTTCGGTGGCGAATAGATCTAACCAAGGCTCTCCCCATCGCTGAAAGAGGCCTTGCGCCACGTCCGAGTTCAGACGCCATTCGTGATCCATCGTGCACCGACGACTGAGCTCGTCCGCCCTGGCATTCAGAGAACCTGCCAGGTGTTGAGCCACCAGGGTCACGCCCTGGCGTTCCAGCCATTGTCAGAGGCGCAGAGCCTCCTGGCAAAGGGTCCACGACCCCACCCCGCCCTGTTTGTTGCAGTACCACATGGCGGCGGTGTTGTCCGTGAACACCTGCACTACACTCCCCCTGACAGAGGGGAGGAATGCCTTCAGCGCTAGACGAATCGCCCGTAACTGCAACAGGTTGATGTGGAGCCGGGCCTCCGCCGGAGACCAGAGGCCTCTGATCTCCGCCTCTCCCATGTGGCCACCCCATCCCTGGAGGGACGCGTCCGTCACAACTACGTGCTCCGGTTGGGGAAGGGAGAGGGATCTGCCGCTGACCCAATCGCGGTCCGTGAGCCACCACTGCAGCTGTCTCGCAGTGCCCTCCAAGATCAGGACGTGGTCAGATAGGTTGCCCTGATGCTGGGCCCACTGAAACTTCAGGTCCCACTGCAGAGCCCGCATTCGCCACCTGGCGTGATGCACCAGTAGGATGCTGGAGGCCATCAGCCCCAGAAGCCGCAGCGTCAACCTGACCGAGACCCGGGATAACGGCTGAAAGATGGGAATCAGAGCCTGAATATCCCGGACCCGCTGTTCGGGTGGATAAACCCGAAACCGCGCCGAGTCGAGAACCGCTCCGATGAAAAGGAGCTTCTGAGAGGGGCACAGGTGTGACTTCGGCACATTGATGGAGAACCCCTGCCGGTGCAGGAGGTCTGCCGTAGTCTGGAGGTGGCTGACGACTGTCTGGGGCGAGCCCGCCTTCAACAACCAGTCGTCGCGGTAGGGGAAGACTGAAACCCCTACCCTGCGCAGGTGAGCTGCGACCACCGCCATCACCTTTGTGAACACCCGTGGGGCGCTGGTAAGGCCGAAGGGGAGCACGGTATACTGAAAGTGCTCGTGGCCTACCGTGAACCGCAGGTAGCGCCGGTGGGCCGGCAGGACGGGGATGTGGAAATAAGCGTCCTGCAAGTCCAACGCTACCATCCAGTCTCCTGGGTCCAGGGCAGCAAGGACCTGAGCCAGTGTCAGCATCTTGAACTTCTCCTTTATTATTATTAAACCATTTTATAGCGCGCTCTGCTACTGAGGAGTATCCTGGCGCGGGGGAAAGAACAGCGAAACCACGTGCTTTAAGAAAAGGAATCTCAAGTAGCGCTGTTAAACAGATGAGTTTTTAGTTGTTTTTTGAAGACGGCTACATTGGGTGTGGAGCGCAATTGAAGAGGAAGGGCATTCCAAGCGCGCGCCACGACCACCGCAATCGACTGGCCGCCAAGCCTGGCACGCTTGAAACGGGGAAGGGATAATCGAAACAGAGTGGAAGATCTCAGAGTACGTGTGGGAATGTAGCTAACAAATCTTTTCCTCAGGTACTGGGGGCCTTGTTGGTGGATAGCACGAAACGCCAAAACTAGCGACTTAAACCGGATGCGCTGTGCAACCGGAAGCCAGTGTAGTAAGCGCAACTCCGCGCGGACACTCATCCATCTAGGAATGTTGAATAAAAGGCGGACTGTCGCGTTCTGGATGACTTGCAGGCGTTTTACCAGATAAGAAGGGATTCCGCTGAACAGGGCATTGGCATAGTCCAGCCTGGACAGTATAAGCGCACGCGCAACAGACTCCCTTGCCTCTCTAGGAAGCAGGGGAAAGAATTTGCGAAGCATTTTTAAGGTCGCAAAACAGGTGCCGGTAAGTGTTTTGATATGGTGTTCAAATCTCAAGTCCTCTCCGAACCAGATGCCCCAATTCTTGGCAGGTCTCCCCATCTCTTTAGGGCCTGGAATGTCAGGCGGCCATAGTGTTCTCATGAACGAGGGGGGAAAAGAGCCATAAAAGAGAACCTCAGATTTGTCCTCGTTGCACTTCAGCTGGGCCCTCGTCAGCCAACGAAATACAGCGGACAAACAAAGATGAACTGTAGAGGTATCGAGGTTGTCATCTGGCCAGGTAAACAGCAATTGGGTATCGTCTGCATACCCTATGATCTTAGCCCCGAACTGCTCAGCTAGATAAACCAAAGGTGTAATATAGGCGTTGAACAGTAAGGGGCTAAGGGTGGAACCTTGCGGGACACCTGTAAGCAGAGGCTCGGACTTGGAAGCGTAAGGGGGCAGCCAGACCTGCTGGGTCCTGTCAGACAAGAAGGAGGACAGCCAGTCTAACACAACCCCACCAATGCCTATATCCGCCAGCCGGCCGAGAAGAAGCTCATGGGGGACGGTATCGAACGCGGCAGAGAGGTCCAAAAGGATAAGGACCGCTCTGCCGCCTCCGTCTAGGCAGTCCCGGATGGCCTCGCTCATCTCCAGGAGGGCTGTCTCGGTGCTGTAAGCAGCCCTGAAGCCCGACTGGGCCGGGTGGAGGGCATTGGAAGTTTCGACGAATCTCTCTAGTTGTCGAAATGCCACCTTCTCACAAATCTTTGTGAGAGCCGGTAAGAGGGAGATTGGTCGGTAATTCCCGGGGACCGACCAGTCTAGACTAGGTTTCTTTAGGAGAGGCAGAAGCTTAGCCTGCTTCCACACAGTAGGGACCACGCCCGTCCTCAGGGAGAGGTTCACAATCTGCGTGATCTCAAAACAGACCAGATCCGCCACCTCCGAAAGTACCCGGGCAGGGCACGGGTCAGCAGGGGAACCAGATTTCAGGGACTGGATTAACGGGAGAGTAGTATCCTCCGAAATTTGCTCAAAGACCGTGAACCGCTGTTCCGGGCTAGGGCAAAAAGAGGGATAGGGTCCCTCTGTTGAGTGATCGGTGGAGAGGGCAGCTGCAAGGTCTTGCTGAATCCTCTTTATTTTATTGGTAAAAAAGGAAGACAGATCCTCACACCATTGCAACGAAGATGGATGAGAAACGGCCTCAGCGACAGGTGCCACAAAGCTTTTTACAATGGCAAAGATCTCTTTGCTACTGTTGTCTGCCTTGGCAATGCGCCCAGCATAATATTTTCCCTTCGCACCCTTAATGGCAATATAGTATTCTTTTTGAGCCAGCCGTAGAGTGGATTTAGCCTCAGGGCTATAGTCCCGTCTCCACGCTTGTTCAAGCTTTTTACATCCCAATTTTAGTTCCCTTAGTTCTGGGGAAAACCAAGGTTGGGAGGGGGTGCGTCTAGATCTCGTAAGCGTAGTCTGCCTAGTGGAGGCGGTAGCCGCCTGCTGTAGCCACTCATTAAATTCGCAAACCGCCTCGTCCAGAGGCAGTTCTGATTTAAGGCGAGTGTTATCCAGAGCCAATCTGAATGCGGGTATATTAATCTTTTGGGAGTGGCGAATAAAAGGTGGGGAACAGGGTTCCACAGTCTCCCAGTTGAATCTGACCAAATCATGGTCTGACCAGGTTGTTTTCTCAACAGCCACAGCCTGAATTGGGAAGTTGGAACATACCAGGTCAAGCAGATGGCCCCCCCTGTGCGTCGGGGCAGACACCCATTGCTTGAGTTGGGCAAGCTCCAAGATTTCACCGAGCCTATGGGCATCAGGTGAATCAGGGACATCCATATGAATATTCAGGTCCCCGACCAGTAGGAATCTAGGAAAACCCAGGGCCCGTGGGACCAGATACTCTTCCAGGGAGTCCAAAAAACGAGTAGCCAGACCCGGAGGTCTGTATATAAGAGAGCCTCCTAGGGTGAAGTGGGGAGAAGTTGTGATTGAAAAGTGGAGAACCTCACCCCCTATGTCCGAAACCGGCGGCTCAGAAGCGAAGCTCCACTCCTCCTTAAACACAACCGCAAGTCCACCGCCTCTACCCAGGGGACGGTCCGCTCTAGCGATCTTGAACCCTCTAGGGATCGCGAGCTCTACACTAGGTGCGGAGGTGCTGGTCAGCCATGTCTCCGTAAGGAACAGCACCTCCAGTTTATCATCCACCAATAGATCAAAGATTTCGGCGGCATGCCTAACTGCAGATCTGGCATTAATCAATCCCGCCCGAATGTTCGTGGCAGGAGCGTCACTGGCTAAGCGTGGAGGGGGGGAGGGTTGGAAGAAAAAACCACAAGAGGGGCATATAGGCATAAGACAATTCATGTCAGCACGTGTGCAGTGCCCGCTGTTGGCTGGGGGGGCAAGCCTCCACAGATCGTGGTGGGAATACCTGAGAATTGCAGATTTGCCCAAGCCCAAGGGTCGCCGAGTAGAATGGCTGGCCCTGGGCCCGTCCGAGGCACGGACGGGCACAGACGGGCCCTCCTTTGGCGCTCCTTCGGCGCGCAGACGGCGCGACCGCTGCGCGCTCTATGGTGTACCATTATTTATCGCCCAAGCCCCTCCCCGAGCTGGACCGCTAACTTCCGACCAGCCGGGTACCGGGCCTCACCAAAGATGGCGCCGCCCGACCTGACCCTCCACAACAAACGGCACAGATGAGCCGCGGTGGACCGGGGTTCAGGGGAACCGGGAAACAGTGCACAAGGTATTTAATCACACAACAAAGTTAAAATGAGCAAACAACACAATTCGTGATCAATTGAGTGTAGAGTAAAAATATTGGTTTTTAAAAATGCGCTAGTGAATCAGTGCTGCGGAGAGTAAGTAGGCAGAAGAGGAACCCTCGCAGTCTGCCCGTCTTTCCCCAGCGAGGTCTCTGAGTGCTGCCACCACCTAGATCAGTCGCGAGGAGGCCGAGCAATCAGGGTCTATTTAGCGCCCAAGCCCCTCCCCGAGCTGGACCGCTAACTTCCGACCAGCCGGGTACCGGGCCTCACCAAAGATGGCGCCGCCCGACCTGACCCTCCACAACAAACGGCACAGATGAGCCGCGGTGGACCGGGGTTCAGGGGAACCGGGAAACAGTGCACAAGGTATTTAATCACACAACAAAGTTAAAATGAGCAAACAACACAATTCGTGATCAATTGAGTGTAGAGTAAAAATATTGGTTTTTAAAAATGCGCTAGTGAATCAGTGCTGCGGAGAGTAAGTAGGCAGAAGAGGAACCCTCGCAGTCTGCCCGTCTTTCCCCAGCGAGGTCTCTGAGTGCTGCCACCACCTAGATCAGTCGCGAGGAGGCCGAGCAATCAGGGTCTATTTAGCGCCCAAGCCCCTCCCCGAGCTGGACCGCTAACTTCCGACCAGCCGGGTACCGGGCCTCACCAAAGATGGCGCCGCCCGACCTGACCCTCCACAACAAACGGCACAGATGAGCCGCGGTGGACCGGGGTTCAGGGGAACCGGGAAACAGTGCACAAGGTATTTATTCACACAACAAAGTTAAAATGAGCAAACAACACAATTCGTGATCAATTGAGTGTAGAGTAAAAATATTGGTTTTTAAAAATGCGCTAGTGAATCAGTGCTGCGGAGAGTAAGTAGGCAGAAGAGGAACCCTCGCAGTCTGCCCGTCTTTCCCCAGCGAGGTCTCCTGGGTCCAGGGCAGCAAGGACCTGAGCCAGTGTCAGCATCTTGAACTTCTCCTTCCGGAGAAAGCCGTTGACGTTCCTTAGGTCCAAAATAGGGCGCAGGCCCCCTTTGCCCTTCTTGGGTACCAGAAAGTAGTGGGAGTAGCAACCACACCCTACTTCTGGCCCAGGAACGCGCTCGATGGCCCCCTTGGCCAAGAGGGCCGTAACTTCCTCCTGCAGAAGTCGCAAATGATCCCCCGATACAAGGTGGTTCTGCGGTGGCATGGCTGGAGGAGTCGCCTCGAAGGGGAGGGAGTAGCCCCTTCGGACGATCTGCAGCACCCACCTGTCCGAAGTGACGGTGCGCCAGTGGAGGTGGTGATGGCGAATCCTGCCCCCCACTGGCGTCACATGGGCCTGAAAGCACGGACTAGGAGGGTTTTGAGGCGGATGCTGCGGGGGAAGGTGTGGACTGACCTCGCCGTTGTCCCCGACCGCCGGGACGGCGGTTCCCACGGCCGCCACCGCGTTGGGTATTACCCTGCGGAGCGTGGCTGGCAGCTGGGAGCGTGTGGGTACACCCCTTCCGTGGCCACGAAAGGAATGATAAGCAGCCGATTGCTGGCGCGGGGCCGAGAGGCCCAAGGACTTGGCCGTAGCCCTGGAGTCCTTAAAGCGCTCAAGCGCATGGTCTGCTTTGTCGCCAAAGAGGCGATGGCCATCAAACTGCATGTCCATCAGAGTGTTTTGGACATCGGCCGAAAAGTTGGCGGACCGCAACCAGGCGTGGCGTCTGACCGCCACCGTCGTTGCCATCGCTCTACCCAGTGAGTCGGTGGTATCCAGCCCACATCGTATAGAATATTTGGCTGCATCCCGGCCTTCCACAAGGGCTTGGCCGAGTTTGGCCCGTACCTCCAACGGACACTCTGGCAGCACTTCCGCGACCGTATCCCACAGAGAGTGGGTGTAGCGGCCCAAGAGGCATGTGGTGTTAGAAGACCGCAGTCCTAGACTAAGGGACGAGAAGATCTTTTCGCCGTACTGCTCGTACCTCTTGGATTCCCTGTCCGGCGGTGCCGACGGGAATGCGGTCTGGGAATTGGAGGCCTGGATGACCAGGCTCTCGGGGGTAGGGAGGGTGGACAGGAAACATGGGTCGCCCGGGGCGGGGCGGTGGCGTCTGGCCACGTTCCTATCTACGGGCGAACCCGTAGCGGGCTTGGACCAAGTGCCCAGAAGAACGTCGGTCAAGGCCTCATTAAAGGGCAGCAGAGGCTCAGGCGAGCTTGACTGCGGTTTAAGGACCTCAGTGAGGAGATTAGTCCTCACGGCCGCGACGGGGAGCTCAAGGCCCAAGGCCTTGGCAGCCCTCATCAACACCACACTGTAGGTTGCCCCCTCCTCCGAAGCCACGGTAGGAGGGGAGACAAAACCAGTGTCTGGAGACGTGTCCAGGCCACTGGCCTCCCCAAGGTCTCCTGCCCAGTCCTCATGAGACTGACAGTCTCTGTTCAGAGGGTCCTCAGACCCCTCCCAATCCTCTTCAGCACCCATCTCCTGAAACTCAGGGTTCTCAACTAATGGGGCCTGTTCATAGAAGTGAAACTCCCCAAACGAAGTCTGGAGCGGCGCACATCGGGGCCGTCCCGACGGATGAACAGGAATGAAGGAGGCATCGGGGACGGCGCCGCCCGAGGACGGTGCCGGAGGCGACACCTGATGGTCCGACGCCGGGGAGGTCGTAAGGTCCACCGGCGACGATCCAGATCCCGAAGAAGGCCGAGGTGGGTCCCGCGGCGCCGGGCCCGAAGGCGCCGCGGAGCCCGTCGGAGGAGAGAGTTTCCTCATGGCCATGAGGAAGCGCTCGATCTCCTCCGGCGTCGCGTCTAGCCCAGGGACCATAGGGTGTGGAGCTGGACGCGGCGCCCGCGACTGACGGAGCCGCGTGGGTGGTGTCACCCGAACCCCCAGCCGCATCGCGCGAGCGTCGGGGGGAATACGAAGAGCGATGACGCCGCTTGGACTTCTTGTGCTTCTTACCCGACGACGACTTTGACCCGGAGGAGTGCGGCCTACTCTCGGAGCTGTGGTGGCTCCGAGCCCGCGACCTGTCCCTCGACCTCCCGTGGGACCGAGACCTCTCGCGGCGCGGGACCGACTGAAGGAGTTCGAGTCGCCTGCGGGACCGCTCCCGTCTGGCTTTCGAAGAGAGGGCCCGGCAGTCGGAGCAGGCCTTGTCGTCGTGATCGATGCCTTTATAAGTTAAACACAGGTGGTGGGGATCCGTGACCGACATCAGGCGGTCGCAATCCTCGCAGTGCTTAAAGCCAGGCATCCCTACGGCACCAATCGGAGTCGAAAGACTTCGAGAAATGATCAAAAACGATCAAAAAAGTTAGTCAAAAATTGACTAGGGTTACGGCTTTTTCCAGATCTGCGCTTGCTGGCGCGGAAAAAAGAAGAACTGACGTCGTACGCGGAGGCGGCGTCTAAGTACTCCGACGACGTCATCACGGCGCCCACGACGCCGACGACGGACGCGGAGCCGCAGACGACGCCTACCGACGCGCAAGGGTACTGCTACGCAAAAATTTCCGGATCCAGTCTGACGCCTGGGGATTTTCTAAGGTAAGGAATCTAATACTAACGTGTCTCTTTCAGATGCTTTAGCCGTGTCTAGCCCAGATTGGATTACTTGACATGCAGCATCCTGAGCATCAGTCCGCAGTTCAGATAAATGCCTTTGGACCTCTGTAAACAATTTTGGAACCTCCTTTGCTGTATCGATGAGTGTGTGAATGTAACGTCCCAAGAGACATGTGGCACTCGTAGATTTCAAGGCCATACTCCCCGATGAAATAACCTGTTTGGCCGACTGCTCCATTGCTCCATTCCCTATCAGCAGGCGTGGATGGAAAAGAGCCTGCTGATACTAGACTCTCTGGTGAAGGATGGGAGGAAAGAAAAGCTGGATCCCCAGGAGCTACTTTGTAACCTCTAGCCACAGTCCTGGAAACTGCAGGGGAGAACATTGGCTTCTGCCAAACATCCAAAATAGGCTCTGTTAAAGCCTCATTCTAGAGCAGCAATGGTTCTGACGCAGAAGTTGATGAATGGAGAACCTCTGTGAGGTTGTTGGATTTCAATTCTGCTGTGGGAAGGGGCAACTCTAAAAGGTCCGCAGCTTTTAGAATTACAGCACGATATCAAGCCACTTCAGGTGTCAAGCCCTTAGGTGACGTCAATTCTCACTCAGGGGTAATATCCAGACCACTAGCCTCTTGTAACCTCTCAAAATCAGGGTCAAGGCCAACTAACTCTCCTTCAGCACATTCATGCTCCTCTTGATATTACTCTTCCTCCAACAGCCTTTGAGCCTCTCTTTGAGCCCTCATCTTCGATATCGGCGCCGGTGACTTTGGAACAGGCGTCGTAGGAGGATCCACAGGAACAGGGTTCGGAGTCGGCTGAGGTCGAACAGGTGCCAATTCGGATCAGGACGGAGCCAAAGAAGAACCATACAATGGAACACGACCCACTGGAAACCACCGGCGTCAGTAACCTTGGCGCCGGTGGAGGCCAACTTCATGGTGCCACAGGCATAAAGGCCATGAATGGTGCCTGGGGAAAATGCTCCCAGAGAGCAAGCTAACAAACCCATGGGGCCAGCAGATGCTCCAGTAGGATTCGCAGCCCTTGTGAAAATGCTAAACATAGCATTTAAAAAATGCGATAGATCTGATCCCGGAGTGGGGAATACAGGATATGCTTGATGCAGAATAAAGGGCTTTGGAGCTGTACATGGATGCACCAAATTAGGCTCTGAATGTAGAGTAGGTGCTCTTGGCGCTGGAGCTGTAGTAGCAGACCTCGGCACTGGAGTAACATTCCTCAGAGTTGGAGTAGTAACAGCCCTAAGTGCCAGGGAACGAGAAACCCTTGGTGAAGGAGTTGGAGAGATCTAATTCTTGCGATGACGCCTAGGACTCTGAGACACCGAGTACATAGTTGCGTCCTTTGAAGAACGACGCAGAGAACCACAGCGCCACTTCTTCTTGTGTTTCTTGGAGGACCGGGTACGCGATCTCCTACGACCCTCCTTCTGTCTTTTTGCTTTGGCCATGAACAACTTGGCCTCCCTTTCCTTCAGGGCCTCCGGGTTCATCAGCTTACACGAAGTGCATGTCCCGACGTCGTGATCCGAGAACAGGCACCACAAATGATCTTCGTGCGGGTCAGTGATGGACATCAGACCCTAGCATTCCTTGCACGGCTTAAATCTCGACTTCCTCGGAGTAGTCATCTTCAATGGCTACAAAGTCATAGTAACAATAAAAACTTCCAGAAATGGAGAGCCTGGGGAAAAAATCGTTACGTGTCGATGGCACGTAAAAAAGGGGACCAACGTCAACACGCTGACGAGGTCTTCTTATGGCTCTGATGACGTCACACGGAGTCGCGTGCAGAGCCGTTCCAATGTGACGTTCTCGTCTAGGTAGGGGAGCTGAGGAGAAAAGTTTCAATGGAATGATGCGCATTGGGATAATTCATAAGGTGAGGAATCAGGCAGATTTATTTATCAGAATACTATCTACTCTATGGGACATCTTCGGCCAGTGTCAATGTCTAGAATAACTTCCCATATTTGTGCCAAAAAACGTAATGCTCAATTCATGAAAAAATTATTTGTTCTCATTTAATGTAAACAAAGGAAGACATTTAACCAGTCAATGCTCTGGCAAAGGAGGACTTCTCACCTTTACTCTCAACCTCATTTCGCGTATTGAGCTTTACCATAGACCCTACCCTCTCTTTAATCAACTACGTATGGAAACTTCTGCCACTCACTAAAAAAAATCAAGGATTTAACTTCTCTAGACCACAAGAAAATGGCTATGCAAGCTCGATCACCTTCAGGCTAGATTTCACACATGCTGCTTTAGTAGGTGGGCAACAAGTCTCACTCACTGTGCCCAAAGCAAAAGTTATAACAAAATAAAGAAATGTAATAACATTGCACTAACTCTATGCAACATGCACTGGATACCTATTCCAGCAGGAATTCATTTCAAATTGTGTTATGTCACTTAAAAAGCCTTGCATCTGGTGGAGAAACCCACTGAGTTAACAAACCAACTTTCTATTTCAGGCAATCTTAGATCTCTCTGAAGTCAATTTCATGATGGTCAGGAAATATCTGAAAACTCAACTTTCCACACTACCCAACCTAGGATTGAGCTGTTCTCTGACTTAATTAGAATCATCTTTTAACAGTGGTCTACTCATTTACCATGTGGGTTTTCTATCAGTGCTTTAAGAACTATCTCTGTTTTGACAAGATTATGTATCTGCTGTAGTGTACTTTTCGAATAAGTTCTTATTGCAAATTGATTCATTTTTGGGTGACCACCCAGTTTTTAATTTTTCTTTGAACTCACCTGATGGTAATCGTGAACCCCATAACACTGGGACACTGCTATCCAGTGACCATTGCATGTGCTCTGACCCCTAAAGCATGTTGAAATTGGCTTAAAACTAGACTGGCATATTTAACTTTCTTATAAGGCCACAGTATGTGATGCAAAAGTAAACCCATGCCATGGACAGTTAAATGTCATTGGCAGACTGCAGCACCTTTTGTGCCTTCCACTACAGTGGCAGTGAAAACATGGCTTAAGGCCTACCCTGGGTAGCCAGACAGCAGCAACTTGAACCCTACCACACAGACCTGTCAAAATCCCTTCTGAGAGGTATGAAAACTTCCTTTTAAATATTAAGTAGGCCACCAATAATTGCACCTTGCACCCACAAGTATGGTGCATGTTATTTAATAGTGGACCCTGCCTGACAAACATGCATGTCCCCCCTATATTTCTGGGTGGGAATACACGTTCTGCACAGGGAGAGAAGAATTGTGCCCATCTTGTATTTTGGGAAAACAGTGCACTGTGGGACTGCTTGCAGTAGGGTGAACAGGAACTCCTACAAAAGAGGGAAGGGTTGCCACTGAGAACTTTTACCCCATAGGGCAGGAAGGAGCCAGGAGACACCTGCACTCAATTAGTGCTGCAATACAATTGTGGCAGCCGCCTCCGAACACTTGCTGGGCTGCACCTACTGTTTGAGACCCGTGAGGACACCTGAAGGGGTGGACCTGCTCCCACTTCTACCAGGACAAAGTGGACTCCAAGGGTCAGTTGACTGACCACCTGTGTGGTTTCACAGGGACACAACAAGCTGAAAGTGGCCATTTCCATGAAGTGCCAGGTAACCAGTTGCAATCGGACCTGGGCTGGATCCTACAGTTGGCCTCTGACTGACACCCTGAGGGTTTCTTAGGGCCTCTGCTAAGGTCCTGGGGCCTTGGAAGTTTACGTCCTTGCTTGTTTGGACACCAGAAGAAAGTTTGGTAACTTTTCTAAACATTTCATAGAGAGCTCCAGAAGAACCTGCCAGAAAAAGTATCCAGCCGGCAGTTCCACAGCATCAGATTAGATTTCACCTTCTTCTCGCTCAGAGATTCCTGTACCTCTGAAAAACACGACCAAGTACCATTCTGTGTTATGACAAATTTCAATGTTTTTCCTTCAGCAAAGAGACAGTCATTTCTGAAGTGGTACTTAAAAACTATTTTGAAGCTTTGGACACAGAGACCAATCCAACCGGTTCTGAGTAACCACAGAGGAGGTAATAGCTCATTACAGTCACCACATTTCTGGGTGGGCACACAGGCTTTGCAAAAGGGTAGAAGGGTTTCCTCAACTTAGATGCTAAGAATGAGGAGCACTGTGGGAATGTTTGCAGCAGGGGAACCCGGAATGTCTGAAAAAGTGAGTAGGGTTTACCCCATTGGCTCAGGAGTCCCCAGGAATCTTCCTGACCCGTTGGCTGGTGAACTCTACAAAGCTGGACCCTCACCTAGCCTTACTCTGAACACTTTCTAGACCTGCAGAAAAACAGAAGAGGACTGGGTCTGCTGTGTATGACATTAAAGGAACTCTGAAGGACTGGACCTGCTCTACCTTGTACCCAGGGTAAAGAAGTGGTGTAGTGTAGTTCCTATATTCCCAATAGACTCTGCGCATTGGAATAATATATCCTTTAGATTAGACGTAGGACTGAGGTCTACTACGTCTCTATTGAATATACTAGACTTAATTGTGAGTGCCAGCTAGCTCAGAGGTCACTAGAAACTTTCTCAAATTCACAAGAAGGGATTAGTTTCTGACAACCGCATAAACATGACAACTTAGTTTCCCCAAGATAAAACTGATCATCAGAGTCGTGGAAACAATAGATATATATTTCACGCAGTCAATCGTGCATGCTTGGTTTCACCAGAGTTGCAGAGAAATAGATAGACAGGTGTTTTCAATAAAAGGATTTATTGAACAGTCTTCTTTCTCAAGCATAAGAAATGAACTGCTACAATCGTAAAACTGGTTGTAAAATATAACGCATACAGTATAAAAAGTAGAACAAAATAATACTGAAGAGCATTGTATGGTTCCTAAACCATAGAAAAATACATACCTAAATAACAGAGGCTAAAAGTACTCAACTGGTGCTTCTAAAATACGCCTACCCCGGTGTACCTAAGCTTAGTACGAGGGAAGAAGTAAGTGAGGTGTAGCATAAATGTAGTATTCTTTTGCCAAGAATCTGTCCAAGATTTCTCTTAGGGTCTAATCAGCTCCGTACCTTAGTTTAGAATGGAGAAGGTCAGTCTCGGGACTCGATTTCCTAACAACCCGCAAGGGTAGCTTGGAAACACTGGAGCTGGATTTCTCGGCAGGAGAAAAGACGGCATCTCTCTCAGTGCGTCTGCTGGAGGGTCGGCTTCCTTCGGCACTTGCTGTAGCAGGATGCGTCGGGCAAGTAGATAGTCGAACTGCTCTAAACCACCGTGTGTTTGCTAAGACAAGTGTGGGCATATTTATACCTCGAAGTTGCTGAGTTTGACGTAAAGGTGGACATAATAACGTCATCAAAGAGTCTCAGTTCTTTGAAAACTCCATGAGTTCTTGGGCAAGTCAGTTCTCGAGCAAGGGAAAGTCTCTAGCTGCTGAAGCGGAGTTTTCCAAGAAATCGTTGTAGATTCTCTGAACTAGTGGAAGTAGCCCTGCCGTATTTGGACTGTATGAGCTTTGCCTAAATATGGTTATGATTTCTATGCCTATATAAGGATATGGTGATTTATACCTATATAGGGGCATGAATCAGGAAAATTACAATAGGGTCCTAAAGAACAAGTTACTTACCTTCGGTAAACGCTTTTTCTGGTGGATACATTATCTGCCTTTGGATTCCTCACCTTGTGAATATCCCCCTGCGTCAGCAACGTTTGGAAAATTATTTTGTAGCACGCCGGCGTGGACGTCATAGGAGCACGGCATCGCGCGCGACTCTGACTGACGTCACTGACTCCTTATTAGGACGACGTCGGCGTGATGACATCAGTTCCGCCCTTTTTCCCGTGCCTTCGAGGAACCCGGACGGACCAATGACAGTAGATATATACATATGCAGTGTACACAGTACATAATATCCAAAGTTACACACATAGTGTGTAGACAATGTATGAAAAACACAATACATATACACACATATATATATATATATACACATATAAATACATTTAAATATGGTCATGAACTCAGGTATAGAAGAGTGGACAACGGGGAGGCGGGTGGGCATGTGAGGAATCCACAGGCAGATACTGTATCCACCAGAAAAAGCATTACCGAAGGTAAGTAACTTGTTCTTCTGATGGATACATCTGCCAGTGGACTCCTCACCTTGTGAATAGAGTCCTACAGCAGTCCCCACTCTCGGAGGAGGGTGTCCACTCTACTATACCAGAAAATCCTGGAGGACAGAACGTGCAAAGTGGCCGTCCCTCCTCACTTCGGAATCTAAGCAGTAATGCTTCGCGAAAGTGTGGAGGGAAGCCCAAGTCCCAGCTCTACAAATGTCCTCTACAGGTACACCCCTAGACAATGCAGATGTAGAAGACTTTGCTCTAGTGGAGTGAGCTCTTATACCCTCTGGAGGCTCCTTACCTGCCAGGGAGTAGCAGATCTTGATGCATAGTATGATCCATCTCGAAAGTGTGCGCTTGTGCACAGCTCTTCCTCTTCTGCAGCCAGCAAATCCAACAAAGAGCTGGTCATCCACTCGATAGTCTCTTGTCCTATCAAGATGAAAGCTCACAGCCCTTTAAGGGCCCGGGCGGTGAAGTCTCTCCTCCTCCTTGGAAGGGTGAGGGGGAGGATAGAAGGTAGGTAGGGTAATGGACTGTCCTAGATGGAAGGGAGTTACCACCTTAGGCAGAAAAGCAGCCCTGGTCCTAAGAAACATTCGTTCAGCATGAATGGTCAAAATGGGGGTTTTGAACTAAGAGCTTGAAGCTCACTTACCCTCCTTGCCGAGGTAATTGCAACCAAGAAGACCGTCTTAAAAGATAAAAGTCTCATGGGACACTTGTGCAAAGGTTCGAAAGGAGAACCCATCAGAAAAGTAAGCACAAGATTCAAGTCCCCTTGAGGCACAATAAAAGGAGAAGGAGGACATTTATTTGTAAGACCCTTCAGAAACCTTAGAACCACAGGAGATTTAAATAAGGACGGCTGATCTGGCAGGCAGATAAAAGCCGCCAAGGCTGAAAGATAACCTTTGACCGTAGCCACAGCAAACCCTTGCTGAGCCAAAGTAAGTGCAAACTGAAGAATATCAGACAACCGAGCCCTCAAAGGATCAACGGACTTCTCCCCACACCAAGTAACAAATTTAGACCATCTATAAGAATAGATAGATTTGGTGGAATCACTCCTGGCTGATAGAATGACATCCACCACGTCATCTGGGAGAGAAAAGGAATTCAGGTTGCCCTATTCAATCGCCAGTCATGAAGGTGTAAGGTCTGGAGGTGGGGGTGTAGAACCTGCCCCTCCATCTGAGAGAGGAGGTCTGCCCTGAGAGGGAGACGGAGCGGCGGATACAAGGAGAGGTGGAGCAGATCTGTGTACCACACCCTTTTTGGCCAATCCGGGGCGATCAAAATAACTTGGGCCCGGTCTTGGCGAATCTTCCTCAGAACCCGAGGAATCAAGGGTATGGGAGGAAACGCGTAAAGGAGTTGTGAGTCCCAACTCAACTGAAACGCATCCCCCAAGGCTCCCTGCATCGGAAACTGGAGACTGCAGAATGACGGGCAGTGAGCATTCTCGTGAGTGGCAAACAGGTCCACCCGAGGAGCTCCCCACGTCCGAAAGACATGACGAACTACCTCTGGATGAAGCCTCCCCTCATGGTTGGCTGAGAACTGCCGACAGACTGTCTGCATGCACGTTCAGAACTCCGGCCAGATGATTTGCCATCAGACAAATCTGATGATCCTGAACCCAGGACCAGAGACGCAGAGCCTCTCTGCAGAGACACTGCGACCCTACTCCTCCCTGCTTGTTGACATACCACATCGCGGTGGTGCTGTCCGTCAGGACCTGAACCGACCGCCCGCGAAGGGAGGAAGGCCTTGAGCGCTAGACGTATCGCCCGCAACTCTAGAAGGTTGATGTGAAGCAACCTTTCCTCTGGAGACCAAAGACGCTTGATCTCCAGATCCCCCAGATGAGCACCCCACCCTAGAGTGGATGCATCCGTTATCACTGTGGCCACCGATGGAGGTAGTTGGACGGGCTTTCCTTGAGACAGATTGCCCTCCACGCTCCACCAAGACAGATCCACTGCAGTTTCTCTGGAGATCCTGATCGACTCCCTGAGATATCCGTTGTGTGGATACCACTGCCTGCGGAGGCACCACTGGAGTGCCCTCATGTGCCAGCGTGCATGGTTGACCAGCAGAATGCAGGAAGCCATCATACCGAGCAGACTAAGGACCTTCAAGACTGGAACGACTGCTCCATTGTGAAATAAAGGAATCATTTCCTGTATGTCGCGAATCCGTTGTGGAGGAGGGAATGCCAGACATACAGCTGTATCCAGTACCGCACTAATGAACAGGTTGTGCTGGGAGGGCACCAGGTGAGATTTGGGTACATTTATCGAAAAACCCAACCTGTACAACAACTGAGTTGTGATTTGCAGATGATGGAGCACTTTCTCTGGAGATTCCGCCTTGATTAGCCAATCGTCCAGATAAGGGAATACTGTAATTCCTGACCTTCTGAGATGTGCCGCCACCACAGCCATCACCTTGGTTAAGACTCGAGGCGCAGTAGTAAGACCAAAAGGAAGGACCACAAACTGGTAATGCTGCGATCCCACCGTAAAACGGAGATACTTCCTGTGCGACTTCTGGATTGGGATGTGAAAATATGCATCCTGCAAGTCGATCAACACCATCCAGTCTTCTTCCAGCTGCGCTTGAAGAACCTGCGCAAGGGTGAGCATCTTGAACTTCTACTGCTTCAGGTAAAGGTTCAAGATCCTGAGATCCAGGATTAGAGTAAATCTGCCATCCTTCTTGGGGATCAGGAAATACCGGGAGTAGCATCCCTGATCCCTTTCTTGCTCCGGAACCACCTCTATCGCACCCTTTCTCAACAATGCCAGGACTTCCTCCTGCAGAAGTAGCAGGTGGTCCTCCGAGCAAAAACCTTGGCAAGGAGGGTAATTCGGAGGGAATTCCCGAAAGTGAAGTGCATACCCATTCTCCATGAGATTGAGAACCCAAAGGTCCGACGTGACCGATTCCCAATCCCGTAGAAAATAGGTAAGCCAACCCCCCTACAGGACCCGCATGATCCGGAATGGCGGATCTAGGGCTGCTTTGCTGTAGTAGGAGGGGGGTGGGTAGAGGAAGAGGAAGAGGAGGAGGAGACCTGACGTCCGAGGACGACCTCTTTGTTTTCCCCTGTAAGATTTATACAACAGATTTTGTTGCTGCTGCTGTTGCTGTGATTGCTTGTAGGGACGAAAAGAAGATCTTCCAAAGCCCCTATATCTTTTGCCCACAGATCCTCTATTTTGCAAACCTAAAGACCTGGCTGTAGCCCTGCTGTCCTTGAACCTCTCCAATGCAGCATCAGCTTTTTTTACCGAAAAGGCCTGAGCCATCAAAGGGCAAATCTATTAAAGCAGCCTGAACATCCTCAGAGAACTCAGAAGTCTTCAGCCAGGCAGCTCTTCTGGTGGCAATCGAAGACCCCATGACTCTAGCCACCGAATTCGCTGTGTCCATACCACTCTGTATGACCTGCGGAGCAGCAGCCTGCGTGTCAGAAACCACTTCATTAAAATTCTTTCTGTCCTCCTCAGGAAGCTTAGGAGACAGCTGTTTAACAGTATCCATCAAAGCATGGATATATCGACCCAGCAAACAAGTGGCATTTGTAGATTTTAGGGCCATACTGCCTGACGAAAACACTTTTTTTACATTTTGGTCCTGCTTTTTGGAATCCTTATCACCAGGTACCTGGGGAAAAGCACCTGCAGATCTTTTAGAGAAGGCAACTTGGTCTACCAAACTCTCTGGCAAGGGATGAGTAGATAAAAATTCAGGGTAGCCAGGAGCCACTCTATAACGCCTTGCAACGGCCTTAGAAACTGCAGGAGCCGTAAGTGGTCTATTCCATACCTCCAAGATGGGATCCGTTAGAGCCTCAGTAAAAGGAAGTATAGGCTCAATCACAGATGAAGGAGAATGGAGGACTTCAGTCAGAATGTTTGACTTATACTCAATAGGTGGCAAAGTCAAATTCAACAGATCTGCAGCATTTTTAATTACCACATGGTAGGGAGCCACATCTTAAGCAGGAGCATCAGACACTGTGGCCAACTCCCAATCACGAGACAGTTCCAGACCACTTGCATCTCGTAGATCATCAAAATAATCCTCCTGATCTTGAAGCTCACATTCTTCAATTTCAGCTTCCCCATAACTCTTCTCCTCCAAAAGGCACTGCGCTTTACGCCTCGACCACTCCTTTCAAATCGATGTCGTCGGATCCGGTATCGACTCCGAAGGAGCCGGAGTCGAATGTGGAGCTGGAGCCGGCGTCGAACGTGGAGCTGGAGCCGGAGTCGAACGTGGAGCTGGAGCCGGAGTCGAACGTGGAGCTGGAGCCGGTGTCGAACGTGGAGCTGGAGCCGGCGTCGAACATGGAGCTGGAGCCGGCGTCGAACATGGAGCTGGAGCCGAGCTTTGAGTTTGATCTAAAGGTCGTTCCGGAGCCGGTGAAGCCGTAAACGGTGTTGATGACTTCGGCGGCGCCGAGAGATGCCCAGTTGGAGCCCGAGCTGGCATAAACGGCAAGAACGGCGCCAGAGCATAGGCTTGGGGAACCCCCAAATTGTATGCCAACTGACCCATGGGACCAGCTGGTACTCCAGAGGGGTACATGGCTCTCGCATAAACACCATACATGGCGTTTAAAAAATGCGAAGGGTCCTGTCCTGGACCCGGAGAAGGAGGGTACGAACCCACCGGCTGCTCCTGAGGAGGCTGCACCGGAATCGACTCCTCGTGTTTCTCGGCTTGGTGAACCGGAGTCGTCGAACCCTGAGCAACAGGAACTTCTTCTTCTTCCTCATGTCCTGAAGACTGAGACGGATCCAGAGACGGAATCAACACCGGAGTCGGTGAATGCTCCCGTGACTCCAAAGGCAAGGCCTCACCTACAGGATTCTGAACTGGAGAGGGAGATACCATGTCCTTACGATGCCTTCTAGAAGACTACTTCGTTTTCAAATCCGACTCCTTACCGGAATGGTGCCTTGAACTATGCTTCCTTCTCTTATGCTTTTTCTTAGATGATCTGGAAGCATGTCCTGAAGTCGACTTCGAAGCCGACCTCAACCGGGACCTCGACTTCGGGTGTCTCGATCTCGACCTCAAACTCTTCCTGGCATATTTACCCTTAAATTTGGCAACAAGAAGTTATGCCTCACGTTCCCGAAGAGCCTTTGGGTTCATCTTCAAACAGGATCGACAACCCTGGACGTCGTGATCCGAACCCAGATACCATAGACAGTCACCATGCAGATCTGTAATGGACATCATCTTTCCGCATGAATCACACAGCTTAAAGGCAGTCTTCTTCGACGACATCACGACAGAAGACAGCAACACCGAAGAGATACAGAAAACTCACAATAGTAACAAAGTTACTATCAACTCAACAGAAGATCCCTCGAAACCGTTAGCGTCGACGACGCGGAAAAAAGGGAACTGATGTCATCACGCCGACGTAGGCCTAAAAGGAGTCGGTGACGTCAGTCGGCGTCGCGCGCGACGTTGTGCTCCTATGACGTCCTCCACGCTGGCGTGCTACAAAAGAATTTTCCGAACATTGCTGACGCAAGGGGATATTCACAAGGTGAGAGAAATGATACATAACACCCACTCATCGTTATCATGTTCATCTAAGTTCAAGCACTAAAACTAATAATCTAGAGCACGTGTTTACAACCCCCAAAAAACCATATAAAATGCATTTGAAATGGTTGTACACGGAAAAAATTAGCATTTTGTACAGTACACATTTAAAGGCAATGATTTCATTGTAAGCATATGATATGATATAATGCTAACCGAATGAATCACGAAATCTACATTTATAAAATGGCTCTAGATACAGAAAAAAGGTCGAGACCATCCCATAACAGAATATATAAGCTAGTCTGATTTGTGTACTGGGTCAATATTGTTTCTAGGAAGTGGTTAAAGAATTCTTGTTCTCTAAGAATAGTTATACTTTAAGCAGATTACTTTGTGCCAAAGTTGAGTCTGTTTTGGAAAAAAGTCAAATAAATCTTTAGTGGAAGTAGATTTTCAAACTTTGGAAGCTTTTGTTTTGAAAAAGTGAAGGTCTAATTTCAGAGTTCCAAAAGAACGCTGTGTGATAATTTCAAAAGTTATTCTCGGTATCAGGAGAAAACATTAAGTCATCAAGGCTGGCAAAGAAATCATCTACCACAGTAGGTGAAAGTTCGACCACTTCATTAAGAAGGCCAATTGTGCACAGATGTGAAGCATCGCCATCAGCGTCAGCCGCGTTAGCAATGTTCATAGCAGATGGTACCTGTTGGTCCGCGTATCTCACCTCCAGTCGGATTTGCCGGTGAGATCTCAATGAATGCCGTCATCAGGATTGGTAGCCGCTGGGGGCAACACAACACATGAGCCGTTACCGGACGCAGTAATGCGTCAGCATCCGTTGGCATAACAGATGGTAGTGCTAGACAGATATCCAACACGCATTCCTCTCCACAAAGCAGGCATCGTAGAACAGGTAAGATGCAATCTTGCCAGATTGGTCTGAATGACAGGAACCATGTGGTATTCAGATCTCTCAAACGAGCCAAGCCAAGGATCTGTGTTATGCGTTCACGATAACTCATGGCCTGGAGCGCATCCTCCATGGTGACTTGGGTATCGCTGGTGGCCGGATTTGCCATAACGGAGCAGGAGGAATAAAAATAAGATCCCTGCTACGAGTCCCAAAATGAGAGGCGGGCCGCCGAACACAGAGTGTACGAAATTAGGAAAAATGCCCAGGACTGCTTCAAAGGCTGCTAACAGTCCCGAAGAAATCATCTTAAATACATGTGCAATACCGCTGGTATCAGACATGTTAAAGATACGACCTAACATTTCTGCGAAATGTATTGGGCAGTTTGTTGATAATAATACATGTATCTCTGCAGAAGTCCTTGCAACTTGCAGATCATACGTCTCTCTGGACGAGGTAAGTGGCACAGTTTTTTTGTAAAAGAATGGCTTTCATTCTGCTTAAAGTATCAATTTGTATAAAAGAGATGTTCAGTGAAGGCCATAGCGGCGACTCCCCGTCTGTCTTAGTTTTAGGAAACAATACTTGCATACAACAAGTGACCCTGGTAGACACACTTATGAGATAGCCTATTCCAGGCCTCATTCCCCAACAGCTGTGATCATTTAACATAATGTAGCTACCATTGGAAAGCTGGCTGAAAATTGGACCTATCACCGCTGTGGGCGAACCTTGCAGGGGGCAAGAAAGGGTATTGGAAGAACCTTCGCAGGCTCCGTGTAAATTAATACATTGATACAATACTGTACCGCTTAGTGAGTTTTCACAATTTTTACCACTAAGAAATACCTCCTTTTCCCCACTCCAACATTTGTGTGTGTACGGTAAATCCCAGGTCGACTTAATGTATTCTTTACCCAACCTTTCATACAGGCCTGCTGGTATGTGTTTTAAGCAATATTGAAACTGGAAAGTCGTCACTGGTATTGTGATGGTGCCATGTATTATCCATTCAACTGATGGTTTCTCAGAAACGGGCAATAATAATCTCTCCAGTGTTTCTATGCTCAGCACAGTATATTCTGCTCCCCTTTGTGCCAACGAGATTTGTTTATCTGTAAGGTTAAACACAGTAAACAATGACGTAGTGTTGATTAAACGCCAAGGCACATAGCCAGAACGAAGGTTTTCTAACGTCCAGCCTAACCGCATTATAGAACGTAATTGAGACTGGCCATGTTGTAACATTAGCAAGTCCTGTTCCATTAGGTCTATGGCAGAGGATACAATGCTGTCCAAAGAATATATTCTGGACG
This sequence comes from Lissotriton helveticus, assembly GCF_964261635.1. Taxonomy (NCBI): domain Eukaryota; kingdom Metazoa; phylum Chordata; class Amphibia; order Caudata; family Salamandridae; genus Lissotriton; species Lissotriton helveticus. Next base: position 606,304,217 of record NC_136072.1, on the reverse strand, counting down.
ACAGAGTTGTTAACCCATTGTCAACTACAGAGAGTGATTTCTCTAAATAATACGATAGATTTCTCGTATTCTTTCAGCTGTTTCAATTTGCATGACTTTCCATGCTTCATTGTATGCAGCGTATATACCGGCGAATATGAAACGTTTATGACGTGGATTACGAGGTCCCAGTAAGAATTCTCGTAAATCAACGCCATCTTTAAGCAAAGATAAGTGTTGTTTTATTTCTGGAAGTGTAGATTTCTGCAGCCACTCAAGGCATAGTTTACCTACACTATAAGTTGTTATTATCCCTGGATGTTGTCTTTGGATATTTCTTGGATCTGGCCGAGTTACTGTGAACCCTTGTGTCTTGTTCAGGAATCTATCTTGACAGTTATTCGTGTCTGTGGGCCAGATTAACAATTTTTTCCATTCAGGATTTGTTCTGTTGTAAAATATGGTTTACGTCTACCTCCTCACTTGAAGTTAAATTACTATCAGGTGTGGGCTTGGATATGGATGGTTTGTTTAAATCTTTTATCTTAGCAATGCCAAGACAAGATGTATGTTGAACAGTGTCATTTAAAAACATCATTTGTTCTGGGATGATGCAGGCTCTGAACAATGCTTCTAAACCTTGTACCTGCCAGTCTTTTGTGCCCCAAACAGTTTTTGTCTCAATGTTGTTTTTCCAAAAGTCAAAAGCCTAAGGTGGACAATTGAGCATAAAAGGCCGCAGAATACATTTGTTCAGTATTTGTCAACATACTTTTCATGCCTGTCTTATTAACATTTTTAAAGTAAAAACTTTCTGGGTTTGTAACATTAAAACCTGTGAAACATGGACATTTTCCAATAGATGTTTTAGAACTAACTTTTGGAGGTGTTGGACAATGTTCCCATTGATTATAAGTTAGGGTTTGCAGATTTATGCAAGTAATGATGGCCAAAATGATTAAAACAATACAATTCTTCATAATTTGATGAACCTTCTAAGTATTCATGTTTTGTAAATTGTGCTGACATTTCTAAGTCTGCCATCATGTTATTAACAGTTTCAAAGTCCCAATCATCAAAAAATGTGCTGGGTGAAACAAAGTCACTCAAGGAAACCTTAAATTGGTGTAGAATTTTCAGCAGCTCAACAGGGCCATAAATGTCATAATCAGTTGTATCCCACGCTATTCCACCTGGTAGAGGAACCGCTGTGATGTTCACTGATGACAGGTCTAGTTGTTCACGATTAGATGATTTGTGTGGCTTCAGGAGCAAGTTGATGTTCTTACTTGCTGTGTCCATTTTAATGTGTTTTCCATCTATCAGCCTTCCCAAACTTAAAACAAGAATGAGCCACAGCAGGAGAAAAAATACACCTAACCCCAATCCAAAATTCAACCCATGGTGAAACCAGATATGTTTTAGCAAGCTCTTGACCAAGTTCCCATAATTTTTCCTTGAAGGTTTTATTTGCTGGTGTAGTTTCAGTTTCACTGGGATCCTCAGAAAAGTTATCAAAGTTGATAAAATAGCCAGAGGCATTTCTGTCAATAGTTGGTATTGCATCCGGATTCTTTGAAAACGCTGGAGTTGCTTGTTCCCTTGACATGTTTGTATAGTCAGATGCTACATCATTGTAGACGGGAGTTTCTTGACAAACTGTTATTTGTGTTTCAAGAGGCACAAGTTCCATGGCTTTGTTGCATAGTCCTTTTCTCACTTTAGAATCTTCAAAGGTAATGAGTCATCAGTTTGAACCTCTTGGATGGTAGCAAGATTTGGTTGTCTGCTACATCTTGGGAGCCCACTGGGCCTACTACTTATTATCGGCCACATGGTGTGGTTTTACCAGGTCAATTGATACAGACCGGTTCTACTTTCTTCCAGTAAGGGGCAGCAGTAGCACTGTTCTTGATCCGTGGATTGCTAGTACAGGTACTGGTTTTCTGTAAGAAGGCCCAAATTCCTTCTTGTCCGCTATTTTCTCCCTGACTAGATCCCCAACCTTTGGAATCCAGACAGGTCTTGCTGGGACAGGTGGTTTTTCTTCAGTGGTCGTTGGCGTTTCACTGGTGTTGCTTAGACTTCTTCTTGTTTAATTTAAGTCCTTTAAAACAGCCAAACGATATTGGATATCAAATGGTTTTTGTTCAACCACTGAAGTGTGACAATCGAGGTCTTCAACCAACATTCCAGTACCAAAAAGGAGTTCATATGGAGTGATTCCACCCAGAGAATTTCTTGGCAGGTTCTTAAGACTACATTGGACATTTATTAAATGTTTGACCCACCCATCACCCAAACCTAATACCCTAGCTGTTATAGATTGCTTTATGTCACGTTTTCTTCTCTCCACAACCGAATTTCCCTCAGGATCGAATGGACTCGAAAATCGAAATGCAACGCCCAAGCTGGCCATGGCCTCCTTGTAAGCCCTAGAGCTAAACGCAGGACCCTGGTCAGAATGTAGCTTGCCAATTGCGCATGTGCAAATTAAGACTCTCAAATCTTTTATAACAGTTCGGGCGTCAGCCGAGCGCTGAGGCCACATCCAAATGAATCTTGTCTTAATATTTGTGGGACTGCAACAGTCCATTCGGACGTCCGCATGTAGATAGCCTTATGCTGTCTAACAGTGGTGTCTGTACTGGGCTGGCTACGCATTAGTCAGGAATCTGGTGGTGTTCAAAGCTGTGGTAATTGTAACAGTCAACGCAATTAATTCCGAATTCGTATACTTGAGCTTTCATCCCTGGCCACCAGTACATCTCTTCTAATTCTAATAGAGATTTCGAGATCCCTTGATGTATCAGACCCTCTCCCATATGTGCTTCGTGAATCAGAGCACCTCTCCGGTTCCTGTTTGGAATTACCCTATCCCCCACTCCAAGGATTCGAGCAAAAGGAACAGAGTTTGCATCAATTATGTATTTATATTTGAGTGAATAATTTAGAGGTAACGCGGCTCCGCTGCCTTTGCTTTGACAGTGAGCATGGTTTCACCATCTATTTCAGCTTTCGAACGAGTGATTGTAGCTACAGAAGCCTTTTGCACAGCAGCCTTTGCTGCTTCATCAGCCAATGAATTCCCTTCAACGTGAACGCCATCACACTGATGACTCAGTGTATGGATCACTTGAAACTTTTGTAGTTCCTTCTGCAAAAGAACTACCTGTTCCCAAAGCATTTTATGCTTTATTGTGCCACCTTTTGCGTCTTTAAAACCATATTGAACCCAGTTCTGCAGATATTCATTGTAAGACTGGACGCAGTAATACGAATCGCACACTATGAGTGTGGAGAATTCGCAATCTGTATTTTCAAGCGCCCTCTTGAAAGCTTGGAGTTCAGCTCGCTGAGCTGTACAGTCTCCTAGAGATAGTGTTCTGTGACCATAGGTCGGAAATTACCATCACAACAGCAACCTTTAACAATCGCGCACGCTGCACTATAAGCTTGTTTACCCCCAATCGCGGGCTGTGCTGATCCGTCTGTATAAATTATACAGCCGTAATGTTCTAGAGGTAGAATTTCAGTAGGCAGAGGACATTCTTGTTCGTATTGGAGAAATTCTTGTGTCTTCAAGTAAGGGTCAAAAACGTATTCAACGCCTGTTGCAGCAAGAGAATTAACCCATTGTATCCATCTTGGATGTAGAGTTTTGCATTTGGAATGCTTGCCTTTGTAACTGCCTCTAAGGCAGGTACAGGTGTAACGACTTTAATAAGTTCACCCTGTGCGAGGGCTCTCTCCTTTGCTAAAGCAGTCTGAACTGCTGTCAGAATTTTTTCTGTTGAAGTGAATTTCATTTCAGGTTGTGTGTACAAGCGTGATTTGTAAGCTATTGCTACCTTTTCACCTTCATTAAAGGTTAGGTATGTGAATCCGCATCTCCCTGGGATGATTCGGATTATAAGGTTGCGTACATTGTCGCATGTTTGTGTGTTGCCAACATGTCTGTTTGTACTGAACGCAAAATTTCTGTGTGTTTTTTAGTCCAATTAGTTGGTTTGAAATCAGGTTTGATTCGTTCGTAGAGAGGTTTAACCGTTTCTGCGTAATTCAAAACGTAAGTTCTTCTGAAGTTTAGGAATCCTAGAATTGACTAAGTTTTTCAGTGTTTTTGGAGGTTGGAGCAGCGCACATTTTTCTAAAAAGTTTGCTGCTAGGCTTTTGCCTTCACTTGAAAGTGCGTATCCTAAGAATAGGACGTTTAGGTGGGCAATTCTTGATTTTTTAAAGTTGAATTTATACCCTTCAGAGGCGAATCTAAGTATTATGGTGTTCACCCTGTTCAAGTGCCTGTCCAAATCATCATCTGTAAGATAGATGTCATCGACATAAGATAATGCCTCATCATCATACGTTTGTAGTAACTCTGTTACTCTGGCTGAAAATAATCCAGGACTGTTCTTGAATCCCTGGGGAGACGACAAAAGTGTTGTTGTATCCCCATTATTGAGAAAGCGGTCAAATAACTGCTTTCTGGTGCAATGTGTTGTCAGAAGAAACCGTTTGAAATATCTAATGTAGTTTATATTTTTTTGAGAACGTGTTGTGTGCGTTTTGTACTGCAAAAGTTTTGCAACAAGAGTTTAAATGTCTGTAGTTCAAAACTAGACGATATGTATTGTCTGGTTTGGAGACAGGAAACAAAGGAGTGTTCATTGACGTGGTGCATGTTTCAATCACCCCTTGGTATTCAAGTTGATCTAAGATCTCCCTGACTTGTTTTTTAGCTTCCTGTTTTACGGGATACTGCCTCTGAGCAGTAGGTTGATTTTTCAACTGGATTTTATGGTGAGGAGAGTCCTCATCCTATCCCACATGATTTTTATATAATGCTGGAGCCTGGGCCACAGCCCATTTCCTGGCATAGGTATATTTTTTATGAATAGGAATAGGATTAGAGAAGGCTGGCATAATTATTTCTTCACCATGTGGGCACTCCCTGACAAATTCAGGTGGCCAGTCTTTTTCAGCCAGAAGGATGTCATAACCCTTGGATAGTTTTTCCCAAAAGAGTGCTTTTATTTTTCTAGTTATGTCCCACTCTATCTGGAGTGTTACTTCATATATCTTATGCGGTACACTAACCCTGGTGTCAGCAGTTTCAACCTGAATGTATTCATTCAGATCCACTGTCTCCAGATCTTTCAGGATCCTGTGAGCTATGGTGACCTCTTCTGCGCTGTCCAGCATTGTCTGGGCCCACTCCCCGTTCTCGAGTTGTGTCCTCAAGATCCTCGGCATGTCTGATTTTAATACTTGCTACCTTCTTTTTGGAGAATTGAGTTTTCTTATTTTTTGGAACGTGTTGATCATGTTTGGACTTCACGCGTTCTTTGTGTTCTGATCGTCCTCTTCTTTCAGATTTCTGCGAGGAAGTCTGAAAGGTACGAGAGGATCGTGTATCAGTATCTTGATATCTATCAGGTTTTCTTAAATTATCCCTATTTCTAAGGTTATATCTCTTTTCAGATGTGCTCCTTTTGAGGAGATCTACCTCTGGACTGAGCGCGCTTCTCTTTAGGAAGTGGCTGTCTACTATTTTCCTCATTTCTTTTTAAGAGTAGTTAGATTATTTTAGATAAAAACTTTTTCAGGATTTTCTGTTAGTTCAGGCTTTACAGGTTTCCCTCCTAAACTATGTCTTCCTAGTTCTTCATAGGATTTTTCAATAATTCTGGCAAGTTCATACTGTTGCTCAGTAATATAGAGGTCTTTTATATTTTGGCGGATTGTCATCGATGCTGCTTCACCTTTAATGTTAGCTAATAAGATAGCTGAGACCGGTTTGAAATCTTTTAGTAATTTCATACCAAGATTCAAGGCTGGTTCTGGACCGTATTCATTTTTAATCTGTCTCAGAACGTCTGGTATTACCGCCATAGACGGGACACCATGTGTTTTTGTGTAGATTGAAGCAAAGACTGTACCCCAAGTGTCATAGTCCTCCATGTGTGGTGCAATTCCCATTGGTAAACAGATTGTTAGAATCCTGTGTTTTTCATGAGGTGTACTATCGGGAAATACTGCCTCTATTTGAGTAATTTTCTGGGCTAACCAGAATGGAATTTGTTCCCTTTTGCGGGCAGTTTACCAATGACTGATCGTATAGTCTGTGGTGTGATTTTGTTTGTGTTCCCCTGATGAGGGGTGTGTTGTGGAATTCTAATAGCAGGCTGGACCGTTAAGGTCCGCATGACATATTGTACCAATTGTCTATGTATTTTAATTAATTGTTTTAGCTGAGCTAACAGTTCTGCATCTGACATTCTTTCAATGTTAGGATGTGGTGTATAGCTGGCTAGTACCGGCCATGTTGCTCCTGGTCTACCTAGTGGACCGAGGCTGGTATTGTGAATTTGATTTTATAGGGCACCTTTAAGCCAGAGCTGATGCTCTTGGGTAAGTTAGTGGAATTTCAACGTCCTCTATAGGAACGTATTCCGCTGGATGTTTCTCCATCTTGTAGAAGTGGAACACATGTGTTGTTGGATTTGCTTGTGGAAAGACAATCCATGAATAGAATACCTCTGTCTGTCGATATTCATGTGCCTCAATGACGAATATAACCGTACCACCTCTCGGTGATAGGCCAATTTCTTTAAGCTTTATAGCTATGGCTTTTCTTATGTTTTCTGGGATGACTATAGCATTCGGGTCATTTTCATTAAACCCTGTGGTGTCTAAACCTGGTTGATGAGTTCCAGATCCACCGGCTTCGGTGTTATTGTTATTCGACATTGTTTAATGAAAGTTTGCAGAGCAGGTTTTAAGGAAACATAGATAAGGTGCACAATATTTTGGAACACTGTATCCTTCAACGTTGAACAAAACCAAAAACTAATGCATAGGTTTTTTAGTCCTACTCAGTTATGGCGGATATTTTATCCTTTGACCCACTCCAGACGTCTATTGGAGTATTTTACGGGAAAAAGGGGTCTCTGTGAAAAGCACGACTGAGTTACTCTAGTATCTAGCGTTAAATTAGTGCCTTACCAAACTTTGGGCGCCATGTAGTGTAGTTCCTATATTCCCAATAGGCTCTGTGCATTGGAATAATATATCCTATAGATTAGACGTAGGACTGAGGTCTACTAGGTCTCTATTGAATATACTAGACTTAATTGTGAGTGCCAGCTAGCTCAGAGGTCACTAGAAACTTTCTCAAATTCACAAGTAGGGATTCGTTTCTGACAACCGCATAAACATGACAACTTTGTTTCCCTAAGATAAAACTGATCATCAGAGTCGTGGAAACAATAGATATATATTTCACTCAGTCAATTGTGCATGCTTCGTTTCACCAGAGTTTCAGAGAAATAGATAGACTGGCGTTTTCAATAAAAGGATTTATTGAACAGTCTTCTTTCTCAAGCATGAGAAATGAACTGCTACAATTGTAAAAATGTTTGTAAAATATAACGCAGACAGTATAAAAAGTAGAACAAAATAATACTGTAAGAGCATTGTATGGTTCCTAAACCATAGAAAAATACAATCATAAATAACAGAGGCTAAAAGTACTCAACTGGTGCTTCTAAAACACGCCTACCCCGGTGTACCGAACCTTAGCTTAGTACGAGGGAAGAAGTAAGTGAGGTGTAGCATAAATGTAGTATTCTTTTGCCAATAATCTGTCCAAGATTTCTCTTAGGGTCTAATCAGCTCCGTACCTTAGTTTAGAATGGAGAAGGTCAGTCTCGGGACTCGATTTCCCAAAAACCCGCAAGGGTAGCTTGGAAACACTGGAGCTGGATTTCTCAGCAGGAGAAAAGACAGCGTCTCTCTCAGTGCGTCTGCTGGAGGGTCGGCTTCCTTCGGCACTTGCTGTAGCAGGATGCGTCAGGCAAGTAGATAGTCGAACTGCTGCAAACCACTGTGTGTTTGCTAAAGCAAGCGTGGGCATATTTATACCTCAAAGTTGCAGAGTTTGACATAAAGGTGGACATAGTAACGTCATCAAAGAGTCTCAGTGCTTTGAAAACTCCATGAGTTCTTGGACAAGTCAGTTCTCGAGCAAGGGAAAGTCCCTAGCTGCTGAAGCCGAGTTTTCCAAGAAATCGTTGTAGATTTTCGAAACTAGTGGAAGAAGCCCTGTCGTATTTGGACTGCATGAGCTATGCCTAAATATGGTTATGGTTTCTATGCCTATATAAGGATATGGTGATTTATACCTATATAGGGGCATGAATCAGAAATATTACAATAGGGTCCTAAAATGATACATAACAGTGGAATCTGAGGGTCAGTTGGCTAATTTAGCGTCTCTAGGGTCACAAAAAGGGGCGGGAGACCTTTTTCCCTACGGGAAACAACCGTTTCAACGCAACTTTTACCACGAACTACCTTTACAACGCATTTTTTACAACGCAGGATCCTTTACAACGCATGATATTACATCGCAGATGCCTTTACAATGCATGCCATTACAACGTAAGTATAGGTAAGTATATAATTATAATAAAAATTTTATATAATTAATTTTTTTTTAAATAATAACATATTCATTATTTAATATATATTAAAAAAAGTATCATTTATAAAAAAAATAATGTAAGTAATTTTAATATTAATTAAAAAATTTACCCCTACACTATCCAGCACTTACCCTACTATTACACCCCCCTGGAGTTAGCATAGTAATTTTTACCCCTACACTATCCAGCACTTACCCTACTATTACACCCCCCCTGGAGTTAGAATAGTAATTTGTACCCCTACACTATCCAGCACTTACCCTACTATTACACCCCCCTGGAGTTAGAATAGTAATTTTTACCCCTACACTATCCAGCACTTACCCTACTATTACACCCCCCTGGAGTTAGAATAGTAAATTTTACCCCTACACTATCCAGCACTTACCCTACTATTACTCCCTATGGAGTTACAATATGATTTTAAAACACCTACATTATTTAAAAAAAATATATATATATTTAAAAAAAATAAAATAAAAGTAAAATAAAAATTAAATTAAATTATTAAATTTTTAAATAATATTATATACTTACCTATACTTACGTTGTAATGGCATGCGTTGTAAAAGCATCTGCGATGTAATATCATGCTTTGTTAAGAAATTCGTTGTAAAGGATCCTGCGTTGTAAAGGTAGGCGTTGTAAAAGTATGTGTCGTAGCGTCATACATCCTTTCCCTACACTTCCCAGCGGACCAGCAGCAATTGTAGTTTGGACCCGACTTTCCTGGTGGACTCTGCCTGGCACCCTGAGAATCTCTACGTGCCATCCCGGAGGGGCTTAGACGTGCACTCCTGTGTTTGCATGGGTATAAGGAAAAAGTCTGGAAACTTTTGCTCGAGAGCTAGGGAGACCTCACAGGAAAAGCACATGCCTGGCAGTTCCATTGCACTGGATTGAATTTCATATTCACCCCCTGAAAGGCTCCAGGATCTCAGAACAAAGGACCAAATCCTATTCTGTTTAGGGACTTCAAATCTTTTTCAAGCAAAAACTTTTAAAGCGCCGAAGTCTTAAGGGGACCAACCACTGGTTCTTCGGCAGCAGCTACAATTTATGATTTGTCTCATGGGGAGACAACTTGTTTTTGCTACTAAAAACATGATGAAGTCCCTTTTTCGATTATGAGTTTTAAACTTTTTGAATTCCACTGGGTCCACTCCACTAATCCTATGCGACCAGGGCTCCATCGTGGTGGGCCTCAAATCATGCCTATAGAACAAGTTACTTACCTTCAGTAATGCCTTATCTGGTAGAGACTAGCTGCAGATTCCTTACCTTTTGAATTTCCCCAGAAGTCAGACTGGATCCGGAAGATTTTCGTGAGCAGTACCCCTGCACACCAGTAGGTGGCATCGATCTGCTCCACAAATATTGTTGGTGTCATCTCCATCGAAAGTGACGTCGCTGTACCTATAGAGGTGCCACCCAGATGCTGATGTCACTTTCTTGACTTTCTACGCCAGAAGTGTGGATCCATGAAGAAAACTGATGTGACAAAACGAGGGCCCTGTCCCGAGAAGTCGGTTCGAAGAGCGGGAAGGATGGGTCAGTCGGTAGGGAATCTGCAGTTAGATATAGTCTCTACCAGATAAGGTGTTACCAAAGGTAAGTAACTCGATCATCTGATAAAGACTTCTAGCTGCATATTCCCTACCTTTTGAATAGATACCTAAGCAATAAAATTCCTGGAAGAGGTTCAGCGAACAAATTTGACATGAGAATTTCTTGCAGGATGGAATGGGCAAAGAACCCATCCCTGCGGACCCGAGTGTACAGGCAGTAGTGTTTGGTAAACATGTGCAGGGAAGCCCATGTTGCTGCCTGACAGATGTCCAGGACCAGAACACCGTGAGCTAACACAGTGTTCAAAGCTTTAGCTCTGGTGGAATGAGCTCGCAAGCATTCAGGAGGTTGCTTTTATTGTTTTTTTAACAACAGATTTTATTGATTTTACATGGTATATTCCGGGTTGAGACCCGGAGGGTACATAGTGATGAATATTTGTGACTGTACATATCCCTGATCTTAGTTTCTGAAAAACAACTGTTAACAACGACAACCTTGCGCAGATTCACCCAATTCCCACCCAATTATAAACACACAATTGAATATGTAGTACGAGGGGCTCATATAACCCTCTCATTGGTATAGAGTCCAATCTCAGTACGGGGTCGTAGCTTATCATGGTGATGAGGGGAGGTAATTCTATGCCTCGGTAATCCGCCTACCGCAGCCATATTTTCTTATGTTTCTGGGGGCATCCCTGGGCCTGAAACACTGCTATCTCTGCATTCATACATTCATCTATGGCCTTTTTCCATCGACTGAACCTTGGAGACTCACTCTTCCTCTGCTGAGCAATATCCTGTTTAGCGATGGTAACCGCTAAGAACAATAAGTGCTGCTTGTATCTGTTCCTCCGATACGATCTGTGCTATGTAATAACAGTAGCTTCGGATCGAGTGGCAGATCCCACGACAATACCTCACACAGGCAAGCCACCACCCTCTGCCTGAATGGTTGGAAAGAAGTACATCCCCAGACTGTATGTATAAATGTCCCATCATCTGCCCCACATCTCCAGCACACCGGGGAGCGGAAGGCACTCATTTTCCAAAGTCGGAAACGGGTATAGTATACGCGGTGTAAGGAATATGATACTTACCAGTATGCATCTGTTCTTGGCATGTAGGGCTGCTGACATTCATGTCTGTGCATAGATCGCCGCCTAGTGTAGGGTCTGGATGATTGCACATTGTTGTCCTGGAAGAGTCTTCGAAGTATCACGAGATAGGTGGCTCCTCCCTCAGACTACAGTGCGCATGGGCATCCTCTCCATCCTCAGATTGTTTTGCCCCATTGTGGCAGAGATGGAGTATAGTATAGTAAGAGATGTTCATGCAAAGAGTGAATGCTACAGCTCCAACAGGCACAGGGGAGGTGGGTGGGCGATATGAATGTCAGCAGCCCTACATGCCAAGAACAGATGCATACTGGTAAGTAGCATATTTCGTTCGAGGCATGTGGGCTGCTGAATTCATATCTGTGCATAGAATGTATAGCAGTATCTCCCCTAGCGGTGACTGCCTGTGTCAGCTGCAGCAGTCTGAAAAAAAGTTTTGAGAACAGCCTGTCTTACAGCAGCTTGCTGTTTGGAATGTACATCTACACAATAGTGTTTGGTAAATGTATGTATGGTTGACCATGTGGCTGCTCTACAAATTTCGTGTAAAGGAATATTTCCTAGGAAAGCCATGGATGCCCCTAGTTTGTGTGTAGAATGCGCCCTAGGGGGAACTGTTAAGGTGCGTTTTGCCTTTAAAAATAACATATCTGAATGCACTTAACGATCCATCTGGCTATACCTGATTTCGAAATAGGGTTGCCTTTGTGTTGCGGTGAGAAAGCAACAAACAACTGTTTTGTCTTTCGAAATGCCTTAGTACTATCTATATAGTATAGCAGAGCTCTCTTGACATCTAGAGTATGCAAGGCCCTTTCAGCTACTGTCTGTGGATTTTGAAAGAACACTGGCAGCTCTATTGTTTGATTTATATGAAAATGGGATACCACTTTTGGCATGAATTTAGGGTTTGTTCTGAGAACTACTCTATTTGCATGTACTTGAATGAATGGCTCTTGAATAGTTAGAGCTTGCAGCTCACTAACTCTTCTAAGTGAAGTTATGGCAATAAGGAAAGCCACCTTCCAAGTAAGAAATTGTAGTTCGCATGAGTGTAGTGGTTCAAAGGGTGGTCCCATAAGTCTGGTTAAAACGATGTTTAGATTCCAGACTGGTGAAGGTGGGTGTTTTGGGGGAATTACTCGTTTCAGTCCCTCCATAAATGCTTTAATTGCTGGCACTCTAAACAGTGAAAGGTGTTGCCTGTTTTGGAGATATGCGGCTAACGCAGCTAAATGTATTCTGATGGATGAGTAGGCTAAATTGCAACGTTGGAGGTGCAAGAGATAGCCAATGATGTTTTGTGTAGAAGCATCTAATGGGTTTATATCGTTGTTAGTGCAGTAAATGACGAAACGTTTCCATTTAGCTGCATAACATGCCCTGGTAGTGGGTCTTCTTGCCTCCTTGATAATATTCATGTAGTCTGGAGGCAAGTTGAGGCATCCAAACTCTAGGATTTCAGGAGCCAGATCGCCAGGTTCAGCTGTTGCAGGTCTGGGTGTTGGATTTCGCCAGGGCTCTGAGTTAGAAGACTGGGTGTGAGTTGCAGTCTTTGATGAGGCACCACTGACAGTTCTAGGAACGTTGTGTACCATGGTTGCCTCGCCCATGTGGGAGCAACTAGGATTAGCGTCAGCGAATGTTGGCGCATTTTGCGTGCCACCAGCGGTATTAATGGAGCTGGGGGAAAAGCGTACGCAAATTTGCCTGACCAGTTCATCCATATCGCATTGCCTTGCGACTGCGGATGTGGGAACCTGGCGGCAAAGTACTGGCATTTTGCGTTTTTGTTTGTGGCAAACAGATCTATCTCCGGTTGTCCCCACTACCTGAAGAATGGTTGGAGCACATTGGGGTGAATCTCCCATTTGTGCATCTGTTGATTGTGCCTGCTGAGCAGGTCGGCTATTTGATTGTCCTTGCCTGGGAGGTGTTCTGCCATGAGAAACATGTTCCCCTGAATGGCCCATTTCCACACACTCTGAGCTAGGTGCGATAGCTGTGGGGAGTGTGTTCCTCCCTGTTTTTGAATGTAATACATAGCTGTCATGTTGTCCGTCCAGATCAACACGGTCTTGTTGCATAAGTGTTTCTTGAACGCTTTTAGGGCTAGGAAGACCGCCATCAACTCTAGTAGGTTGATGTGCATCTTTTTTTGTTGTGTAGTCCATAGTTCCTGGACTGTGTAATGCAGGACATGGGCTCCCCAGCCTAGCAGGGATGCGTCCGCTGTTATCACTATTTGTGGGACAGGCTCCTGGAACAGTCGGCCTTTGCAAAGGTTTTGTGGATTCCACCAATGCAGAGAGTTGTATGCCCGACTGGTCACCAACACTAGGTCCTTTAATTGTCCCTGAGCCTGGTTCCACTGCCTTGCCAGGCACTCCTGTAGCGGACGCATGTGTAGTCTGGCATGAGGGACTATGAATATGCTCAAGGCCATCATGCCTATTAGTTGCATAAACACTCGGGCTGGCAATGAGTGTTGTGGTTTGAACCTTTGGATTAACGTTTGCATTCCGTTGATACGTGCTGTGTTTGGATATGCCTTTGCTGCTAGTGTATCTACTGTTGCTCCCAGGTACTGTTGTACGTGGGAGGGTTGTAGGTGTGACTTTGGGTAGTTCAGCAAGAAACCTAGACTGTGGAGGAAATGAATGGTGTTGGACATGTGGCTGGCACATTGCTGTGCCGATGGCGCCTGTATTAGCCAATCGTCCAGATATGGGTGCACATGAATGTGTTGTCTCCTGAGATGCGCCGCCACTGTCGCGAGGCATTTGTGAACACCCGTGGAGCTGTTGTTACACCGAATGGTAGGACTTTGAATTGGTAGTGTTGTCCTTGAATTGTAAACCTGAGATACTTTCTGTGAGCAGGGTGTATTGGTATATGGGTCCACAGGAGTCTCCATCGGAGCCGGAGTCTGAGGAATCACCTCTTCTTCCTCCTCATGTTCTGAAGAATGTAAAGATACCGGATCCGGTTCCGGTTCTGGAGTCGGGGAACCTCCGACTGACTGAACAGGAGAAGGAGAAACGAAGTCCTTATGGTGTTTGCGAGACTTCTTCTTCGAATCAGAAGATTCCTTCCCTGAATGATGTTTTGAGCTGTGCTTCCTCCTCTTGTGCTTTTTCCTCGAGGAGCTCGAAGCGGGACCCGAAGCCGATTTGGATCCAGATCTAGATCTCTCTCTGGACCTCGACCTCGCTCTGGTTCTCGACCCCGCTCTGGACCTCGACTTCGATCGAGACATTTGCCTCGACTTCGAGCGTCTAGACGTCGACCTCGAAGATCTCCCAGCATCTCTTCCCTTTACCTTCGCGAGAAGTAGCTTTGCTTCACGCTCTCGAAGCGCCTTTGGGTTCATCTTAAAACAAGATCGACAGTTCTTAACGTCGTGGTCTGAACCCAGACACCACAAACAATCGCTATGTGGGTCGGTGATTGACATCATGCGGGCACAAGATCCGCATTGTTTAAATCCTGTCTTCCTCGACGACATCCTTGATGAAGAAATAAGTCGCAAACGAGAAACAGTAATGACTAAATAATAGTCAGATACTAAGTATCGCAGAAGATCCCGAAAACCGTTAGCGTCGAAGACGCGGAAAAAAGGGAACTGACGTCATCACGCCGGCGTGGGCCTAATAAGGAGTCGGTGACGTCAGGCGGAGTCACGCGCGAGGTCGTACTCCTGTGACGTCGTCCACGTCGGCGTGCTACGAAGAAAATTTCCTAACGTTGCTGTCGCAAGGGGGATATTCACAAGGTGAGGAATCCACACGGCAGATGTATCTATCAGAACCTGAGATACTTTCTGTGAGCAGGGTGTATTGGTATATGAAAGTATGCGTCTTTGAGGTCTAGAGCTGCTAGGAAGTCTCCCTGCCGTAGCAGTGGTAAGACTTGTTGCAGAGTGAGCATGTGAAAATGCTCTGATAAAATGTAGTGGTTGAGAGGCCTAAGGTCCAATATTGGTCAGAGAGACCCGTCCTTTTTGGGAATGAGGAAGTATAGTGAGTATACTCCTGTTCCTTGATGTTTTAATGGGACTGGTTCTATGGCCCCCTTTTGCAGCATACTGATGACCTCTTGCTGCAATAATGTTATATGTTCCTTTGACATTGGACGGTGTATGTTGGGTGGTGTTGATGTGAGTTCTAGGCAATAGCCATGTTGGATAATTTGCCTGACCCACTTGTCTGTAGTGATGTTTAGCCAGACTGGTAGGAACTGTTGTAGTCTTCCCCCGACCGGTGTTGTATGGTCTGGGGGTAGTGCCAAGAAGTCACTGTTTGGTATTAGTGGAGGATCTATTGGTATTGCCTCCACGACCTCTGCCTTTGCTATTATTTCCTCGGTATCCACCACGATTTGTGTTTTTATTGTATGTGGATTGTGTATTAGTCTTGTATGTGGAGGATTGCTGCGATGTGTTACCTCGCGCTCCTCCTCTGTAGTTGGAGCGACGAAAGGAGCCTCTGTGTTGTTGGGAATGAAGAGCTCCCATTGACTTTGCAGTCTCTGTGTCCTTTTTCATTTTGTCCAGAATTGAGTCAACTGCTGGACCAAACAAAAAATCTGGGTTTATAGGCTGGTTAAGAATTGTGGCCTGGACTTCATTTTTAAATCCAGATATGTGCAGCCATGCGTGTCTCCTAAGCAGTACGCTTGTGTTGATAGATCTGGCAGCTCTATCTGCCGCGTCTAGAGCACACTTAATGGAGGCATTGGTGATGAGCTTTCCCTCCTGTATAAGTTCATCTGCCTGCTCTTTGAAAGGCTCAGGTACGTGTTGGAGAAGTCCTTCTAGACTGTCATAGTGCGCCCTGTCATATCTAGCCAGCAAGGCTTGAGTATTGGCTATTCTACATGAGTTTGCTGCTTGAGCAGCTACTCTCTTGCCTGATGCTTCTAAAATCTTGGACTCCTTATCAGGAGGAGGAGCCTCTCCAGTAGTTTGTGAATTAGCACGCTTTTGTGCGTTGGATACCACCAATGAGTCTAAAGGCAGTTGTCCCCTGATGTAAGTAGGGTCTACTGGTGCAGCCCTATACTTCTTCTCTATTCTAGGGTTGACGACGCGTGCCCTAGCAGTGTCTTTGAATATGTCATTTGCGTGCTTTAGGACGCCCTTTAACATAGGGAGTGTTTTGACACTTCTTTCTGATGTTGCCAGCGTATCAAATAGAAAATCTTCTTCTATAGCATCTGAATGCATGTCTACATCATGGTAGCTTGCTGCTCTATCTACTAAAGAGTTAAAAGCCACTGTGTCTTCTGTGGGTGATGGCTTAGCTGGGTATACAGTAGGGTCTGTAATGGGTAGAGCCCCCTCAGTGTCTGTCTCACCCCCCACCCCCCATGTCTGTGAATTGGGGTCTACATATGGGTTTTGTGGATATCCAAAACCCACATCTGCGTCCTGATCTTCATCTGGGTTGTAGTCAGGGCGTGCAGGTGAGTAATGGGCATATGGAGTCGTAGGCATAGCTGGAGAGACAGGTTGGAAAAGAATAGGAGAGGTTGCACAGTCTCTCTTCTTTTTTAGTGGAATTTTTGAAAAGTCTTCAGCAGGCACTGGTCTTATCTTTTTTGTATACACAGTCACTTTCCCAGTATTTGGGTCAATATATAGCTTCGACGGATCTTCTGTGGAGGGGTCTGGATGGATGATCTCCTCTTCCACAGTCTTTTGCCTTGGCGTCGTAGTTTTAGGTTTGACCTTCTTCGGTTCGATGCCTTTAATCGGTTCGACCGCTTTTGGTGCCTGGATCGGTTTTTGATGCTTTCCGACAGGTTTTGTCGGTCCGACGTCTTTTACAGGTTTCACCACTTGTATCGGACCGAGCGGTTTTGTCAGTTCGGTAACTTCTTTAGGCTGTAGAGGTGTCCTCGGAGCCTGCGGCTTTGGCTCGATGCCCTTCTTCGGATCGATGGGCTTCGGCTCGACCGCCTTCGTTTGGTATACCTTAGGTTTCGCTTTCGGTTCGACGACCGCCTTGGGCGTAGCCCTTTTGCCTTCGTCGACAGGCTTCTTTCCTTTTTCGATAGTCGAACTGGATTTGGTCGATTCGACGGCCTTTGGCTTCGAAGGTTTATATGGAACGGTGGCCTTCGGCTCGGCGCCCTTTGGCTTTATCACCTTCGGTTCGACGATGTTCGGTCCGAAGACTGTCGTGTCGATGAGTTTCGGTTTCGATAGAACCGGCCGTGGATTACGTGTCTCAGAAGGCTCTTTTTGTATGTTCTTAGCCAGGCGGTATGGCGGGGCTATAGAACTAGTATTTAGATCTTGGCTAAGGCCTGTTGGCGATGCCTCGACCTGAGTCTCTGATATTGGTGTAGTGTCTGTATGGGGCGGTGTACTCACGGTTCGCCCCTCGTTGTCATCGGAGTCATCTTCGACAGCTACGATGTCTCGACATCGACGATTTGTTCTTCCTCGTCGTAATATTCAGAGTTGTGCTCGAAGTATTGATCTTCCTCTTGATCCGACTCTTCAGCGTCAATTAGGTCTTCCTCATCGTCGAAGATATTCTCGGGCTCCGGTGCGGACCTCTGCATTTCTTGCCTTGCCGCCCGCCGATTCCGGATCGTCTTTTTGGACCGGAACTGGGCACAAGCTAGGCAATTATCTTCATTATGTTCTGGAGATAAACATTTGTTGCACACGGGATGCTTATCTGTGTGCGGGAACTTTGAGTTGCACTGCGGGCAGTATTTGAATGGACTTCGTTCCATCGACCGTTGGTCCACGTGGCGTCGAGAAGGCCTAGGGGCCCGATTCGACGACCGGAGTGCAAGCAAATGTTGAAGAAAGCTTATCGGTACTGATCGAAAACAATACCGACGAATCCGAAGGCTTTGTGACCTTTTTGAAAAGTTTATTTCGATTCCGAACTTGGAGTGCTGGAAAGTACATCCAAACCCAATGGCGGAAAAAAACAATCTGAGGATGGAGAGGATGCCCATGCGCCCTATAGTCCGAGGGAGGAGCCACCTATCTCGTGATACTTCGAAGACTCTTCCAGGACAACAATGTGCAATCATCCGGACCCAACACTAGGCGGCGATCTATGCACAGATATGAATTCAGCAGCCCACATGCCTCGAACATATTTTAACTGTACAAGGCGGTATCGTGTGGAAACTGCCGCACCTCTGGGGCTAGCCAGGGCCTCTGCCCAATCGATATCCGTTATGCCAGGTATGTCCTCTTCACAGGCCTTTCTGGTCTTATGTAGTGTGGTAGGGTATGGTTGTGTGTTGTCAGGGTTTGATAGATCTGAAGGATCTTATGTGCACCTATGTCACCCATCAATAAGTGCCCTTCTAAGGGATGGAATTTGGGCAAGGTGTTGGTCAGTTGTAGTAGGGGGTGAGTGCATGCCTGAGCTGAAGATCATTGAGTCTTGTGCAATCGAAACTCTGTCTGGAGCTGTTGGAACGATTTAAAAACGGTGCCTGGTATCACATCCCCCAAGGTGGATATTCCCACGATGTCCCACCCACGAAATCCCACAAGAGGCGCAACCGAGTGCAACATGGTGCCACAGCGGGGTTGCCCGAGTCAGCCAGACACGCCATTCCATCCGTCGGACCGCAGCCCACCATTGTTGGATAACAGTGCTGCTGGCAGGGGGCAAGAAATCTAGATTCTGAACACTATATAAAATCTGGAGGTGTGGAACATTTCCCATTGCCATATGGTCTAAAGCAAACGCTGGGTCCGATGGCGAGTTGTACCACCATTCATTGACCACTTACAGATGGGATTCCGCGTAGTAGGCATAAATGCTCTACCCCCGCAATGCATTGACTGTGCGTGCGTGTTTAGTGCCACTCGCACTGCCCCATCATTCCAGAGAAATTTATTATGTATGGCATTTAACTGTGCGAACCAGGCCAGCGGAATGGCATATGGGAAATTCAGGAGCATGAAGAGTATTCTGTGCAAGATAAAACAATATGGCCTTATAAACAATATGGCCTTATATAATCTCTTGACTTACTGCTCGTATGGCATGATTAATGTGGAATCCATTTGAACTTTTTGTGTGGCCTATTCTAGTTTTCTTTCTCTTTTTCTTTGACCTTTACCTTTTTGTCTTCTATTCCTTCTATCTCTGGGTAGGCAACGGGTTTTCGTTTGAACGGTAGGTTTAGATGTAACTAGAAGATTCATGTATATAGTGAGGATCTTTAAAATAAAATGTGTCACATACACAGAAGAGATATGCAATAGATCAAAATAAATGTTGTATATATGGATATAGGTAAATGTGAAGCCAAATGGTATAATACAAGCAAATATAAGTTATGATAGATTAGCTGCGAATTAAACATTAGTGAAAAATTTTTTGAACTACAAATGTGATGACTGATCCACTTTTTTTAGGGGATATGCTAGTATATTGTATAAAACTAAGTAGCGACTGATGTATCTTTTCTGTTTTTTGTATTTTCTCTCCTTAGTGTTGTGTAATATTTTTTGCGAATGACGGTCACCTGACGAAGGCAGTTTGCCGAAACGCGCGTAGTTCAATTCCACCGCTTTGCCTAGCTCAAATATACACCGACCGAAAAATTTGTTTTGTTTTTTCTTTTATATTTGTTTGTTGTATATGTATATGTAATGTATAATGAACTTGAATATAGAATAATCTGCACTATTGAATATAATTGAATGAAAAATGAGACATTTATTATATATATTTTTTTTAAATAAAATATTTATATATATCTTTTTAACTATTTGGTCATGAATCATTAATTCCATATAGAAGGTCGCTAATGTTTTGATTTTCACCTATAAAAGAGCTGGCATTGTTTAATTGTATGTTTGCTATAACTTTTCAATTTCCCACTGTGATAATTGAACCCTACGTATAGCAAACTTAGAAATTGTAGGGGTCCCCTGTTTTTCAAAAAGTATATACTCATGGCCTGACCATGAGGGGAGTTTTTGTTCTGGCATATAAGCCATATATGAAGAATTACGCAGCTATTTTTTAGTCAAACTTGGCTATGAGTATTGTGACAATTTCTATGAATCGCGTTGATATATACATTCTATCGCTGTGTTAGGATTGTTATATGTTTTAGATTAATAGAATTTCTTTAGTTGGTTAATAGATAATGTTTCCCTCTCTTTCTTAAAGTGATTAACGCTTTTTGTTTTTCTCTTTCTTTTCTCTTTTTTCTTCTGTAATTCTTTTTCTATCCCTTTTTTTACCCTGCCACGATTAAAGTATTTAATTTAAACTATACGACGTAGTGAAAATAAGGTGATTCGCTTGTGTTTAAACAAGATATTTAAAATTACCTAAACCATGGCCACTTTAAAATCATTTGGTTTTAGTGTTGAAGATTTTGATTCAATGGTAGGATCATCCACTGCTTTTGATAACAGAAATACAACTAACGCACAAGTTACTACTTGTGTAACGATATATCTGTAAGAGACATTAGTTAGTATTAGATTCCTTACCTTAGAATATCCCCAGGCGTCAGTCTGGATCCGGAAACTTTTGCGTAGCAATACCCTTGCGCGTCGGTAGGCGTCGTCTGCGGCTCCGCGTCCGTCGTCGGCGCCGTGATGATGTCGTCGGAGTACTTGGACGCCGCCTCCGCGTGCTGACGTCAGTTCTTAGACACAGCTTTTCCGCGTCAGAAACGCAGAGCCATGTTAAAAACCAACACTGGTGCCATTGAAACTAGGGCCCTGAAAGGGGGTAACCCTAACCCTAGATATCGGTTCGCAGAACGGGGAGGATGGGTGGGTCGGTAAGGAATCTAATACTAACTAATGTCTCTTACAGATATATCGTTACACAAGTAGTAACTTGTGCATCTGAAAGAGACACGTTAGTATTAGATTCTTTACCTTAGAATAGATACCCCAGCAATACCAACCCCGGTGGTGGGTCTGCGAACCAATAATCACACTAGAAAGTCCTGGAGGACAGAACGGCCAAGAAGCCATCCCTCCGGACTTGGCTGTCGAGGCAGTAGTGTCTCGCAAACGTGTGCAGCGAGGCCCACGTAGCTGCCTGACAGATGTCTTTTAAGGGCACTCCCCGGCCCAGGGCAGTTGTAGTCGCCGTGGCTCGGGTGGAGTGAGCCCGTAAGCTAACAGGGGGCTCCTTCCTAGCCAAGGAGTAGCATGCCTGGATACGCAAGATGATCCACCGGGAGATGGTCCTCTTGTGCACCGCTTTCCCCTTCTTAGCGCCCACGTAACCAACAAGGAGTTGGTCATCCACCCGGAACTGGCGTGTGCGATCCAAGTAAAATGAGAGCGCACGTTTTGGGTCCAGACGGTGGAGCCGCTCTTCCTCTTTAGAGGGATGCGGTGACAGGAAGAAGGTTGGCAAAGTGATAGACTACCAGATGTGGAAGGCCGTGACAACCTTGGGCAGGAAAGATGGCTTAGTACGCAACACCACTTTGTCCGGATGGACAGAAAGAAAAGGTGGAGTACAAGAAAGAGCCTGGAGGTGATGGCAACCAGGAATGCTGTCTTCAGAGTAAGAAGGCGGAGAGGACAGTTGTGAAGTGGCTCAAAAGGAGCGCACATCAGAAACGTAAGAACCAGGTTCAAGTCCCACCGAGGCATCACAAACGGAACAGGAGGGAATGTGTGTGTGATGCCTTTTAGAAATCTACTTACAATAGGGGACTTGAAAAAAGAAGGTTGATCAGGCAGCCTCAGAAAGGCTGAAAGGGCAGAAAGGTAGCCATTGATAGTGCCCAGAGCAGAGCCCTGCTGGGCAAGAGAAAGAAGGAAGAGAAGAACCTCAGAGAGAGGGGCAGCAAGAGGATCCACAGCCTTTGCTGTGCACCATGCCACAAATCTGTTCCACCTGCAGGCGTATACCGACTTTGTGGAGGGACGCCTGGCTGCCAGAATGACGTTACAGACTGAAGGGGGCAAGTCAAATGGCCTCAACTGTCGCCGCTCAATCTCCAAGCATGGAGGTGGAGACTGGACAGGTTCGGGTGGAGGACCGTCCCATGCTGCTGCGACAGAAGGTCCTCCTGAAGAGGCAGACGAACCGGGGGATCGACTGACATACTGAGTAGCTCTGGATACCAGTACCTTCGTGCCCAGTCCGGAGCCACAAGGATGACTTGGGCCCGGTCGCGCCTGATCTTCTTCAGCACCCTGGGCAGAAGTGGTATGGGCGGAAAGGCGTACAACAGACCGCAACTCCACTCGCGACGAAAAGCGTCTCCGAGCGAGTGCCGCCTTGGAAATTCCAACACGCAGAACTGATGACATTGCGCGTTCTCTTCGGTGGCGAATAGATCTAACCAAGGCTCTCCCCATTGCTGAAAGAGGCCTTGCGCCACGTCCGAGTTCAGACGCCATTCGTGATCCATCATGCACCGACGGCTGAGCTCGTCCGCCCTGGCGTTCAGAGAACCTGCCAGGTGTTGAGCCACCAGGGTCACGCCCTGGCGTTCCAGCCATTGCCAGAGGCGCAGAGCCTCCTGGCAAAGGGTCCACGACCCCACCCCGCCCTGTTTGTTGCAGTACCACATGGCGGTGGTGTTGTCCGTGAACACCTGAACTACACTACCCCTGACAGAGGGGAGGAATGCCTTCAGCGCTAGATGAATCGCCCGTAACTCCAACAGGTTGATGTGGAGCCGGGCCTCCGCCGGAGACCAGAGGCCTCTGATCTCGCCACCCCAGCCCTGGAGGCACGCGTCCGTCACAACTTCGTGCTCCGGTTGGGGAAGGGAGAGGGATCTGCCGCTGACCCAATCGCGGTCTGTGAGCCACCACTGCAGCTGTCTCGCAGTGCCCTCCGAGATCAGGACGTGGTCGGACAGGTTGCCCTGATGCTGGGCCCACTGAAACTTCAGGTCCCACTGCAGAGCCCGCATCCACCACCTGGCGTGATGCACCAGTAGGATGCAGGAGGCCATCAGCCCCAGAAGCCGCAGCGTCAACCTGACCGAGACCCGGGATAACGGTTGAAAGATGGGAATCAGAGCCTGAATATCCCGGACCTGCTGTTTGGGTGGATAAACCCAAAACCGCGCCGAGTCGAGAACCGCTCCGATGAAAAGGAGCTTCTGAGAGGGGCACAGGTGTGACTTCGGCACATTGATGGAGAACCCCAGCCTGTGCAGGAGATCTGCCGTAGTCTGGAGGTGGCTGACGACTGTCTGGGGCGAGCCCGCCTTCAACAACCAGTCGTCGAGGTAGGGGAAGACTGAAACCCCTAACCTGCGCAGATGAGCTGCGACCACCGCCATCACCTTTGTGAACACCCGTGGGGCGCTGGTAAGGCCGAAGGGGAGCACGGTAAACTGAAAGTGCTCGTGGCCAACCGTGAACCGCAGGTAGCGCCGGTGGGCCGGCAGGACGGGGATGTGGAAATAAGCGTCCTGCAAGTTCAACGCTACCATCCAGTCTCCTGGGTCCAGGGCAGCTAGGACCTGAGCCAGTGTCAGCATTTTGAACTTCTCCTTCCGGAGGAAGCCGTTGACGTTCCTTAAGTCCAAGATAGGGCGTAGGCCCCCCTTGCCCTTCTTGGGTACCAGAAAGTAGTGGGAGTAGCAACCACATCCTACTTCTGGCCCAGGAACGCGCTTGATGGCCCCCTTGGCCAAGAGGGCCGTAACTTCCTCCTGCAGAAGTCGCAAATGATCCCCCGATACACGGTGGTTCTGCGGTGGCATGGCTGGAGGAGTCGCCTCGAAGGGGAGGGAGTAGCCCCTTCGGACGATTTGCAGCACCCACCTGTCCGAAGTGACAGTGCGCCAGTGGAGGTGGTGATGGCGAACCCTGCCCCCCACTGGCGTCACATGGGCCTGAAAGCACGGACTAGGAGGGTTTTGATGCGGATGCTGCGGGGGAAGGTGTGGACTTATCTCGCCGTTGTCCCCGACCGCCGTGACGGCGGTTCCCACGACCGCCACCACGTTTGGTATTACCTTGCGGAGCGTGGCTGGCAGCACGTGTGGGTACACCCCTTCCGTGGCCACGAAAGGAGTGAAAGGCAGCCGATTGCTGGCCCGGGGCCGAGAGGCCCAAGGACTTGGCCGTAGCCCTGGAGTCCTTAAAGCGCTCAAGCGCATGATCTGTCTTGTCGCCACCGTCGTTGCCATCGCTCTACCTAGTGAGTCGGTGGTATCCAGCCCACACCAGATAGAATATTTGGCTGCATCCCGGCCCTCCACAAGGGCTTGGCCGAGTTTGGCCCGTACCTCCAACGGACACTCTGGCAGCACTTCCGCAACCGTATCCCACAGAGAGTGGGTGTAGCGGCCCAAGAGGCATGCGGTATTGGAAGACTGCAGACCCAGACTAAGGGACGAGAAGATCTTTTTACCGTACTGCTCGTACCTCTTGGATTCCCTGTCCGGCGGCGCCGACGGGAATGCGGTCTGGGAATTGGAGGCCTGGATGACCAGGCTCTCGGGGGTGGGATGGGTGGACAGGAAACATGGGTCGCCGGGGCTGGGCGGTGGCGTCTGGCCACGTTCCTATCTACGGGCGAACCCGTAGCGGGTTTGGACCAAGTGCCCAGAAGAACGTCGGTCAAGGCCTCATTAAAGGGCAGCAGAGGCTCGGCCGAGCTTGACAGCGGTTTAAGGACCTCAGTGAGGAGGTTAGTCCTCACGGCCGTGACGGGGAGCTCAAGGCCCAAGGCCTTGGCAGCCCTCATCAACACCACACTGTAGGTTGCCCCCTCCTCCGAAGCCACGGTAGGAGGGGAGACAAAACCTGTGACTGGAGAGGTGTCCAGACCACTGGCCTCCCCAAGGTCTCCTGCCCAGTCCTCATGAGACTGACACTCTCGGGTCAGAGGGTCCTCAGACCCCTCCCAATCCCCTTCATCACCCATCTCCTGATACTCAGGGTTTTCAACCAATGGGGCCTGTTCATAGAAGTGAAACTCTCCAAACGACGTCTGGAGCGGCGCCCATCGGTGCCGTCCCGACGTCGGAACAGGAAGGAAGGAGGTATCGGGGACGGCGCCGGAGGCGACGCCTGATGGTCCGACGCCGGGGAGGTCGTAAGGTCCACCGGCGACGATCCAGATCCCGAAGAAGGTCTAGGGGGGTCCCGCGGCGCCAGGCCCGAATGCGCCCGCGGCACCAGGACTCCGGACCCTGCGGCGCCGGGCCTGAAGGCACCGGCGGCGTCGGGATTGGGGGGCCCTGCGGCGCCGGGCCCGAAGGCGTTGGCGGAGTCGGGCCGAAGCACCCGACGGCGTCGGGGCCGAAGCCCCCGACCCGCTAGAGGCCCCAGACGGGTCCGCTGGGCCTGAAGGCGCCGCGGAGCCCGTCGGAGGAGAGAGTTTCCTCATGGCCATGAGGAAACTCTCGATCTCCTCCGGCGTCGCGTCCAGCCCAAGGACCGTAGGGTGTGGAGCTGGACGCGGTGCCCGCGACTCCGACGGAGCCACGTGGGTGGTGTCACCCGAACCCCTGGCCGCATCGCGCATGGGTCGGGGGGAGTACGAAGAGCGATGACGCCTCTTGGACTTCTTGTGCTTCTTACCGGACGACGACTTCGACCCGGAGGAGTGCGGCCTACTCTCGGAACTGTGGTGGCTCCGAGCCCGCGACCTTTCCTTCGACCTCCCGTGGGACCGAGACCTCTCGCGGCGCGGGACTGACTGCCGGAGTTCGAGTCGCCTGCGGGACCGCTCCCGCCTGGCTTTCGAAGAGAGGGCCCGGCAGTCGGAGCAGGCCTTGTCGTCGTGGTCGACGCCTAGACAAGTTAGACACAGGTGGTGAGGATCCGTGACCGACATCGTGCGGTCGCAATCCTCGCAGTGTTTAAAGCCAGGCATCCCTACGGCACCGATCGGAGTCGTAGACTTCGAGAAATGATCAAAAATGATCCAAAAAGTTAGTCAAAAATTGACTATGGGTTACTGCTTTTTCCAGATCTGCGCTTGCTGGCGCGGAAAAAAGAAGAACTGACGTCAGCACGCGGAGGCGGCGTCTAAGTACTCCGACAACGTCATCACGGCGCCCACGACGCCGACGACGGACGCGAAGCCGCAGACGACGCCTACCGACGCGCATGGGTACTGCTACGCAAAAGTTTCCGGATCCAGTCTGACGCCTGGGGATATTCTAAGGTAAGGAATCTAATACTAACGTGTCTCTTTCAGATACAGACCACAATGAAGATCTATTTAAACGTTTGGCGCTTAAAAAAAAGTCTAAAAGAATTGAACTACACGGGAAATACATATTAGACCATTTAAAAGCTGGAGTAATTCCTCAAGGACTGCAAATAAAAAATATCCCTGGTCTATTTGTACAGTTAAAGCATTTTTTAGAACGATGGTCTCTGATCGCTAATCGATGTTAAAGAGACCTAATGATGCTGATTGTGGAAACTGCGAAGGAAGTCCTAGCGCAGTTGGTTCAAGAAATTCTAGATTTTGAAGATAAAATAAAATCATCCACGGTCATAATGGATATAAAAAAGAAATTAGAAGATGCAGAAATAGAACTTAATTCCTACAATGAATATTTGAGCAAGCGCAAAATGGATAAATTCCAAAAAGATCTACGCTATTATAGCAAAGAGAATGTTTACCCTTATCTTGTTGAAAATTTCTATGCACAATTAGACAGCACAGGGCAGGAGGCTGTCCTAAATCAAACGGATACGAGATCGAAAAAGGTTACTACCTTTTCAAACTCTTCAGATTCGGATAGTAATTCAAGTAGGTCACCTTTTCAAGATAGAGGTAACAGATTTATGCAGAGATCGATTTGATCTCTGCATAAATCTGTTACCTCTATCTTGAAAAGGTGACCTACTTGAATTACTATCCGAATATTGACCTTTTTTAGGGAGGCGCCCCCAGAATCGAGGGAATTGGCGACCGAATTATCGGCCCCAATTTCGATCTCAATACCAGTATCAACCAAATCAATCCTACCAACCACGAGGACAATACCAAACGCAATTCCAGGACCATCAACCTCAGAACTCGAACAGATACCTAGAAACGAGAAATGCTCGTTATTGGAGGGAATGAAAACAATCCCCATCTTTAATCTGAGCAAACAAGATGCCAGCACAGCAACATATTCGATACTTTCAAAGGGACTTTCCTTTGTTCCCCTTCTGGGCTCAACAAATTCGAGCTCTTTAATGATGTCATGACTTTCTTTTGGAAAATTAGTCTAAAAAGTTTTTTCTCCAACAATGAGAATAATATGTTGGAAATTAATAAATCAGGACTGGCCCCTAAATCTGTTATTACACCAACTTTAGAACAGGTGGCCCCAGAAGTACAAATTTTTGAAAAAGTAGTCACTAACAAATTAATAAATGCCACTAAGTATGTACCCAGTACCCCCTATAACATCACCATGGAAGAACATAAAGCTCTTTTAGGGTTAAAAGACTCTAGTGACATAACGATAAAAAGCTGCGATAAAGGGGGCGGTATTGCAATTTTGGATACTGGGAGATACATTAAAAAAAAAATTCGAGGAAATGCTCAGTGAAAACACTTTCTATACCAAAATTACGAGGGACCCGACTCAAAAAACCAAAAATAAAATATTTAAATTAACATCTAAAGCACTACAAAATGGAGATATCTGTATGAAAGAATTTGAATATATGAATATAGATAATCCCAAAATGGCTAGCCTATACGGTATTCCTAAAGTACATAAAAAACGAACTGGATCCACAATTTCGACCTATCGTGACGACCATCGGTAGTGCAACCGAACCGATATCTAAGTATCTTGACGCTATTTTGCGTCCTTACATTTCAGGCATACCAGGGTATGTACAAGATACACGACATATTATTAACCAACTAGAAGGCACTCCATTTAATGCTCGCAGACAATGGATTGTGACATTAGATGTTGAAAGCCTCTAAACAAATATCCCTTGTGCTGGGGCCATTGATGCAACAAAATGGTTCATTGAACTATACGAAATTGACTGTAACATTGATTTTATTTTGGACTGTCTAAAAATCATCCTGGAAGAAAATATCTTTGAATTTCGAGGTAACCTCTATAGACAAATAAAAGGTGTAAGCATGGGCACGTCCTGTGCACCTACAATTGCGAATGTTCATGTTGCATATTTTGAAAAATGCCACATCTTTAATGAGGTGGCTCCATTCTTTGAATTTGTCTTTTATTGTTCGCGATACATCGACGACGTCATATTCATTTGGGACGACAGTGAAGACACCCTTAATGAGTTCACACTATGGCTTAACGCATGTGACCCTAATTTAAAATTTACAGCAAATATGAGTAATACAGAAATGGAATTTCTTGACATTACCATAAAACACGATCAGGGTCAACTTATTATGGACCTTTTTGTCAAACCTACTGCCCGTAATGCCCTTCTCCATTATAACAGTTTCCACCTGTCGGTACAGAAAATTAGCATACCCTTCAGCCAATTTTTAAGGCTGAGAAGGAACTGTACGAAATTGAAAGATTATGATGAACGAGCTACGGTGATGAAAGAAAAATTCGAAGAGCGTGGCTACCCCCATAGACTAGTACGAGAATCTCTAAAACGGGCCAGGTACTATGACCGTCAACATCTCTTACAAAATACAAAACCAAAACGAGATGCAAATTTGGTTTTTGTGACCAGACACTCGCTTTTAAACAACCAGGTGCACCAAATACTATATTCAAACTGGCATTTACTGAATGTGAACAAATCTGAAAAAGAAAAAATACCTAAACCGCTCTTTGCGTACCGAAAAAACAAGAATATCAAGGATTTGGTAGTCAGATCACGCATGCCGGTAGCGAGAGAATTCACGCAGAGGAGTATCACTAGCAGTGACCCTGTGCTTGGAAACTATAAATGTGGAATATGCAAGGTTTGTCCTCAAGCTATTGAAGCGAAAGAATTACAATACAATGGGGTGAGGATACAAGCACAGGGCATGACTAATTGTAAAACAAAGAATATTGTTTACTTGATAATATGTCCCTGTGAGAAAGGTTATGTCGGCGAGTCAACACGGTCTCTATGTACAAGAGTAACCGAACATAAGTCGGCAATACGGACAAGAAAAATGAATGCGCCCTTAGTGGCTCACTATATAGAGAACAATCACAGACCTGAGGACATCCGTTGGATGATCCTAGAAAAAAATCAATGCAAGAGAGGGGCTGTGTATTGATAAAATTCGAAGAAAACGTGAAGTTTACATGATTTTCACGCTGGACACGGTAAAAAAAGGCCTAAACTTGGAAATTCCATGGGAGCAAGCCATTATATAATTCGAGCGGTTCTCACAATCAATGATAGTATATATTCTCAGTATGTAGAAGCTGACGCGTAGGTACATTATGGGAGGAATTGAAATAATTGGACTGAGTGCCACTGCTTTTTATACTGTAATATTCCCTCTAAAATGGTAACTATCTAAGGTTACTATTATAGGCTGGAATCGGCGCTGACAATGTCATAATATGCTCTCGGGTCGCCACAAGTAAAGACCATTTACATCACTTGTCTTTTATTTCATTTTCAACTCAGGGCGAGTTGCAAATAAATGTGATACGTGATAATTGTCACGCCGAAGGACTGTTAGTTCTGCTTAAATTAATACATAAGAATTTATCACATTAGATAAATACTACCCAGCGCTAAGACCAACTGTGCGCTGGTAGTCCGTCATTTATTTTTATGACAACAACTCGGACTAGATGAGTCGAGAATGAGTCATAATGAATGCGCGCTAAAGCATCCAGCTGATGGCTATTAGGGATAGAGATGTGGGCGTTTTTTTCACTATATATAGAGCTGAATTTTCATCGACTTCTTTTCGCCCCACGCGGAACCTCCGGTGAGGATTGCAGACAGATCCCCCCCGATATGAGCAGGATTATGTGAATACGCAGGAAAGTTTTGCTACCTTTGAGTCTAGGGTAAACTAGAGAATCACTCTCCAAGCCAAACGCTAACTGAGAATGGTCTTGCCTTTAATTTTAGGATTGAAAGACACTCTCCTTGAATTTTTGCAGCGTAGCACACAGACTATCGGATAGGTAATTGAAGGCGCATAGAGGGCTCAGAGAATCTTCCTATCTAAAGGTATCTACTTTCTTTTGATAATTTAGTTTGCAGAACACCAAACTAACTAGATGGTAGAGACTACACTCTTATATCCTTTTTTGGCTTACCCTAGGAAATATTAATGTTTATTAAGAGGACGTAGGTTTGTTTATCCAAAAGAGACAAGTCAATATCCATAGCCTGAACCAAGGTCGGGAAGAGGTCCAGTTGAATTAAGGTAAAAAGAGATGGACACTATTGTACACACTTAAAACGTAAGTTTGTCTACGTCAGTGAGAAGAGATGTAAAATATCACATATCTGTCTCTTTATATCCGCTACAGGATCCTTGTGAATAAGATTTTATCGTGAAAACTGGCAGTATGTTGATTATGAAATCCCTACATTTACTGAAAATAATAATATAATTGACTCAAGACTCCGTTTTCTGGTAAATAATTTATGTAAGAACACAAAGGGCCAAATAGAAAATACTGGAATATTAGATTGCATGGTGACTATTGCAACAGATTTACTGCTCTACCCGTATGAAAACAATAATTACTTCTAAAACATGCACTCATAGGTTGTATAACCAATAACCTAGTGGCAAACTGACTGTTTTACCACAAAGCGGGTTTTTTAGTCTGGGGAGAAAAATAAGACAAAAGGTACATGGTAATAACATAGGTTACAGGGATTGAACTATCATAGCCTAGGATCCTTGGCATATAGCCGACTATGTAGTAACATAAGGCAAGAAAGTTAGTTTAAATAATGGAACATGTCACTTTTTCATATACCTTTTTCTCTCTTTATTAAGGCCTGTCGTCTAATAATATGAGGCACGTTTGAGAGAAGCACTCCCTATGTATATAAAAAATTGTTTCTTTGTTCGGACAACAAATTAGGACAATGAATATAATACTTGTAGTAAGTATAAAATAATAATTTTAGATGCTAAATGAACTAATAGACTACATTAGGTAACAACATAGTGTCATAAAAGGTAAATAACATAGAAGGATAAAACAATATGGCCTTATATAATCTTTTGACTTACTGCTCGTATGGCATGATTAATGTGGAATCCATTTGAACTTTGTGTGGCCTATTCTATTTTCTTTCTCTTTTTCTTTGACCTTTACCTTTTTGCCTTCTATCTATGGGTAGGCAATGGGTTTTCGTTTGAACGGTATGTTTAGATGTAACTAGAAGATTCATGTATATAGTGAGGATCTTTAAAATGTGTCACATACACAGAAGAGATATGCAATAGATCAAAATAAATGTTGTATATAGATATAGGAAATGTGAAGACAAATGGTATAATACCAGCAAATATAAGTTATAATAGATTAGCTGCGAATTAAACATTAGTGAAAAACTTTTTGAACTACAAATGTGAGGACTGATCCGCTTTTTTTAGGTGATATGCTAGTATAGTGTATAAAACTAAGTAGCGACTGATGTATCTTTTCTGTTTTTTGTATTTTCTCTCCTTAGTGTTGTGTAATATTTTATGCGAATGACGGTCACCTGACGAAGGTAGTTTGCCGAAACGCGCGTAGTTCAATTCCACCGCTTTGCCTACCTCAAATATACACCGATCGAAAAATTAGTTTTGTTTTTTCTTTTATATTTGTTGTATATGTATATGTAATGTATAATGAACTTGAATATAGAATAATCTGCACTATTGAATATAATTGAATGGAAAATGAGAAATGTATTCTAAAATTTTCTTTTTGAAATAAAATATTGATATATATCTTTTTAACTATTTGGTCATGAATCATTAATTCCATATAGAAGGTCGCTAATGTTTTGATTTTCACCTATAAAAGAGCTGGCATTGTTTAATTGTATGTTTGCTATAGCTTTTCATTTTCCTACTGTGATAATTGAACCCTACGTATAGCAAACTTAGAAATTGTAGGGGTCCCCTGTTTTTCAAAAAGTATTCTGGGCAAGATCACCATTTTAAAAATCGCTGAACGCCCGTATAATGAGAGCGAAGAGAGGACCAGACTGTTGTCTCATCCATAAGGCTTTTGAGAAGAGGGTTGATATTACAAGCCCACAAGGTCAGTGAACACACCAAGGTACTGAAATCCTGTGGTTGCACGCAACAATTGTTCTGCCCATTTCTCTTGGCCCTGCTGCCCGCACACGGGAATAGTACAGACTTGGCGGGGTGGTTTGACCAAAAATGCGCAGGATCTGCAAGGTCCGTACCTTATAGATCCTTTCCTTTTTGGTAAAAAAAAAATCACAAAAAGCACAGGTCGGTCATGAAGAAAAGGACATCGTCTGCGTACAATGCAATGCGGTCTGATCTAGACAATTCCCAATCAAAGACCCACACCACCAGGGTTTGTATGGCAAGGGCGAACAATAACGGTGACAGGGGGCAGCCCTGTTGTGTACCACGGCATATTGGAAATGGGGTGGACCGTTGGACGGCAACCCGAGGCGAGGCGGTAAGCCCTGTGTAAGGGCGGCACACATATGTTCGGAAGCGTGGGTCTAAGTTGAGGACATTTAGAAGGCAAAAGAGGTACGTCCAGCTGAGGGAATCGAACACCTTGTTGATGTCAGCAAGCAGCATTGCTGCAGGGCATCCGAGCCCCGGGACTCTATCCATAGCATTGTAAGGAGGTTGCTTTTTGGCAAATGTGTAGCAGATGTTGATGCAGAGCACGACCCAGCGAGATGGTTCGCTTTTGCACTGCCCGACCCTTCTTCGCGCCAACATACCGCACAAAGAGTTGGCCATCATCTGGAACTATTGTGACCGGTCAAGATAGAATGCCAACATTCTTTTTGTGTCCAGGTGGTGGTCACTCTTCTTCAGAGGAATGTGGTGGGGCATAGAAGGTGAGCAGGGAGATGGACTGCGTAAAATTTAATTGGGTGACCGCTTTCAACAGAAAGGAGGCCCTTGTGCGAAGCATCACTTTCTCAGGGTAGACTGAGAGGTAAGGCGGCTTAAATGATAAGGCCTGCAGCTCACTCACTCTGCAGGCAGATCTAATAGCCACAATGAGGTCTGTTTTCAATGTAAGAAGCCTGATGGGACAATTGCGTAGATGCTCGAAAGGTGTGCACATTAAAGTCAAAACTAAGGTCACGCTGAGGCCTAATGAACGGGGAAGGAGGAAAGAGAGATATACCTTTAAAAATATACGTACAATAGGAGACTTGGAAAAGAGGAAAGATCAGGGAAACGCAAGAAGGCAGATATGCCAGATAGATAGCCCTTAAGAGTGCCTAGAGCAGAGCCCTGCTGGGCAAGAGAAAGAATGAAAATCAGAACTTCAGAAAGGGGATCAACAGATTTTCTGCACACCATGCCACAAATGTTTTCCAACGGCAGGCATAGTCCGTCTCAGTGGAAGGATGCCCTGCTGCCAAGATGACATTACAGACTTTGGGAGGAAAACCAAAAGCTATTAACTGTTGAAGCTGAATCCCCATGCAAGAAAGCAGGGAGTGTACAGGTTTGGCTGGAGGACCCCCCCCCCCCCTCCGTTGCTGCCACAGAAGGTCTTCCTGAAGGGGCAGCCTAAATGGAAGATCGAAGGTCATGCTCAGAAGCCCGGGAAACCAGACTATCCGTGCCCAGTCCGAACTACAAGGATGACTTGGTCCTGGTCGTTCCTGATCATCTTGAGAACTCTGGGAAGGAGTGGCATGGGCGGAAAGATGTACAGGAGGACTGAACTCCACTAGAGACAAAAAGTGTCTTGAAGCAAGAGCTGCCTTGGAAACTCCAGCAATCAAAATTGTAGACATTGCGTGTTATCAATGGAGGCAAACTGATCTAAACAAGGCTCTCCCCACTGCTGAAAGAGACCTTGTGCCACCTCCGGGTGGAGATGCCATTTTTCGGCATCTTAGGCTGAGTTTGTTAGCTCTGGCATGCAGAAAACCTGCCAGGTGTTGAACCACCAGGGATATGCCCTGCTGCTCCAGCCATATCCAGAGGCGCAGGGCCTCCTGATAAAGGGCCCACAACCCCACCCGCCCTGTTTGTTGCAGTACCACATGGTGATGTATTTTGTGGACACTAGGACCAGCCTTTCCCTGGGGAAGTTTAGAAAGGCTTTCAATGCCAGTCAAATTGCATGGAGCTCCAGCAGGTTGATGTGGAGCTCAGATTCCACCAGAGACCAGAGTCCTCTAATCCCCACCTCTCCCAGATGGCTGCTCCATCCCAGGAGTGACGCAGCCTTCAATACTGTCAGATTTGGTTGGGTAAGGAAGAAGGGACTGCCTATGACCCAATCTCAGTTCGTTAGCCACCACTGCAGATTGTTCAGTTTCCTCCGAGATCTGGACCAGGTCGGAGAGATTTCTCTGATGCTGCGTCCACTGGAACTTCAGGTCCCACTGCAGAGCCCCGATATTCAATATGATGTGTTACCAGCAGGATGCAGGCCATGAGGCCCAGGAGCTTGAGAGTCTGTCTCACCGAAACCAGGACAGAGGCTGAAATGTCAGCATCATAGCCTGAATACCACAGACTCACCTCTCGGTAGGATAAGCTTGAAACTGCACCGTGCCTAGAACAGATCAAATGAAAGGGAGCGTCTGAGGAGTCAGAAGTGACTTTGGCATGTTAATAGTGAACCCCATTGAGTGCAGAAGGTTCGCTGTAGTCTGGAGGTGGGAGACGACAGCCTGGGGTGAGCCCGCCTTCAGCAGTTAGAAGTTGAGAGAGGGGAAGACTGGCACCCACGATTTCCACGGATGAGCTGCAACCACCGCCATCACCTTGGTAAACAACTGATGGGCAGTGGTAAGGACAAAAGGGAAGCACAGTAAATTGAAAGTACTCATGGCCTACCGTATACCGCAGATAGTGCCGATCGGCAGGCAGGACGGGAAAATGAAAATAGGCGTTGCGAAAGTCCAACGATACCATACAGTTTCCTGGGTCCACGGCAGATAAGACCTGAGCCAATGTAAGCATTTTGAATTTCTCCTTTTTGAGGAAGAGATTGAGAGCCCAGAGATCAAGGATAGGAGAAAAGGCTCTTGTCCTTTTTGGGAACCAGAAATTAGCGGGAATAACAACCACAGCCTACTTCTTTCACAGGACCCATTGGTTCCCTTGTCCAAGAGAACTGTGACCTTCTCGCGGAGAAGAGATAGACGATCCTCAGCCAGCTGATCGTGAAATGGTGACATGGGGTGAAGTGTAGCCTCGATTGGGACGGAGTAGCCCCTTCAGACAATCTGCAAAACCCACCATCAGATGTTAAGGCCTGCCAGTTGGGCAGGTGATGGTGAATTTGTCCACTAACTGGGTGCCCATGGTGGTAAAGGGACAGACTAGCAGGGTTTGGAGATAGTTGTGGTGGGGGGTGGGGCGGGAGGAATGACCAGAGCGCTGGCTACCTGACTCACTGGGTCTGTGGGTACTGCACCCTCGTCCACTTAGATGCTAAGGAACATGCGCTGCTGGAAGCCCGCTCCGTAGTCGCGAAAGGGAAACGGGGGAGGACATGGGGCCGCAGGGAGGCCTAAGGACCTGGCCGCAGCACGAGAAGCTTTAAAGCGCTCAAGTGACAAATCTGCCTTGTTTCAGAAGAGACGGGTGTCATCGAAAGGAATGTTCGTAAGGGAAGCTTGAACATCCCCTGAAACTCATTCATCCTCAGCCAGGCATGACACCTAAGGGCCACTACCGCAGAAACAGCTCTGCCTAGTGAGTCGGTTGTGTTAATTCTGCATTGAACAGTAAATTTTGCTGCATCTCTACTGTCGGTGACAGCTTGGGAGAGTACAGCACAGGCTTCCTCCTGGACCTGTGGTAGCACTTGTGCAACCATATACCACAAGGTGTGGAAGTAACGGCCCAAAAGGAATGCGGTGTTCACTAACCACAATGCCAGGCTGGCGGAAGAAACCATCTTTTCCTCAAAAAAAGTCCGGCCTCTTCGATTCCCTATCCGGGGGGGGCGGTAGGGAAAGCGCCTTGGTAGGTCGAGGCTTGGTCCCGCAAGCTCTCAGGGGTAGGGTGTTACATGAGGAAGTTTGGATCCCCAGGTGCGGGGCGATGACAGCGGGCAATCGTTCAATTCACAGGAGCCCCTGAGCTGGGTTTGGACCAGGTACCCAGAAGGACGTCAGCAAGGGTGTCATTGAATGGGAGTGGGGGTTCATACGTTGAGACTACAGGCTGCAATACCTCCATCAAAAGATTAGTCTTGACCGCCACTGATGGTACCTGAAGCTCAAGGAACTCAGCCGCCATCAGCAGCACCATTGCATATAGGAAGCTTCCTCCTCTGTAGCCACGGCAGGGGGAGAAAGCAGACAAGCATCTGGAGAAGTATACGGACTGCTGGGCTCACCGAGTTCCTCACACCACTCCATACTCTGTTCTTCCTCATAGGGATGGTATTCTAAAGGGTCCAGCGACTCTTTTCACACTTACCCAAGGCCTAGCCCATACGGCTCCATGTAGGAGATGGTGGCACAGAGAGAGTCGGCACCAGGGCCGGGGAAGGTTGAGATGGTATGATGGGCTTGGTCAGGATTCTTGGGGGCCCTCTGGATCCAGAACCGCCTGTGTGGAAACAGAAGTGGGCCCGCAGGTCCCAAAGGCGCGTCAACGGGGTTGGGCCACCCAAATAAGAGGCGCATATCCTCATAGAACTCCTTGGGTGGGAGGGGGGGCGCTTTGCACTTGGAAGTTCTCGGAGGTGTGGAGTCGGCCCAGGTTCCAAGGAATGAGCCCTAAAATGCTTAGACTCCCTCGTCTAGTCAGTCGATGGATGGAGAGAAGTCAAAGAACGCTTCACCTTCTTGCTCTTTTCCTTGCATCTCATATCGGAGTATCCCGAGGACTTCGGGCTCGCAAAGCAATTCCGCTTCAGTGACCGCTCCCTCAAAGCCTTTGGGGACATGGCCCTGCAATCGGGGCACGACTTGAAGTCATGATCGTTCTCCAGGTACCACAGACAGTCAAGGTGCGGGTCCGTCACCAACATCGCTGGGGTTAAAATGAACTTGCACGACGACATCCTTGACAAACGAGGAGGTAGGTTCTCAAAACCAGTTGACAAAAAGTTTTTAAAAACCTATAAAAAGACAGAGGGCTAGTCTTCTTCGGATCATCAATGGATGGCGCGGGAAGGAAAAAAACGGACGTCAGTGTGCCTGGGTGGTGTTTATATAGGTACCGCAACGTCACTTCCGCCGCAGATGATGGATGCAGAACTGACTTGACGCCACCTACCGGTGAGCATGGGTAGTGCTCGTGAAAAATCTCCCGGATCCAGTCTGATGTCAGGGGAAATTCAAAAGGTATGGAATCTGCGGCTAGAAGTCTATCAGATGCGCAGTCTACTGCTTCTGTAGAATATTATTGGAATTTTGTGCTTTTTTGGTGCTATTTTCAATTAAATCTTTAAAAATTCTCATCTCTGGTCCCACTTGTTTTGTTGTTGTTTTGGTCTCATTTTACACTGCTCTTCTCTTATTTTATAATTGGTTGTGAAATGTTATTGTATTTTGCATGACTTTTTCTACACATTTCCTTTGATTTAACTCTGACTGCTTTGTGTCAAGTTACAAGGGACAGGGCACAGATGTATTTAATTTGCATCACATCTAGCAGGTGGGAGGCTTATCCCTCTAGGTGTACACTTGTCCACCCCAAATAATAATCCACTTTTTTTACAGTTCTGCATGAGTTCAAATACATGTTGTAGTGCAGGTCAACATAAGTACACTGCCACATTAAATGTGAGGTTTATCCTCTCAAAAGTTAATAGTGTGCTGAAGAAATCCAATGGAGTGTAATATATTTTTGAAGCATGGGCAGCAAAGACTGATCTAAAGTCATTGGCCCATGAAAAAAGTCCCGCTGCCAGTTTGCGCAACTTAGTGAAGAAGCCAATACCTGCCTGATGATATAAAACAAGGTAATATTTTGGCATGTGTATAGCACCCTTTTGATTCACCAACAGTGAAGGAAAGTTTTCAAGGTCAGAAATATCTTCAGCTGGGGATGTAGGGCTAGATTATGTAGGGACCACAAGTTGTGAACTTTCAAAGTGCACATTTAAGACAACAGAGATACACTGGGTAGTATTGTGTCATGTAATCTGCAGAATGTTGAATCAAAATGCGCTCAGGGTTAGACGATCACTGAAAATCAATCATCATGAATTTTTCTTTAAAAACAATATTACAAGACAGTTTGGGTGCAAGCATTTGATTGGGATTTCTAGTAAATCATGCAAATCTATTAAGAATAGCACTACAAAAGAAAGGAAATGTAAATGTTCTGTTATTCCACCTTTCTAAAACCTCTTCTACGACATACTCATTTTATCCACAGCATTCCAACACCATCAAATGTAAATGTTTGTCTTTAAAAGACATATTTGTGAAATTTCTCACCCTTTGTAGGAGTTTGTCTCTGTAGTGTTCAACCTGCTCCTGCAAGCTCAGACCAGATTTCTTCGGCCTCTTGCCAGATTCCAACTCATCCTGAAACTTCATCACTTTTAGCTGTGAACCAGTATTGAACATTTAATTAAATGCAAGCAAACATTTGAGCATCGTTATTTACAATTAGCACTCAAAAAAGTGAATGTTGAGTATGTATCATTAGGGAGTGGCAGATGCATAAAGTCTGCATCATGTTTGAGCAACGAGTTAAAATGACAAAACCTTCATGAAAAATCAAAAGAAACCACCAACTAAATACAACACAAAATTTAGCATGATGAAAATGCAAAAGGCATAGAAGGATTGTAGGTAGCTGGCTCTTTATGTGATATCAATAATCTGATATAAAGTGGAAAAAGTTCAGGGGTTTCCTTATAAATTGACTGGGGCTTACTCTAGCAATCCCAAGGCGCTCTATTAGGGGTAGTGTGGTCGAACAGCTTTAGGCTTGAACGAGAGGAGTGCAAGACCTCTGCAAATACAATGATCAATCAATGACACACACAACTCAAGGAGGAGAGCCGCACCAATTTATAAAAATAGCAAATATCTTTATATATGTTTAGGGATCAGAGAAAAATCGCTCAGGTAAGTACGTTTTTAAATATGAATTCTTTTCAGTTAAAAAAAGTGACAGTGCAATTTTTGACTTCTGCAATGTGAACCTATGGAAGAAAGTACAAGTTCTGCAAACAGGTATAGTACAGCAACTTACGGGTCCAATCTCCAGGGGTTAAGGTGAGTGGTGGGCAAGGTTCAAGGCAGCATCAACAGTGCCCCACCAATGGCACAAGGGCAGCTGGGTGCAGGGTGCAAAACAGCGTCGGGAGCCCAATGTTTTTCTATCGACATCTGTCTCTGCAAAGAGGTTGCAGGCTCTGGCTAGGAGGCCAGTCGGGCTGAACCAACAGGGGAGCTCAGGCCTCACGATGCTCGGGGACATATGGACACCTTTGGTCCCCTTCTCCAAGGTCCAGGGGCAACGGGTGCAGATGTGTCTTAGGTGTCGGAATTTTCCGTACCGGAACAGTCGCTGTACAGGGTGGGGGCCTTTGTGGAGAGGCTGCAGGCGACGTCTGTGGGTTCACAAGGGTTACTACCTGATTCTCCAGCCTGTCCAGGTGCCAAGGGGGTCCTGGACAAAGGGGGATGGGCTTCCTCTCCTGTGAGGGGAGCCAGACTCATTCCAAAGGTGGCAGCTCTTTGAAGCTTGATGGCCTGGTGAGGCTTATCAGCAGACCATCCTTTGGGAGTAGGTGGTATACCCTCTTTCCGGACAGGTTTTTACTCTGGGCCTCCTGAGAGCAGAGGCTCTCACCGTAAGAGGTCAGAACAGTGTATTGAGGGGCAGAAATCAGTTGGGGAGAACACCAGAGACTGGTAAGTTTTTAGGGGGCACCTCTAAGGAGTCCTCCGGGTGCATGTACTGGTAAATCCATCACTGGAATCAGTGTTGGTTTATAAATACAAGCTGTTTGATACCAAACATCCCTATTTTCAGTGAAGCCATCATGTAGCTGAAGGAAATAGTTTTCATCAGTGTCCAGGAAATGCTTTAAAATGTCTTCCCTGCCTACTTACACAGGCACTAATAGTACTGACCAGCACAGGGGCATATCTGCTCATGCAGGTATGCTCTTACATGTAGTATTAAGCACCCTGGCTTAAGGCTGTCAGGGCTGCTGTAGGGGTGACTTTCAAACATCACGCACAGTGTTAGGGACATGGCACACAGGGATGTGTGACATGTCGTGTTTTCACTGTTGTCTGCATCAAGACACGCAGCCTGCAATGGCAGCCTTGCATGTGCTTGGTGAGGGGTCCCTTATGGTGGCACAATTTGTGCTGCTGCCCAAGACACAATATTTAGTACTCCAGGCCCTAGGTACCATTTACTAGGGACTTACAGAGGGTGCTAAAGGATTTGCCAATTGGGGAAACAATTGCACACTTTTGGGAAAGAGCTCTGGCACTGGGGAGCTGTTTAGCAGGAACCCAGTGCACGTGCAGTCAAAACCATAACAGTTACCAGGCAAAAAGTGGAGGGAGAACCATGTCAAGAAGGGCTACTTTCCTATGAGAATAGTTGTTTGTAATCATATTGTCAATCAACAGATGCTTGATGTATGCCATAAGTACTGAATACTTTTTTCTCATGTCTGGGATGCTGGAGAACTCAAAAATATTGTGGGGGAAAGTCATTGACAGAAATAGAAGCTGATCCTATTTAAAAAGTTAGAAATGTAAAACATGACGATTACTATCTTAGATAAACCATTTAAAAGGAAAAAATAAGGACATTTGGCTATTTTAGTCAAAATGGCAGTGGCCTCTTAAAGATGAAAAGATGCTGGCCTTTCATGGCAGTACTCTACGATGTTCTGCTGTGGCAGCTGCCACAGTTCATGTTTCCAGTACCCGAGGACAGTATTAATGAAACCATTCTGATGCCTCAATCAGTGAAGCGCATGGGGTGCTTAGGACTGAAATGAAGATTCAAAATGGAGTTCAACTGGGATTAAAAGTAAGGAATACCATTACTTACCGGTATTAAACTGTTTGTAGCTCGCAGTGCTGTAGATTCACTTGCTTTGCTGCCTTCTAATGTTGTACTCGAAACATTAAAACTTGTGTTTCTTGCACCTTAGCTCAGATTATTTTTCACTTAAGGGTCAGAATGTGCATCTGCATGAATTTATAATGCGTGTGCTGACGGTACTAAAATCAAATCAAACATGTTGATTACTTTTAGTAAATCTCTTTCTAACTCATTTCTAACATTTTTAATATTTTCCCCGGTGCCAAAAACCAGTGGCGGCTCCTCTATGGGGGCGTTTGGGCGCCGCCCCACTGCTTTCTCGCCGTGCGAGAAGGCAGAAACAAATGGTAGTTATTACCGTAATAACTACCATTTGTTTCTGCCTTCTCGCACGGCGAGAAAGCAGAAGTTCCTTGTTGAGAGTGGGCGTGTTACTCGAGGGCAGGGGGGAGCGGCTTGCCCACTGTTGTTAATACTGTCTGTTTGGGCGGCCTCAGGCTGCCCAAACAGACAGTATTAACAACAGTGGGCAAACCGCTCCCCCATGCCCTCGAGTAACACCTCCTACTCTTCATGTTCTCTCTGTATGCTGCAGCATACAGAGAGAAAATGACGCGGGTGGGGCAGCTGCCGGACCAATCACAGACGCCGCGGTGGAGGGGAGGGAGGCTGCCTGCAGCCTTCCTGTTGACGAGCAGCACCATGGGAATTCGGAACGCAGGACGGCAGGAGTCGGGAGTCTGGAGTCTCGGAACTTAAAGGTGGGAAGCAGGTAAGTTTTACTTTTAATATTTATCCAATATCCCGCCTCCACCCCCATCCCCTCCGCAGCGCGACCAACACCATTTCCACCCCCCACCCCCACCCCACCTGCAATGCGACTGTGACTATAACAAAATGCACTCAGACCTAGAGCTACCAAAGAGTTACAACGGAAATTTCTGATAATGGTGAGCCATTTGTGAAACTGTTAAAGCAGTAACGTTATTTAACTTGCCGGTTCGTTTATTTTTTGCAACCATTTGTCAAATCTGTCGATTTAATTGAGGCAGAGAAACTCACAGTCAATACTATAGTATGGGTGACACCAAACAAATGAATATTAGAGTGCCAATACGTTAAGTGATATTAACAACTAATATTTACAGTGTAATTAAAATATGACACAGCGAGCGAGAGAATGGGCGATTCAGCAAACGCACCAATTAAAGTGTTTCGCATTTTGAAAACGTTGTACCATAGTCACGTGTGTCTATAAGTGTGGGTGCAAACTCATTTTTGAAGTCGTTTGGTCCAGGCTGCAGGAACAATATCCTGGCGTCCAGTGAGGAGATGCTTGCTTTTATTGGTTTACATTTAGGGCTCGACCGTGATGCAGTGCGGCATCCATCCAATGAGGCGACGGCCTGATAAAAATTTCAAAAATGTTCACTAGGTAATTTTAATTTGTTATTCTGACTCTGCAGTGTTCCAGGCGGAGTGCAGCACTGTACCGTGATTGTCACCTGTGTCTTAATATTATCAAAATACATGGAATTGTATGGTGGTGAGAGGAACCGAGTGCATGACTAATGCAGAAGTGAGGCTTAAAGTTGTCAGAAAGAGACTGGTCCCAAGAGGAAAAGGCAGGTTGGACCAGAAAGGAAGATGAAATGGCGTTTCTTTGATGAGGGACAATATTTATTTTGTATTTCAAAGTACTTCTCAAGTCTGAGAGAGTTCTACTGGTACAGTGTTGTGTTCATAGTAAACTTGACAATATGCCAGGAGGAAAAAAAAATAACAGCTGTTACTATTAGGAAAAACACAATATTTTGATACATGCAACCATTTGCATAGCTCACACTTCAGAGCTTCAGTGATTACTACTTAACATGGACGTCTATTGGTTTTTTATCGCCTTGTAAAGGATGGAAGGCAAAATCATCCCACAGATATTCAGATTTTGGGCCCGTAGTGTGCCATCAAAGCTGTGAAGTTGGGCCATAAGGCTATCTAAAATGCTAAATTAGTTATTTATTTTAATGGCCATAGGAAAAGGGTGTATTAGCTCAGTAAGTTAAATAGCCACCCCACCTCAAGCCCTCCTTATAGCAGGCTTGCTTGGTCTGCTCTCTATATAAAACTCAGCCCTACCTTTTACGCACCACTACTTTGAAATGTCACCAGCCGCCACTGCCAAAAAC
The DNA here is from genome assembly GCF_964261635.1 of Lissotriton helveticus. Classification (NCBI taxonomy): domain Eukaryota; kingdom Metazoa; phylum Chordata; class Amphibia; order Caudata; family Salamandridae; genus Lissotriton; species Lissotriton helveticus. Next base: position 606,260,803 of record NC_136072.1, on the reverse strand, counting down.
GGATTTCGGAATTTTCATAGCAGTGCTCCGGTGTGCTGCTAGGTGGTGCTGTACGATTTCCATTTACTTCGTTATGCGACAGAAGTGACACGCATATAAGCACCACACCTGCACAGTGATATCTGATTCCTGCCTGCCTCTTTCCTTGCCCTCAGATGAGGCGCACAACAGATTTGGAGGTACCACTTTGCAGATCTCTAAACTGGGACCTTTTTATATTTTAAAAAGAGGCCACTCGGCAGAGCGGGGAGGTGGGAAGGCAGTGAGAAATCTGCAGTTAGATCGATTAAATTAGGAGCTCAATTTACAAAGTTAATTAACCTACTATCCTGATGGATACTTCTAACCGCAGACTCCACACCTATAGAATGGATATCAAAGCAGTATCTCCCAAAGTGGAGGGTCGGCAAAGTGTCCTCAGACCAGAAAATTCTGCAGGGCCCAACAGGAAAAATGCCCTTCCCGTCAGACCTGGCTGCAAAGGAAGTAGTACTTGATTTGACTGCGTCCTGACACCCACGTCACGGCCAGCCAGATGCCAAGAGCAGGGTTCACTGTGTATGAACACAGAGGTAGTAACCTTGGTGAAACGGGCTCTGAGAGCTTCTAGAACCTGCTTTTTCAGCAGTGCATAGCAGATATTAAAGCAGATCACTATTCACAATGACAGAGCTCTGTTCTGCACCAACTTACCTTTCTATGACCCAGAGAAAGGCACACACCTTTTATTGGCCACCCAATAGTCTTTGATGCCATCTATGGAGAAGTTGAGGGCTCTTTCGAAGTCCCAACAGATGGAAAGTCTCTTCCTCTTTTGGGAAAAAAAAGTCTCCCTGCTCCTCAACACCAGCTTGTCTGGGGCAAAAGGTAGTGTAGGGTGGCTGCACCTAGACAGCTTGGGGCTCACTCAAGCGACAAGTTGAAGTTATTGCAATGAGAAAGAAAGCTTTGAAAATCCGATGGCACAGCAAACAGCTGTGCAGGATCTTGAACGTAGTGCACACGAGGATGGTGAGAAACAAATTAAGGTCTCATTATGGCATCACAGATATTTTGGTGGGGACCTCTATAAAACATCCCAGCAGATAGATTAAGTAAGCGTGGTTGATTAGTTAAACACAAAAGTCCAAAAGGAAGACAAACCCCGTTGCCAGTACCCACTCAATGGCCCAGCTGGGCAAGGGACACAACAAACAGTAATACATTCAGAAGATTTGCTTGCAAGGTGACTAGGTTGCAACCTCCACACCAGGCTATAAACTTGTCCCAGCGCCCAGTATAGAAAGACTGAGCAGGGACACCAGAATGCGAGAATGACATCTACAACCTGTGGTGAGAGATCAAACACAGTCCACTGCAGCTGCTGAATCTCATGCATAGAGGTGTAGATTGTGCAGATTCGGGTGTAGAACACTTTCCTGCTGCTGCGACAGAAGTCCATCTTGCAGTGTTGTTTGGCAGGAGGACAAAAGCTCATGCCCTGAAGTTACTTACCTTGGGTAACAAAATATCTGTAAGAGACGTATATTAGTTATAGATTCCCTACCTTAGAATTACCCCCAGGCTTCAGACTGGAACGAGAGATTTTTTCTTTAGCAGTACCCCTGTGGGTCAGTAGGTGTGGTCGGTAGACTCCGCGTCCGTCGTTTTCGCCGGAATGACGTTGGGGTGTCTACTTAGACGTCCCCCTGCTCGCTGACGTCAGTTCATTACACGACATTCCATGCCAGAAGCGCAGAGCCATGCGAGACACTGATCACTGTTGCACAAAACTAGGGCAATGAAAGGGAGTCCCTTACGCTAAAAGTCAGTTCGCAGAACGGGGAGGATGGGTGGGGCAGTAAGGAATCTATAACTAATATAGGTCTCTTACAGATATATAGTTACCGAAGGTAAGTAACTTGTTCATCTGAAAGAGACTATTAGTTATAGATTCCTTACCCTAGAATAGATACCCCAGCAATACAAACCCGGGAGGTTGGTCTGCGAACAAAGTTCACACCAGAAAGTCCTGGAGAACTGAACGGCCAAAGAAGCCGTCTCTCCGGACTGGACTATCCAGGCAGTAATGCTTAGTGAACGTGTGCAGTGATGCCCACGTGCATGCCTGGCAGATGTCACAGAGGTGGGCTAAACGTCCCAAAGCAGTACTAGCTGCCATCGCCCTGGTGAAATGGGCTCGCAGCCCTACCAGAGGCTCCTTGTTTGCTAACGAATAACAGATTTTAATGCAAAGGACGACCCATCGAGAGATGGTCCATTTCTGCATGGCCGACCTTTCTTGGCGCCCACATAGACAACAAAGAGTTGATCATCCACCCAGAACCGTTTAGTTCGATCCCGATAAAATGATAACACACATTTTGGATCCAGATGGTGAAGTCTCTCCTCCTCCTTGGAATGATGTGGGGGTGGGAAGAAGGTGGGCAAAGTGATGGTCTGTCCTATGTGGAAAGAGGAAACCACTTTGGGAAGAAAAGAAGGTCTAGTTTGAAGGACAACCTTGTCCGGATGAACAGCAAGGAAAGGAGGTTTAGAAGAAAGAGCCTGCGGCTCACTCACCCGAAAGCAGAGGTGATGGCAACCAGAAAAACAGATTTTAAGGTCAATAGTCTAAGAGGACAATAATTTAGTGGCTCGAAAGGAGCACACATAAGGTAAGTCAGGACGATATTTAAGTCCCACTGGGGTATTATGAAAGGAATAGGAGAAAAGAGGTGAGTAATGCAGTTAAGAAATCCATTTACAAAATGGGACTTGAAAAGAGAAGGCTGATCAGGGAGGCGAAGAAATGCCGAAATGGCCGAAAGATAGCCTTTAAGGGTGCCCAGAGCAGAGCCCTGCTGGGCCAAAGAAAGAATGAAGAGGAGAACCTCTGAAAGAGGGGCAGAAAGGGGATCCACAGCCTTTGCTGTGCACCATGCCACAAATTTGTTCCATCCACAGGTGTTTACCGTTTTAGTGGAGGGACACTTGGCTGCCTGGATGACATTACAGACTTCATGAGGAAGGTCGTAAGCTGTCAACTGTCAACGCTCAATCTCCACGCATGGAAGTGGAGGCTGGACAGGTTTGGGTAGAGGACCGTCCCCTGTTGCTGCGACAGAAGGTCCCCATGAACAGGCAGTATAATCGGAGGATTGATGGTCCTGTTCAAGAGCTCGGGATACCAGACTCTTTGTGCCCGATCGGAGCCACAAGTATGGCTTGGACCAGGCTGCCCTTGATCTTCAGCACTCTGGGCAGAAGTGGTATAGGCGGAAAGGCGTACAGAATACTGCAATTCCACTCGCGACGAAAAGCATCCCTGAGTAAGTGCCGCCTTGGAAATTCCAACGTGCAGAACTATTGACATTGCGCATTCTCTTCGGTGGTGAACAGATCTAACCAAGGCTCTCCCCACTGCTGAAAGAGACCTTGCACCCCCTCCGAGTGAAGAAGCCATTCGTGATGCATCATGCACCAGTGGCTGAGTTCGCCCACCCTGGCGTTCAGTGAACCTGCCATGTGATGAACCACCAGGGACATGCCCTGATGTTCCAGCCCAGCCTAGAGGCGAAGGGCATCTTGACATAGGGTCCACGACACCACCCAGCCCTGTTTGTTGCAGTACCACATGGCAGTGGTGTTGTCCGTGAATTCCTGCACTACTCTTCCCTTGACAGTAGGAAGGAATGCTTTCAGTGCAAGACGAATCGCCTGGAGCTCCAGAAGGTTGACCAGAGGCCTCTGTTCTCCGCCTCTCCCATGTGGCCACTCCATCCTAGAAGGGACGCATCTGTCACCACTGTGAAGTCTGGTTGGGGAACGGAGAGGGATCTGCCATTGATCCAATCCTGGTTCGTTAGCCACCACTGCAATTGGCGTGCAGTGCCCTCCGAGATCTGGATGACATCGGAAAGATTCCCCTGATGCTGTGCCCACTGGAACTTCAGGTCCCACTGCAGAGCCAGCATATGCCACCTGGTATGGTCCACCAGCAGTATGCAGGAGGCCATGAGGCCCAGCAGCCTCGTGGTCAATCTCACGAAACCCGGGATAGAGGCTGAAACATCAGTATCATAGCCCGAATATGCCGGACTCACTCCTCGGAAGGATAAGCCCGAAATTGCGCTGTATCCAAAACTGCTCCGAGGAAAAGGGGCTTCTGAGAGGGAATCAGGCCTGGGCCTGAATGAGTCTTCAAAGGAGAGTGTTCTTGGGAACTCCAACTTGCAAAAATTGTGACTGCATGTTCAGCGGTGCTGAACAGATCTGGTCTGTGTTCTCCACACTGTTGGAAAATGTCCTGAGCCAACTCTGCGTGTAGCTGCCATTAGTGATATGTAAGGCACAGTCAGCTGAGCTCACACATTCAGGAATTAAAGATCCCCCGCAAGGTGGTTCACGATCAGGGAAATGCCCGGATGCTCCATCCAACTTCAGGGGTGTTGCGCCTTCTCGAAGAAGACTCGGAGCCCCACTCTGCCCAGTTTGTTGCAATACCACAACGGTGGTGTTGTCTGTAAGATCCCAATCTAGCCTTACCTTGACGGACTGAAGGGAGGTCTTCATCGCCAAAAGATTTTGCCTATAGCTTCAAAGGTTTGATGTGGAGCAGAATTTCTGAAAGAGACCAGATCTCCTCTCCCAGACGATCATCCCACAGACCCAGCAGTGACATACCAGTCACCACTGCCAACTCTGCGTGGGGAAAAGAGAGAGGGGTCTGTCGCTGGTCAGACTGAAGCCGAACAACCACCACTGCAGATAATGTGCAGTCTCCTCCGAAACTTGGATGACATCAGACAGGTTTACATGGTGGTGGGCCCACTGAGATTTTGGTACCCACTGCAGAGCCTGCACATGCCATCTAACAAAGGAGGCAGGAGGAAGCTTGAGGCCAACAGACCCCAACGTCTCAGGGCCATTCTCACAGAGTTTCAGAACCACTCTCACCGAGATCCAGCAAAAAGAATGAAGCATTAGGTTCATAGTCCTAACATCCTAGACTCATTGTGGCAGGACTATCTCCAGAATTATCACAACAAAGGGGAGCCTCTGTGAAGTAGTCAACTGCGTCTTTGGCTCATTGCTAGAGAACCCCAACAATGTTAGGAGGTGTGCTTTTGCCTGGAGGTAGTCCACGACTGATTGTGGCGAGCCTGACCCTAGCAGTCAGTCATAAAGGTAGGGAAAAGTAAATGGTTACTTACAGGTAGTTGTGCAGCTTGGCGAGTTTTCTGGATTCACATGTAAGCATTATCTGCTTTTGTGGTTTGGTCTGGAATGGAGTCTTTGATTTTATTCTTTCTTTTACTTTTTGTCTACCCTATGCTTCTTCGTGTATTTGGATGTCCAAAAAGTACTATTTTGTAAAGGTGTGTATGGAGGACCAAGTACCTCCATACAGATTTCATTTGTGGACACAGTTGCTAGAAAGTGCGGCGCTGCTCTCTTCTTCCTCATGTAGTGTATCCTTTGATTTGTTGGTAATGCTTCCCCTCGTTTCGCATAGCAGGTTGGCATTGTTTGCACTATCCATTCCCTTGGTTACCTGTGTACCCTTACTTGCGCTAGCAAAGGACACGAAAAGTTGACTTCGCTTTCTTAGGGTCCTTGTTCCCTGCAGGTAGTACATGAGCACCCTTTATCACTTTAGTGTGTGTAAGACACTGAAAGAAAGAATGCCAGCAGTTGGTTCTGTCATTAGTGGAACAAAAGCACAAGTTACTTACCTTCGGTAATGAGATATCTGTAAGAAACATTAGTAGTGATAGATTCCTTACCTTAGACTTACCCCTAGGCGTCAGGTGGGACCTGGGAAGTTTTTGTCAGCAGTACTCCTGCGCGTCGGTAGGCGTAGTCGTGCCATTTTGCGTGCGTCGTTGGTGCCGGGATGACGTCACTGGAGCTACTTAGACGCGCCCACATGCGCGGACGTCAGTTCTGTACACGACTTTCGGCACCAGGAACGCAGAGCCATGCAAGAAACTGACCACTGGTGCCACGAACCTAGGGCCCTGAAAAGGATGACCTTATGGGTGAGGTGGTATGGAATCTATCACTACTAATGTTTCTTACAGATATATCGTTACCGAAGGTAAGTAACTTGTGCATCTGAAAGAAACATGTAGTGATAGATTCCTTACCTTAGAATAGATACCCCAGCAATACCAACCCCGGTGGTGGGTCTGCGAACAAAGATCACACCAAAAAGTCCTGGAGAACAGAACGGCCAAAAAAGCTGTCTCTCCGGACTTGGCTATCCAGGCAGTATTGCTTGGTAAACGTGTGCTGCGAAGCCCACGTGGCTGCCTGACAGATGCCATGCAAGGGAACTCCCCGTTCCAAAGCAGTAGTGGCTGGTGTCGCCCTGGTAGAATGGGCGCGTAGCCCCACCGGAGGCTCCTTTATAACCAAAGAATAACCAGCCTTAATGCACAGAACGACCCGCCGAGAGATGGTCCGCTTGTGCGCGGCCTGACCTTTCTTGGCGCCTGCGTAGCCAACAAAGAGCTGGTCATCCACCTGGAACTGTTGTCTGCGGTTCAGATAGAAAGAGAATGCACGTTTTGAGTCCAGATAGTGCAGCCTCTCTTCCTCTTTTGAGGGATGTGGAGGCGGAAAGAAGGTGGGCAAAGTGATGGTCTGCCAGATGTGAAAGGCAGTGACAACCTACAGCAGAAAAGAATGACGAGTCCGTAGAACAACTTTGTCTGGATGCACTGAGAGGAAATGGAAGCTTAGAAGAATGAGCCTGGAGCTCACTCACTCTTCTGGCAGAGGTGATCGCCACCAGGAAAGCAGTCTTTAAAGTGAGAAGATGAAGAGGACAGTGGTGAAGTGGCTCAAAGGGAGCACACATCAGATAAGATAGAACGAGGTTCAACTCCCACAGAGGCCTTATGAAAGGAATAGGAGGGAAACGATGACTAATGCCTTTTAAGAATCTATTTACAACAGGGGACTTGAAAAGGGAAGGCTGAAATGGCAGACAGATAGACCTTGATAGTGCCCAGAGCAGAGCCCTGCTGGGCCAAAGAAAATGCCCTTTAAGAATCTACTTACAACAGGGGACTTGAAAAGGGAAGGCTGATCTGAAAGCCGTAAAAAGGCTGAAATGGACGAGAGATAGCCCTTAATAGTGCCCAGAGCCAGAGCCCTGCTGGGCCATAGAAAGGAGGAATAAGAGGACCTCTGAAAGAGGGACAGAAAGAGGATCCACAGCCTTTGCTGTGCACCATGCCACATATGTATTTCACCTGCAGGCGTATATCGTTGGAGTGGACGGATGCCTGGCTGCCAAGATGACATCACAAACTTTAGGAGGCAGGTCAAAGGACGTCAACTGCCGCTGCTCAATCTCCATGCAAGAAGGTGGAGGCTGGGCGGGTTCGGGTGGAGGACCCTCCCCTGCTGCTGCAACAGAAGATCCTCCAGAAGAGGCAGACTGAGCGGGGGATCGATCGCCATATTGTGTAGCTTGGGATATCATACTCTTCGAGCCCAGTCCGGAGCCAGAAGAATGACTTGGGCCCGGTCGCGCCTGATCTTCTTCAGCACTCTGGGTAGAAGTGGTATAGGCGGAAAGGAGAATAGTAGACCGCACCTCCACTCAGCACGAAAAATGTCACCTAGCGAGTGCCGCCTTGGAAATTCCAACGCGCAGAACTGACGACATTGCGCATTCTCTCCCGTGGCGAATAGATCTAACCAAGGCTCTCCCCACTGCTGAAAGAGACTTTGCGCCACGTCCGAGTTCAGACACCATTCGTGATCAATCATGCACCGGCGGCTGAGTTAGTCTGCCCTGGCGTTCAGAGAACCTGCCAGGTTGTTGAACCATCAGGACATTTCTCTGATGTTCCAGCCATGTCCTCTTGACATAGGGTCCACGACCCAACCCCGCCCGGTTTGTTGCAGTACCACATGGCGGTGGTGTTGTCTGTGAACACCTGCACTACTTTCCCCATGACAGAGAGAAGAAATGCCTTCAGAGCAAGTCGGATCGCCTGAAGCTCCAGAAGGTTGATATGGAGTCGGGACTCAGCCGAAGACCAGAGGCCTCTGATCACCGCCTCTCCCATGTGGCCGCCCCAACCCAGAAGGGACGCATCCTTCACCCCTGTGTGCTTCGGTTGGGGAAGGGAGAGGGATCAGCCATTGACCCAATCGCGATTCGTGAGCCACCACTGCAACTGTCGTGCAGTGCCCTCCGAGATCTGGACGTGATCGGACAGGTTGCCCTGATGCTGTGCACACTGGAACTTCAGGTCCCACTGCAGGGCCCGCATATGCCATCTGGCATGATCCACCTGCAGGATGCAGGAGGCCATCAGGCCCAAGCAGCCGAAGGGTCATCCTGACCGAAACCCGGGATAGAGGCTGCAAGATCGGAATCATAACCTGAATATCCCAGACTCGCTGCTCAGGAGGATAAACCCGGAACTGCGTCGAGTCCAGAACCGCTCCGATGAAGAGGAGCTTCTGAGAGAGCATCAGGTGCGACTTCGGCACGCTGATGGAAAACCCCAGCAAATGCAGGAGGTCGGTCGTGGTCTGGAGGTGTGAGATGACTGCCCGGGGCAAGCCCGCCTTCAACAACCAGTCGTCGAGATAGGAGAAGACTGGAACTCCTGATCTGCGCAGATGAGCTTTGACCACCGCCATCACTTTCGTGAACACCCGATAGGGCGCTGGTAAGGTCGAAGGGGAGCACAGTAAACTGAAAGTGCGCTTGGCCTATCGTGAACTGCAGGTAACGCCTGTGGGCCGGCAGGACGGGGATATGGAAATAAGCGTCCTGCAAGTCCAACGCTACCATCCAGTCTTCAGGTTCGAGAGCAGACAAGACCTGAGCAAGCGTCAACATCTTGAACTTCTCTTTCCAGAGGAAGCCATTGACGTCCCTGAGGTCCAAGATAGGACGCAGGCCCTTGTCCTTCTTGGGACCAGAAAGTAGTGGGAATAGCAACCAAGACCTACTTCTGACGCAGGAAAGCGCTCAATGGCCCCCTTGGCCAAGAGGGCAGTGACTTCCTGCTGGAGAAGCGCAAGATGGTCCCCTGACATGCTGTGGTACCGAGGTGGCATGGCGGTAGGTGTAGTCTTGAAGGGGAGGGAGTAGCTCCTTCGGACTATCTGCAGCACCCACATGTCCGAAGGGATGTCGCGCCAGAGGGGGAGACGATGGCGTATTCTGCAGCCTACTGGCGTTTGATGGTCTGAAGGCTTGGACTAGGAAGGCTTTGAAGCGGACGCTGCGCGGGTGGAAATGGACTGATCCGCCCGCTGGCCCCCAGAACCACCTCGACGGTTCCCACGTCCAAGCTGAGGTTATTGCAGAGAGGCCCAAGGACTTGGCCATAGCCCGTGAATCCTTAAATGCTCCAACGCACTGTCTGTTTTGTTGCCTAAAAGGCGAATGCCACCAAAGGGCAGGTCCATCAAAGGGTTTTGGACATTGCAGAAAAGCCCGTTGTGGAAATCGCCCTGCCCAGCGAGTCAGCGGTATCAAGCCCACAACGGATGGTGAACTTAGCCGAGTCTCTCACAGCTGCAATAGCCTGGGCGAGTACGCAACTGTGCACCTACGCAACTGTGTCCCACACGGAGTGGGAGCAATGGCCCAAGAGGCATGCAGTGCTCACCGACTGCAGCCCTAAGCTGGCAGATGAAAACAGCTTCTTGGATTCCCTATCAGGGGTGCAGAAGGGAATGTGCTCTGAGATGCAGAGGCTTGGACAACCAAGCTCTCAGGGGTGGGGTGTTGGGAGAGAAACAGGGAGTCGCCCAGAGCCGGGCGAAGGGCGTCAGGCCATGTTCCTGTCATCAGGAGCCCCTGTGTTGGGTCTGGACCAAGTGCCCAAAAGAATGTCTGATAGTGCATCATTGAAAGGCTGCAAGGGCTCCGAAGAGGTTGCCGCCAGCTGTAGCACTTCTGCCAGGAGGTTAGTCCTGACGGCCACTGTAGGGAGTTCGAGGTGGAGAGCCTCGGCTGCCCTACGCAACACCACTGCGTAACTTGCTCCCTCCTCCGTAGCCACGGAAGGAGAAGACAGCATGCCAAGGTCAGGCGAGGTGTCTAGACCAGGGAGGTCCTGTGGTGCCGGAGCCGACGGCGGCGCCGGGGTTGGAACAACCAGCGTCGGAACAACCGGCGTCGGAAGGGCAGGACTCCCAGTCGGGTCGGCGGGGCCGAAGGCGCGCTGGCGGAGCCAGACGGCCCAAAAAGTTGGGCCATGGCAGCAATAAATTCTTGAACCTGTGCAGGCGTCATCGACAAACCCTGGAAGTCTGGTAGGCCGGGGGTGACGTCGCAGGCTTCGCCAGAGCCGCGGGGGTGGCACCACCCGCACACTCAGAAGGGCGAGGGGAAGTCGAAGAGCGACGACGCTTCTTCAACTTCTTCTTGGAATGCTTCAGCTTACCTGACTCAGGGTGCGAAGACTTGGATCCAGAAGAACGGTGTTGATGGCTCCGCGACCGGTCCTTTGACCTACCACGGGACCGGGACCTTGAGCGGCGCGGAACTTCCAGCAACTTTCGGGACCACTCCTGCAAAGTTTTCAGTGCCATTGGCGCGGAAGTCAGGGCACGACTTGGAGTCGTGGTCGCGCCCCAGGCAGTTGAAACACACGTGGTGCGGGTCAGTCATCGACATCATGCGGTGACAGTCCCCAGAGTTCTTGAAGCCGGGCATCCCTACACCAGGAGTCGATCGACTCGAAGAAATGAGATGAAAGGCCTCGAAAAGAACAGTCAAAAAGTGACTAGGGGTGCTTGCTCTTCCCGAATCTGTGCTTGGTGGCGCGGAAAAAGAAAGAACTGACGTCAGCACGCGTGGGCTCGTCTAAGTAGCTCCAGCGACGTAATTACCACGCACACGGAGCCGCACGTTGACGCCTACAGACGCGCAGGGGTACTGCTGATGAAAACTTTCCGGATCCAGTCTGACGCCTGGGGGTAATTCTATGGTAAGGAATCTATCACTATGTGTGTCTTTCAGATACACTATTTAAGTTCCACAATGATGTTGGTGATGCCCAGGAGGAGGGGAGGGATGTTATTTGGGAGTGAAGAAGCTGTTTCCCACAAGTCCCCTTGGGTAGATGACACTGCCTGGCTAGGAGCCCCAGGCAGTTGAGACGCAGGCGGTGTGGATCAGTCACCGAAATTATGCGATGACAGTCCCCAGAGTTGTTGAAGCCAGGCCTCCCTACACCAGGAGTCGATCGACTTGAAGAAATTAGGTAAAAGGCCTGGAAAAGCACAGTCAAAAAGTGACTGGGGGTGCTTGCTCTTCCCGGATCTGTGCTTGTTGGCGCGGAAAAAGAAAGAACTGACGTCAGCACGCGTGGGCGCGTCTAAGTAGCTCCAGCTACGTCATTCCGGCGACTACGCATGCGGAGCAGCACGATGACGCCTATTGACGCGCAGGGTTACTGCTGACGAAAACTTTCCGAACCCAGTCTGAGGCCTGGGGGGTAATTCTAAGGTAAGGAATCTATCACTACGTGTTTCTTTCAAATACAGTATTTAAGTTCCACAATGGTGTTGGTGCTGCCCAGGAGGAGGGGAGGGATGGTATGTGGGAGTGAAGAAGCGGTTTCCCACAAGTCCCCTGGTGTAGGTGACACTGCCTGGCTAGGTGAATCCTGGGTAAGGCATAGGTTAGGCTGCTATCTAGCAAGTGGGTTGGAAAGGTTAGGGGTCATGTGCTTTCAGTCTAGGAGATCTTGGTTCTTTCACCAGTCGATAGGAATATAATACTTACCCTCTAAGTATCTGTCTGTGGCAAGTAGTGCAGTGGATTCACATGCTTTGCATACTCCTGTCATCTAATGTTGGTTCCTGATGTGTGCAGGTGTCTGGGGAGGAGGGTGAGCGCATGTGAATCTACAGACCTACATGTTGCTTGCAGGGTAAGTAACATTCTGTTTGAGGCATGTGTGGCTGTAGATTTACACATGCTTGTAAAGCAGTCCTCCTAAGAAGTGGTGGCTAACCTGTGGACATTCCAGTTGGTTGAAAAAGTGTGTGTAGCACTGCCTGTCATACATGTGCTTGTTGCCGTGCTATTACATCTATACAATAATGTTTAGTGAAAGTGTGTGTTGAACACCATGTAGCTGGTTTGCATAGGTCAGCTATTGGAATGTTTACGTGGAGAGGTGTGGTGCAGCAGCCAGGGCAGTTCCCTTTGGAGCACAGGGTTCGCGGTTCAATCCCTGGCGGCAGCTCAGCACCATGTGACTCTGGGCAATAGCTAATTTAATTTCCACGATGGCCCCCAGCGCCTTGAGACCCGTAAGGGTGAGTAGTCCGCACTTTACAAAAACAGATTTACATTTATATTTACCAGGAAAGCCATGGATGCTCCTTTTTAATACTCTGAGAAAAGTGTGCTATAGGAGTTGCAGGAAATGTTTGTTTTTGGCTTTAGCATAGCATGTTTGAATGCATTTAACTATCCATCTGGCAATACCTGATTTAGATATAGGATTTCCTTTATGAGGTGGTGAGAAATCATGAAACAGCCGTTTAGTTTTTCTGAAAGTTTTAGTTCTATCAATATAAAACATAAAGGGCTCTTTTGACATCTACTGTGTGGAGAGCTCTCTCTACAACTCAGTCTGGTTGAGGGAAGAAAACTAGCAACTCAATGGATTTATTAAGATAAAAGTGAGAGATAATTTTTGGGAGAAATTAAGGGCTGGTGAGGAGGACCACCCTGTCTCTGTGGAGCTGTAAGAAAGCCTCCTCTAAGATTAATTCCTGGAGCTCCATAATGTGTCTTAGTTAAGTAATAGCTATCAAAAAGGCCACCTTACAAGATAGAAATTGAAGGAAGCAGTTATGCATGGGCTCAAATGGAGGTCCCATGAGGCGTGTAAGAACAACGTTAACATTCCATGAGGGCGCAAGTGGAACTCGTGGTCGTAATATTCCTTTAAGCCCCTTCAAGAAGGCTATATGACCGGTATTTTGAATAAAGGCATATGTTGCCTTTTTTGTAGATAAGCAGCGACTGCAGTGAGATGTAACCTTATGGAAGGGAATGCCAGTCCAGAGACTTGTAAATGAAGCAGGTAACAGACAATTTTCTGAACAGTGGCAGTGAGATGTAACCTTATGGAAGGGAATGCCAGTCCAGAGACTTGTAAATGAAGTAGGTAACAGACAATGCTCTGAAAAGTGGCATTGAGAGGATCAATTTGTTTTGAATGACAATAAACAAAACTTTTTCATATAGCGGAGTAGCATGCTCGAATGGTAGGCTTACGGGTTTTCTTAAGAATGGTCATAGATTCAGTTGGGAGATTTAAGTAACTAAATTCTATGATTCTATGACCTCAGGAGCTAGATTGCAAGATTGAGAGCCTTGGAATCTGGACAAGTGATTTCTCCATGGTTCTGAGTAAGAAGCTCCAGTCTGTTTGGGAGCTTCTTGTGGGGTAATACAAAGAAGTCAGTAATGTTGTGAACCAGGGCTGACGGGCCTATGTGGGAGCCACTAGAATGTGCATGAGAGATGTTCGCCTGCTTATAAACCAGAAATGGAATGAGAGGGAGAGGAAGAAAAAGCAAATATCCCTGGCCAATTAATCCATAGTGAGTTGACCATGGAGTGTTGGAACCTGGATGCAAAGCATGGCCATTTGGCGTTTTGTGAGGTTGCATACAAATTTATTTGATGGAACCCTCATTTGTGGAAGTATGGAAGGAGAACTTGGGGGTGGAGGTCCGACTTGTTGCTGCATCCAGATGTGGAGGTCTGCAAAGCTTTTCCCGAAAGTTACTCCGCTAATAGATTAATTTTGTGATGGAGAGCCCAACTCCAAATGGTCTGGGATAGATGAGACAATTGTGGAGAATGTGTCCCCGCTTTTTTTAGATAATACATGGCCATCATAATGTCCATCCAAACAAGGATAAACTTGCCGATCGGGCGAGGTAAAATGCTTTCAATGCTCGGTGAACAGTTTGAAACTCTAGGTAGTGATGTGGAGACCCCGGTGTTACGGTGTCCCCGAGACCCTGTATTTTGAGGACTTGCAAGCGTGCAGACCAACTTACAAGTGATGCTTCCATTGTAAGAACGCGCTGGCGAACAGGGTCTAGAAAAGGCCTCCCTATCAATAGGGGTTGTTCCACCACTGTAGAGAGTGATGAGTGCAGTCTATCAAAACTAGATCTTCTAAGCGACCCTGAGACTGAGGTCACTGTTGCACTAGGCATTTCTACAACGGATGCATTGATATGTGAAAATAGGCCTCCTTTAGGTCTAGTGTAGCCATAAAGTCACCTTGTTGGAGAAGTGTCATTATGTCTTATAAGATTACCATGTGAAAATGCTCTAACAGGATGTAGTGGTTTAGGGTCCTGAGGTCTAAGATTGGCCGTAAAGTTCCCTCCTTTTTTGGGTATTCGAAAGAACAGAGCATACGCCTAAACCCTGATGCGACCTCGGACCCTGCTCGCAGGCAGGTCGCTCCCCACGCCACCACACGGCCGCCAGCTGCCTCGTACCTGCTCCCTGCCGCCCGCCTGTTTTCCCGCCGTTTCCCGCTCCTTCCCGCCGCTGCGTCCCTGCGGCCCCGCTCACCTGCTCCCCATTGGCCACCCCGCTCCCGCCTCCCAGCTGCTCCTCCCTCCCTATCCCCCACTTAAGGAGACGAAGGCGCGCCAAAGGCAAGCCCGTCTGCGCCTGGACCGCGCCCAGTGCCAGAAACCCTGGACCCCGCGAACGCCACAACACCAGACTCCGCTACGACGCCAGCACCCTCTACGCACTCAATGCTGGCTGAAACCACACCTGCTTCCAAGCCGCCCCGAAACGGACTCACGGACCTTTCTCCTGCCACACCTGCAGCTTCACCTGCAACAGAGCCACCAAATCACCAAGGACTGGACCCAACCACCTCCGCTGCGTACTCCTCAACACCCGGTCCGCACGCAAACACGCCGTCGAGCTCTGGAATCTGCTCGACACCTCCGCCCCAGACGTGGGCTTCCTGACCGAGACCTGGTGGAACAACTCCTCGGCGCCCGACATCGCCATAGCCATCCCGGACGGCTACAAGATCACCCGCAGGGATCGTGCCAACGGACTCGGAAGAGGAATAGCCATCGTCCACAAGTCCACCCTCAAGGTCGCCACCCACGCAGACGACATCCTCAACACCGCCGAACACCTGCACTTCCAGATCCACACCGACCCCAACACCACCCTCAGAGGAACACTCATCTACAGACCCCCCCAGACCCCGAGCTCAATTCAGCGACTCCATCGCCGACCTCGCCAGCACCCACGCAGTCGCCTCCACGGACTACATACTCCTTGGGGATCTGAATTTCCACCTCGAGAACAACAACAACGCCAACTCCGCCACCCTGATCAACAAACTCGGCCTCAGACAACTCGTCGCCGCACCCACCCATGCCGCTGTCCACACGCTGGATCCCGTCTTCTCCACAGGCACCCACGTCACCTTCGACCACACCAGCAAACTCCACTGGACCGACCACCGCTGCATCCATTTCACCTTCAATAAACCAACCACGCACCACCGCACCCAACAGCTACCTCGCCGCTGCTGGAGCAAAGTCACCGAAGACCAGCTGATCACCACCCTCGCCCAAAACCCACCCACTGACCCCATCAACCCACACACCACAGCCCGCAACCTCAGACAGTGGATCGACGACTGCGCCAACACCCTCGCCCCACTCAAGAAACCCTCCAACAACCACACCAGCAAGAGAGCCCCTGGTTCACCAACGAGCTGCAGACCTATAAACATGCATGCCGGAAACTGGAGAAGATATGGCTCCACGAACGCACTCCGGACAACCACGCAGCCCACAAGGATGCCACCGGCAGACATCACCACCTCATCAGATTAGCCAAGGGATCCTCCTTCAAAGACCGCCTGGATAACAACGCACACGACAGCAAAGAGCTTTTCAGCATCATAAAGGAACTCTCCAACCCCAGCGCCAATGCCAACGACATACCGCCCTCACAAGAACTCTGCAACTCACTGGCCATCTTCTTCCACCGCAAGATCGCTGACATCCATGACAGCTTCAACACCATGACCGACCGACTACGCTAGACCCCACCTCTCCTGTGAACACCACCAGCGCCAACCGCTTGACCTCCTGGTCCAACGTCAACGACGACGAGACACACAAGGTCATGAACTCCATCCACTCAGGATCTCGGTCAGACCCGTGCCCACACCACGTATTCAACAAAGAAGACGCTGCCATCGCACCCCAACTACGGAAGGTCATCAACATCTCCCTCGAAACAGCGACATTCCCGGAAAGCTGGAAACATGCCGAAATCAACGCCCTCCTCAAGAAGCCCAAGCTGGACCCCAAGAACTTCCGGCCCATCTCCCTGCTCCCGTTCCCGGCGAAGGTCATCGAGAAAATCGTCAACATGCAACTGGCCCGCCACCTGGAAGACAACAACATCTTGGACCCGTCCCAGTCCGGTTTCAGACGAAACCACAGCACCGAGACAGCCCTCATCGACGCCACAGACTACATCAGGCGCCAACTAGACAACGGCGAAACATCAGCCCTCATCCTCCAAGACCTGTCAGCTGCCTTCGACACGGTCTGCCATCGCACTCTAAAGACACGCCTCCTTGAAGCCGGAAACCAAGAGAAGGCCCTTGACTGGACCACGTTGTTCCTTTCCGGAAGAACCCAGAGCATCCGCCTCCCACCCTTCCGATCCGAGGCCACCGACATCATCTGCGGTGTCTCCCAGGGCTCATCCCTCAGCCCGACGTTATTCAACCTCTACACGGCCCCCCTCGCACAGGTGGCCCGCCAACACGACCTCAATATCATCTCCTACGCTGACACCCAGCTCATCCTCTCCCTCACCAATGACCCGCACACCGCCAAAACCAACCTCCGCGAGGGAATGAAGGCCATTGACGACTGGATGAGGATCAGCCGTCTGAAGCTGAACTCGGACAAGACGGAGGTACTCATCCTCGGACCCACCCATTTAGCCTGGGACGACTCCTGGTGGCCGACCACACTGGGAACAGCACCAACACCCACCGACCATGCACGCAACCTAGGATTCATCCTCGAATCCTCCATCTCCATGTCTAAACAGGTCAACGCCGTCTCCTCCTCCTGCTACAACACCCTCCGCATGCTCCGCAGGATCTACAAGTAGATCCCGACTGAAACAAGAAGAACGGTGACACAGGCCCTCGTCAGCAGCAGACTGGACTACGGCAACGCACTCTACGCAGGAATCCCAGCCAAACACCTACGACAACTACAAAGCATCCAAAACCCCTCCGCCCGACTGATCGTCAACGTCCCCCGCCGCAGCCACATCACCCTCCACCTGAGAGACCTACACTGGCTCCCCGTCGACAAGAGGATCACCTTCAAGCTCCTCACCCACGCACACAATGCCGGAACAGCCTATCTGAACAGCAGACTCCGCTTCTATACCCCCACCCGCCAGCTTCGCCCTCGCCGCTGTTCCCCGCATCCAAAGAACAACCTCCGGCGGCAGATCCTTCTCCTACTACGCCGCCAAGACCTGGAACACCCTCCCTACCCACCTACGGCAGACCCAAGATCTACTCGCCTTCAGCAGACTCCTCAAGACCTGGCTCTTCGAGCAGTAGCGGCACCCCCTCCCCTCAGCGCCTTGAGACCCTCACGGGTAAGTATCGCACTTTACAAGTACTCTGATTGATTGATTGTTTGATGATGTAAAGGAACATGGCTCTGTATATACTATACCAAAATGAGGTATAGTGTGCCAAGTCCAGTGGAACCCCAATGGTAGGCAGAAGTAAAAGTAGATAGCACCTTACTATCTATTTGTGGTAGTGTGGGTGAGCAGTAAGGCTTTATCAGAGGGTAGTTTTAAGAATTTGTTGTACACACTCAATCAGCAAATTATGTCACACACTCAAAAACTATACTCAGACCAGTTTTGTTTGTATAAACATATTAAGTTATTTTATTTGTAGAACCAAGCGAAGCCTGCACAGGTAAGTCAAATAAATGTTTTGCAAAATATTATGCATGTTGGATAATGTTCATCACAGACTGGTCTTATTTAACGGTTTGCCATGTGGGTAGGAAATCCTGTAATCGACAACCCAACAGGTGTAATGTGGTTTGGGGGGTAAGAGAGAGAAGTCATTGTTAGGTGATAGGTGTTGCTATGTGTAGGGAAGCACCTTTATCTCTGCCCTTTGTATTATTGCCCCAGTAGGACCCTTGGAAATAACCTTTTTGAGGTGTTGTGCCCTTGTTTACAGTAATATGAGATAATATGAGGTTGAGTCGTCGGAAGAGGCTGTTTTGGAACCACGATAGTTGGAGCAGCAAAAGGAGCCACAGGGAGTAGGTGTTTGGAGGCCCTCATTGCTTTTGCAGTCTCTGTATCTTTTTTATTTTTACCTTTTCCAATGTTTGGTCTACTTGACGATCAAATAGATGTTCATTATCAAGTGGCATATTGAGGACATTCTGCTGCACCTCTGGTTAAAAACCAGGAATGCAGAGCCATGGATGAAGTCTTACGCATATGCTGGTGTTGATACCCCTAGCAGCAGTGTCCGAGGAGTTTAAGGCACAGTGAATGGATGTATTGGATATGAGCATGCGTTCAGAGACAAGCTCTTGTGCCCGTTTCTTTTGCTCACCTGGGAGATATTGGAGCAGATCCTTCATCTTTTTGTTCAAATTTGAATTCATCTTTGAAAAAATAAAAGATAAGAGGCGTTTGGCAAAAGTAAACACAGCGGCTGGGAGATCAGGCAACAGTCGGGGGCTGAAGATTCTCTTGAAGCACACTGGTTTCACCCGTGATTTTATACTTTACATGAAGTAATATAAAATGATTTATGCATTTTTTTGCGACAGACGTTTGGGCCTAGTCACAGGGGCCATAAATAGGGAGTATGATAAAAAGTGTAGGTGGGCCTCATTCTTGTGTGAACGTACTGGAGGGCCAGTGGGTACATGTTCAGATATCTAGCATGAAGAGCACGTGGTGACTGCATGCAATGTACATGCTGTGTTCTGATTGGCTGTGTGTTCCTAACTTAGTATGATATCTGACTTTATAACTGGATACGCAGAATGCAATACACGATCCAGAACAATACCAACAAGGGGAATAAGGTTATAAAAACTGAAAAGAGCACTGTGAAGGTGTCGAGATGGAATGCAGGCACACATTACCTTGTGACTCAAAAGACTTATTCAAAGAAAAACTTGGACACATCCAGACCTAACACTAAATGGCAGGAGTATGCAAAGCAGGTGTATTTACAGCCCCACATGCCTCAAACTAGATCTTCCACTTGGCGGTGTAGCACTTGCGTGTTACTTGGTTTTCTTACCTCTTCAAGAATCTCCATTGCTCTGTTTAGAAGGTGGAGGTGGCCGAATTCAAACTAATCAGGAGCCAGGCTGAGATTGGCTGGTTTTGGGTGACAGATCAATTCTCTCTGCATTTGCGTAGGTCCTTCCTGGGGGAAAGATATATACTCTCTTCCCTTGGGATTTCTACTGGGTCCAAGAACCACGTTCATCTGGCACACTGTAGGGCTATCAGGATAATGGCCATGTCAAGGTGCCTGAACTAGTATATTAACTAGGGGAATCGGTGGAAAGTTATATACAAATGTCCCTGACAGTTGATGTGGGTACCTAGATGGGAAGTCTTGGCATTTTGGGTTTTGCAGACTTGCAAACAAAGCAAACACAAGGAGATTATGGACAGAGCGCTGCAAATTTTCAGACACTCAGCCCCAGTCACAGAATGGGTTGAATCCATCATTGTTCTTTAGGTTAACTTCGCCACCCCAGTTCAGACCCAGCCATATGCAAATCAATCTTCACCCTCTTCCTCATGGAAACAGTCCAGCCCGAACTGCTTTGATCGCCCTAAGTTGGCAGCATATGCCCAGACCTCGGTCTCTTGCTCACTTTACCACTGGATTCAAGCTAGCCTGAACGACGAGGGGTGTTACCCCGAAATCGATCCCAGAATGATTGTTTCCGTTCCAGGGAAGAAATGGCTTGGCAGTTCGGGCTGGACTGTTCCCATGAGGCGCAGGGTCAAGACTGATTTGCATATAGCTGTGTCTGAACTGGGGTGGCGACTCGAGCTAAAGAATGATGATGGATTCAACCCAGATCTGACACATTTGCGTTTGCGAAGAAATCAATAAGAAATCCGACACCAGTTTATAAAAATAGACTATTTTAGACACAACAAAAAAAAATCCACGGAGGGTCTCGGAGATATACAATTCACAAGGTATAGTAAATCAAGTTATTTTACTGAACCGCGAACAAGCATTTGCAAAATCAACAATTTTGACACTTTAGAAACTTTTTCACCAAACAACTTGGGCTTGTTGGAAGGCGGTCACTTAGAGTCACTTTAGACAACCAACTCCTGTATGGAGTCAATCAGAGGGGCCAGCAAGGTCCTCAGAAACAGTTACTTCAGCAGGTGAAGCAGTCTTTAATCAGTTCCATGTTCTTTTATCAGTTGAAAGGCTTTCCTATGAAAGTGGTATTGAAGCAAGTGATGAAGGATGCTAAAGATGCTCAAAGGATGCTGTGGATGTGTTGCCGGCGATTGGGGTCTTGCTGCGACTACTCCTCGGTCCACAAAGGGTGTCCTGGTCACAGGGTTGATGTCTCTCGCAGTCCTCTGGGTACTGGCTTAAGTCCAGTCGCCCCTGGACATCCTTCCGCCCAGTATTGCGGTCACAGGTCAGTATTTCCTGGGTCGATACATCATTCTCTGGGGAACCCAGCTGCACTTCGATGACACACCTGGGGCTCAGCAAACTCAGGTGTAACGTTGTGCGTTGGGTCCTGGTCCCTTGTGCGGCACGGTGGTGGTTGGCACCTGGTTGAAGACTTTAGGCTTCCAACTTGCCCCAGCAGGCTTCTCAGCTGTGGTGTCCCTGTGCCATGAATGGGAGGCCATCTCACTGACACTTGCAGTCTCTTGGCTGGGCTCTGGAGAAAACGTCTCATTGAGCAGGACGCAGCAGGCACAGTCACTCTCCTTTACTAGCAACCAGGTTCACCAGATGCAGTCCTTGTGAGTGCAGCCTCTCTTTGCTAGTTCCACGGTCCAGCAGGGCAATCCTTCTTCAGTCCATTTCCAGTCCAATCAATATCAGAATTCAAGGTGCCTGAGTTGCCCTCCTGATGCTCAGAAAATGTCTTCAGGGCAAGGTGTGGTCAGTAGCCAATGGGCTACCCAGTTCCCTCCTGCCTGATGAACACTTCCTTTGAATAGTGGCATCTGGTCATACCAGGATGCCCCATTCTGCCCACTTCCAATATGGCAGGATCCCTCTCCTGACATGTGGGGCTCCCTAACCCAGCCCAAAGGTATGGCTACAAAGAGAGCCACACACCCCTGGACACCCAGTTTGACAAATGGTTCCCCCACTCCTGTCCCAAGAACCAGCCTGTCGGCCTGAACAATGGAGCAACCCCTCTCCTAAGTGTTATCCATTTGCCCTTCAAAAGTGGCTTGTAGCTCGCCTTTTGGGCCAACACCTATGTGGCTTCCTGGAGGAGGTAGGCGACACATCCTTCTAGTGCAGGCCCCAATTGTATCCTTTCCTGGGAGTTGCTAGCATATCTCCCAAGAGGGCAAAAGGCTGTCTCGGCTACAGGACCCTGTATGCAACCAGTATTGGTACAGGGGACATGAGGTAACAAAGTGGCAAATTTGCTAAAGTTGCACACTGCAACTTGTTACCTTAATTTCGACCTGAGACTCAAGTCAGGTTGAATGTATTAAGTTTTGACCCACTATGGTCGCACCCTTCCAGAGTTAGCCCAGCAGAGGGGTCAGTGTGTAACTCGGCAATTGGGTGAACAAGCTTTTCCAAACAGCAGTTTCACCTTTTTCTTATGAGGACATGGATAAGTGGCACTCTGCCTCATGATTCAATATGCCTGCCATAGGGGTGACTTACACATATACCAGGGAGAAGTCAGGCTTTACCGTGGCTTTTAATGGCAAGTTGGGCCAGCAGTTCAGACTGCTATTAAAGGCTGTAAATGGAAGCTGGGAGGTCTTGTTTTACTCGTGTCACAGGGTAGCACAGCTAGTACTACTGGTCCTGGAGTGACTCTTACGTGCCCTGAAACCATTTACAAGGAACTTGCTGGCAAGTTAGCTTGGACAATTGAGTATGAGACAATGCAACATACCAGTTTTAGGGTAAAGGCTCCGGCACAGAGGTCTAGTTAGCAGGCCCTCAGGGCACTCTGAGAAAAAACACACAGCAGAACCAGTCCAAAAGACTTGAGGTGACCATAAAAAAGGTATTTCCTTACAGATGTGTAATCAGGCGTCCTTTAGATCTCCTTTCGTTATAAGTGTTATGACCGCTTGCATCATAGTCATTTTGAAGTGTTTAATTCTTATGAACTTGTTTAGACATTTGAGGTCTAAAAATGGCCTCAATGTCTGATCTTGCTTTGGTATGAGGAAGATAAATAAAACTCCTTTTTCAGTAACTGCTTCTGTAGCTTATTTTTTGATGAGCGTTTGCCTTCCAAGGTAGTTGAAAGTGTAACTTCTTTATTTGTGACCTTTCCCTTGGTGGTAGCAAAGGAGGTATTTTGATGAGTTTGATGCAGTAGTTGCTTTAATTATATGAAATATCCATCAGTCTGAGGTGACTGACCTCCATTACTGGAGGAATTCCCCTAAATACCCACTGGCGTTCTGTTTTCAGGGAGTGATCCATGACAGTCATTTATTTACAGCCTCTAACATAGTGAGTTGACCTCTCCCTCTTTTCCAGCTTCGAAAGAGCGGTCGTCACTTTGGCAGAGTTTGAATTGTGGTTGGCGTGCTAAACCTTATTGCGAAGTATTGGAAGGCTCCCGTGCTTGATGGTTTGAGTGTTCCCAGGTTGAAGGACCCACATAATTGCAATGGTCTCACTGCTTCTGCTGTCTTGTCCACTGCCAGGTCAAATAGGGCACCCCTGTGAAGAGCATATTGCTACATGAGGCTTGTACCTCCTTCTTAAATCTCAAAACTCTCAGCCAGGCGTGCCTCTGGAGTGTTGAACCAGTAAACATCTGCCTCCTGACTGGGAGGTGCTATGAGGCCCTCTATCTCGCCCCACTACTGACGGCCATTGCTGTTGAGGAGGGAACTGGGATTGACAATACTCCATTGGGTTCCTGTCCCTCTTTTCATCTTCCTCCACACCAGCTCCATTCTTGTACTCTCCATGTCTGGTGGGGGCATATTGATGTAGGGGAATTACCTCTTTTCCTCACTATTGCCATGATTATTGAATCTGCAGCTGGATGCAACTTGATGTAGATGGGGTTCTGTGAGTAGTATTTATACTTTTTTTCAATCCTTGGGAGTAACAGCCTTGGACATGGCTGGCTCTCAAAAGGGCTCCTTTCTCTGGTAGAGTATGCTTGGCAATATGGGAGAATGAAAGTCCTTCTTTTGTACGGATATTTGGGTCTTTAATAGGAAACAGAACTCCTCCTTTTCCTCTCCAAGTTCTACGCCGTAGTGTCCACCAACCTCGTGATAGCATGACAGACAGGTCATCCCATGGAGAGGGCCTGGAGGGGTAGGTGTCGACACCCTACTCTGGAAATTTGGTATCTAGGTCTTGCCAAACTCCTCTTGCTGTTCTTATCCTTCAAAGAACTACTGTTGTTCTGATAATGAGGTTCTTGTGCCAAGGGAGGTTCGATCTTCAGCAGTTCACCTGGCCTCTCTCTCGGCTCAGAGGGTTTAGGTGGTATATAGAAACCCTTCAGGGACGCATGAAAGTCCTTTTTCCTTAGAAGGAGCGCTGCCATTTCATACACAAGCGGATGCATCTTCTGCGTGGACATTGAGCGCCAGTTGCTCAGTGTCAGTTGGGTCTGCTTAGTAAGAGTCGGTGCATCCTTGGCATTTGTTTCCTTTTAGTTTGCCCTCTCTCTCTCTAACACATCCAGGCAGCAAGGGGTGTTCGGGAGGTCGGCCCAATCTGTGTTTTTTGGACCTGGACGGCAGCTTTTGTCTTTGCCGTCTTGAAACTGTTTTGACGGCGAGGCGGTCTTCGAGGACTGGAGTCCGAGCCTTTTTCCTGCTTTGTTATCTTTTGCTGCCGCTTGCGCTCTGCTTTCTTCATGGCTTACATAGCGCTGAGCTAGTGCTCCCATTCATGCTGTGAGTGTGATTATCTGCATTATAGCATTTTTTTATCTGTGACTAAAACGGAATTTTCAAAATTGTAAAATTGCTTGCATTGCCCACACTCACCATCACTACACCCTAATGACTGGTGCAAACGCCGTCATAGGAGACGCCTTCTGATCCGCCTTCCCTCTGAATGCTAGAGGGAGGAGACCACTTCCTGTCTCCAAACTGCTGGGCGGTTAGCGCTCTAGCAGCTGGGTCTCTCGGGGCTACTTAGCCCTCGCCTTCCCGTGAGCGCGCAGTGGAGCCGAAGCTACGCCGAAGAGTAGCCAAAGAGTGGCCCATCTGCGCCCGTCCGCGACAGGACGGGGCCAGGGGCCACCCACCCTGTTCCCATGTCCCCCCACCTCTCCTGTGCCCTGGCCTCATCTGAAGATGCTCACATCAGGTACTCTTCCCAATTCCTACGATCCCTCCGCCCCCAGGATCACTACCGATGTGTAGGCAGTGGCTGGCCCAACTCTGAAGGACTTATCTCCTGCTGTCAGTGTGGCTTCCAAGCCACCCCTAATACTATCATACCCGGGTCCTTACCCACTCCCGAGTCAGTAAAGAAAGGCTGGAAAAGTTTTTTGCTTAATGTGCGCTCTCTTCCGCGCCACAGTACTGAAATATGGGACACCATTTTCTGCCTCAAACCGGAAATATGCTTCCTAACGGAAACTTGGTTAAAACCCCACACTACTCCATCTGTTATGACAGGAATCCCCACAGGATACAAAATCCTGAGACAAGGCCGACCAATAAAAACTGGTGGCGGCACTGCCATAATACACAAAGACAGTCTCCGCATTACAGTACTAGAACAAGCCTTACTTCCTTCTATGGAAATAATGATCTTCAAAATAAATACTGGGAATAAAAACCACTGGAAGGGCGCCTTAGTCTACCGGCCCCCTGGCGCCGACACAAGTTTTTCCTTAACTCTCACTGAAATACTTGCTCCTCATATGAAAGCAAGAGAGCATTTCATCTTACTCGGAGATTTTAATTTCCATGCCGACATACCAGATGACCCTGACACCAAGCTCCTACTGTCAGACCTCGCCCTTCTAGGCCTACATTTACAGAACAGTGGTCCTACCCATAGAGGCGGCCACACTCTAGATCTCATCTTCTCTAATGATCCGTCAATAAACTGTCTTCCCCCCAAATCAGTACACTGGTCCGACCACAGCATGCTGGAATTTTCCTTCACGCAACTGACCAAATCTCCCGAGCCTCCTGCCACCATGAGTATTAAACGCAGACCTTGGCATAAGATTACTCCGGAAGCATTTGTAGAAACCTGGAAAAAACCAACTCTTTCCGGCTCTGACAACTCTGATTCGGCCCTTGTTAAACTAAACACCACCCTCCTCGACACAATTAACCTTCTAGCCCCTCAAAAACTGGTCAAATTACCATCGACCAACAACAAAAAGGAAATATGGTATACGGAAGCTTTAAAAACTGAAAAACAAAAGTGCAGAAAACTAGAAAAACAATGGAGGAAGGACCACTCCAGTAAAAGCAAAGAGCTCTACCAACAAGCTGTCTCCTCTTAATATAAAAACATAAAAAAGGCAAGGAAAACCAGCCTTCAATCCCAAATAGATGAAGCAGATAACTCTCCCAGAGAATTATACAAAATCGTAAGATGTTTCACTAATCCCATAGCATGTCAAAGTCCGGACACTTTCTCTCAGGATTTGTGTAATAAGATCTCACAATTCTTTGAAGATAAAATTGATATCATCTACAATAAAATACTGGCCAAACACCCCAACAACACAGAGATGGCTGATGCTCTCTGTTCACAATCTAATTCGGTGACCTTCACCGATATCCCAGAAATTTCCGAAGGTGATATACAATCTCTATTAAACACAATAAAAACTGGGTCCCCCCTTGACCTGCTTCCTCCCAGAGTGATGAACATGCTTAGCACTGCTCTCTGCCCCACTATCCAAAAAGTTTTGAACCTATCCTACAAAGAAGGTAAACTTCCTCAGCAATGGAAAGAGGCAGTGGTGAATCCTATTCGGAAAAATGCAAACTCCCCTTGGACAGAGCTCTCCAACCTTCGTCCTATCTCTCTGCTGCCCCTCCTGAGTAAACTGGCCGAGAAGCATCTTAATACCCACCTGTCCAGTTTCATAGAGGAGACAGGGGGCCTGGACCACTCCCAATCTGGGTTCAGGCCCAACTACAGCACCGAATCAGCTCTCCTCTCCGTGACCGATAACATCAAGATGTCACAGGATAGAGGAGGCTCAATGATTCTGGTGCTGTTAGACCTGTCGGCCGCCTTTGATACTGTGTCCCACAAGATCCTCGTGAGCCGTTTGCAGGGAGTAGGCATAGGAGGACAGGCCCTCTCTTGGCTGGAGAGCTTTCTGTCCGGGCGCTCACAATCCGTCAGCTTGGGACCATATCGCTCCTCCTCTAGGATGCTCACGAAGGGGGTGCCACAGGGCTCATGCCTAAGCCCCACATTATTCAATGTGTACGTGGCCCCCCTTGCTGAGATTGTGAGAAAATATGGATTCACCCCGGTGTCCTACGCTGACGACACCCAACTTCTCTACCCTTTCCATTCCCTAAACACCAATGTTAGGGATAATTTTGCGGAAGGCATGAGGGCCATATCCAACTGGATGGCGATCAACCGTCTCCAATGCAACGTTGGAAAAACGGAGCTAATGCTCTTTGGAAAAGCGTCCATACTGTGGTCCCCCGACTGGTGGCCCTTAGACCTGGGACCAGTACCAATCCCAAAACTAACAGTAAAAAATCTGGGGGTAAAGTTGGATCAAAATCTAACCCTGATGGAACATGTGAGTACAGTCGCTGGGGCATGTTTCCACACAATTGGTTTGCTAAAGCGAGTCTTCCCATACTTATCAGATAACTACCGAAAGACCCTAGTGCAGACTATGGTGATAAGTAAAATTGACTATTGCAATGGACTCCTGATACAAGCCAACGAGAGTGCCATAAATCGCCTCCAGGTAGTCCAAAACACAGCGGCAAGACTGGTTTTGAATGCCCCCCCTAGAACCCCTTCCAAGCCTCTGCTGCGAGAACTTCACTGGCTGCCCATACGGCAACGCATTAAATTCAAAATCTGTTGCATGGTTCACAAATGCCTGTTCGGGAAAGCCCCCAATTATCTGACTCGAAAGTTGCCCCTCTACAAACCTGACAGAGCACTACGGTCAAGCAATCAATTGCTGATAAAAACTCCTCTGGTTAAAAAAACCAGACAAGGTGGCAGAGCCTTCTCTCTGGTAGGACCCAATCTCTGGAACAACCTTCCTCCCGACCTAAGACTAACCTCTAACCACTCCTCCTTCAGGAAAAAATTAAAAACCTGCCTATTCCTGGAAGAATAAATAATCAACTGTCAGCTGATAATCAAAACCTCTGGTAACACCTGCCATGCCACTTGCGAGCAAAGCGCGGAGATACCCCGTAAGGGGTCGATTCTTGCGCTATATAAGATTATAAAATAAATAAAATTACACTCTCTTGAGAAATTGATCATGCCTTCCTCAGCATCCAGCTATTCTCCCTGTGCCAGTTTGGGCTCTTCAATGATTCCCTCTTCCTAGTCACTGGACAAGTCCAACTCTTTAAGGGAGGGATGCCTCTTCTGGATGTAGACAATGGTGTAGTGCGACTAGTGTGGTCTCTGCCACACGTTCAGTGTCTTGTGCTAAAACTCAGCACATGCCTTGCAGTACTCAGCGTTATGGTTCTTAGGAAGGCACAGATTACAAATCCTGTGCAGACCTTTCTGTGCAAAATTGTGATGGCAGTTGGGGAAGAATATAAAGGTTGCATTCTCCATTTACCCTTGCTGCCTCACCTCCCTGCATTCTCCAGCCACATACTTCTGTGCCGACAAGTACCCAGTCGGCGCTGCAGAAGTTTCCCCCCTTTTCAGCTACTCTTTGTGTATGCCACCTCTAGTGGTATTCAGTTGGTCCAAAGGATTAGGGGCCATATGTAGGTAAATTGTGTTCTGCGATTCTCAAATTGCGACTTTTTGAGAATCGCAATTAGAGAATCGCAAAACGCAATGTAGGTAGGATTAGCAACATTTTTTGCGAATCCCACTTATTCCCTATTTGCGAATCGCAAATTGAGATTCGCAAATAGGGAATACGTTCTCATTCATTCCTATGGGCTAGAAGACCCATAGGAATGAATGGGAAGACATTCTCAAATTGCGATTCTCAATTAGAGAATCGCAAATTGAGAATGCAATTTCAGGGTTGTAAGGGTGTCAATAGGACACCCTTTTGCACCCCTGAAATTAACATGTGTGCACATATGGCCCACATACATGCCCTAAAGGCATGTATGTGACCAACATGGCACTGAAAAATGCCAAAAAGTGCATTTTTCAAAGAAATCGAAAAATAACACCAACCTGAAGTTGGTGTTATTTTGCGATTCCTTAAGCCAAAATTTGCACAACTGGGGTGCTTCCTACATTGCATTTAAGGAATCGCAATGTGCGATTCCTTAAATACAATAGCAAAATAAGGAATCGCAAATGTTGCGATTCCTTTACCGCATGAGCGCTAGCGGAATTCTGCTCGAGTGCTGAGATTTTTAAAAACCCATTATTCATGACGAGCTGGGCTCGTCATGAGCGTGCGAGGAGGCTACCTCATGACGAGCCCAGCTCGTCATGAGCGTCGAAGGGGTTATTCTGCATGTGGGTTTTTGTGTGCTACATAGCACACTGCCCTAATTGCGATCGCAAATGCTGAAATTCTCTGAATTTCAGCATTTGCAAGCGCAATCAGGCTTCCTACATATGGCCCTAGTTTACTTACCCTGTAAACATGTGTTCGTGGCATGTAGTGCTGTAGATTCATATGCTCTGCATACTCCTGCATACAATAGTGTTGGGTCAGGAGTTTGTTTTCTTTTGAAGAAGTCCTTCAAGTTACGAGATCGAGCGACTCCTCCTAGGCGATATTGAGTATGGGCATCGCCTCCATTGTTAGATTGTTTTCCCGCAGGCGGGTGAGAAAGGAGTATTAGGTATGTGTGAGAAAATCAATGTCCATGCAAAAAGTAAATATATAATTACAACGGCCACAGGTATCCGGGGTGGAGGGAGAGCCCATGTAAATCAACATCACTGCATGCCACAAACAAATGCTTAGAGGGTATGCAACAATCCGTTTGATTGCATGTGTGGCTGTAGATACACATGCTCTGCATATACTGTAAAGCAGTCCCTCCCTATAAGCAGAGGCTAGACTGTGGGAGTTGCAATTGATTGAAATGGAGTATGTAGCACTGCATGACCCACACTGGCTTATTGGAGTGCTAAAAAATCCACACTGTAGTGTTTGGTGAAGGTGTGTAGTGTCGACCATATAGCTGCCTAACAACTGCCAGCTATGGGAATGTTTTCAGGAAATGCCATAGTGGCACCCTTTTTACGAGTGGAGTGTGCTCTGGGAGCAACAGGTGAATGTCTTTTGGCCTTATTGTAGCAGGTTTGAATACATTTGACTATCCTTCTGGCTACACGTAATTTGGATATTGGGTTGCCTTTATGAGGTGGTAAAAAGCTACAAAGAGTTGTTTAGTTTTTCTGAAAGTTGTAGTTCTATCTATGTAGAACGAGTCCTCTTTTGACATCTAGGGTATGAGGAGCTCTTTCCGCAACTCATTCCGGTTGTGGGGAAAAAAATGGATTAAGGTGAAATTGTCAGGCTACTTTAGGTAGGGAATTAGAACAAAGCCACTTTGTCTTTGTTTTTGGAAAAAGGCTTGTTCTAAAGCCTGGAGCTCACAAACACACCTAAGTGAGGTCACTGTGATTACAAATGCCTGTTTCCATGAAAGAAATTGAAGGGTCATGAGATAAGAGGCTCAAATGGGGGACCCATGAGTCAAGTGAGAACAATGTTAAGGTTCCAAGAGGGTGCTGGAGGAACCCAAGGTGTAATAACTTGCTTGAGTATTTCCATGAACGTTTTGATAACTGGAATTTTGCATAGTGATAGATGTTGCCTATTTTGAAGATAAGCAGCCACTGCAGCGAATGGTGTAACCATATGAAAGTGTATGCTAAATTTGCCTTCTGCAAACTAAGTAGTTAGCAGACAATGATTGCACAGTGACTTTTGTAGGGTCCATTTTTTTGAATTGGCAGTAGAAAACAAAATGTTTCTTTTTTGCTGTATAGCAAGCTCCAGTTGTAGGTCTGTGTGCTTCTTTTAAAATGTTCATACACTCTGGTGGCAAGTCAAGGTACCCAAACTGTGACCTAAGGAGCCAAACCACTAGGTTGAGTGTTTTGGGGTCTTGGTATCTGATTTGTTCTCGATTCTGAGTGAGAAGGTCAGGCCTGTTGTGGAGCTTCTGGTGTGAACTACTGAGAGATCTAGAAGGGTTGTGAACGAAGATTGACGTGCCCAAGTGGAAGCTACACGAATCATGGTGAGACGTTTGCCTGAGCGTCAGAACCAAAAATGGAATGAGAGGGAGAGGTGGAGAAGTGTAGGCAAATATGCCTGAAAAACTCATCCACAGTGAATTGCCCTTGTATAGTGATGAGGGTACCTGGAGGCGAATTTTAGGCATTTTGCGTTTTCCTCTGTGGCGAACAGTCCGATTTGAGGGAAACTTCCACTTTTGGAAATAGGGAAGGAGAACTTGTGGGAGGAGTTCCTATTCATGGACTTGTTGCTGCATTTGGCTGAGCAGGTCTGCAAATTCATTGTCTGTTCCTGGAAGATTTTCCGCAAACAGGTGAAAGTTGTGGTGAAGAGCCCGATTTCATATTGTGTGAGACAGGCGTGATAAGTGTGAACACTGTGTCCCTCCCCCTCCTCTTTTTATATATAATACATGGCTGTCATATTATTCGTCCGGACTAGGACAACCTTGTGAGATAAGTGAGGAAGATAAGCTTTCAGTGCTAGATATACCACTTGGAGCTCCAAGTAGCTAATTTGTAGAGACTGATGTTTGGCATCCCAAAGAACTTGTATTGTCTAGTCTTGTAGGTGGGCACCCCAACCAGCCAGCAGACAATAGTGACTTTGGTGGTCTATCAACACAAGATCTTCCAGGTGATCCTGTGACTGTGATGTCTGGCGAACCAGACATTGCTGCAGAGGATGCATGTGTAACCTTGCATGGGGGACTATGGCAATACAAGATGCCATCATTCTTAGCACACACATGATAGTCCATGCTATTAGTGTCTGGTTTGGTTGGAACCAGGAGGGAGACATTTGAAAGTTCTGACTTCGAGCAGGATTGGGGTAAGCTAATTCCAACTGTGTGTTTAAGATTGCTCCCACATAAGGTTGAACTTGTAAAGGTTGAAGATGTGACTTGCGTACATGGATAGTAAACCCTAGTCTGTGAAGTAGATCCACTGTCAGCTGAGTGTGCTGTTGGCACTGCTGATAAGGGTTGGCTTTGATGAGCCAATCGTCCAGGTAGGAGAATACGTGGATATTTTGCCTTTGCAGACTTTTGCCAAACATTTTGTGAAAACATGAGGTGCTGTAGTCACCTGAATGGAAGCACTTGATAGTGTTTTCCTACTATGACAAATCTTAAGCATTTGCGGTGAGCAGGGTGTATTGGTATATGAAGTAGGTGTCCTTTAGGTCTAGTGTCGCCATAAAGACGCACTGTTGCAGAAGTGGAATGACATCCTGTCAAGTGACCATATGGAAGTGTTCAGACAAGATGTACTGATTTAGAGGTCTGAGATGTAAGATTGGTCTTAGAGACCAGTCCTTTTTGGGGACCAGGAAGTATAGGGAGTATACTCCGGAGCCTTGTTATTGGTCAGCAACAGGTTCTATGGACCCTTTGAGAAAAAGGACTTGGGCCCCTTGTTTGAGAAGTGTTAGATGTTCTTCCGATAACCGGTCAGTGTAAGATGAAGTGTTGGGAGGTGTAGAAATGAGCTTCAGACTATTGCCATGTTTGATAATGGCTAGTACCTAGTTGTCTGTTGTGATGGAATTCCAGGAACAATTGTAGTCGGCCCGCAACAGGTTTTGTGTGGCGGGGAGGAAGGACTGGGTAGTGACTGGTTTGCAGTGGGTGTTGCTCTGCATGCGGAGGCACCCCTGCCCCTTCCCTTATTGTTACTTCCTCTAAAGGAACCTCTAAAATATCCATTGGTGTAAGAGGACTAAGTTTGTTTTTATTGGGAAGTGGAGGCACCCGTGGAGGTGGATTTATACACCCCTTTGTAGCCTGGATGAAATAAGGAACCTCTAGGAGTGGCAGTTTGTAACACCCCTATCACCTTAGCTGTGTCTGTCCAGTTTAATTTTAGCAAGGGTAGAAACTACCTGTGGTCCAAAAAGGTGCTCTTTAGCAAAAGGCATGTTTAAGACTGCCTGCTGGACCTCTGGTTTGAAACCAGAACACGTAAGCCATGCATGTCTTCTTAGAAGGACACTGATATTAATACCTCTGGCTGCCACATCTGCTGCGTCGAGGGGACAGCAAATGGAGTTGTTTGTAATGACTTGTCTCTCTGTGATAAGTAGTTGACCTCTTTTGCAATTTTGTCCTGGGAGGTACTGCAAGAGTTCCGCCATCTCATCCCAATGGACTCTATTGTATAAGGCAAGGAGGACCTGTGAATTGGCATTATGCCAATGTTTATCTGTCTGTGCTGCCACCCTCTTCCCAGCTGCATCTATGCGCTTGATTTCTTTTTCAGGTAGGGGTGGTATCCCCAGTAGCCTGACTGTTACAACGACTGCATGCAAGAGCGTGAACAATGGAGTCAGATGGTACTTTCCTAGGGGTGATGACCCGGGCACTGTCTGGCTCTTTAAAAATTACCTCGGCATGTCTCATCATGCCAGGAAGTATGGTAAAAAATTGAGTGTGTGTGTAAAAGAAAGGGTGTCAAAGAGAATGTCCTGATCTAAGGATTCTTTAAGCATCTCCACTTTGGGAAAAGCAGCTGCCCTAGAGATAACCTGCTGGAAAGAAGTGGCATCCTCAGGAGGGGAGGGACAAACTGGATATAAGTCTGGATCACTGAGGGTAGTGGGATCAGTATCGTATATATACACCAGGGGTCAGTATCACCTAATGGCCCCTTATCCCTCCAATATCTGATTGTGGGGACCCCTGAGGTGAAACATCAAGTGGGTTGTGTGTTGGAGAGAGTGGGGGTGGAGAATGATGCGGGGATGGAGGCGGTGGTGATGGGGTAGGAGGCAACATAGGAGGAGGATGTTAGGCAGGGCTGGTGGCCTTGTCTTTTGTTTTTTTCATGGGAGGAAGAGAAATGTCAAGTGCCTCGCGAAACATTAATTTCCTTTTTGGAGGTGGAGAAGCAGATAAGCACCTTGAGAAAGCCCAAAGCCTCTGCGCTGGAAAGAGGCAAAACACGTGTTGGCTGCTCATGACATGGCCCACGTGCGTTGGCACCCTGTCCAATGATAAGGATTAAATATCACTTTGCACAAAACCGAATACTTTTTGATTTAAGGCAACTTACATGAATTACAAAACATATGAAATAGATACTCAGCTCTGTCCTACAACTTCCTATGGATTATGCTTTATTGGGTAGGGGTATCCCATTCTACAGGACAACTGAGCACCCTGACCTATCCTACTAACAAGGTCTGGCAACCCCAGGTCTTCCTCATCATCATTTGGAGGACCCATTAGTTGTATGTTATGGTCTGCCACTGTGGTAGAAAATGGCTGATCCTACCTGGGTCACTAAGGGCATGCGAAATCGGCTTGGAGGCTGATGCCATAGAGGGAGAGGACTAGGTACTGCATTGCCATTGGTGGCCTGCGAGATGGCTGCTGGATCTTCTGCCAAGGCCATGAAAAGGGCTGTAGTGATGGAGGTGGAGTTAGCAGAGCATGGCGGTGCCTATACAGCAGGCCCCTTAAATAGCCTGAAAAGTGTTGCACCTCTGAAAAAACTGTTGGGCATGGGAAGAACATCAGAAGGAAAGCGCTGTAGCTCTGCTTTTCTTAAAGGGTTCGAAGGGAGATTCAGCTTTTTCACAAAAAAGGTGGGACCCATCTAAAGGCATATCCATTAGGAATGCCTGCACGGTTTATTTGGGCACATGGGAAAACTAGGAGGGCACTGCGTTTTATGTCTTTGCCAAGGGAGAGAGGAGGGTGGGCTGTTCCCGATTTTAAAATGTATTATTGGGCAGCGGCCTTCCAGGACATAAGAGGGTTTTAATTGAGGATGATACAAATGACTCCGGAGTTAAGTCTGGGTCAATTGAAATGTATGCAATTTTAGTGGGAGAAGATGCGGAGAGTTGCTTTTTGAAATTCACCGAGCCTAGTTATTTCAAAAGAACTAGTTACAAGATCCTGATAGTCACCTATAAGATCTGGACGGCATACCGCAAAAAAACTGGCCTAGGCAGATTAAATGGCTATACACCACTATCCAGAAACCCCACTCTCCCAGTGGAAATCTTCCCAGATTCTATAATGGCAGAATGGGAAGATTGTGGGATCCATAGGCTGGGGGATTTAATGCGGCACCTCGGAATCCGGCAGTTTGAAGATATACAGAATACTTATGGCATAAGAAAAAGGATTTTTTTTTAAATATCTACAGATTCGTAGTTTTATATGCGGGAAAAAGGGAGGGCCTGGTGGATTCAAAACAAATAAAATTATGGATGTCATCAGGGATGGGGAAGACTACTATTCAAAGGATTTATGCTAAACTCTCACTGTTAAAAACTAATGACCTTGAAAATTATGAGAAGAAGTGGGCTGACTAACTTGGAGTATACTGACAGCTTCACAGCCTCTCTAGAGTTCGGCTATACCCTGCTATGCTCCGCAGGGCTACACGCTCAAAAATATGAAACAATTTTTACCTTGTATTACACAGCAGCAAAGATCGTGCAATGGGGGGGGGGGGCAGACAGGAACTAGGTGTCCGTGGTGTGACAGCGTGGACGCGGAAATAGTACACGTTTGCGACATGCCCGCAACTACAAACCTTGAGGAATAGGATTGAACTGTTAATGGACAAAACATTCGAAACTAAAGTCTCCCTTACCTCAACGGTAATTCTGCTAGGTATACACAACGAGGGAAGGCAAGAGTCGTCACAATATTTCCTCTTTCTGGCTATGTCAGTATTGCGTATCTGCATTGCTATAGCCTGGCTAGATAAAATAGCCCCAACGTTTCAGCAATGGCTTGCTAGATTACGGTCTATATATAATCTTGAAAAAGGTATCTATAAGAGAAAGGGGAAAAAGGGGAGACTACTTGGAAAGCGTATTTGGGGGCCTATTTATAGATGGAAGGAGAAACAGCAGCAATAATATTTTTATGGGAGATAGTAATCCCCTAACAGTCTTAGGTTGTGTTCTTCATTTTTCTCTGTACATATGTAACAATGTATTTGCAATGGGTTTTTTTCCTTCCTCTTTTTCTCATTATAGATGTTATTCCCCTCTCAATCTGGGTATGGCACACTGCTCACTTTATATTGTATTAAGAAGGATATTTATGTCTCAGTTAATATTTGTACAAGTTGCTGTGATAAAACAAACGAATTTTTTTGTTAAAGGAATGCCTGCACATACCTGAAGAGCCAGTGGATCTCATCTATTCATGTTTGAAGGAAAAGCACCACACTAGTGCCCAAAGCATGCCCCAACCACTCCGTAGTGTCCCAGTCTGGAAGGCCTGTTTGGCTGTGACAGTGTGCAGTCATAGTTAGGCCAGGGCTTGCAAACAAAAGAAAAAACTTTTGTTTCGCTAATAACATTGGTGCAGTTTGATAAATCTCCACGAAAAGTTCATCCACCTCAGCCGATTCTTGAAAGCTTTGGGGTGATCTGTCATGTAGAGGACAGAAATACCGCTAGTTTTTTTGCAGAAACTTAGAACTTTACTGAGAAAGCATTCTTTTCATTATTTGCTGGAAGTACCTTAAGCGGTTTGAAAAGATTCTTGCGTTGGTCATAAAGCAGATAAGAAATAGGTACATCTGGAAGGCTGTACCCATGGTATGAAAATCTTTAAAAAAATAAGGCCCTCTGATTGGCATGGGTAACTTTTTTTTTTTTTATCCATTTCGGTATTGCAAAGTGGTACCAGTCATGCAGTATCAAGGGATCTGAATGGCTGATAGCAACCCGGCAAAAAAGTCTGCGGCCACCTTCAGAGGACTAAAACTGTCTCTGTCCTGAATTTGGGAAAAGAAAAAAGTAATATAAATAGGCATGATTGGGACAACTCTGTCCTTCTAGCATTTCTGGGGGACCCGGAGGCATCCTTCCATGGGTCAAAAGAATTCAAATAATTACATTTTTATGTACTGTGGCATTCCCATAAGACCCAGCAGTGTGCTCCTGTAAGGTACCAAAGGTCATGGATCATGGGAGACTGGCAGCACTCATGGGGATGGGTGCAGGACCTGGCTTTCTATGACCAAACCCCTTCCCCCCCGCTGCGCATAGTCAAAGACCATGCGCCATGAGAGAGGCTGGCCACCTGCAAGGCTGGGGTCGGGTATGGGGGATGAAATGGCACACAGCCTGACCTGAGGCACGTTATATTTGTGCATTACAATAGCTCAAAAACTAACGATTATAAAGACCTCACATATTGCATTAGTCATAACATGTTAAATTATATAACTGATTAAATCATTCTGAAAGCATCCTATACCATTAGTGGACTAGAACTAATGACCAATTTTCTATCATGAATGATGCATAACAAACATAACTTTTGACCACATGCTGGACACACAGCACATCTGGCAAGTCATCCACAGTTGGTGGATGTAATACATTTTTGTTTACCAGTATTCACCCAGCTAAAAAGCTAAATATCTCAAACTTTAATGGAGGATCCTTTTTTAATCTTCAAACCCTGCAAAAAAAAAATTGCGTTCTATTCACCCTAACAGATAATTTAAAGAGAAATGGCTGACTGGGTAGTCGCAAAAAGAAAAAGAGGGCTGATAAGAAACCTTTATCTGTCGATGAAGCAAGGCCCTGCTGGGCTAAAGTAAGACAGAATAACAGTAGGGCAGCTAACTGTCCCTGTAGAGGTTGCATGTTATGAAAAGAACACAAAACAACAAACTTCTCTCCACATTCTGTATAAGCTGTTTTAGGGAAGGGAGCATGGCTGCCATGATGACCCCAACTACTCCAGGAGGGAGATTAAAAGATATCAACTGTTGCTGCTCAATCTCCATGCATGGAGGAGCAAGTTGTGCTGGTTTGGGTGAAGGACCCTGCCCTGCTACTCAGACAGGAAATCCTCAAAAAGGGGCAAACGGATCGCAGGACAAATACTCATGGCAAGAAGTTCAGGGTACCAGACACTCCTTGCCCAATCCAGAGCTACTAGGAAGACGTGGGTCTGGTCATTCCTAATGTTCTATAGAATCTTGGACAGGAGAGGCAGAGGAGGGATGGTGCGCAGCAGTCCCGACATTCCATCTAAGCAAAATAGGTCTCCGAGGCCGAACTGTCTTGGAAATTACACCGCGTAGACGTTTGGACACTGCACATTCTCTGTGGTGGTGAAAAGATGGAGCCAGGGCTCCCCCCATTCTTGGAAGATGCCCTGTGCCATGTCTGAATGTTA
Source organism: Lissotriton helveticus (assembly GCF_964261635.1). NCBI lineage: Eukaryota > Metazoa > Chordata > Amphibia > Caudata > Salamandridae > Lissotriton > Lissotriton helveticus. Next base: position 606,222,915 of record NC_136072.1, on the reverse strand, counting down.
TTGTTATTCGGTATTTATAAAGCTCAAACTGTCGCTCCGAAAGGAGCATCCTGGCGCTAGCCGCCATTCATTATCCGCCAGGCAATGTCGGTTGAGTTTGTCCGCCCTGGCATTTAAAGATCCTGCAAGGTGAAGCATGATCTGGGAGATGCCTTGACAATTCAACCTCTTCGAGAGGTGAAAAGCTTCCTGGCACAGTACCCACGACCCCACTCTGCCCAGTTTGTTGCAGTACCACCTAGCAGTGGTGTTGCCTGAGCTCCTGTACCCATTCCCCTTGAAAGATGGGAGGCATGCTTTTAATGCCAAGCTAATCAGCTGCAATTCCAACAAACTGCAGTGGAGACTAGCTTCCGTCTGAGACCAGATTCCCCCAATCTCCCCCTCTCCCAGATGTCCTCATCAACCCAGCAAAGATGCATCTGTCAAAACAGTAAACTCTGGGTAGGGTAGAGAGAGTGGTATGCTGCCAGTCCAGTTGCGGTCTAGCAGCTACCTCTGCAGATTTTTCGCAGCCTCCTCAGACACCTGAATGGAATCCGAACGGTTACCCTGGTGCTGAGTCCACCAAGACTTCAAATCTCATTGTAGTCTCAATACCCCACCTGGCACCCAAGCAGGAGGCAAAAGGCCAAGAAGCCTCAAAGTTGTTCTCACAGAGTTCCAGGTCAAGGGTTGAAACATCGGGATCATAGCCTGAATTTCCTGGACTCATTGGGGCGGAGGGAAAGCCTGGAAGAGATCAGTTTCCAAGATCTCTCAAATGAGGAGGAACTGCTTGAAGTCTAGTGAGAGTTAGGTGCTGTGTTAGAAAAACCCAACAATGTCAACAGGATGGCCATCGCCTGGAGATGGTTAACCACTATCTGAAGTGAGCCCGCCTTCATCAGCCAGTCATCGATGCTAAGACTGGCATTCCCAAACCCCGCAAGTGGGTAACAGATTGTGAGCAATGAAAAAAGAAAGTGCTTGCGGCCTACCAGAAACCCCAAGAAGCAACCATGGGACTTCCGGATGGGAATGTGGAAATAAGCATGTGTAGATCCAACATCACCATGTAGTTTCCTGGATCCAGGGCTGACAAAACAAGGGCCAAGGTGAGTATTTTGAAGACGCCCTTCCGAAGGAAAAAGGTCTGAGGGTGCAGATTGTGAGAAAGTGGCTCTATATATACTGGACCAGAATAAGGTACAGTGTGTATAGAGTCCACAAACCCCAGAGGTATAACAGAGGTTAAAGCCAGGTGTGACCTTACTCTCTATAGTGGTAGCTTGGTCGAGGAGTAAGGCAGTACCAGAGGACAGTGTAAAGCATTTGTTGTACACACTTAGTTACCCAAGGGTTTCACACACTCAAAGACTGAACTCCAGGCCAATTGTTTTTATATCAAAAGATATAGTTGTTTTATTTTTAGAACCAACAGGAATAAAAATATACTGGTCTCAATATGAGAGGTCTCAGATTAATACTTTGCAGGAAGGCAATAAGTTTTGTAAACACAATAGGTACAGGTGTTGTAGTAGGCAACACAATTCTACACACAATTTAGCATTGAGCTCAATGAGTTTTCTAGATAAACACAGTTGATTACTTTGTAGATTACTTTGGTAGTTCCAGGACTGGATCCTAGATTCAGTCCTGGGGTCTAAGCTGAAACTAATTTAATAAAAACGTTTTAGTTATTGCAGTGATTTTTCAGGAATATAAAGCTATTTTAAAAGTTCACACTTAGAAACTTTTCAACAGAAATCTGGCAATGTTATCCAATGGAAGAAAATTCAGGTTGCAGGTAAAGTACAATCTCGTTACTTTTGTAATCCAGTACTGGGCTCTTAGGTCCAGCACTGGGGTCTCAACTTAAAACAGGTAAGTAATTACGTTTCAGTAGTTGGTATGATTTTTAAAGAATATCTAAAGTTTTCAAAAGTAGACACAAGAAATTTCACAGACAAGCAAACAATGGATTCCTATGGAGAAAATTCAAGTTACTAATACACCCGACTAGGATTACTTTTGCGGTTCAGTACTGGGCGACAAGATGCAGCACTGGCTTCTCTCCTGATCACAGGTGAGTACTTCGGAATTCGGTTGATTTTATGTGAATATTTTAAGTTTTCAAAAGTAGGCACTTCAGGGGTCCCCCAGGGTCAGGTAGGTAGAGTTGGTTCACCCTCAGAGGCACAGGGGCGACCGGGTGCAGAGGTAGTTAGGCCCAATGTTATCCAATGGGGGGCAGGGGCCCTCTGGTTGGTGGCTGTTGGCTAGCAGGCCACGCGGCTGTGGGAGCTGGGCTCCTGGTCACTTGCTCGGCAAATGGGGAAGTAAGATAGGGCACGATTGCGCTGCCAGGGGTACTCGGGCGGCTGGGTGCAGGGTGCCTTTGAGCCGCCGGGCGCTCAATGTTATTCAATGGGAAAGGTAAAAAAGGAACAAAGGCTGCAGACTCGGCGACGGTGATTCTTCAGGTGCGACCACCACTTCGAGAGGTAAGTTGGGATCCTAGAGAAGAGGTAGGTACCCCAAAGGGAGGCACAGGGGGTTGCAGGGCGCCAGGTGCAGGGTGTCTTTGGGTGTCGGGAAATCTTACACTCGGGTTGGTCGCAGTTGGGGGGGGTCCCTGGTTCTGAGCCTGCAGGCGTCTTCTGGTTCGTCGAGTAGGGCCTTTGGGCACTGGACTTCGGATCCCAGTCGCCGGGTAGACGTACTCGTGGTCTTGGATCACTCGGGCACGGGCCGGGCTCGGCGGGTGCAGAGTGGGCTGGTCCGGAGCTTCCTGGCTGGCACCAGGGGTGTTGTTGCAACAGAGCCTCTGCTGATGGGAGTCCCAGTCTTTAAGAGGGTCAAGGCAGGCAGGTCCTCTGGGTGCCCCAAGGTTGCTGTCCGCAGGAATCGCCGGGATTAGACAGGAGCCGGTTCCAGGATCGACAGGCCGGTAGGGCTGGGGCCAAGTCAGGGTTTGTCGTCCTGTTGTTAGCAGCTGCACGGCGGGTCTTCTTGATCTTCGTTCTTCTTTTCGTATCGGGATCTGAGGAAGGAAGGTTCAGGGTGCCCCATAATACTAAATTTAGGGGCGTTACAGGTAGGGCAAGGGCAGGGACCAATAGGTCCCTGTCCTGGGGTGGGTACACCCCCTAGTCTGCTCCTCTCCTGTGGGAGGGGGGCAGGAGCCTAGCTGTGATTGGGCAGGGCTCCCCATCTTCAAGATGGCCGGAGCCCGGGGTCTTGCTTCACCTCGCCCCTCCCACCTGAAGGGTGGAGTTGGCACAGGCTGGCACCCCCCCTTCCTGACATGGGGTTTCCCGCCAGTCTTACCGCCCGAGTGGGGGTTGGAACTGGTGGGGGCCAGTTGCTGAGTACAGCAAATGGTCTGGAGAAGCTCACAGAGGCGGCATGCCTTTGAAGCTTCCCCCTGCCCATCCTGTGGGAGGAGACCTAGCACCTCGCCCAGGATGTGCATTGTTGCAGGCCCAGGAGTGCGGGGGGCTCACCACCCGGGGGTCCAGCAACATGTCTGCTGTGTGGCAGCCTCTGCAGCCACTCAGACCAGACGTGGATTGTAGGTTAGGTTTTCAGGGGGCATCTCTAAGATGCCCTCTGGTGCATTTTAAAAATAAATATTAAATCCCACACTGGCATCAGTGCGGGTTTAATGTGCTGAGAAGATTGGTACCAAACTTGTCAGTCTTCAGTGTAGCCATTATGGTGCTGTGGATTTCGTAATGACAACCTCCCAGCACCATATACTCTTAATGGCATCACTGCACTTACAGTGCCCAGGAATAGCTCTGGGTACTGTAGGGGCACAGGGCTCATGCACATGTGCCCACACCACCGGCATAGGGCACCCAGCTAGAGGGGTGACTGAAGTATGCCAGGGCAGTGGGTTCTGTGGGCATGGCACACAGGGATGTGTGCCATGTCGACTCTTGGTTTGGTTCTGTACCTAGTCACTCAGCCTTCAAAGGCAGTGTCTGGCTATCAGGGTACAGGGCCCCTAAGGGTGGCACAATAAGTGCTGCAGCCCTTAGGGGTCTTCTCTGGTCACCAGGCCCTGGGCACCTAGGGTACCATTTACTGGGGGCTAATAGGCCAGAGATGCCAATTGGGTTTTGCTTCAATGCAACTTTAGGGAAGGAACACAGGCCCTGGGTACCTGGTTGGCAGGAGCCCAGGGCACACTCAGTCAAAGTACATCAGCAGTTCAGCAAAAAGTGGGGACATACCAATGCAATAAAGATGGCACTTTCTCACACAGATCGAGGATGGGCTTTGGCACCACAAAAGCAGGACTAGCAAATAGTCCCGAAAACAGCCTCCATATGGTTCCCTTGGCCAAAAAATCTTCAACTTTTCCTAAAGTATAGACAACTGGGTCAGTTAGTAGTGTCCAGACTTGAAAGGATGGAGTACTTCACTGCGTCCTGCCAGTCCTGGATGAGATGCATGTAGGTGGTCCTAGTGTCTTCTGGGACGGTTGTCAAGATGTCCACCACCCAGCCCCATAGTACATTTGAGTATTTTTCCAGGTGGCAGCTGGTGTTTCCTGATCTATGGGCAAGGCTCACTGAGGAAAACATATGTTTTGCACTTGCCTCCATGTATTTCAACTTTGATTATTGGGAACATATTTGGATTTATCCTGCCTGTGGAGGCCTGTACCACCAGGCTCTAATGTGTAGGATGCTGGAAGGATGAAGGCAGGGTCCAACTGTGCAGGCCTATGCTCCCTTGCAGCCTGCCTATTGCCTGGGGTGCAAAATCCTGGCTTGGCCCAGGTGCCCAGTGAGGGCCTCACTGAACCGGAGGTTGGTAATACAGAACCTCTGCTGCTCCATATGACTGAGGAAAAGCCGGCAGATTCTTTGATAGTTGTAGCCGGACTGGGTTGAGTGGAGGCCAGTGTCAGTGGATGAGCCAAGTTCACTGGAATCCTGAGGGTCAAAAAGGAAAATATGACTTACCTTGTAAGCATCTGTTAGTAGTGTAGTACTAAAGATTCACATATTCTGCATACTCTCCTGCCATCTAGGGTAGGGCTCGGACGTTAGAAATTTTTTTCTTTCCAAAGAAAAAACGCTCCAATGTTTGATTGTTTTTCGCAAATAGAGAGAGTAGTGATGGAGCAGTAGGTAGGACACCTTTAAGACTATGCGCAAAGTTGAGTAAAACATGGTAAATATGTAAATTGAAGAGCAGAATATCCGCAGGAACCACTGGCATTCAGGATGTGATGGGCACATGTAAATCTACAGCACAGCATGCTACGAACAGATGCTCAGAGGGTAACATTTTCCAGTTGTAGCATGTGTTGCTTTAGATACAAATGCTCTGCATACACTGTAAAGCAGTAGTCTCCATAAGCAGTGGCTAGTGTGTGGCTGATGCAGATGTCGGGAATAAAATTCCGAGAACCATCTGGCCAACCAATGCCTGTTGTAAGACCAGAACATCCACACAGTAGTGCTTAATAAATGTGTGCGGGGTTCACCATGTAGCCGACTGGCATATGTTTGCTAGGGGAATACTCCTCAAATAAACATGGGAGCTGGCTTCTTTCACGAAGAGGGAACCCTTGGAGATACAGGGAGGGTTATCTTGGCTTTGAGATAAGTCTAGATGCACTCAACTATCCAGATAGCGTTTCCTGATTTGGCAATAGGATGCCCTATGTGAGGCTTGGCAAAGGCACAATTACAATTGGTAAACATTAGCAAAAAGGTTTAGTTCTCGCAATCGAATAAATGAGCATGCGCTTGACGTATAGGGTATAAAGTGCTCTCTCTGCTATTGAGTCTGGCTGGGTGGAGACACGGAGCTCTACAGCCTGATTACGGTGGATTTGGGAAACCAACTTTGGAGGAACTTAGGGTGTGTCCAGAGTACTACCTTGTCCTTGTGAACTTGCAAGAAAGATTCTTGCAAGGTGAGGGCCTACAGCACACTAATGCAGAGTAAAGAAGTTATTGCCACCGGTAAGGCCTTCTAGGAAAGGTACTGAAGTGGGCAAGAGTGTAAGAGTTCGAAAAGAGCATCCATAAGTCTCATAAGTCTGATACTGAGGTTCCAAACTGACGCAGGTGGAACCTTAGGAGGGATGACTCTCGAGTCCCTCCATGAACGCTTTGATTACAGGGATGAGAAAGAGGGAGGAATGTTTCCTGTTTTGCATGTTTGTGGCTGTAGCCCCCAAAATGAAGACGTACTGAAGTGTACGCCAGGCCTGACGTCCAAAGGTGGAGTAGGTAGATGAAGATTGTAGTAAAATGCCCCTTTTGACATGGTTACCCCCCACTTTTTGGCTGTTATCTGATGCAACTTTGACTGAAAGTGTACTGGGTTCCTGCTAACCAGGTCTGCAGCGCCAGTGTTCTTTTCCTAAAGTGCACCTTTGTTCCACAATTGGCACCACTATAGGTTCCATGTAAGTCCTTAATAAATGGTACCCCTGGTACCTAGGGCAGTCACCCCAACAGCAGGCCTCAGAGCCCTAAGGCAGGGTTGCACTATGTCCATGTGTGGGCATATCTGCATGAGTGGATATTTCTCGGTGTTATCCAAGTTCACCCTTAGATAAAAACACTCACACAGGGAAGTCATACTGAGTACATGGGCTGGACACTAGTCATTACAAATTTCCCAGCTACATGATGGCTTCACTGTACCCACAGGGGTTTGGTACCAAACATCTCATCTGAGTAAACCCATACTGAAGCCAGTGTTGGATTTATTAAGAAATGCACCCATAAGGCACCTTGGAGGTGCCCCTTGAAAACGTACCGACCACTAGTGTGTAGACTGACTGGTCTCGACCAGCCAACCACCATAGACACATTTCTGACCTCCTGAGATGAGAGCCTTCGCTCTCAGAGGACAGGAACAAAGCCTGCTCTAGTCAGAGAGCTGTTTACTCCTCCCACACACTACATCTGCATTCGAGCGTGGGAAGATTCAAAGGCCCTGACGCCTTTCTTATGCAACCCTGGCCTCTCCAGATAGTGGAGATGCCCACCCCACTGTTCTGACCCCACTTTCTGGCGGCAAGTAAGGTGGGAAAATTAGTAAGATTTGGAGGTGTGCCCACATCAAGCCAGCACCACTCCTAAGGAGCACTAGCTGATGTGGACCTCGCTTTTCAGGTTCCTCTATCTTGTTTTGGACTGTATTGGCATTCTAGGGTCAGAGTTATGTCCACTTCCGACAGGAAGTGGTCATTTAGAGGGTGTAGACACCCTCTAGCTAATCAGCCCATTGGCTAATACCTGTCACTTCCCTTAATGCCCTTAAATCGAGTATTTAGGTGGCAAACCTGAACCCAAGAACTCCTATTCAGCGGATCAAGAGAAGGATGAAGATTCACTGCCTGACGAGAACAGCAGAAGAGCTGTGGACCTTTTGGCACAAAACCATGCCTGCTCGTACTCTCTCGACAATAGAGCGAGTGACTCGTCCTGCAAGCTGGAGATCTACCAAAGCCTTGGGTAGCCTGCCAGCACTTCAGAAATTGCCTACAGTCTCCCTTGGAGTAGAGGAGCTATCCCCTGCAGTCTGCAGGCACCTAAAAACAGAATCCGGTTCACTGCCTTGCAGCTCCCCGGCACAATCAACACTGCAGACGACCTGGAGAAGGTACTCGTGCCCTGGAAGGTCAGAACTATCTCCCCACTGAGTGTGAAGCCACCAGGACCAACCGAAGCCATGCAGCACCAACCCTCCCGGTTACCGGATGCCCAGCACCAAACAGCATCAGTGTAAGTCCAATCCAGATTCATACTGCACCACGACCAAGCAGCTGTTGAGGGACGTCCGCACCACTACGAACACTTTGTGAGTGGCCCAGCTGTCCTGATTTTGCCCCAGCCAGCTGTTTGTCCCTAACTGCAAGGAGCACCTTTGAACATTCAGCCCAGCTGACCAAACCACTCTGCACCGAGCGTCCCGGACCGGGTACTGAAGAACCGGCTGTGCTCCCTTGCTCCAAGACTCCTTGCGACCCAAGCCCCCGTTCATGAGCTCTCCGATTTATCGCCAAGTCCTCCTGTGCAGCCTGTTTCCAGGTGGACTCCCTTCACTGTACAACACCCAGCTACCAACTTCACCAGCACCCTGCTTCCAGCTAAACTCGGGCAGCCCCCTGAAGAACTGCTGGTAGTACTTTGGACCTTGGCCCCCAACAAACCAAGAAGGTGAAACCCTGAAACAGACTGTACGTACCTGTATCATACATGAATTTTGCTTCCATAGGCTTGCATTGTGCGTAGAGGCTCACAACTTTGAACTGTGCTGCTATTATAATCTATTGAACTAAAATGGGTTTTACCTTTGAATAAAGTTCTTGGTTTCACAATATTATATCAAAAGAAGAGTTATTTTTCCAATTGGGTCTTGGATTTATTCTTTGAGTGCGTCTCATTTATTGCCTCCTAGTACAGAAAATGCTTTGCACTATCCTCTGATAATCCCAACTACTCGCCCACACTACCACAAGAGAGAGCGTTAGTATTATCTACTTTAGCCTCTGTAAACCAATTGGGGAACCACTGGACTCTCTACACAGTTTACTTCTTTTTAGTGCACTATATAGAGAGCCAGCTTCCTAAATTTATGTCTTGGACTGCAGGTGTTCGAGGATCTAACTTCTTGGCAATGTAGTAGTGGATGAACCTTTTCCACTTAGCAGCATAACATGTGCGAATGGTAGGGTCTATGGGACTCACACAAGGTATCCATGCATTCCTGGGGGAGTCCCAGTTCCCAAATTAAGGGACTTCAGGAGCCAGATCGCTAGATTTAGTTGCATGGGATCTGGGTACCTGATCAGGTCTTGGCTCCTGGTGAGATGGTCTGGCCTATTGGGGAACCGCTGGTGGAGGTCTGATCAATATTTCTGGTAAGGCTGACTACCAAGGTTGTCTATCCCAGATTGGGGCCACCAGAATGAGGGTTAGCGATGTTTGCCACATCTTCCCCTACAACAAAGAAAGGAGCAGGAGAGGCAGAAAAGCGTAGGCAAATATCCCTCAACAATTGATCCACAGTGCATTGTCCATGGTTCAAGGGTGTTGTAACCTGTAAGCAAAGCTTGAGCATTTTGGTTTCTCTGGGATGGAGAAAATGTCTATGTCTGGAATGCCCCAGTGCTGAAAGTACTAATTCGGGACCTGCAGGCGGAGTACTCATCTGCAGGCTTTATTGTGTTCTATAGGTCATAGTAAACACCTGAAATGTAATGTGTCATTAAGTGGAGGGGATGGTGAAGGGCCCAATGCAGGTTGACTGGGCCAGCAGGAAGAGGGGTAGAGAGAGTGCCATCTGCTTCTCAAGGTAGTACACAGCAGTCATATTGTCTTGTCTGATCAGGACTACTTTGTCCTGAATAATCAGTAAGAAGGCGTTGAGGGCGAGGTGGACCACCCTAAGCTAGAGATAGTTGATGGTGTGGCCCTGTTTTTGTGCAGTCCACACACCTTCTACTGTGTTGTGGTCGAGGCAAGCTACCCACATGGCTTGGTAGACACGCATGGTTAAAGTGACTTGCGGAATGCGGTGCAGGAAAGGCTTTCCCTACCACAAGTTGTTGATGTTCCACAACTGCAGAGAGCCAAAGGTGCTGGCTGATGCCAACACTAGGTCTTCCATCAGTCTTCTGCTTGTGACCATTGTGCAGAGAGGCACTGTTGCGTAGCCGCTTGACTACACATGTACGGTAACGATGCACAAGGCCATTATGCCCAAGAGGTGCATTACAGTTCTTACTGTGAGGCGACGTTGTGGCAGAAAGAGGTTTAAGTTGGTCAAAGGCTGCAACCCTTGGAGAACTTAGGGAGGCTTTTCAGGTGGCTCAATTCAGAATCGCTCCAAAAAAGGGTTGGGTCTGGGCGAGCTGAAGGGACTTGAACACACTTACGGTGAACCAGAGAGTGTGAACAAGTGAGATGTTTGCCTTTGTGCGCTGGGGCACCGCTGGCACTCAATCAGCTAATCGTCGATACAGAGAAACAAATCTCTCCTTAAATGGGAAAGCCAGCACGGACATGCACTTGGTGAAGACTCTCCAGGCAGTGAAGCAGAAGGAGAGAACCTTGAACTGATTATGCCAGTCACTTACCACGAAACGCAGATAGAGCCCGTGGGCGGGATGGATTGGGATTTGGAAGTAGGCATCGTAGAGAACCAGCACTGCCATGCAGTTGCCTTGCTGGAATACAGGTATCACATCTTTCAGCGTTACCATGTGGAAATGTTCTTATAGAATATATATGTGAAGGGCCCAGGGTCCATCCTTTTGGGGGATAAGTAAATATATTGAATAAACCCACATTCCAGTGGGTGGGCACTGGCACAAGGGTGCCCTTTTGGAGAAGCGCTGTATCTCTCCTTCTCAGAAACAGAGGTGTTTGCTGGTGAGAATTTGTTTGCAGGGGACTGAGGGGGGGAAGGTTGGGTGACATTGTTTAGTTCTACAAAGTAACTGCTGAATTCTGCCAAGCACTCACTTTTTTTAGTTTGATTTTCTGCCAGTGGTGAGGAAATGTTGGAGCCTTCCCCAGCAGGTGTGGTATGGTCAGGTGAGAGGGGAAGGAGACTCAATGTTAAGAACTGAGGCACCTTTACCTTGCCCTACCTCTATTATTGCAGTTCCTATATGTGCTGGGGAGTATCCCCTTGGAGACTGATGGTCGTAGGCCTGCTGATGTCTCTAATACAAACGAGGGATTTTCGGGGAGGAGGGTTTACTACCTGGCCTCTAATGCTGCCTCCGAAATTAGCCTATTGGACTAGACATCTGTAGGGCCCTCAGCCTTGGCTGTGTTGGTGTCTTCTAAGAGTGTCTCCAGCTTTCGGTCAACCTGCAGTACAAAGAGGTGCAGGTTGCGAAAATGCTGTTGTACTGCTGACTTAAAACAATAAACATTAAGTCAGGCGTGGCGTCTTAAAAGGATGCCATTATTGATGCCACGGTCAGCGGTATCAGCAGCACCAAAGGCACAGCGGATGGTGGCATTTGAAATTGTTTTTCCCTCTGCCATCAGCTCATTCTTCCTCTCTCTGAATCCCTCTGGGACATGCAGGAAGAAGTATTGCATCTCGTTCCGGTGTGCTTTGTTGTCCCAGGAGAGCCGCCCAACAGTTTGCGATCCTTCATTGGGCGGTTGCCTGCACTACTACCCTCTTTCCATCTGTGTCTATCCTTTTGCTCTATTGTGAGACTATTCTGTCACCTAGGCACTGATGTGTTTGTGGGCAGTACGAACAACTAGGGAATAGGGTGGAAACTGCCACAAATTTAGGGAGGGTCACTGATAGAGGGTTTGTACTTCTTATCAACCCTTCGGATGGGTTTAAAATGCTTCTTAAAAGAGTATGCAAAGGTTTTGGCAATCCCTTTAAGCATGGTGAGGAATTTGGTTCATGCTGTGTTTTGGATTGAATCTCTACCTGCAAGTCACTGTCTTCCTGGAGGACATTCATAACAACTTTATAGGGAAGTGGCTGCCCTCTGGGTGACCTTCTAGTAGAAGGTAATGCTATCTGGTGGTGGGGGGTGTTCTAGCTAGATGAAGGTCACAAACTGTTGCCCGGGGGATTGACATAATTGTCCAAGGGGTTGTCAGTAGGCACAGGTTCATACGTGTGTTTTATGGGTCTGTAGGGTGCATTGGGCTACCTTCCCCATATGAAGGCTGAGGTGACCCCCCCTCTAATGAGTGGAAGGAGGGAAGGTGTGTGGAGGTGGGGGAGGTGTGTGGAGGTGGGGAAAGGGGTGGAGGAGGAAGGGGTGGTGACAGAGGGATCTGGTGCTCATGTCCTTATGCTTTTTAAGCTTAGGTGACAGCTCTATCCTCCTAAAAAAACCTTCCTCTTGCAAGGCAATCTGTTGATTTTGGTGGAGGTTTCGTAGTGATTTTGCCCGTCTGAGGGTATTCTGTCGAGAATTTCTCTCTTCTAGCAGGTGCGGGAGGATGAGTTGCTTTATGTCTTAGGAGCCTGCCGATGAGTGTGCTCTCAGAGCTGAAAGTGGTTTTGACATCGATGCAGGACTCAGCAGGATTCCCTGCGGCACCGAAGGCCCCTTCGGGGGCTTTGCAGAACCTTCAGTCTCCAAGGATGAGTTGCTTTGGTGCCTGAAGGTAGGAGCATTGCTAGCTGCAAAGTCTTTGTTCACTGCCGACCATGGCCTGAGAGTCTTTTAGGCACTGGGCTCAGACTTGGCCGTTAGAGCTGCAGTGTTTGGTATCAGCTCTGGGCTGTTGGGCTAGATCAAGCTAAGTTTCAAAGGGCAGGGTAGTCATTTTTTTTAAAACTCTTTATTCATGACTGTAACAGGTGTTGTACATTACATTCAATCATTTCACATTAAATCAGTTTTTTCCTTTTTCTTTAACAGTAACTTTTGTAGCATAGCATCCGAATTCTCTTTCATCATGTCTTACATTTCTCCGGGTATATCTCAGTTACAGCGTTCAAGTGTCTTACATGTAACTTACATAGACTGCTAATCCCCAACTTCCCTCCCCGCCCTCCCTCCCCTCGTCTTCTGGTCAGTCTCTTACGTAGACTCTACATGTCGGGTCTGAAAGTTTCCGCCTTTTGAGGGAGTGTTACAGCTCGTAGGCTAGGCTATCCGTTGCATCTGTTATCCGTGCCTGTGTACTTCGGCAGTCTATTGTGGTGTGTGTGTAGTCATATCGCTGGATCTTGCGGAATTTCTAGGTCTACCTCTTCCAGTTCTATCAGCATTTGGTCCCATTCTAGCGCCACTGGGTATTTGCGAAGACCCCTTTCCTCCTCCCCACGCAGCGCTGCGGTTTCAGCTTTGCCCCATTTCAACAAGTCAGATCGCCATATTTCTGCAGTTGGGGATCTGTGCGATTTCCACCTCATAGTATGTACCCTGAGTGCCAATAAGAGCGCTAAATCCTAAATTGCAGTTGTGCCTTACATGTTTTGGGTCTTTTCCTGTGCCCTAACAGACAAGGTAGTGCCCCCTCAGGGATCTGCAGAGCTGTGACAGTGTGCAGTGTGGTTTTGATCGTCCCCCAGTAAGTGCGTACTTTCGGGCATGTCCATAGCATGTGGAGGATATGTGCGTCATCCTCTTGGCATCTTGGGCAGCAGTGTGCAGTGGCAGGGAACATCCGGTGGAGCCTCTGGGGTGTGAGATATGCTCTATGGAGAACCAGGGCCTGTATGAACTTGAACTGAACGTTTCTAGACACCCTTCTGTGGTGACCAAGGATGATTTTCCATTCCCCGTCCGTAATGGGTTCCCCTGTGTCCGCAGCCCAGATCTCTTTGAGTGTGGTAAGGGGCGACGCTACATGTTCCCTGATGCCCACATATAGCCATCGCACCAGGTGCCTCCCGTTCCCATGTAATGTAGAAGGTGTACTAATTCATGTTGGTCTGGTTTTGCGCGTTGCGGAGCCCAAGCGCTCCGTATGTAGTGTGTCACTGAGGCATGGATAAGGTATAAGCCCAGTGGGGCTCCTGTGAGCTGTACAAATGAGGCATGATCCAGTAAAGTGTCGTCTCCGAACAGGTCTCCTACTCTATCCACCCCAGCCTCTGTCCAGGGACACAGTCTGCGTCGTGTCAGGTGTCCTTGCGGCGTCGGGAGCCCCAGGAGGGGGATGTTATCCGCATAGGGAGGAGTCCCAGCTGTGTATTTCAATGCCTTCCTCCAACAGGTCAGAGCCACATGTAGGAGGGGGTGGCAGTCTCTGGGGATCCTGGCAGTGGGTAGGAGGAGGGAGTGGAGATCCCCGCGTGCCAGCTTGTCCGTTGTGTAAGCGATCTCATGTAGGTCCCTGCCCGCCACCCATCGTGTCAACCATTGGAGTTGGCTTGCATAGTAGTAACACCGTAGGTCCGGTACGCCCAGGCCTCCCTGTCTGGTGCTCAGTTGCAATTTTTTAAGACTAATTCTTCTCCTCCCCGAACCCCAAACGAGGTTGATCAATAATGTGTTAAGTGTGGTAAAAATTTGCTGTGGGAGTAGCACCGGCAGATTGACAAAATAGTACAGTATCCGGGGAAGTAAGACCATCTTTGAGACCGCCAATCGTCCCATTACAGATAGGGGCAGGGATGTCCAAAAGCTCATAGAACAAAGAGGACAAATGGGTTTGCTGTTTTCCACCGCACATCAATAAGTTGAGCCAATTGTGATATAAACAAAAGTGAATTGAAAAAAGCAACTATGGCTGGGGTGCTCCTAAGATGTATGATACCTACCCACCAAAGTATCAATCCGTCCTAGTATTCAGATGAACCTAGGTCAAACATTTATACACACAGCATCCGAGCACACCATACTGTTGTAACAAATCAAGTGATGTAAAAAATGTTTTTATATAGAAAAGTCCATGAAGTCTCAACATCCAGTGAGTTCCCAAATCCCAACACTTCTCAAAAGAGTATCCAAACGAATCTTCTTAGGTTGAAATCTGGTATTTAATATCCAAAGTTCATAAGAGGAAAAACAGCAGCCGACGCGCGTTTCGCCCGCAGGGATTTTTCAAGGCTATTTGTTCACTCTCCTCAGAAGTAAAGCTATAATCTCCCAACAGATAATAGCGACAAAAGGCGCTTGCTGTGAGGTTGTATATATTGTGTTTTCGCTCATCCATATGGTAATTGTGGCCCCAACAGCACTCGAGCATATCCTCTTCCAATGTCACCACTCAGTGTTGCCAGGAAAAGAAACACTAATCGGCGCCTCGACATATGATCTAAACTGAAAAATAAGAACAACCTTGGATGTATCAAGATTCAAGAGTATATATGCACAATAGAATGGATTTAAACACTCACTTTGAGTGGTGACATTGGAAGAGGATAGGCTCGAGTGCTGTTGGGGCCACAATTACCATATCGATGAGCGAAAACACAATATATACAACCTCACAGCAAGCGCCTTTTGTCGCTATTATCTGTTGGGAGATTATAGCTTTACTTCTGAGGAGAGTCAACAAATAGCCTTGAAAAAGCCCTGCGGGCGAAACGCACGTCGGCTGCTGTTTTTCCTCTTATGAACTTTGGATATTAAATACCAGATTTCAACCTAAGAAGATTCGTTTGGATACTCTTTTGAGAAGTGTTGGGATTTGGGAACTCACTGGATGTTGAGACTTCATGGACTTTTCTATATAAAAACATTTTTTACATCACTTGATTTGTTACAATAGTATGGTGTGCTCGGATGCTGTGTGTATAAATGTCCAAAAGCTCACACTACCTCGAAGGCCATTGATTGCCCTTCGGACATTACCTTCAATCTAGTCTTCCGAGTTCCGGTACACATTTATCCCGAGATATTTAAACGTGGTCGGTGCCACCTGGATCTCACAGGCACCGAGCCGTATGTGGGAAGGCTGTTGTCCCTCCCGGAAAAAGAAGGCTAGAGATTTTCCCAGGTTTATGGCTAATCCAGAGATAATCTCGAATCGTTCAAAAATAGTCGCCAGGTGTGAGTGGTCCCCACGTAGATTCCGGAGAAACACCAATATGTCGTCTGCATATATAGAGACCAGGTTATTAGTGCCTCCAACTGGTATGCCCTCCTCCGCAGCCCTAGTTCGGAGCGCAATTGCCAGGGGTTCCAGCGTTAACACGAACAGCAGCCGTGACAGCGGGCAGCCCCGACGGGTGCCCCTGTGAATGCCATAACTGTCCGAGGTGTATCTTCCCGTGCGCGCCCTAGCTGTCGGGCTCGCATAGAGCAAGCAAATCCATTTTATGAGGGCATCTGGAAGGCCGAAGCGGCGTAGGACTTCGAACGTAAAGTCCCACGTCAGGGAATCAAATGCCTGTCGGAGGTCCAAGGCTAAGCAGCCAGCATGTGGTAAGTCCTGGGGGGTAGTTGTCATTAGGGCGTGGAGTCGCCTCGAGTTTTGTGAGGTGCTCCTCTCCGGGAGGAAGCCGCACTGGTCAGTGTGAATAAGGCCAGGGAGATGGTTTTGTATCCGCAGGGCGATAGCCTTACTAAGGATTTTATACTCCGTGGAGAGCATAGAGAGGGGTCTATTATTACTCACGTCAAGGATATGCCTGCCAGGTTTCGGAATAGATATCACCAGAGCCTGCATGGTCGTGGCAGGTAGGTGGCCCGCTTCGTAAACCTTCTCCAGGACGGGCGCCAGTATGTTATGTTATATACGGTTTTATAACGCGCTCCGATAGTCAAGACTGTCCTGGCGCGGGGAAGAAACCGGATCAGAGTGGAAAAGGAGTCTGCTATTCATAAACTTGAAAGAGGTGAGTTTTAAGCAGTTTTTTAAAAATGGTCAGATTGGGAGCGTGTCTAAGAGCATCTGGCAAGGCGTTCCACATTTGAGCTCCCTTTACCGTTAGAGATTGTCCACCCAGGCGGACTCTTCTGAATCTGGGGACGACCACCTGCTTTCTGGAGGTAGATCGCAACTGACGGGTCGGGAGGTAGGGAGTGAATCTTTTGGCTAGATAGGGAGGGCACAGACCATTGAGGGCTTTATAGACGATGACCAAAGATTTAAAACGCACTCTTTGTGCCACAGGAAGCCAGTGAAGCTCCTTCAGCTGGTTGCGAACGCTGAGTCTCCTGGGGATGTTGAAAATTAGTCTCACCGTGGCATTTTGGACTACTTGTAACTTTCTGATCATATAGTCAGGAGCCCCTATATAAAGGGCGTTAGCGTAGTCCAGACGGGAGAGAACCAGAGCTCTGGCTACCGTTTCTTTGGCCGTTTGTGGGAGGAGGGGAAAGAATTTGCGCAAAGTAGTCAGGGTTCCAAAACACATCCCTGCCAAGCGCGAGATCTGGTCGTGGAAGCCCAAGTCGGCTCCGAACCAAATACCCAGGTTCTTGGCTATCCCACTCTCTCCCGTTGGGCATGTCGATTCGCTGGGCCAAATAGACTCCCTAAAGTCAGTAGGGAATTGGCCGTAAAGCAGAATTTCTGTTTTTTCCTCGTTGCATTTGAGGCATGATTTAGCTAGCCAGGCAAATACGGAGGATAGGCATTGGCGTACTCCTGAGGTGCACAAATTCTCTTTTTTCCAGGTGAAGAGAAGCTGGGTATCGTCGGCATAGGCCATTATCTTAGCACCCCAGCTCTCAGCCAGCCGGATCAGAGGAGTTAAATAAATATTAAATAAAAGGGGACTTAAGGTCGACCCCTGGGGTACTCCAGTTTCTACCCTTCTACTGGAAGAGTGATAAGGGGGTAGCCAAATCTGTTGGGAACGGTCAGATAGGAAAGACCCAATCCAATCTAAAACCGAGCCTGAGATGCCAATGTCCTCCAGTCTAGCTAAGAGCTGGAGGTGGGGCACCGTGTCAAACGCGGCAGAGAGGTCCAAAAGAATAAGGGCCGCTCTGCCGCCTCCGTCAAGGCATTCCCTAATGGCCTCAGCCATTTCCACCAATGCAGTTTCTGTGCTGAAAGCGGTGCGGAACCCTGATTGGGCTGGATGAAGAGCTTCAGAGGATTCCACGAATCTCTCAAGTTGCCGGAATGCCGCCTTCTCACAAACTTTGGCAAGGGCCGGTAGGAGTGATATGGGTCTGTAGTTGGAGGTGATCGATGGACCTGCAGAGGGTTTTTTTAACAGAGGGAGAAGTTTGGCTTGTTTCCACATGGTGGGCACAGCTCCTGAAATTAGGGATTCATTAACCAGGGTGGTGACCATGGGGGTAATTACTTCAGCTATTCCATTCAGGACCCTTGCCGGGCAAGGATCTATGGGTGATCCTGACTTTAGAGTTTTTAATATGGCCATAACATCTACACTTTCAACCTGAGTGAATTTGGTCATTTGTGTTTTTACCCTTGACATTAGGGAAAGTGGAGGAGAAAGAGTTTGGCAATTTAAAGCTAGATCCGTTTGCGAGGCAAGTGGCTGGCCAGGGTTATTCAAACTGTCTTGAATTTTTCGAATTTTCTCGATGAAAAAAGTGGAAAGTTGTTCGCACCAGTCTGTAGAAGGCATAATTGCTGTTTTCTCTGCTACCGGGGCAGTAAAGCTTTTAACTATGGAGAAAATTTCTCGACTGTTGTTTTTGGCTTTCTGAATTCTAGACGCATAGAATTCCCCTTTAGCTGTTTTAATCGCTGCATAGTAACTTTTTTGGGCTGAACGAAGTTCCGTTTTAGCAGTGGGGCAATAGTTCTTTCTCCATACTCGCTCTAGCGCCTTACATCCGGTTTTTAAAATTTTTAATTGTACATTATACCAAGGGGAGGTAGGGGCAATCCTATGGTTGTTTTTACCTTTGTTTTTTGGTAGTGACTCAATGGAGGATTCTATCCAGGATGAGAAGTTGTGTGTATGTCAGAGTACGTTTGATAAAATTCTCCAGGCAGCCCATCCATACCTGGAGTCTTACCCCGGTTAAGTGTGTGGATTGCTACTTTTATTTCCTGCTGCGTTATGGGTCCAGCTAGAGCTGCCTGGACTTCCCGGTTTAAGGTTGGGATTGTTAGTTCTCCCAGGAAGTCCATCATGTCGTCCCTGGCATCTACAGTAGGGGGAGCATAGAGTTTTTCTAGGTGGTTCCTAAACACAGTGTTAATGTCTAGTTGTGTATGTACCTGTGTGCCTGTTATATCACGAATGCTCGTTATTGCAGGGCTCTCAGGGGCGTCTCTAATCAGGCGAGCAAGTAAGGCACCGGATCTATCCGCTTCCGCCTGTTGGCGTTTCAGATAGGTCCTGTAATCCATCACTCTCAGGGTTTCCAGGAGTTCTGCGTGCTCAATGTTACATAACTGTAGGTCAACTTTACGATCAGGGTCCAGTCCCGCCGCGGTTTCAAGTTCCTTCATGCGACCCTCCACCTCACAGAGTTTGTCATGAATTTCCTGCCTGGCTCCCACTAGTCGGCCGATAGCAGCCCCCCCTCACCACAGCCTTCATCGCATCCCACACTATCATGTTCGAGGACGTAGAGTCCCAGTTTTTATTGAAGTATTCAGTCAAGGTGTCGGAGAGGTGTGTGCGAAACGGGCCATCCTCAAGTAGTGGGGGGTTAAGTCTCCAGGTAGGAACTGGTGAGGGTATCTTTCCCCAGTGGAGATCCAGTGTGAGTGGCCTGTGGTCCGAAAATGTTTTAGCAAGATAGTCCGAGGAGACACACTTGGTCGTGAAGGAGGTAGAGCAGACAAATCGGTCTAGTCGGGTATGCAGGTTGTGCACAGGAGAGTAGTATGAGTATTCTTTGTGTGTTGGATGTAGTGTGCGCCATATATCAGTCATTCCCCATCCCTGAAGCCACGTCCCAAACGACTCAGACAGCTTGTATATCCCTGTCGCCTGAAGGGGGGGTGGGGGGGTGCGATCTGTCCAGGTCCACATCTAATATCATGTTCCAATCACCACCCAGCAACCAGGGGACATCCACCCAGTCCGCCAAAGTCCGGCCTACTGCAATAAGGAATCTATCCTGATCAAAATTAGGGGCGTAGATGCTACCCAACACTACCACCGCCCCATCCAGAGTGCCCCTCACAGCACGTAGCGTCCTTGTACATCCGTTCGCCTTTCTATTTCCACAAACGGAGTACCGTGTCGTACCCATATCGTGGCCCCCTGGAAAAGGCAAAGTATGTTGTGGAGAATATAGCCCCTCTCCATTTCTTCCGTAGTAGGAGTGCCTCGGACTGTGTTAAGTGCGATTCCTGTAGGAATACTATGTGTGCCCTTTGGCGAAGCAAGAAAGCGTGTACTCTATGTCGTTTCTGGACTGCCCCTAGCCCTCGCACATTCCAGGTAACCAGCATATATTTCCCTCTCGTATCAGCCATATCCCAATGCAGGGCTCGACAAATCCACTCGCCCGCTCGCATTTGCGAGGGAGAATGGATGAGGACGAGCTATTTTTAGGTCCTACTCGCCCTTTCTGGCGAGTAGGAAATCAAACTAACTTTTGTCTTCCGTCTTTAAAAACAGAGCAAAAGTGACAAGATAACACGATTTAAAGGCATTTTTATTGCTCACAAAGGAAAGGAGCAATAAACATGCCTTTATATCTTGTTATCTTGTCACTTTTGCTCCGTTTTCAGAGACGGAGGTCAAGTGGGTTGGAGTCAGGTCGAGGGGATTTTCCATGGTACTAGACCTGCAGGACTAGTACCATTTTTCGGATTTGTCGAGCCCTGCAATGTAGGTGTCGAAATGAGTGTCCTTGTATGTTGCACTATGTGTTCCTTCAGTGTCGACCAGAAGACGGTACCCTCCCTATCCCAAACCCCAACTCTTGAGGCGCAGCCTCTGAACCCTGCTGTGCCAAACAATGAACTGTGAAACAGAGCTAAACAAATTGCTTTGCATACGCTTGTGGGGCGTCGGCGAAGCATGAGCCATGTCCAAAGGGCCATACTCGTCCTAGCCGTCGGCTCAACGGCGCCGCCGGGAGAGTCATATTGGAGCTGTCTAGTACTGGCAGCCGCGGTGTGCGGAGGGGGAAAGAAGAGAAAGGGGGGTCACCTCTCCATACAGCTAATAGCCTATATCCGTGTATCGTAGGAGTGTGAGAAGTATGCGGTTCTCCATCTATGAACAATATATAGAAAGAGCTTCCCCTCCCTCCCCACCCTGGAATCAAAGGTTACGCACCATCAATAGAGAAAATCATAAATGTACCTTGTTCTCAGGTTCCCTCCCATCCCACTACCGTGCTGTACCAACAGGTTATACATAAAAGGATACCAGTTTGGTCTAAGTTCGCAGTTCCTGTCCATGTTAGGAATTATTCATGAGCATTGTCCAAAAGTTCTTCCGCCGTTCCGGGCATCACAGTCGGGAATAGCACCATACTATTGTCCGAGTGTATAGTGCTGTCTTCAGTGTCCGTGTTGATTGTCTCTCGCTCCTCTCTGAAAGAACCCACCTTTGCAAAAGCATCTTCTTGTCCCTGCTTCTGTTGGTGGGCAGTAGGTCTATGCCGTCTCGAGTCCTTACATCGGGCGCCAGACCTGTCCTCTTCGCAACCTGAGCATGCTCCAGATCCATTGGCCGGCTAGCCTTGCGCCGAGCCCAGGCGCTCATCGATATCCATCACCTCCATCCACTCTTCCGCGTCCGTGGGACTTTAAAAAAAGTGAGTTTTGTTATCGTGGATCACCTTCAGGCGCGCAGGAAATAACAAGGCAAAGCGTAGTTTGGCCTTCTGGAGCCTCTTTTTAACCTCGTAGTAGGAGGACCGCTGTTTCTGCACCTGGTTGGGGTAGTCCAGATACAGCGATATACGTTTGTTCTCGTACTCTATGACTAATTTTATTCGGGCTTGACTTAGTAGCACGTCCCTGTCTCGGTAATTCAGGATCTTAACAATCAGTGGGCGCGGTAGTTGTCCCGGTCTCGGTTGGCCAGTAGGGATCCTGTGAGCCCTTTCTACGCAGAAGAACGGCGACAGTCCCTCGGGGGCGACATTATCTCTGAACCACTGTTCCATGAATTCCGTCGCGTGGGACCCCTCACTGCGTTTCGGAAGACCAATGACGCGGATGTTGTTGCGCCTATTGCGTCCTTCAGCATCCTCCACCCGTTCCATCAGGGATTTTACCTGGTGTTGGATTTGTTGGATGGAGTCCGTGTGTTCCGCCACCGCCGAGACAAGGTCCGCCAGCGTCAGTCCCTGGTCTTTGACTTTATCCGCCAGCTTCCCGTGGTCAGCTTTAAGTAAGGAGAGGTTAGTGGTGAGGGTGCCCATCTGTGTCTCCATCGCAGCCCTGGAGTCTCTGATCTCTTTGAGTATTAAATCCAGTTTGTCATCTTGCTGGGCAGCCGAGAGGGTGGAGGTCAAAGTCAACGGTGTAGAGCCGCTCGGGTCCGCATCTATAGGGGGCCCTGTGAGTGTCCCATCCTTGCCCTCCGCAGCCTTCACGCCCTTCCGTACCATGATGAGCGCCGGAAGGCCCGCGCGTTGTCGGGATCACGTCGTGGGGCGAGTCTGTCGTCCGCTGTGTGTCAGACACACGAGTGTTTGCCCCTCTGGTCTTTAGTTTGCTGCGGCGATCCTCCCTCAGCGCCTCGGGTCCAGTCCGCACCCAAGGCCCCGGCTTACAACGTGAGACCAGGTCTCGGGCCTCACCCCACCCTGGGCACCGGGACCCGCAACTCTTCGATGTCACTCTCCTCCGCCCATGCGGTCAGGGTACAGCAATAGGGATCGGCCACCGGCCCAGAAGGCCCCGTTCACCGCATTCAGACTCGTCCTGTGTCCTGGGCACATCCACACTCGAGCCCCCGGCGTATGGCGTGGCGTTAGGCCTCAGGGTCTCACACGCTGTTCTTCTGGACCCTCCTCCTCCAGTCCCCAAAATTTGCAGTGAGTCGGGCGGGGGACCTCCTCAGCAAGGTGCGGTCATTAGTGCGTCCAGTCGACCATTCGCGTCTGCACCCGAGATTCAGCCAGCAGCCTGGGACCAGGCTCCGGGTCCCTCCTCCTCCCCGGGCACTGGGAGCTTCAGTTCCCAGGTTCGCCCCCTCACGCCTAGGCAGGCGGGGTCCCGACAACAGGGCCGGGCTCCGGCGCAGGACGCTCTTCCGTACCGTCGTCTACTTCGTCCAACGCCCCAGGCTCAGCCCGCACTCGAGGTCCCGGCTTGTGGCGTGGCGCTAGGCCTCAGGGTCCCACACACCGTAGTTCAAGGATCTCCTATCGCCAAGCCTCCAAAACATTCAGCGAGGCGGGCGGGGAACCTTAGTAGCAGGATGTGGTCAGTTGTGTGTAAAAACTACCCCTCGTCGCGGCCAGCAGGATACTTAATCTCCCGGCGGCACCGGAGCTCTAACAGACTCCGTCCGCCATGGTGGCCTGCTAGCCACGCCCCCCGGCAGGGTAGTCATTGCTGATGTGTTTGCATGAGTCTGTGGGGCATCGGTGTCCATCTTCTCTTCCTTTCTTGGAATCTGAGGGGAAGGCAGCCTGTGGATTCTGAGACAACTGGACAAGATGTGCTCCTGAAGGTCCAGCGTCTTCCTCCTCTGCCTCAGCATCATGCTCTCTGAAGATGTTGGGGTACTTTCCCACTCCTGCCCTTGTAACCTCTAATGGTCCCACCTCTGGTCACATTGGTACCGAAGAATCTTTTTGGACCAAAAGGAGAGGCAGGCTGTGCACATAGTATCATCATGGTCTGAGAAGGGACAGAGATTGCAGACCTGATGGCGGTCGGTCCATGGAAATCTTGAGTACCACAGAGGACAGTATTGAAAGGGAGTCCTTTCCATCGCAGGTGACATTCTTACTGATGAAAATTACAAGGCAAGGGGCACAAAAGCCCCATAGAAGGTCCAGGCCCTGACAGGAGTCGAAGAAGTTTGGTGCCAGCTACAATGCTAAGCCGAGAAAACGAAACTGTCAACGTGTGAATAGTTTACAGTTCTACCAGTGTCGAACAGCGAAGTAGGCCCGAATGGGAAGCGCTACAAGCACCAAACGTGGAGACCTCATCGGTACAAGTCAGCACCAGATTGCAGGAAAATCAAACATTCGAACATGAGTGGGATGCCCATGCGCATTGCCTGGTAAGGGAGGAGTCGCAATACCTCATGACTTAAAAGACTTCTTTGAAGAAAAACAGCAGTCCACAGCCTCTTTGAACTCTTGAGTTGTTGCAGTATTGCTGACTGACACAGAAAATCAGGTTGTGTGGGGCAAAAGCCAAAATCGGCTCAGAAGAAGGAGTCAGTTTGTGGCTTGGAGGCACCCGGGACATCAAGCAACTCCATGCAGTGGCAGCAGAAGGACTGAGGGGAGCCATGCTTCGAATTCCTGTGTTTCTTTTTCATGGACTGACCTGAAGATTTTGACCTCACAGATGAACGACCACAAGCTTGATCTTGGGAAGAAGATGGCGTCTGTACCCTCAATCGCCATTTCTTCAGTTTATGATGGTGTTCTGCGACAAATAATTAGGATTTGTAGTCTCAGATGTCCTTTGGGTTCATCTTTGCACCTTAGTAGCACAAATTTAAATCCAGCTTGCTGCCCGGGCACAAGACACACCGTGAGAGTCCTTCCCCCAACATCTGCATGTGGCAGTTCCTTACACAGTTTACAATCTGTTGTTTTTGTAGGAAAGGTTTTTGAGAGCACTTTGTGTCAGGCTTTGACGGAATCAAGATATCGAGCTCTGGTTTCGGTGTGGAAAGAAAGGAATGGATGTCACTTCTGGGATGGGACAGACCCAATGCGGAGTCATATGATGCTACCTACCGACACTTAAGGGAATACCTAAGAAAACACTCTGGATCAAGTCTGGTGCCTCGGGGTATTCCAAACTTGAGGAATCTGCAGTTAGAATTATCCATCAGAAATACACTGGTCAAATAATCTGTTGAAATCTTTAGCTTTGGGTATACCATTTTTTTTAATATGCTTTGACCTTAAGGAATATTCAGTTTTCAAACACAACTCTACAATCCATATCACATGCGCTCAGCCTGTACCCTGTTTTATATGGAGTACTAATTGTACCCCAAACTTTAATGATTCGCAAACTGTGCACCATATAACTTTGAACAGCCACACCTGCATTGAGGAATTATTTCCATGTCATGCACCCACACGTGTTCACACAGTAACACTATTGTTTATATGACTACAGGTCCTTTACTAATAACTTTCTTTTTTATAATTATGTAAGGGCTTATGGAGTAGTGTGAAAAGAGTATCATGAAAAAAAAAACTGAAAAAAATCACTGAAAAAACATAAGGGTTAAAGTGACAGGATAGTAAGGTGTTGAAATGAGAACTTAAAAACTGAAATCGCACTGAAATTCACCAGTTATAGTTCAGCAAACTAATTGTATCTTACACATTCTTCATAAACTGCAAATTACCTCACATATTTCAGCACTTGTGGTCGGTGAAATGACATTGATGACATCAATGATATCCATGACACTGTTATTCATATTATTCCAATAACCCTTACAACATTTTGAAAAAGAAAATGTGTAAGGTCAACAGGCATATGGAGCATAAAATTGCTGAGTGTTCATGTGTAGGTGCATAGAATGGACACAGGGTGCACCCTAGAGAGGAGTGTGGCTGTGCATGTCAAAAGTTGTATGGTATTTGGTTTACCTACTAGTAAAGATTTGGGAGCAATCAGTACAGCAAGGCAAGGTAAAGGCTGAACGCACCTAGTGTGGGGAGGCATGACAACACTGACGAGCTACGATGGACGCAACGCTCACACGTAGCGTCTGTCGATGCCTCCCATGGTGCACCAAAATACCAAGCTCCGGGCTGGCTCGATATGGGATCACTGCTGCTCTACTTCATCCAGAGTCACAGGTCCCTCGCTTTGAGCACAGCAAAACGAGGGAGTCAATAAATTAACATACATCTTGCCACAGCTCCACTCAGCCATCCTGAAGTCCTTTGGCTATTTTGATTAAACTTTCATTATACCTCACCATCGACCTGCTCGGCTATCCTGAATACTTTTAGCTGCCTTGGCCTCTAATTAGCCACACACACATTAGAGGTGGATACTTCTCGTCCTTTAAAACATGTTGACCCCTTCATTTAATACCTACAGGTCAGCAGAGGAGGGTAGGTCTGGGGCGAATGTACCGCAAGGACAACGTGAGTTAATCAATGTGTTGTAGTGTACTTTTAAGTATATATTTCAATACCTAAGCTGTTTTAGCTATTTGCATTGGGCACACTTTTCTTTATACTTACTGGTACTTCATTTTTCTGAACAGATTTTCTTTATCCACAGCTAGTCATGGCTCTCTGCCCCACCTAAGGGCGTCTCTGTCTCGATTACTGGGTAAGTTTACCCTTCCTTACCTATATTTCGATCATTGTTCCTAGCACCAAATTTGTCATAAAAGGGGTTTAGTGTGTGACAATGTCTCTGCATTTGATGATGCTGGGCAATATTACCTCTTAAGTAACTCTCACTGCATCAACTGGACATCTCAACGTTCCTTTTGGACCTCAAATGAGACAGAGTCAGCTTGTAAATTTAATTAATAGCTAATCCCTCATGGTCCCTTCTCTCTCTTTTTTATAGGTGGAATCAGCCTCTCTACATCGCAGCAGGTCCAGTATGTACAGTTTGAGTGGGTATCCGATACTTAGTTGCGCCCCCCACTTTCATATTATATAGGGTAGGCACCATTCCGGTCCTGATTAAATGCCAATTGACCCTCCTGGCTGTCGCGACATGAAACATGTTGATCCTACCTCACTCATACCATAGCTATCAAGGTACATTGCCACCCCAGATAGCTTCCTTGTTTTAGCATGTCAAGGAACCACTACTCAAATAAATTTCTCCTGGTTCAGTCGGACTATTTTATATCACCTCATCACCACCCTATATCACCCCCTCACATGCACTCATCATATGGCTTTTTAATCAAAAGATCTCCCTAAAAGAACCTCCAGGTCTGTCAGGCATTGCAGCACTGGCTTGACAAGGAGCGCCCAATGATGAAGCATGACACCCTACCGGGTATGTGAGGGCACTTTGATCTGATCACACGAATACCCCTGGGATGCGTCTGGTTGGACCTTTGATTCCATCTAGTTAGGGTCAGTCTAGCCCCTTACCTGAGGAACTGCTCCTTCTGTGTTTACCATACATTGACCTTGGAGGAGTAGCAGTGCAGGACCTCGTTAAATATCACTTCTCATCCCTCCTTTGATTAATTGGGTTACTAAAGAACGTTTCAAAGAAGGTTCTGGCTTAAAGCCATAACCTGTTGCCAAAATCTAAGAAATGCCAATGCTTCTATTCAAAATCGATTATCCACCTGTGTTTGTCGAGTAAGATGTTAACTAGACGTCATATAGTGCTATAGAAATAGTTAAACAAAACCTTAAAACCACTGAAATTTGCCAGCTATACATCAGTGAACTAACTGCAACTTGCACCCCATCATTGTAGGAAGGTGGAGTATAATGTGGTGATGTTGGTTAGGCTTCACCATGCAATTAGCTCAGTTTTGGTAGTGTGGCAAAGAGCAGTCAAGTCTTTACTAGAAGAACATGTGTTAAGCATTTCAGAGTACCAACAATAAGTAATTGACAAGACTTGAGAGAAATTCAACACCGATTTTTCCCCAGATCGGGAGCATTGTTTTACTTGCATTTTGCAGGGGCCTAGTGCCATTAGCCCAGTGGAGTCTGAGGAAGCTTCAGGCTCCCACAGAGGTCCTTATGTCCAGGGGTACCAAGAGTTAGCCTAGGCCGAGACTCTATCAAGCAGTGCCAGGAGCGTTGCCACAGGGACAGAGTATCCCTCTTTTGCTTTGTGCCAGTCCTGTTGTCGCAACACAGCTCACTTTGTCCTCTTTGAAAGAGGATGTTGAGAACTGAGGTTTTGGTGTCGGGGTAGCTCCTGAATCCTAGATTTAGAGGCGTTAGGGGTGTGGGTGCAAGTGACCAATGGATTGCTTGCCTCTACAAAAAGGGCGCTTTTCTACCCGCCCCCCCAGAAGAAGCGTGATAAGCAACTAACCTATCCCCTGGTAGTTCTCATCGTCTAAGTGGAAAAACCTGGCAAGGTCATCTGCATTGGCATGGTAAGTCCCTGGTCTGTGTTCCTTTTTTAAAAAAATTTTTTTTTTATTAACGCTTGACAAAAATAAGCATAAACACAAAATACCGAAAAGTGATAGATCATGGTATATCATTAACGACAGCACATTTTGTGATGACATTAAACACATAAGAATTGCAGGATAACAAAGAGAAAGGGATAAAAAAGGAAAATGCTACTTAGCAGTATGCATCTGTTCTTGGCATGTAGAGCTGCGGAGTTACACACTATGCATAGATGGCCACCTAGTGTTGGGCCCGGATGTTTGCAGTTTGTTTTGTTGTAGAAAAGTCTTTGGAAGTCACGGGATAGGTGACTCCTCCTTTGGATGATACGGAGCATGGGCATCAGCTCCATCCCCAGATTGTTTTTCGCCATTAGGGAAGTGATGGAGCTGTGCAAGAGGTAGTGATGTCCATGTGATTTGTATCTAATTAAGATAATACTGGAACAGATAAAGGTAGCCGGGGATGCGGATGGGCGTGTGTAAATCTGCAGCTCTACATGCCAAGAACAGATGCATACTGGTAAGTAGCATTTTCCGTTCGAGGCATATGAGCTGCAGATACACACTATGCATAGATTTTATAGCAGTATCCACACCTAGCGGCGACCACCAGTATCTGTTGCAGTTGTTTGAAACAGTGTTTTTAGTACAGCTTGGCTCATAGTGGCTTGTTGTTTAGTTTGCACATCTACACAGTAATGCTTTGTGAATGTGTGCGGTGTAAGCCATGTAGCTGCTTTGCATATATCATCTAGGGGAATGTTCCCTAAGAATTCTATTGAAGCCCCTATTTTCCTCGTAGAATGGGCTTTTGGAGGAATTGTTAATGTACGTTTGGCTTTGTGGTAACATATTTGCAGGCATTTAACAATCCACCTAGCGATCCCTGATTTTGATATGGGGTTGCCTTTATGTGGCAGTTGTTTTGTTTTACGAAAAGTTTGTGTCCTTTTGATATAGTACCTGTTGTTTGCTTGCCCAGCCTATAAAGGGGCGAGGAAGCTTTGGCTGAAACCGGTCTGTAGGGAATTAGGGCTGAGGTGCCATAAACAGGCACTCCGTGTCCTCTCTACAGACTCTTCGTCTGCCCTCATGATCTGTGGGGTGGCCAAATTTTTGGGAAATGCATGGCGGATACGCTCCCGTTTATTAAAACCCCGGGGGGCCCTACTGGTCGATACTAATCTGGTTGTGTTGTAAATCTATCAAAATGAGATCTCCCTGTTCTTATGTATTTTACAAATTTTTTATTGGTAAATGTGAATTGTATATGTATATGTGCTCTTTTATGGTGATAAAATTGCCGAATAAAGATATTTCAAACATTAAAATATAGTACAGTAATGCTCTTTTGACATCTAAGGTGTGTAGAGCTCTTTCTGCGACTGTTTGAGGCTGCGAGAAAAATACGGGCAGCTCAACTGATTGATTTAGATGGAATGGTGAAATGACTTCAGGAAGGAATTTAGGATTAGTACGAAGAACCATTTTGTTATGATGCATTTGCAGAAAGGGTTCTTGAATGGTAAATGCTTGTAGTTCACTAACCCTTCTGAGAGAAGTAATTGCTACTTGGAAAGCTACTTACCAGGTTAGGAACTGCAATTCAAATTTATGTAATGGTTCAAAGGGAGGTCCCATTAATCTTGTGAGAACAATGTTTAAGTTCCACACTGGTGCAGGTGGCGTTCTGGGAGGAATTATTCTTTCTAGTCCTTCCATGAAAGCTTTTATAGCTGGTACTCTAAGAAGAGATAGATGTTCTCTATTTTGTAAGTATGCTGCAACGGTAGCGAGGTGTAGTCTGATAGATGTATAGGCTAAATTACACTTTTGAAGGTGTAATAGATATCCTATGATGTGTTGAATAGACACGTCTAAAGGATTTATTTGGTTGTTTTGGCAGTATATGACAAACCGTTACCACTTAGCAGCATAACATGCTCTAGTAGTGGGACGTCTAGCTTCTTTGATAACGTTCATACATTCTGGAGGAAGGTTGAGGTAACCAAACTCTATGACCTCAGGAGACAGATCGCTAGGTTGAGCAGAGCTGGGTCTGGGTGTCTGATCTCTCCATGGTTCTGTGTCAATAGGCGTGGAGATAGGTTTCGTTTTTGGTGTGGTACTACAGACATCTGCAACAGCGTGGTGTACCACGGTTGTCTGGCCCAAGTTGGACCGACTAGAATGAGCATCAGGGAATGTTGTTGTAGTTTGCGTACCACTAACCAAAGTAGTGGAGAGGAGGAAAAGCGTACGCAAATAGTTTTGACCAGTTCATCCATATCGCATTGCCTTTGGAGACTGGGTGTGGGTATCTGGCGGCAAAGTTTGGGGATTTTGCGTTTTCGTGGGTGGCAAAGAGGTCTATCTGAGGTTGTCCCCACATTTGAAAGAACGGATGAAGAACTTGCGGATGAAGTTCCCACTCGTGGATCTGCTGTGTTTGTCGACTTAGCAGATCTGCCATAGTGTTTTTTACTCCTGGGACGTGTTGGGCTAAGAGGAAGATCTTTAGTGGTATAGCCCATCTCCATATCTGCTGTGCTAACAGAAAGCTGCAGAGTGTGTTCCCCCTTGATTGTTTATGTAGTACATAGCTGTCATATTGTCTGTGCGGACTAGGACAGCTTTGTTTGACACTTGAATTTGAAATGCTTTTAAGGCTAGAAACACAGCTAGCAACTCCAAATGGTTGATGTGGAGTAACTTTTGTTGCGGTGTCCACCTGCCTTGCATGTTGTGATGCAGTAGGTGAGCTCCCCAGCCAGAGAGCGATGCGTCCGCTGTCATGACTGTTTGAGGAACTGGCTCTAGAAACAGTCGCCCTTTGGAAAGGTTTTTGGTGTTCCACCATTGCAGAGAACGATGAGTCCAACCGTCCACCAACACTAGGTCTGTTAGTGGACCTTGAGCCTGGTTCCATTGGCGTGCTAGGCACTCTTGAAGTGGACGCATTTGCAGTCTTGCGTGAGGTACTACAAATATGCAAGATGCCATCATTCCAATGAGCTGCATGAACACTCGAGCTGGTAGCAAGTGTTGCAGTTTGAATTTTGTTAGGAGAGTTTGTACACTTGTTATCCGGGCTGGAGAGGGATAAACTAGTGTTAGTTGGGTGTTTATTGTAGCGCCAAGATACTGTTGTGTGTACCTTGTGACTCCGAATGGGAGAAATTTCAACTGGTAGTGCTGCCCATCTAGCACAAATCTGAGATATTTTCTGTGCGCTGTGTGGATGGGAATATGGAAGTAGGCGTCCTTGAGATCTAGAGTGACAAGGAAGTCGTTTAGTACCAGAAGTGGAAGGACTTGTTGGAGTGTGACCATATGAAAATGATCCGACTGTATGTAAATGTTTAGAGGTCTGATGTCTAGGATGGGTCTTAGAGATCCATCCTTCTTTGGTATTAGGAAATATAGGGAGTATACTCCTTTGTTTTTCTGATGCTCTGGAACTATTTCTATTGCATTTTTCTGCAGGAGGGATATTATCTCCTGTCTGAGCAGTGTTAAATGTTCTTGTGACATTGGACGCTGCTTGGGTGGTATGTTTGGGGGGATGGATGTTAGTTCTAGACAGTAACCTGATTGAATTATTTGGAGCACCCACCTGTCTGATGTGATGTTTTCCCAGGCTGGCAGGTATTGTTGAAGTCTTCCCCCAACAGGAGTGGAATGGGACGGGGGAAGGGGGAGGGAGTCATTGGGCAGGGGTAGAGGCAGAGCAGGAGTTGCTATTTTTACCTCTGCCTTTGTTATTGTTACCCCTGTAACCACCCCTTTGGTAGCCCTTGCTGTAAGTGGACTGTGTAGTGGCTTTGTATGAGGTAGAAGGTGTGTCTGAAGAGTATCCCCTGGTGGCACCTCGATAGGATGAGCGCCTAAATGAACGTCTGGGAGCCTGCGACTGCAGGGCTCCCATAGATTTGGTGGTATCTGTATCCATTTTAATTTTTTCAAGTGATACATCTACGTTTGGTCCGAATAGGTGTTGCTCATCAAAGGGTTGATTAAGAATGGCACTTTGTACTTCAGGTTTGAACCCTGATATGCGTAGCCAGGCATGTCTACGTAATAAAACACTGGTGTTAACTGCCCTAGAGGCAGTATCTGCTGCATCAAGTGCACATCGAATAGAGTTGTTTGTAATATTTTTTCCCTCTTGGATAAGCTCATTTGCTCTATCCTTGTACTTATCAGGGAGGTGCCTCATTAATGATTCTAATTCGTCATAATGTGCCCTGTCGTATCTGGCTAATAATGCCTGTGTATTGGCGACACGCCACATGTTTGCTGCTTGAGACGCCGTTATTTTCCCTGATGCGTCAAGTAGCTTAGACTCTTTATCTGGTGGTGGAGCTTCACCTGATGTTTGTGAGTTTGCTCTCTTGCATGCATTGGAAACTACAAGTGAGTCTACTGGTACTGGGCCTTTGATGTATGCTGGGTCTGAGGGGGCAGCTTTATATTTTTTCTCTATATGAGGGTTAATGACCAGAGTTCTGACTGGGTCCTTGAAGACTTCAGGCGCATGCTTAATCACTCCTTTAAGCATTGGTAAAATTGATGAGGACCTTTGTGCATTATCAAAGGTATCCATTAGAAAGTCTACACCTACAGGGTCTGTATGCATGTCTTCCCCATGATATTGCGCATCTCTGTGAATTAATTCATTGAAACCTATAGTGTCTTCTGGTGGGGAAGGCCTTGAGGGGTATATGTCATTCTGTAGGACATTTGGGACATCTGGGGTGTTATAATCATTCCACGGGTCAGGTGATCCTGTAGGAGTAGCTGGATCAGGTATGTTACCCCCCATATCGTCAGAGCTATCATCCTTGTTGTCATCGTCTGGTATGATAGAGGAAGCTGGGGAATGTTGTGGTATGGGGAGATGTGGTGATGGTACAGGTGAAAGAGAAGGGGAAGGCAGTCTTAAGGGAGAGGTAGCCATGTCCTTTTTCTTTGAATGCGGAGCTGGAGGTGGTGTGTCCAGTGGTCACTTTTTTGAAGCCAAAATTAGCTGTCCAGTGATTGGATCTTTAGCTAGAGTCTTCTGAGCAGGGTCTGGATAAAGTAAGTCCACTGCAGGAGGCCGATCTTTTGGTGCGGAGAAAGGTTTCGGCACCAAAGCGGTTTGTTTTGGTTTTTTGGCAATGTCTTTACCCCGAGAAGCAGGAGTCTTTTTCGGCTCATTAGCTTTTTTCGGTTCAGAGGGTTTTGTCGGCTCCAGTATATTTTTTGGATCCAATGTTTTTTTCGGTCCGGTGGTTTTTTCGAATCCGAAGCGGGTTTGCTTGGTTCCAACCTGGGTTTCGGTGCCGAAGGAGTAGTGGTATGTTTTGGCGCCGATAGTTTGGATGTCGGCGTAGCCGGTGAAGTTGTCTTTTTCGGTGCTGGTAAATGTGCGCCGGCACAGTGCCAAGGCCGACTCGAGCACAAGTCGCCTGAAGGCTTAATTAACTTCTTAGCCGGGCCCGAAGGTGGGGCAGTAGAAGCAGTGTGACGGTGTGCACCTGAGGGTGAGGGTGTGACCGGGGCCTTCTTTGGGTGTGTTGAGGAAGGGTCGCGGTCGATGGTCTTACTTACGACCCGCTGTGCTGGAGTGATGTCCTCGACTTCGGAGTCTTCTGCCTCAGAATTGCTGTCGACGTGTTGTTCTGGAACGTTGACGCCTTCTTCAAAGATGTCGTCCGGAATCGGTACTGAAGATCGAGCCATTGTTCTTCTCGCTGTTTGGTCCCGGATAGTCTTTTTGGAGCAGAAAGAGGCACAAGCGAACAGTCTTTGGCCTCGTGCTAAGGGGAGAGGCGAAGGTTGGTATGGGGAAACTTCGACCCACATTGAGGACACTTTTTAAATGGCGTCCTTTCCACGAGCTGAAGTCGAGGCCTAGTTAGGCCCGAAGGCCGTCGACAACGACCGGAATCGAAGTCTTTGGTGTTGAAGAGTAGTGTCGACTGGAAAAGCGTTCGAAACTTGATTTCTTTAAGTTGGTGAGGATTGCGCGCCGAAGGAAATCGGTTCCAACAAGGAGCGCTCGAAACACATCCGAGCCCGGTGGCGGAAAAAAACAATCTGGGGATGGAGCCGATGCCCATGCGCAGTATCATCCAAAGGAGGAGTCACCTATCCCGTGACTTCCAAAGACTTTTCTGCAACAAAACAAACTGCAAACATCCGGGCCCAACACTAGGTGGCCATCTATGCATAGTGTGTAATCTGCAGCTCATATGCCTTGAACAAAAAGTTACAAAGCATACGATAAAGAATAGCTACCGGATGGAGAGGCAGAGCAGGGACATCGATCTAATAATTAACACCACAAAAGTACAAATCTACTATTTACATGTTTAGCCACTCCTCCACTGGGGACCAAATCTTATGACCCAACTCACGCCTCCTTCTACCCCGCCTCAAATACACTGATGACTCTAAATTATATAAGGCAAGCATCCAGGATCTCTAATTAAAGAACGTAGGAGCTTCAGAACTAAGCCATTCGGATGTGATGCATAAACGGATTAAGGACATTGCTATGTACAAAAATGCAGAGACATGCATCGACCTCCCATGCAAGACTGTGCTTTCACACCCCAGTATCACCATTTCTGACGAGAGGCTCACAGGCATATTAAGTGTGGAGTTTAGAAAGCCCTCTACTTCCGATAAAAAGGTCCCAAGCTTTGGACACAGAAATAACATATGAATGTCGTTCGCAGCTAGGAGCTCACACCTGGAGCAATGATGGCCCTCACTGCCCCCCCATTTTGAGATTTTAGCAGGCGTGTAATAAAGATCTTAAAGTGCCATTTAGCTTTGGGTGCGTAAACTTCCCGAAACTAAGGCATAACTTGCTAATTCCAATGAAAAACTTATATCTACCTCAGTCTTCCCCAGCTTAGCCTCCCATTTGGCATTTTGTAATGCCAAATCATATGGGAGATTTGAGACCAAATGTTGGTAAACTATTCCTATTCTGGACCTCCGCAGAACAAGTTTGATTAGCGGAAGCTTATCAAACAGAGTGGGTGCCTGAGGTTGTATTTTATCTATGAAACTTCTGACCTGCAGGTATTAAAAAAATCATGAGTATGTAGGTGAAACTTGTCCTTTAAGGAAGTAAAGGGGGCCATTTGTCCGCCCAGGCCCAGGTCGCCGATAATTCCAAGCCCCAACGACACCCATCTAAAAGTAATCCGGTCTTGAAAAATGGCAGGTAACAGTAGGGCCGCGGTGATGGGGGTATAGAAATTAATATTGGGGATAGACCAATTACAACAGACCTTACGCCAGATTGAAAACTTAGCCCCAATAACCTTAAACTTCATCTTTTTGTAATAACTTGCCTCCAGAATCCGAGTGAGTACCCCATTAGCTGCCTCCCCCAAACCAATTCATAAATAGTAGAACTAGAGGCCGGGACCCCTGCCATATCGCCTAACAATGGGACACCTAGATGTTGGAGGCACATCCACTTAGCAGCCCTGCGTGGACGACGATACTCCCATAAGAATCTAGAGCAGACTCTTTCAGCTTTTGCTAAGCGTTGCTTGAAAATTCCAGTGAAATGGTCCTGAATAAATACAAAAACTTAGGAAGGAGCAGCATTTTTAAAATATTGCAGCGACCGTACGAAGAAAAGTGCAAATTATCCAAATGCCCCAGTTTAGAGTCAACTTGACCGATAACCGGAAGAATATTCAAGTCTGGGATATTAGCAACCTGAGCAGTAATTTTAACCCCTAAGTATGTAGCTACCTGCACCACTGAAACTTGGGAAATAGACATGGCAGGGGCCTGGATAACCTGAGTTTTAGAGACATTAAGTTTGTAACCAGAAACTTGGCCAAATTGAGCAGCTAAGATTTTTAAAGCTGCGAATGCAGAAGCAACATCCATAGTTAAAACTACGATGTCGTCCGCATAAGCCAACGCCCTGTACTCGATAGCATTGACCCTAACCTAATCTTAATAAGGAAAGGGTCAGTGTAGAGTGCAAAAAGCAGGGGCGAGCAGGGACAGCCCTGCCTGGTCCCCCTACTGATGTTAAAGGGTGTTGACTCAAGACCGGAAATACGTAGGGTTGCCGCTGGAGAGATGTAGAGCGACTGAACACCCTGTATGAATTTCAGGCTAAAACTTTACTAGCGGAGAACTGACCATAGAAAACCCCAGCCGACCCTGTTAAACGCCTTCTCGGCGTCCAACAGGATCGCACCGAGGGGAGAATCCGTCACCTGAGCCCAATCCAAAAGTGCGATAATCCGACGGACATGAACGGCTGTGTCCCTGCCAGGAATAAAACCGTGCTGGTCTGTGTTCCACTGTAAAGTCCATACCCTGTAGGGAAATGGACCACCTCAACAGTTTGGGGTTTTCTCCTCATGTACAACAGCAATCTGAAAGGCCTTTGGTCGGTTTGAACCTTGGAGTGAGTCCCTAACAAGTAGGGTCTCAGCTTCTTCAGTTACCAAACCACAGCAAAGGCTTCCCACTCCACCCACTCCAATGCTGCTCTCTAGGAAGAAGTCGCCTGCTAATAGAGGCAACTGGTTGATCCTAGCCCTCATCAACTGTTCATGACAACACTGTCCTAATCCCATGTTCAGAAGTGCCTGATTAAACAATTAACTCCTTTCCGTAGTCGGGTGTCTTCAGGACAGGTGCTGCTTCAGGATGTGAAAGGCCTATTGGCATCCTGCGGTCCAGATGGACTTCTTAGGCAGTACTGTGGAGGTAAGTTCAATGAGTGGGATACAATAGTCCCATAACCCCTCACAAACTTCCTGTAGTACCCACTCAAGCCAACAAAGTCCTTGACTTGAGTCTGGGTTTTGGGAGCTTCCCACTCAAGAATAGTCTGGATCTTGGGTTGGAGAGGCTGTACTTGGTTTCCATCTACAAGGTGGCCCAAGTACACAACTGAACACTGCCCTACCTAGCACTTACTGCCCTCGAAACTTAGCCTGCCTGATTCAGTGCCAGTAACACTTTCTTCAGGTGGGGGGGTAAACAACGTTTACAACGAAACTTTTACCACGCACTACCATTACAACGCAGGCATTACAACGCAAACCATTACAACGCATTGCGCTGGGGGGTGCTCTAGGATAGGGAATAAGTTTCATTTTCTATCCAACACCTTCCCTAGTGTCCACGGGGACTGGAGTTGGAATAGAAAATTATACTTACCACTATCCAGCACCTCTAATCGCTATGCGTTGTAAAGGTTTGCGATGTAAAAACCGCCTTGTAAAGGCATGCGTGGTAAAAGTATGCGTTGTAACGTCATACATCCGGTGGACCAGGTGATCCTCCCAGGTGTTAGTAAAGACAGCAATATCATCTAGATATCCAGTGTAGTTGTTCAGGCCTAAGATAACTCAATTCACCAACCTCTGGAAGGTGCCAGGTACATTTTTCAGTCCAAAAGGCATCACTTTAAATTGGAAGTGGCTCTCTGGGGTCGGAAATGCTGACCTCTTCTTTGTTCCCCAAATGAGTCCAATTTGACAGTACCCTGATGTTAATCCAAAGGTACTTAAGAATTTGGCTGCATCCAGCTTCTCAATCAGTTCATCTGCTCTTGGGAGGGGGTGTGCATCCGTTTTAGTGACTGTATTTAAACCCCTGTAATCCACACAGAACCTCATTTCCCACCTTTGGAATGAGGCTTGGGGACCAGTACCGCCAGGCTAGCCAGGGTCTGTCAGAGGGTTCAATCAGCCCTAGCTCCAGCATCTTGCTGACCTCAGTCTTAATGCAAGCTTTGACTTGGTCTTACAATCT
The DNA here is from genome assembly GCF_964261635.1 of Lissotriton helveticus. Taxonomy (NCBI): domain Eukaryota; kingdom Metazoa; phylum Chordata; class Amphibia; order Caudata; family Salamandridae; genus Lissotriton; species Lissotriton helveticus. The sequence goes on along the minus strand of NC_136072.1, from coordinate 606,185,559 downwards.
GTATGTCTTGTTTTTGACAGGTAGTCACCAGTGTCCACATCATGGGTACACCATGTTGTCTGACCAGGGATCAAAGGGAGGAGCTCAGCAAACTGACCTAGGACTTGCTGCAGTCAGGTTGCTGTTGTGCAGTGAGAGCGTCAGACAAAACAACACCCAAATGACCCATCCTGTGGGTTATTTGACAGCAGATCAGGGAGGGGGTCACTTTCCTCCTCCTGGCCTCCAAAAGTGACCATGAGCATTGTCATGTCAGCTCTGTCCTGGCGGGGTTTTAGGCGACTGACATGGAGAACTCTGTGAGAACTCCTAAAGATGCCTAAGTTTACCAAGTAGGTGACTTCCCCTGTCTTCTCTAAGATTGGATAGGGTCCAGTCCAATTGTCCTGGGGGCAATGAGAGACACATGCTACCTACAACAGCTGACCTGATTGGTACTCCACCAGTGCTGACTTCTGGTCATACTAGTGCTTGAATAGCTCCTGGCTGGCCTCTAGATGCTCATCTGCCCTCTTCATGTACTCCGCCATACGTGAATGCAGGCTCAGTACATAGTCTACTATGTCTTGCTTGGGCTCATAATTCTCTCATGAGACTCAGGGGACCCCTTACAGAAGGGCCAAGCAAAAGTTAAAAAGGGCTGCATTCAACACTTTATGGTGACAGCTGTCTGTAAGCAAACAGCAGGCAAGGTAACTGGACATCCTATATCCTTCTGAATTTTTCAGGCAGGGCCATTATTATGCCTTGCATGGTTTTGTTGAATCTTTCAACCAAACCATTTCTCTGAGGGTGATAGGGGGTGGTAAACTTGCAGTTCACTCCACATTCATCCCACATAGCCTTAGGATATGTAGACATTAAATGTGTCCCTCTATCAGAGACAACCTCTTTAGGAAACACAACCGTGGCGAAGATGCCAAGTAGGGCCTTTGCTAATGCAGGGGTAGACAGTTTTGAGGTGATCTGCCTCTGGGTACCTAGTGGCATGGTTCACTACCACTAGAATAAACCTATTCCCAGATGCAGTTTGGAAGTCAAGGGGGCCAACAATGTCAAATCTCTACTCTCTCAAAGGGAGTCCCAACCAATGAATGTGGAATTAAGGGAGCCTTTGGTTGTGTGGCTGTCTTGCCACTAGTTTGACAAGTCACACAAACGATAAAACGTCTTCACTTTTTCAGACATCTAAGGCAAATACAAATGGGCAACCGACCTGTCTCAGGTTTTTGGTTTGTCCCAGATATCAAGCTAAAGGAGATGTCATGGGCCAAGGTAGGAAATAACTCTGTACATTTTGGGGGTGGAGGGACCATTCTCCTGGCTGCCCCTGGTTTGGGGACCCTGGCCTCAGTGTACAGCAGCCCATCTTCCCAGTAGACCATGTGGCTATCACTGGCATCACTCTGGTCTTGCCTTGCAGCTTGCTGCCTAAGGTCTTCAATAGTACAGCTTCTGCTCTTGGCATAGGTTCTCTCTGAAAGGCCCCCCTACACTTAAGAGTTCTGCCAGGTCAGGCCAGACTATCAGATGTAGTTACCTCCACTGGCACCAGGGCACCTCCTTGAAGAGAACTCACTCCCTGGTCCTTTGACCTCTTAGAAGTTGCCTTAGCGGACTTCTTGCCATTCCTCGTGCTTTGGTCCACTGTTTCAGGATCCAAGCCCCCATGACTTCTCTGATATGCTGCATGTACTCTTGTGGCAACACACAACCACTCAAGACCCCCCAGCATTTCTGCGTAATCCTCCTTTTATTTTATGCCCATGCAGAATTCTCCAAATCATTTTACAACAGACATTCCACTGGGATGGCAGGGGACAAAGCCACCTTTAGGCCAGTAACCCCTACCCACGCTAAGCTTACCAAGGCCATTGGACGGAGCTTAGTCTCATTCTCAACACTGACAAACACCAGGTATTGTATGTCTGGGGAAACCAGTCTAGCAGCCACCAAAGCAACACAAGCACCTGTATCCCTCAGAGCCTCGGTCCCGTTGATTTTAGGCCTTTGTCTGTCTTTCTCGGTGCTTGGTAAGACTTCTAGGGCTTCAATATCCATCCAACCCAGGGAAACTAAGGTAGCCATTAAGTAGCCTCTGGTCTCTACAGAGTATACTTTGACTTCCATGCCTATGCTAGCCAATCCTTTGGATTGTCTACTTTTGGGCTACGTTTTGGAGCATGCGGCTTCTCCTTTCTTATGACCTGCCTGATGACAGTCATGACACAACCCAGAAGCCTTTGCTGGATCCCAGTTTTTAACCTGATACCCTTTGCCTTCAGCCTGGGTAAAGTCTCAGGGCCCAACCTCCTGAGAAGAACTATGGCGGGCCTTTAGAGAACTCCTTTTTTGTTCTTTTTGTTGCTCACCTCCTTTACCTGCTGGGAAGTCTGAGAACTTGTCTTGTGGTCTCGATCAGGCAGTTCCAGGAGCATAGCCGCAGGGGCAGTTTATCCCTCTTTTGCTTTGGCAAGTAATATTGTCGCAGACACATATCTCTTCTTTGTCCACTTTGATGCAGGTTGTTCAGAACTGAGGATCTAGTGTCAGGAGTAGCCCTTAAATCCTGTTGGGGTTTGGGTGCAAGTGGTTAATGGGATGTCTGCCCCAACGGCTAATCCACCCAGGAGGTGACCACATCTGGGGGTGTAGGTCCACTTTCTACTCTGAACCCACTATTTCTAACAATTTTAAAAATGGCAGGTCTTCCTTAGTTGTACCGACCAGGCAGCCCACCCTAGAGGTATGGCCAGCCTTCTGGGGTGTACACCTCCAGCACACCCAATTTCCTGCCTGCTGGGGTGAAAATGGGCCATGGCAGGGCTGTTTCCTCCTCTGGGAGTCAGCCCTGATGCATAACAGAGGCAGTGCAGCCTTTGTAGCTCACCGCCTTGGATTGCCTATTCACTAGCATTCCTGGGAGGATGGAGATGTGACCTCGTTCCTGCCCAGGCCTTTATTACTGACTCCTGGGAGTGATCACAGTACATTGAAGGAGGTCAGAACGTTGTGGGTGTTGTAAGCATGGGCTGCCAACCAGGGCACAGACGAGTTGGGGCAAACAGGTGGGTAACCTCGTAGCCACCTGGGTGCATGCTACATCACCCTTGACAAGAGATTCATGTCAGGGGAAAGAAGGTAAATTGTTCGATACCAAAAACGACATATTTAGGCAGTAATAAAATAGAGCTGTCAACCTTGGGTTTGCAAAGGGCCAGTCCATGTTATCTTAAGGACCGTCTATCACTGATAGTGTACTTTAATGGTAAAGGCCCCTTAAAGGACATATGAGATTGTACGTATATGCCCACACCTTTAATATAATGCACTTTGCCTCCTGGGCTCAGGAGCCATTCCTTAGGGGTGACAGACCTATATTAAAAGCAGTGCGTCACCTTTGCCGCACATGGTGAGGGCAAAGTCAAAACAGAGCAATTTACACCGTTTCTGCAGTCTGCAATGGCAGGTCTGCTGTCAGTAGTTTACGTGGGTCATTCAGGGTAGCACAAACAGTGCTGCAAGCCTTGTGGAACCCTTTACCTCCGACAACCTGGGTACCACTAGTACCATATACTAAGGACTTCTAAGGGGAATAAAGTCCTTGTCAATAGGGGATGCCAATATACACAACAGTTTCAGAGAGAGCACTGGGGCTTAGGCAGCAGGCTCAAGGGCCCTTTCAGAGTCATAACCATCAGCACTGGAGCAAAAAGTGGAAGGAAAATGCTACTTACCAGTATGCATCTGCTCTTGGCATGTGGAGCTGCAGAGTTACATAGATCGCCACCTAGTGTTGGGCCCGGATGTTTGCAGTTTGTTGTCCTGAAAAGTTCTTTGGAAGTCACGAGATAGGTGACTCCTCCTTTGGGCCACATTGCGCATGGGCATCGGCTCCATCCTCAGATTGTTTTTCGCCAATATTGAAATGATGGAGCTTTGCAAAAAACGGAAGGATGTCCATGTAAGCTGTATCTAATTAAGATAATACTGGAACAGACGCGGGGAGGCGGGTGGGAGTGTGTAGCTCTGCAGCTGTACATGCCAAGAACAGATGCATACTGGTAAGTAGCATTTTCCGTTCGAGGCATATGAGCTGCAGATTACACTGTGCATAGATTGTATAGCAGTACCCACTCTTAGCGGCGACCAACCCTATCTGTTGCAGTAGTTTGAAATAATGTTTTGAGAACAGCCTGGCCCACATTAGCTTGTTGTTTGGTTTGCACATCTACACAATAGTGTTTTGTGAATGAGTGCGGTGTAGACCATGAAGCTGCTCTGCAGATGTCATCTAGGGGAATGTTCCCTAAAAATGCCATTGAAGCGCCTTTTTTGTTTGGTAGAATGGGCTTTACATATATCATATATCTGGCGCTTGGGGATATACTAAAGGTGAGGAATCTGCTGTGGAAGAATCTATTAGAAGATGGACGATTCAGCAGGAGATAACTAATGATAGAGACCTGCTAACAGAGTAACTGTGTATCCTTCACGTATGTCATTCTAAGACAATGGCAATGGGACAAACAGAGTGCTCCTTTATCCAGTGACAGCAAAAGCTGGGTGAAAGCCATGGAGCCTTAGGTGATTTCTCACCACTTTTTGCCTGCCTATAGTGGCAAGTAGACTTCTACGTCTTCTCAGCTCTAACACTGGCAGTATGAGCAGGGGAGGCACACAAAGATAAATACAGCTATTTATCAAAGTGTTTGTCAGTATACACTTTGGATTAAAGTATGTGCTCATGGGGCTCCAACAAGATCAGCAAGCATTGGCATAGCCAATAGGTCTCTCCTTTGGGACCTTATAAGAGTGTGCTTGGTGCTGTCTTACTGTGAGTGGCGGACTGCGTGTGCATTTCTACTTAACAAAAAACGTCCACTTAAGTGCCAAGCCTCATGGGTTATTCTCCTTTTGCATTTCGTGTGTTTATGTTTTTTTTAGCTGTATTTTTGAGCTCGGTCAATGTTGCATGTTTATGCAACCCATTCATTACCTGGCACCTTTAGACTGGACAGTTTCACTTTTCATAATTTTAAACTTTGAATGGCTGTTGCAAATGTTTGCATAAAAATCGCTGGCTTGTCAATGCCAGACTTGTGTGCCAATACTTGCGTTTTGCTGTTGAATGTCATCAGTTACTTTCCTCTTTTCCGGTTAAGGTTCTTTTGTTTTGAGCCACTGTGAGGCTTGGTGCTTATAAAAGCCTGTGCATCCTGGCAAAGCCTCCTTGAAGCGCCCCTCCCCCACCTGTTTTCAGGGTGAGCTCCCGGGTTGGAGGATGGGCGGCGCCTGCTATGCAGTGCCCGCACATCCGGTGCCACATCAACACCGTGTACAAGAGCGCTCACCTGCTCCCTGGCACGACTGGACTAAAGTCATCATCGCCTGCACAACGCTGCTCCTCCGTTGTGAAATCCCCAGGCTGGTGTGCGTGTTTGTTCCGCCAGATCTCTTGGCCTGTGTGTGAGGGAACACAAGCTTCTGTTTGGACTGCACGGCTGAGTGGGCACCAAGAAGGATGTTATTGTTGGTCCAGTGTAACATCTAAACCTAAGGCATGCAATGAAACAGATGTTTACAGCACAAGGGAATTAAAGTTCTGATGAGCCTGTCAGGCTGAAGGGCAGGTATCCAATGCTGTCCAGGTTCGATGCAAGTGTTGCAGCACTTTAAACTGGAACTGGGCTTGCATATTATGCACTTTAGACACCAGATAAGACTGAGACCATTCTAGTTTCAAACCTGTGATAATGTTAGGGTCAGTGAGCCCGCAAGTGGTGCGCGCGCTAAAAAGACGCTAGAAGAAAAAAAAGAAAAAGCCTGCGAGTGGTTCGTGCGCACTGCAAAGAATTTAAGGAATGCAGCAGGCACAGTGCGGCGCCGCTACTCGCTCCTGAGCTCCCTAGGCCAAGGGAGAGACAAGGCGGGACATGCACCAGCCTTTGGCCAATTGCGTGTGAGAAAAAAACACAAAAAAACACATGCACAAGCCTGTGGTCAGAGTTGGAAGTCCTCACTAGAAGCCTCGCAGAGCAGCGCATGCGTGATGGCTCAGGCGAGACCTAAAAAGGGCATGCAGCTGCCATTGATAGTGAAATCCATTTTAAAACATCTTTGATGGGAGCCACAGGAAAACTAATTGGAATATGGTCCAGAGAATACACACTGAATCCCACAAGTATGTTCTAGTACTTCTAGTGTTGTGGAGAGAAGACACTGGTATGGAGCTAACTGGCCTTCACTATTGTTAGTAGTCCTAGCCTTCAACATGGGACCACTAACTGAGGGAGCAAACAATCTCACAATAATGCTGGTTCCCCGCAACACTACTACAATAAAAGAACAAGGGGTCTGTAGAAATAAACGTTCGAAGGCGACAAAAAGTCTAAGATGCCCAGGGTTCTTTGAAGGGTAATTAGTCACACACTGCTTTTAGCTGAGTAGGATGGAAAGAGTATTAGAGCGTAAGAGTGAGCAATTTTTGTAAATAAACGTAGCGTAGCCCTTGTAGTTCCTTTATTCAAGTAAGATGGTAAGTTAAGAAGATGAAAGGGAAAACCCCACCAGGAGCAGCCTCCTGCCACTCAGCCCTCATCCAACTGACAGTCTTATACACGCAACATTCTAACAGGCTATCACATCATACATTCTATGCTGAGCAGCATGAATAACATATCTCCTTTCTTTAATTTGAAGAACAATATATAGGAATAAAATTGCGGAGAACAAGCCAAATCACGCAATTTCAAAATAAATATGAAATCAGGTAAGATCAGCAATTAACATTCACTCAGGCAAATCACGCAAACCAGCAAATTACATTTTGACATCAACTCAGTCAAAACACGCAAACCAGTAAGTAACATTCACACCATCTTCTCTTTTCTTTAAACAAAACATTACTCCCAAAGCGAAATAACCAGCTCACCACCACACCAACGCACCACATACAAAACCCAAGAAACCAAACAAACAGACTGGCCAGGTCAGTAGGCGGCAAAAGGGTCCCAACTCACGGCGTGACAGGGAAAGGTGCAACCAAGATACAAGACTTAGGTATATGACAGCAGTCACGTCACTTAGGTCACACCCAAATCACTGAAAATAGAAAGTCTGCTAAACATCCAGAAATGGAGCGCTAAGCTCCCGCAAACAACATGTAATAGGATACATATGTACCTATGATTAAGTAGTGGGATATTAAGGTCCCAAGACCACTTAATGTAATTGGAGCACTTAGCTCCCACATGTAATGGGGAACGCACTTCCTCATGTTCCATAACAGGGTAGGAAACTTCCATAAGGTAATGTTCACTCAATAGGGAACCAAAAAAAAACTATGATCCATGACTTGACACCTAGGTCCCAAACTCACTCAAAATTAACTGAGGCACTCTTTAAATAAACTAGGAGCATTTAACTACACACCCCACAAGCTAACGCAACAGAGAACACACCACCCTGTGAAACAGAACTAGAGTACCCATCTATACACAACCTAAACATAGTAAGGCCATAGACTGTCAAAGACAAGAACTCCCAAATCTCCATTTTAAACGGAATTCTAAAAAATTGATGTATAGTAGTATGTTTTAGATCAACCGTTTAAAAATTCTACTAATGATTTTACGTGTTTATATAAGTATGCACTAGTACTATTATAAATGTCATTGGTGTAATGGTTTTTGTTTTTAAAAGACCGATCACTTAAATAAATAAATCATACTAAAATTCAACCACCCCCACAAACCTAGTATTGCAGTTATAAGTTAAACAAGTATAAAGTCACTTGCTCCGGTGAGCGATCTCTCACCCGGGGTCTTTGAAGCACTGAAAGTCTTGTGGGATTTTGTTAACTCCCTCAAAAGTCAAGGTAGGCACAATTCTCAGTATAATTATGTTAAAATATCGGGTTGACATGGAGTCGAAACCTTAAGGAGTCATGGTTGCAGAACTCCAAGAAATCCAGATGTCCGATTCTACGTTCCAAAATGAAATGATCTTTCTCTTCCTAGCTCAGGTGCCAATGTGCCACAAAACCACTAGATGGCACTGTTGATCCGTTTCGAAACACCAAGTGTTGCTTATTAAAGCATAAGCCCCACAACGTATTTATTTTAGTTGTGCTACCTTAGTGAAAACGATCGCCAGTTCAATCAGGTGTAACAATGTCTGCGGTCATGTTCTGAAGACATGAAAATGGACAAAGTAGTTGGCAGAACACTGTGGTAGCCAGATTAGCAGCAAACAACATAGTGCACCATAAGATGGCGGCAAGTAACGCACAGCGCACCGGGTGGTTCTCGGCACGCCTGTGCTGGAAAAAGACATCAGAGAATGCAGCAGCTAATCTCCTACGACGTCAGAAAGGCCTTCACGCGGGAGACACAGCAGGTAAGATTAATGCGCATTACTTGGCTCGCGCATAGTTCAAAAGTGAAATACTACAGTTGAACTGCCAAAAGTGTAATGGATGCAGTATTTCACTGAAACACAAGTAATGTGCCACAAACAGACCTTTGAAAATGTATAAGAAATATCAATTTCTCCCATAACGGGTCGCAGTCCTTGCAGCAGTCTCTAATGTCAGATAGTCACTAAGCATCCGCCAGAGCCCCTTTACACTGCACTAAGTTCCCTCTATTTGTCTCTGTCGTAGGTACAGCACAATTCTCAACCCAACACTGTAGAGTCGCGCGCTAGACTTCGCGGGTTGCGTCACAACGCAACGCGCGAAGATGCCATGTCCGGAGCGAGTGCGCATGCGCACAGGGATCCCGAGCACCGTGGTGAGAGGACGCTCAGTGCTCTCCCACGATAAAGTTAAGAAATAAAGAAACCTTCCCAGCAGCCCCAGAGTCCGTCTCATTTGTGCCTTAACCCAAGATAGCACCCCTACAGTGGCGACGAGAAGTGGGATTGCCCACAAAAAAAAAAAAAAAAAAAAACTAAAGTAAGGCAGAAAAACGGAGGACCAGCAGAAGGCTAGGGGAACACACCCCCACTTAGGCCTGCCCTGACAGGGGACGACGCTGGAGGAAATAACGTCCAGGAGGGCACAGGAAGATCGCAGGGAGAGCGCGGCAGAAGCGCAGAGAAGAGGGGAGCACCTACTGCATGCACCAGTGCCGGTGAGCAGCAGCCAAGGAGGAGAAGGGCGTAACAAGTCGATAAAACCCCACAGAGGCCCTGGCGGAACTGGAAAACCGCAGAGAAGGGGGAGCAGGAGAACCCCGACCGAACCCGGCGCAAGGTGGGAACGTAAGCGCGCCAGGCAGCCCAAGAAACCAAGGGGCGGAACCGGAAGAACAGGCCAGAATGAGCACGCAAACGTCGTCACTCACTGCGCCGGTCCCATTCTTACCCAAACCAGGTGAACCCCAGATGAAATGGGAAGACTGGAGGGAGTATTTCAAAAACTACCTTGAAGCCCTGGAGGATGAAAATGGGGAACCCTTTACCAGTGCGAGAAGAAGGATACTCTTGCACAATCTAGGCCCGGAGGGGATAAGAGTGTTCATGAACTTAGTGCCCACGACCAGACCACAAGCAGATGTCGACGTCTTCAAGCATGCCTTAGAGGATCTGGACAATCACTACCGCCCTGCGGTATGCGTCTCCATCGATCGCTACAACTTCCAGCAAAGAAAGCAAGAAGCAGGAGAATCCATAGATAACTATGTCGCAGCTCTGAGACGGTTAGCGATGACATTCAAGTACGGAGTCCTTCATGATGAATTCATAAAATCCCAAATTGTCATGCACACCACCAACAAGACCGTACAAGATAAACTATGGGCACATGGAGAAGCGACGCTGAAAGAGGTCATCGCCATGGTAAAGAAGGCGGAATTATTGAAACGTTGTGCCGAAGCAGCGAAAAGAGAAACCACCCAGAAGACAATGGTGAACAGGGTAGAAGATTCGGAGCCTTCAGGAAGGAATAGAACAGCACCCGGAGAAAGTAAAGGCTCAAACAGATGGGCGGAAAAACCCGGACCGCCAAGGAAACAGCCCATGGAAAGCAAGACCACATGCTATAGGTGTGGAAGCCCGAACCACGCAGCCCAGGATAAATGCTGCCCGGCGTTCCGGGCGAAATGTATGTTCTGTGGCCTACTGGGCCACTATGAAAAAGTGTGTCGCAGGAAAATGAAGAGACCCGTAGTGAAGTACGTCACGCAAGACCAAACAGTAGGAGAAGAGGACGAGCTGGACGAGGACGATCATGTATTGTGTATAGAGGAGCAAGTGCTGGTAATAGGGAACAGTCACAAAAGGGACAAGGGAACCCTACCCACAAAGGAACCAGGGTCAGTGCTTTATATCGGAAAACAACGGTTCCAGTGGCACAATAAATGTAAAACTGAAGGTCACGATAGTATATGTTAATTAATAACAATTAAAGGGTTGAAGGAGGGTATCCGACAGAGAAACGACTCTACATGGAAGATTCCATATCATCATTAAATTTTTTATTTCTTTGTTTGATTTTTCCATACTTTTTCAACAATCAATAAAATTACTTAGTGTTACAAAATTAAGTGCAAAGTGACCCAAAGTGTGTAAAGAGAACCAAGGAGGTACAACAATTATACAAAACCAATACAAACAGAAGTGACATATAAGGTTTCTAAAAAGGAATAATAGTACAAGAAAACGACCACAATTAATAATAACCACAATAGTTTGTGACAATGACTATCAAGAATCATAGGCACTGTGCATAGGGTTCGTTTTCTGAGGGCGTCGACGGCGTTTCGACCCAGACAGTGTAATGGGTCTCGTCAGTACTAAACAATGTGGGACTCAAGATGATTAGGTTACACGCGAACAGGATGATGACTTGAGGGGCGACCACCAAGCGTGAATACAAAATTAAATGCACTTACAGTGGACCCAGCCGGGTACACTGTTGTGGTTCAATAGTTGAGGCCGCGATAGCCTATGAACTTTTAAGGACTGCACCAGGGTGTGACAGGAGACTACCAGATTAAGAGTAGGCGGCAATATACTCCATGAAGATAACGGTGTTTTGCAATGGCCGTTTCAATATTATTAAACGCCTCACGGGGATGGCTCAATCGCACTGCCAAGTCGGGACGATACCCGCTGGCTAGATTCAGGTGCAGTCTTCAGTCACTCGGTTACACTTCCGCGGTCCGAAAGCAGTCTCAGGTAATAGGGAACAAGCGTTCTCGCAAACCCCAATGCGACATGGTAATAGGAGGCGTGAAAATCAAGATTGTGATAGGGGTCCCCGTTCACCATTATCCAAAGATCAGTATGGGAGGAAGAGTTCGAACCCAGCCTAGGATCCAGACTGGAACCACCAGACATACGGCCGGTGACATACTTAAACACACCCATCCCCATGGTAGGGTACAGAACTCTAAAGTTTGAATTCAGAGGAAGGTCAGCAGAGTGCAAGCTGTACGTGGCAGAAAAGGGTCCATCAGTCTTAGTTTGGATGGATCAAGGTGATTTAGGGATAAAACTGGACCCAGGAGGAGATATTCAAGTATTGATGACAGCCCCTGAGAGCTGGCCGGACCTGGAGAAAAACTCCAAGCCAGTGTCCCACAAGGTCAGGAATGTGCCCGTGGCGGCAAAGAAAGCAGTACAACAAGAATTGCGGAGACTGGAGGAACATGGGATAATTTAACCCATAGACAGTTTAGAGTGGCTCGTGCCCTTGGTCGTGGTAAGAAAACCAAATGGCAAGGTGCGCCTGTGCGTGGACCTCCGAGAACTCAATAAGTGCTTGATTGTGGAGAAATTCCCGTTGCCTCGCATAGAAGAAATGCTGGCCAAAACAAGAGGAGTAAAATGGTTAGCCACCATCGACCTCACGTCCGCCTATCACCAAATAGACCTGCACCCCACAAGCCGGAAACTCACATCCTTCATAACGCCCTTTGGATGCTATCAATTCCGCAGGATGCCCTTTGATCTTGCCTCAGCTGCAGCCGTGTTCCAAAAGCTAATGCACCGTCTGTTCAAAGACATCGAGGGCATGCAATACTTTCAGGATGACATTTTAATAATGGGGAAGGACCGGAAAGACCATGACAAGAAATTGGACAAGCTGCTGGGTGTACTACAAGAAAAAGGCCTGACAGCAGAATGGGAGAAATGTCGACTAGGAATGACTTCAGTCACTTACCTCGGACACGAAATACGAGAACACGGAATAACACCAAAAAAAGAGAACGTAAAAGCAATCTGTGAGGCCAGGGCGCCAGACAGCAAAGAGGAGGTGAGATCTTTCCTGGGAATGGCCGAGTATTATAGCAAGTTTGTCCAGCACTTCGCCACCAAAACACATCACCTGAGGGAGCTGATAAGAGACAAGACAGTGTTCACGTGGAATGAGGAAGCACAGAGTGAATTTGAAGAGTTGAAAAGGAACATCAGTCAAGCGGTGCCATTACAAGGATATGACCCCATGGGGCGAACCATACTGACGACGGATGCCAGTGAGAAGGGACTGGGAGCAGTCCTCGCGCAAGAGAGAACAGACGGAACTGTGGAGACCCTCAGCTTTGCTTCGAGGACTCTATCACCCACAGAACAGAAATTTAGTGTGATTGAGAAGGAAATGCTAGCGGTGGTGTGGGCCATGGGGAAGTTTCGGCAATTCCTGTGGAGCATGAGATTTCGACTGCAGTCAGACCACAAACCGTTAGTCAAAGTGCTAACCTCGAGTGGACATGCTACTGCCACGCCACGCATAGCCAAGATGTCGTTAAAGCTACTGGAGCACTGATATGACGTGGAGTATATACCGGGGACACGCAACAAGGTGGCTGACTACCTGAGCAGAGCATCCGCCATGGAAGAAGCCCCAAACCCCTCGGCTGTGGATGAAGAGATGATAGCGATGACGGACGATCCAGAAAGAGTGATCAGTAAGCAGGAATGGATCTTAGCGTATGATGAGGATGAAGAGATCCGTGAAGTCAAAGAACACATAATCAAAGGCTGGCCCGAAAAGAAGAGAGTGAAGGAGAAGCTCACAAAGTTTTATGAAGTCCGCGAGGAACTATCTGTGAGTGACTCGGGCACCTTTCTATACCGAAGAGACAAAATGGTGCCTCCTAAGAGATTGATCCAATTCCTGTTAACACAGTTGCATGAGGGGCATCTTGGCATTGTGAAAACCAAAATGAGAATGAAGCAAATGTACTGGAGGCCTGGACTAGACATGCAAGTGGAAAGGCACGTAAGAGACTGTGACCAGTGCCAAGGAGCTGACAAAATCCTGAGACCTCTAAGGCCAGTGTTGGGGAAGTTTGACCAGCCACGCGACCCCTGCGAAGATGTCTCGGTTGACATTCTAGGACCTGTTCTGGACAACCAAGGAGTGCCGAAGTATGCATGTGTCTTGGTGGACAAATACTCCAAGTGGCCGGAAATTCACATCCAAGAAGAGATGGACTCTGAAACGGTGATTAGGTTCCTCACTTCAGTTTTCTTGAGGGAAGGGATCCTGAGGACAATCCTGAGCGACAATGGTCCACAATTCACCTCGGAGAAATGGTACCAATATGCCGAAAGGAATGGGATCGAAACCAAACACACGGCTATATATCATCCCTCGAGCAACGGCCAGGTGGAAAGATTCAATCGGGTCATCATGGGGTCCATCCAAGCTTCCATAATGAAAGGCAAGGATTGGGATAAAGAGATACTGAAGACGATATGGGCCTACCGGATTACCCCCACCTCCACAGGGTACAGCCCATTCCAAATCCTGAGGGGCAGGCACCCCTTCACTAAGGACAACGTGGTCTGGAGAGAGAAGACCATCACCAGCAAATGGTCTTCTGCAGTAGTACAACATAACCTGGAGAAAGCTCAGAAGGTATATACTGAACATTATAATCGGAGAAGAAACGTGTAAGAGACGACACTTGAAAGAGGGGAGTGGGTGAGAGTCAAACTGGCGGTGCTGAAAAGGAAAGGAGAAAGCAAGTACAGCCCGCCTCTGCAAGTAGAAGTATACGATAGAGCGGCGTTACTCAGCGACGGGAATGTGTGGTCCCAAGACCGCGTGGCTAAAATCAACAAGATCCTACAGTGGCCTGCGGAGGAAGAGAGAGCCCTGCAAGATCGGGGACCAAGAGATAGAGAAGGAGATACTTCCGCAGAAGAAGAGCACCAGATGGAAGAAGGATCTTATGAGGACTTGGGAGTTCAAGAAAAGCCCGCGGCTGAGGAGACACAGGAAGAAAGGAGCGTGACACCTAGAAGGGAAGAACAGAGTCAGAGAGACAGGACAGTAAGCCCTACTGAGATCTGCACCAGAGAAGCCTCCACACCGGTAAGACGCACACACGCTGGTAGACTGGTGGTTAAACCCAATCATTTCAAAGACTTTGAACTAGGGGGATGTTAAGCCCCTGGGGACTCAGAGAACCCTTTTGTATATGTATAAAAAAGGGGAGATATGTAGAGTCGCGCTCTAGTCTTCGCGGGTTGCGTCACGACGCAACGCGCGAAGACGCCATGTCCGGAGCGAGTACGCATGCGCACAGGGATCTCGAGCACCGTGGTGAGAGGACGCTCGGCGCTCTCCCGCGATAAAGTTAAGAAATAAAGAAACCTTGCCAGCAGCCCCAGAGTCCGTCTCATTTGTGCCTTAACCCAAGATAGCACCTCTACAAACACCCTGTAAACTAGTCCTTACCAGTCAATTGAGAGGTAAAATGCTGACACCCCCGCAAGCAGTTTGTTATTGCTCTTGATAAGATGAACTGACACGGAGGAAAATCATTCTTCTCAGTCTCGATGATCTTTAAGCTAAGCAATAAGATGAACTGACACGCAGGAAAATCATTCTTCTCAGTCACGATGATCCTTAAGCAAAGCAATATTTGGCAGTGTATCATTAGCCTTTGAACTGGGGGTTGATTTCCCTTGTGCCAAACGCCTTGGGGAACAGGCTGTCCAGATGACCAAAAACACTGGTGGGGTTAAGCAAGGCGTTTCCTTAAGTTTCAATATTTCATGTATACTCCTTAGTTCCAGTAAGCTCTTTAAACACAGTCTCTCCTCCAAATTATGCGTTCTTTTCAGTAGTTACAGATTCTTTTCTCTTTGTAGGTTTCTTAGTTGTTTTGTGCATAGGCTCTTTCTTGCACGCTGTAGGTTCTCCAAAACTGTCGACAAAATGTTGTAAATAAACATAGCGTAGCCCTTGTAGTTCCTTTATTCAAGTAAGATGGTAAGCTAAGGTGTGCTTTCTTTCTTGGAGGAACGGGCTGTACTGTGGACTCACCCCTGCCCTACCTGCTGTCTTCACGAACCCTGAACCCACGCCTCGCGGCACCCGCTTCGCGGGCACCGCTCGTGTCTTGGGTGACACCAGCAACAGCGAGTTGAGGATTGAGGCCGAATTCCATCTTAGGCTTGCCGCGGGACTGCGAGGACCAGCGGGCAGTGCGCTAACCTGCCACAGCTGGTCCTCTTCCCGCCGCCTCCTCCTCCCTGTGCCTAGAAATCAGGGGCCGGACTTCAACCTTGTGTGTGCTTTCTTTCTTGGAGGAACGGGCTGTACTGTGGACTCACCCCTGCCCTACCTGCTGTCTTCACGAACCCTGAACCCACGCCTCGCGGCACCCGCTTCGCGGGCACCGCTCGTGTCTTGGGTGACACCAGCAACAGCGAGTTGAGGATTGAGGCCGAATTCCATCTTAGGCTTGCCGCGGGACTGCGAGGACCAGTGGGCAGTGCGCTAACCTGCCACAGCTGGTCCTCTTCCCGCCGCCTCCTCCTCCTCCCTGTGCCTAGAAATCAGGGGCGTGGTTTTCCCTAACGGATCTATATTGGTGGAACCTCATTCTCGGCGCGCGCGGACGCAGACCGGGCCAAGAGCGGGCCCGTTCGTGACCAGTAGTGACCGGACCGGGCCACCCCTTTAACTATTTTGTATCCATTTGCCACCTGGACCATGGCCGGCCGGGAATTACGGAGTAAGTCCTTGTTAGCGGGAGGATCTTCTTCTGCTGCTGGAGGTATGGAAAAATTCCTTATTAGGGCGAATAACATTATTGATAAAGAAATCACTACACTGGAGAAACGCCTATCGAACGATCTAATGTCTGTAAAACGATCTTCTATGGGGACTTTGGCCAATGCCAAAACACCGGAAAGAACTATAGACAATCTTACCTCTGTGGTGGATGCCCAACCCCCCCTTTCCGAAGTAGTTCATCCGCCAAGAGCTGACTCTGATACTATGACAAATGCAATTGTTACCGTAGTTGAAATCAACCATGCCCCTGATAGTAACAATGTTGCCATTATCTCTGTCACCGAAGATAGTTCTATCTATCCTAACACCCAGGGGGAAAGAGAAAGTGCCATTAGGAAACGGAAAAGACCTTATAAAAAAAAAGACAAAAAAGACGGTAGGTCCTCTAAAACAGCCAAATTACATAACGACCCGACACCTCCAAATAATATTCAAGAAGTGATCACCCTCAGTTATGAGGCTTCTTTGGAAAGGATTGCTGCCTTAGTTAAATCAATTGTATTTCCGTTAGAGGCCAAATTAGATAGGTTGGATCTCAGAATATCCAACATTGAGAAAACTACAGCTACTATCTTAGCCAACTCCATTAAGCCCAACAGTCTAAGTACCCCTCATATTGCCCCTATCCCCCCAGTCCCCCATCCTACTAATGTGACCCAACCCCTTGTTTCTTCTATAGTAAGTTCCCAACCTGCCCCCTCTTTACCCCGCAAAGATAATCCTGCAATTCCCCAGCACTCCCAAAGCACTCAACCCGGTATGCCTAACCCCCCCGGACTTATGGCCATTGAATCACAAGGTTCCCCAATTAATGAATACAAACCTCCTAGACCCCGACAGCCTGATCTCCCGCCGGAAGCTAATCGGTTCATGGTAGTTTTAGCCGGAGCACCCCCATTAGAAAAAGGGGAAAACAAAACTTTTAGCTCCCTGAAAAGTAAAATCATTAAATGGCTTAATTGGAATAGACCCTTACCGGCACATCTGCATAATGAAATTATTATGGTAAGGAGGGTACCCTGGATTGGTAAGACGACGAAATCCATTAATGGAGACTGCATTACTGTAAGTTTTAAAAACCCCCGTACGGTATCCCATATATGTGCGGGATTCAATAGGTCATTTGATTCCACTATTCAAACTCTTCCAGTTTCTTTTTTTTTCCACCTAATGTTGCCACCCATTATACTGGAAGAAACGATTGGACTAGAGTTGAACGTAGGGGCAGGCAAAGATTATATGACACTAGACCTCCTATGCCACCCCAATATTTGCCCCAGCACAATCCTTTTTCCGATTATAATCAGTATAGCTGCCTAGAGGGTCTCGAGGGAGTCGACTGACTATCTCCATCTTGCATCCCCGAGTTTTCATCTCTTGAATCGACTACTAATACCACAGATGGGGATGTTCTGGCTAAAGCCATATGTTTAGATAAATGCTTGGCAGCCCCTATTATATCAGATATGATCTCCCCGACACCTGTCCCACCTGTTAAACCGACGGATATCCACTCTACACTACTTGTCTCTGTGAAACCGACGGATATACATCCTACACTACTTGCCCCGGGTCCTTTTGACATGGGAAGCGCAAGTATAGTCCCCCCCCATTACTAACATCCCCATAGAACAGGTGTCGGTTTCCAGTCAATTAGGTTATTCAATGGCGAGCTGGAATATTGCTGGGTGGCGACAGAGAGTCTCAGCCTTGGGATGGAGGGAATATATTCTAGGCTTTGACATCCTATGCCTACAGGAAACCTGGTCTACCATGGACATCTATTATGACGGCTTCATTTCTTATAATTGTCATGCCCAAGAATCTGTTATGGGGAGGGCAAAAGGTGGTCTGTTGGTTTCATTGTCTGTGCACCTCCCAGTTCATGTAAGATCTTGTCTCACAGTTGGTTCCCACTCCCAAGTATTGGAACTAGAAGTTAACAGGGGTAGGAACATCCTGTTGATCAATCACTACAACAATACTTTCGATCCTGCCAGCACTTCTGTTGTGGATGAACTTGAAGTAGCCCTGAACAAAATTTGTAACAAATCACACAAATCTTATGACATCATTTGGGGGGGGGGTGACTTCAATATTAGAACCTGCCCGTACTCTTATACCTCTGTTTGTGGGTTTGATGGGGATAATGGGGAGTACTTAGCGCATTTTTCACATTCCCCCTATGGGGTCTCTCTTAATAATCTTTTGTTAAAGTACGACTTGGTCATCCATCAACCTGCCCCAGATAAAGAGGGTAATATCGCTCCCACCTTCACTGGGAGGGATACAGCCTCTGTGATCGACTACCTGTTGATTTCGACCCCGATAGTTCCGCTCTGCACGGTCCCAATTATTGTGGACTTTGGTATGAGCGACCATAATGCCTTAACAATGTATATCCTTACATGGGGTTCAAGAAATGTTTTTTCTGGTAGGGTTGTAGGTGACATCACCCCATGTAGGCAAAACGGGACACGGATCAAATGGTGCGCAGAAAAATCTGAGAAACTACACCGCATAGTGGCGATAGCCGGTACCATAGTGATACTCCGTTGCCTCGAAATCGAGGCTCCTTCTGAAAGTACCATAAATGATTTCGAGGAACTTGGTACTATAATCAAGAAATCCCTTACCAACAACAAGGGCACAACTAAACTGGAAACGCTATGCTGGTTCGACCAAGCTTGTACTTTGGCGCTAAAAGCCCTCAAGAGGGCCCTATCTAATCTCCCTAGAGATAGGGAAGTGGTTAAAACTCTGAGAGCCAAATACAACACCGAATTGAAGGGTAGGAAACAAGAACTCAGAGAACAAGCCTGGGATGACCTGAATAAAGCCGTAGCTCTCCGGGATAGTAAACTGTTCTGGAGCACAATTAATAGTCCATTCCTCCAGAAGGAAGAATTCCCAGTCCTCACTGCCCAAGTAAGTGAAGATAGTTGGGTTTTACATTTTACTGGGATTTTTGACCCAACTAGGGAGATCCAAGATAATACCTGTAATAACCCCATTACACCATCTCAGACATTGGGAATTACCCTTCATGAAGTTGACATGGCAATTAACACCAGCAAAGGGGGGAAGGCCCCAGGACCTGACGGGGTCCCAATTGACCTCTATAAATACGATCTGGCCCTGTGGAGCCCACTATTGACTAGAGTTTTTAATGCCGCTGTCGACTACAATACCCCGGCAACGTGGAGTGAATCCATAATCATACCAATCTATAAGAAGGGAGATAGAGGAGAGGCTAAGAACTACCACCCTATCTCCCTTCTGGATTCCTCACTTAAAATCATGAGCAGGGTCTTATTGATACGTCTGGAAGAATGGGCCGAAGATAATAACATTCTTGCACCATCCCAACATGTCTTTAGAAAGGGTCTTGGCACAATAGAACAGTGTAATAATTTAAATCTGTTAGTAGGAAAATACACTAAGGCCAAACCGGGTTCCTTATTCCTATGTTTTGCGGACCTTTCTAGTGCCTTTGATCTGGTGGATCACACCCTGTTGTGGACAACCTTGCTTGATATGGGTGCACCTCCTGCCATTATTCGCTTTTTAGCAAGACTCTATTCCAATCTATCAGCCCAGATCCGCTACGGACCAGAAGGGGAATGTACTAGAAAGTTCAAGGTTAAATCTGATATCAGGCAGGGCTGTGTCCTGGCCCCGTTGCTTTTTTCCCTCTTTATTAATTCAATTGAGCAGGAATTAAAAAATGTCCAGGCAGACGCCCCGCAAGCAGGAGGCCAACCTATTCCGGTGTTGCTTTACGCCGACGATACTGTTCTACTCTCAAGAACTCCAATAGGCCTCCAGAAGCTTATGAACTGTTTTTATGATTTTATACAGATAAAGAAACTCAAAATCAACAACTCCAAAACTTTTATTATGGCATGCGGCAAGAAGGTAAATCATCTTAAACCTTTTCATTTTAAAGAAAACCGTATTGAGGTTGTAGATAATTTTTGTTATCTGGGCATTACCTTTAATAGTTGAGGGTCCTGGACCCCAGAGCAAAATAATGTTAAAGCAAGGGTGGGGAAGGCTTCCCTAGGTGTGTTCCGTTTTGCTACCAAACTGGGAAGCCGACGGATCCCCGATATGTTAAATATTTATAGACACAGATGTGCTTCAATAGCACTATACGGTTCAGGGGTTTGGGGATATTGGACTCCAAGGGACCTGCAAGTATTGGAAAATTTATTCCTAAAACGATTACTTTGCCTTCCACCCTCGGCATCTTCCGATCTTACCCATAAAGAACTAGGGATGGATTACATAGCCGACCTAATTGGATTGAGACCCTTAATGGTATGGAGATCTATCTGGACCAAGGCCGAAACAAACTTTACTAAGGAAATTATTAAAGACTGTTTGTATTTGGATAAAGTTTACACAATTCCTTGGTTAAAGTATGTGATCTCTACCTTCAGTGAACTTTATGATATGGATGTATGTAAAGATCCTGCAAGTGTAATTACTCTATCCAAACAGGAAGTTAAAGGCGAATTTCTGAGAGCTAAATTTAATAAGCGTAAAGCTGAAACACAAGACTACTCAACCAACGCTTTTTATTTTTCCAATTTAGTTGAAGGACTTGGGTTACCCACGTACCTCAATGTCATTAGTAGACGGTCCCATCAATTTGTCCTCTCAAGATTTAGACTTGGGATTGTACATAATTTGGTGGCATTTCCAATGATGAAAATCCATTCTGCCACACCTTGCCCATGTGACGGATTAACTAAGCAAAGTACCTTGCACTTTCTGTTAATTTGTCCCCTGTATAAATCCCTGCGTATTTTTTATCTTAAACCTTTGTTTAAAAAATATTCTGTGTTTACTACAGGAAATGCTATGAAACTATTATTCTCACTTGCTAGCCCAGATCTATGTTTTTTTACTGCAACCTTCATTGTAAAATCTATTACTGCAAGAAAAAGTATGGTTTTCCAGTAATACATTTATTATAACTACTGCTGCTAGTCCATGTTTTACCCATTAAGTAATGTCATGATATGTACTTTCCCTGTGTAATATCATATGTGTCATGTTTTTAACTGTATACTTTTATGATGTTTTTATAACAATTGAATAAAGTTCATGAAATGAAATGAAGAAGATGAACGGGAAAACCCCACCAGGAGCAGCCTCCTGCCACTCAGCCCTCATCCAACTGACCGTCTTACACACGCAACATTCTAACAGGCTCTCACATGATACATTCTAGGCTGAGCAGCAGGAATAAGTACAACACAAATGTAGCTTGTTAGCTAGAAAAGGTATATGTGCTCAAGCTTGAGTTTCATGCTTCATAGCATGAGTTGGCTCATGATATCAGAGGAAAGGATGTCCCAGGAGTTGAAAGTAGTGTCAATTTAATTGGGTACGGTATGTTTCGATGGGCTCCTTCAATCACTGAGCATAACAAAAAAAACTGAATGTTTGCTTTTACCTATTCTTATAAAAAGAAAAACCTCTACAATCGTTTTGGGGAAAAAAACACAAACCACAGACCCTAAAAGACTCATGGCCTAGGCAATATCAAGTCCTTTGTGTGCATGTGTGTGTATAAATATTACTATATTCAATTCACTCCAGTTAATTTGGTATGAGACTTTGTTGAGTTCTGTTTAAAAAGAACACGTCGTCAGCAGTAAGCGGTCACTTCAGTGAGAAATTTCCCAGGTCTTTTCGAGCTCACTGCTATTTGTTCAACAAATGTCTGAATACATTTTACACGTTCAATATAAAATATACAAGCTTTCACTTTTAATACATTTCAGGACCTTAGTAAGAGCTTCCATACCAAAGTCAGTTTTCTAAAAATGTTTGCATATTTGCATTAGACTCTAAGTTAGACAGATGCATTATATTATATAGACTTTTAAGTGCTGTACATTCTGGGAAATGTCGTTTTTCCCAACAGCCGATAAACTTAAGCAGAGCAATTTATTTCAATATTCACCTCGATCTCCCGGAGTTTGGCACGCTTCTCTTCAATCATTTCTGTAAACTTGATGTAGGATTTGGTTTCATTCATATCTTCTTTGAGAGGAATGGAATAGTACTGCTCGTCAGATTTAGAACTCTGAGAATCATCGTCTTTCTCATCATCTTGACCTTCTTCCTTTTGTCTGTAGAAATAATTAGGCTCTTAAAGTCTATGTATGATACTCTTCCAAAACTTTAAATAATACCTTAAGACTGTGTTAAGATTCCTAGATTTATTACTGTGCGAGTTGAAACATGGTTTAAAATAACTACCGTCTTAAACTTTCAAGGCATTTATCAATTTAACATGTGCCACAGATAAACCCATATTTTTAAGTCAACTAAAAAGAATTCTATAACTGTGTTGAACAAGTTACTTACCTTCTGTAACATCCTTTTTGGTGGATACTCTCACGGCAAATTCCCCAGGCATCAGACTGGATTCAGAAGCCTTTCAGCAGTATCTCTGTACGCTGGTAGGTGGCACAGTGCAGCTCTGCAGCAATGTTTTTCCACTCTAAGTGATAACTGGAACCACACAAGAGTCACCAGTAGCTTTTTAGGCTGTCCACTCCCTCAGACCCAGAGTCCATTGGTAAAATGGTATTACCATTGTGCATATCTCTAGATTGGGACATTTTTAGATGGAAAAGAGCCAAGTTAACAGAACTGGGAGCTGGGAGGGTTGATGAGGAATCTGCGGTCATATAAGAGTATCCACCAGAAAGATTGTTACTGAAGCTAACAAGTTCTACTGGTGGATACTTCTCACTGCAGATTCCTCACCTTGTAAATGGATACCAAAGCAGTAGTTCCCAAGATGGTGGTTCTATGGAATGGCCCAAACAAAAACACCCTACCCCTCTTAATAAAGCTGTCTGTTGAGGAAGTAGTGCTTCATGAAAGTGTGTACCTTAGCCCACATGGCTTCCTGATAGATCTCCAGGATAGGCATTCCGTTTGCTAATGCAGTGGTAGCTGCTTTGGCACTAGTGGATGGGCCCGTAAGCCTTCTGGGGCCTGCTTTTTCGCCAGTGTATAACTGTTCTTTATGCAGAGAAGAATCCCTTGGGAGATGGTAAATTCTTGCATTGCTTTACCCTTCTTTGCTCTGAAAAAAACCTACAAAGAGCAGATCGTCCACTAAGTGTTCTTTTTTTACGATTGATAAAGAACCGCAATGCACTTTAGGGTTCCAAATAATTAAGTCTCTCTCCCTCCTTAGAGGGTTGAGGTGACGCAAAGACAGCCGGAAGGGTAATGACATGACCAACAAGAAAAGGAAACCCCTTTCGATAGCAAGGAAGGTCGGGTCCTCAAGATCAACTGATCAGGGAAGAAGGTGGTGCAAGATTGATTCACACAGGGAGCCTAAAGCTCGCTCATACATCTATCCGATATTATGGGGAGCAGAAAGTCTTTAACATCAGAAGTCTCATAAGACAATTGAGTAAAGGATCAAAAGGGGAGCACATGACTAATGTAAGGACTAAGTTCAAGTCCAATGGGGTAATGCATTATATGGTAGAGATAATATTTAACTCCAGATTTCTTACCGTTGAATTTCGCAGGCATCAGACTGGATCTGGAAACTTTTGCATAAGCAGTACTCCTGCTCAATGTCAGGTGGCTTCAGTTGGTTCCGCGCGCTGTCGTTGGTGCCGGAAGTGACGTTGCGGTCACCAATATAGTCGCCACCCTGGGACCCGGACATCAGTTATTTTTCACAACTTTCCACGTCAGGAGCGCAGAGCTATGAAGTGAACTGACCAGTCTGTGCCAAACTAGGGTCCTGAGAGGGGAAACAACCCTAGCCCTACAAATGTGTCCGCAGAGCGGGGAGGCATGTGTGGGTCTGCAAGGACTCTGCAGCTAGATATAGTCTCTACCAGATAATGCATTACTGAAAGTAAGTAACTTGTTCATCTAATAGGGTCTAGTTGCAGATTCCTTACCTTTGAATAAATACCCAAACCATACCACCCTGCAGACAAATGGACTATACTAAGAAGTCCTGCAGGACCGAACGGGTGAAACGCCCATCCCTGCAGACCCGACTGTCCAGGCAGACGTGTGTGGCAAACATATACAGGGATGCCCACGTTGCTGCCTGGCAGATGTCCAGGACTGGAACCCCATGAGCTAACACCGTGGTCGCAGTTTTTCCTCTGGTGGACGGGCTCTTAAGCCCTCAGGATGCAGCTTTTTAGCCAGGACGTAGCGGACCTCGATACATAGAATGGGCCAGCGCAAAATGGTTTGTTTCTGAACTGCCCAATCTTTTTTTAGTTCCTACCTAGCAGTTGGTCGTCCACCAGGAACTCGATTGTGCGGTCAAGGTAGAACAACAACACTCTTCTGAATCCAGACGATGGAGTTGCTCCTCCTCTTTAGAGGGATGTGGAGGAGCATAAAAGACGGGCAGGGTGACAGATTATCCCAAATGGAATGGGGTCACCACTTTTGGTAGGAAAGAGGCCTGGGTGTGAAGCACCACCTTGCCCGGAAATACCATAAGATAGGTCGGCTTGGATGATAAAGCCTCCGGGCAGATGTTACTGCCACTTGAAAAGCTCTGTTGATGGCAAGCAGCCAGAGGGGACAATTGTGTAGCAGCTCAAAGGGAGGACACATGAGGTAAGTGAGAACCAGGTTCAGATCTCTCGGAGGATTGATGAAGTGCAAAGGGGGAAACATATCTATAAGTCCTTGCAGAAACCTATGTACAATCGGGGACTCAAATAAAGAGGGTTGATCAGGCAGCCGCAGTAAAGCAGACAAATAAATAACCCTTTAGAGCGCCCAGAGCACAGGCCTGCAGGGAAAGGAAAAAAAATGAAGACACGAATATCAGAAACAGAGGAAGAAAGAGGATCATAGACTTTTCTGTACAATATTTTCCAATTTTTGGGAAATGGCAGTCATATACTATTTTGGTGAATGGCCGCCTCTCCGCCAAAATAGCGTTTGAGCTTCCGCCTGAAGTCTGTAAAGTTAACAACTGTCGCCTTTCAATCTCCATTCAAGGAAATGGAGAGTTGACAGGTTCGGGTGGAGGACCTTTTCCTGCTGCTGCGACAGAAGATTCTCCCGAAGGAGAAGCCTGATTTCATGATCGATGCTCATTTGAAGAAGCTCATAATACTAAACTCTCCGTGCCCTGCCCAGAGCCACAAGAATGACTTGGGCCTGGTCGTTCATCTTCTTGAGAACTCTGGGCATAAGCAGTATGGGTGGAAAAGCATACAGGAGGCCTGAGCTCTGCTCACGACGAAAAGCATGTCTGAGTGATATCCGCCTTGGAAACTCAAATGTGCAAGGAGGTGAAAAAGTCCTTGTGCCACCTCCAAAGAGAGACACTTTTTGTGATCCGCTAGACATCGACGCCTTAGTTTGTCCACCCTGGTGTTCAAAGAACCTGCAAGGTGTTGAACCACCTAGGTTATACCATACTGTTCCAGCCATGTCCAGAGACTCAGTGCCTCTTGACAAAGGGTCCATGACTCCACCTCACCCTGTTTGTTGCAGATGGTGGTAGTGTTGTCTGTGAACACTTGCACTAACTTCCCCTTGACAAAGGGAAGAAATGTTTTCAATGCTAGTCTGATCACCAGGAGCTCCAGCAGGTTGATATGGAGTCCAGATTTTGTCCAAGGTCAGAGTCCTCTGATTCCCACCTCTACCAGATAGCTGCCACATCCCAGGATGATATTCGCTTTGTTCGCCCTAAGTTCGCAGGGTATGCCAAGACTTGGGTCCCTTGCTCACTTTGCCACTGGATTCAAGCTAGCCTGGCAGATGACGGCTGATTAGCCAGAAACCGGTCCCAGGATGCTTGTTTCCGGTCCAGGGAAGACATGGCTTGGCAGTTCGGGCTGGACTGTTCCCATGAGGTACAGGGTAAGACTGATTTGCATATGGCCATGTCTGAACTGGGGCGGTGGAGTGAGCTAAAGAATGATGATGGATTAAACCCAGATCATTTGACTGAGGGTGAGTGTTTTATTTGCTCCAACGCTTCGTCCATCATCCCCTTTGGTATCGCTACATCCCAGGAGTGACGCATTTGTCACGGACGTCCGGTCTGGTTGGGGAAATGAGGAGTTTGCCTTTGATCCAATCATGGTTCGTGACTGCAGGTCTTTTGCCGTTCCCTCTGAGATCTGGATGAATTCAAACAGATTCCCCTGATGCTGCACCCACTGGAACTTCAGGTCCCACTGTGGAACCTGCATATGCCACCTGGCATGATTACCAACAGGATGCAGCAGGCCATGAGGCCCAGCAGCCTCAGACATTCTGAACGAAATCCAGGATAGAGGCTGCGACATCTGTACCACAACCTGATTATCCTGGACTCACTGTTCAGGAGGATAAACCTGAAACTGCATTGTGTCCAGAACAGCTCCAATGAAAGGGAGCGTCTGAGAAGTAGTCAAGTGTTACTCCAGCACGTTCATAGTGAACCCCAGTAAATGCAGCAGATCAGTCATAGTATGGAAGTGGAAGATGACACTATGGAGTGAGGCCGTCTTCAACAACCTATCGCCAGGGTAGGGGAAGACTGAAACCCCTAACCTGCACAGATGAGCTGCGACCACTGCCATCACCTTGGTGAACACCTGAGGGCGCTGGCAAAGCCAAAGGGTAGCACAATGAACTGAAAGTGCTCATTGAATACCTTGACCTGCAAATAACGCTTGTGGGCAGGCTGGATGGGGATGTGAAAGTCCAACAGTACTAGCCAATCTCCTTTAGACAAAGTAAGCATCTTTAATTTCTCCTTTTTGAGGAAGAGACTGACGCTTTGAAGGTCTAGAATATGATGAAGACCCTTCTTGGGTATCAGAAAGTAGCAGGAAAAACAACTGCTGCTTACTTCTGATATCCGAACCCTTTCTAAAGGTACCTTGGCCAGAGTTGTAACTTTCTCTTGGAGCAAGATTAGATGATCTTGAGATGGCAGTAATGGTGGGGGGTTGGAAGGAGGGGGGAATTGAAAAAGGAGGGGGGGAGTAACCCCCTCAGAATGATCTCAAAGACCCATTTGTCCAATGTTATAGACTGCAGTGGAGAAGAGGTTGAATTCTCCCTTAAACTGGGCACCCATGGTCTTGCATAACCAAACTAAGAGGACTTAGAGGCTGAAGCTGCTGGGGGTTTGGTGGCGGACGACTTCTGGCTACCATTCCCACGGGGTAGTTATGCACTGTGTCTACGTCCTCGCATAACTTGGGAACCCTACGCAGGATGGTGGCCAGGATATGGTTGACCCGGTGGCATGCCCCTTCCGTAGCCATGAGAGAGGTGCAAGGCAGACTGGTAGTGAGGTGTCACTGAGAGGTCCAAGGATTTAATCATCGCCCGCGAGTCCTTGAAGAGCTCCAGCACCAAGTCTGCCTTCTCTTTGAAGAGACAAGTCCCATCGAAGGTTATGTCCATGAGATTGGCCTGAACATCCTCCGAAAAGCCAGATGTTCGCAGCCAGGCGTGGCGCAGTTAGGCCACCGTCAATAAAAACCGCTTTGCCCAGCGAGTCAGTCTTATCCCGACCACACCTAATGGTGCACTCTGTCACTGCTTGGGAGGGGATGGCCCAGGCCTCCTCCGGGACCTGCGGCAGCACTTGTGCAACAGTTTCCCATAGGGTATGGGAGTAATGGCCCACAAGGCATGCAGCGTTCACTGACCGCAATGCCAGGATGGCGGAAGAAAACATCTTCTTCCCAAGTGTGTTCAGCCTCTTCGATTCTATGTCCAGGGAACAGCATGGAACACGCAATGGGAAGTCTAGGTTTGGACTACCATGCTTTCAGAGGTGGGGTGTTGGCAGAATAAACTAGGATCACTCGGGGCAGGGCGATGGCGGCAGGCAATTGTCCCATTCACATTAGCCCCTGTGCTAGGCTTGATGAAGTTCCTAGAAGAACATCAGTCAGTGCTTCAATAAAGAGCAATAAGGGTTTGGATGAGGAAGCCCAGGCTAAAGCACTTCGGTCATGAGGTTGGTATTGACCACAACAGAAGATAGTTCTAGGTCAAGTACCTCCGCTGTCCTCTTCCCCACCACTGCACAACAAGCTCCCTCCTCCATAGCCACGGTAAATGGAGGGAGCAAACCAGTATCTGGAGAGGTATCCAGTCCACTGGCCTCTCCTAGTTACTCATACCAGTCCAAAGTCTCATCAAGGGTGTACAACTGATGTTCTAAAGGGTCCAGTAACCCCTCCCACTCTTTCCCTATACCTGTATGATCCACAATAAGCTAAGGCAATGCCCTAGAGCCACTGGGCTCTGTTGGCGCCATATTTGGCATCGACTAACGCCGTTCTGACTCAAAGTCATCAGGGATAAGAATGAGGCTGGGGCCGCCTATGGGTACTGGGAGCATTGAAATTGGGACAGGTGCCAATCCAGGATCGGATCCATGAGACCCCACCGGAGCCGTCGACAAGGAACCTGATGGGGCGGCCTCCTCCGACCCCACAAGGCCTGAAAGTGCTCCAAAGGGGTCGGCCCACTCAAATACTCAACACATGGCCTCGTAAAATGGATTTGAGTGGGGGTGACTCCAGCTCCCGGAAACAGGGGAGGAGTAGAGTTGGGCCTGGTGACTGCTCTGAAGAACCATGCCTAGAACGTCAATGTTCCCCACTCCTCTCACCAGTTTTCGATTAACAAGATAAAGTCGAAGTGCGTTTGGACCACTGCTTCTTGTGCACCCCGCCCACCCGCCCATCTGACAAGTGACACCAGCATGATGCAGGAGGCCAACAATCCCAGCAGCGCCAGAGACATCCAGTGAAACATATGGATCACAGCCTGAATGTCCTGAACTCTCCACTCCGGGGGGAAAAGCTTGAAACCGTACCGCATCTAGAATGGCCCTGGTGAAAGGGAGAGCGCCTGAGAAGGAGTTAGGTTTGACTGTGTCAGTGATAGTGAACCCCAGTAATGTTAGCTGGTTTGACGTCATCTGTAGGTGGTTGACAACTGCCTGTGGCGAGCTCTCCTTTAACAGCCCGTCGTTAAGGGTGGGTGGAAGACTGGCTCCCCAGCCCAGTAGATGTGCTGTGACTACAGCCACCAATATCGGGAACACACAAGGTGTGCTGGCGAGTCCAAAGGGGAGCACAGTGAACTGAAAATTCTATTGGCCCACCGTGAACTGCAGGTAGCATCCTGCATGTCCAATGCCATCATCCAGTCTACAGAGTCCATTGCAAGACACGGCCTAGCATAAACATCTTACATTTGTCCTTACACAAGAAGGTGTTGGGAGGGCGAATATCTAAAATAGAACCAAGGTCTACTTACTTTTGGAGCACAAGGAAGTAGGGGGAGTAACACAGAGTTCCTACATCTATGGCCGAAACAGTCTATGGCCCCTTCGGCCAAAAGGGCCTGCAATTCCTGTCATAAGGAGGACAAGCAGTCCTCCATAAGCCACCCTGAAGGAGATGGACGGTGCAATGCCGCTGACAATTAGTAGGACACAGATGTTTGTCGGGATGGCCTGCCAACCCTTGGTGGAAATATCAGATCCTGACTAAGAAAGTGGCTGTGTGTCAGCAATTACACAGTAAAGTGGATTTGTGGTTGCGACCACTGGTAGCGCGGGGGACTGAGCAGCACACTGTCACTGCCGTCCGCATGGCCTCTGGGAACCGTGGCTTCTGCCACAAAAGCGTTGAAAAGCCTAGTGTACTGGAGGAGGGGTATGGTGTAACCAGACCTCTACCATAGCCACAAAGAGATCGAAATTGCAGGAGGAATTGTCTTGTGGGAGCAGTGAGGCCTAAGGAACTTGCCACGGCTGTACCCTCTTTAAAGCACTCCAAGGAAGAGTCTACCTTATCCCCAAAAAGATGAGATCTATTACTTTATCCCCAAAAAGATGAGATCCGTCAAATAGTATGTCCATTAAGAATGGATGGACGTTATCCATGCATGACAACAGAGCCACAGATGTACCCATGGCACATCCTAGACAAACAGTTGTGCCCAGTTTTGAATCTAATACAAGTTTCAGAACAATGTGACTGTCCTGAAAAGCAAGCATGAGAGATGCCCGAAGGTCATCAGGAACAGCACTAAAAATCGAGCCACTCTATACCTAAGGACTTGGGAATAACAGCCAATGAGACTGTTACGGACTGAACTTAGAGCAAGGCTCATGGAGGAGAAAATTCCTATGCCAAAAGTATCTACTTGTTTGGACCTTGGCATTCAAATTAACCCTGCTGGTGAATGCTTGAACTACCAGACTCTCTGGCATGGGATGTTGTGTAAGAAACGCAGAGTCGCCAGAGCAGACTGGGTGATGGAGACAGCCATTTGTCTATTGACAGGTGGCCCTGAACTGGGCTTGACCGTGATGCCCAAAAGTGAATGAGTAAGTGCCTCAAGAATGCGAAGATTAGCTCAGTGGGAGCCTGGCCTGGTTGCAACATTTCGTTAAAAAACTGCCTTCCACTTCAATGGTTGGCAATTTTAGGTCCAATACTTTAGCTACCCTTCGCATCACAACAGCATCAGAAGACCTTTCCTCTACAGCAGGACCCTAGGTTGAAACAAGGCAAGCATCAGGCAAAGTTTCAAGCCCACTGGCATTCTGCAGTTCTTCACATTAGCGGTCATCATATTGGGGAACATAATCATTTATGTCATCATATTTGTTGTTTTCAGAAGCAATGCCAAATAAAATATTTAAAGTCTGGGCCCTACCGTGTGGTAATGGCAAGGCATCACAGTCAGATGGATTGACAAGAGATTACTTGCTGGTAGGCACAGGGTGCGACTTTGGTCGATGTTGATTTAGCTCGGAGTCAGATAGCACTACAGGCTGTCTATCGTTATCTGGCATCACCAAGAATGCTAGCAGGATCAATGCAGGGGATGGGGTTGCAACAGAAGCGGACATCCAAACCGGTGTTGGATCTGATGTGGGTGCAAGAGACACAGACCGTGCTGATGGCGGTCCCGCCAGTGGAAGTCCGACTGGAGGACTGTGTGATTCCGTTGTGCCAGAAGGTGCATCACAGGGAGCCGGTAAAGTACAGACGAT
The DNA here is from genome assembly GCF_964261635.1 of Lissotriton helveticus. Lineage (NCBI taxonomy): Eukaryota > Metazoa > Chordata > Amphibia > Caudata > Salamandridae > Lissotriton > Lissotriton helveticus. The sequence continues at coordinate 606,154,441 of NC_136072.1, read as the reverse complement.
CCACAGCACAGCCTCCCTGAATTCTCCAACTTCCTGACACGTCACTAACGGACCTGGAAAGTCGAGATGCATCACAAGCAGAGACTAAATAGACTCCAATGGAGATCAGGAGCAAGACTAAGAGGCACACCGTCGCCCTCACACTCTCTCTGGACCTGCCACAGGAACAACTTCATTTTGACCTTGACCGATCACGGCGTGGAGGCTTCTTGTGCTTAGCTACATACAGCTTGACTAAAACGTCTGGCAAAAGAACAGGGAGAAGCTCTGGATCCGCATTTAAAAGAGGGGAAAGAAAGGAACTGACGTAAGGGTGCATGGGTGGTAACTATATGTAGGTCAGCATGTCAATTCCAGAGCAGAACATCGGCACAGAGCAGCAGGATGCTGCATGTCAACGCGCAGAGATACTGATGAAAACGTTTCCAGATCCAGTCTGAAGTCTTGAGATTTCACAAACGGAAGAATCAGCAGTTAGAAGTAACAATTAGAAACCCAGACTATTACATAGATACATCAGAGAGGTCAAAATCACAAGATTTTGGTTTACATTCTGCATGGGGTCTCACATAACCCTAAACTACACCACTAACTCTGCAGGGGCGAGACCCTTGTTATCTGATTGAAGAGATGTAGGGGTCAAGTCAGCACTGGGTAAGAGACCAGAGTCATGTCCATGGCTCGCGCAGGTGTAGTTAACATTGTTGCATCAACAGAAGAGAATGGCATTGATGAAGGGGCATGGCAGAAGTCTGAAATGGCATTGGTACGAGCCTAGGAAGGGGTCTATGTGCACACCTGCCAACCGTAAGTTCATTTTAATGGTGTTATCATGTAGAGAAGGGGTCATGGCTTAATAAGAGAGGAGAGGATATGGCGGGCGGGACTTTGGATGCCCGCTCCTACCTGCCACCCCCCCATGTCTTGGAGAGGTTTAGAATTGGAGCACCGCTGTGCAAAGTAGATTCACACCCGAGCTGGAAACCTGTTATATGCAAAGGCTTTCGGCTCACTGTGTGATAGTTCCTCTTTACCAGGACCCATGTGATTAGGTTTATACAACAAATTGTGTTAGTGAACAGGCCTGCATTGGGTCAGTTGGTACCAAGGAAGGGCATGATGGAGGAAGTTCAACTGGAGCCTCTTGAGACTTTATGGGACCTGAAGGCAGCTAGAGAGAACCAAATGCAACTGAAAAAGCTGCAGCATGGCCTCTTTAAAGTTAGCGGTTTGCAGCGGGGTAGTCAACGGCCCAGAAAATTCTGGGCACACCAGGACAAGCTCTGGGTGCAGACAAGAGTCAGAAGGCGCTTGTGGGGAATGATAAATCAATTTATGCCTTGCACCATCTCCCCTGTTTTTGAGTGGCAGGATTGTGTCCTGCATAGCCTTCTTGCGTTTATGGTGCAACTTTAACTTACTAGAAGATTTGCAAGATCTTATATTTGGTGACAGCTTAACCTTCCACCCCAGATCCCCTTCAGCTGTATGAGGGCACATTTACCACACTTCTTGGAGTAGTGATCAGATCCAAAGCACCAAAGACATGTCATACAGGAACATTGCTGACATCTACTTCCTGCAGTCGCAGCACTGTTTAATGCTGTTGTTTTTAGATAAGGCATCATCCCTGGTACACTGAGGCAAATTTTGGAGTCGTCAGAAAACTGGCAAGTTGAGAATGGAGTACCAAATCCGCTTTGTAAGGCACGGAAGGAAAGGAACCTACATCAGCATGCAATGGTGGCACTCCATTTGATCACTTTCAGGGCAGTGTAGAGTCACCTCGAAGCCACACAGCTCTGCCTATTGGCACACTGGAACGTTCCTGAAAATTCATTTGATAATAGTCTGGCACCTGAAAACATTCTAAAGGAGAGGAATCTGCAGTCGGTGTATCCAACAGACATTTTACAAGGCAAACTTCTCTAATACAGGAGCCAGAGCACAATTCTCAAACGAATAGCATGTGAGCTACTGGTAGTTCTCCAATTACCTTAAGCAGATGTCTTGAGTGAAGACCAGGCTACTAAATTAGAAGCTTTTGCTTAGTTGCGGTAATATAAGTAATGCAATATTGAAAAGTGGATATTTGAGAGGAAAATGTTTAATTTCACATCTCATTTAAAGCCGACACTTGAGTGATAAATCGTTCAGCGTTGGGGAGACTTATTACAAATATAATAACTTGGCATCACAGGCATTGCAGCTATGGATGTTATTCGTTACCTAAACTGACAAAGCATATTTACTTTGCTGCTGGTAATGCTGCACTGATATAATTATTTTTGGTAATCTAGCACAGGTGGAAACAAATGTAATCTTGTGTGATGTGGTCATAATGAACAAGTTACTTACCTTCGGTAACGATATATCTGTAAGAAACAATAGTTAGTATTAGATTCCTTACCTTAGAATATCCCCAGGCGTCAGTCTGGATCCGGAAACTTTTGCGTAGCAGTACCCCTGCGCGTCGGTAGGCGTCGTCTGCAGGCGTCCCCTGCGGCTCCGCGTCGTCGGCGTCGTGCGCCGTGATGACGTCGCTGGAGTATATAGACGCCGCCTCCGCGCGCTGACGTCAGTTCTTTGCACACAGCTTTTCCGCGCCAGAACACGCAGAGCCATGTGAGAACCAACACTGGTGCCATTTGAAAACTAGGGCCCTGAAAGGGATGTCCTTAACCCTAGGTATCAGTTCGCAGGACGGGTGGGGCGGTAAGGAATCTAATACTAACTACTGTTTCTTACAGATATATCGTTACCGAAGGTAAGTAACTTGTTCATCTGAAAGAAACAGGTTAGTATTAGATTCCTTACCTTAGAATAGATACCCCAGCAATACCAACCCCGGTGGTGGGTCTGCGAACCAATACAACCTACATCAGAAAGTCCTGGAGGACCGAACGGCCAAAGAAGCCATCCCTCCGGACTTGACTGTCCAGGCAGTAGTGCCTCGCAAAGGTGTGCAGCGAGGCCCACGTGGCCGCCTGGCAAATGTCCTGCAAAGGGACTCCCCGGCCCAGGGCAGTAGTAGCCGCCGTGGCCCGAGTGGAATGGGCCCTCAGCCCAACAGGAGGCTCCTTCCGAGCCAAAGAGTAGCATGCTTTGATGCACAGGACGACCCACCGAGAGATGGTCCGTTTCTGTACCGCCCTTCCCTTCTTCTCACCCACGTAGCCAACAAACAGTTGGTCATCCACCCGGAACTGGCGTGTGCGATCCATATAGAATGAAAGCGCACGTTTTGGGTCCAGACGATGGAGCCGCTCTTCATCCTTTGAAGGATGCGGAGGCGGGAAGAAGGAGGGCAAGGTGATGGACTGCCCAATGTGAAAAGCAGAGACTACCTTGGGCAGGAAAGAAGGTCTAGTCCGAAGAACCACCTGATCAGGATGAACAGACAAGAAAGGAGGTTGAATAGAAAGAGCCTGGAGCTCACTCACTCTCCTGGCAGAGGTGATGGCTACCAGGAAGGCCGTCTTTAAGGTGAGAAGACGGAGAGGACAGGAATGAAGGGGCTCAAAGGGAGCGCACATCAGGAAAGTCAAAACCAGGTTCAAGTCCCACTGAGGCATCACGAACGGAGTTGGGGGATACATGTGCGTGATGCCCTTCAAGAATCGTAACACAATAGGGGACTTGAACAAAGATGGCTGATCAGGTAGCCTCAAGAAGGCGGAAAGGGCAGAAAGATAGCCCTTGATAGTGCCCAGAGCAGAGCCCTGCTGGGCAAGGGAAAGGAGGAAGAGGAGAACCTCAGACAGAGGGGCAGAAAGGGGATCCACAGCCTTTGCTGTGCACCATGCCACAAATCTGTTCCACCGGCAGGCGTATACCGACTTTGTGGAGGGACGCCTGGCTGCCAGAATGACATCACAGACTTCAGGAGGCAAGTCAAATGGCCTCAACTGTCGCCGCTCAATCTCCACGCATGGAGGTGGAGACTGGACAGGTTCGGGTGGAGGACCGTCCCCTGCTGCTGCGACAGAAGGTCCTCCTGAAGGGGCAGGCGGATCGAGGGACCGACTGTCATGCTGAGGAGCTCGGGATACCAGTACCTTCGAGCCCAGTCCGGAGCCACAAGGATAACTTGGGCCCGGTCGCGCCTGATCTTCTTCAGCACTCTGGGCAGAAGTGGTATAGGCGGAAAGGCGTACAACAGACCGCAACTCCACTCGCGCCGAAAGGCGTCGCCGAGCGAGTGCCGTCTTGGAAACTCCAACGCGCAGAACTGATGACATTGCGCGTTCTCTTCTGTGGCGAATAGATCTAACCAAGGCTCTCCCCATTGCTGAAAGAGGCCTCTCACCACATCCGAGTTCAGACGCCATTCGTGATCCACCGAGCACCGACGGCTGAGTTCGTCCGCCCTGGCGTTCAGAGAACCTGCCAGGTGTTGAACCGTCAGAGTCACGCCCTGACGTTCCAGCCATTGCCAGAGGCGCAGAGCCTCCTGGCAAAGGGTCCACGACCCCACACCGCCCTGTTTGTTGCAGTACCACATGGCGGTGGTGTTGTCCGTGAACACCTGCACCACACTCCCGTTGACAAAGGGGAGGAATGCCTTCAGTGCTAGGCGAATCGCCCGCAGCTCCAACATGTTGATATGGAGCCGGGACTCCGCCGGAGACCAGAGGCCTCTGATCTCCGCCTCTCCCAAGTGGCCACCCCAGCCTTGGAGGGACGCGTCCGTCACAACCACGTGCTCCGGTTGGGGAAGGGAGAGGGATCTGCCCCTGACCCAATCGCGGTCCGTAAGCCACCACTGCAACTGTCTCGCAGTGCCCTCCGAGATCAGGACATGGTCGGATAGGTTGCCCTGATGCTGGGCCCACTGAAACTTCAGGTCCCACTGCAGAGCCCGCATCCGCCATCTGGCGTGATGCACCAGAAGGATGCAGGAGGCCATCAGCCCCAGAAGCCGCAGCGTCAACCTGACCGAAACCCGGGATAACGGCTGAAAGATGGGAATCAGAGCCTGAATATCCCGGACCCGCCGTTCCGGGGGATAAACCCGAAACTGCGCCGAGTCGAGAACCGCTCCGATGAAAAGGAGCTTTTGAGAGGGACACAGGTGTGATTTCGGCACATTGATGGAAAACCCCAGCTCGTGCAGGAGGTCTGCCGTCATCTGAAGGTGGTGGACGACTGTCTGGGGCGAGCCCGCCTTCAACAGCCAGTCGTCGAGGTAGGGGAAGACCGAAACCCCTAACCGGCGCAGATGAGCTGCGACCACCGCCATCACTTTCGTGAACACCCGTGGGGCGCTGGTAAGGCCGAATGGGAGCACGATAAACTGAAAGTGCTCGTGGCCTACCGTGAACCGCAGGTAACGCCGGTGGGCCGGCAGGACGGGGATGTGAAAATACGCATCCTGCAAGTCCAACGCTACCATCCAGTCTTGTGGGTCTAGAGCAGCCAAGACCTGAGCCAAAGTCAACATCTTGAACTTCTCCTTCCGGAGGAAGCCGTTGACGTTCCGTAGATCCAAGATAGGACGCAGGCCTCCCTTGTCCTTCTTGGGTACCAGAAAGTAGTGGGAGTAGCAACCACACCCTACTTCTGGCCCAGGAACGCGCTCGATGGCCCCCTTGGCCAAGAGGGCCGTAACTTCCTCCTGCAGAAGTGTCAAGTGGTCCCCCGACACACGGTGGTTCTGCGGTGGCATGGCTGGAGGAGTGGACTCGAAGGGGAGGGCATAGCCCCTTCGGACAAGCTGCAGCACCCACCTGTCCGATGTTATCGCGCGCCAGCGGGAGTGGTGATGGCGAACCCTGCCACCCACTGGCGTCACGTGAGCCCGAAAGCTCGGACTAGGAAGGCTTGGATGCAGCAGCGGAGGGAGGCGTGGACTGACCACGCCGCTGGCCTCTACCGCCACCACGGCGGAAACCACGGCCGCCACCGCGCTGGGGAGCGTTCTGCGTCGCGTGGCTGGCAGCACGTGTGGGACCTCCCCTCCCTTGGCCACGAAAGGGCCGAAACGAACCCGTCTGCTGGCGCTGGGTCGAAAGACCCAAGGACTTGGCCGTGACCCTGGAGTCCTTGAAGCGCTCCAGCGCGTGGTCCGCTTTGTCACCAAACAGGCGACTGCCACCAAATGGCATGTCCATGAGTGAATTTTGGACGTCTGGCGAGAAGTTGGCAGATCTCAGCCAAGCATGGCGACGAATCGCCACCGTTGTGGACATCGCCCGTCCCAGCGAGTCGGTCGTGTCGAGACCACAACGGATCGAGTACCGCGCCGCATCCCGGCCTTCAACTAAGGCCCGGGTGAGCTTGTCCCGCACCTCCTGGGGACATTGCGGCAGACACTCCTCGACCGTATCCCACAGGGAGTGGGTGTAGCGGCCCAAGAGGCACGCGGTATTACAAGACCGCAGTCCAGCGCTCAAAGAGGAAAAGACCTTTTTACCAAATTGGTCATACCGCTTTGATTCCCTATCGGGCGGAGCCGACGGAAATGCGGACTGCGAAGTGGAGGCCTGGATCACCAGACTCTCCGGGGAGGGATGGGTGGATAAAAAGGCAGGGTCGTCCGAGCATGGACGGTGACGCCTTGCGACATTCCGGTCAACCGGCGCACCAGAAGCGGGCCTGGACCAGGTGCCCAAAAGGACATCCGACAGGGCCTCATTAAACGGCAGCAGAGGCTCCTGGGGGCATGACTGCGGTTTAAACACTTCTGTCAGAATGTTCGGTTTGACCTTCGCGACGGGGAGCTCAAGGTGCAAGGCCTTGGCAGCCCTCATCAGGACCACCGAATAGGCAGCACCTGCCTCAGACGCCACAGGGGACGGAGAGACAAACCCAGGGTTGGGCGACTCGTCCAGGCCACTGGCATCACCCAGATCACCTACCCAGTCCACATCATACTGGCAGGCACGGGATAGAGGGTCCTCAGACCCCTCCCAACCCTCTCCATACTCATCTTCATCATACCCATATTCTGGGTCGACGATATAGACATCGGGGTCAACGGGCCCCATCGGCGTCGGATCCGGCGTCGGCCGACGCCGGTCCGACTCCGCGTCCGGAGTCGGGGAGGAAAGGGGGGTGGCGCCGCGCGGCGCCGGTGCCGGGGACCCGACGCCGGCCGGAGCCGACGGCGGAGTCGCTGCACCACGCGGGGGCGGTACCACGGGTTGGCCCACAGGAACCGACGCCGGAGAGGCCGGAAGACCAGCCGGCGACGAACCAGAGGGAACCAGCGGCGCCGGGGCCGGAGCCACCGGCGGCGCCGGGGCAGGAGCACCCGAACCGCTCGGGCCCCCAGACGGGACCGACGGGCCCGCAGGCGCCGAAGGCCCCGCCGGAGGAGACCTCGCCCTCATAGCAATGAGGAAGGCCTCGATCTCCTCACGCGACACGCCTTCCCCAGGGACCGACGGGTATGGGGTAGACGGCGTCGGCGACCCACGCGGGGCCGCGGGGGTGGGGCCACCCGAGCCCCCGGCCGCATCACGCGGGCGTCGGGGGGAGTCGGGGGTGCGATGGCGACGCCCCGACTTCTTGTGCTTACCTGACGAGCCGGAGGAATGGTGGCGACTCCCGGAGCGCCCATGGCGGCTCCGCGAACGTTCCCTCGACCGCTCCCTCGACCTCCGACCGGACCGGGACCGCTCTCGACGCGGGGCCGACACCCGGAGCTCGAGAAGCTTGCGGGACCGCTCCCGCCTAGCTTTTCCAGTCAAGGCCCGACAGTCGACGCAGGACTCCACGTCGTGGTCCGCGCCCAGACACCGGAGGCAGAGTCGATGGTGGTCGGTGACCGACATCATGCGGTTGCACTCGTCGCAGCTCTTAAACCCAGGCATCCTACCGGCACCGTAGAAAGAATTAGTTTTACAAACACTTGGTCAAAAGACCGGAGTACTGCTCTTCGGATCTGCGCTAACTGGCGCGGAAAAAAGAAGAACTGACGTCAGCGCGCGGAGGCGGCGTCTATATACTCCAGCGACGTCATCACGGCGCACGACGCCGACGACGCGGAGCCGCAGGGGACGCCTGCAGACGACGCCTACCGACGCGCAGGGGTACTGCTACGCAAAAGTTTCCGGATCCAGACTGACGCCTGGGGATATTCTAAGGTAAGGAATCTAATACTAACCTGTTTCTTTCAGATATTAGTAGGTAGAGATGATTTTCATTGAACTTAAGTAGCTCATATTACAGAAGAGGTTGGAGCTTAGCTACAGAATAATGCTTGAAATGTTTAATTGTGAAGGCTCATTGGTAGAGTGATGGCCACACAGTAAAGTAAAAAATATTGAAGGTAGCACTGAAACAGGACACAGCATATTTTCCAATGATACCTAATGCATCTGCCTGGGTGTTCTACTTAACAGTTATCTGTTCTGCAGAGTCAATCCTTAACTTGAGCCATAAACAAATTCTAACTTTTTCCGCTGTACAGGATCAGGGAATCCACTATACCCTTTTCCACCCCTGTTCACATATTGCATTTCCGTTGGGTATACCGTAATTGTATTTGTATAGTGCTTACTACCTCTAATGAGGAATTAAAGCGTTTTAAGCCAAGGCAGCAGCTGCTCCTGAATACTAGGTTAGAGGTTACTCTTATTTTTGGGTACTGGGACTAGTCTTGTGTAGCCAAGCAAACCATCTCCAGTTTCTTGGTGGATACATTTTCTTTTCAAGTAGCTTTTATTACATTTTTGGGTACTTGAGCAAACATCATAGCTAACACAAAAATGCTGTTAGACTGCAGGTTCACATAATCAGAACAATATACATGTTGTTACAATGTCAGGCATCCTATTCAAAGAGCTCAGAATGGAGCAATATAGATGCACAAATGTCCGAAATGCCTAGATTGTACTCAGTTCGGCAGCTGAAATACCAAAGAATCTCTCTCCCATTTACCAGGCCTGGTATGGGCAGCAGTGGGGAGAGAGACCACTTAGAGCCCTTGGGAGGGTGCAGGTGCCTGCAGGAAGGAGCAGTATTATGGCAACACAGCCAAATGTAAAAAATAAGATATCAGTGTACACAAGACGTCCTACAGGGCAGCAAAGATAAGCATTGGAGTATGTTGGATATATGGGCAGCTACCAAACCAACCTCGGAAGGCCAGCTGGTGCCTGCTAACAAGCACCCAGCTTTCAGGTGGGGCCTCTTGCCTGTCTTGGCCTACAATTTGTCGATATAGGCATCCTACCCATCCAGTAAGGGCAGCACCCCCCTCTACAAGGACATCGATCTCCATGTAATTGTCTCAACAGTTGCCCATTCAAGAAGAACTTTCAACCAGAGTGATAGCAATAGCATACAGCAGACTTCCAAACCATGGCTATACAAGGCTTCAGGAGAATGAACAAGAAGTCGAGGAACCTGACAACATATCTATCTATTCTTGCACATCCAAGTGACCAGCCCAAGGAGGCAGTGAAGCAGATCGCACTGCAGAGGGCAGCCCATGACGTCAGACAGAGTCTGAACAACGTCCCCCCCATTAGTAGCCAATCTCCAGGCAGTTCGATACCATATGATAAAAGTCAGCCTCGAGACAGGTGGATCGGGGACATTTTTTAAGAAACACCCAGTAAGATACAATGAAGATGTATCGGAGTCAGGTATGTCTGGTGGACATTGTTGAATTAGGTGTTTTTCAGGCAGAAGTTCCTAGAGACACCTTGCACCTGTGTCAGAGTATGGGTCCAGTAACTGTCCGCCAGCTTTAGGGAGAGAGACCAAGCCCATTTATCCCCTACGGCCTGAAGCAGTGGTATATGAAGTTCCCAACAATCTGCTGCAGGGCAGCGTGGTTGAGCGTCTACCAAGACAGCCCCCCAACAACATCTGTAGTGCTGAGGATGTGGCTGGTTCGGCACGCTCCGCCCCCCATATAACCCCAATAGCCTCTACCAAGGTAGTGTGCGTCAAATACTAGCCCTCATAAATCTCATACCTCTCCCTTAGAGCCTGATAGGACATCAAGAGTTGGTGCTCATATAGGTCCCCCAATGCAAGACACTCACCTTCATGCATGCGTCTATACCGTGACTTTTAGCAATCCTGCTAATGCACCCACAGTAGCAGGGTGGGGGCATACTGCACTGGGTCGTGTCGCAGTATCACATATATGTTCCAGCAGTGTTTAGCCACCCTGGCAAGGTGTCCCACCTGCTGCGCACAATATTGAGGACCCATAAGCCAGTCTAGAATGTCCTGTTAAGACCCGGATAACGCAAGCCTCTTAAGGATTGGGATTCGCTGCAAGCCACCGCGACTGCGCAATAGCATAGTAAAGTTCATATTATGGCCCTGTAGTAAACTGGCTTTTTATGCAGTGTACCAAAATGAGGTACACTATGTAGAAAGTCCAGATGACCCTTACTGACTTACAGGGCTGAAATTCATAATCCCAAAAGCTCTCTTTGTGGTAGTGTGGGTGAACAGTTCAGGCTTATCAGAGGGTAGTATTAAGCATTAATTGTACACACAGAGTCAAATGACACACTCAAGAAAAACCAATTTAGACAAATCAAAGAGCCAGGATGGGTTTAATGTCTCTTCAGGTCTTCACAAGTTTGCAGTAAATCATCAATTGACATTCCAATCTCCCGTCCTTCCAACCCCCACCTTCGAAAGATGCACACTCTGTGCCTAAGCGTTCTTTACACGGCACGATACAGACACGAGACAACATGTCATGTCATCTCGTGTCGTGTCTATCACATACCGAACAGCACATTGCATAATCCAACACACCTTCCCCCTTTATAAATGAACCAAAACAACAATAATTAAATAATAAATACAATAATATGTACACATCTTGAATAACATGAATATAAATAATTAACTACATTTATGGCATGTTCCTTTTCTATTGTTATTTAATTCATAACAAAGTGTTTGTACCTTATAGGTAAGTGATGGGCTCTAACGCTTCTTTTTGAAATATCACAAGAAACGTTAGATGCAAGACAATCATCATTGTCTAATTTGATATCTAAAAATACATTGCTGTCACCATTGCATTCAGAAACCCTCTTTCCTTTAAATATAGAGACCCTATTCAAATTCCATTCACTTACTCCTTCTATCCTAACAGCATGCTTGAAAACTTCCACAACCCTTTTAGTTTGTGACCAAACCGGAGCTCCTTTTAAAACTCCCTCTTTTTTTTATGCGAACCAAATCACCAATTGAAATTACTTGTTTACTCACAAACCCTTGTTTCTTTTCCATTTTTCTTTTCATTTCTTCTTTGTATGCATTTACCCTACTACGAACCAAATCGTAATCAATCTTAGAACAAGCATTTACAATGCAATGGTCTCGGCATTATTAAAGGTAGAGCTATTGGCATTGCTCATGACATTTTTTTGTGTTTTTTTTAAAATCCTAAATAAATGGCATTGTCATTTACATTGCCAATAGCTTAATCGTTAAATAAATGGCATTGTCATTTAAAATGCCAATAGCTTAATCGCTCGCAAATGCATGACCTAGTGCATTTACACCCACAGAGCCACACACACAAAGCCACCCACACACACATACAGAGCCACCCACACAGAGCCACCCACAGTCATTCACATAGAGCCACCCACACACACACAGCCACCTACACAGAGCCACCCTCACACAGACAGAGCCACCCACACATAGAGCCACCTACAAAAAAAAAGCTATCCACACAGAGCCACCCACACACAGAGCCACCCACACACACAGAGCCACCCACACACACACACAGCCACCCACACACACACACACAGAGCCACCCACACACACAGAGCCACCCACACACACACACAGAGCCACCCACACACACACACAAAGCCACCCACACACACACACAAAGCCACCCACACACAAAGCCACCCACACACAAAGCCACCCACACACACACACACACACACACACACAGAGCCACCCACACAGAGTCTCACCTATAACTGAGTCTGCTTCTTGGAAAGCGCGGAAGAGGCGACCCTTTGATACCGACTCCAGCAGTTGGTGTCCGTAAGGGGCAGATCCACATTCCTTTCCATGGCTATTACAAGCTGGAACAAACCGATTTAAAGTTGTGTTCTTTAAACGAGGCTAAACATGCCGAATTTAGTGTTTCACATATCAAAATATGCATGTACCAGTAATTATTGGGCAGGTTATAGATGCCAATTTTTACCCAAGGAAAATGGCAGATTATCAGGTAATTACCACAAAACTTGTAATTCCGATCCCTGCACAAATTGCGCAGGGATCGGAAAAGAACGTGTCACTCGAAACAAGGAAAGCGGATCCCAAATACGACCACCAACCGTCCGCTACTTAGGCGAACCAACCATGTATTTATCCACTCGTTATAGCTAATCTTCAACTGATGTCATTTGTCCGTAATTTTAGCACTTCCGGGTCACGTTTAACAGAAAATCTCAAGGCTCAATGTATTCCAGTAGTCGCCTGGGAGTGGGCGGTACTACCAATGTATAAAGTCATCTAGCATTGGAGTATTAGGAGCACCCCAGCCAATCCTAGTGCAGCACTTACTATCCCCTGGCGAGGCGTTGAAGCACGTTTTCATTGCGGTGACTGCATTTTCATTGCAGTGAGTGCAATCGGCAGCCCATGGGGCAGGATGGCAACAGAGGATAAGGTGCAATGGTCTGAGCTGCGGTCTTTGGAACTGGGGAACCAGGTTCGAGTATTGGCATGGCCTCATTTTCCTGTGATTCTAGGGAAATCAGTTAATCTCCCCGTGCATAACAAAAACCGATAAATGCGCTAAATAAAATAAATAAATAAGAGTTTGAGATGAATGATATACAAACTGAACTGCTCTTAAAAGGATTTAAGGTGTAAAGGGGAGAGCACTACAAGTGTCATGGTATGTGAGGGTCGGAAGTTTTATACTTGCCGGAGGCTTCCAGTGTCATGCCAAAGTTAGCATGTGGGCCCACCAATGAGGCGATACTGTATTGGGGTGAGTTGGAGCAATTGCACCACGGGATGGCTCGGGATATTCCACACACAATACGTTTTAGCACAGGTAGCAGAGCTAGCAGCGAAACTGTTTTCACAAGAGAACACGTGTTGAGTGCACATATATGGTGAGGCCTGTGCTTAGACGGCAGCAGGCTAGTACAGTCCGTCCCCAGTTTACCCTGCCTTCAAAGTCCCGTCTGTGCGCCTCTCCTGTACTACCGTACATCTGCGGAGGTGAACCCAGCATCTGGTTGGCACTTCCTACCCTCGGAGCTGCGTTCTGTGCCACCAGCCTCAGGAAGGCCAGAATCAAAGGGCGCATTCATCGCTCTAATTTAGCACCTCCCCTCCCGGCCGCAGGCTGTTCCCTCCGTGCACGCAGGCTCTTGCCAGACACCAACCGTGGCGCACACGGGCCGCGCACACTTCACACTCAACACGGAAAGCTCTCCTACTCCAACACGCACATTACACCTCCCCCCCGCCAGTGCGCAACAGACAGAGGCACCGGCAGGACCACTGCATCTCTCCCTGGCTGTAACGCTCCAACTTCGCTCTGATACCTGCTGGCTGCGCACACCGAGCACACTTCGTATGTCCATCGTGGTATTTAGGGAACATTCCCTGTAATTCTGTACTTATGTTTTTTTAGCATAAAAAGACACTTGAGGCTCATGGTACGCTGCATGAGACAATAATCCGCCAGTTTATACAATACCTACAACTGTTTTCTCTGCCGCCAGAGCATGTGCGTACGGTCCTTAGCGCTGCCTCACAGCGCACGGTAAAGTCAGACTCACAGTATGCACAGTTAAGAAAGACACGTTAAATACATCCAACTCATTGTACAAACAAAGTAGAGACAATGTGGACAAAGCAACCGCCGCACTGCAAGCGTATACATTTCAAAGTGCCTGAGGATGTACGGCGAGTTGCAAGCAGTCACACCTAGCGGTTACAGACAAGCACTGTATAGTCAAAGTTGGCTTCGAGCAATGAGCACAACTACCAGGCAGTAAACGGAAATGAGGGCTCGTGGAAGCAAGCGGGTGGATGCAAGGGCCGGACGCGGTCGGGCAGAAATGGCTGCCGCAAAGCTCCGACATTTTCGGAATCGGGGCCTGTTTTTTGTTGAGTGACGGATGATGTCACGGTGAGAAAGAACGCAAAAAACGCGCCCCCGAATCCGAAAAAGACGGGGCTTAAAGAGAGTGACGCCCCTCTCCTCCAATGGCTGGCCAGCATTTACAAGGCCAGCCAATGGAGGAGAGGGGCGGGTTCAAGCCCCCGTACTAAGACTCATTAAATCTCTGACCGAGACTGCGCAAGCGCAGCCTACGGTCCTCGACCTAAAAATTGCAGCTATCATTAAGATTTTTTTTAACCACCATGGAGTAAGTCTAGTGCTTGGTTTGCGACCTCTTAAAAGCTCAAACGGACTGACTAAAGTAACAGAATTGGGTGAAGGCCTATAAGACAGCAACATGGATTGTAATGCATTATGCCAATTCAAACCACCCTTTACAGAAAGTTGAATGGCTTCCTTTACTACCTTGTTAATTTGCTCGACTTGGCCATTAGCCTCTGGGTTGAAAACAGCAATTTTCTTATGTACAACGCCACATTTCAAAAGAAACACTCAATTCTTTACTGATAAATTGTGGTCCATTATCGGTAACCACTTCTTCTGGGATCCCTTCTCTGCAAAATACCTCATCTAAAAACTATCACATTCCTGGAAGTGATATCCCTTACCATTTTGACTTCTGGCCATTTTGAAAAATAGTCTATTAAAACAATTCCAAATTTCTCTTGTTCAGGTAGAACATGAAAATGACCAATAATATCTTGACCAAGTTTCCGCCACGGACTAGATGGATATTCCACTGGACAAGGTTCAGAACGTAGAGCCACAGCAGATTTATCACTATTAGCACACTTTGTGCAACCACGTACAAAATGTGCCACACATACATCAATTCCTGGCCACCAAAAAATAATAGTGTTATAAAAGCGTTGAATTTCCTTGACTCCTGCGATATCATCACCTGATGGCAAGCCGCTGATAAATCGATGGTGGAAAACCAACTGTCACCTTTGAGCGAAGACACCATTTCATTGATTTTGGGCAGTGGAAACCTTCCTATAACGATATTATTAAGGTGGCGCAAATCAATGCATAGACGGATTTTGCCATTCCCATTGCGTGCCACCAGCACCGGAGAAATCAGAGCTTTCTATTTCTTCAATTATATCCCTTTCCAACAAACTTTCCAGTTCTTTTGCTACATCATCCCTTATGAGTATGGGAATAGGCCTCACCTTGTGAATTTTAGGTACAGCATTTGTTTTAAGCACAATGGTGTGCTCAAAACCTTTAAGTGATCCCAAATTCTTGCTAAATTATTTGGGATCACTTAAAGGTTTCGAGCACACGAAAAATTAAGACCAATTTAGAAAAAATACGATTTTTATATACATTTTGACACCAAGAATATTAGAATCAGGTAAGTACATTAGATGTTAGCAATTTTTACAGTAATAACAGTAGAAAATGACAGCCGTCAGATTTGAGGCATGAGCCTCGATGCAGTAATGTTATCCTATTTGAGAAACCTACAATGCATAGGCACACTTACAAAAGACTTACAGGACTGCTCTTCTGGACTTAAGGTGAGTAGTGGCAAAGGTACAAGAAAACACCAACAGTTCGGGTTTATCTGCCCAGGGGTGTTCGTGTGCAGAGGCGCTTGAACCGGTAGTTGCTTTGAACGCTACCAGCTAAAGTCAATGAGGAACAGTATCTGTAAGAAAGAGGATGCTAGGGGGGACACGTCCGACAGAACCCAAGGGGGCCCCTTCACTTGAGGGTCTCACGACCACAGAGACACCGTCCGTTTATGTGAGCCCAGGCTTGGGAGCTCAGGTGCAGAGGTGTTTTTTCTGGTGAGTTAGAGGCTCTCACGGTTCTTGGTGTACCTGCAGAAGAAGGAATATAAACAGCACAGCCACTCTATGTAGTGCTGGACTCTCTAGAAGTCCCTCGATGTGCAGGTAAGTTTTGGCGGCAGTGGTGTTACGACTGAACACAAACAAGCCTTGGTGCTTGCAACTGGCTACGGTACCTCGGTATTGGTGCTGTGCGTCTCCTTGCGTCTCCACATCGAGTAGGGAGACTGATTTGACCCCCTGCAGCAACAAAGGCTTCTTTTTGGTGTGCTGCTCCCTCGGTGGGCCCTAGGGTCGACAGATTGCTTTAACGGGCAGATGCTGTGGGAGCTTCCTGGTGCAGGGAAGTGGCTCCTCCACTTCAGCTAGGGTTTTGCTCCAAGTTCGTTACTGATCCAAAATTCTCTCGTCTTTGGCTCTTTGTCCTTCTTTCAGGCAGACAAATCTGAGTTCCTCGGTCAGGGGGCCACCTAAATACTAAATTTAAGGGTGTTAAGGGGAGTGAAGGGTAGTTGCCAATGAGCTACTTATCCCTGGGGTCACTACATCCCCTATAAAACCACTTCCTGAAGGAAGTGGGCATCACCCTGTCCCAGAGTTCCTAATTCCACCCAAAACAAGATGGTGAGACCCTTCTTTCGTGGAGCACATTAGTAAGCCCACCTCAGGGGTGTGACTAGCCTGGAGGTGCAACACCCTATAGCTAATTTCCCACCTGTACTGGTGCCAAATGGGCCTCAGGGCAGGGAGTGTCATCTTGCAGGTCTTGGGGAAGCTGCGGCGCATATCAAAGGTGGCAGGGCCTTTGAAGCCCCTGGACTCGATATGCTAAATCACTAGTTTTCCTGCTGGATGAGGTGTGAACACTTTTCTCCAGGGCAGGCATGGTTTCTGGCCTAACAGAGGGTGGGCTTTCACCTGCAGGGGGTCAGAAACTTGTTTGTGGTGGCAGGCTTTGTGATACATAAAGCTATACACTTCAATAGCCCTGCTTACCTGGCACTTGAGCTCTCTGGTTCTAGGCGAACATTAAGAAGCCCCAATACCTTATTCCTGAAATCCCCTAAATTCAACAAAAAAAGAACCTACAATCGCACCTTCTCAGGGCTGGCCCCAAGAATCTGGAATGCCCTACCAAAGGAGATCAGAGCCAACCCCTCAACTGCTTCATTCAAGAAACAGGTTAAATGGCTACTTTTGGAAGAACTTCAGCAGCAATAGCTACTTTGTCATGGGACTCTCCCTTCCCCCTAGTGCTGGGCTAATACTTTTACTTTTTGTATTGAAATCTATATGCCTGACAATCTTTATGTTTTGAAATAGGTAATTGACAATCATTTTCTTTTTTACGTTGGATTTGAAATTCATAGCCTCATTCATTGGATGTAGTGCGCTGCTAAAACTGCTTGGCCTCGTCTATTAGGGATTTCCTATTGGATTATCTGCAACCTCGTCTTCCCCAAGCACCCACATGTTCCTTTATGACTCAGGCTCCTAGTATGTTGCCTTTTGTATTGTACTTTTTGTAACTTCACATCAACGTTAATTTTCCTCTTTGTACAGCGCTCTGATACCCGTCTGGTTCTTGTTCGCGCTTTATAAAACTTTACAAATAAATAAATAAATAATTCCAGTCAGGCAGCACACTAGATATTATTAGGTTTTGCTGGGAGCACGTCTAAGGGGCCCTCTGGGAGCATGTCATTCTAAATATGGCAACAGTACAGATTTATTAAGACAAGGTATTTGATACCAAACACCATAGGTTTCAGTAAAGTCATCATGTAGGTGGGGAACTTGTAATGACCAGTGCCCACAACATATACTTAAGATGGCTTCCCTGTTCACGTGTACCAGCTAGCAATTGAACTAGACAGCACAGGGGCGTTGCTACTCATGCAGATATCCCCTCATGCGTAATATAATGAACTCTGTCAGCAGGCCTGCTGTAGGGTGACTTACATATATTAGGTGTAGTGACTTTGGCATGGAACAGTGTGCCATGTTGCGTTATCACTCATGGTTTGCACCATGTCACACAACCTGCAAGCATTTTGTATGGGTGTCACGTAGGGTGGCATAATACATGCTGCAGTCCTTAGTGGCCTGCTTTAGTGCCCATGCCCTGGTACCGGGGCTACCATTAACTAGGGACTTGCAGGAGTGCTAAGGTGTGTACCAATTGTTTTAAAATTAGACCATTTTCGCTTTTTTTAGGGAAACCGCACTGGCACTGAGGCATGGTTATCAGGGACCCAGTGCACATCCGTCTAAAAACATCAGTATCAGTGGCAAAACGTAGGGGATGGAGGGGGGTAGCCATGACAAAAAGAGCTCTTTCCTACAGACGAGCCCAGGCCCCTTTTCTACAGTGGGGCAAACAACTCATGCAAGGTCACTCTTTTCCTTCTGGGCCCCAGATTAAGTAGGAGAGGAGTGAGTTCAATTCCCTTTAGAAGAGACTGAGTAGGTAGGCAGGAAGAGTTGAGAAATGGTACAGAAACCGAGGTAACACCAGCATCTTGGCAATGGACACCCTGCCCACTGGGGAGAGCAGTGAAGTGTTCCAAAACATCAACGAGCAGTGCGTCCCCTTAGGGCTTTACCCAGATTGCAGTCCTGTGGTGGATTGAGATAATAAGGATTAGTTGTGATCATTAGTGGGGTGGGTTCGTAATCTCATGCATATGTTTGATAGTTTTAATACCAGAAGACTACACTGTTGTGAGCGGGATCACTACAGAAATGCTGTGTTTGGAATGTAGCCTGGAAAGGACGTTTAAAAGGAGGACCACCCCAAAATATGTTCTGCAGAATATGACAGTGGATGCACTTGCAGTGTGAGTCGAGTAGAAACTCTGTTTCTATATTCAAGATAGATTGTTTAATACACAATGTGACAGAGTAGGTTAGAGAAAAAAATCCAAAACAAAAGAGAACGTGTCTGGGCAGCTGTCTCCGTATATACTATATCAAAATGAGGTATATTGTGCACAGAGTCCAGTGGAAACCCAAAGGTATGCAGAGGTAAAAGTAGAAAGCACCTTACTCTCCATTTGTGGTAGTGTGGGTGAGCAGTACGTCTTTTCCAGAGGGTAGTGGTAAGCATTAGTAGTACACACTCAATCAGCAAATTAAGTCACATACTCAAAGACTGAACTCAGACCAATTTGATTTGTATAAAAATATTTAATTGCATTTATTTCCTAGAACCAAGCAAGCCTAGCACAGGTAAGTGTGTTTGATCATTTTCAAGGTGGGTTGAACAATACAAGAAAGCTGAATGAAAATGACTGTTACAGGTTTGTAAATGCCTTCAATACAGTGAAAATTACTGTTCGATTAATTTGCAGATTACTTTCTGGATTACTTTTTCTACTCAGTGTGATAAACCTAGATATCACACTAGGACATTTCCTAGAGAAAAGGTAATTAAGCGATGTTTCGTTATTTGCAGTTTTCTTAAAGTCCAATACAAAAACCAACTCCACACAACATTTTTCAAGGAAAAACAGTCAATGCATTCCTATAGAGAAAAATGAAGTTACCGGTGAACAGGTAAGTACTTTGTTGTGGGAGTTGGTATTCTGGGGTTAGAATCAGGGTTCCCCAGTGTCAAGGATCAACTCTCAAAAGAGCCTCAGCTGCACTAGGGCGGCCAGGTGCAGAGTGCTGAGGCCCATGGAAGCGTGCTTTGGTCAGACCTCTACGAAAGAACAACTCTATTCCGTGGTCAGACCTAACAAACTTGAGACCCATCTCCCTTCTCCCTTTCTTAGGGAAGCTCACTGAGAAATTTGTCAACGACACTTATCCAAATACATCGAAAGTGTAGGGGGGCTCGATCCATCCCAGTCGGGGTTTAGACCCCGGCACAGCACTGAGACCGCCTTGCTGTCCGTCGCTGACGATCTTCGTATGCTCCAGGATAGGGGTTTTTCCGTTGTCCTGGTGCTTTTAGATTTGTCAGCGGCGTTTGACACGGTGTCACATGACATCATGACCTCCAGACTCACAGACATCGGTCTGGGTGGCAAGGCGCTGGCCTGGCTAAGGAGCTTTTTCACCAATCGCACTCAGAGAGTCATACTGGGTCATTATCAGTCAGAGGAGGTTGAGATCTCAAAGGGGGTGCCACAGGGCTCGTGTCTGAGCCCAACGCTTTTTAACATCTATGTGGCACCCCTAGCGAACATCATGAGATCGCATGGGTTTATTCCTGTATCGTATGCAGACGATACCCAACTCCTCTTCCCGTTAAAAATCATGACTCCTGAGGTGCGTAACTCCTTTGCACAGGGAATGAAAGAGGTGGCACATTGGATGGCGGCTAATTTCCTTCAGTGCAACGTCTCTAAGACTGAGGTGATGCTTTTTGGGGAAGCCAAACGACTATGGACTCCTGACTGGTGGCCTCAAGATCTCGGCCCAGTCCCTACTACCAAAGTGGTAGTGAAAGATCTAGGAGTTAAGTTGGATCAGGAGCTTGCCCTTAAACATCATGCTAATCAAGTAAGCTCCTGTTTCCATGTCATTGGCCTTCTACGACGGGTATTTCCCCTCTTACCTGATTCCACCAGGAAAACACTAATTCAGTCGCTCGTGCTGAGCAGACTGGATTACTGTAATGGTCTGCTGTTAGCCGCCAATGAGGGGGTTATTGCCAGATTACAGGTCGTGCAGAATACTGCTGCACGACTTGTCTGCAATGCCCCAGCCCGCACTCCCTCAATCCCATTACTAAGTAAACTTCATTGGCTCACTGTGAAACAGAGGGTGTCGTTTAAAATATGCTGCACCATTCACAAATGCCTTACTGGTAAAGGCCCTGACTACCTAACCAGGAGGTTCATTCCCTATGCTCCTTTAAGGTCTTTGAGATCGGGGGACCAAGAACTGCTTTGTGTCCCTAGGTTCTGGAAATCCCGACAAGGGGGTAGAGCCTTGTCAGTTGCTGGTCCAAAGCTCTGGAATAATCTCCCTCATGACATCAGAACCTGTAAGGAACATTTTCCTTTTAGGAAAAAATTAAAAACTTTCCTGTTCAATTATTAATCCTGATAGGGAATCTGTTATACATTGGATAGGGTCTCTGCTCATTGATGTTACCACAGGCGCGGAGATACTCCTTAGGGAGTCGAGTTCCTAGCGCGGTAGAAGTCAGTAAATAAATAAATAAAATGTTATCCAATGGGGAATAGGGGCCTCCAGTTGGTGGCTGCTCACGAGCAAGCCACTAGGTTGTGGGAGCAAAGCTCCAGGACTTAAGCTCAGTGCAGAGGGGGATCCAGTTTAGCACAAAAGATGCACCCACAGCGGCACCGGGGCTGCTAGGTGCAGGGTGCTGTTTTGGCGTCGGGTGCCCTGTTGTTTTCAATGGGAGTTGCCATTTTTGGATGTTGGCTGCAGGCTCGGGAGGAACCAACAGCTGGGCATGTAAGTTGCAGGGCTCGTGGGTGTAAGTGCACCTCGGGTTCTATTCTCCAGGGAGGCTGGATGCAGGGGTGTCTTTTGAGATCGGATTTCACCTTACCGGGACACTAGCGGTTTGGGGGAGGGCGGACGCAGGGGTCTCTGTGCAGAGGCTGAAGGCGACGCGAGGGAGTCCTGGAGGGGTTAACCCACAATGGACTGACTCTAGAGCGCCTGGGGACCTCGCTGGGATTGGTGAGCCACTCGGACTCGGGCCGTAGGCATCAGGTGCAGTGGTGGTTCCAGGCGTCGGGTTTCTTTGTCCTCAGCAGGCTCGGAGTCTTTCTTGGCTGTTTTTTTTTAACAAAGCTGCTGTTCACAGGAGATCTGGTCCTTGTGGAAGGCAGTCCGTCCTCCCAGGGGATCTGGAGATTACTGGCTGCAGGACAAGGCGACCTTTGGCGCAGGGTCTCTGGAAACTGCAGACCGGGCGGTAAGGCAGGGGCCAAGTCAGTTTTTCTCTGCAGTCTCCTCTGCTGGGCGTCTTCTTTCGTCCTTCTTCTTAGGTTGCGGGAATCGGTCTTCTTAGTTCAGGGCTGCCTCTAAATACTGTATTTAGGGGGCATTTTAGGGGTCTCGGGGTCAGTAGCCAATGGGGCTACTGATCTTAGGGTGACTACACCCTTGGTGTGCTCATCCCACTTGGGGGAGTGGACACAATCCCAAATCCTGATTGGCGTGTGCCTGCCATCTGCAAGATGGCGGGCACTGAAGAGCGGGCATCACCTCCCCTCCCCCACCTGAGGGGTGGGGTTGGGAGAGGTGGGTACACCTTCTGGTCTGGCAAATTTTTCAGGCCTGTCTTCCTGCCGAAAAGGAGGGGAGACAGGAAGGGGGCCTCCTCCTAATAGCAGGAGAGGCTGGGGGTCGCATTACAAAGGCAGCAAGGCATTTGAAGCTCCCCTGCCACAGATGGCTCTTCCTGGCCTAGGGAAGGTGTGACTACCTCCGCCCAGGAAAGGCTTTGTTTCTGGGCTCAGGGAGCGAAGACTCCCATCCCAGGAGTCCAGAAGGAATATGCTACTTGCCAGTATGCATCTGTTCTTGGCATGTAGGGCTGCTGACATTCATATCTGTGCATAGATCGCCGCCTAGTGTTGGGTCCGGATGATTGCACTTTGTTGTCTTGGAAGAGTCTTCGAAGTATCACGAGATAGGTGACTCCTCCCCTGGACTACAGTGCGCATGGGCAT
Organism: Lissotriton helveticus; assembly: GCF_964261635.1. NCBI lineage: Eukaryota > Metazoa > Chordata > Amphibia > Caudata > Salamandridae > Lissotriton > Lissotriton helveticus. The sequence goes on along the minus strand of NC_136072.1, from coordinate 606,131,867 downwards.
CTTCTCCATCCCCAGATTGTTTTTCACCATTGTGGCAGAGATGGAGATAGTAAAGTAGGAGATGGCCATGCCAGAGATAATGCTGCAGCTGCTACAGGCACCGGGGAGGAGGGCGGTCGATATGAATGTCAGCAGCCCTACATGCCAAGAACAGATGTATACTGGTAAGTAGCATATTCCGTTCGAGGCATGTGGGCTGCTGAATTCATATGTGTGCATAGACTGTATAGCAGTATCTCCTCTAGCGGTGGTTACCTGTGCCAGCTGCAGCAGTTTGAAAAAGAGTTTTGAGGACAGCCTGGCCTACAGCAGCTTGCTGTTTTGCTTGCACGTCTACGCAGTAGTGTTTTGTGAAAGTGTGTATGGTGGTCCATGTAGCTGCCTTACAGATGTCTTCAAGAGGAATATTTCCTAGGAAAGCCATGGATGCCCCAATTTTTCTTGTAGAGTGTGCTCTTGGGGGGTCGGTTAAAGTGTGTTTTGCCTTTTGATAGCATATTTGAATGCATTTAACTATCCATCTGGCTACTCCTGACTTTGAAATAGGATTTCCTTTGAGTTGTGGTGCAAAAGCAACAAATAGTTGTTTTGTCTTTCTAAATGATTTAGTTCTGTCCACATAATAAAGTAGAGCTCTTTTTACATCTAATGTGTGTAGGGCTCTCTCAGCTACTGTTGATTTTGAAAGAATACTGGCAGTTCTAATGATTGATTGATATGGAAATTGGATACAACTTTAGGCATGAACTTAGGGTTGGTTCTAAGAACCACCCTGTTGGCATGTACCTGCATGAAAGGTTCTTGAATTGTTAGTGCTTGTAATTCGCTCACTCTTCTGAGTGAGGTAATGGCAACTAAGAACGCAACCTTCCACGTTAAGAATTGTAGTTCGCATGAGTGTAGAGGTTCGAAAGGAGGTCCCATAAGTCTGGTAAGCACTATATTTAGATTCCAGGGGGAAGGGGGGTGTCTTGGAGGGATCACCCTTTTCAAACCCTCCCTGAAGGCTTTGATTGCTGGTACTCTAAACAGTGAAAGGTGTTGCCTGTTTTGAAGGTATGCTGCTATAGCAGCGAGGTGTAGTCGTATAGAAGAGTATGCTAAGTTACATCTTTGTAGATGCAGCAGGTGACATATAATGTTTTGTATGAAAGCGTCTAATGGGTTGATTTGGTTATTGTTGCAGTAAATAACAAATCTCTTCCATTTAGCTGCATAGCACGCTCGTGTGGTTGGTCGTCTTGCCTCCCTAATGATTTTCATGCAGTCTGGGGGCAAGTTAAGGTATCCAAACTCTAAGACCTCAGGAGCCAGATCGCTAGGTTCTTCTGATTGGGATCTGGGTGTCTGATTTCTCCATGGTTCTGAGTTAGAAGATGGGGTGCAAGGCACAGTCGTTGATGAGGAACTACTGAAAGTTCTAGGAACGTTGTGTACCACGGTTGTCTCGCCCATGTGGGATCAACTAGGATTAGCGTGAGTGAGTGTTGCCGAGGTTTGCGTGCCATCAGCGGTGCTGGGGGAAAAGCATACACAAATCTGCCTGACCAGTTCATCCATATCGCATTGTCCTGTGACAACGGATGTGGGAACCTGGCCGCAAAGTACTGGCATTTGGAGTTTTCTTTTGTGGCAAACAGGTCTATTTCTGGGTGACCCCACTCTTTGAAGAATGGCTGGAGAACTTGGGGGTGAATCTCCCATTTGTGTAGTTGTTGGCTGTGTCTGCTGAGCAGGTCGGCAATCTGATTGTCCTTCCCTGGAAGGTCTTCTGCTAGGAGAAAAATGTTTTTTGGTATCGCCCACTTCCATATGCTTTGTGCCAGATGGGACAGCTGTGGAGAGTGTGTTCCTATAGTACATTGCGGTCATGTTGTCCGTCCGTATCAACACCGTCTTGCTGTACAAGTATTTCTGAAATGCTTTTAGGGCTAGGAATATCGCTAGCAACTCTAGTTGGTTGATGTGCAGCTTTTTCTGTTTGTTTGTCCAGAGCCCTTGTACTGTGTATTGAAGGAGATGGGCACCCCAGCCTGTCAGTGATGCGTCCGCTGTTAGTACTAGTTGTGGAACGGCTCTTGGAACAGTCGCCCCTTGGAAAGGTTTTGTGGGTTCCACCACTGCAGAGAGTTGTGAGCGCAACTGTCTACCAACACTAGGTCTTTTAGTTTTCCTTGAGCCTGGTTCCATTGCCGTGCTAGGCATTCTTGTAATGGGCGCATTTGGAGTCTGGCATGGGGGACAATGAATATGCAGGAGGCCATCATGCCTATGAGCTGCATAAAGACTCGAGCTGGCAGAGAGTGTTGTGGCAGGAATTTGCAAATGAGAATCTGCATGCTGGCTATCCTTGCTGAGTTTGGATATGCCTTTTCCACTGAGGTATTTATAGTGGCTCCCAGGTATTGCTGTGTGTGGGATGGTTGCAGATACGATTTTGGGTAGTTGATTGAAAACCCTAGGCTGTGTAGCAACTGAAGTGTTTGAGACGTGTGTGTTGCACACTGTTGGTAAGATTTTGCTTGTATTAGCCAATCGTCCAGATAAGGGTACACATGGATGTGTTGCCTTCTGAGATGTGCTGCTACTGTCGCTAAGCATTTTGTAAACACTCTTGGAGCCGTGGTAACCCCGAAGGGCAAAACCTTGAATTGGTAGTGTTGACCTTCTATTGTGAACCTGAGATATTTTCTGTGGGCTGGATGGATGGGTATGTGAAAATACGCGTCTTTGAGGTCTAGTGTTGCTAGGAAATCTCCTTGTTGTAGCAACGGGAGCACTTGCTGTAGTGTGATCATATGGAAGTGCTCCGATAGTATATATTGATTCAGGGGTCTGAGGTCCAATATTGGTCGGAGGGAACCGTCCTTCTTGGAAATAAGGAAGTATAGGGAGTATACTCCTGTCCCTTGCTGGTGGAAAGGGACTTGCTCTATGGCCCCCTTTTTCAGCATGCATTTCACCTCTTGTTGGAGCAGGGTGATGTGTTTCGTGGACATAGGACGATGTCTGGGTGGTATGTTTGGTGGTGTAGAAGTCAGTTCTAGGCAATAACCAAACTGGATAATTTCTCTTACCCACCTGTCCGTGGTAATTGCGTGCCAGACAGGTAGGAACTGTTGAAGTCTGCCTCCGACCGGTGTTAGGTGGTCTGGAGGTAGCGTGATGAAGTCACTGTTTTGTGGCAGTGGAGGCTCTGGTGTTGTTGCCTCCACGTCCTCTTCCCTTATTATTGTTGCCCCTATAACCTCCTCTGTTTGTGTTCTTGTTGAAGGAACCTTGTGTTTTACTTTTGTATGAGGCAGATGTTTGCGAGGTATTTCCTCGTGTAGTTGCTCTGTATGAGGAGCGTCAAAAGGAGCCTCTATGTTGCTGAAATTGCAATGCCCCCATTGATTTAGCGGTTTCTGTGTCTTTTTTCATTTTATCCAAAATGGTGTCGACAGCATGCCCAAATAGAAAGTCCTGATTGACTGGTTGGTTAAGAATGGTGGACTGCACTCGTTCTTAAAACCGGAAATACGCAGCCATGCATGTCTGCGTAGTAAGACGCTAGTGTTAATTGATCTAGCTGCGGTGTCTGCTGCGTCAAGCGCACATTTGATGGAGGCGTTTGTTATGAATTTTCCCTCTTGTATGAGGTCATCAGCTTGTGCTTTAAAAGGCTCAGGTAGGTGTTGCATTAGGCTTTCGAGCTGATCATAATGCGCCCTGTCGTAACGAGCCAGTAAGGCTTGTGTATTAGCAATCCTCCATGAGTTGGAGGCTTGTGCTGCTACCCTTTTGCCTGATGCCTCTAGTATTTTTGATTCTTTATCAGGGGGAGGTGCTTCCCCTGTTTGGAAGTTGGCCCTTTTACATGCGTTGGCCACTACCAGCGAGTCTAGTGGTAACTGCCCTCTGATGTAAGTAGGGTCTGTAGGAGCTGCCCTATACTTCTTTTCAATTCTGGGATAGTTTACCCGTGCCCTGGCTGTATCTTTAAATATGTCAGGTGCATGTTTTAGAACTCCCTTCAACATGGGAAGTGTTCTGACACTTTTTTCTGAAGTAGGGAAGGTGTCAAATAAGAAGTCTTCTTCGACAGGGTCATTATGCATGTCTACCTTGTGGTATTGTGCTGCCCTGTCTATGAGTTGATTGAAGACTATGGTGTCATCAGTAGGTGACGGCTTAGTTGGATAAGAGGGTACATCAGGGATGGGATGGGTGTTGTAAGGGTCTGTTGGCTCCTCCCATAGTTCCTCTTGTGGTTGAGGATCTTGTGGGAAATCATATTGAGGCTGTGGCTCGTCCCCCATGTTACCCTCATTGTCCCCGTGGTGAGAAGGAGAGTAAGGAAAGTAACGAGCAGAAGGTGTGGTAGGCATGATAGGCTGAAAAGGGATGAAGAGTCTAGAGGGAGAAGTCCCAAAGTCCTTTTTCTTTAATGGAATAGGGGAATGAGAGCCAGTGTCCAATGGCCTCTTCTTCCTGTGCAGGATGGTAACTTTACCAGTGTCTGGATTAATATATATCTTTGCCTGGTCGTCTGATGGATCTGGGTGGAAGAGTTCTTCCTCTACAGTCCTAGGTTGAGTGTTAGACTTTTTCGGGTCGATAACACTTTGTTTTTCGACGACTTTTGATGTTTCATTGGTTTTCTTCGGCTCGGGCCCTCTTTTCGGGTCGACGAGTGATTTGAGGTCGACCGGAACTTTCGGCTCAACACTTTTTTTGTGCTCTGCAGGCTTTTTGGGTTGAGTGTCCTTTTCCGAGTCGATGTTCTTTTTAGGATCGACTGGTGTCTTCGGAGAACTTATCTTTGGGTCGGCAGGTTTTTCCGGCCGTGCTACGGGCTTCGGTACGGCACCCTTTTTGTCGGCGACCTTTGCGGGGTCGACGGATTTTGGAACAGTAGGCTTGTTTGGGTCGGCGACCTTCTTTGGTTCGGCGCCCTTTGGCTGCGTGCTGTTGATCGGTTCGACTACCTTTTTGGGGTCGACAGTTTTTGGCTGAGCGGCCTTCTTGTGGTCGACAGTCTTTTTTGGCTCGACGCTTTTGGGCTGTACGGCCTTTTTCGGTTCGACGGCCTTTTTTGGCTCAGGAACCTTCTTCGGGACGATGGTACTGGGCCCTGGGGTCTCTGAAGGTTTCGGTTTCGGAGCTGAGCCGGATGGCGAGGCTGGCGAAACTTTATGATCTTGGCTAAGGCCCTTTGGCGATGCCTCGACCGGAGCCTTTGGTAACGGGCTAGTTGGTGTCGGGGCAGAGTACTCACGATTTGCCCCGGTGGGATGTCTTCATCGGAGTCCCAGTAGTCGTCGACGGTGACGATCTGTAGGTCAGAGTCTGGAGCTTCCGGTAGTTCCAGGTCATCATCGAAGATGTTGTCCGGTTCCGGTGCCTGTCGCTGCATCTCTTGCCTAGCGGCCCGTCGGATCCGTATGGTTTTCTTCGACCGGAACTGGGCGCAGGCCGGGCAGGTTTCTTCTCTATGGTCTGGGGAAAGGCACTTGTAGCATACTAAGTGTTTGTCAGTATGTGGGAACTTGGAGTGGCATTGTGGGCACCTTTTAAACGGGCTTCTTTCCATCGACGGTAGGCTCACGTGGCGCCGAAAAGGCCCAACAGCCCGCGTCGACGACCGAGTCGAGATGGAAAGCTGGATCGAGTATAGAGGTACCGAACGAGAACAATACCGTCGAAGTCGAAGGCCTTTTGGCATTTAGAAAAGCTTTGTTTTCCAATCCGAAGTTGGAGTATAGGAGTTAGCATCCGAACCCAATGGCGGAAAAAAACCATCTGAGGATGGAGAAGATGCCCATGCGCACTGTAGTCCAAGGGAGGAGTCACCTATCTCGTGATACTTCTAAGACTCTTCCAAGACAACAAAGTGCAATCATCCGGACCCAACACTAGGCGGAGATCTATGCACAGATATGAATTCAGCAGCGCACATGCCTCAAACACATATTTCGTGGTGGCAGGCTGGTGTGTACCAGTCAAGGAACCCACAAGAGGCTGGTCGTTTTTCAGGGGGCACCTCTTAGATGCCCTCAGAGTGCATTTTTCATTAAATCCCACACTGTTATCAGTGTGGGTTTATGTTATGTTATATTATAGAAAATTTCCAAATCGCACATACACCAAAAGGTCTCATGGCGCTGAGTTGTTAAGTCACCGTTTGCAGAAGTCCGTGTCTAATTATATGCTTGGGTAAAAAGCCATGTTTTCAGCTTTTTCCTAAAGCGCATGTAGTCTGTTTCTTGTCTCATAGTGGTGGGCAAAGAATTCCAGAATTAGGGTCCTTGTATTGATAAATTTGACCCTCTGGTCTGTTTGCATCAAAATCTAGGGACCACCAATAGATTCATATGCATATATTTAAGAGTGCGCTTAAGGAAGTATCTGTGAATCCTGGAGGATATATACTTGGGGCCTGCGCCGTGAATACCTTTGAAAAGGATGCAGCCCATCTTAAACATGGATTGTTGCTCCACTGGAAGCCAGTGGAACTCATTCATCAGTGGCCTGACATGACAGCATCTGGGTTGTTGGTAGATGATTCTGGCAGCTTGATTTTGTATCAGCTGTAGTCGATATTTTTGGTTGCATGGAAGGCCAAGATAAATTGCATTTGCGAAGTCAATTTTTGACAGTATCATAGCGAAAATAATTTGAAAACTGGTCTTTCTGCTGAAAAATCTTCAAATTTTTCGAAACTTCCGTAGTTGGAAAAAACTGGAGGAAGTGACCGAACATATCCGAGAACTCATAAATATGTTAATGTAAATGTCCAGTATTTGTAAAGCGTGAACAATTACCTAAAGGTGTCAAGGCGCTGGGGCCGTCGGGAAGATTAAGCGAGCTATTGCCCAGAGTCACATGGTGCTGGGCAGGCCAAATAGATCTGCATCAATTCGTATGCCTAGGCTCTTTATTGTGTTCTTTGGTATCGGTGCGGAGCCTAGCTGCGGAGGCCAGTGAGCAGGAGTCCAATGCAAAGTTTGTTGTTGGGGATAATAATCTCCATTTTTTCAGAGTTTAGTTTTAATTGATTTTGGTTCCTCCAGTTCCTGATGAACAGCATGGTGTTCCTTAGAGCCTCCTTGGAGTCAGTTCAGTCATTGATAGTAAAAACCAGCTGCAAGTCGTCAGCATAGTTAGGTTTAATGTGCTGAGAAGTTTGAGACCAAACTTCCCAGTTTTTAGTAAAGCCATTATGGTGCTGTGGAATTCATAATGAAAAACTCCTAGCATCATATACTCTTGATGGCATTACTGCACCTACAATGTCTAAGAATTGGTCTAGACATTGTAGGGGGTACACAGCTCATGCAGCTGTACCCTCAACACTGGTATAATGCACCCAGCTTGCGGGGTGGCTAGCCTATGCCAGGGCAGTGGGTTGTAGGCATGGCACATAGGGATGTGTGCCATGTCGACTCGTCACTTTTTTCTGCACCAAAACACGCAGCCTGCAATGGCAGTGTGTGTATAAAGGTACAGGGCCTGTAAAGGTGGCACAATAAGTACTGCAGCCTTAGAGGCCTTTCCTGGCCACAGAGCCCTTGGTACCCATGGTACTTTTTACAAGGGACTGACATGTGGCCAGAGAGGTGCCAATTGGGGGTACAAGGTACAGTTTTGGGAAAGAATACGGGTCCTGGGAACCTGATTGGCAGAGACCCAGGGCACATCAAGTTAAAGTGCATCAGTAGTCTGGCAACAAGTGGGGGGGGGGGGTTACTGCAACAGCAACCAAGCTTCCACCAGCAGCACTTTGTACTAGTATGACTATTGTACCTTCTAATGAACAAGTTACTTACCTTGGGTAAAGCCTTATCTGGTTGACGACAAGATCTAGACGCACATTCCTTATCTTAGAATCCTCCCCAAGCACCAGACTGGATCTGGGAACTTTTCCAGCAGTACCTCTGCGCGCCAGTAAAGGGCGTTGAGCGACTCTGCAGCGATTGGTCTCTTGGGTGTGATGACAACGGAGTCCATATAACCCTCCCTGGCGCGCTGACATCAGTTTCTTTTTTTACCATTTCCGCGCCAACAACGCAGAGCCACTTTGAAAAACAATCTCAGGAAACAGTGTGCCAAAAGTACAAGTTACTTACCTTCCGTAACGATGTATCTTTTAGAGACGATTCTAGCCGCAGATTCCTTAACGTAGAATTATCCCCAGGCGATAGACTGAATCTGGAAAATATGTCTTTGCCACAGCATCTCTGCGCGCCGGGGGGGTGGTCCCACGTGACTCCGCCCTGACGTTGTCCGCGAGTGTGACATCAGCAAGATCATATCAGCCCCACCCCGGCGCGCCGACGTCAGTTTTCTTAGGAGAACTTTTCTGCGCCACAACGTGGAGCCATCACAAACAAAAACTGTGAGAATATGGGAACAGTGTGCAAAAACATCAGATAAACAGAAAGGGAAGAAGAGAAAGGTGAGGAACAGCACCATTTGGGAGAGTGCCAGGCACTGTGGCACCGAAAGTAATAGAAGGGAAGAGCAGAGCACAGCTACTGCGAAGCAACCCTGCAAACAAATACGACATCCACCCTGGGTGCAGAAAAGCATGTGAAAAATGTCACAGCAGATGAAGAGGCCTGCAACCACAGTCTATAAACAGAGAAGGACAACAAGGACAGAACAGAAGAGTAACAACAAATTACCCCAAGACAACACCAGCAAGGAGAGGCGCATCCCCTGTAAAGAGCTAAGGGCCGAGGCACAGCCAAGAGAACCCAACTCAGAGGACTGCAGAGGAGTCAGAAATTTCAAGCAATGAAAAAGGAAGAAGAGCATGAGTAGGCCCCACACTGGAAGGCCAGGGTGCAGGGACGCAGAAGGACCCATTAACCCACCAACCAATTACCAGAAAGGAAGGAGTGGATCAAACAAACAGAACGAAGCATCCCACTAGGGAGGAAGTGAAAAAGGACTCTCACAGAAGACAAAACCACCCAGAGGCAGGCAAGTGCAGAAGACCAAGCTGAAGGTCCTTGCAGAACGAGGAGGAAGGACGGGTCGTAAAGGAATCTGCAGCTAGAATCGTCTCTATCAGACACATCGTTACCAAAGGTAAGTAACTCGTACATCTGATAGAGACTACTAGCCGCAGATTCCTTACCGTAGAACAGATATACTAGCCATACCCAGAAGGGAGGAGGGCCTGCGAGAGAGCCTCCCAGTAGTAAGAATCACAGGGCCCCAGCAGGGGATGTGCAGTAGGGACAAGGGCGGCCAATCCCCCACCAAGCAGAGCGAAGCAAGGACGAGGTGAAGGGAGGCAGGACACCCCAAGACCCGCCAAAGTACCAGGGACATCCGCCAGAAAGCCCTGGAGGGACAGACAACGGCAGAGGAGTACAGAGGAAGAAAAGATTCACTCCAAACTCCAAGGAGAAGAGGTAGAAATTGAGGCAAAGCCCTCCACAGGAAAACACACACAGTGAAGGAGACAGCTGAACCGGCCACAGCCTCGAGTCAGCGGACAAGGCAGGAACGTCTCCACGCCTGTCTTTCTCCACACCAAGAAAGGCAGGCGTGAGAAGAAAGTCGTAGTCTTGCAAGGCTCCAGCAGAAACTGAGGCAGGAGCTCAAGGGCCCACGCCAAGATCCCCAGCCGTGGACCAGGAAGAGCAGGCGTGCGCAGCCGGCAGCTGGCAAGTACCATGAAGCTGAGCGCCCAGACCAAGCCGAGCGCAAGACGAAGGCAAAGGCCAGGGAAATCCAGAACAACCCTTTAAGGGAGACCATTCCGGACATAACCGACCTACGAAAAGAAGTAGGACCAGCCAGAAGAGAAGAGGAGAAATTAGTAGTACGGACTGAGCCGTCAACCAGAACATAGGAAAATACCAGGAAATCCTATTCCCCCTGGAACACCAGAGTACAAGGCCGACACGCCGGACAAAAAAGGGCAGAAACAGCACTGCGCCACAGACAGCATGCCAAAGCTGATCCCGCAGATACTGAAATGACAGAACCTGGAGCAGCGCAAGCTATGCCCAGACAAAAATCAAAGAAACTGTATCAACGGTATACAGGGCCGCCAGGAAAGGCGAGGAACCCGCAAAGGGGAGTCCACACCCTCTCAGCGTAGGACAGAGCTATACAATAGCTACAAGTACCCCACTTAGGGTATGACATGTCCAAGAGAAAACAAGGGAACCACTGGGAGGGAAAAAATCCCGCATCAGAGAACAAGAACATAAGGACCTACTGTTAGAACCACAGACGGCTTAATAATCAGCCAAAAAATACACAATTGCCAGAAGGGCTGTGCCAGCAGCCAACAGGAGAGAGGGGCCAACCTAAGGACCCCAAAGGCACGTCAGCCCACACAACACACAGACGGGCAAATCAAAACACCAGATTCCAGGAAAAAGATGGGATAACGCCCCCCATCAAGCCCCAGAGGATCAACAAGTCAAGCTTACGGAGGGGGAGGAGGATGGAGCCCCGAAATGAGACGTTGAATGGCGGAGTCCGCAAGGGTGTTAAACAAAAGAACACCATCAAAGGGCAGGTAAAACAGACGCTCCCTAATATTCTGAGGAAAAACACAGTCCCGCAACCAAGCATGGGGATGGAGGGCCACAGAAGTGGCCATAGTGCGGCCGAGAGCATCAGCAACATCCAAGGCCGCACGAAGAATAAACGCGGCAAACTCGTGACCGTCCAACACATGGTGCCGTAGATCAGCACGAGCACCCTCGTGGGAGACGCGAGACAGAAGGGACTCCACAGAATCCCACAGGCTGGAGGTAGCCCTTGCCAACACACAAAGGGTGTTGAGCGCCCGCAAAGCGGCACTCGAGGAAGTTACGCCCCCTAGAATCCAACCACCGGGCCTCCCATGACGGAGGAAACAACACCACAGGCAAGGAAGGAAAAATTGTCTGCAGAAGAGGGCCCTGAGTAGAAGGGTGGAAGGAAAGGCAGACTGGTTCGTGCGGAGCAGGACGTGGCGGTGCAGGAGCGGCTGAGGCACCGGATCACCGTGGCAGGATGCCCCCAAGCCACCAGAAGAGAGTTGAGGAGCGAAGCTTCGAATGGAAGAAGCAGCTCCCATCCATCAGAGCCCCGGTGAAGAACTTCCAACAGGTGATCCGTAGGGAACGGGGTGACGGGGTCACCCAAACGCAAAATGCCAGCGGCCGTGGAAGTAGCCCTAACAAAGGCAACACTGGCCTCCGTAGGGCGCCGCTGGGGAGAAAGCAATTCCTCCGTGGGCGACGGCTGTAAACTAAGCCGTCTGTCCCCAAGTCCAGCTGGAGGAATAAACGGCCAGCCCCTGAATAGTGGGGGATCCACGGACGAGTGGGGAACCCGAGTAGCCCCCGGGTAAGGCGGAGAAGCCGGTGGAGCAACCAATCGTGAGCTGCAGAAGAGAGGGTCCGAGGATGGAGGCCACGGAGAGGGCGAGGAGCCCTCCCTAGAAGACGCCGGTGAAAAAGCAACGACGCGGCGTCCCGTCTCCGGAGTAGAAGAGACCAGGAGATGACCAGCCTCCTGAGAGGAAGGAACCTCTGGAGACGAGTCGAGGACTCGACGCCGGCATGGCGCAGTGGAGTCCGCCACATGCGCTGGCTCAAAGTTGATCGGCGCCTGAGTGGACATCGGCGGCACTGAGTCAACCTCCACCACCACTTGCTCCCCAGGAGAATGGTGCGGGGTCGGAGCCGGTTCGGCTAAGGAACGGCGCTAAAAAGGCACCGGCTCGACCTCACACGAGGCAGCTGCCTGCTCAGAGGACCGAGGGGGACTCGGGGGCAAGCCATGACTCCCTGCGCTCACCTGCGACGCCACAGGGAGTCCCATAGGTATTTGCGGCGAGGAAGGGACGCCGTGGGGCGAAGAGGGAAGCCCTGCAGGGCCTCACCTCGACGACACCACCCTCCTACAACCTGAAGCTGAACCCGTCGGCGCCAGGGCCGAGCCGTCGGTGACTCCGCGGAAGGCCCCCGCGCGAGGCAAGGGATCCGAGGACGTCAGGAGGTGGAGGAGGGGCCAAAGAAGCCAGCAGAGTCACAGCATAGGCGGTCATTTGGGCCCTAGTCGCCCAGATGCCAGGGAACGGCGGGTAGGGTGGCGACAGACGAGGGTGCACGTCCCGAGGGGAACCTGCGCCCTCTGCCAAACGAGGACAGGGCTTCGGAGACAAGCTGCAGGACCTACCAGCTGGGGAGTGGCGCCCTTGGGGAGGTGGCAAAGGGCGATGCCGCAGTTGGAATTTGCGGCTCCTGGCTTCTGAAGTAGGGGACGGACGCTGGGACGACACAGACCTGGACAAGTGGGCCAACAGCAATTTTATCCGGCGCTCCCGCCAGGACTTCGGTTTGAGGTCCTGACAAGTGTCGCAGTCCGTAGACCACATACAGGTAGGGTGAGGGTATGTTGCCGACATCGGACGTGCACAAGAGGTACATGTATTAAAGCTAGAAGGCATTCGCACACTGTTCCTCAACGCAACATGAAAAGAAGGCCTGAAAACTGGTCAGGGAGACGATCCGGATCCCCGTTGCACGCAGAAAAGAGGAAAACTAACGTTGGCGCGCCGGGGTGGGGCTTTTGTGACCTTGCAGAGATGCTGTGGTAAAAAACATTTTTCCGGATCCAGTCTCACGCCTAGGAATAATTCAATGTTAAGGAATCTGCGGCTAGTAGTCTCTATCAGATCGGAAACTTGTATCAACAAGTACAAATCGAAAGAACCGAAGTAGTAGGCAAGAGGGGATCTTGGAGACAACAGGCCCTAATTTGCAGAATGGGGAGGATGGGTGGGTCTATAAGAAATCTGCGGCTAGAGCTCATCTCTACCAGATAAGGCGTTACTGCAGGTAAGTAACTTGTTAATCTAATAGAGACATTTAGCCGCAGATTCCTGATCTCAGAATCCGAACCCCAAGCAATACAATCCTAGAAGAGGGGCTGCAGATTGACGTGACCAAGGTTCCTTAACAGGTAAAGCAGGTCAGAAAAATAGAAAGGGACCTGACTATCCCCAAAAATGTAAATGCGAATGTATATTTTTCGTGGCTAAAGCAGCCTGAACCACAAAGCAATTGGTAGAGGGGTGTTTAAGGAGACAGGATGGATCCCCTGGGGACGGCCGATGCCTGTGAGAAATAAAGCGATCCACAGGGAGCCCTGTTTCAGTAAGTCCAAGCACCCAACCGGATATCAAAAAGACAGCCACTATAAGGAAGTACAGGCTCAACATTAGACTGGGCAGAGTGTAGAACACCAACTAAGGGGTCTGTTGACAACTCCACTGAAAGAAGGTGTAAATCCAGGGCAAACGAAACCCGATTTAACCTGTCCACTAGTGCGGAACTCGCCTACGTAGCCAAACCAGGAGGAGACTGGAGGCTTGTGAAGATTGTATGCCACTGGTGTCACCCAAGTCAAATAACCAGCTAGACTGTATAGGGCAGAGGCCTTCAAACTTTTTTAGGTTAAGCCCCACCCAGCTGAATTTTTTTTTAGATGTTGGACCCGCCAACCACCTGACAGAAATTTCTGAAATCTGGTACACTACATAATCGACCGCCACACTCATCACTGGCCATATCCTTCAAATAACGTTCAACATAATAAGAGTGTTTAGTAAACTGCTGGTTTGTGAGTGGGTGTGGTGAAATGACAGGCGTATTACACAGCTCAAAACACAATTTTCCAAGATAAAATGTGCACAAATAGTTTTTACTAGGATGCCTTGTTTTACACATGACAGATTAATAACAACACCACCAACATAAATGTGACGGGTGTGCTGGTTTTTAGCCAAATAGACTGTCAATCTGTAGATGGATTTTTGCTACTGCCATCCTCCAGTTGTGCTCCACAGACAGTCTTGAACGGTACTTAGTCTTCAATAATGCAAATGCTGAAAACCCAATCTCACATAAATAGGACAAGCTGAAAGGCAAGAGAGTTATGATAGCAGTTTCTCTCAAAGCTGAATATTCTGCAGAAATGTGCAGCCAAAACAGTGAATGTAAGGGAGACAGTGTTATCAGATTTTTCGAGCCCATCAACCAGTTATGGATCCGAAGACAAAGGTGAAACTCCACAGAGAGGGTGCTGAACGAACACCTAATTGAGAATTCCTTAGTGGTACGATAAGTTGCTTGCCTGAAGCAGTGGGGGTTTAGGACACGTCGGGCTTATATTAAAAAAATAATAGAACTGATAATAAATTAAAGATGATTCCTATTTTACTTCAGAGCAATGTTGTTAGACAGACTTTGTGGTGGCAGGGGCATGTTAAGGATTTTGGGTGCCCTGGCCCAATACTATTTTGAGGGCCCTTGTTCAGAACAGCTTTGAGATTAAATGATTCACTCTTATCTCTGCCACACCCTCTTTAGCCAGGCTACTAACGGTGCACATGTGCTATGGACGAAATTATAAAAGTGTTTACATCTAATATTCAGAGATAGTGGTGTGTTTTCACTGTTGTAACAAAGTAGCAGCCCACTAATTTTATCGCAAATAATATCTGTGATATCCTCCAATTTCTCATATGTGAGGACCCGTTTTGATCTAAAATAAACTTTTTTATGGTTGTTACTTGAAACAAAAACATTTCTCTGCAAATAGTAATAGACTCTTTCACATCAATCACATTAAAAAGAAATTAAACAAAACGGTATTTACAAGAATCTGTTTAGGAATTATTCAGGCCATCAGGGCAAAAATAGAGAAGCCTCTATCAAGGGGCCCCCTGAAAGGCTGGATTGCAGTGCATGTAAAATGTGTTCTTTTGTAATTTACGACGAAAACCTTGATGGGGCACAACATGCCCATACTTGTATACAGGGGCGCAACTAGACCCGAACTTCAGATGGGGGCTAACACTCCCAGCCAGTGCTGGCCCTAGCACTGGTTGTACACAGTGCAACAGTCTGTTTTGGGCGCCCCTCCCCCATTTCCACCTTCTTCATGAATTTCCTCACTACCACTCACCAACAATGCACCTCTTCTCTCTGTTGCACCATTCTTGCAAACATTTCATTTTCTTATAGCACTACTCATTGTTTACTCACACTCAGTTCTTTGATCTTTGATCTGCATGGTACATGTTCTTTGTAGCAGGAGAGTGAGGTGACCATATGAATTTGGGTGCGGATGTAAGTGCAGAGTGGAACGAATGAATGTACGGTTAGTGATGGGCGTATTTGAGTGAGATTGCAGATTGAGTAGTGAGGGGGAAAGGTGAGTGAAGTGTCACTTGTGTGCAGGTTTAGTGGTGTGCTTGTGTGACTGCAGGGTGAGGTACAGGGTAAACAGCGCAAGTGCATTGTGAGTGACGAATGATCACTGTGAGTACAGGGTAAGCAGGTGAATGGTGTGAGTACATCGGGATCAGTGTGAGGGCATTATGCTCGCTGTGAGTGCAGGGTGAGTGTGAAAATGAAGGGCGAGAATGAGGAGCAGGTTGTCTGAATGCAAGGTGCATTCCCAGACACCTGAAATAACTCAGCAGGTTATTGACGGCAGCTTAGGGTTTTAGATATGTAAAACTATTGCTATTATGGTATAAAATCCAAATGGTAAAAAAAACAATTGATTGACTGTAGGTTTACCTGTTTAATGTATAGATAGATATATGGGCCCAGGTGAGTATGTTGAGCAGGTGAGCCTGCGCTCTATCAGTCATTTTGGTAGCAGAGGCAAGGTTAAGGATTAGTGTAGATATGTAGATAGTAAATATTGATTATTGATTGATTATTAGTTATTGATTTTATTGATTTTATGCATTAACCAAAACTGTTCGTACCTGTTTTTATGTTTTGTCTGGAAACCCCGGGGGCAGAATAACAGGTGGTAAATGGAAGCCATTCTGTAGTGAGGTCCCTTGTTCGAGGTAGTAAGTGCATGGTTAGGTAAAATCGGAAGCACTGATTTAGGGATTTTTTTTTTCCAGTATAAATGTGTGAATAATTGATAGCAAAGAGTTCGCTAGTAAACTTTAGTGTGATATCACCTAGAAAGGGTCACACTGGAGGAGTAGCAGGTTCTTCTGAGCTTGATTGACAGCAAAGGGTTTCATTGGTGAAACTTTGGCCTTGCATAACCTAGAAAGGGTAAGCCCGAGGGAGTAACAGGTTCTCCGATGCTTGTGTGAAAGCTAGACGGAAGAAATCTACTTGTAGTGTATGAAGAGTAAGCGGAAGGGAGTTACTAGCAGTGAATATAAATCCTTCTCTTCTTTCGAAATAGTTACTCGGACACATGTTTTTACGTTGTTAATTAATGAAAATGAGCATTTAAAATAAATCTCTCGTATTACCTTGCAAAGGAGGGAGTCAGTGGCCGAGCTGCGCTGACGTCACTCAGAGCCGCGGTGGTATTGGTTAATACAGTGGGTGTGTAGCTGAGGTAATTTTGTAAAGGAGGGGTGAGTACAGGAACGCAAGAACTCGTCTCACGAGAAAAAGCTGCGCAACCATTGGTTGAAAATATTTTGGATTCTAATTGTTGATTGGTCCTTGAAAATAAACGTTTTGGTATTGGAGGTTTCTCGTAAACAAACTGAGTGTCATTACAAAGTAATGCGGCATTCAGATCCAGGATGCATAGGAAATAGACTTGGTAGAAAATATCTAGGTTTTGCTAAAGAACAGATGATAAGTGGGAGACCTTATATCATGTACAGAGACAAAAGAAAAATGTCATTTGTCAAGAAAGTTAAACATTTCTTTAAAAAAGATAAACCGATTAAGACTAAAGAAGGGATTATTATTCCACCATCGAATACGCCCGCATCATACATGATGGTTGAAAGGGGCTACCATACTTGCATATGGTTAGAAAACTGGATAGAATACACAAAGGATGATGGAATTTTGGCATTTCCAGAAAATGGTACCTTTAATGGTAGAGTTTTGTACAATTTAAGAGCACGCATGAATGAATTAGATCCAAGACCTAGGTTAACCCAATATGAGGAATTGGAGGAATGAGAAACAGAAGCTTTTGAGCAAGACAGATCTAGAAGTGATAAAAGTACTAGTAAATGTTATCCTAAATTTCCTCAAGAGATAAGCAGATGAAACAATGGAGACAGTCTATGCTGGTGGAAGGATTATAACCTGTCCGAGCATTAGAAGAACAAACAGGGAGTAAAAGTACTGAGAAAAATAAAAATTTAATGACAAGTGCTTATCCAGAAGATGATTACTTGGAGGATTTATTAATGAAAACTCTGCCACCTTATAATGAGGAGCAGAATCAGACAAATGCTAGTGCTCTGTTTTTAAAGCCACCTTTAGTTCCACAAGTGTTACATGAGGCATCATTAGAAAAAGTGCTGCAGGAAAAGGAACGAGAAGCAATAATTAAGCAAAGGAATGAGTTAGTTCTGAAAATTACACAGTTAAATATCAGCCGTGAAGCCTTGACAATTCCGGTGACTATAGGTCCAGTTGTTCCTTTATATGGAGAAAAACAGACTAGTCCTATACCTTCTGTTTTAACTACATCTGTAGTGCAGCCAAGGAAAGAAACATTAATAGTGGATGACCAAGCAAGTGAATGTGGGTCAGAAATGTCTTTGATGGATTTACCTATAAGAGAAACAATAAGTAGCTCGGCTAAGAAAACCACACCTGTAAATACTAGAGAAGTGCAAATAGAAACCTCTTCAGGTACGAGAAGTGCAGCTGTAGTTACTCCAGAAGAAATTGAAAGCTGGTCCAGAGAAATAGAAAAACCAAAATCACAGTCAAAGACATTGGATATTTTTAAATTAAGAGTTGAATTAGAAGAAATGATTGCTGGAAATGTGGGATTCGATCGATTGAATGGATTAAATGAAGATGAATTGTTGTTTATATGTCGAAGTATCACTCGAAATACAAAAACATTTCATGAAAAATTAACGAGTTTAGCAAGTGAAATGGGGATTGACATTGGTAAATCAAAAGCGTTACAGAAACCGTATTGAGCTGAATTTTCTGACAAAGATTTAGAAAATATGAATGTGTCAGGTGGTAAATTACATATAAAAGAACTGTTATCATTTTTGCAAAAATGGGGTGACAGACAGATGGAAAGCCTGATGGTTAAAGAAAAAGGAAGAAGTACAAGGGAAAAGCACTGTATCAGAATATATGTTGAAAGAAACAGAAAAAGTGGAAAGATTGTGTCCAATGAGAGAAGTACCAGGTAGAGGTTATGTGCATGTTCCATGGTCCCGACAAGATATATTGTCATTTACAAATTAATTCCCAAAACTCAGAGAGAAACCTGTAGATTGGTACAGGCAGGTCGAGAGATTTGTAAAGGTTTGACATCGTTGTTCCTGTCGATTTATAGACAGAATGCAAAATTGCAGTAAACTGGCCAAATGATGAATATCCTAGAGACCCAAAAACAGGAGCACCATCAGATGAGGTGATGAGGAAGTATAATCAGGATATACTGTATTTGAAAGGGAAAGTACCTCCAAAAGAAACAGATTGGACTAGAATAGACAGAACTACTCCGAATAAAGCTGAATCTGTGCATGCATATTATGAAAGTCTTTTACAAGTTTTTAAACAGTATAGTGGTTTAGAAAATATTGACAGCAAAGATATGACGCATTTTATCTATCGGTTTATGGTTGGATTAAGACCGGAAATTTCACAATGGATTAAGGATAATAAAATATGTTGGCAGGCCAAACCTGTAGATGAAATACTGAAATATGCAAAATATTGTAAAGACGAGTTGGATAATAAACTAAAGAATTTGGAAGAAAAAGTGAAGTGGGCACAGGTAAAATTAGCAGATCAACAATAACTTCAATTGAAAAACATTCAGACCCAAGGAGATGGAAATGGTAATAAACCTAGAGCTAAATTTAATCGAGAAGAGGCTAAGAAAAAATGTCTGTCATGGGTGCGGCAAGTTGGGGCATTGGAAGAACGAGTGTACGGCTGTGTTAAATAATAATAATAATTTGAATCCACAGACGCAGAATGAGGTATCGAAAAAGTAGCAAAAACAGGTAATACAAAATCAGTTACCATTGGCGCCTATGCCAAACCCTGGGAGTCAACCAGCATACAGTATAGATACCACAAGTTGGGAAGGAAGTAGTAAAAGGGACACAGTGACAACCCAATTTCTTTTGAGCGACTCATACTTTGATGAAGATAGTTTCTGGCGGTGCCTTAGGGGGTAGGATGAGGAGTGCGTACTTGGCGCATCCTTGCAGGTAGATTAGTCAGGTCCATACATTGAGGGAAAAGTTGAAGGAAAGGATTTTACCTTTTTTTTGGATACTTGCGCTACCCGTTCTACTGTGAGAACAGCAGACGTTCTAAACCTATCCCTCTCGGGAGAAGCGATCCAAGTAGTGGGCGTTTAAAAAAAAAAAAACTAATTAGTACCCCAGTTACAGAACCAATGGAAGTCAAAATAGGCAATTTTTAAGAAATGCACACATTTGTTGCATGTGACTCCAGTCCTGTAAATCTATTAGGCAGGGATTTGTGGTGCAAAATGAATTGCACTATCTTTTGTACACCGAATGGAGTTGAAATTCAAACTCTAGATGAAGATGACATTTATACAATTATGCTAGCAAAACAAGAAACAGAAAAACAAAAGTTTACCATAGAAGACTTGCCAAAAGAATTACAACATACAGTAGATCCTAAAGTGTGGGATTTCACAGGAAAATATGTAGGATTAATGGCAAATGTTGACCCAGTGAAAGTGACAGTAAAAGAAGGTGCAGTTTATCCAAATATTCAACAGTATAAAATGAGCACAGAAATAAAAGCAGGAGTCACACTAGAAATAAAACATCTAGTGGAAGCAGAAATTTTGCAGGAAATAATGAGTAGTCCATGTAATTCACCCATAATTGGCATAAAAAAACCAAGCGGAAAATAAAGGGTCGTACAGGACCTCCACAAAATGAATAAAATTGACGTCCCATGTCGTCCAGATGTGCCAAACCCTGCTGTGATTTTGTATCAAATACCATAGGCAGCAGGCTGGTTTACCGTAATTGACCTTTGTCACGCATTGTTTATGAATACCACTGCATCCAGATAGTAAATAACTTTTCTCGTTCAAATTCAATGACCATATCTATGTTTGGAATCGAGTGCCTCAGGGGTACACAAAAAGTCCATAGATCTTTAATCAGATCTTGAAAAAATGTCTTGAATCTTTGATATTGCCCGGACAATCAGTTCTGGTGCAGTATACAGATGATCTATTGGTGGCATCTAAGACTCGAAAAGACTGTGTTACAGATACAATTGCCTTGCTGAATCATTTAGGAAAAGGTAGACACAAAGTATCACCTGAAAAATTGCAATATTGCACTACATCAGTGAAATATCTGGGGCACCAGATAGAGAGAGGCGTCAGAAGGGTTACCTCTGAAAGAATCAGAATAATTCAAAACATGAATCTACGTCAAACACAGAAAGAAATCAGAATGATTCTTGAAGTTGTAGGTTACTGCAGGCAATGGATTGTGGGATTTGCAGTCCTAGCAAAAACATTAATACAAATGACAAGGAAAAGAGCAAAAGACCCAGTAGAATGGGATGACGAAAGCATGTCATCTTTTCTAAAATTACCAGATTGTTTGTGTTCAGCTCCGGCATTAAGGATGCCTCACTATACAAAAGATTTTGCATTGTTTTGTGACACACGAGACAATTGTGCACTTTCTGTTCTGACTTAGACTCATGGTCTGATGAGACGACCTGTTGCATATTTTTCCTCTACTTTGGATCCAGTGGCAGCAGCATTGCCAGGATGTCTAAAAGCAGTAGCAGCAACTTGTGCGAGTCTTGAGCAAAGTGAGTCCATTATCATGGGGCATCCAGTAAGTGTATGTTCCACATGCAGTTGTGATTTTATTGACCAGGACTAAAACTCAGTAACTAACACCTAGTTGGCTGACTAAGTATGAACGAATTCTTGTAGGTGCAGAAAATGTGACAATTGCTAGATGTAATATTCTGAACCCAGCAACATTGTTACCTAAATCACAATTTGCAGAAGTCAAAAATGAAATCGAACATAATTGTATTGATCTTACAGAATACTGTACTAAACCACGCCCAGACATAAGAGAAGTGCCACTAATAAATTCAGAACATGAGCTATTTGTAGATGGTTCATGTATGCAACATGAGGAAGGAGGTTTGAGTGCTGCTTATGCAGTTTGCACTTTATGGGGTCCAGCTGAAGCATCAGATTTACCTGGAGTAAAATTTGCACAGGTAGCAGACATAATTGCGTTGACAAAAGCTTGTAAATTTGGGAAAAATCTGAAAGTGACTATTTTTACTGACAGCCAATATGGCTATGGAGTTGTACATGATTTTGGCGAACTCTGGATGCAAAGAGAGTTTCTGACTTCATCAGGTACTCCAATTAAAAATTGAAATTTTGTGAAAGATTTACTAAAAGCAATTCAATTACCAGAAACAGTAGCTGTGGTCAAGTGTGCTGCTCACTAATCTGGCAATGACAAAGTGACAGCAGGTAATCGATATGCTGACCAACTAGCTCAATATTGTGCCAAGAACAAAACTGCAATAAACACGAAAATTGAACCAAAAAGAAACAGCTGCCAACTTATGTTGCTTGAGAGAGTGAAAACGTGGGAAGAAGTGAAAGATTTGCAAATTGATGCAGAACAGTAAGAGAAGGATGAGTGGGCAGAGGAGGGCTGCAGGTGGTGTCATGGTTTACCTTGATGGGAGGCCTGTGTTGCCAAACTGTATGCTTGCTCCTATGGCTAGGATGTATCATGGTGATTCTCATCTAGGGTGAGATGCTATGGTAAGACTATTCAGACAAACCTGGTTCAATGCAAGGTTCAGGAACATTGCAGAGGTGCCATAGGTGTTTGGTATGTCAACAAATGAATCCTGGGAAAATAACTGTGGTTTTGTCAGGCAAGATTGGAAAGGCAGAAGGTCCATTTATTCGACTTCAGATTGATTTCATTCAGTTACCCCTTTGTAGAGGAAGAGGAATGAAGTAAGTCCTTGTCATTGTCTGCCTATTTTCAAAACGGGTTGAAGCTTACCCTACACATAGGAATGATAGCATCACAGTAACAAAATTACTACTTAGAGAGCTCATACCACGTTTTGGTTTTCCAGTAACCATTGAATTAGACCGAGGAAGACATTTCAATAATGAAATCATTGGTCTAATCTGTGAAGCATTTAAAATTGAGCAAAAGCTGCACTGTGCATACCGCCCAGAGGCTTCTGGAGTGGTAGAACAACTGAATGGCACAATCAAATCCAGATTGGGAAAGATTTATGAATCAACTCGATTGGAATGGCCAGATGCTTTACCTCTTGTTCTGATGGGACTCAGAAGCATTCCAGACAGCAAAACAGGCTTGAGTCTTCATGAAATACTCATGGGAAGAGCAATGAGGCAGGCATGGGTGCCAGGGCATAAGTTGATAAATATATCTGATGACTTAGTACTAGAGTACTGCAAAGAACTGGCTGACCAAGTGCGTTCTATCTCTCAGCAGGTTGGAGAAGACGCTGTCACCAGGCAAACAACTCCAGCACATGATCTGTTTCCAGGTGACTGGGTTGTAATAAAAGAACATACAAGAGAATCTTGCCTAGCTCCAAGGAGGGGAAACCAACACAAGTGATATTGGTTACCACTACAGCTGTAAAGTGTAAAGGAGTTCCGAATTGGATCCATGCGAGCCATACAAAAAGTGGTTGAACCTGATGAAACTGAAGCTGAAGGTTGTGCAGCTGAGGGGTCTCGAGAAAGTGATTCCGAAGTAGTTTATGATGAACAACCGAGCACCAGTCAGGATGAATGGATTCCAGTAATTGACATTCCTGTAGATGTTGTGAGAACCAGAAGCCAGACCTATTTAGATAGACAAAGTGATAGTGAGGATGGGACAGGAAAAGAACTTACTCAAATTACATAAATCAAAGCCAAAAGTAATTCTGAGGAGGGACAGAGAAGGAAAGATCAATATACTCAGACATTCCAAATACCTGTCACAGTTCCAGAGTCTGAGAAGGGACAGATTGGTAAAAGGGCGAAGGATCAGGAAGAAGAGCAAGAGATCGAGATACCTGAGCAGGATCAGATAGATGTAGATACATATGTTCAGGAAGATGAAACAAACCAAATCAAAGTCAATTGCAGCACATACCTGAACAAGGCCAGATTAGTATCCAGGCAGAAGAAACAGAAGAAAGACCTGGACCAAGTCAGATATAGAGGAATACAGATAATGAAGATATACAAATTGTGTCACAACTGAATGAAAACAAAGGAACAATGGAAGGAAAAACAAAGCATAGTGCCAGCTAAAAGACTCAGAAAAGGAGATAATTGGCCTGGTTTTGTTAAGAAATTAAAATTTTGTCTCAAATCAATAATGAATATGCTACTTACCAGTATGCATCTGTTCTTGGCATGTAGGGCTGCTAACATTCATATCTTAGCATTAGATCGCCGCCTAGTGTTGGGCTCGGATGATTGCACATTGTTGTCCTGGAAGAGTCTTCGAAGTATCCTGAGATAGGTGGCTCCTCCCCTGGACTACAGTGCGCATGGGCATCGGCTCCATCCCCAGATTGTTTTTCGCCATTGTGGCAGAAGATGGAGTGAAAAGTGTAAAGGATGTCCATGCTAATGAATAAATACAATAGTATATCTGCAGCTGCGACAGGCACCGGGGAGGAGGGCGGGCGATATGAATGTTAGCAGCCCTACATGCCAAGAACAGATGCATACTGGTAAGTAGCATATTCAGTTCGAGGCATGTGGGCTGCTAAATTCATATCTTAGCATAGAATACATAGCAGTCCCTCCATCAGCGGCGGTTGCCCGTGCCAGCTGCAGAAACCTGAAAAAGTGTCTTCAGAACAGCCTGTCCTACAGCAGCTTGCTGCTCGGAATGCACATCAACACAGTAGTGTTTAGTAAAGGTGTGTGGTGTAACCCACGTGGCTGCTCTGCAAATATCCTCTAAAGGAATGTTCCCTAGGAAAGCCATGGATGCCCCCAGTTTGCGTGTGGAGTGCGCTCTGGGGGGTATTGTTAAAGTGCGCTTGGCTTTTTGATAACATATCTGGATGCATTTAACAATCCATCTGGCTATCCCTGCTTTGGAAATCGGGTTGCCTTTGTGTTGTGGTGCGAAGGCAACAAAGAGTTGTTTTGTTTTTCTAAAGGGTTGTGTTCTGTCTATGTAGTACATCAACGCCCTCCGTACATCTAAGGTATGGAGCATTCTTTCCGCCACCGTTTGCGGGTTTTGAAAGAATGCTGGTAAGTCAATAGTTTGGTTTAGATGAAACTGTGACACCACCTTCGGAAGGAATTTGGGGTTAGTGCGTAGCACTACCCTATTTGGATGGATTTGAATGAATGGCTCTTGGATTGTGAGTGCCTGCAGCTCACTGACACGCCTCAGAGACGTAATAGCTACAAGGAAAGCTACTTTCCACGTAAGGAACTGGAGTTCACACGAGTGCAGTGGCTCAAATGGCGGTCCCATCAGTCTGGTGAGAACGACATTGAGGTTCCACACCGGAGCTGGCGGTGTTCTTGGGGGAATGACTCGTTTCAGACCTTCAAGGAAGGCTTTAATGGCAGGCACCCTGAAGACAGAGAGGTGCTGCCTGTTCTGGAGATAAGCCGCTATGGCGGATAGATGTATCCGAATGGAAGTGTACGCTAGATTGCACTTGTAAAGATGCAACAGATAGCAGATGATGTTGGGGATAGATGCATCTAGCGGGTTGATGTCATTGGCTGTACAGTAAATGACAAAACACTTCCACTTTGCAGCATAGCATGCTCTAGTAGTTGGTTTCCTCGCCTCCTTGATGATGTGCATGCACTCCGGAGGTAGGTTAAGGTATCCAAACTCTAGGACTTCAGGAGCCAGATCGCCAGGTTGAGCTGTTGTGGATCTGGATGCTGAATGTCTCCATGGTTCTGCGTCAAAAGACTGGGCGTGAGGCGCAGTCTTTGATGCGGCACCACTGAGAGTTCGAGGAACGTGGTGTACCAAGCCTGGCGCGCCCACGTTGGAGCAACCAGGATGAGAGTCATCTCGTGCTGCCTTAGCTTTCTTGCGACCAGCGGTATTAGAGGGGCTGGCGGAAAAGCGTACGCAAATTTGCCTGACCAGTTCATCCATATCGCATTCCCCTGCGACTGTGGGTGAGGGAACCTGGCGGCAAAGAGTTGGCATTTTGCGTTCTCTGCTGTGGCAAACAGGTCTATCTCCGGATGACCCCACTGCTGGAAGTACGGGTGGAGAACAGATGGGTGTATCTCCCACTCGTGCATTTGATGGCTGTATCTGCTGAGCAGATCCGCCATCTGATTGTCCTTTCCTGGGAGGGGTTCTGCCATGAGGAAAATGTTCCTCTGAACGGCCCACTTCCACATGCTCTGAGCCAGATGAGACAGCTGTGGCGAGTGGGTGCCTCCCTGCTTTTGAATGTAGTACATCGCGGTCATGTTGTCCGTCCGGACTAGCACGACTTTGTTGCACAGATGTACAATGAAGGACTTGAGCGCCATGAAGATTGCCATCAGTTCCAGATAGTTGATGTGCAACTTTTGTTGCTGCGTCGTCCATAGTCCCTGCACTGTGTAAGTGAGCACATGAGCTCCCCATCCCTGGAGAGATGCGTCCGTTGTCAGGACAATCTGCGGCACGGGCTCTTGGAACAGTCGGCCCTTGCAAAGGTTGTGTGGAGTCCACCAATGCAGAGAGTCGTATGCCCGACTGGTAACCAACACTAGGTCTGTCAATTGCCCACGAGCCTGTGTCCACTGATTCGCTAAGCACTCCTGGAGCGGGCGCATATGTAGCCGTGCGTGAGGGACTATGAAGATGCAGGAGGCCATCATGCCTATCAATTGCATGAACACTCTCGCTGGAAGCGAGTGTTGTGGCCTGAACTTTTGGATCAGAGCCTGCATGCTGTCTATCCTGACTTGGTTTGGCTGAGCCATGGCCGTCAGGGTGTTGATCGTTGCACCTAGGAACTGCCGGACATGCGCCGGCTGAAGATGCGATTTTGGGTAGTTCAGGGAGAAACCCAGATCGTGAAGAAGGTGAATTGTAGTCGACATGTCTGCGGCGCACTGTTGCTCTGACTTGGCTTGCACGAGCCAGTCGTCTAGGTAGGGGTAGACATGGATGTTCTGCCTCCTGAGGTGCGCCGCTACTGTCGCCAGACACTTGGTGAACACCCTCGGGGCTGTTGTGACTCCGAAGGGTAGGACTTTGAACTGGTGGTGCCTGCCTTGAATAGTGAACCTGAGGTATTTCCTGTGTGACGGGTGTAGTGGAATGTGGAAATAAGCATCCTTGAGATCTAAGGTTGCTAAGAAGTCTCCCTGGTTTAGCAAGGGAAGAATCTGTTGCAGTGTAAGCATGTGGAAATGTTCTGATAGTATGTACAGGTTGAGGGGACGTAGATCTAGAATGGGCCTGAGAGATCCGTCCTTCTTTGGAATAAGGAAGTACAGGGAATATACCCCCGTGCCTTCCTCCCCCACCGGCACGAGCTCGATTGCTCCCTTTTGCAGCATCACCACTACTTCCTGCTGCAATAAGAGCAAGTGCTCTGCGGACATAGGCCGTTGCCTTGGCGGGATGTTGGGTGGAGTGGACTTCAACTCTAGGCAATAACCATACTGGACTAGTTGTCGCACCCACCTGTCTGTGGTGATGTTTCTCCAGACGGGCAGGAACTGCTGCAGTCTCCCCCCGGCAGGTGTTAGGTGGTCGGGGGGCAGTGACAGAGAGTCACTGCTTGCTGGGAGTAGAGGTGCGGGAGCTGTTTTTTCCTCTGCCGCGACCTCTGTTGCTGTTATTCCTGTAACCTCCCTTGTTCTGTTTAGTGAACGAGGATTGTGTTCCACCTTTTGCGAACTGGGATTGTTGACCCATTTGTCCTCTGGTGACTCCACGTGCACCTGAGCGACGAAAATTGCTGCCACGAAACTGTTGTGACTGTAGGGCCCCCATAGACTTAGCAGTTTCTGTGTCTTTCTTTATTTTCTCTAGGGTGGTGTCAACATCCGGACCAAACAGACTATCAGGATTGACTGGCTGATTAAGAATTGGTGTCTGAATATCCGGTTTAAACCCTGAGATGCGGAGCCACGCTTGTCGTCTCAGCATAACGCTAGTGTTGATAGCTCTAGCAGCTGTGTCCGCAGCGTCAAGTGCACACTTGATGGCTGCGTTTGAGATTAGCTTCCCTTCCTCAATAAGCAGTTTGGTGCCCTCTTGGAACTGTGGAGGCAGGTGTTGTACAATCTGTTCTAGGGTGTCGTAGTGCGCCCTATCATAACGCGCCAAGAGCGCCTGTGTATTGGCGATGCGCCAAAAGTTTGATGCCTGTGCAGCTACTCTTTTGCCCCCTGCCTCTAGCACTTTGGATTCCTTATCCGGGGGAGGAGCTTCACCCGTAGTCTGGGAGTTGGCACGTTTCCTGGCATTGGCGACCACAAGAGAGTGCAGTGGCAATTGTCCCCGAATGTATGCGGGGTCTGCAGGTGCAGGTCTGTACTTTTTTTCAATGCGAGGGTTGACCACTCTCGCTCTCGTAGGCTCCTTAAATATGTCCCCAGCATGCTTGAGGACTCCTTTAAGCATAGGCAGTGTCTTTACTGTCCTTTCAGAGACTGAAAAAGTGTCGAAAAGGAAGTCTTCCTCAACAGGGTCGGCATGCATGTCCACATCGTGATTGGCTGCCGCCCTTTCGAGTAGTGCATGAAAACCTGCTGAATCCTCAGTCGGGGATGCCCGTGCATTAAAAGGCTGCGGGTCCTGCCCTGCACCTTGGGTGTTCTGGTCACCAGCGTCATCATATGAATCCGGTTGCACATCTGGTTCATTGATTGGGAAATTGTACTGCTCGTCCTCATCATACCCCTCACCCGCAGAGTGTTCTGGGGAGGGAGTAGGGCTCCGTCTCGGAGGAGGCTGGATTGGTTCCGTGAGGCCTGAGGCGTCAAGGGGCACCCTCTTCTTCTTTAGTGGGATAACATAGGGGTCCACTGGCTCCGAAGTGATTTTCCTCTTATAGAGGGTCAGTTTGCCTGTGTCAGCGTCGATGAAATGCTCCGAATCGTCCTCGGATTCGAGTACCTGACGTGGAAGTGGGCCAGTCGGTGAAGAAATCACCTGTTTCGGTGCCGATTTGGTTGAAAATGCTTTTGGCGCCTCCTTCGGCGGCAAAATAAAGAGAAGTTTCCCAGACGGCTTCTCTGGAGTGTCGTTTCGCGGCTGCGTTGATGGTATCGGAGCCGACGGGGCAAAGGCCTTTTCCCTGATTCTTTTCAGTGATTCGGCTATGGGGGACGGCACACTCACAGTTTGTGTCGGCGCTGACGAGGATGGCCTGATTTTCCCCTCGGATCCGACGTCCTTGTGGGCCTTGTGCGTTTTGGGCGCGGATCCTGTCTTTACCGCCTCCGATTCCTGCGTTCGGGGCACAGACTTCTTTCCGTGTGCCTGCGTAGCCTCCTTGGAGCCGACTTTGGCGGGTTTTGACGGCGTCGTAGCCGCTGTCCCGTGCCGACCATCTTTCTTGGAGGACCCCTCCTCTGGCGTCGGTTTCGATTTCGCAGCATCGGAATCGACGGACTTCTTCGACTTCTGCGGACCGGAGGTCGACGGAGTCGATGGGGTAGCGGGCACCGTTGGTTTCACCGGCACGGCAGCCATCTTAGGGACACTCGAGTCCTTAACTTTCGTTTTCGTTTTCGGGTCGGCCATTTTAGGTGTTGTCGATCCCGATGGTTTCGGTTTCGAAACAGTCTGCTCAGCAAGTAAGTCCGCGGCCGGGCCCGAAGGCGGGGCTGTGGCTTGCGGCAACGGGTCTTGGGTAAGGCCGACAGGCGATCCCGTGTCCCGGTCGGTATCCTCGTAACCTTCGGGGCAGAGCTCGTCCGCTGAGCTATCCGCCGCGGCCCCATAAATCTCATCGTCGTCTCCTACCTCGTCGACGTATTCAAGGCCTTGACCCGCGACTCCGTCGTCGTCTCCCGGATCCGCCTCGACCTCCGTCTCAGGTGGGGAGATTTGGAGATGATGACCCTGGTCCTCTTCGTCTTGGTCGCCGAAGATGTTCTCCGGATCCGGGGCCGCTTGTTTAGCTTCCATGCGCATCGCGCGCCGAAGCTTGAGAGTCTTCTTTGAGCGGAACTGTGCACACAACTTGCACTTGCCGTCGTCGTGGTCAGGCGAAAGGCATTTGTTACACACGGGGTGTAGATCGATGTGTGGGTACTTGGACCACAGAGCGGGCAGTACTTAAACGGGCTCCGCTCCATGTCCGAAAAGGCTTGCAGTCGTGTCGCGATGAGAAGGCCTCAAAGTTCCGAGAGCGAAGAAAACTCCGCTTATTCCGGCTCCAAGAGACGGAAGACTCGAGACCGTGCGCAGACAATACCGACGCAAGAAAATCGAGGCCTTTTGGCCGCTAAAAGTTAGTTTTTCTTGGTTCCGACAGTAAGACGTCGAGACCACATCCGAACCCAATGGCGGAAAAAAACAATCTGGGGATGGAGCCGATGCCCATGCGCACTGTAGTCCAGGGGAGGAGCCACCTATCTCAGGATACTTCGAAGACTCTTCCAGGACAACAATGTGCAATCATCCGAGCCCAACACTAGGCGGCGATCTAATGCTAAGATATGAATTTAGCAGCCCACATGCCTCGAACATAAAGAACCAGAGCAAGTAAACAAAATATCAAGTCAAACTGAACTTTCCACAGAACAATCAAAAAGAAAAAGTCCGCAATTGAAAAGACTGAATAATAAGTTCAGAGGCCCTGAAAGGACTTATGTCATTCTTGAAGATCTTGAAAAATTAGAACTGAGCGATGAAGATGTACAGGAATTTATATAGCGCAAATCACCAAGCGGTTTCTAAGCGCTTGCTTAGGGAACCCGTCCTGGTATTCCCCTGTGAGATAACCCCGGCAGGGTATCCGCAAGGTGAAAGCCAGGCATCCCGCTGCGAGGGGCCGTTGTGGAGATTAAGCAAGCTATTGCCCAGAGTCGCAGAGTGTGAACCCGTGAATCGAGTAGGCACCGGAGCGAGAATTGTCGAGTCCATGGACATTTTAGGACTCAAGACCCCGCCGAGCCGGGAATTGAACCCTGGTCCCGGGCTGACCTCTGCTTCCAGGTCTGCCTCCTCTAACCAGAGAGCCACACTTCTCCACAAGATAATGATGAACTAATTGATGAACCAACAGACGAAGAAGTAAGACCAACTTGAAAAGTTCACAGGTTGAAAATCTGTGAAAAAGTCTCAAAGAGGGGTTAAGTCTCCTTAATCGAAAAATGGCTGATCATACTGTTAATGGTAAACCGAAAAGAAATGGCTTAAAAACATGCTGTAGAATATGCACATGTAGTATAGTAATAGTACTCATAGTATGGTAGGACTGACCGTAGCTATTCCTTATCTAATGAGTAAAAGTGAAAAGAACGGTACTAACATTTATGAGAAGGTAGATCCACCTGAGAAATTAGACACACATGAAAATATAGACAATGTTAGGCAGCAAAGAATAAAAGTAGAAGCATCAGATGAAGAAGGATTGCATTACGATAAAGTTAGAAATAGAACACATTTGAATGTATTCGCAAATCTAATAGTACACTATGTAGAGGCAATGGAAATAGGCGATTGCTACGTATGTATGGAGCAACCATTGTCTGTAGCGGAAGGCGTCACATATCATTTCCCCTGACCTATGGTATTTCGTGTAGTATTTTAGCTTAGAATATTATTCTAATTTAAATGTGATTTTCTCTGAACTTCCTATTCATAATAACCTGAATTCTGCACATAGTAAAGGTAACATAGCTCGTTTATGGGAGAATATTTTCTAACAATAGGTACAATAGATATAGTTGAACCACACAAGAATAATTTAACATGCACTTTACATGAAGAAGAGAAGATATTTTTGAAATTAGTTGAGAAAAGGAGAGGATTTCCAATGAAAAGCTACAGAACAGAAATGAAAGATTTCTAAATGGGCAGAAAATGAAGAGTACACCTTGAATGGCAAAACTCATGCTGCTATGTTACTGGACTTTGAAAAGAAAGGGAAACTCTGTCTCCACAGGGAGAGAACAAGGTATTATAACAATATATTCATTAGTTCCAGTGAATGTGAACACAATTATAAAATAATTGGGGGTTGGGGTTTCAAAGATGGATCTGAACCGGTGTTTCCTGGAATTTATTATATGTGTGGGAACAAAGCGTATTACAAATTACCTGATCATTGGTATGGGAGTTGCTATTTTGGAATAGTATTCCCAAAAGTATACCATATAAATAGAATCACTGGAAGTAATGAAAACACTAATGGACTAATACGTAGTAAAAGAGCTAGTATAGCAGAAATTGTAGACGACATATTTAGTGCATTGATACCTTCAGTGGGAGTTGTTTTAAATACTCAAAGAATTTGCAAATAACGACAGTGGTAGATCGATTATCGACAGACACTGCTGGAGGTTTCTTAATGATTAATACAGAATTAGTTGCGGTAAGATCAACGGTTTTACAAAATCGACTTGCTCTTGATACATTATTGGCAAAAGAGAGCAGAGTCTGCAGAATGTTGAAAGCACAACATTGTTGCACTTACATACCTCACAAAAGTGTAGAACTGAAAGGGTATGTAAGGAATATTACATATTTAGAAAAATAACTTAAACCACTGGAGGTTGATAGTGCATGGAAAAGACTAACAGATGGTCTTTTCTGTATAGGTAGTTGTTTTTCTAATGTAGGAAAAAGTGTTGTAGGTAAAATACTGATGCCAATGGTGGGAATAGCCTTAATGATTTTAGGGATAATATTTGTTGCAGATGTCGTAAACATAAAAAGTCGTATGCAATATATAAAAGGGGAAAGAAAAGAAATATCAATGAAATAGAATTAGAAGAATAGAATAGACATTTATATAAAAAGGTGAAAGATCTCCATATGAAGAATGAAAAGAATATTAACAGGAAGTTTGAAGAAATTGAGATGGGTGAAATATAAAAGTTGGCATCTGTTTCATTAATTAGTGATATGAAATATCATCAAAGAGGGGATTGATGGAGCAAGGTTTCACACGTAAAGTGACTTGCTCGTACTCAACCCTCTCGATAATAATATTAATGTACTAACATGTTTTGTCTTATTAATATTGCATTACACGACATATTAGATATCTAAGGGAAGCTTGTCAATGTGCTTTTACTAACTATAATCCGCTTGCACTAAAATGGCTGCTGCTACGCGGGATTTTCTACTGCGCATGCGTCTGTCATGCTCATGTGACATGCTTGGTGGGAAAACTTTTGCTTCTGCGCAATAGAATCAAGATGGCTGTTATGTGTCATAATGTGCAAGAAGCTTGCATCGCTGCTTTGCTAAGCTGTTTGTTTTTGCTTAATACCTAACGCAATAGTTAAAATAAAATAATGGGAATAGAGTAGAAAGAAATGGTATACAGTGCATTCATTTATTCTGTGTTTCTAAAATTGTTTCTTTTCTATTTTTTCATGTTACCAAAAATTACGGCCTAAACGCTTTGCTGAACTCCTGAAGCCACATAAGCTGTAGCCTTGAATCATGGCCAAGATGGACATGGAAGGCGGAGAAGAGTGAACGCCTTGCCTTGCTGGAGGAAGCTGAATTGATTAGATTGTTTAAAAACAAATCATTGATACATTTCACTACCGGGAGGGATAAAGAACATGGGTAGATAAAGTTATGGGAGGGAACAACTTGAATACATGACTGACAAGTCGCTTCTAGAAAAGTATGGTGTGATGGCTACTCCTCGTTCTTGTCCAATAAAATTGTGGGATTCACACATTTGCGGGTGGTACACTGACCTGAAAAATAGTATAACTAGGGTAGGCTTAGCTAGCTAGATTGTCCGAGTAGCTGACCTGTCACTGAACCAACGCACTCAATAGGTGATCGGGAGCGGAGTTGCTGGCAGAGCATTCTGTCAGAAGATTCGATAACCCAATCGGGGTTCTGGGAAGGAGATCGATGACCCAATCGGGGTTCGACTGTTAGCTGCAGAGAGGGTTTACAACGCTGGTGTTTTGAACTTTAACTGTGGTGCTAGTCTTAGCCTGTGGTGGTCCTATCCTGATCCAATTGGGTCCGTAACCTGTCCTGATTCTGGCTTGCACCTGTTCTTTTCTGCTGGCACCTGTACTTTGGGATTCTATTTCTTTGACTCAGCCTATGACCAGGGTTGGTCATCACACTGGAATAGGCAACTATTAAGTGTGGGTTTGTCATTGTACTGTTTTCCTTTTTCTCTTACCCATCCTCAGAGAGAAATTGTCTTTAAGCATTTAAACAAAGTTATTGCAATTTAAAAAAAAATCTACATTAGTCTAAACAGAATAAGAAATTAATTTGAGTTTCATGTTTTATGAGTTTTTCAAAGATTTACATAGATAAAGATTTTAAACCTTTCCCGAGTTTGTGGTTATTTATGAGATGCTAAATGTAATTATTGCTACCTATTTTCTCTCTAACTCCTTTGATCCTTTAGGACTTTAGGTATCGGTGACTTGGATTGGTAAGCTAAATGGTATAAAATCTAAATGGTAAAAAACCCTAATTGATTGAGTGTAGGTTTACCTGTTTAATGTATAGATAGATATATGGGCCCAGGTAAGTATGTTGAGCAGGTGAGCCTGTGCTCTATCAGTATCAAACTTGAGCCCATCCTTTTATGGCATAGAGTGTGGACAAAAATAGAAACCAAGCTAAATAGAGATATATTGTTGGATAGTCTGAAGCTGGAAGGGGCTTTAAAGATCCCTTGGATAAGATATGTTTGCAACCTCATGAATGATCTCGGACATCCTGAGTATTTCACCGACCCAAGTAGTTTAAATAAGATCAGGAGAAAGGATCTAAAAAAAGAGGGGCTCCTCCTTCTGGACGCCAAAAGACTATCATCGAAGATTTCAAAGCCTAGCGTCCAGCAGAATCAGCAGATTTTAACTACTTTTAACATTCAGCCGTATTTGAAAGTTATTCCTGGGGGCTATGATCGTTTCTTATTAACTAGATTCAGATTGGGAATCTTCCACAGAATTGTTAAGTTTTCCAATAATGAACGACTGGACCCGACAATTGCAACTGTGTTCATGCGATAATCTGTCAGAGCAGTCCACCATACACGTGCTGTTGTTTTGTAAATTCTATAGAGAATTGAGAAAATTGTGGAGCCTTCCTATTCTAAAATGCTTTGGGATTAAAAAATGTATGCTAGCTTTCATTGCTTTGAAAGTCTTAGCCAATGTAAATACTACCTGGAAGATAGCAATGTTTTTAAAATACGTAGGTAACCTCAGGAAAAGGATGGCAATCCAAGTCTAAAGGCTACAAAGGCCACACAACTCGATGATCTTTCCTTCGTACTGCTATTTCTTCTAATATTCTCACAGTTTTTAAATGACTTTTTACTAAATGTACAATTAATTGAATTAGCAATGTATATAGTATTTCCTTTTTAACCTTATATATGTTTTTTTTTACATGTGCTTTTATGATTGTAAATAGCAATTGAATAAAGCTGGACTTGACTTGTGTACCGACCCAAAGGACAGACATTGTTCAAGGACCTCAAATCAAAGCTTTTGGAAGGAACGTCTCCTACCAAATATATCAAAGCTTTTCAATTCCATGTTTGGCGTCACAGTAGGGAATGCTTTTGGGGTGGACCTTGAGTGTGGAAGCTTGGGCAAACAAACTCAAGGGTAGGGTGCCACGTCAAAAAAGCTGGGTGCCAAAAGCTCGGCAAGGTGGTGGCCCCAGAATGGCAGGGGCTCCACCAATCCACCAACAAGGCCAAATGCAGTAGCTACCCCCAAGGAACTTTACAATATGTACAGACCCTCAGTTTGGAGGTTCTGATAAAAGATGAACAGCCCAGGATTTGCCTTGGATTTTCAAGCACTCATAATGCTGGAGCTTATTCTCTACAGCTGGGAGTGCAACGCCCGCCCCCCCCCGCCCCCCTCTCTCAACCCAAACCCCACCCCCAAGGGGCTGAGTCTTTTGCTGCAGTTTATGTGGCCTGAAGGTTGTTACAAAAGACAAAGACACATGGTGTATGTTTGAAAAATGCTTTATTTAAAATGTGTTTTCCCAACATTTTGAACAATGCTTTTTTGAAAGCATTATTCACGTTTGGAGCAAGGCTTTATTTAAAGAGGTTCTTTACCATGCTTTATTGAAAGGTATGGTTAATGCCGATAGTGACGCATATATTACTGAAAGGCTGCAATGCTTTATTTATGATAATGTAAGCACATCATTGCAATGCTTGATTATTAATGAGAAGTGCACAGTAATTATGATTACTGAAGTCAGGGATAGAATTATTAGGTCATTTGATTCTTGATATATAGTGACACCCCATATGGTGTTGTGCTGTATTGTAAATTAAGGAGTAGGTACTGGATTATTTGGGGCCATGTGCCATTAGAAGTCAAATGTAATTTTGCCAAAGATATTTCCACCAGCCTTATGTATATTTGCAAATTACAGCGTAGTATAAAATAGTGTGTGTAATAAATGCACATTTCCTTTTTCAAAGAAAAAGCACGGTGTCTAGGAGGCTGGCTTAGTATACAGTGTCCACCTACGGTGAGGCACTGAGTCCAGGCAACCCTTAGTGATAGTGTTTAGGTCCTTGAAAACCAGAGCTCGCAAGGGGTAGCTGTAGAGAGCAGATAAGACTTATCCAGGAGGGTGTAAAGCAAGTAAATTTACCACTATAGTCAGTCAGTAAACTTTTCACACAAGAAAGAACCAAACCAGGCGAGTGTAAAAATACTTGGTATTTATGAATACACACTAGACACTAACTTGCGATGCAGTCAGGACGTCGTTCTTGGAGCTGTGCAGTGCTGTAGGCAGGGGCTACTTGGAGCTTAAAAACTGTTCTGTGAAGAAAGACAACAAGACTTGGCAGAAGCAAACAGGGGCGGTGCACAGGGACGCAGTTCATGTCGCCGGAGAGGGATTACAGTCACCCAACGTGCAGGGAAGACTGGTTAGGCCTCTGAAGAACCAACAAACCACCACCTGTGTTGTAGAGCCGGGTGATGTCAGTGGGACAACAGGATCAGCAAACCAGTTGTCGACATAGAGGAGCCAGTGGATGCAGGGCAGTGACTCCTTCACTTCAAGGGAGGTTCCTTCTGGCTGGGATACAGGCGGAGTCTTTGGTGAGTCAGAGGATGCACAGCCACAGAGATGAAGAACTTGAAGCACAGGGACGAAGATGCAGCAGGAATCTTTCCACTAAAGCAGTCTTGTCTTTGGTCCTGGCTCGAAGAACAGCTGAGTCCCAGAATCCACTAACAGAAGAGTCTTTGGACAGTCTTCAGACGACAGGCAGTCGTATCTTGATGATGTTGTTGGGAGTAATCTAAGGAAATACACTCAGGGGAGTCCTTAACTAAATCTAAAAAGGGGGGAGGACCTCTTCTGTGGTGACTTGCCTATCAAAGGGGGTTAGGGACGCTACTCAGCTGGCCTAGCCAGTCACATGCTCCTAAGGGCAACGCAGGTGGCACGACTGAAGGGAAGCAAAACAGAGGGCGCAGGTGGGGAGAAGCAACAGGGAGAGCATAGGTGGGGAAGGCAACACAGAGAATGCAGGTGGCAGAAGCAAATTAAAAAACAAAAGCGTGCTGGAGCAAACTGATGTGTGCAACAAGGAGTGGGTGGGTATGAAAAAGCAACGCGGGGGAAGAAGCACACAAGGGCATTGTGGCGGAAAGGGAGAGAGTAACAAGAGCAAGCGAAGCAGAATGAAGGAGATCTGAACACCTCCCTAGGGAGGAGCTGGGCAGGGGGGTGGACACTCCTTTACCCTTTGTGTAGTATCGTGCCAGAGCGGGAGCCAAGGGCTCCTTAACAGGGCAAAACTGGTTTCATGTAAGGAGTGCAACAAATGAGCCTTTCAAAGCAATCTGGTGGTGCTCGGAAGCGACTCCACCCTATCTAGTTCTAAAGGAGAGGTGGTCACTTCTCCCCTTCGCAGGAAATGCTTTGTTCAGCTTCTCCGGTCTGAGGCTCATCAGTGGGGTAGAACACTGTCTAGGGTCGGCAGCAGCGCAGGCAGGAAGTCAGACTCTGTAAGGCTACACAGGTAGGTATTGGGGGGTCCTCTAAGAAGCCCCCCAGTACATGGTACCATGCAACAAACACTGGAATCAATGTAGTTGCGTGATTCCAACATGTTTGATACCCAACAGGTTCGGGACAGCCAATGTGTAATTGGACATCTCGACTTGCCAGTGTCCCCTGCATACCTTATAATGGCTGTCTACACTTACAAAGCCCAGAAAATTCAGTCTGGGGTGTGTAGGGGTACTTCTGCTTGTGCAGGGGTACCCACACACTTAGAACCATGCACCCTGCCCTCGGACTGGAGGGCCTACCTTATGGGCGACATAGTTTAAAAGAGCAGTGACCGGGATATAAAGAAAACCTTATACCCAAAGTGAAAGGTGCAAGCGCCATTTCACGCAGACTACACTGGCAGCTCTACAGACACAGTTTGCATGGGCTCCCATGGGTGGCATGATACATGGTGTACCAATGCAGTTATCTGACGTGGTCTAGACTGCCTGCGCGGGTCCGCCTTCAACAGCCAGCCACTGAGCTAAGGGAAAACTGGTATTTTCGACCTCTGCAACCACTGCCATCACTTTCGCGCACACCGATGGTCAGTGCTGAATCCTAAGCACAGCAAATTTGAAAATTCTCCAGTCCGACTTTGAACCGCAACTAGCATCTGGGGGTCTGGAGGGGTACATGAAAGTGAGTGTCCTGCATATTCAAAGCCCCTGTGCAGTTTTCTGGATCCAGGGCACACGGATCCTGGGCCAGCATGAGCATCTTTAATTTGAACTACCACAAGAAAGCATTCAGAGGAAGTTGATCTAATAAGGGACAAACGCCTCCTTCAGCACAAGGAAATAACAGGAGTAACAACCAGTCCACATTTCCTGGGCGATCTATGGCTTCTTTGGCCAAAGGAGCCTGCACTTCTTGGAGCAGGATGGACAAGTGATCTTCTGAAAGATGTCTGGAGGTGGGTGGGAGATGTGACAGGCCAAGGGGAACCCGCAGGGTATAGCCTCATTGGTTATTATTATATACAGCACCGTGACAGCAGTAGGTTGCTTATTCCTACCTAGGAGAGTTCATTGTTGATTCCCTGATGAAGGGCGTTATGTACACGCCCGAAATGCATTGGATTATATGACTTTGTCGCCAGTAAACAACTCAATGACAGTAAAGTAAAGTTAAAGCAATTTGAAAGAAAAAATAATGATGGAAGAAAAATAAAATAACATATACAATCAAATGAACTTTTGTGTATGGAATCCTCTGTTCACAAGCGGAGGAAAGAAGGTGTGCCCAAAGGGATGTCTCTAGTGTCCCACTAAAGACACAGTTTTCTATAGCCTCATTGGAACATTTGGAGATCCACCAGTCAGGTGTTCTATTTTGCCACCCCTGGAAGAAATATTTGATCCCGCCTTCCACAGGGATGGGTCATGTGTTACTAAAGCCCAACTAAAGTGGCTTAAAGGCACATGCCGGAGGGGCAGGGAACTGGGTAGTTCGGTATCCCTGCTGGCCTAGGGATTGCTACTAGACCCCCTTCCCTGATCCCCAAAGGAAAGGGGTGCCTGATGTAGGGGCAAATCTGCCTTAGTGTGGGCAGCAAAGCACTCCTATGGAGTAGAATTCAAAGGGGCAAAACTAGTGAGGATATTGTTTCTCTGCGGCCTTGGGATAGTGCTGTGGCCTAGATTTCTTTAAAGAACAGGCCTTCTCGCCAAAGAAGAGACCTATCAAATGGCATGTTCATTAAAGAGGATTGTACGTCTCCAGGGAAGCCAGTGGATCGTGGTGGTTTCCATTCTGTCAGGCTGAGCCGTGGGGAAAGAGTTGAGGCTCACCCCACCGATGGAAGCATCTCTTATACCCGCTGAATAAAGTGATGCGTCCAACGAAGTCTGACCAGGTAGTAAACCACACAGCACATATGTTTTGACCTCTACAATGGGTAACTATGGCTAAAAACTTCCAACACGCATCTCATTACCGCGGCAAAGGAAGCACTCTTCTTCTGCTGGTCCAGGAGGACAACACAACCTAGTGTCTGGGGAATAAATAACTGAAATTTGCAGGTCCACATACATGGTCATCCTCATAATGTTGGGGAAAATACTCCACCTAATCACTTTTCTCATCCCCAAAGACAGTTTGGCTCCGGTCAAGGTCAAAAAAGATAAGTTGTTGGAGTGTTTGGGAGGTAAAGTACAGAGTTAAAGGCATGGCACAGTCTGAACTGGAATGGATGGGGGCAGTGTACCTCGGGACAAAGC
The DNA here is from genome assembly GCF_964261635.1 of Lissotriton helveticus. Lineage (NCBI taxonomy): Eukaryota > Metazoa > Chordata > Amphibia > Caudata > Salamandridae > Lissotriton > Lissotriton helveticus. Next base: position 606,092,378 of record NC_136072.1, on the reverse strand, counting down.
TGACAACATGACCTCATTGGAGGCTGAGATGGATTTGGCCCGCAGTCGGAGAGGACGATAGGAAAGGATTCATCCAGCACCAGAGGCAAACCTAGTAGGGATCTGCCACAGACTTCTGCTTGTGACAGTCCCTAAAATGCTTAAGTAGTGTAGGTTTAAGAGAGGACATACTGCCTTTGCACACTGGAAAAAAATATTTTGAGAAACAATTTGTCACAAGACAAGGAAAAAGTTGGGAGTGAGCTCCAGATCGCTAGACTAAGGTGCAGAGAAAAATGAAATGAAGCTAGCATGCAGGGGTGGATCTTGTATATGACACTCTGTTCATCATTTCCACGGGTTGAAGGGGGAGACAAGGTCAGCATGGATCTGCACAATGCCACCTACCGGTGCATGAGAGAGTAATGCGGTTTATATCTTCCAGACCCAGCCTGGTGCTTTGGGATATCCTAAAGGTGAGGAACCTATGCTTATAAGTATACGTAGCCTCCATTGAGTTTTGATGGTACTCCTTCCAGGATCTTCCATACTGGTACATGTGCGGATACAGACCACGTTCCATCTCGGCCACCCTCTACAATGATACTTCAAATAGACTAGTACTGGATAGACGCAAACACCTTGCGGAAATGTTATTTTCCATCAACTTTAATCAGTCAATGGACCACCGTTACAACTACATACACACACATTCTTAACTCGAAGTTTTGTTTAAACCTAGCAGAAATAGGTTTAACAAAATTTCTAACAAACGTTAACATGTATAAACATAGACATTTGTTTTAGCATGGGCCAACATTAAAACACCTAAAACAATTGAGGCTGAGATTAATCGACTAGAGACTGACTTGGAATCGGAGGTCAAGCCAGACAAGCTACACTATCTTAAGCTCAGACAGCAGGAATATAGGGCATTAGTGACTGAGCAGGCCAAAGCCTTGGGGGAGAGCCACACAAGGAAGGGTATACGATCTGGGGGATAAGGCAGGAAAATTACTTGCATGGCTGGACAAAAAAAGAATGGGCGAGCAGATTGGTACCAGAACTCCATGGTGTGGGGGGCAACCCTCTCACGTACCCGCAAAACATTGTAGACATGTTTGCTGACCACTTCAGCGTGGTCTACTCTTCCGTCGCTCCCTATTCAGTAGAAGACTCCCGTGTTAGCTGACATAGCGTTGCCCAAGCTCCCAGTAGACGACTGTAACTTTCTGGAGAGCGACATTTCCAATGAGGAAATAGCGAAAACAATCAGATCCTTAAATTCAGGGAAGGCCTCAGGTCCCAATGGTCTCCCGATCAAATTATACAAACTTTGGCCGGACAAGCTGGGCCCATATCTTCGGTCCATGTGTGAAGAATCCAGAGACAAAGGGATACTCCCGGCTGATCAGAGGACGGCCACCATAATCACTATCCACAAGGAAGGGAAACCCAAAACTGAATGTGTATCATATAGACCGATTTCTCTCTTGAATGCATAGCCAAGCTCCTGTTGGCCAGGAGCTTGGCGGTTGGCCAAGCTCCTGTCCAAACGCTTGGTCACTGTGATTGGGACTCTAGTCCACCCAGACCAATCTGGTTTTATTCCTCATCACAACACAGCCCTTAATTAGTGTAGGGTACACGGAGTACTGGACAGAGCAGCCTCCATCCAAGTACCAGCTATAATAGTCTCCCTTGACGCTACTATGGCCTTTGACACCATTGAATGGCCATATCTCTGGGCAGTTTTGGAAAAAATGGGGTTAGGCCTGAAATAAATACACAGGGTGCGGCTCCTATACGCTGGACCTCTGGCACAAGTGGTGGTTAACAATAAGAAGTCGGCCACTTTTGAACTTCGTCGGGGGACGAGGCAGGGATGTCCACTGTCCCCCCTCCTGTTTGCCTTGGCTTTGGATCCATTGGCAGCATGGATACATAGAGACCCGATGGTACGGGGTCTGCGTTGGTCCCCGGAGTGGGAAGACCGCATCTCACTCTATGCGGATGACATCCTACTTTATCTGTCCTCCCCGAGACGGTCCCTGATTGTTGTCTTAGATATTCCTGCCATCTTCGGTAGATTTTCTGGATATTCTATTAACTGGACTAAGTCCCTGCTGTTTACTCTAGTGGGATAGCCGCTTGTCCCACCGAAGGGTGCCCTATACAAATACATACTGTGGGCTTTAAATACCTCTAGATCTTTCTCTCCTTAGATCCATCGCTTCGGTACACTCGGAACTTGCTCCCACCCCTGGCCAGGCTGAGGAAAGATATAAATAATCTCCCCTTTCCCTACCGGGTAAAGCAGCTCTTTTTAAAATGATGTCCTTGCCTTGGTTTTTGTACGGAGCTTCAAGTACTCCGAGCTGCTGCAAAACTCCTACATAAGTGAGTTAGGCGCTAATAGAGCTACATAAGTCTATATCAGAATGTGTGCCAGGACAAACCTGTCGAAGGACCTACTGAGATTGTTGGTAAGACCCGTACAGAGATGTGTTGGATTCCCATCAAATAGGTATGTAGATCAAGTGTTCTCATTTGGTCATCCAAAAATGGGGCGGTATGTCTCTTGATCAATGAGACCCATCCATCGCCCTTACTCAATTGGGTCGCACCATCAATCGCTAAGGTACCCATGAACAAATGATAAAGATGGGATCGAGTGCAGTGCAAAAATCAAAAGATGTGTGAGTTAAAAACAAGGGGTAAAAGGATCAATAGGCGAAAAACTCTAATGTAATTTGTCCTTTCCCTCAAACAAACAAGAACAATGCAGAGGAAGCAGTCTAAACATATAGCTGCATTTACAAGGCCAACATGTTTCAGCCGGTAGGGACAAGATCCCATGGCTTTCTTCAGGGCCAGAGTTCTAAGCATTAGCTACTGCATACATAAAGTGAACGTAACGACAATCTGTAAAGGATATACATAAATAGTCCAAAATCGAAGGCCTTCCACCAAGCTCGGGTCCTGCGATGAGACAACGCCGGACAGAGCGGGGCCTCCTTTTTCCTGAGCTGGGTTCCAGGAGAGGTGAGGTACACTCCCTGTACTATTCAGATGTAAGAGACACCGTTTGGTACAGAGGAACACGATTTTGGACTATTTATGTATATCCTTTACAGATTGTCGTTACGTTCACTTTATGTATGCAGTAGCTAATGCTTAGAACTCTGGCCCTGAAGAAAGCCATGGGATCTTGTCCCTACCGGCTGAAACATGTTGGCCTTGTAAATGCAGTTATATGTTTAGACTGCTTCCTCTGCATTGTTCTTGTTTGTTTGAGGGAAAGGACAAATTACATTAGAGTTTTTCGCCTATTGATCCTTTTACCCCTTGTTTTTAACTCACACATCTTTTGATTTTTGCACTGCACTCGATCTCATCTTTATCATTTGTTCATGGGTACCTTAGCGATTGATGGTGCGACCCAATTGAGTAAGGGCGATGGATGGGTCTCATTGATCAAGAGACATACCGCCCCATTTTTGGATGACCAAATGAGAACACTTGATCTACATACCTATTTGATGGGAATCCAACACATCTCTGTACGGGTCTTACCAACAATCTCAGTAGGTCCTTCGACAGGTTTGTCCTGGCACACATTCTGATATAGAGACTTATGTAGCTCTATTAGCGCCTAACTCACTTATGTAGGAGTTTTGCAGCAGCTCGGAGTACTTGAAGCTCCGTTATAGACCCCCGGTTCTTTTGTTGTTAGGATTACAGTTAGGGGGATACGAACTGGGCAGGTCTTTAAATTTCCCTCAGACCCTTCTTCAATTGTTTGTGTTTTACTTGGTTTTTGTACGCCCTGCATAATTCCCTAGATACTGTTCCGTCGTCTTATATTAGGGAGGTAGAGGGCCTTCAGCAGGACCTGCTGTGGGAAGGAAAGCCTGGTATTGCTCTCAATAAGCTCATTCTGAACTGGTACGATGGAGGCATTAGTCTCCCTGATATTAAAAAATATTACTGGGTGGCCCATCTAGCTGCCATCAACCATGGCACTTACGCCCGACCGGGAGATCCAGGCTATGCCATGGACAGGCGGCTTCTCTCCAGAGGGAACTATAACAGAGCCCTTTTTTCCAAACTTCAATGCTCCAAACTAATGGGCCCCAGTAAGCATTCGGTACTCGTTTGGCATACTGGCACTAAATGCCTTTGCTGGGATCGCAGACTTACTCTTATGACTCAGTTCTGGGATTCAGAGCAGCTGGGTAGCCTGTGGAGATCCAAGGGGTTTGACAAGTGGGACCTTATTGGAATCTCTCACATAGGTGATCTATGGGATAAGTCAGATGTTCAACCATTCACCGCCTTGCAACAGCAATTTGATCTAGCGGACACAGAATACTTTCGTTACACACAGATCAGAAACGCTCTGCACTCCCACTTGCCGCAAGGTACCACCCTTCCCAAGGGATCCCCGTTGGAGGATAGGGTACTAGATGGACACCTCCCAGATAAAACTATCTCTCTGAAATATAAAAAATAGATAAATAATATGCCAGACCCTCTTCACCTACTCCAGGAAAAATGGTCGGGGGACGGTATTGAGATAGATGACGAAGAATGTCAGGAGGCTGTTTCCTCGCCTAGAGTCGTGGCAATACCAGCGCAACTCCGATTAGTACAATTTAAATTCCTCCATAGGGTATACGTGACGGGCCCCAGCTGGTGCGGATGGGAAAAGTTGACGGGGGTATGGCCAGGAGGGTACTTTTATGCACATTATCTGGGAATGCAACTTTATTCAACCCTACTGGCATAAGATACATGACACCATCAACACAGTACTATCCACCCACTAGTTCCGGAAGCCCGTAGAGGTCTACTGAATATATGGGAACCAACAGATTTGAATGTTTGCCTTACACAGTGGGTCACACTGGGGCTTATGCTTGCTAAGAGAAACATCGGACAGTTATGGGGAGCGTCACATCCTCCTAAGGTGGAAAACTGGAAGAAAGACTTGGATTGGTCCATGTATAGGGAAAAGATAGTATATGTGGCTCGGGGTTGCCCTAAAAAGTGGACCCTTATATGGGGTTTGTGGAATTCCTACGCCCGCACTGTCAGTTATGATGACCCCCCTCCCCCCCCCCTTTCCCCCTAGATCTTCCGGGTGATATATCGCAATGACTGATTTTACCTATTGTCTCCATGATGCCAGATTTATTACTTCCTCTGTATTGAAATCAATAAGCTGATGTATGTTAATAAAAGTTTGACACAAAAAAAACTAAAACAAATAGGATCATCTTACTTCTGAATGTGTTCTTCTTCTGACTCCTCGTGTTGATCAAAAAGTTCCCACTTTGAAGTCGTAACAGCTACAAAAACAAAGATAAAGAAATAACTATTCTAGAAACATGAGGACAATGTTTTTTCTTGACAACCCACAAGAAGGTCAAATGGCAGATTATTGCAAACCACACAGCTGGTTCATTCTCTCACTGCTATTTTTGGTACCACAAAACAAACTACCAATGCATTTTATTAAAAGTGTTTGCGTTTTATTTTATACTTTATCAACTAGTTTATTACAATTAATAGAGAGAGCAACAAGAGCAAACGCAGTAAAAGGTGAGAAATACACAAGGCAGACGGCTAGAAATCACACTGACTCTTGTACAGTGCTTAAACAAACAGTAACCGAAACAGACACCTGAAAGAGGAGTCATGGAAGGATACAAATAATGCCTTCATGCTTCAGTGGTGGGACAAAGAAAGCAGAGGTAGGAAACCCCACCCAATCAAACAAATAAGAAGCACGGAAATGAGTGACAAGTAAGCCAACCAAAGGTAAGCAATGGCACACTTTAAGCTAATAGTCTTGCAACAGAGAGTGCATGCGCTGTAAGACCTAAAGAGTAGATTCCACTATTTAAAAGGTACTACCATATCAATGCAGAAACAATAGCCATGTTCATCCATAGTCAGCCGTCACTCCATGGTGCAATCAACCTCAAGAGGTACTTTAGACTGGGATTTTTTGAGGGGGGTGGGGGTGGGGGTTGGATTGAACCATTCCCTTCTGCAAAATCCCTTGGTCAGCCGCTAGCATAACAGGTACTACCACATCAAAATGTACTTTCCCAGTTTAACATCGTGCATCATTTATTCATACAAAGGTAACAGCAAAAGTAGCTCTAAAAAGTCACTCTTTTCTAAAGCAAGACCATCCAGCCCATTGTACACTCGTAACAGAAATAAAACAGTTTGAGTAATAAAATAATAACAAAATATCAAAAGAATTGGAATGTATTACTAGTTTTCCTTAATTACTCTACTCATAAAAGGAACAGCCTTCCTGAAAAATAGTTCAAAGGTAAATTACTGCATGAGAAAAATATTAAGGTTTGAGGTAAGTCCCCAAAAGAGGACTTTGCCAGGAAACTAACCACCATAATACTCCGGTTTTCCAGAGGGGACGGGCATTTAATCTAGTAATTTCTATTTTTGAAAATGATTTTCACTCTGCTTTTAGCAGTGTCACAGAACTCTGCAAGGTTGTAAGGGATTTAAGAGTGAAGCAACATCTCAATGTGTTAGTGTATGATAATATCAATCCAACACTTCAAAATCAACACTGCCTCCCATTCCAGCTTGTAATAGGTTCACGTCTCAGTGCATTATCTACAATGCACACAAGTAACTACATACCAAGCACGGTAACTCCTTTAGCAGTCACACCTTCACCACCCACAGCTCTAATCAACTGATCCTAGAAACTACAAACACAAAAGAAGAAAACAAGTACTCTCCTAGTCATGAATCTCTAAAACGACTATTTCAGTCACTAAAGATAGTTTCCTTCCATCCAGACCTCGAAATAAAATCACTCAGAATCCTTGTCCTATGCCTCTGACAAATCTCCAACCCACCACCTATTATCTTAGGTATCCTCCTAGGTCACATCTGTCCTATAGAAATACAATGTAAAACCAAATTCTGTATCTATCAAGATAAAGAAGATGTTGGAAGATCTACATCAGCTCACTAAATACCAGTTGAAGGAATGTGTAGGTATGGGGCCCTGGTTGAGATGCAAATAAACTTGAACTTGAAACTTGAACTTCTCATTAAGTGGTACAGTGGCACTCGTATTAAACAAAGTAATACCATGTGGTTTACTACGGACTGCACAAACGTGCATCTATTGTTCTTTCCCATTTCCAAGCACATTCCGTTGTTGCCTACACTGAAAATACACCTGTAAAGGCACTTAAAAATATTGCAGTAGCCCGGAAGCCTACCAGCACAAAATACACCAACTTAAGTGGTAATACTAAGTATAACACTTTAACTCCTCGGCAATTAGTTCTTGCCCTCAGCCGCTTTAAACTAACAAAACCACTGAAATTCATCAGTTTCAGTTATTGTAAGTAACCATACCTTGTTCCCTAAATTAGCTATAACGCGCCCCATGCACCATTTTGTTATCAATGTCATTTCTGATGTTGTATTGGTGTTATCAATAGTGTCATAGAACATGTCATGAGTGACGTAATATATAATGCAATTAGCAGTGCATGGTGAAGATGCACATTAGAGTTAATTTAGGCCACAAGTTACAATTAGTTGAGTTAATTATAATTGGAACATTTCATTGGTTTTGTTTGCTTAAAACTGTACATTGTAACAGACATTTTCACCTAACTACACAGTCCCTTTAACCGTTGGTTTTTCCACAGAATTTCACAGGTTTTTAAAATGGTAATCAAGATATTACTATATTTAACTATAACGTCACTTTAACCTTTGTTTTTTTTTCAGGGAATTTCTACGGATATTTTTTTTAAGCATAGAGAACAATAATGCTGCTTACCGAGTATACATCTGTTTTTGGCATATAAAGCTGTAGATTCATATGCGTTAGCATAGATCGCCATCTGGTGTTGGGCTCGGATGTTTGCACTTTGATTTTCTTCGAAGAAGTCTTTGTAGTCACGAGGTAGATGACTCCTCCTTTTGTGGATAGTGAGCATGGGCATCGACTCCATCCTTAGATTGTTTTGCCGTAAGGGTGATGATGGAGTTAGTAAGAGTAGAAATTGCTCTCCATGTATAGTGTATGTAAGGAAGATAATACTGCAACAGGTAAAGGCACCTGGGGAGGCAGGTGGGTGCATATGAATTTACAGCTTTATATGCCAAGAATAGATGCATACAGGGTAAGTAGCAGTTTCCGTTCTAGGCATATGAGCTGTAGATTATATGCTTTAGCATAGACTATATAACAGTTCTTTCCCAAGCGGTGGCTAACCTGTATCTGTTGCAGTGGTCTGAAATTGTGTTCTTAAAACAGCCTGGCCCACACTAGCTTGTTGTTTTGCTAACACATCTACACAATAGTGCTTTGTAAATGTGTGTGGCGTAGACCATGTTGCAGCTTTGCAAATGTCATCTAAGGGTATGTTTGCTAAGAATGCCATGTAAGCCCCTATTTTGCGTGTAGAATGCGCTTTAGGGGGAACTGTTAAGGTGCGTTTATCCTTGAGGTAGCATATCTGTATGTAAATCCAGTATTTGTAAAGCGGGAACAGCTACCCGAAAGCATGGTGCTGGGGGCAGTCGGGAAGATTAAGCAAGCTATTGCCCATAGTCACATGGTACTGGGCTGACCTGCCGCCGGTGCCGGGGATCGAACCGTGAGCACCAGTTTCCAGCGTCCACTTCTCTCTTCTGCATTTAACTATCCAGCGTGCAATACCTGCTTTTGAAATGGGGTTGCTTTTAAGTGGTGGTGAGAAAGCAACAAAGAGTTGTTTTATCTTCCTGAAAAGTTTGGTTCTTTCAATGTAATAAAGTATTGCTGTTCTGGTTGAGATGAAAAGCAGAAACGACTTTGGGTAATAATTTTGGGTTAGTCCTAAGAACCACTTTATTTTGGTGAATTTGTAAAAATGGTTCTTGTATGGTTAGTTCCTGGAGCTCACCAACTCCCTTCAGAGATGTGATAGCTATAAGGAAGGCTACTTTCCAGGTTAGAAACTGTAATTCGCATCTGAGCATAGCCTCAAATGGTGGGCCCATGAATCTTGTAAGGTCTATATTAAGTTTGCACATGGGAGAAGGTGGAAGTCTAGGAGTAATGATTCTTTTGAGTCCTTCCATTAAGGCTTTGATAGCTGGTACTCAAAGCAAAGACAGGTGTTGTCTGTTTTGTAGGTAAGCCGCTATAGCGGCAAGATGTAATCGTATAGACATATATGCTAAGTTAGCACGTTGTAGGTGTAACAGATATCAAATGATTTTTTGAGTTGAGGCCTCTAACGGATTGATTTGGTTTTTAGTAAAATAAATTGCAAATAGTTTCCATTTTGCTGCATAGCATGCTCTTGTGGTAGGATGTCTAGCTTCTTTAATGACGTTCATGCAGTCGGTTGGAAGGTTAAAGTAGCCAAATTCTAAGACTTCAGGTGCCAGATGGCTAGGTTGAGTTGACTGGGGTCTGGATGTCTTATCTCTCCATGGTTCTGAGTGAGAAGCTTGGGGGAGAGGTGTAGCTTTTGATGAGGAACTATTGATAGTTCCAACAGGGTTGTGAACCATGGTTGTCGAGCCCATGTGGGAGCACCTGGGATCATTGTGAAGGATTGTTGAGTGAGCTTCCAAACCACTAATGGAATTAGCGGGAGAGGTGGAAAAGCGTAAGCAAATTTTCCTGACCAATTCATCCATAGCACATTGCCTTTGGACAATGGGTGTGGATACCTGGACGCGAAGTTTGGGCATTTTGCGTTGTGGTGTGTGGCGAACAGATCTATTTCTGGGTAACCCCACATTTGGAAGAATGGGAGGAGTACTTGGGGATGCAGTTCCCATTCGTGGATCTGTTGTCTTTGACGACTGAGTAGATATGCAATCTGATTGTATACTTCTGGGAAATGTTGTGCAAGGAGGTATATGTTTTGAGGAATGGTCCACCTCCAAATGCTTTGAGCTAGGCGTGAAAGCTGTAGAGAGTGTGTCCCTACCTGTTTTTGTATGTAGTACATTGCTATATGTTGTCTGTACGAACTAGGACAGCTTTGCGTACTAGATGAGTGTGAAAAGCTTTCAGTGCTAGAAAAATTGCAAGGAGCTCCAGCTGGTTTATGTGGTGCTGCTTTTGTTGTAGTGTCCACATGCCCTGAATGGTATGTGTCTGAAGATGAGCTCCCCAACCAGTGAGGGATGCCTCTGCTGTTAGCACTATCTGTGGAACCGGATCGATGAATGGTCGCCCTTTGGAAAGGTTTTGTGTATTCCACCACTGCAGAGAGCGATGAGTGCGGCCGTCTGCCAACACCAGATCGTTTAAATGACCTTGAACCTGGTTCCACTGACGTGCTAAACATTCCTGTCGGGAACGCATTTGTAGTCTTGCGTAAGGAACAATTAGAATGCAAGAGGCCATCATTCTGATCAACTGCTTAAACACTGGGGCTGGTAGTGAGTGTTGCGTTTGAAACGGTGATATTAGAGTTGGAATGTTGAGTATTCTGACTGGGTTGGGGTACACTAGAGCCTTGCAGGTGTTTATTGTAGATCCTTGTGTATTGGAGGGTGCAGTTGAGACTTGGTAAGGTTCACAGTGAATCCCAAGTCGTGAAGTAGTTGAACTGTTTTTCGAGTGTGGTGTAGGCAGCTGTGTTGAGACTTGACTTTTATTAGCCAGTCGTCTAAGTAAGGGAAGACATGAATGTGTTGTCTTCTTAAATGAACTGCTACTACTGTTAGGCGCTTGGTGAATACTCTTGATGCTGTAGTGACCCCAAATAGGAGGACTTTGAATTGGTAGTGTTGTCCCTTCACCACAAACCTGAGATATTTCCTGTGAGCAGGGTGAATTGGAATATGAAAATAGGCGTCCTTTAAATCTAGAGTGGAAAGAAAGTCACCTTACTGAAGCAATGAGAGCACCTATTGTAGGGTGACCATGTGGAAGTGGTCCGATTGAAAGTAGAGGTTTAGCTGTCTGAGGTCCAATATGGGCCTGAGAGAGCCGTCCTCCTTGGGAATCAAAAAGTATAGGGAGTACACTCCTGTTTCTTGGTGATGTAAGGGGACTGGTTCTATTGCATGTTTGTCTAGCAGAGAGAGGATCACTTGTTTTTACAGGGTGAAATGTTCTGGTGACCTTGCCCGCTCTCTGGGAAGGATTGTTGGTGGAGTGCTGGTAAGTTCCAGTCAATAACCATTTTGGATAATTTGTATGACCCACTTGTCTGAGGTGATGGAATTCCAGACAGGTAGGAATTGTGAGAGACTTCCCCCGACGGGAGTGGAATGGTCTGGGGTAGTGGGGGGAAGTCACTGCTTGTTGGTAGGGGAAGTGTGGGTGGAGTTGCCCTTTCCTCTGCCCTTGTTATTGTTCCCTCTGTAACCTCCGCAAAAATAGCCTCTGGAGGGACTAGATTGTTTGTTCCCTTCGTAAGAGGAGGAGGGATTTTCTATTGAAATTGTTATTCAGCCACCCCTGTAGAAGGAGCCACAAAAGGAGCCACTGCTAGAAGGTAATTATAGGGCTCCCATGGATTTTCCAGTGTCAGTATCTTTCTTCATTTTTTTCTAATGAAGTATTCACTGTTGGCCGGAAAAGATGTCCTTTATCGAAGGGCTGATTAAGTATGGAGGATTGTACCTCCTGCTTGAATCCAGCGATTCGAAGTCAAGCGTGGCTCCTGAGGCGTATGCTTTTGTTAATAGTACGCAAAGCTGTGTCTGCAGCATGTAGGGCGCATTTTATGGAAGTGTTTGTGATAAGCTTCCTTTCCTGAATGAGGTCATTAGCTTTGGCCTTATGATCTTCCAGAAAATGCTGTAGAAGTTTTTCTAATTCCTCTTTACGTGCCCTGTCATAACGTGCCAATAAAGCTTGAGCATTGGCAATACGTTACGAGTTGGCAGCCTGGGAAGCTACTCTTTTGCTTGATACGTCAAAAGGCTTTGACTCCTTATCAGGAGGAGAAGCGTCACCAGTTGTTTGAGAGTTAGCTCTCTTGCGGGCATTAGACACAACAAGAGAGTGTAGTGGTAACTGACCTCTTCTGTGTACAGGGTCTGGAGGAGCGGCCTTGTATTTTTTATCTACCAGAGGTGTTAGTATTCGGGCTCTAACTGGATCCTTGAATACCTTGTTTGTATGTTTTAACATGCCTTTTAGCATGGGTAGAGTGTTAATAGACCTCTGGGCATGTGTAAACGTTTCTACAAGAAAATCCTCTTCTAGAGGGTCACTATGTAGTTCCACCCCGTGATATTTGGCAGCCCTGTTGATGAATTGCGCAAAGCCAATATTGTCATCAGGTGGGGAAGGTCTAGAGGGATATAGATCTGGGTCATTAGGTATATTTGGATCCTTATCGTAATCATCCGATGGGTCAGTGTCTAGTGGTAGGTCTGTGTCTTGCGGGTTCTGATAATCATCGTCCCCAATGTCGTCCCCATCATCGAAAATGTCATCCTGTGAGCCTGGTGACATTGGAGGTGGTGAATTTGATGGTGTGATGTTTGGAATAGGAGGAGGAGATGGAGGTATATAAGGGGGAGAATGGTTGGTGCCCATGTCTCTTTTTTGCTTAAGAGGTATAGGGGCCTCTTGTGGGCGGTCTAACTTCCGTTTTTTGGGAAGAGTAGCCATAAGGTGTCCAGTTTTGGGATCAATACTGAGTTTTTTCGGTTTTGGAACCAGACGTGGTTCTTCAGATGGAAGTTCTTTGGAAGGAATCTATGCCCCTTGCCCTTTTGAAGTGGATTTCGGCATAGAAGATTTTGGTTCAGAGTCTTTGGGTGCCGAGTGTTTGGGATATAGTTCTTTAGTTTTAGCTGGTTTAGGCTGTGTAGTTTTCGGAGTGCTTTGTTTCGGCTGTGAACTTTTCAGCGCGGAGGTTGTCAGCCCTGACTTTTTAGGTGTGGAGCATTTTGGCTCCGAAGATTTCGCCCTGGATGCCTTTGGTTCTGGCTCCTTTGGCTTGGAGGGTTTCGGCTGCGAGGCTTTCAGTGCCGAAGATTTCCTTGGTACCGATTGTAGGAAGGTGGAATCTGACTATATGGTTACCCCCACTTTTTTCCTGGTGTTTTTCTGGTTTTCGACTTAGTTGGCCTGGGACCCTGCTATTCAGGGCCCCAGTCTATCTGCTTTCTCTATAAAATGGACTCCATGTACTTTGCTACATACCAGATTGGTTACTGGGTCACCCTTGTGAGCCCCTGTATAGTGTACCATAGGTACCCAGGGCATAGGTGCACCTTAGGCCTACCAGGGGCTGCAGCATGTATTGTCCCACCCCTGGTTTGCCTTCCAAACTGACACCACAGGTCTGTTCACACAGCCTGGGTAAGGTGGTGTAATCACCCCTTACTTAGATATAGTATACCTATATCTATATATATATATACACATATACACCTATAAGTCACTCCTATTGCAGGCCTTAACAATCCTGGAGGCAGAGGTCTTGGTTTTATGTGAAAGGGTGCCCTAGCATGAGCAGAGCCCCTCTGCAGCTTTCGGAACCATCTCCTTATAGCTGTTCTATGATATCGCCATACCATATACTCTTCAGTGCATTATAATCTTTGCGGTTAATGCTAACTTTGGTTTGGCTTTATCAAAACATGTCGTGTAAGGTGTCAAACACTTTGGAATACTACACCCCCGCCCCCCGCCAGTCCTGGTCCTAGTGGCTGAAGAGACAAACTTCACATCTTCACCTGAAATCACCCGACATCTGGTGGCATCGTTCTATCGCCGCCCTGGTCACTGGCAGGTGACCCAGACTCTGTCCCTTCTGCTTTCAGGTTCTTCAGATCTTCGAACCACCCTTGGATCCACCCGGACACTTTTCCTCTAGTCGCCTGCAGCACTTCTTTGCAGCTCTCCAATGAAAACGACGACGAAACCCGACACGAAAAGACACCTATGCATCTGGCTTAGGTAACACGAGTACTCGGGTGCTCCTGTGGGTCTTGACTCTCGAAGTGTCCTAGTTTAAAAGTGTTCCATCGTAGTCCACCCGGAGTGGAACTACATAGTGACCCTCTAGAAGAGGATTTTCTTGTAGAAACGTTTACACATGCCCAGAGGTCTATTAACACTCTACCCATGCTAAAAGGCATGTTAAAACATACAAACAAGGTATTCAAGGATCCAGTTAGAGCCCGAATACTAACACCTCTGGTAGATAAAAAATACAAGGCCGCTCCTCCAGACCCTGTACACAGAAGAGGTCAGTTACCACTACACTCTCTTGTTGTGTCTAATGCCCGCAAGAGAGCTAACTCTCAAACAACTGGTGACGCTTCTCCTCCTGATAAGGAGTCAAAGCCTTTTGACGTATCAAGCAAAAGAGTAGCTTCCCAGGCTGCCAACTCGTAGCGTATTGCCAATGCTCAAGCTTTATTGGCACGTTATGACAGGGCACGTAACTTCTACGTTTCCCATAGAAAGTCAATGGTAACCCGCGGCTGTGTTTAGACACTGCACGTGTCTCCCGTGGGCCTCCTACTTCCTAACCTTTGGTTGTTTAAAGTAGCCCCAGCGATTCCCCAGGCCCCAGGCCCGCTTTCTAATTCTCTTGTGGTTCTTATACCACTATTTTAGTATATGGTTTGTGAGGCCCCTAGGGCATAACATATACTGTGCAACTTACCGTATATTAACTAAGTGACTTGTATTGTATTTTTACCTCTGACCTCATAAAGAGTGCAGAGGGGTTGTGTTTAGAATAAATGCATATATATTTGCTATATACCTTGTGTGGTGTCCTTTCATTTGGTTCTCAAGGCATTATAATTGGTAAAACAACTTGCTTAATACGCTCTCTGAAGTTTTAGCCTGATGACTGCTGGTCCATGCTACCACTAGGATACCTTTCTATAAGGTTGACTTTACAACCACTATCAATAAGGGTCGATTAGACTGGTGCAAGGTGCCCACTAGAACTAGTGGACATCATATGCCAGGCTAACTTCTCACACCAATGACATGGGAGGAGTCCCGTGTTTGTCCTTTTGTTTCAGTGCCGAAGGTGTTGGTTCAGCACCGGACTGGGATCGGCTCAAGCCCGAGCCGGAAGGCTTGTGTTTGTATTTCGTAGCCGGGCCGGAGGGCGGGCATCTGAAACTTTTTCACAGTGTCACCCGGAGCCCGAGGGTGATACTGGAGCCTTTCCCTTAGGTTGAGTGGGCAACTGGGTGTCTGTACTCACGGTCCGCTGAGCCGCAGTGATGCTGAGGTCTTTTTCCATGTCGGAGTCGGCTTCGGAAACAGAGGCCAGTTATTCTTCTTCGGCTTCTACGGCAGGACTGTGTTGTGTTTCGTCTTCAAAGATGTCTGGTACGGAGTCGCTGCTGCGTTGCATCTCGTGGCGTCGAGCGGGACGATTACGGATGGTCTTTTTTGATCAGAATTATCGACACACTTCGCAGAATGACTCTTCGTGTTCCGGGTAAGGCACAGGTTGCAGACCTCATGCAGGTAGGGCATGGAAATTCAGCACGACACCCAAGACATAGTTTGAATGGTGTCCGTTCCATCGACTGCAGACGTGGTCGGCACGGGTATTCCAGACGGCCTGCTTCAAAGTTTTCTGATCGAAGGTTTCACAGTTTGGACGATACGCGACGAATGGAAAAGCGCGATCGAAGACAGTACCGTCAAGGGTAGAGGACTGCGCGTCGAAGGGTTTTGAGAACGATACAGAACCGGAGCGCAGCAATACATATTCCAACCCGATGGCAGAAAAAAACAATCTGAGGATGGAGTCGATGCCCGTGCGCACTATTACCAAAAGAAGGAGTCCGCTACCTCGTGACAACAAAGACTTCTTCGGAAAAAGAAGTGTAAACATCCGAGGCCAACACCAGATGGCGATCTATGATAACACACATGATCTACAGCTCATATGCCTCTAAGAGACTTTATTACCATATGTAACACCAACCTCCGTGGGTAGTCAACCCCCTGCAGCACATGGCCTTTGGACGTGGGGTTGGCTGCAGGGCCTGCATCAAACCCTCCGCAGGCAGCCCAGCACCTCCTCCTGTGTGTGGAGGTGGGGTGGGTTGTGGTAGCAGAGCTCTAGTGTTTAATTGTTATAAAATATACAGTCTATTTTTTACAAATTAGCGTCGGATTTCTTGTGTCAATGTATTCTTCTATTGTTTTAATGCTTTTTAAATACCCAACTATTATTCCTCTGTTTAGGCCTTGCTGCTCAGTGCCACAGCTACCCAGGGTTGAGCTGAGAGGTTTACAGACTAAACCTTTTGGACCTAAAGGGGTTCGTAAGTGTATTATACGGTGAAGTCGCACAACTACACCATATAGTTGACTCCATTTCCTCACACTACACCTTTGCACAAAATGGTATACCTTTTTGCAGGTGCAAAAATATTACCTTAACTAGAGGAATCTAAATCCATGTGGTCAATGCGGAACGGGATGCTCTCTGTAAATAACATTTGTCAAGAACTGGTATCCTTTTTATGTATCGGCTCTAGATAGCGCATATGCTATTTTGAAGAGACATGCTGGATACACTTTGTGGGCTTCAGCACGGCCATAGGCTTCCTACTTGCTGCCTCCATCATCATTCCTATTCTTTCTCTCCATTTCTCAATGACATGCAGGCGTCTTGCCTTTGCCTGTGTTTTGTCCTCCCCGACAGCATGGACCAATTACTACGATCCATCCCAGCGTCCCATTTTAGCAAATGCTTTTCTTTGATTTAGAGCACTTAACAAGCGCTCGTTTTTCCACTGGCTCTGAGCTCCATTTCTAAAAACAGGGGTGTAAATCTTGTTCAAATTCAATTTATCTTTATTCGATCATAATCATAAAAGACCTATAATAAACAGTACAATCAGATATAAAAAACATAAAATCTCATACAAAAATATTCTTTTAAAAGAGCATATCATTTTAAAATCCCAAATCTACTTAAAACAACGATTATGTTTACAAAGGGAGAATTCAAAATTAAAGGGTGTTAAGGCAGAATTACACAGGGCTTAATTACAGTCTCCAATATTTAAAGTAAATATTTTGGGGGAGACTTGGGAACACCAACATATTAGCAAACAGGTTACAAGCTGCCTCGCAAAGTCTTTCTTCTAAGGACCCAAGTCCAGTTCAGGAACTTAGCCATGGCAATGACCATGACTTCAGTAGTTCCGATTTTTAGAAGCACTTAACACAAGCGCTCGTTTTTCCACTGCCTCCGAGCTCTATTTCTTAAAATAGGGGTGTAAATCTAGTTAGGATTTCTCTCAATTTAGGAGTAGTAAAGTTACTACTCCTAAACTGAGAAAAATCCTATTTTTAAGACTTTCGGTATTCACAGAGGCATTTAGGAGTCCTACAGTGAGGACTCCTAACTTCAATGAATACCGAAATGAGTAAGTGCCCTCTGTGGATACCAAAATGAGTAAGTGCCTTCTGTGAATATCAAAATGGTAGTAAGTTTAGGATTTTGTCTTAAGTTAGTTCTGTGAATCGGGCCCTCTTTTTCCACAGATGGTAACACACTAAAGTCTTTAATTACATAAGTAATCTCAAAATGGTTTATCATCCCTGCAGGTTCATGCTCTCTTAGGTAGTAAAGCTAATGAGACATCAGAGAAAGAGGTGACAGACATTGCAGAACCTGTCATATTATTTCTCACAGGAGGCTGGTGCTTTATAATAGAGATGTACTGTCATTGGAACTGTTGCAAAGGCTCGAAAAAGGAGCTATCAGAAGGTGTTAAAATCTTTAATGAATAGTTATTTCAAACCTTCACAAGATTACCGGTGAGACACTAAAAAGGGAGATCAGCTGGGTGGTAGCAGCTGCTTAGCTTCTCCGTATATCAAGATGGCGGTGTTCCATCACTTAGCAGCTGTTTCATTCAGAAATACTATTAAAATTCCATACAACATGGAATCTTCCTCACACGTATATCATGTGTGAAATATAATAATGCAAAATATGGCCTATATTATCTCGAACAACATAAAACACAATGTGATGCCAACAACCCAGTGACTCGTATATTGAATATGCACTTCTTGATAGCTAGGCAGCTCTGAGCTAAACATGTTACCATCATGAATGCTGTGTGCGCGCACATGGTTATGAACCTTGTGCTCATCTGGTGTTCCTTCTGGCTGCGGGAATAGAGGAAGAACTACATCACAGATTTACAAGTACCCTACCAGATGTCAATGTTATTGAAAATGATAGAAAATCGAAATATATAGCATAATGTTAGAGAAATCCTCACTGATGTACGCGAACAACGATAAATTGATACCAACAGGTTAGGTGGTAACTTACCGGTGTCGCATTTATGGCAAAGGGCCCAGTGAATAAAAAATGATGACCTAGGCTGTAGGGAATGGGCAGGGATACTGGGGTCATCATTTAGGGTTGTCTTGGGACAGTGAAGAGACAATTTGGTGGGGTTGTGCCGGAACCTGATTCCAGCTCAACAATACCTACCAGCACTGCAATCCGGTTGGTTTCCTGTTCTGTTTCAGCACCCCTTCTTGTTAATAAGGATAGTCACGTAAACCCCACATTAGTATACGACAAATAATGATCTGCTAATTGTATTTTTTGGTATTAACTGATGTGGGTATAATAGTGAACATTTTATATAGACTATATTGGAGTATCTCTCAGAGTTCATGTTTTAGAAACAACCCATCCGAAGATGGCCACTACTGTCGCCTGCAGCAGTCGAGGGACTTGGACAGCATACTTAAAAAATTTATTTTTCTAAAATTATTACAGCATTTTGAAATATGTACAGTATAAAATCGTGAGATTATGAACGTCTGCTTTTGCGTTGAAACCCACTGCTCCCATGGCTGCTTGCCCTGTCCTCCGACTGTCATGGGGCTTGGATTGCTCCTTCCCTCCCCCTTCTGATGCCCATCTCCTTATTTTGCATGTGCTGTGAAACTGCTCTCCCCCATTTCGCAATTTTTCCTTGTACCATCCACCAATCACCCTTTTTCCGCAGTCTCTTACTCCCCTTGCGTACGTGTGGCTGCTTGCCCTTTGCTTCTCCTTCCCCAGGGCTCTCATCTTATCTCAAGGTGACAGGTTATCACTGGAAATAGTCTTGTTACCATGTCTCTAGAGGTTGTCTTTCCATCTCTGCTTTCCTCTGATCTCATTCACACAAACAGAGTTTCCTTTCTTCTTTTTCTCATGAAGTCTTTTTGATGGTCATTATATTTTAAACGACACTGTACGCCGACACTAATCCTCTTCTAAGTGCAATATTTCTTTATTTCTCATGGGAGGGCTTGTGTACGAATTCTCGAAGTGTAGCATTCTGACCGAAAACGCTCTTGCGATCAGATAGCAGGAGCTCAATAGTGCCCAGATCTCTCACACAGTAGTGACCTGGGCTGCTGTCTGTTCACTTGCATTATGTATTGAACACCACACCACATATTTTCACTCCACAACACACACTACCACTCCACATAATTACACTCCATGACACAATCCCACCCCACATAATCACATTACACTCAATACCACATAATTACTTCTTTGGCTGTTGCATTTTGTTGATAATGCTTTAGCATTGCCATGAGATCACGGATTGTGAAAGTCTTTTTAAGGTTCAGTTTGTCCTTGATTACTTTGTAGATCAATGTTCAGAGATCTATGTGGCAGGGAAAGAAATAGCTGTGGATGAGACTTTGGCCCTGTTCAAGGGCAGACTATTTTAAGGCAGTACATTCCTAGCAAGAGTGCACGTTCTGGAATTAAGATGTATATGCTGTCTGAGAGTAGTATTGGATATGTTTATAATTTCAGAGTCTATACCTATAGAATTTCCAGTATTGACACCCCTGGTTGTCCATCCTTCTTTGGAGTTACAGAGAAAATTGTGTGGGAACTTGGTGGAGGACTTTTTAACAAAGGTCATCATATATACATATACAACTATTACACAGGCGTGCCATTGTTCAGGGAATTGTTCAAAGTGGACACTGTTGCTTGTGGCACAATCCGCTCTAACCGTAAAGGTTACCCAAAAGAGCTGGTTAGTAAAAATCTTGAGAAGGGACAGTGCAGTGCCTTGCGAAGTGATGAACTTCTAGCTCTGAAATTTCCCGACAGGAGAGAGGTCTATATGCGGACTACCATCCATGATGAAAGTACTTTACCTGCAACTGTTTGGGGTCAGGTTGCGGAGGTGCGCAAACCTGTGTGCATTTGAGACTACAATAAGCACATGGGTGGTGTAAATCGAGTAGATCAGAGGTTGGAACGTTACACAGCTGTTCGTGAGGCGTACGTTTGCTATAGGAAGTTGGCTATCCATTTATTCCATTTAGCAAGCTACAATGCCTTTGTTGTATTTAAGAATTGTTCCCCGGAGTCAAAGATGACATTTGTTCCATTTCAGCAGTCTCTGATAGGCAGCTTTGTTTCAGTGGAACAGGCAAGAGTTCCTAGAGAAGCAGTGGTGGAGGATGTGGCTAGACTGAAAGATCACCAGTTTCCTGTTCACATTCCTCCCCTGGTCAAAAAGGACTTTCCTTTTAAGTGTCTGCTACTGAAGAGGTATCTGGAAGAAGAGTCCCATGCACTGGTCCTATTGTCCTTCCAAGCCTGGGCTGTGTGTGCCCACATGTTTTAAATTGTACCACATGGAATGGAGTTATTGGTTGCAACTGGGAGTCTAAAAGTAATCTGACTGGTCCGTATTGTTTTATATTTGTTGAGATTCCATGGTTGGCATAAGTATGATGTCGTTAGAGCTGTTGTGTTTTTAGTTATAGTTTTGTATCTAATGCCATTTGGTTTGGGTTTTCTTTTTTGCCTGTGAAGGCTGTGTGCATGTACTGGCGCTTGGCTACAAGTGCGTGTACTGGCGCTTGGCTGGCGGTGTGCGTGGACTGGCGAATGGCTGGTGGTGTGCATGGGCTGGCGCTTGGCTGGTGGACTGCGTGGGCTGGCGCTTGGCTGGTGGTGTGGGTGGGCAGGCCATGTGGGTGAGCTGGCACTTGGCTGGCCGTGTGGATGGGCTGGCATTTGGCTGGCAGTGTGGGTGGACTGGCACTTGGCTGGCCGTGTTGGTGGACTGGCACTTGGCTGGCCGTGTGGGTGGACTGGCACTTGGCTGGCCGTGTGGGTGGACAGGCACTTGGCTGGCCGTGTGGGTGGACAGGCACTTGGCTGGCCATGTGAGTAGTGACTGGCTGCTGGTCACTACACACTGCTAGCCAAACGCCAGTTCACATAGGCACTGTGAGGCATGTGGGTGTATGGAGGTAATCGGCCTTTGAATGGCGCGGTGTGTTGTTGTGAATGTTGTAATGTGCTGGGCCCGCGGCTGACGGTGTGAATGGTCTGGGGTCTCTCACGTATGAAAGGTGTTTGAATGGCCTGTAAAGTGGTTGGGGCCTTGCTGTGGCTTTACAGCTCACCAGCTGGGAGTCATTGGTTCAGGTTTGTAACCATTTCATTATTAACAGTGCCTTTCCTTTTTGTGAAATCTCTTATTAATAAAATTTGACACTCTGAACCTTCACTCACCCTCATGCCAAATCCAACCAATATGTGTGTGTGTTTGAGAAATAGTTGGCTGTGAGGTAATGTTTGTCTTTTCTGTCTTTCTCCAGCCAAGGTGTACATTGTCTCTAGGGACAATATACAAATTCTAGGTATTTTCGTGAACTAGAAACCCAGGGGAGTACAGGGTGGTTGGTGTCCTTTTCATGGATACAAACAACTCTTCTTAATCAAAATTCCCTGCAAACCTCAAAATGTGACTAGTCACATTCTCCTTGCATTACTCTGCCATATTCTTACAGAATCAGAAAGAAAGCACACATTTCCTACCACCCAGTGTTCCCCCAGGTCTCCTGATAAAAATGCAACCTCACTTGTGTAGGGGTACCAAGTGCCCGCCACAGGGAAGGGCCCAACATTTATTGTGGAGGCATCAAAGATTATCAATCACAAAACAACCTGGCTTTTCATGGGGGTCACTTGCGTTTTTGGATCCGGGGTCGGCGGCCATGTAGGGAAACCTACCAAATCCAGACATTTCTGAAAACTAGACACCGGAGGACGTCTAAGGATGTGTGGCTTGTGTGGATCCAGGACATTTTCTTACCCAGAGGCGGTCGGCGCGGATCATGAGGGCGAGCTGCGTCCGGAACAGGAAGTACCCAGGCACCCCTGAGACAATCACAATGCTGCAATGCAGCAAAGTGATTGGTCAGAGCACCATAGTTTGGCGCTCAGCCAGAGATTGGGAGCCTGGGCATGTTCTCCAGGCAGGCTGTAATGCAGCCTTTGTGGAGAAAATACAAAGTGTGCATGCCATTTTGGCTGGCCCAAGTGGGCCGGCAAACATTCATGCAACTTCAGAGTGAGCAAACCACTCTCCCTGCTCCTCTGTCATCGTAGCGGCCCCGTACGGCAAACCTGCGGCACCAGGACAACATAAAAATTATAACCTTGAGTTATTATCATTTAAATGATCCTTTATTTCACTGTTGCAAAACAGTGCGGCACCGATCCTTCGCCTTAGTGGAGGAGCTGCCGCTGCCAGAATCCCCTGTAAATCTCAAATTTAGCTGAACAAAGACCTAATTTTTCTCACATTTCTGTGTGGGAATTGCCGTGCCGGCACAAATTTACTACCCAGCAAAAATAAAGTGCCTAGAGCTCACTGTGCTATCCCCTCAATCTATACATTTTTTAACTTTCCCAGTCACTGGCCTACCCGTACAAGTGAGGTACCATTTTTATCGGGAGACCTGGAGGAATACTGGGTGGTAGGTACTTTGTGTCAGTCCGGTGATTCCATACAGAAATGTGAGGAAAATTAGAATTTTTTTTTTAAGCAAAATTTGAGGTGTTCAGGGGATTCTGGGTAAGAAAATGCAAGTCACACCTCCCTGGACTTCCCAGCTGTCTAGTTTTCAGAAATGTCCGGGGTATGGTTGACTTCTCTACATGGCCGCCAAGCCAGTACCAAAAACACAGGTCTTTTTGTGATCTATAATTTTCAAGTCTCCGCAGTACGTTTTGGGCCATTTCCTGTTGCGGGTACAAGGCCTACCCACACAAATGAGGTACCATTCTTATCGGGGCAATTAGGGGAATGATGGTTAGGTGAAAGTGTGTGGCTCCCTGCAGATTCCAGAACATTCCATCCCAGAAATGTGTGGAAAATATGTTTTTTTTACAAAGTTTGAGGTATGCAAGGTATTCTGGGTAACATAACCTTGTGAGAGCCACACAAGTCACCCCATCCTGGATTCCCCTTGGTGTCTAGTTTTAAAAGATGTGCAGGCTTGCTCGGTTTCCCTAGGTGCAAGCTGAGCTAGGGTCCAAAATGTGATGTTTCCACGTTGCATTTTGGGCCATTTCCTGTCGGTGGCACCAGCCCTGCCCACACAAGTGAGGCACAGTTTTCATCGGTAGACAGTGGGAACACAGAATAGTAGAACAAGTGTTATTACCAGTTGTCTTTCAATGCATTTCTGCCTCCCAAATATAAGTGTGGAAAAAAGAAGACATTTTGAAAAAAACACCCTAATTCACATGCTAGTATGCTACCCACAAATTCAGAGATACACAAATAACCACTGCTTTTAAACTCCATATCTTGTTCCCATTTGAGAAATACATAGGTTTCCATGATACCTATTTTTCACTCTTTATAATTTACCAAATTAATTGCTGTATATCCTGGTACACAATGAAAAACCACTGCAAGGTGCTGCTTCGTTATTGGCTCTGGGTACTTCGGGTTCTTGGGGAACCTACAAGCTCAATATATTCCCGCAACCAGTAAGGTCCTGCAGACGTAAGGGTATACTGTTTTTCAAAAATCTAGCATAGTCAAAAGAAGTTACAGGTGAAAATGTAGGCAAAACTGGCTGTTTTTTTCATCTCAATTTCAATATTTTATTTCAACTGTTATTTTCTACAGAAAAACCTTGAAGGATCTACACAAATGACCCCTTGCTGAATTCAGAATTTTGTCTTTTCAGGAATGTATAGCATTCCGGAATCCATTATTGGTTTCACACCCAATTCTACCAGTAACTGGAAGGAGGTTGAAAGCACAAAAACTAGGCTATGTCCCAGTAAAATGCCAAACTGTGTAGAAAATGCTGGTTTTCTGACACAAGTCTGCGTGTTCCTGAAAGCTGGGAAAATGGTGATTTTGACACCACAAATCCTTTGTTGATACCATTTGCAGGCAAAGAAACAGACACTTTCTTCCCATTTTCCCCCAAAAGGAAGCTGTATTTTGCCTAATTTCTCAGTCCCCTCCAGGGGAATCCACAAACCCTGGGTACCTTTAGAATCCTTAGGATGTTGGAAGAAAAGGATGCAAATTTGTCGTGGATGCCTTATGTGGACAAAAGGTTATGGGGACCTAAGCGCGAACTACCCCAAATAGCCCAAGAAAGGCGTGGCGTGGGATGCGGCCTGGCAGCGAAGGGGTTAATATGTTAATATCCTTTGAACAGTAATAATGAACAAATCTTTTCCACTTGGATGCATAACAGGCTCTAGTGGTGTGCTGGGCCTTCTGGATTCTTTTAGAACTTTCAGACACTCCTGAGGTAAATTCAAATATAAGAATCCTAGGACCTCAGGTGTCAGATCACAAGATTGAGAGATCTGGGATTTGGAGGACTTAATGCTCCCTGGTTTTGTGCTAGAAGGTCCAGTTGGGAAGTACCTGGTATGGAACCACAGAGATTTCTGATAGTATGGCGAACCATTGTGGTCTGGCCCATGTGGGAACCCCTAGGATATGGTTTAGAGACATTTGCCGTAGTTTGCAAACCACATAAGGAAGTAGTGGGAGAGGTGGAAAAGCATAAGCAAATATCCCTGACCAACTCATGTGTTGCCCTTGGACTGAGGGTATTGGTACCTGGAGGTGAAATGTGGGCATTTGCTGATTTCTGCTCTGGCGAAGAGGTCTAGGTCTGCGTCACCCCACTGGTGAAAGAATAGGTAGAGGACTAGTGGGTTGAGTTCGCACTTGTTGCTGTCTACTGCTGAGATCTGCAAAATGTTGTCCACCCGTTATGTACTCTGCTAAGAGGTGAATTTTGTGCCGGGTAGCATGCCTCCAGATGGCATGGGCCCGTTGAGATAGCTGAAGTGATCTGTTGAGCCCCTGTTTTTTCAGATACGACATGGTAGTCATGTTGTCTGTTTTGATGAGAATCACATTGCCTTTGAGGTGAGTAAGGAATGCCATTTGGGGTAGATGAATAGCTAGCAGATCTAGGTGAATGATGTGGAGAGGAGTTTGGCTGGGTGTCCTGTGACCTTGCACAGTTAGCTCCTGTGAGTGGGCTCCCCAATCCATAAGCAAAGCATCCGTTGTTATAGCTCTCTCGATACTATGTATAGAAAAGGCTGCCCCTTTAGAAGATTGTGGGAGTTCCACCACTGCAGAGAAGGCAAGCTTGACGGTTGATCAACACTAGATTCTCCAGCTGATCATCCAATTGAGACCATTGATGCACTAAGAATTCTTGCAATGGACGCATATTGAGTCAGGCATGAGGTACTATTGCAATACATGATGCCATAGTTCCTAGGAGAGACATAACCGGTCTCACTGGTGTACGCTTGTGAGGTTGAAATTGTAGGATTAGTGTTTGGAAAGATTGAATCCTTGCTGTATTTGGGTAAGCTATTCCTTTGTGTAGGTTGAGGATGGCTCTCAGGTAAGGCTGCATTCAAAGGGATGGCAGATGAGACTTGGCTGCATTGATGGTGAAACCTAATTTGTGAAGTAGGTTTATTGTTGCTGGAGTGTGTTGAAAACAGCTCTGATAGTCTGTGCTTTTGATGAGCCAGTCGTCTCGATAACGGGACACATGTATGTTTTGCCTTCGTAAATGAGCTGCTACTATCGTTGGGCATTAGGTGAATACTGTTAGAGCTGCAGTGACCCCAACAAAAAACTGAGATCTTTGTGATGTGCTGGGTGAATTGGTAAGTGGAAGTAGGCGTCTTTGAGGTCCGATGCTGCCATGAAGTCCCTTTGTAGAAGTAGAGGGATGACATACTGTAGAGTAAACATGTGAAAATGCTCTGATAGAATGTACCTGCTTAGGTGTCTTATGTCCAGGATTACCATTAGAGACTTGTCCTTTTGGGTTATTACGAAGTAAAGTGAACAGACCCCGTTCCTTGTTGTTGTAATGGGACTAGAAAAAATGGTTAGGGGTTCTGCCCACCTGACCCTCCCGTACCTGAGCAGGAGACATCCAAGGATGAAGAAGTAGAGAGAAAAGGTACTGAAGGGATTAATCCACTTTTAATTATCAAACAAGAGACAATTAATTATCTTGTGATTAACAAATTAAGTCAAGGAAGAATATCTATAATTTCATATATACATATATGGGCGGACAGCCAGAGAGGCAAAACAGCAAACAATTTATATACAACACATGAAATGTACATTCTATACACATATACAAAACAAATACAATATCAAAACACTTCTATGTACCCTCAAGAGAAAAAATATATATACACATATATATACACACACCAATTTACATATGTATCTCCTCTAACAGTATAGTGGAGTATACAAAAAGGTAGTCCCAAATGAAAAACACCGGTGGGTTAACAAATATACCCAGCCTCTATTTGTGTAGGTGCATCAATGAACAAATCAAATCTTTCTTGAATTAAACTAAGGGACTCCATTCAAAGCCAGAGGTGTCGACGCGGTCGCGTTTCAGCCAGGTGATATAGGCTTCATCAGGACATGGGTACTCTAGTTTTCAGGGCCCTGGCCAAATCAAGGACAAATATTATCGGCCAACCTACACCACCACCCACCCGGGTGGCGTAGGTGCCGCCGTCTCGGATCAAGTCTCGAGAAATCTTAGTATTTTCACTGTGTCCGCCCAAAACGATAAACTTGTGTGAATATGGTAAGTGTCTCGGACGAGGCTCGAGTCACACGATTTTCCTTGATTCTCCAGCAGCTTCAGTAACGCGCAGAATCAACGTTTACTGCGGCGTATCTCTAAGTGAATCTTGTTGTTGTAATGGGACAAGTTCTATTGCTCCTTTTTGTAGGAGAGCTTGGACTTCCTGTCTGAGCAGCTGTTGATGGTTTGTGGATAGCCTGTGGAATGTTTGGAGGTCTGGATGTGAGCTTCAGGAAATGAACATGTTGGTTAATATCCAACACCCACAGGTCAGAGTTGATGTTCCCCCCTGCAGGTGTTGTGTGATCGGGCAAATGGCAAGTAAGTCAAGGTTTAGAGGCGCTTGCAAAAGGCTTGCTAAAGCACCCCTGCCTCGTGAGTTGTTGCCCTGTAGGAGCTTTTGTAATGTCCTTGGGGAGAGGATGCTTGGGTGTGTCTTATGGTTTGTAGTGGAGGTACTTTGGATCGTCTACAATAAGATGAGCAGCAAAAGGAGCCCTGTTGTGATGGAGTTTGTAGCCCTCCTAATTGCCTTCACTGCCTTATATTTATTGATTTTCTCCAAAAGGGTGTCTAACTGAGGGCAAAAAAGACGTTCCACCATCAAAGGGGAGAGCCAACAGCTTCTGCTTAACTTCAGGTTTAAAACCGGACACCCTTAGCCAGGCATGGAGTCTAATTAAGATACCAGAATTAATGCCCCTTGCAGCGGTGTCCAAATCAATAACAGACCGTATGGTGGTGTTTGTAATGAGCTTGCCCTCTGAGGTGATCTGTTATGACTGCTTCTTGCATTCTTCGGGGAGATGCTGGTGAATCTTGTCCCCATTTCATCCCTGTGTGCCCAGTCATAATGGGATAAAAGACCAAATGGGTCTGCAATTTTCCTGACTTTGGAAGATTGTACAGCTATTCTCTTATCCGCTGCATCTATCTTTTTACTCTTCTGCCCGGTGGTGGATAGTCACCAGTTGTTTGAGAATTTGCTCTTTTACAAGCTGTGGCCACTACCAGTGATGCTGACCCTTGATGTACGTTGGGTCGATTAGTGAGGGGTTTGTACTTTTTTTTTAACCCTGACGGGGTAATTAAATATGTCCTTTGTGTGCTTGAGCATACCTTTTAGCGTTGGTAAATACGGAGCTGAGCGCAGATTAGATGTGCATTTCAAATAAGAAATTAATTCTCTTCTAATGGGTAAGTGTGTAGAGGCACTTTATGGTATATGGATGCCCTACCTATCAGATCATGACAGGTTATTGTGTCAGCATGAGGGGGAGGTCTAGATGGATACAAAGCTGGACTAGTGTTATCATCTGGATCTGTATTGTAAGTATTCCAAAGATCATCTTGAGGTGGATGAGAATAATGATCTCCATCACCCCCATCCCCTATATAGAATGGAACCTCTGTAGAGTGTTTCTCAGTGTGAACTGGAGAGAGTTGTGGAGAAGGGGTGTGCACAGGAGGCAGCAGTGGTGAAGTGGTGTGCAATGGAATATTGGCTTTTTCCTCCTTTTTCTTCTTTGGAGGAAGAGGCACAGGTAGATTTATGGCTTTCTCAAAAGACAACTGTCTTTATGCAGGTTGCACCCCTGAGTGAGGGGGTCCGGAAATGTAAATCCCTGTGCCTCGGTGAATAACCAGATATTTTGGCAGAGAGTCCAATTCTTGGTGAAGTCTCTCTAGCACAGGTTCTACCGTTTCTAAAGAATGTTTCGAAACAGCATGTTTTTTCTGCTCTGATGCTGGTTGTGGCACCCAGATTTTTGGGGCAGACGGTTTCAGCTTCAAATCGGATTTTTTTCAGTGCTGATGTCTGGTGGTTTTTCGGCGCTTGAGAATTTTTGCGCAGACGGTTGTAGGAAGATGGCTTTGTATAGACTATACCAAAGTAAGGTATAGTGTGCACAAAGTCCAATGGAACCCAAAAGGTAGGCAGAGGTAAAAGTAGATGATACCTTACTCTCTATTTGTGGTAGTATGGGCGAGCAGTAAGGCTTTATCAGAGGGTAGTGCTAAGCATTTATTGTACACACTCAGGCAAGAAATGATGTTACACATTAAAAGACAGCACTCAGACCAATTTGTTTGTGTACAAATATTATTTAGTTATTTTTATTTTCTGGAACCCAGCAAACCTGGCACGGGTAAGTGTAAATGGTACTTTTCAAGGCAGGTTGAACAATGCAAGCAAGTTGAATGAAAATGACTGTTGCAGGTTTTCAAACATTTTGAATACAGTTGAAATTACGGTTAGATTACTTTGGATTACGTTTTAGGTTACTTGTTCTACTCAGTGTGATATGCCTAGATATCACACTGGGACATTTCCTAGAGAAAAGGTAAGCAAAACAGTTTTCGTATATTTGCAGTTTCTTAGAGTTCCATACAAACCAACTCCACACTTCTAGAACAATTTTCAAAGAAAAGCAGTCAGTGCAATCCTATGGGAGGAAATGGAGTTATCGGTTTACAGGTAAGTACTTAGGTTTGGAAGTTAGTTGTCTGAGGTTAGAACAAGGATTTCCCCCCGGGTCAAGAATATACTCTCAAAGCGCACTCAGCGGCATTAGGGCAGCCGGGTGCTGACACCCAATGTTATCCAATGGTGGATAGAGGACCTCCAGTTGGTTGCTGCTCACGAGCAGGACACAAGATTGTGGGAGCAAAGCTTCTGGACTTAAGCTCAGTGCTAAGTGGGATCCAATTTAGCACACAAGGTGCACCCACAGCGGCACAGGGGCGGCCGGGTGCAGAGTGCTGTTTTGGCATCGGGTGCCTTGTTGTTTTCTATGGGAGTTGTCGGCTTTGGATTTTGGCTGCAGGCTCGGTCCAGGAAGACTACCCAGAGAAACAAACAGCTGGGCAAGTAAGTTGGAGGGCTCGGAACGTAGGTCCACCTCTGGATCTACTCTCCAGGGTAGCAGGGGTGTCTTTTGAGGTCAGATTTCACCTTACCGGGTCATTCATGGTTGGGGAGGGGTCTCCGTGCAGAGGCTGCAGGCGACGTCGGGGAGTCCTCGAGGGGGCAACCCATGGTAGACTCGGACAGTGGAGCACTGGGGGACCTCGCTGGGCCACCCGAATTCGGGCCGTAGGCGTCGGGTGCAGTGGTGGTTCCAGGCGTCAGGTTTCTTTGTCCTTTTTAACAGAGCTTCTGTTCACAGGAAATCCGGTCTTTATTGAAGGAAGACAATCCTCCCAGGGGTTCTGGAGGTCGCTGGCTGCATGACAAGGTGAATTTTGGTGCAGGATCTCTGGAAACTGCCGACGGGCTGGGGCCAAATGAGTTCTTCTCTGCAGTCTCCTCTGCTGGGTGTCTTCTTTCGTTCTTCTTCATACGTTGCAGGAGTCTGTCTTCTTGGTACAGGGCTGTCCCTAAATACTATATTTAGGGGGTGCTTTAGGTGTCTATAGGTCACTAGCCAATGGGCTGCTGACCTTAGGGTGATTATACGCTTGGTGTGCGCACCCCACGTGGGGGATTAGGCACACACCCTAATTGGAGTGCCTGTCATCTGCAAGACAGCGGGCACTGAAGAATGGGCTTCACCTCGCCTCCCACACCTGAGGGGTGGGGTTGGCAGAGAAGGGCACATCTTCTGGGCTGTGCTAATTTTTCCCGCCCGTCTTCTTGCTGAAAAGGAGGGGAGACGGGAAGGGGGCCTGCTCCTAATAGGAGAGGCTGGGGTCGCGTTACAAAGGCGAGAAGGAATTTGAAGCTCCCCTGCCACAGATTGCTTTTCCTGGCCTGGGGAGATGTGACCACCTCCTCCCAGGACAGGCTTTGTTTCTGGACTCAGGGAGCAAACGCTCCCAAACCAGGGGTCCAGAAGCATGCCTTGTGGTGGCAGGCTGGTGTGCACCAGTCAGGGTACCCAACCGAGGCTGGTCGTTTTTCAGGGGGCATCTCTAAGATACCCTCTGAGTGCATTTTTCATTAAATCCCTTACTGGCATCAGTGTGGGTTTAATGTGCTGAGAAGTTTGATATCAAACTTCCCTGTTTTCAGTAAAGCAATTATGTTGCTGTGAAGTTCGTGATGACAAACTCCCAGCAACATATACTCTTAATGGTATTACTGCTCTTACAATGTCTAAGAATTGGTATAGACACTGTGGGGGTACAGGGCTCATACACCTGCACTCTCACCACGGGTATAGTGCACCCAGCTAGAGGGGTGGCTACCTTATGCCAGGGCAGTGGGTCATAGGCACTTCACTTCACTTCACTTTGTTCTGCACCAATACATGCAGCCTGCAATGGCTGTGTGCGTGTGTATAAAGGTACAGGGCCTCTAAGGGTGGCACAATGAGTGTTGCAGCCCCTGAAGGCCTTCCTTGGCCCCAGCGCCCTTGTCACCTTTTACAAGGGACTGACATATGGCCAGAGGGTGCTAATTTTGGGTACAAGGTACAGTATAGGGGAAGAACGCACGCCCTGGGAACCTGACTGGGAGGGACCCTGGGCACATCAAGTCAAAGCGCATCAGTAGTCTGGCAAAAAGTGTGTGTGTGTGTGGGGGGGGGGGGGGGGGGGGGGAGGGGGCGGGGTTTAACAGCAACAGAAACCCAGCTTCTTACAACGTCCGCTAGGTTCAGGTGTGGGTAGCTGACTTGCTGTCTGGGCTGTTTTTCAGCACTGAGCCAGAGCAGGACGTTTCAGAAACAGCAGTTGGTGCAGACCATGGCCCGTAGGCAGTAGTGGCCAAACTACAGTCTTGTCTTCTCAGATGGGTGCAAGCAATCATTGTTTGACATCTGCTG
This sequence comes from Lissotriton helveticus, assembly GCF_964261635.1. Taxonomy (NCBI): domain Eukaryota; kingdom Metazoa; phylum Chordata; class Amphibia; order Caudata; family Salamandridae; genus Lissotriton; species Lissotriton helveticus. Next base: position 606,060,659 of record NC_136072.1, on the reverse strand, counting down.
TGGTCGGAGAGGAGGTGGGGGAGACACAATGCTCATGGACTATCGCGGAGGGATGTCATGTTCCATGTCGGACCTGAAACTCTGATCCAGAGAGAAGCTGACCAAGTTGGCGACCGATGGATGAGCCTCCATCTTGGTTTCTGGGTGTTTCCACACAGCGGGCAGGTAGTGTAGAAGCAAGAGTGGCTGAGCATAGTAAAAGGAGTGAAAAGGGAAGCAAAACATTTGTCATTATCGCTGGATTCCAGGGAGGAGGGAGGGTGCCTGTGAATCTATAGGACTACGTGCGACGAACAGCTGGTACGAGGTAAGCAACATTTTCTGATTGTAGCACAAGTGGCAGCAGAAACTGCAAAGCAGTGCCTTTCCAAAGCAGTGGCTAGCGAACAGATAATGCAGATATTTGAAACTGTGTTCATAGAACAGCTTGGCCAACTAGAGCTGGTTGATGTGCTAAAACATCTACACAATAATCCTTGGTGAAGGTGCAAGGCGTTGACCAAGAGGCAGTTTTGAAGATTCATGCCAAAGGGATTTTGCATACAAAAGTGAACAATGGCCCTTTTTTGAAGTGTGGAGTGGGCTCTAGAGGGGATAGGGAGTGGACACTTTAACTCAGCATAGCAAGTGTGGATGCACTTGACGATTTGCCTTGTAGGACAAGTTACTTACATTTGGTAACACCTTATCTGGTAGAGACGGTATCTAGCAGCAGATTCCTCACCTTTGAATTTCCCAGGTGTAAGACTGGATCCAGATGTTTTTCTTCGAGAAATACCCCTGAGTGCCGGTAGGTAGTGTCAGTCGGCTAAGCAGGTCGTCCGCATCGGAATGGACATGTACATCACCTATAAAGGTGCCACCTCAGTGCGCTGATATCAGTTACTTTTCACAACTTTCCATGCCAGAAACGCTGAGCAATGAAGAGTTCAGACTTTGGTGTGTCTGAAAAATTAAGGTCCTGAAAGGGAGCAACCTTGACCCTAGACACTAGTCCATAGTGCGGGAGGATGGGTGGGTCAGTAAGGAATCTAAAGCTAGATACTGTCTCTACCAGATAAGGGGTTACTGAAGGTAAGTAACTTGTCGATCTGATAGAAACATCCAGCCACAGATTCTTACCTTTGAATAGATGCCAAAGCTATACCATTCCCTGAGGAGGGACAGCAGACATGTTTCAGACTAGAAAGTCCTGCAGGACCGAACAAGCAAAATGGCTGTGCCTGCGGACCTGACTGTCCATGCAGTAATGCTTGGTAAATCTGTGCAGAGATGCTCATGTTGCTGCCTGACAGATTTCCAGGACTGGGACTATACTTGCTAACGCACCGGTAGAAGCCTTAGCTCTGAGGGAATGAGCTTTTAAGCCTTCAGGACACTGTTTCATTGTAAGAGCATAGCAAATCTCGGTGCAGAGGACTACCCATTGGGAGATGGTACTCTTTTGCACTGTCTGACCCTTCTTCACTCCAATGTATACCATGAGGAGTTGGTCGTCCACCCAGAACTCCTTTGTGCTGTTACGGTAGAAGGACAATGCTCTTTTTGGGCCCAGATGGTGGAGTCACTATTCTTCTTTAGAGGGATGCGGAGGAGCAGAGAAAGTGGGCAAGGTGACAGATTGTTCCACATAGAAAGGTATTTCCACTTTCGGCAGGAAAGAAGCCTTGGTGTGAAGCACCAATTTGTCAGAGAATATAATCAGAAAGGGAGGGTTGGACGATAGAGCCTGCAGCTCGCTCACCTTGCTGGCAGATGTAAATGCCACTAAAAAGGCTTGTTTTATTGTGAGGAGCCGGAGGGGGCATTTATGCAGAGGCTCAAAAGGAACACACACAAGGAGGGTGAGAACCAAATTAAGGGGGAAGGTGGAAACATATGTACAAGGCCTTTGAGGAATCTAGGCACAATGGGGGACTTAAATAAACAAGGTTGATCTAGCAGCCTCAGGAAAGCAGACAAATACCCTTTCAAGAGCAGAGCCCCACTGGCCAAATGTCAAAATAAACAATAAAACATGCAGAAAGGGAAGCAGGAGAGGGTCGATAGACTTCTCTGTACAATACGCTACAAATTTCTTCCATCAGCAGGAGTATACCGTCATAGTGGAGGGACACCTGGCTGCCAGAATAACATTACCAACTTCTTGAAGAAGGACAAAAACGGTCAACTGCCACAGCTCAATCTTCACACAAGAAGGCGTAGAGTTGAACGGCTCTGGTGGATGACCCTCTCTTGCTGCTATGACAGAAGATCTTCCCGAAGGAGCAGCCTGATCGAAGGACTGATGCTCATTTGCAGAAGCTTTTGGATACCAGACTCTCTGTGCCCAGTCCGGACCCACAAGGATGACGAGACCGGTCGTTCCTGATCTTCTTGAGAACTCAAGGCAGGAGTGGTATGGGCGAAAAGGTGAACAGGAGGCCTGTGCTCCACTCCAAGAGTGCCGCCTTGAAAGCTCCAGCATGCAAAACTGCTGACATTGTGTGTTCTTTACGGTCAGATCTAACCAAGGCTCTATTCCACCACCTCCAGATCAGGACGCCACTTGTAATCTGCTAGGCATCGACGACTGAGTTAGTTTGCCCTGGCACCTGTTAGGTATTGAACCACCAGGGATATACCCTGCTGTTCCTGCCACGTCCAGAGACATAAGGCCTATTTATAAGGCATCCATTACCCCACTCCGCCCTGTTTGTTGCAGTACCACATGGCAGTGGTGCTGTCTATGAACACTTGAACTAGCCTTACTCCGGTGGAGGGTAGATAGGCTTTCAATATCAATTGGATTGTTCAGAGCTCCAGCATGGGGATGTAGATTTTGGATTCCGCCAGAGAGCAGAGTCTTCTAAACTCCACCTTTCCCAGATGGCCACCCCATTCCAGAAGTGACACATCTGAGAGATCTGGTTTGGGAAGGGAGAGGAATCTGCCTCTAACCACTGCAGGTCTCGAATAGTTTCCTCCGAGATATAGACCATGTCGGAGAGATAACTGATGTTGTGCCCACTGGAACTTCAGGTCACACTGCAGAGCCTGCATATACCATTTGGAAAGTGTCGCTAGCAGGAAGCCATGAGGCCCAGCAACCTCAGAGTCATTCTCCCCGAAATCCAGGAGAGGCGCTGAAAAAATCGGTGGTATACCCCGAATATCCTAGACTTGCCAGAATTGTCTCGAAACTACACTGAGTCCAGAACAGCTCGGGTGAAAGGGCGGAAGTCAGGTGTGACTTTGGCATGTTGATAGTGAACCTCAGCAAATGCAGTAGATGTGCCATAGTCTGAAGGTGGGAGACGAAAGCCGGTAGCGAGCCCACCATCAACAGCCAGTCTTCAAGATAGAGGGAGATTGTCATCCCTGACCTCTGAAGATGAGCTGCGGGAACCATCATCATATAAATGCAATTACAATTACAATATAGTACAATCTTTGTGAACACCTGAGGGGCACTGGTAAGGCCAAAAGGGAGTACCTTGAATTGAAAGTGCTCGTGTCCCACCGTGATTGCAGTTAACACCTGTGGGTAGGCATGACGGGGATGTGAAAATATGCATCCTGGAAGTCCAACGCTATGATCCAATCTCCAGGGCGGACCAGACATGAGAACGTGAGAATCTTGAATTTCTCCTAAAAAAAAAAAAGTTGAGAGATCGGAGGTCTAGGATTTGACAAATGCCCATGTCCTTTTTCAGGACCAGAAAGTAGCGGGAATAGCAACCACAGCAAACTTGTGGCGCCGGAACCCCCTCTATGGATCTCTCTCTATGGCTTCCTTGGCCAAGAGAGCCATGACTTCCTCCTAGAGCACAAGTACATGATCCTCCGCCAGACGGTGGGAGGATGGAGGACATAAAGGGAGGAGTGGTCTTAAAGCGGAGGAAGTAGCCCCTTCAAATAATCTTGAGAACTCACCTGCCCGAGGTGAAGTTTTGCCAGTGGTGCAGGTGATGGCATGGACAGTCAGCAACTGGATGGTCATGGTTTGGAAGGGGAAGACTAGGAAGGTGTGTTGGAGGAAGCCATCAAAGGGATGTCCATGAGCAAAGCTTGGACCTCCCCGGAAACGCCAGATGTTCCCAACCAGACATGGCGTCTAATGACCACCGTCATGGAAATTGCTCTGCCCAGCAAGTCGGTCATATTCAAGCCACATGGAAAGGCGACTTTGTTGCATGTCTCCAGTCTGTTACGGCTTGGGAGAGAATGGCCTGTGCTTCCTCTGTGAGCAGTCTTAGTATAAATGGGGTGACCCAGAGAAAGTCATAGGACCTGGGTAGCAATTAGTACAGACAGAAGTGGTCCTAGACGTCGGTTCCACACATTCGTTATTTCTCTTCATGCGATTAAATCCTGCAAAGAAAAAGTGAATAGCCCAACGATGATTTTAAACAAACCAAGATGACCATAGGTATGCTGTGAGCCAACAATTTTAATATTTGTTGCAGCCAAAATTCTCATTGATTTACAAATACAATTTATTACATGTAATGAGGGGGTACTAATAAGGCAGCGTGCAAAAGGGGTGATAAAAGTGAGTGCTCGTGTAAAAAGGACCAAGAGGATCCGAGAGAAATAATGGGAAAACAGAGGTTTCTTTAATCAAGTAAAAATTCTAAGGTATTAAAAATCCTTAGCGAATCCAAAGAGGGCCTGCCCCATAACTATCCGTCAGAAATTATTCATTGTCCTGCCGTGTCACAGCAGGAATTCATCTGTGACCTTGCCTGGGGAAGGGGGTATCAAGGGTGCAAGCCCGAAGGGGGATTATCGTCGACGTTTCGACCCAAATGCGTGTAGGGTGAGTAAGTCCTCAGCTACGGGTCTTCATCAGGACAGGGAGGGGACCTATTTCTTACAGGAAAAAACACCCCCAACAATACGGTGAGCAATCCGCAAATGGTGTGCTTTAAGATTCGAACCAATTAACTCCAAAGAACGGCCGTAATCAATACGTCCAAAAAGTGCTTTTCAATACCACACCTCATATCAGTTCATATCCTCATAAGGTCGGTCTTCTAAATTTTCCAGCGACCACTCCCATTTTCCCCCCAATTCCAGCCCTCCAGAATAGGGCTCGAGAAGCACCCTTGTCCTATAGGTGCCGGAATCAGCATTAATTGACGTGGGATCGTCTCCAGGTTGTCGGGGATGAGAATAGATCTGGCGTCGCTGGGAGAATAAGAGTTGGGGAGGGTCGCAATGGCACGACCAGTGCCAGTCCAAATGCATGGCCTGATCCAGTAGAGGACATTGGTGTTGGGGTCGGAGCTGCCAGACCGGAACCCAATGGAGCCCCCACGGGGCCCAAAGACGCACCGGAGGGGTCAGGCCACTCAGAAATGAGATGCATGACCTCATAACATTCTTTAAATTGAGTGGGGGTCACTCCCAGAAAGGCGGGAGGCAGAGGTTCCGCAGAACGAGACCTTGGACAATGGATGGGGAGAAGTCAATGCACGCTTCGACTTCCTATGCCTCTTACCTGAATGTCCCAAAGATCGTGAGTGGGATGAAGACTACTTGGGAATCCTGGAGAGGGCCCGGGACAGAGACCTCTGAGGAGACAGGCGTGGCTTCACCTGCCGGGCCGCAAGCAGCTTTAAGGATCGCTCTCTCAAAGCCTTCAGAGCCATGGCCCGGAAGTTGGAGCACGACTTGGAGTCCTGGTCGCACTCCAGACACAAGCAACCTAAATGCAGGTCTGTCACCGACATGGCACACGGTGACAGGCACTGCATGGTTTAAAATCTGAAGTTCTCCTACACACCGTAAAAAAAGGGGGGGGGGTCGACAAAAGGTTAAAACAAATCCTCTCAAAAGTGACAGAATGTAGCTATTTATGGATCAGCATTTGACTAAACTGACGTCAGCATGCCGCGGTGGGGCCTATATAGGTGACGAGGACGTCACTTCCGGCACAGACAACGCCGACGTCACATGGAGTTGACCGATGCCACATACTGGCGTGCAGAGGTATTGCTTGAAGAAAAATCTGCCTGATCCAGGCTGATGCCTGGGACATTCAAATGTAAGGAATCTGTGGCTAGTTGTCTCTATCCGATATACTTGCTTTAGTACTGTGGGGATTGGCAAAGGCTTCCCAAATGTCTTAGAGCTATCAATATTGTATATAAGGGCCCTCCTAACATCTAGCGTGTGAAGTGCCCTTTCCACTATAGACTCTGGTTATGGGAAGAAGGGTAGCTCAACGGTCTGGTTCAAGTAAAAGAAGGTGAGACTACTTTTTACAGAAATTTGTGGTTGGTGTGTAAAACTACCCTTTCTTTATCAACCTGGACAAAGCTCACTAATGCGTCTGAGGGAGCTGACTGTGATTAGGAAGGCCATGTTCCAAGACAAGAACAATACGAAACATGAGTGCAGGGGCTCGAAGGGAGGGCCCCATAAGTCATGTGAGGACCACATTCAGTTTCCAATTAGAAGCAGGGGGCACTATTGGAAGTATTAGCCATTGAAGACCCTCCATTAAGGTCTTAATGAATGGAACCTTGAAAAGAAAAGTTTTATCTGTTCTACAAGTATGTTGTTATTGCAGTTAAGAGTAAGTGTATAGAAGTGTAAGCAAAACCTAACATGAATAGGTGTAGGAGGTAACAGACAATCTCTTGCACAGAAACCTTAAAAGGGTCTATGTGTTTGGAACTATAGTAGAGCATGAATCTCTTTCACTTGGATGTGTAACAGTCATGACTGGTGGGGTGTCTTGCCTCAAGCAGAATAGCGTTGCATTCCTCTGGAAGTTTGAGACAGTCTAACTATAGGAACTCTGGTACCAGACTGAGATTTAGCCATCTGAGCTGGCCACAATGCTGATTCAGGTCAGTGGGAAATTCTCATGGAGAGCAATGGATATCAGGGTGGTTTTGCCAAGGCTGGAACAACTAGATTGAGGGCTGTGAACACCTGCCTCATCTTTTCCACTACGTATGGGATGAGCGGGAGAGGAGGAAAACTGTAGGTAAGTATCGTGGACCCATTCATCCACAGGGTGTTGCCCATGGACTGTGGTTGTGTGTTCTTTGGAGGCAAAGATATGGGATTTTTGCATTTCTGGGAGTGGAAAAATAAAAATGGTTAAAGTACCTCACTGATCAAAGTGCTTGTAAAGGATTGGGGTGTATAGTTCCACTTGTGAACTTGCTGATGCGTCCTGTCCACAAAGCCCATCTCCGACTACCAGTAGCGCTTCACGGCGAGATAAAAAATAAAAAAAAACACTTTTGCATTGTCTCTAAGATTTTGTGGTAAAATGTACTCTGCACACTGGGCAACTTTTGCCTTGTGCCCAGTATATGTGTGCAGACCCCCTAAAACAGGTACACATTGGTAACCCTCAATTGCCTTACTTAACTTTATAATAAGACCATAGTATATTGTGTAGAAAATGCAACTATAGCGTAGAAAGTTTAAATGTCACCTGTGGACTGCAGCACTTATTCGTCCATCCACTAACATCATAAGGAAAACACAGCTTCAGGAGTACCACTGTTGCCGGATCATTGCACTTTACACTTGCTGCCCAACCTGTCAATAAAAGCCTTTAACAGATGAAAATCACTTTTTAGAAATATTAATAGGTCACCCCTATGTAGGCCTAGGGTGCATTTTACAGTTACAAATAGACCATGTAGTAATTTAACCCCTTCAGTGCCAAGGACAGACGGTTCTGTCCTCGCCAGTGGCACTCGTGTGCAGAGGATAGAACCATTCCGTCCTGGCACCTACCCAAGGGGGAGGTGCTGGCGCTCCCACCAACTCTTCAAGGGCCACCCATCTACGAGCTACACCGGATGTGGTAGCGGAAGCACATTTCTGTATAGGAAAGTTGTGGAATCACCAAACTGGCACAAATTTGCTACCACCTAACATGCCCCCAAGTCTTCCGATAAAAATGCTACCTCACTTCTTTGGTGGGCCAAGTGCCCGCGACAGGGAAGGGTCTAAAATGTATTGTGGAGGCATCAAAATCATCTATCACAAAACGTCAGGGTTTTGCGAGGGGGGTCACCTGCGTTTTTAGTCCCGGGCTCGGTGACCATCAGGGGAAACCTGCAGAACCCAGAAATTTCTGAAAACTAGACACCCAAGGGAGGTTTGGCTTGCATGGATCCTCCAACATTTTCTTACCCAGAATCCCTTACAAATCTCAAATTTACCTAAATAAATCCAGTGTTCCACATATTTTTGTGTGGGATCACTGCACTGGCATAAATGTATATTTATCTGCCTAGATATACAGAGGACTACTGAATAACTAAAATTTGTGATCAGAGAGAAAAATCTCCAGTGTTTTACAAAAATCCAACGTGCCCTGTATAAGATTGGATATTGAATATAGACATTAAAGAGTCTTAAGGATCATAACCAAAAGCATATCACCAATAGCGATATATGTATTGGATGTCTTTTTTAGTTAAAATGTTTTTCATGTAAAAAGTGTTTGTGATATATGTTGTATTGCACATTTATGCCTTAAGTGTGTTTGCTAAACAGTTTTGAGAACAGCACACTCATGTTTTATTTAAGTATGTTTATAAATTGTTTTGAGAACAAAGATGTATTGATATGACACGACATATGTCTTTTTTCAGATTGAAAGAAATAACTAAGAACAAAAAATAGTGATAATAAAAAGGTGAAAATAAATACAGCGGTTCAAACTAAAAATCAATGGGTTTGGCTATTTAGCAAAGACACCTAGTTTAAAAAAAAAAAAAACGTGAGGCACAGGCACATTCTTCTTTAGCAACTCCATATTAGGCAGACGCCGATCTGGTCGAACTGAATATGGGGCACCGATCGGCACTGAACTGCAGCACTTTTCATTTCAACTTTAGATATCAGCAGATTAGTGTTTTTTTCCCTATCAACAGATATTTTACCTAGTGCATTTTTACTACCATAAATTACATCTTCCGTGTTTAGGTTCATAGACCCGGTATAGTTAAAATCATGCAGTCTTTCAAACAAAGATGAAGGCACAAAAAATGGCTTTCTACACACTGCATTGCCTCACAAGCACAAACATTGGCACAAGTGTTACAAACGCTGGAACAAAGGGATTTCATGAAGGGTCTGAATCCAGCAAACCATTAGGGTGTCATGCGACTGCTGTGACAAAAAATGCTACATAGGAATCAGGGATGATTTAATAGGTGTACGTCCCATCTTCACAGTTTGTGTTATGGGTCACAATCCCATTTTCACATGTTTTGTCCCTTACATGAGGGGTGGCAAGTTGGGTTATAGTCCCTTCTCCAAATTGGCCATGGTTTTGTTCCTTACAATAGGAGTAGAAGCATGGGTGCAGTCCACCCATTGTATTAGAGTTCTGGGGGGGGGGGGTGTGTTACTCCTGTGTTTCTCTTCACAGTGCCTTGCTCTGTTCGCAGTGCATGGTTGGATGCCTCTGCTGAATCTTTCATTTGGCTTGTTTTCACGTGTCTTCTCATGTGGTGTTATCACTTTGTGTCAGGGCTAGGGTGGCTTGTGGTCTAGGGCCCGCCCCACTCTGCATTCGCAGTTGCCCTTGTGGCAAAATGCATCAATCCTCTTTGGGAGGGCGTTGGTGGCTGATGTGCTTCAAACCTGCTTGTGCTGTTAAGTTGCATCCCTGTTTATAGGTTTGTGCAGGTTTCCAGGTCTTTTGGCTGCTGTTTGCTGTGTTTCCGCCTGATGCGTGAGGTTTCGCATGCTCACGCGTGATGCGTGAGGTTTGGCATGCTCACGCGTAATGCGTGAGGTTTGGTAGCCCGGTCGCATACGCGGGCGCCGTAAGCACGTTAGCTTACGCGATCACGCCCTATCTTCTGTGCTCACTATTCTGGAATCGTCTGGGGAGTGGCAGTGTTCTCTTCTTGCTCTCTCTCCCTTCTGCAGAGTTCCAGCTGTGTTTTGAAGAAGGATTCCATCGGTGGCCTTGAGGATCGTTTCCAAAGGGGGTGTCTTTATCCTGCTTGCTGTGAGTCCCAGGTTATCGGTTGGAAGAGCCATTTAGGGGGCATCTCGTCCTTCAAGGTAGTAGAGTAGGTCTTACTCTACAGGTAGGACTTAGCAATTCTAGTTTCTCGGCGCTAAGTCTTTTTTTTTAAGGAAAATCCTATCTTGATTTATGTTTGATAAAGCTATTAGTTCATGTTATGAGGAATATTATGAACACTGAAGCGTAAAATCATTGGTATATTTTTGCACTTTGAAAACTGCGTTTACATCTTGTTGCTGGCGAGAGATGTTAAACTTAAAGGTGCAAAGTATGTAAAAGCGCACGCAATCTTTTCTTCAACAGTTTGTTTTTGCGCAACTCTTTCTTTGAAAAGTCTTTTGGGAAAAAAGGTCAAGAGAAGCTTTGTTATAATTGAAGACTAAGATAGCAGTGTGATTTGTGCTTTGAATTATTTCACAAAACTTTGGTAAAGAGGCTATTTACTAAGGAGTTAGTTTGTTTTTGCTTAAGGTGAATTGGTCGCAATTCATAAGAGAATAACAGAATTGTGATAAGGATGTTTTGGTCGCTATTCACAAGAGAATAACAATATGGTGAAAAGGATGCTATAAAAGATTTAGTATTTATTTTATTGAAGCTTAATGAATCTTCAGAGTCTGTGATTAAGCAACAGGGTTCTGCATTAGAATTCAGTGTTGGCTCTAGGTTTTATGGTCAACTTTGATTTACGGAATGTTTTGCTACTAACCTTTCCTTTCCAGATCTCCTTCCCTGCTGTCCCCTTCCTAATTCCCTTTTCCCCCCGCTTGATCACTCCAAGATTCTGTGTAGTAATTACATTCGGAATTGGAGGTATCGAGAGGTGGGTCCTTATAACTTCACGACAGATCCTGAGGAAAGCGTCGCCTTGACAGAATAGTGAGCCCACGAATTATTTTTTCCTCCTGGTCTGAACGTGAAGTCATAATGACCACCATCAATGATTTAATGTCCGCAATCATGCGTATACAAGCAGACTTAAAAGAAACTATGGATGTAACTGCTTTGTTAGCAGCTAAGGTAGAAAATATTCAATTACAGAATACTCCTCTTCCGGAAGAGGTTCAAGAAACTGGTGCAAGTAGGGGTAATACAAATATAGCTGTTACTGTGCCCCCTCAAATTCCTTTGGCAGCTCCTGAACGTTTTTCTGGGGACCCCTCCAAGGTGCAAATCTTTTTGACTCAGATCGAGTTACATTTTGCTTGTAGACCAACTGCGTTCCCAACCCCACAATCTAAAATTGCGTTTTTAATTTCATACTTGACCGGAGATGCCGCAAACTGGGCAGTTCCTTTGGTCAGACAAGATGACACTTTGCTCTACAACTGGAAACGATTTGTGGAGGAATTTGAAAAAGTTTTTGATCGCAGAACTGTTACTCTGTCAGCTGATCGAGAACTACTTCAATTGAAACAAGGCAATAGGGATCTTGTTTCTTATCTGTCTCATTTCAACAGATTAATCGCTGAAACTTCTTGGCCAGAGGAAAAAAGAGCAGCCCTCTTTTATCAAGGTTTAAAAGATGACCTGAAGGATGTTCTGGCACAAATTGATCCTCAACCTGTAATTTGCTCTGAGTTGATTAATCTAACGCTGCGATTAGACCATAGACTCTCTGAACGGAGGTCAGATAAAAAAAGAACTGATAAGCCAAACTGGAGATCAGAAGCTAAATCCAGGCCTCAATTTGCGAATTCAGAAACTGGTTCAGAGCCAATGGAAATAGGAACTTTAAGACAACCATTGTCAAAAGAGGAGAAGGACAATCGTCGAAAGAATGGACAATGTCTTTATTGTGGTCGAAAAGGTCACTTCGTGAAGGACTGTTTAACTAAGCCAAAGGGAAAATTTCCTAATTCTAGTAAATCAGCTGCTCTGGAAAAAACAGATCCAAAATCGGAAAACTAACTGACCCAAGATGTTTGAAGGGAGATCTCTTGGGTACTATTGCCTTCCCTTCTGTGAACTCATGTGTTTCTAATTACAAAGCTCATTTCAGGTTAGCTGTACAAATCAGGTTAATTCATGAAACATGCCAAATGGAAGTTTTAGTCGATTCTGGAGCTACAGGAAATTTCTTAGATTTGGAAACAGCCCAACGTTTAGGAATCATCTGTGAACAAAAAGAGACTCCAGAAATAGTGCAAGCTGTGGATGGAAAAATACTAGCTGGAGGTCCAGTAACCATGCAAACATCTAAAGTTGCTCTGTTCTGTGAAGATGCTAAGCAACAGGTACATAAGGAAGAGCTTCAATTTGATGTGATCCAAGCACCTCAGTATGGTTTCATTTTAGGAATGCCTTGGCTTTGCTTACACAATCCAACCATAGATTGGCGAAAGAGAGAACTGGTTTTCCTGTCTGATTTTTGTCATTCGTCTTGCCTCAACACCACAAAACCAATTTTGAGTCAATTGGCCACAGCTGAGGAAAAAGAAACATTGTTACCAAAAGTTTACAAGGACTTCGCAGAAGTTTTCAGTGAAGTTAAGGCAGCCATCCTTCCTCCTCATCGAAGCTATGACTGTCAAATCGATCTTGTACCTGGATCTAGTGTACCAAATTGTCGCATTTATGCTTTATCTGAAAAAGAGAATCAACACCTAAGACAATATCTCGATCAATATCTAGAGAACGGATTCATCCGCCCCTCCAAGTCTCCGGCAGCATCTCCTTTATTTTTCATTCCGAAAGCTAATGGAGAATTGAGGACTTGTATCGATTATAGGGCGTTGAACAAAATCACAGTCAAAAATAAGTACCCATTGCCTCTCATCCCTGTTCTATTGGACCAAGTTAAAAAGGCCAAAATCTACACTAAGTTGGACCTCAGAGGAGCCTACCATTTGGTTCGTATCAGGCAAGGGGATGAATGGAAGACTGCTTTCAAAACCCGATATGGATTGTTTGAGTACTTGGTGATGCCATTCGGGTTGTGCAATGCACCAGCTGCTTTTCAGTTTTTTTTGAATGATGCCTTGAAAGAGTTTCTAGATCTCTTTGTTATTGTCTATATAGACGACATTTTGATCTATTCAGATTCGGAAATTGAACATGAAAGTCACGTCAAAAAGGTTTTAAGCACCCTGCAATCTCATAATTTGTACTGCAAATTATCTAAATGTGATTTCCATGTTCATGAGGTTGAATTTCTAGGAGTCCTCCTCACTCCAACTGGCATGAAAATGACAGACAGAAAGATCAAGGCTGTTGCTGATTGGCCCACTCCGACTTCTGTTCGAGACATTCAGTGCTTTTTGGGATTTGCAAACTTTTATCGCCGCTTCATTGATCACTTTTCTGCTGTAGTGGCTCCCATCACACGATTGTTAAGAAAAAAGGTGAACTTTGAATGGTCCACAGAAGCTGAACTTGCATTCCAGAAGTTAAAAAAAGCCTTTACTGAAGCTCCAGTTCTCATGCATCCCAATGTAGGGGAGCCCTTTATCATTGAAGCTGACGCCTCTGATGTAGCTATAGCAGCCATCCTCTCTCAAAGGCACCACACTACAGGACAAATGCATCCAGTTGCCTACATGTCTCGAAAACTAAATCCCGCAGAGCAAAACTATGTAATTGCTGAAAAAGAACTATTAGCTATTCTAGAAGCCTTTAAAGAATGGAGGCATTACATAATGGGAGCGAAATTTACTGTAACCGTGTACACTGATCATAGAAATTTACAGTTTATGAGCTCAGCCAGAATGTTGACCCCGAGACAACTCAGGTGGATGATGTTTTTTGCCGAATATGACTTTATAATCACCTTCCGTCCAGGCCAAGACAACAAGAAAGCTGATGCCCTGTCCAGAAAAGACTCTTCTTTGCATCGCTTTGAAGGAACTCCTCAACCAATAATCGATCCAGGCAAAGTAATTACTGTACTTTCGGCAGACCAATTTTTGGAGAATATTCATGAAAGTTTTCCTTCTTCTCTGTGGAAATCATGGCTGAACTCCAATGCTAACCAAACCATCAAAGAAGGGATACCTTTCCATGGAAAACAAGTTTATCTGCCCTCTTTGCAATTACAAGAAACTGTGTTTAACTGGTTACATTCACATCCTATGGCCGGGCACCCAGGCCCTCGGAAGACTGTGGAGAAAATACAAAAGATGTTTTGGTGGCCAACGCTGCAAAAGGATGTGCTGAAAATGGCTAATGATTGTGAGGTCTGTGCAAGATTTAAATCCGATCACACTAAGCCTAAAGGTTTTCTACAAGTTCTACCAACACCGACTGAACCATGGAAACATATTTCTTTGGACTTCATTACTGATCTACCACCAATTCAACATCATACTGTGATTCTAGTGGTTGTGGACAGTTTAACCAAATACGCTCATTTCATCCCTTGTAAACAGCTACCCACTGCGGCACAGTTAGCACAAATATTTCTGCGACATGTGGTGCGCTTACATGGACTGCCTTCAGTATTGCTTTCGGATCGAGGGTCTCAATTCTCTTCCAAGTTCTGGCAGCAATGGTGCAAAGATCTACACATCACCTCCAATATGTCCACTAGTTATCACCCCCAAACTGATGGGCAGACTGAAAGACTGAACCAAACTTTGAAGCAATACTTGAGGTGTTATGTTACGGACTCTAAGAAATCTTGGTTGGATTTACTTTGGATTGCTGAATTTGCGTATAACACTTCACCACATTCCTCAACCGGTTCCTCTCCGTTTCAGGCACTTTATGGCTATGAACCTAACACCATACCATTGACTATGGCTAAAGATGATGGTGGTGTACCAGCAGTTAGAGACTCTGTACAACATATGCAAACTATTCACCGTCAAATTCAGGATCGCTTCTTGCACAGCAAGAAGAAATACAAAGAGCAGTATGACAAAAAACACCGTTCAGGTCCTGTGTATGCCCCTGGAGATAAAGTTTGGTTGTCTACCAAGAACTTGAACTTCAAACACAGAAGTATGTTTCAACCTAAGTACATTGGTCCTTACCCGGTTCTTCGACAGGTGAACCCTGTGACATTCAAATTGTTGTTGCCTAAGTCTCTGAGAATTCATCCAGTGTTTCATACTTCCCTGCTTAAACCTGCTAATCAGAATCTGGTTCCCCGTCCAGCTCCGATCTTAGTTCATGGTAACTGGGAGTATGAGGTGCGAGACATTTTGGATTCTAGACGTCGGGGTTCCAGGTTGTGGTATCTTGTCTCCTGGAAGGGATACGGTGCTGAGAATGATTCCTGGGAACCGGCTGCGAATGTTCATGCCCCACGCTTAATACGCCGTTTCCACCTCCTCCACCCTTTGAAGCCGGGCCCTAGACCACTCTTGGGAGGGGGGAGTACTGTCAGGGCTAGGGTGGCTTGTGGTCTAGGGCCCGCCCCACTCTGCATTCGCAGTTGCCCTTGTGGCAAAATGCATCAATCCTCTTTGGGAGGGCGTTGGTGGCTGATGTGCTTCAAACCTGCTTGTGCTGTTAAGTTGCATCCCTGTTTATAGGTTTGTGCAGGTTTCCAGGTCTTTTGGCTGCTGTTTGCTGTGTTTCCGCCTGATGCGTGAGGTTTCGCATGCTCACGCGTGATGCGTGAGGTTTGGCATGCTCACGCGTAATGCGTGAGGTTTGGTAGCCCGGTCGCATACGCGGGCGCCGTAAGCACGTTAGCTTACGCGATCACGCCCTATCTTCTGTGCTCACTATTCTGGAATCGTCTGGGGAGTGGCAGTGTTCTCTTCTTGCTCTCTCTCCCTTCTGCAGAGTTCCAGCTGTGTTTTGAAGAAGGATTCCATCGGTGGCCTTGAGGATCGTTTCCAAAGGGGGTGTCTTTATCCTGCTTGCTGTGAGTCCCAGGTTATCGGTTGGAAGAGCCATTTAGGGGGCATCTCGTCCTTCAAGGTAGTAGAGTAGGTCTTACTCTACAGGTAGGACTTAGCAATTCTAGTTTCTCGGCGCTAAGTCTTTTTTTTTAAGGAAAATCCTATCTTGATTTATGTTTGATAAAGCTATTAGTTCATGTTATGAGGAATATTATGAACACTGAAGCGTAAAATCATTGGTATATTTTTGCACTTTGAAAACTGCGTTTACATCTTGTTGCTGGCGAGAGATGTTAAACTTAAAGGTGCAAAGTATGTAAAAGCGCACGCAATCTTTTCTTCAACAGTTTGTTTTTGCGCAACTCTTTCTTTGAAAAGTCTTTTGGGAAAAAAGGTCAAGAGAAGCTTTGTTATAATTGAAGACTAAGATAGCAGTGTGATTTGTGCTTTGAATTATTTCACAAAACTTTGGTAAAGAGGCTATTTACTAAGGAGTTAGTTTGTTTTTGCTTAAGGTGAATTGGTCGCAATTCATAAGAGAATAACAGAATTGTGATAAGGATGTTTTGGTCGCTATTCACAAGAGAATAACAATATGGTGAAAAGGATGCTATAAAAGATTTAGTATTTATTTTATTGAAGCTTAATGAATCTTCAGAGTCTGTGATTAAGCAACAGGGTTCTGCATTAGAATTCAGTGTTGGCTCTAGGTTTTATGGTCAACTTTGATTTACGGAATGTTTTGCTACTAACCTTTCCTTTCCAGATCTCCTTCCCTGCTGTCCCCTTCCTAATTCCCTTTTCCCCCCCGCTTGATCACTCCAAGATTCTGTGTAGTAATTACATTCGGAATTGGAGGTATCGAGAGGTGGGTCCTTATAACTTCACGACAGATCCTGAGGAAAGCGTCGCCTTGACACTTTGTTTCAGTGAGCTGAACGTTCTCTAAACATTGTTTGTTTGTTTTTTATTTTAAAGGAGGATGATGCGTGATACTTTTGTGTGTATCTTTTCATTCTTCCTTCCTCCTTTGTTTAGTCTTTGTTCCCTCTCGTGATATGGTTTTTAGCTTTCATCCCTGGGTCCTGGACTATTGCCTTCATTTGTACATGGTCTGTTCCGCTACTTTCTCCAGTTTCCCATACCATTTTTATACAAAAATGAACTCAACTCTGTCTCAAATTGTAAAGCGCTCTGATATCCTTCGGGATCAAGTTCGCGCCATATAAAACTTTATAAATAAATAAAAAATAAAAATAAATTATTGTTTGACTATTTCCTTCATATTCCATTCTTTTTAGGCCGTTCATGCCCTCAGGAGAGGCTTACTCCCCATTTGGTCCTGAACTTGAGGCATTTAGCCAACGTACGCATAGCATTACCAGCCATATTCTACTGTCATATTTGAGACCCCCATCTTAAAGGAATTGGTTTCCATCCATATGACCCTTTGAAAGCGTTATTTGTTTTTTTACCCCGATTTGATGCACTGAACATGTATCTATTTTGCATTTTCTTCATTTAGTGTGATGAATTTGCTACTATCATTGCATATTTTCTTTTCATTTATATGCAGATCATGTGACTTTTCTTGACTGATCCACTGCCCATGCGTTGGTGCTGCTCACATACATTCTGCCCTGGATCTTTTCCAGTGAGCTTTTTCATCCGTGTCCGATGAGAACATTTTTGGTCACACCCCCCAGTGTACGCTGGGATTCCTTCCCTATTTCAAGGCTCTGATTTCCCAATCTTCCCTTGGGTAAGTATTTTATCTTTGCCCCATGTTCCTTGTTTCTTCCCAGGTGTTTCTTTATCACACACTATGTTTGCCTCTGACTCACCAAAGGTTTTAAGATTTTTGGGTTTGCCCTCATTTGCTCTCCTATGTTCTTTCAAACACATTTTTTTATGCAGCATGGCATCAACCTTTTTCAACCACCGTCTGCTTCTGCCTTTTAATCAACCAGGGCAGAGGGAGTGGTGAGTTTCTCGAATAGACCACCTTTTAAGCCATCCTTTTTTCTTTTCTTTCTTTCCTTTTCTTCCAATCTTTTTGTTTTTCTGTTTTCTTGTTGAACATGTGAATATTTACAGTTACAAAGTTATTGGTGTTGCTCTTTTCCTGAAGAAGGCGCCCCTGGTCGCATGATTCATTTGTTGCCACGTCTACAGATTTGACTTCCTGTATCATGTGATTCTAGGCGCAATAATAATTCAAAGTGAACTAATAGATTATTTAGCGTGTCCACATTTTTCTATTGTGCACTATATCTGCACATTTTTTACTTGTACATATTTTCTTTTCACTTACGTTGCTCATTCTTGTGCTTGTCTTTGTACATTGTTGTTTCTTGTAAAACATGGTGTTTTTATTGATATATGTGTGATCATTTGCTATTGTCAGGAGGTTTTCAAACCCTATTGCCTTAAAATTATATGTTTGTATCAACTCAATTAAAGTATATATTTATTGTTTTCCCATGTTCTTCAGCTTTGTTTATTATCATTTATTTAATTCTATTTTTAGGTTGGCAAGGTTTGCTGGTTTCACTTGCCCTTGGAACCCGTATCATTTTCAGGAGGGTCCTTCTTTGTTTACATTGGTTCTAAAGAGAAGCTGCCTTTGAAGGGCAGATGTGTCCACTAGGGAGGAGGGCTGCCCCATTGTTTAGGAAGTGAGGAAGGCACAGGAAGCAGAGAGGGAAAACCAGTTGCTAAACCGGTTTACCCAGGGGTGTGTAGCCCTGAGGTACTAACAGCCCAGGGCTAGCCTAGGGAGGTCCCGGGAAGGGCTAGGGAGGTCTGGACACAGCGAGGGGTCTAGCCATATTGAGAGGGGGCAGAATGGTGCCTCCTGCGATAGCCAGATGCCACACCCCACAAGAACTGGTCATCAAGTGGGATGGAATCTGGTAACCCACTGGCTACCAAGAGCATATGAGGGGCACCCAGACCTCAGATTTCAACTGACTTGGAAGTACTGAAGGAAGACTGCTCTGCTGGACCGAGGGTTCAGCAAAGATAGGCTGCACCATTGAAGGTTGCACCACACACTGCACCTGGTGGCTAGCGATGAGAGGGACTATGCCTGTTGTGTCCTGCTCAAGGAGAAGCTGTCTCCAGAGCCCAGGCAGGCTAAGATACTCCAAAGGCCTGATGACTGGCCTCCTGTTAGCAGCACAGGGATACAACAGCTGAAGAAGCCTGCTAGGGCAAGCTAGTAGCGCAAAGTCTTTGAGCCACTACCAATTTGCTTCACCAAGGACTAAGCTGACGCAAAGACCTGCACCAGAGTTCGCTGAACCCGCGAGCACTGTTAGATAGTTGCTGGGAACCTCAGAAGGGGAGCTATTGACCCAGGAAGGATTGGCCTATGACTGAGACAACGGACGACTGGTAGTCCAGTGGCGACTGGATTTTAGGAACATCAACCGTGCAACCAGGATCCCCTCACCATCCTTGTGGACCCAGGAATCTCTGCAGTAAGACCCCTGTCGTCTGTCGCATTCAGAACATCCTATGAGCATCTTCAGCATCCTTAGTCCCAGGCATCAGGATCACTCCATAGGAATACATTCCAGTGCTGTTAAAGTGCCTGGGATTGCAGGAGGACTGCTTCTTCTGGTAAGGTAACTATTCGAGGAATTTGTTGGCCCCCCTGACTAGCTCCCTGCTTGAGTTGCTGATCACAAGTATGTCTACTCAACTGCATTGACACTTGCCCAAGTTTTCTTTGAAAAAGTTTCTAAGTGTTAAATTCATTGAGTTTGCCAAGGCTTGCCCACGGTCGAGCAAACTTGCTTTGACTTGTTATTGCTTGTAAAATCATCTGGAATCTTTTTTCGTTCTAGTGTCCAAAAGTATATAAAAATGCAGTTGAGTTTTCTAAATTGGTATGGACTGACCGCCTGGAACTCACACCAGGGTCTGCACAACTGAAGTAACCCATGTCAACAAGCTGGTAGCCACTACAGAGAATCTCTACAGCTGCCACTGGGCCCCCCAAGAGACTGATCCTTGAAGGCCAACAGTAGCACCTGAGTCAGCCAGACCCAAGAGTGCCATTTAAGTCCAGATTGGTCGCCCAAGAGGGACACCAGTCAAGGGATATCGCTGAGACCACTGTATACAGAGACCAGTAGCCCAGCCGCTGCTGGCCTTCTGCTGTCTCAAAGAGGACTTTGATGGACCCCAACCTTTGTGGCCAAAGTCGCCCCACTTGGCCCGAGGATCAAGGAATAAATGCAAAGGCACCCTACATCGACTGCCCAGCATCTGGAGCATCATTGATTATCTTCATCTCCCGCATCCGCAGCATAAGGACAAATCCATTAAAGTCTACAGTGGTTGTGCTGCAAAGTTTGATATTGGACTAGAAAATGCCCTAATGGCCAAGTAACTGTCCAAATCTACCCCATTGGCAGCCCAGACCTTCTCCCTGTCAGATGTTGTCGCCCAAGCATGGGCAGAGTAGCCGTTCTAACTTTTACAAAGTTTACAAAAATGTACAAACTTTACGGTTACCAATGCTTGTTTGTGGTTGGACTTAATATTACGTTTTCTTTAAAAATCTGTATCTCCGGAAACCTTAGGTGGATTATGCTCATCTTGGACTCTAAAAATTCATTCAAATATAATCTACTTTTATAAATTGGTGTTATTCTTTAGTGTTGCATGGCTTTCTTATGCCGTTGTTGGGTTCTGTTAAAAGCTTTACACCAGTTCCTTTGTTCAAGCCTTGCTGCTCATAGCCATAGCTATCCAGGGTTGAGCTTAAGGTTATGCAAAAGAGTCTGACCGGACCAAAGACCTTTTTTGAGAGTGTACTCCACTGTAAGGCCGCACTGCTATGCCATATAATACGCCCAAATTCTCACAGAATGGGGCTTGCGTACCAGAACTACTGACCTGGGACCCATGGACTTCTAGATGGGTCTATCACCCTCAGTTTTACCTGGTCAAAGAGTAGATATGTTGCTCGTTATAGGAAAGTGGTCACTGGTGTCATCATGAGTACACCATGTTGTCAGACCTGGGTTCAGAGAAAACAGTCTAGCGAACTGCCTCAATAACAGCAGTCCCTTTGTTGCAGGTCTGTTAAGGTGGAGGAGAGTACTCCTTCCACACTTCCATTGTGGCCATTAGAGGACAAGGGGTCAGGGAGAGGTTCAGTCCACCAAGTAGGTGACTTTGCTCTTCTTCTTTATTATGGGGTATGGCCCAGTCACTTATCTTCCAGTGCTCTGGGTGCGCCAGGCTTCAAGAACTGCACCAACTGCTCTGGCTTGTACTGGAAAATGGAGGACTTCTGGTCATACCAGCGCTTCACAAGCTCCTGGATGGCCATCAAATTTTGATTTGCCTTCATGTACTCAGCCATCTTGGGGCGAAGGTCAAGCAACTAATTCACTACGTCCTTTCTTGAGGGGTCTCTCTTAACTTAAAGAGTAACACAAAGGTACTAAAGCCAACCTCTTTTTTGGGGTACCTCCCTGTAGGTGAATAGCAGGCATGCGAGAAGGGCACCCCCAGGATCATGCCTTTCATTGTGGTGCAGAATCTTTTAACTAGACCATTACTTTGGGGATGGTAGGGAGTGGTGAACTTGTAGGCCTTACCACACACGTTCAATGTTCTCCTCACCCAGAGACACTAAGGTGGCCTCTCTGTACCCGTTGGGATCTCGAAGGGCAATCTCCCACACCATGTCTCCACGAGCCAGCCCTTTGGAACAGTCATGGGTGGGCGCCTTCTTTGTGCACACTGAATCTACCCTTTTGTATCCTGGAAAATAGCAGTCAAAACACACCCCAGGGTTTAAGGGGTCAAACGTCTTTCCCAGGTTTCCCTTCCCCTCGGATTCCTCCAGGCATGTTTTAGTGACTCATTGGGGCTATCATTTGCATCTTTACCTGCTATTTCCCCTGAAGGTGCCCCGACTACTGTTCTTCTGGTCAACTCCCAGGGACTTCTTGGGGACCCTGGTACAAACCCACTCCAGAGCTGCTATGCCCAATTTCCTGGGGCTAGACCGCTTAGAGTCTACCAGATGCTGGTGCAACTTCTCTGAGTGACAATCTGTTAAAATGTGTTCCTTGACAAACAAATTGTAGAACCCTTCAAATGCGGCAACTTTGTTGCCTTTGACCCAACCATCTAGTGCCATAACTTAAATGTCAACTAAGACAACCCATGTCTGTGAAGTCCACTTCTGTGTTGTCCTAAGCTTCTGCCTCCATTTGTAAGGGGTCACACCAAAGAGCTCAACCAGTGAGCCCTCATATGTGGGCAGGACTCTGCTACCTAATCATCTTGTATGAGAATTCTGCCCTACCAACTACTGGCACTTACTCCCATAATTGTGTTCCCTAGTGTTGTGTACCCACCTTCCTCATTTTGAGAGTTTACTCGTATGAGTCTAGCCACTTGTCTATGTAATTCCCCTGGACATAACTAGGGACAATTCCTTTAGGCGATCTGACATCAGGGACACCAACGTCAGCACCTCCAGTTACAACTTTGTTGCCTCAATCTTCCCTGGGCTCTAAGCCCAGCTTTGCCCTGCTCACTTCAAGGGCCAGTCTTTTCTCTGCCAGGGCAACAGCTCTCTCCTCCAGGTCCAGGTCAGTCCTGCTCTTTTGCAGGGGCCTCTGGCTAGTGATGGAGCCTGCTTGGCTGTTGGCTCTAGAGACCATCCTTGGCCCAGTGAAAGGGGGTAGGTTTCCACCTGCTCCTCTGGCTCCATCTAGGATATTGCTGTTATCCTCTACATCATTTTCCCCACAACCTTGGGACAACTCATTTTCCAGGAGTGTAGCGACCCTGTGAGCCTCCTCCAAGCTCCGAAGGCACTTGATCATTTAATTTTTCCTGGCTTTGGCCCCCATGCTGATCTTCCAGTCAATACAAAAGGCCCTTCGCTCTCTTGAATGAGGGCAGTTTAGCCATGTCAAGCTCCAGGTTTCTTTGCTGAAAAAGTGGTCCTGAAACTTTTCAAAAACGTTTTATAGATTTTTCAAAACTTTGGAACTCGCATGAAACTTTGCATCAACCTTTTACAATTTTTCTCAACTCTTGAAAAGTTTTAACAGTCCTTTTGGAAACAAAGCCTTTGAAGTCAACACAACTCTACCACTGCTTAGGAGGTATGAAAATCCTTTTTCCTAAGTGTTCACTCTGGTAGATTCAGAGTGCTCTCAAAACTTCAACTGTATGCTACTGCTAAGCACAAGCTCTGGATCCTACTGTTAGGCACACAGATGGCGAAATGGGATGTGTTATATTGTATGGTTCTGCAATCTCACTGTGTAATACATGTATCAACCCCTTTAGGATCAGTTGGTTTAGTTTGTTAAACCCTCTAGGTCATTCCTGGGTAGCTGTTGATTTTAGCAGCAAGGTTTACAAAGAGGAACCTGGGTAATGGATGTAAGACAGCACCAAAACAACTGAAGAAGAAATACACAAGACACTCATGAAATCAGACACCAATTTATTAAATAAAAAGACTATTTTAACCCCTTCCATGCTCATGACGAGCTCAGCTCGTCATGAGGTATACCTCTAGGGTGCTCATGACGAGCTGAGCTCGTCATGAACAATGGGAATCAATAAAGTTCAGCACAGGGGAAAAATCTGGGAAGCACCCAAGGTGTTAAGACACCACAATGAAAAAGGTCCACCAGAGTGTTCCGAAGATACAAGGCACAGTAAATATGCACTTTTTAATCAACCGCATGCAACCATTGGCAAATTCAACAAATCTGACACACAGAAACCGTTTGATCAAAAAAGTTTGGCTAGTTGTATTGCGGTCAGTTAGAGTTACTATGGAGGACCAACTCCGACAGGTAGTCAGTAAGGGGAAACCAGTTAGGCCCTTAGAAACAGTTCCCTTTGCAAGTGAAGCAGTCTTCAGTCAGTTCCAGGAAATTTTTGTCTTTGCTGTAGGTTTCTATTGAATTGGTCTTCAAGCAAAGGATACAGGATTCTAAGATGCCCAAGGATGCTGAGGCAATGCTGTCAACAGGAGTCTTCCTTCGGCTTCTTCTTGGTCCACGAAGGGGCTGAGGTAGTCCCGGCCACGGAGTCGACATCTCTCGAAGTCCTCGTGGTCCGGACAGAAGTCAGAGTTGCCACTGGACTATCAGTCACCCAGTAACACAGTCACAGCAAAATCCTTTCCTCGGCAATAAGCCATCTTCAAGTTGACCAAGCTACACTCCTACGACTCTCCCGGGTCCAGTGGACTTGGGAGCAATTTTGAGCTTTGCGTTCTGGTCACTGGTGCTGCATGGTGGCGGTTGGTGGTGGTCTGAAGATTCTAGGCAACCAACTTGCCCCAGCAGGATTCTTCAGCTGTTGTGGCCCTGTGATGCGAACTGGTCAGCCAACTGATCCTGGGAGTCTCTTGCCAACCTCGGACTCAAACAACTGGTTAACACCCCAACCCACATCGCTGGCCACACGCTCGACCCAATCTTCTCCGCCAGCAACCACGTCTCCTTCAGCCACTCCTCCGGACTACACTGGACCGACCACAGATGCATCCACTTCTCCTTCAAAAAGAATACATCCCACCACCGCACGCAACAAATCCCCCACAGACACTGGAGCAAAATCACCGCAGACCAGCTCCTCTCATCGCTGAGCCAGAACCCACCAACAAAACACCGCTGAAACCAACGACGCGGCCCATAACCTCGCACAGTGGATCACCAACTGCGCCGATGACCTCGCACCTCTGAAGAACACCCCAGGCATGACCGGCTACAGGAAAACTCCATGGTTCACAGACGCCCTCAAAGAATCAAAGAAGTACTGCCGAATCCGCGAAAAAACCTGGCGCCACGAACAAACTACAGAAAACATGACAGCCCTCAAGACCGCCACCCGCAAACACCACCAGATGATCCGCACCACCAAAAGGACATCATTCAAAGAGCGACTAGACAACAACACCCACAACAGCAAGGAACTCTTCAACATCGTCAAAGAACTCTCCAACCCCAGCAACAACGACATCACACCATCGCAAGAACTCTGCAACTCCCTTGCCACGTTCCTCCACCGAAAGATCGCAGATATACACGACAGCTTCGGACCCCAGACTCCGCCTCCAGTCACCGAACCAACGACCCCCACCACCACCCACAGCGCCTGGACCCCCGTCAGCACTGAAGAAACCACCAACGTCATGAACTCCATCCACTCCGGCTCCCCCTCGGACCCATGCCCCCATCATATCTTCAACAAAGCCAACACCATCATCGCACCCCATCTCCGGAACGTCATAAACATCTCGTTCGCGTCAGCCACCTTCCCCGAGAGCTGGAAGCACGCAGAAATCAACGCCCTCCTGAAGAAACCCACAGCAGACCCCAAAGACCTCAAGAACTTCCGCCCCATCTCTCTTCTTCCCTTTCCGGCCAAGGTCATCGAGAAGACCGTCAATAAACAGCTGACCGCTTTTACTCCAGACAAACAACTCGCTCCACCCTTCCCAGTCCGGTTTTCGAGCCAACCACAGCACCGAGACCGCCCTCATCGCAGCCACCGACGACATCAGGACCCTGATGGACAACGGAGAAACAACCACCCTCATCCACCTGGACCTCTCGGCAGCCTTCAACACCGTATGCCATCACACTCTAATAACAAGCCTCTTCAACACTGGGATCCAAGGAAAAGCCCTGGACTGGATCACCTCGTTCCTCTCCGACAGAACCCAGAGAGTCAGCCTCCCTCCCTTCCACTCAGAAGCCACCAAAATCATCTGCGGCGTACCCCAAGGATCCTCGCTCAGCCCAACGCTCTTCAATATCTACATGAGCCCCCTCGCCGCCATCGCACGCAAACAACATCAACATCATCTCCTACGCCGACGACACCCAGCTGATACTCTCCCTCACCAAAGACCCAGCCATCGCCAAAACCAACCTACAGGAAGGAATGAAAGACGTCGCAGACTTGATGAAGCTC
The DNA here is from genome assembly GCF_964261635.1 of Lissotriton helveticus. NCBI lineage: Eukaryota > Metazoa > Chordata > Amphibia > Caudata > Salamandridae > Lissotriton > Lissotriton helveticus. Next base: position 606,034,877 of record NC_136072.1, on the reverse strand, counting down.
AGCCGCCTGAAGCTGAACTCAGACAAGACGGAGGTCCTCATCCTCGGACAATCCCCCTCCGTCTAGGACGACTCCTGGTGGCCCTCAGCACTGGGCCCTGCACCAACACCCTCGGACCACGCAGGCAACCTGGGATTCATCCTGGACTCCACCCTCACGATAACCAAGCAAGTCAACGCCGTCTCGTCATCATGCTTCAACACCCTGCGCATGCTCCGAAAAATATTCCGGTGGATCCCCACCGAAACCAGAAAGACGGTCACCCTGGCCCTCGTCACTAGCCGACTGGATTACGGAAACGCCCTATACGCAGGAACCACAGCCAAACTCCAGAAGCGACTACAACTCATACAGAACGCCTCCGCACGACTCATCTTCAACATCCCTCGCCACAACCACATATCCGCCCACCTGAGAGACCTGCATTGGCTCCCCGTCAACAAGAGGATCACATTCAGGCTCCTCACCCACGCACACAAAGCTCTCCACGACATGGGCCCCGAATACCTCAACAACCGCCTCACGTTCTACACTCCCACCCGCCGGCTCCGCCAGCCTCGCCCTCGTACCACGGATCCACAGAACCACAGCCGGAGGAAGATCCTTCTCCTACCTGGCCGCCAAAACATGGAACTCCCTCCCCGCACACCTACGACTGATCCAGGACCATCTCACCTTCAGTAGGCACCTCAAGACCTGGATATTCGAGCAGTAGCAGCACCGCTCCCCCCCCCCCCCCCCCCCCACCTCCCTTCAGCGCCTTGAGACCCTCACGGGTGAGTAGCGCACTCTATAAATGTTTTGATTGATTGATTGCTTCAGGCGGGGCTCTGGAGAAGACTTCTCCATGAGCAGGACAAAGCAGGCACAATCCCTTCTCCTTTGGCAGCCACCCGGTTCAGTAGGTGCAGTCCATGCCGGTGAAGTATTTATTTGCCAGTTCCACAGTGCAGCAGGGCAGTCTTTCTTTGGTTACTCTTCCAGTCCAGTTCATATCTGAATTCGGGATGCCAGGTGTGCCCTTTTTTGCCCAGAAAATGCTCTCACAGTATGATGCGACTGGCAGCCGATGGGCTACCAGGTTCCTGCTCTCCTGATGACCATTTCCTACAAAGTGGCTATCCCAAAATGCAACATTCTGCGTACTTCCAATAAACTGCAGTACCTCTCTCTCTGCAACCCTCTCTCTGCTACCTAACTCAACCAGGAGGTGTGGCTATCAAGTGGGCTACACACCCCTGTGATACCGGTTAGGCAACTGGTTTCCACTTCCATATAAAGAGTGCCAGCCTGTTTAACTAGACAATAAAGCAATACTTCTCCCAAGTTTTTTCCATTTGCCCTTCAACGGTGGCTTCTTCTTTGACACTCGCCTTTTGGGGTCAACACCCAAGTGACTTCCTGCGGGAGGGAGGTTAACACCTCTCTCCAGTGCAGGTTTCAATTGTCTTTTTTTAGGGGAGTCTTTATCAAGTCTCCCCACGAGTTCAAAAAGCTGTCTCCGGGACAGGCTCCTTGCACCCGTTCAGGGTACAGGAGATTAATGGCAACAAAGTGACTCATTTACAAAAGTCGCATACCACAACCCATTGCATTCATTTCCACATAAGAAACTAGTCAGGCTTAATATAACAAGGAACATCAACTTAGGTTGCATAATTCAGGAGTTAGCTCAGCTAAGGGTTCAGTGTGTAACCCTGCACACACCAATAGGGCGACCAAGTTCTTCCACAATGAAAACATCAACTTTGTGTTTTTTCTGTCAGAACATGTAAAATACATGTTCTGTTCGTAAAATATGCTGCACCATGCCTTAACAGCACAGTAGGCCTGCCATAGGTGTATCTTACACATCCTGAAAGGGGACTCTTGGTTTTGCTGTTGCTATAGATGACAAAGTCGGTCATGGCAGCATAGTGTGCAAAATAATAAAGGACAAGGATGCAGACTGAGTGATGGTGGCTGAGGTTAATTCAAGCATTCCACCCATCACTATTTTGTATACATTAGTGTCGCCCTAAATGGGACAGGTATGCCCAGACGTGCTATACCTGGCTGATGAGATCTAACTAGGGCGAAACCAGTCCATCGTTGCTTGTGTTCTGGTTCAATGTAGCCGGGTCAAGACTGATCTGCATATGGCTTAGCACAAAGAGGGGCATGGTGTGCAAAATAACAAACTGTGATGCGGCCATACGCGATTACCAAGATAAATTCAAGAATTCCGTCACTTTTTTGTATATTTTAGTGGGAAGCATTAGCAGGGCTTTTATTGTGGGAGGTCACTGTTTGAGAAGCTATTCTTCTGCCACAACTGTGTGATTGTTATTACTGCATGTTATCAAAATAATGGATGCAGAGGTAAAGGGACACTACAAAGAATTGGGCTTTTTACTTATAGGTGTATCATTTTTGTCAATGGTTTACTGCAAGTAAGGAAAATGTTAACTTTTACTTATGAAACTAAATATTACACATGCCAAAATGTAATAAACAATTTGGAATAAAACAAGTTACAATTACGGTAAATCAACAATGTTTACAAACATACAGTTTACAAACATGCAAACAGCCTATTGGTATTCGAAAGCAGAGCAGTACAAAGATTTGTAAATACACTTGTTAGTTTTTCATAGCATCAAATATTGCATTACAAGTGTCAACAAGCTAACGAGCACACTAACCTTGTGATTCCAATTCTGCTTCATCAACTGCTTCCCACTTTGAGGGTGCAACTTTAAAAACAGGCTCATTCTTTTTGGAGTCCTCTGTAATGTCCACTGTATAATATAAAATTCAAGTAAACAGGGCAGCAAAAGTTGGTTAGACCGTGACATTTTCAAAATATATTCTCAAATTAATTGTGTTTATTCTAGGTTGCAATTTCAAATATACAGATCATAGTATTTTGAGATCTCAATAGACACAAACTGTTACACCCTGCTTCCCTCATGTGAATACACCAGAATTTATTTGTTCAGGAGATTTTTTTTAAATCAAATTCAAGAACATTATAAATATTATTTGTGGGGTACAATCTAGAAAATGTTTCAAATAGTATTAGTCTTAGAAGGAATACAGTTTTGCAATGTTTTGTTGATCATATTGTGTACAAGGGATCTTGTCTGTTGAGTAGCACGTACAACAATCAAATCAGCGCTCAAGCCACTGCTATCCATCAATTTCATGGTGGCCAAGCCCCGGGCAATGTGAGAAAATTCCCTAGCTTCGACGCAAGGAAACCAAAAAAGCTGGTATTTGATCATCAAAAGAAAGATCTTGGTCAAAACAAATGACCACGTTTTTGACCTTAGGCTTAGGAGATGGAAAACAAACAAGTGATGCTGGCCACCAGTCAGGGTCCCAGATGGAAGGATGATTGCCCAAAGGACCTTAGTCTTGCTTGCGTTGAACTTCAGGCAGTTGAGGTCCACGCACTGGGCAGCTTCTGGCAGGCAGGCACTCAGGAAAGCAGCCCCACTGGAAGAGTTCTGGGATAAAGTGACAATCAATTGAGTGTCATTGGCATATGATATAATATCAAATCCGTGACACTCAATAACATCAGCCAGAGAAGCATGTAGAGGTTAAACAAAATGGGGATCAGGGAACAGGTGCCCCCTAAAAACCTATCAACTACTGTGTGCTGACTGGTTTTGACCAGCCTGCCACCACGGGGGTGAGAGCCCATGCTCTCAGGAGTTCAGGAACAAAGCCTTCTCCTGGAGAGGGTGTTTTACAACCCCTCCCGAAAGATTACCTGTAAATTAGCATTCCAAGGCAGGAAGCTTCAAAGAACCTGCCGCCTTTGGTATGCGAATCTGGATTTCCTCAGAGGTGATGCCAGTCCCCATGACCAGGGCCCATTTGGCACCTGGACAGGTGGGAAAAATCAGTAGTCAGAGGCATTTTCACCCTCAGGCTAGTTCTAACACTAAGGTCGGCTACCTGATGTGGACACAAAATGTAAAGTTATGCCATCTTTCTGATGGCAGAATTAGGAATTCTGTGACAGGGTTGTGCCCACTTCCCACAGGAAGTGGTCATATAGAGGGAGTTGCGACCCCAGTGGTAAGTAGTCCATTGGCTAGTACCTTGCATTCCTAATCCCACAAAATTTAGTATTTAGGTGGGCCCCTGGCACCAGGAAATCAGATCCTGATGACCTGAAAAGAAGAAGACGGACACTGAAGAGTCGCAAATCAACAGAAGACCAGCAACTCCTGTCTGCTGTCCTCGACAATTGCGTCAAAGACGACTCGTCTTGCAGCTGCCTGTGCCTTCAAAAGCCTTGGAAAACTTCCAGCCTTCACCCAAGACCCAGGAACGCCTGTGGAGCAGCAGAGCTGTTCCACTGCAGCCTACAGGCATCCTAGAAGAGCTGCAAGGACTCTGGACCACCAAACACCAACGCCATAAAGCACCATTGCACTCGTGAGCCATAGCCCAAGTTGAAATGGGCCAGCGGGGTCCTCAGACGCGAAGCCCACCTTGGGTTTCCCCAACTGTAGACTTCCTGATGTCGCCTACAGCCTCTTTCTGTAGGCCCCCTCTACAACGAGTGTCTCCGGTGAGAGAAACCCAATGCCTCAGGACACCACTGCACCTGGAAGCCCAGTGGAGCAGAGGACCAAAGGTCTACCCACGTCCCAGAGGATTGTGTGACCTGAGCCACCTTGTTGAATCAGGAGGACTGGTGTCTCAGCCTCTTTTTGACAAGACCAACGCCAATGGACTTCAACGGGGCACTCAGTATTGTATTGCTCCTCTGCACCAGGCCGCCCCAGTGCTGCCAGAGGGGACCTGTCGTGCTGCCTTGGACCCTGCCCCCAAAACTCACCTTAAGTCGGAAGATTGGTCCTGTAAGTAGTTGCAAAGTATCTGCATTCAGTTTATGTCTCTCCTCAATAGGATAACAGTACCGCTACAGAAATTGAAAAACTGTAAACATTCCTAACTCGAAACATATTTACCTGATTGTGATGATTTTGGTGCCTCAATATACATATATAAAGATACATGCTATTTTTATAAATTGGTGTGGATCTCCTTATCAAGTAGTGTATATCATTTATTGACTGTTTGCATGTAGCAGATGTCTAACACTCCTCTTTAATAAGCCCAAGGCTGCTCGACCATACTACCCCCTAAGAGAACACCTTGGGATTGTCAAAGTAAGCTCCTGTCCACTTACAAGGGATATCTGGTCTCTATACCTATTTTTGGTATACTATATAAAGAGCCAGCTTCCTACACATTTGTTTTTATACAATTTTGGACACAAAGATTATCGGAATCAGGTAAATACTTTAGACGTTACCAAATTTTACAGGAAAAACAGTAGAAAATGACAGCTTTCAGATTTGAAACACAAGCTTCAAACGCGGTAATGTTATCCTATGGGAGTAACATACACTGCATAGGTACACTTACAGGAATGTTCCTCTGGACTTAAGGCAAGTTGGCGCTAAGTGGTGTCTGGGTGCAACTGTGTGCTTTACGTGGCGGTAGCCTCAAATGCAACCCGTTAAAGTTAATGGGAAAAGTACCTGTAAGAAAAAGGCTACAAGGACTAGTTTGGGGGACCAGTATTGCAGAACCCAAGGGGGTGCTCGTTTCTCGAGGGTCTCAAAACCACAGACACCGTTGATTTACGTGTGCCCTAGCTGGGGAGCTTGGTGCAGAGGTGTTTTGTTCGGTGAGTTAGAGGCTCCCACGGCTCTTGGTGAATCTGCAGAAGAACAAAAGTTACTTACCTGTAAACGGTGGTTCTCCAGTATTGGTGTCTTTCATAGAATCACATGCTTGAATATTCCCCCGCGGCCGCCCGCGCATGCACATTTCTCGTGAGAAATGCGCATGCACGGGCGGCCGCGGGGAATATTCAAGCATGTGAATCTATGAAAGACACCCCTAATACTGGAGAAGAGGGAATATAACACAGCACCGACGCTGTCAGTGTAGAGATGGACTCTCTCCCTCAATGTACAGTTAAGTTTTGGTGGTGGTGATGTTCCAACTGAGCACAAACAAGCCTTGCTGCTTGCAACTGCCTCCCTCTAGTACCTTGGGTATTGGTGCAAGGCAGCTTCTGTGGACCATGGCATCACCAAACCTGGCAGGGAGATGGATCTGGCCTCTTGGAGCACGAAGACCTCTTGCTGGGATGCTGCTCCCCCGGTGGGACGGGGTGTGGGGGCAAGGTCGACAGAATCCTGTACCGGGTAGCTGCAGTTGGTGCCTGTTAGTGCAGGGAAGTGGCTCCTCCACTCTACGGTCGAGGAAGTGCTGGGCAGACCTCCAAGGGTTTGGGGTGGCTGTTCTGCTTCTGGCTGAGTCGGTGTCAGTGATTGTCGGGAGAGCAGCAGTCAGGCAGAGCTGTGCGCCAAGTTGGATGCCAGTCCACAGTTTTCACGTCTTCGGCTCTGCAATTGCAAAAATATTGTTTCGGGCCAGGGGCAACAAGTTTTCATGTGTATTTTGTCCATAGGACAAGTAGGCCCAACCCCCTACAGCACAATCCCTTTGGCTGCCAGTTTACAGTATCACATTATGGATCAGGGAAAGACATTGCCTGCAATTAAGGTAATATTTGTATCCGTGAGTTAATGCTGTTCAAACTTGTATTTATGGTTCATTAATGCAAAGCCTTTATTATTAGGGTGAGCACTCTAAGTAACTGTTGTAAGCTCAGACTGCACTACTGACATTGGTTCCAGTATGAAAAAATGTTCACATGTTTTTAATTTTTAGCAATATGAGGCTATGTATAATGCTCCCAGAATGCTCTCTGATTAGATGCAAATATTTTCAGAAGCTTTGAAAGCAAGATTGACAATTCCTTGCTTTAAAAATAAAATGTTCACAAAAAAATTCAAAAACATTTAGCAATTTTAGGTACCATTTCTTTGCAGCATCATTCAGTATAATGTGTTGACGTGTTAGTGTTGCCTAAAAATATTCATAATGGAAAATAAGTGCAACCAGTTTGCATAGGATTAAGGGAAACAAGAATAAACAAGCATTGGTAAAGTCAGTATATCTGAAATTGTTGGTCAGCCTTTTGGTTTTGTCAATGCGTGACTTGTTTTGCCATATTTTTTGTAAAACCTTATTGGTGTGGGAGCTGCCAGGCCTTCACCATTATAACAAACATTGGCAAACGCAAAAATAGTTTTGGTCTCAAAAAGCACACAATGCCAGAGTAGTTCCTGGTACTTAACAAAACAACTATGTTGCTATGATCCGTGTGAAAGAAAAGATGCTGTCACTCACATTGAAGCTAATCGAGTGAGACAGAGTTTTAATAAACACAAAAGTTAATTGTTAACGTCAGAACTAATTAGGGGTCTAATTACTGAATAAACTCTCAAAAGTGCAACCATGTCCTTGCATTAAGTGCTGATATAAGGCTTTTGTGAATTCACAAGACATTACAGAAGTACGCCAAGAAATAGTACTCCTAAAAAATGTGTGAACTGCATTTTAGCACAAGCAAATATGGTGTAGATTTTCTCATGCAAAAATCTTAGTGTTTGCAAGTTCACTTTCCCTCCAACCACTTTTTTCCCCAACCCTGGAAGAAGTTTTATATCTGCCATTGTTAGGAGTACATTTCCAACCTTTCTCAGTATGGGAAAAGATTAGAGAAGAGTTGGTGAAAACCATTAAAACATGCAAGTTAGTAGGTTTGCACAGACTCAAAAGGGCATTGCAACCCTGGAACTGTTGCTAACCAATACCTTCAGTCCCAGTTTATAGATCTACAGAAACGTGGCAACATAAGGAAATTGCTTGTATTCAAACCCTATTATGGATTAAGCCCTGGCATAATCAGAGAGGCTCTTTCAGAGCTCTTATATAATGAGATTTCTGCCATAATTTGACACCACATTACATGGCACAAAACGGAAAAGTGATTTTGTTACAGGACAAGTAGAATTATGAAGCAACCTGCCCCGTGAAAACGTAGATATTTTATTAAATTCCACACACCTGCTGAGTCCCTGACGAATAAGTCGGACATCCTCTTACCATGCCAGTTTGCCTACAACAAGGAGCGACAGAAGGGCGTTCGCTTCAGGCCCTTTGAGCTTCAGTAAGCGCACCTTGTTAGAGGACCCCTGAGTTTGGAGAAGGAGGGGTGGGATCAAACTCCCAGGAAGATTACCCAGGACGTAGTGAGCTACATGCTGGCCTTCAGAAGCCAAATGGCTAAGTAGTGGAAGCAACCTTCTGACAACTTGGAACCCAGTCAGGCTTTAATAAAAAGAGTGGCATGATCAGTATTTAACCACTGTGGAACTGCAGCCTAGACAGAATGTGAGGGTTATGGAACCTGTAGAACCCAGGATCCGCCAGGACCGTTGGACTGGGCCCTATGAGGTTACTGAGAAGAAGGGCAAGGCCACTTCCTGGTCGACCTGAAGACCCCCCCAATTAAACCCACAGAGTGCTTCACATCTATCGCCTCAAAGCCCACTTCGAGAGGTCTGAGATCACCATGCTGTTGGCGACAGATGGAGGAGGAGAGTGAAACTATCCCAGACATTTTAGACTCCAAGGAGAAGAATTGGTCTGTGGAGGAAGTAATCCTTTCTCCCAGTCTAACTCCGAACAGGAGAGAAACTGCTACCAAGGGTTGGAACAGTACTCCTCTATGTTCTCCCTTATTCCTGGGACTACCCACCTGTGTGCCCATGATGTGGACACAGGGGACAATCTCCCTGTTAAGAATAAATCTTAAAGGTTGTCCGATAAGGTGGGGCCAGCATTGAGAGTGACATCTCTAAAATGTTGAAGTTGGGAGGTGACAAAACCCTCAAGTAGGCTCTGCTGCAGTCCTGTGGTTCTGGTACCAAAAGCTGTCCCAGCGGGTAGCACACCTGAACTGACGTGCTGTGTGGATTATAGAGGGCTAAACTCTGTGACAAAGACAGATGCTCATCACCGGGGTGAGGAGCTTATTGACAGGTTAGGCCTGGGCTGCCCAGTACTTAAGTACCTTTGATCTTACATCAGGCTACCGGCAGATCGCAGTAAAAGAAGGTGCCAAGGAGAGCTAAGCGTTCTTCACTCCAGAGAGCAACTACCTATTTTGTGCGATGCCCTTTGGACTTGAAAATGCCCCTGCCACCTTCCAGAGTTTGGTAAATCCTGGTCCTTGTTGGCATGAAGGACTTCTCAGCTGTCTATCCGGATGACATGGCGGTCTTCAGTAGCAGTTTGGAGGACAACCCTTTTTTACTTCCAGAAAGTGCTTCAGACTCTGCAACAGCCAGGCCTGACTATCAAGGCCAGTAAGTGCTAGATAGGGCAGGGGTCTGTGGTGTGCTTGCGGCACATGGTGAGCAGTGGTAAGAAACTATCTTGGGCTGGGCTGGGAGGGCCCCCCCCCCCAAACTCAGACGGGAGTACAAAGCATTCTTAGGCCACACTGGGTACCATAAGATGTTTGTCAAGGGACATGGCACCATTGTTGCCCCCTTGACAGAGCTGACTTCTAAGAAGCAGCCCCAGTAATGTGATTTGGACAGAGGCATGCCAAAAAGTATTTGCCTCCCTGAAGCATCTCCTGTGCTCAGGGCCCCTGCCTTCTACTAGGAGTTTATCGTTCAAACAGATGCTTCCGATCATGGCATAGGGGCAGTTTTATCACAGCTAAATTAAGAGGGCCTGGATCAACCTGTAGTCTTCATCTCCAGGAGATTTTTCCCCAAGGAACAGAGGTGGAGTGCTATTGAGAGAAAAGCTTTTGCTGTGGTGTGGGCACTTAAGAAGTTGAGGCCATACCTGTTTGGGACTCCCTTCCTGATTCAGAATGACCATAGGCCCCTCAGTGGCTCATGCAAATGAGGGGTGGGAATCCAAAAGTTCTGAGTTGGTCCATTTCCCTACAGGGTATGGACTCCAGGATTGAACACAGACCAGGGTTAGACGATGCCAATGCTAATGGTCAATAGAGGTTTTTCCACCTTAGTGATGCAAACTCAATAGAAGTTGGGTAGAACTCCCCAATTTTAGCTGGGGGGGCGTGTTAGACCCATCATCCTGAGGGTAGTCTTTCCCCAAACATTTTGCCTGCTTACCTCCACTTTTTGCTGTATCTTTTTGACTCTGACCATTTTACCACTGCTGACCAGTGCTAAAGTGCATGCGCTTCTCTCCTAAACATGGTGACATTGGTATATAAACACACAAAGGAGCAGAACAGGTCTGGAAGTGGTGTGTGACCACAACAGTAACTCAGGGACAGTAGGCTGCATATGTGAACCCATGTTGCTGGAGGTTATGGGAAACATTGAGCTAGTACAAAACCCATCAGACCACCCATGTGGTGGAGTTTACGTCACGTGGGAATTGCAGATCAATCCATATCAAAAAGCGGCCATACAGTGCCGGTATGGAGATGGATGTCAGAAAACTAGCAACATGTTTACCATGTGGTGGACTAGACAATGTGCAGTGCTAAAGAAAAAGTGATAAATAAAATTGACTACACAGACTCTGAGCGAACCTTTAAACAGAAGTCGGTGTGTCAAGAGATAAAAACTGCGCCTGGTGAAACGACTACCATGTGGCGCTGTGTGCAGTACGGTCAACATGTTTCTGCCAAAAAGGGGATTTTGCCCCAGGCATTCTTCAGGACCTAATATAAATCAGCTACTGCAGACATAACTGTAATCGTTGTGTACAGAGATGGGATTACTGGTAGAAGGATACATATCCGCTTGGTTTGTTACCGGTGGCACCGACGGACAGAGCGGGGCCTCATACTCCCGAGCGGTTGCCGGGTGAGGTGAGGTCGTCACCCACACAATGCTGGGAAGAAGATATCCTTCTTTCCCACAAGTGGACATCTAAATGCTGAAGGTCCTGATAGATATGTATCCTTCTACCAGTAATCCCATCTCTGTACACAACGATTACAGTTATGTCTGGGCATACTGTAGGAAGCTGGCTCTGTATATACTATACCAAAGTGAGCTATAGTGTGCACAGAGTCCAGTGGAACCCCAAAGGTAGGCAGAGGTAAAAGTAGATAGTACCTTACTCTCTAATTATGGTAGTGTGGGCAAGCTGTAAGGCTATATCAGAGGGTAGTGTTAAACATTTATTGTACACACTCAGGCAAGAAATGAGGTCACACACTCAATTACTTAACTCAGACAAATATGTTTGTATAAAAATATTTTCTAGAAACAAGCCAGGCCTGGTACAGGTAAGTGAAATAATACTTTGCAGGTATTTTGCAGTTGAAATACAATTGAAATGCAGTTGGGTGCAATTGGTTTATTTTAGAAGTATTAGGAAAAACAATGGGATAGCAAGGGTATTGTGGGGGCGCGTCCTGATCCCCTGGAACGTATGATACTTAAACAATGTGGACGTGCCCACTATGTGTATGCGAATACGTGTTGTCACTGTTTGTGGCATGAGTTGAGACCCATTGGGTGTTTAAAAGACCCCTTACACACCAACCTGGTTGGTGTCATGCTTCATCATCGGGGTCCCAACCGGGTGGCCGAATGCTCCCCGGTTGTGCTAAGACGCCTGATTACAGTGGATCGGGTGTTGGTGTGTAAGTGTGATGTGAAGTTCTACTGTTGAAAAATATCTGAGAGTCCTTGCCTCAACTTTATTATTGGCGGCTCAGGATATAAGTTAAAATCTGTGTGATGCAACTAGTAAGAATTAATTACCTATCAGTTGGCTATGTGTGATGGCCTACATGTTTCAGCCCCTGTGCGTAGTTAAATGGGGCTTTCTTCAGGACCGAAAAGGTGATTAGTGAGTGGCAAAAGTAGTAGGAGCCACGTGATAAAGCCAATGCAGTACCTACACACTCGCTAAGGTGTGTTGTAAAAAAATGAGAAAAGAGTGTTGGCGTACTTACTGACACTTCAAAGAGGCAAAAAATGTAATGCCAGCAGTATTTTAGCGTGAATCAGGGCTCGGGGGGAGAGGCTCGGCAGCGTCCGGTTTGGAAATGAGGAGTCCTCTTCCTATTAACCTGCATCTGGTCCCCACGGTCCCGGCCGGTGACCGCGGGGACCAGATGCAGGTTAATAGGAAGAGGACTACTGCTGGCATTGACTTTCTTGCCTCTTTGAAGTGTCAGTAAGTACGCCGACACTCTTTTCACATTTTGTTACCACACACCTTAGCGAGTGTGTAGGTACTGCATTGGCTTTATCACGTGGCTCCTACTACTTTTGAGTGTGTCTTGGGAGTTTCTTTTGAGCAGAGCTGCTGTTCACACAAGATAAAGTCTTTGTTGAGGGCAGTCAGTCCTCCCAGGGGTTCTGGAGGTCGCTGGCTGCAGCACAAGGTGACTTTTGGCGCAGGAGCTTTGGAAACTGCAGACCGGCTGGTAGGGCTGGGGACAAGACAGTTGGTCTCTGCTGTCTCCTCAGCTGGGCATCTTCTTTCGTCCTTCTTTGTAGGTTGCGGGAATCTGTCTTCTTGGTTCAGGGCTGCCCCCTAAATACTGTATTTAGAGGGTGTTTTAGGGGTCCTTTTTTGTAGGTTGCGGGAATCTGTCTTCGTGGTTCAAGACTGCCCCCTAAATACTGTATTTAGTGGGTATTTTAGGGGTCTCGAGATCAGTAGCCAATGGTCTACTGACCTCAGGGTGACTACACCTTTAGTGTTCTCACCCCACGTGGGGGAGTGGGCACAATCCCTAATCCTGATTGGAGAGTGTCTGCCATCTGCAAGAGTGGGCTTCACCACGCCTCCCCACCTGAGGGCTGGGGTTGCCAGAGGTGGGCACAGCATCTGGGCTGTGCTAATTGTTCCTGCCTATCTTGCTGCCGAAAAAGAGGGGAGACCGGAACGGGCTTGCTTCTGATAGCAGGAGAGGCTGGGGGTCGAGTTACAAAGGCAGCAATGCATTTGAAGCTCCCCTGCCACAGATGGCTATTCCTGACATGTGAGGGGTGTGAACAACTTCGCCCAGGAAAGGCTTTGTTTCTGGGCTCAGGAAGTGAAGGCTCCCACCTCAGGGATTTTGTGGTGGCAGGCTGGTGTTTACGAGACAGGGAACCCACCAGAGGCTGGTCGTTTTTCAGGGGGTATCTCTAAGATGCCCTCTGAGTGCACTGTATAATAAATCCCACACTGGCATCAATGTGGGTTTATGATGCTGAGAAGTTTGCTACCAAACTTTCCACAATTCAGTAAAGCCATTACTTTGTTGTGGAGTTCGTAATGCCAAACTCCCAGACAATATATTCTTTTATGGCTTTACTTCACTTACAATGTCTAAGAATGGACTTAGACACTGTAAGGGTAAAGTGCTCATGCAACTGTACCCTCACTAGTTGTATAGTAAACCCAGCTAGAGAGGCATCTTACCTACACCATAAGCAGCTGGTTGCAGGCCTAGCACACAGGTATGTGTGCCATGTCGACGCTTCATCTTTCTCTGCGCCACAACACGCAGCCTGCAATGCCAGTGTGTGTGTGTTAAGGCCTTCCCTGGTCACAGTGCTCTTGGTACCCATGGTACCTTTTACAAGGAACTTACATGTGGCCAGAGAGGTGCCAATTGGGGGTACAAGATACAGTTTTGGGACAGAGCACAGGCCCTGGCATCCAGACTGGCAGGAAACCAGGGCCCATCAAAAGTCAAAGTGCATCAGAAAGTGGCAAATAGTGTGGGATGGGGTACTGCAACAGAAACCCAGCTTCCTACACATACCATATACCCAGGGCCTGTAATCTAAATGCTACTAGTAGGCTTGCAGCACTGGTTGTGCCACCCACACACGTAGCCTTTCAAACCTGTCTCAGGCCTGCGATTGTAAAGCCTATGAGAGCAGTTTACTGCCAATTTGACTGGGGACTTAAAATCACTTACAAGCCTTAAACTCCCCTTTCATTACACCAAGTCACCCGTAAGGTAGGCCCTAGGTAGCCCTAAGGGCAGGGTGCTGTGTAACTAAACGATAGGACATGTACTTTTATGTTTTACATGTCCTGGTAGTGACAAACAGCCACATTAGTTTTTCACTACTGTGAGGCCGACTCCTCTCATCGGCTAGCATTGGAAATTCCTTAAAACACTTTGCAGCTAGAATTCCTGGTTAGAAAGGAGTAGCTAAATCAGGTTTCATATCTTTGGAAAGGTAATAATAAATCATCTTTAATGGTAAAGTTGGATTTATTTTCTAAATGCCACTTTGAGTGAACATTTCTCTGCTCTTACTGCTCTGTGTTCCTTGCAGCCAGTCTCCAATACATGTATAGGGGGTGGGTGACAGACTTTGTGCATTCCCTCTAGAGAGCCACTAACACAGCACGGGTGGGTGTGACAGAACTCATCTGCATTCAGACAGCTCTTTCCAGGCAGGAAGACGGAGCTGACACACCTGAATAGGGAGTGACCTGTGTCCCACGCAAAGGGCTGAGTACCCCCTACAGATAGCCTGGCAGGCAGGGCTAGGATGAAAGAGGACATGTTCATTTCAAGGGTTTCCTTTCAAGTCACATCCACTTCAAAGGCAGATCTGGGCATAAGTACTGGGGTTCCAATCTCTACCAAGACAGTAAACTACTGGACCTGTAAAGAACTCTACCAGGAGTAAAGAATGCTGTGTACAAGGATTACCACTCTGCTGGACTTACTGTTATGAAGAAAAGATTATTTGCTTTGCTGAGCTGCCCTGCTCACTGCTGGGGGACAAGGGTTGGACCCATCACACTTGAACCCAGAGTTACTCCAAGTACTTGCTATCTTGGTCCCTGTTCTGAAGTCTCAGGGCCATCAAAGACTTTTTGCAACCCTGCTGTTGGACTCTACCATCTGTGAGTCCTCCGTTGCCTATGGTGCCAATCCAGTCCTTGATCTCAGAAGTGGGTTCTGCAGCTGTTTTGCTTCAAAATTGATTCAGTGACTTCTTTGCATTGATAGGAACTGATGCATTGCCCTTTGACACAGACCCATGGGCCGATAGGGGATATCGTCCTGACTAAATGCGCGGTTCAACGACGGACAGCGCAGTCAAAGAAGCCTTCATCAACTGTGCGGAACGGCGCCGATGCTTCGCCTCCATCCACGGGATCGGCAGCGACTCCTCGCATTAAGTCTTCGACGTCGACACTTGCTTCATACAAGCGTCGCCGGGCCTGCACTGCATCGCGGTCAGTTGGAACTTTGGATTTACCCAGGTGTAGCGCAACCTCCGGTCATCTTTCAGTGCTAATGACATCTAAGCACTATTTTTGGTTTATTCTTTAAAAATTCATAACTCCAGTTCTACTTCTTGGATTTTGTAGTTTTGGGCTCGATTTTCTCATACAAATATTCTCTATTTTTCTAAACTTGTGTGTGCAGGTGTGGGCGCAGGTGAGGGTGCAGGGGTGTGTGTGCATGTGTTTAGTGTTAGGGTGTGTGTGTAGTGTTAGGGTGTGTGTGTAGGGGTAGTGTGTGTGTAGGGGTAGTGTGTGTGTGGGGGGGTAGTGTGTGTGTAGGGGTAGGGTGTGTGTGTGTGTAGGGGTAGGGTGTGGGTGTGGGGTAGGGTGTAGGGGTAGAGTGTGTGTGTAGTGTGTGTAGGGATAGGGTGTGTGTGTAGGGGTAGGGTGTGTGGGTAGGGTGTGTGTGTAGGGGTAGGGTGTGTGTGTAGGGGTAGGGTGTGTGTGTGTAGGGGTAAGGTATGTGTAAGGGTAGGGTGTGTGTAATGGTAGGGTGTGTGTGTGTAAGGCAGTGCTTAATTTGTTAGAAATGAAGTGCCGGGGCTGAGAATGCTGCCAAGGAGGCTACAGCCCACTTCTACCTCCGGTGTGCACAACTTTCAACACCCGCACGGCCTCAGTCTCTATTCTATAACCATGCTGGGCTGTCTGTCCCATAAGACATGCGTTTTACTTCTTTGCCTACACCGACAGATGAGTGCGAAAACAAAATGTACACCAAAGGAAAATGCTTTTTTTGAACCTATTAATCAGTGCAGTCTGACTGGGTATGTTGCAGGTCAGGAGGCTTCTTGAGCACAGCAGGTCATGTTACAGGCATGTTAAAGGCAGCACTGCTAGTGCTGCCTGTAATTAGTTTGGTCCACTTATAACAACAGTATAGGCATCCACTGCCCAGCTTGCTGTGACCCTGCCTGCTACAGCAAAAGCACTGTCCCCAACCGTAATGCTGCAAGGCTTGTGAGACAGGAGTATGACTATTGCACCTACTGGGCTCAAGCACACTCAGCAATTAGCATGCTTGGAGGCAGCGCACAGAAACTACAGGTGACTCCATAGCGCACAAAAGTTGTGGTGGGCCACAGCCACATCAAGCACGTTGAGGATAGTAGAAATGCAGGGCAGCAGGCCCCGACTACAATTATCCAATGGGAGGCTTAGGCCCAGGTAGTGGCAGGGTGCAGCAGACTCGGCGTATAGAATGCAAGCCATTCGTTAGTGATGACTTCTTGGATTAATGACAGGCGTGACAACATCATCACTAAAGTGATGATACACAATCATGCCTGCCTGAACAGATGTATGCCTCCCTATGAAAACACACCAGCCCATCACCATGCAAGGTATGTGGTTCTTCTTATTTTAAATTGGGCAATTAATATTGAGACCACCACCTGCAGGACCAGAAATCGTAGCCCCGGCCCTGTGAAAGAAGTGCCGGTGCTGAGCACCTGAAAGCACCTGCTCAAATTAAGCACTGGTGTAAGGGTAGGGTATGTATGTGTGTGTGTGTAAGGGTAGGGTGTGTGTGTGTAAGGGTAGGGTATGTGTGTGTGTGTAAGGCTAGGATGGGTGTGTCTAAGGCTAGGATGGGTGTGTCTAAGGCTAGGATGGGTGTGTCTAAGGCTAGGGTGTGTGTGTAAGGGTAGGGTGTGTGTGTAAGGGTAGGGTGTGTGTGTAAGTCTAGGGTGTGTGTGTGTAAGTCTAGGGTGTGTGTGTGTGTGTAAGGCTAGGGTGTGTGTGTGTGTGTAAGGGTAGTTTGTGTGTGTAAGGGTAGGGTGTGAGTGTGTAAGGGTAGGGTGTGTGTAAGGGTAGGGTGTGTGTGTGTGTAAGGGTAGGGTGTGTGTGTGTGTAAGGGTAGGGTGTGTGTGTGTGTAAGGGTAGGGTGTGTGTGTGTAAGGGTAGGGTGTGTGTGTGTGTGTAAGGTTAGGGTGTGTGTGTGTGTAAGGTTAGGGTGTGTGTGTGTGTGTGTGTGTGTGTGTGTGTGTGTGTGTGTGTGTGTGTGTGTGTGTGTGTGTGTGTGTGCGTGTGTGTGTGTGTAAAGGTAGGGTGTGTATAAGGGTAGGGTGTGTGTGTGTGTGTAAGGGTAGGGTGTGTGTTCAATGGCAGTAGTCCTCCGCAAAAGTGTGCGTTTTTACCGTGCAGTCCGTGACTAGAAACCAAAAAACAAATTGCTGTAATTTAAACAGGTTAGCTCGAAGCCGTGATGAGTTCTGGCTAGCCTGCCCTAATGGTCTACCTCGGAAAGCCCATAAATGAACAACTATTTACAATGCAATGGTTTCGCCTTTGGAAAAGTTAGAGCTATTGGCATTGTAAATGACAAAATTTGTATTTATGTGTTGGTTTTGAAAACAGATAAATAAATGGCATTGTCATTTACATTGCCATTAGCTTAATCTTTCGCAAATGTGAGGCCTATTGTAGGGCTTTAAGTGGGCCGGGTCTCACCAGGTCTGAGCAGCGACAGTTTTTTTAAGGGGTCCTCAAAGTGGGTCTTTGCCAAGTTAGGTAAATATGATGAAAATATTAATCAAGTTTGGTTCGATGTGTAATAAACGTGGTCTGAGAACTGTTTATTTTCGAAGCCAGTAATTAGTCAAGTTCAGGCTGTTCATTTTGCTTATGTTGACTATTGGTTTTGAAGAGTTAATTGTGTTTGACGGCTCTTGACACCCCTAACCCCCACCAGCCTGGGTGGGTCCTCCATCTGTTATCAAAGGGTCGATACTTGCCCCAAAAAGTGTAACCACTTAGGCGATGTGCTGAAGCACAGTGTGCTGGGCCCAGCAGGGAACTTCAATGGCTCCATTGAATAATTTCAGCCCTGCTGCGCCTGCAGATCGGTGGGGGAGGGGCTGGGGAGTGGTGGCTGATGACGTTGATCTACTCTGAGTCTGCTAACAGTGAGCTGGCGTGGGACGGGCATCCAGTTGTAGAACTGAAGACTTACTTTTGTTGCATTAAAGTTCTACTTAGCTAGTAAAAGATTTACCAGAGATGGAAGGGCAAGGCAAAGAAAAACCACACCTAGCACTGTTCCCTATTGTCATTAAATCACAAGAGAACACTTAAGAGAAAGCGGGTCCATTGTGAGGGAACAGCCACCGGGGAATCAGTCCCTAATCCTAAACTAAATAATACTACTCTGTGTACGAATCTGACAGAAATATATACCATATCGAGGACCCCTTCGTATTAAACAGTGCTCAACATTCATCCTAATTTAAAGGAAACAGAATAGGTCCATAATCCAATTCGTATCCAATGTTTTTATTAGTTCATTCCTTAATTAAAATGTATTTCATTGTGGCCAGATTAAACATCTATCAGGAAAGCCAACACGGTTCGTTCTCATTGAGCTTCTTCAGGGCTCTTTGGTCCATAAGGACGGTCATAGTCTCAAAGATGCGGCCATCACACTGCATGCATGTCCAATGAGCTGGCGTTTTTGTGATTTACCTCAACTGCTTTGCTAGTAGCGTTGACTAGTTAAATTGTTAAAAGCATCGCTGTGTGAAAATAACTTCTCCCCCCACCCACCGTCTCACGCCCCCTCCTCACCCGTCCCGTCCCCTTTAACACAGAAAATTGTAAGCCTGTACTTTACACACGTGCATTATATTTAGAGCGAAATGCAAGGTGGCGTGTTTACTTAATATTTCTGTTGCATTAAGGGGAAAAACGTTTTAAATAAGGTTTCAAGCAGTTAGATGAGTGTGCTGCGCAAGGCCCGATATTCCTTGCATGTAATGCAGTTCAGAAAAAGACAAACGCTTCATCTAGAGGGCTATTGCCTCGGCCACATTTGTTTCACTCAGCAGAAATGATAAATGCGATAATGCAAATATGAACATTTACGTCCAGAGCGCTCCCTTCATAACAAGTACACACATAGGGGTATGAAAGGATTCCCGGAAACGTTCGCACTTTATCGAAGAGTCTAGGTTGCCTCTCCGCAGTGAGGGCGCTTGAGACATCCCCCGAGGGTTTATGTTATGAGTTTTCGTTGGAGCCGTTTTCAAGCGACATGAAAGGGTGGTGTCGAAATCCAGGGGTTTCTCCAAACGTTTCTGGCCCAGCACTGGAATCAGTAGCGAGAATCAGATGCTTATACCAAATGTAAACAGACTTCCGGATACCTCAGTACCTCACGTGTACCTAAATATTCGATTTTATTCCACGTCATATTTTACTGATGATATGCGTGCACTTGCCTTTTATCATTTTGCCGGTTAAACCAAACCAGGAAAAGGAGACTCGGAAACAGGATGTATTAGGTGGGACACACATGGGGCTTTCACACAAGAGGTACACAGCAATCTATTGGACTAGTTTCTCATTTTTACGTCCCCAATGAAAGGTGTACTTTTATTGTGGCGCGTCTCTGTTTTTATATTAAATATTCGGTCTGCGTTCCTTGTTTACATTTGTTTCCGCGATTGTTGTTCATGTGGATTAATTGACAACTATTTCCCGTGTCTTTCAAAGCTGTGAGGGGTGAAGGTATCTGTTGTTAATGTAACCATATTAGTTATGAGGTAGGAGTTTACGCCAGTTTGTTTACACGAGGGTTCGCCTCACGCGCCCTTTTGTTTACAC
This sequence comes from Lissotriton helveticus, assembly GCF_964261635.1. Taxonomy (NCBI): domain Eukaryota; kingdom Metazoa; phylum Chordata; class Amphibia; order Caudata; family Salamandridae; genus Lissotriton; species Lissotriton helveticus. Next base: position 606,015,077 of record NC_136072.1, on the reverse strand, counting down.
GAGGCTTCCCTGCATGCGCCCTTTTGTTTACACGTCTGTATTCAGAGTTTTAAATAAGGAATAGCAATTAATCCCGGTGGCATCCAGTATAATACAGGCACGGAACAGCGTATTATGCTTAATTTGATATGGCTAAGTCAGTGCTGGTGCCCAAAATGTGCTCAGAAGCCCACGGCCGGCACCGGCGCACAACCCACCGAGGCCGCGTAGTCTGGAATCAGCCTCTTGCCTTTAACCGGCTACCAGACACCCCTGCCCCGTTAGAACTCCGTTGCAGATTCCTGCTTTCTCCCGTTGTGGCGGGGTTTCCGCCTTTCTCTTCCTTTCGCCATTGTGCGTTTTCCTTCGCTCACTCTTGGGAAGTGTCAGAGGAGAAAAAATAAATTGAAGTCCTAAACAAGCACCTACGAGGACACGGACAGCAGGGGGGGGGGGCGGGAAAGCACACGGACAGCGGGAGGGGGGCGGGAAAGCACACGGACAGCAGGAGGGGGGCAGGAAAGACACGGACAGCGGGAGGGGGGGGCGCACCTGGACTTCTTCCGGTGGCCGTGGTCGGCATTAAATGAGGAAAACAAACACACAAAAAAAAAACGAGACTCTGCCCACCGCCCAATGACGATGCAAAAAGGGTGGAGAGCGAAAAAAATGCAGGAACGCCCACGAATCTGGTCCGGCCATGACGGACAGATCTCTGTTCCAATGGCTAGCCTCCATTTATGGAGCTAGCCAATGGAACAGAGGGCGGATTCAAGTGTCCCTTACTGAAAACTAAAGATTTCTCTGGGGGCGGAGCTAAAGCTCCGTGCCCCAGGCGAAACCTAAAAAGGACAAGACAAAAAGTGTGATGCACTTCATCCAATAAATTGTCCTCCAAAGGCCGAATAAATGCCATCACCTCCTGTCTTTTCAGGATTAACACTATCTGGAAAGTTCTACCTTTTATTCCTTTAGATCTTCAGAAATGTGTAATGTTGGCGCGTATTTGATCTAAAATTGACTAATGTAGCGCACTCTAACATTCAATAGAGATTTTTAGTTAAATTGTAGATTCTCCATAATGCCGCAGCATGCCTTTTGCTTGCCATACCAAAATATCAAATCGGTATCCCATGCTCTGCCAAAGCTGCATTGGCTGCAGATTAGAAGGCAAACTGAATTTAAGTCCCTCTGCATTACTTTTAAAGTACCACATGGTCATGGCACTGATTATTTTAAACACAAATTCAGGAGGTATGTACCTGAAAGGCAGCTTTTAATCTTCTTCATCTTTTAATCTTGTAATTCCAAGGGCTAAAACAGCATCTTGGGGGTTGACGTTTCGTAGCAGGCACAGTCAAGGCTGTGGAACTTACTGCTGCTGGTACTTAAGAAAGAAAATAATCTCTCTTTTCGCCAACTTTTAAAAACCTAGTCATTTAAAAAAATTAAATAAAAATAAGGTTCTTTAACCGGGTGTTGCCACTCTCTGTAACTTTGTCTTCCCTGCTTTCTTTCTTGAAATCTGGGCACTCTCGCCTAGACACCCATGGGGAAATTTCATTTCATCTAAACTGGCGCCCAATTCAATTTAAAAAAGAAAGTTAGTGCTTTGTTTGGTTGAGCCTTCCCACCAGGGTATCCAAATAAGAGAAAGCACTGACCCTCTGGGCCAAAGACTTAGTAATTCGCTCGGACTTTGAAGAAATTTGCACATTAATGAATGAAAGATCTTCGTAATGATGACTGGTAGTGGTCGTTCTCTTTAAGGGCTATGAACAAGCCCAAGACTTAGGAATTATTGCTTATATGACCTGTCCACCAAGATGATGAACATACCACTTACTGGAAGGGAAACTCTTCACAACGCTCTGCAGGCTAAAGTACGGGTTCAAGGTTACCGCAAGTCAGCTAGTTGCTCAGAAGCCAGAAAATCTTGCAGCTGTTGTCACCAGAATTAAGTCAGTTAAAGTTGAGGAGTTGGGGGGGGGGGGGCTCGCGCCTAAGGAAGATGGCGGCCTCTTCCGCATTTCAGCATAACAGGGATCATATCAGCTGCAGAGATTCCTCTTTTCTGGAGCTGCTGTACTTGCTCTCTCCCTGCTTAGGTGTATGGGCAAACTAATTAAAGTTAAATCTGAATTGACATACTCATCACGCAAACTTCCAACAAGCTCAAGCTTTCGTTCACATTGTCTTTCAATGGAGGACTCAACAAATTTAATGCCTAAGGGCACCCTGCTACAGGCTATCAATGTACCCTCTGGTACCAACAAGGCGTCAAGCAAACGACTGAAGAAAGACCCTTCTTCTCCTCCTAAACAACCCTTGTTAGTCTCTATGGAACTTTTACTAGAAGAAATTAGAGCTCTAGGCCCATTTGCAGAAGAAACTAACTCTAAACTACAAGTTCTAACAGACAGATGGTCCCGCCTTGAGGAGAGAGTAACAGTAGAACAGAACATTAGTGTTGGATGAACCCAGAGATTCAAAGTAGAAGCTCTTCAATCTCAAGTGACGTCGCTCCATAAACAGGTCGAAAATCTTGAACCGAAACAGACGAAACAATCTTCGTATATATTGACTGTCAGAGGGCTCAGACCCTATCACTTCCTTCAAATCTTTCCTTCCAAAAGTCCTTAATTTACCAGAGGATACTCTCCTTAACATTCAACAGGCTCACAGACTAGGCTCTGCTTCTGCCATGACCTCTTTCAATACAAGAAAACCGAGAGGGATCATCTTGTACTTTCTGGAATACACAGACTTGCTCAAGATCCTGTTGGCTGTCAGAGCCCTCAAACGTATTACATGGTCAGGAAACTCTGTTTTTCTTTCAAGATTATGCAAAGTGTACTGCTGACAGACACAGAGTTCCTGGTAATGAGACAACACCTCTGTTCTATCGGCGCACGCTTTGGCCTCTTTCACCCATGCTTATTTAAGGTGACCTACAATAATAGGACTACTACTTATGAGGATCCTTTAAGACTGAAAAGTTTTCTCAACTCATGTAAAGCAAAATCTATGGACACCTCCTCACAGCATAATAAGTAGATGTTTCTGTTTCCTTATTAACCTCTTCTCTTGCCTTACAGGTTACTTCTCCTGGTTGTATGATCCATTTCTTTGTAACGGTCATTAGTTCTGCTTTCCTCCCTGCCTTCCCTCATGGAGCCCAGAGGCATCATTGCTCCATGTGGACTCATCACCCCCACCTTTCATAGGTCTTGGAATATATGTAGGTACGATATTCTTTTTTTCTTTAGTTATTTTCACACTATCTTTCTCTAAATCTTCATTGTTTCCTATTTCTACCCCCGTTCACTATATTCATCTTTATTTCCTACGATGTATCTCTTTCTTCTCTTTCCCCTTATCTTAATCTTTTGAGTTTCAATGTCATTGTATACGTATTTGTATCACGTTTCTCTTAACAATATTTGCATTAAGGCTGGTTCATTTTATCATTTATTCTGTTTTTTTATTTTATGGCTTTAAAAATTGTTATGAAGAATATCTAAGGCTTAAACTTCCCCATCAAGAGACGAGTACTATCATACTTATCTAAATTAGATGCTAGTATTGTTTTGTTGCACGAAACGCATCTAATAAAAGCTGAATCTTTAAAACGTGAGAAAAATTGGGTTGGTGAAGTATTCTTCTCACCTGGTGATGGCAAAAGAAATGGAGTCATAACTTTATGTCATAAAGCATTGCATGCTAGCTTCTTTCACAGGTTCGGATGAGGAAGGTAGATGGTTGTTCACTAAATTAATGATCGGGAGAGCTCCGATTTCTTTATTCAATGTGTACACCCCCACCACTGGGGACGCTTCCTTTTGGTCCCAAACTCCCGACTGATCGCACAGAACCCTGCAATAAATGTTATTCTTGCTGGTGATTGCAACCAGATAGTTGATCCCTTACCCGACCGAAAATCCAGGGTCTCCTTCGTACCAAACAAAGCACATGAAGCCTTCATACAAACTGTAAAGCAACGAAGCCTAACAGACGCATGGAGACTTTGTAATCTGGCTCCACAGGAATATACCTTTTATTCTTCACCTCATAAAAATGTAATCAATTCTTGACTGGGTTTTGTATCACACGTTTCCCAATCTTTGTTTTCAGCGGATATAGGTCCTAGATTCCTCTCCGATCACACCCCTGTCTCGAATCACCTAGATATTTTACCTCAATCTGATTATCCCAGAAGATGGCTTTTCAACAACTCCCTGCCTTTAGATCCTAATTTTAATGCTTCTTTCATATAATTTTTTCATAAAAATTTTTAAATTAACACCAACTGCATTCCTTTTCATACAGTCTGGGATGCTTTCAAAGCTTTTGCACGTAATTTTATCATCACATACGTATCCAATAAGAAAAAGGCAGCCCGATTATTGAACGTGGAACTCCTATCTAAGATAAAGAAATTGGAACATTCCTATTACACATCTAAATTGAAAGAGTGCCTTGCAGAAGTTATAAATGCCAAGACTTAAATTCGACAAAGATACTACTGAAAGTGCTTCTGTATATGTACTGAGGACCAGTGCAAAATTGTATGGAGGACAAAACAAATCAGGCAAATTAGTAGCTAATTAACTTAAGACCAAACAGAATAAGCTTCATATTGAATCTATAATAGCTGATAATAGACCAAAACACAACAAATATGTTGATATTTTACAAGAATTTGTTCAATTCTATGAGAGACTGTATACACCAGAGAACACGCCCACAGACATGGACATTTCTCTTTATCTTTCCTCTATTCCAAAACATACAAACCCTCTAACAAATTTGGATGTCCTGGAAATTGAGATCATGCAGACGGAAATGCTTATTGCACTCAAAACCCTCAAGAAACATAAAGCCAGAGGTCCAGATGGTTTCACCATTGAATTCCTCTTGCATTTTGCCCAAATACTTCTTCCACGATTACATAATCTCATTTCCTCTTTCACCGACTCGGGTAACTCCTCAAGAACTTTTTTAAAGGCAATACAAAAAAGGGTTTCAGCACTCTATACAAAATTAATAGTATTTCCTATCACAATCCACAATCAAAGAATTTTGGTAGCTTTGCACATAAGCAAAAAGTGTCCAAGTCCAGAATATATTTTTCTTGTTCCAGTGTTCACTTTATTTTTCACAAACAGATTCTTCCTTCACAAATTCATTCATCATAGCCAACGCGTTTCGTCTCTTGAGAGACTTCTTCAGGGCTTTCAATGTATGGCATATAGTATAATCTCCAAGCAAACGCAGTGTTTTCAAAGCCAGTATGAATAAAGTATTTGTACAGTGTTCAGACAATCGAAAAAACTGCCCAGTAACCGCAAGCAGTCTGGTCAGTGTGTCAGTATCACCATCATCTTTTTTGGTGATACTGATACACTATTTACGTGTTGGGTGCGGATCTTATCAGCCTCTGCCCTCAGTTCTGTTGCTTACCTTTTTAAAGGCCCTGATATGGCTTATTCCAAAAGAAGGCAAAGATTTACGTTACTGTAAAAACTACAGACCCATTTCCCTCGTAAATATAGATTACAAATTTGTTTCTAACACTCTGGAATCGCATCTCCCTCACTTATTAGGTAAAGAACAAACAAGCTTTGTAAAAGGACTTTCTATTACAGATATTACAGCCCTGATATGGCTTATTCCAAAAGAAGGCAAAGATTTACGTTACTGTAAAAACTACAGACCCATTTCCCTCGTAAATATAGATTACAAATTTGTTTCTAACACTCTAGAATCGCATCTCCCTCACTTATTAGGTAAAGAACAAACAGGCTTTGTAAAAGAACTTTCTATTACAGACCACACTTGTTTGTTTTTTGATACCTAAATCGTCAAAATACATATAGCATCTTGCTGCTATTACCCTAGACGCAGAAAGAAGCAAACACAAGGAGATGATGGACGGAGCGCAGAAACTTTTCAGACACTCACCCCCAGTCATAGATATGGGTTGAATCCATCATTATTCTTTAGCTCACTTCACCACCTCAGTTCAGACACAGCTTTATGCAAATCAGTCTTGACCCTATGCCTCATATGAACAGTCCAACCCGAACTGCCGAGCCAGATCTTCCCTAAACCGGAAACAAGCATCCTGGGACCGGTTTCTGGGTAACACCCATCATCAGCCAGGCTAGCTTGAATCCAGTGAAAAAGTGAGCATGTCTGGGCATACCCTGCCAACTTAGGGCGAACAAACAAACACAAGGAGATGATGGACGGAACGCTGAAACTTTTCAGACACTCACCCCCAGTCACAGATCTGGGTTGAATCCATCATCATTCTTTAGCTCACTTCACCACCTCCGTTCAGACCCAGCTTTATGCAAATCAGTCTTGACCCTGTGCCTCATGGGAACAGTCCAGCCCGAACTGCCGAGTCAGAAAACAAGCATCCTGGGACCGGTTTCTGGGTAACACCCTTCATCAGCCAGGACAGCTTGGCAGTTCGGGCTGGACTGTTCCCACAAGGAACTGGGTCAAGACTGATTTGCATATGGCTGGGTCCAAACTGGGGTGGTGTGGTGAGCAAAGGAATGATGGATTAAACCCAGATCCTTGTGACTGGTGGTAAATGTTTGCATTGTCCAGCATTCTGTCCATCAATTGTTTCTTTTGCATATGTCACCCTAAGTGGGAAGGGTACGCCCAGACATGGGTCCCATGCTCACTATACCACTGGATTCAAGCTAGCCTGGGTGATAAAGAGTGATGCTTTGAAACCGGTCCCACAATGCTCGTTTACGGTCCAGGGAGGACCTGGCTTGGCAGTTCGGGCTTGACTGTTCCCACAAGGAACAGGGTCAAGACTGATTTGCATATGGCTGGGTCCAAACTGAGGTGGTATGGTAAGCAAAATAATGATGGATTAAAGCCAGATCCTTGTGACTGGGGGTGAATGCTTGCACTGTCCAGCATGCCATCCATCAATTGTTTCTTTTGCACTAGATGCAGAAAAGGCTTTTGATCGAGTGGCCTTTCATTTTTTCATACACTGACCTGGTTTGGTTTTGGCCCGGTCCCCAAAGCTGTGATCTTCACTAATGGTCTCACGTCTCCTCCTACTTTACTCTTCATAGAGGAGTGAGGCAAGGCTGTCCTTTATCTCCATTCCTTTTTAACCTAGCTTTAGAACCCTTCTTATCTAGAATAAGACAAAACCAATCTAGCTGGCTTCATTTCAAATACGCAACACATTAAATTAGCAGCCTATGCAGATGATGTACATCTGTTCCTTTTCCAGCCTCTCCTCACCCTCCCGACCTTTTTGAAAGCGGTTCATTCCTATACATAGGTTTTTTAGCTATAGATTAAATAATGAGAAATGTGAAATATTGCCCCTAACCAAATACACTTTTTGATCTCTAACTTTACCTGCAATCCACAACAATTAAATATCTTGGTTTGTGGTTCACTTCATCTAATAAAATGTCAATATCCCTAAATTTTGACAAGTGTATAGAGAAGCTGACTACCCTTACAACTAAATGGCACCCCCTATACCTTTCATGGTGGGGCTGCCTTGATACCATCAAACTTATGTTGACTCCTATTGTCCTCTATAGTATTTCTAATATCCCAATGCCCATACCAACAAGATTCTTTCATAAAATTAACTCCATCCTGATATCTTTTTTGTGGCTTAACAAAAAGCATAGAATGTCACTACAAAAACTGTCACGCCCAAAATCGGAAGGAGGTGTCAACTTCCCGGACTTCCCTAAATATCACAAAGCCTTTCTATTAAGATAGCTATCCAATTGGATGTCTAAGTCATCTCTAGATTCTCCGTTATGGATTGATCTTGAGAGATCTTTTCTTTCCCCCTTTTCTTTTCAGGAGTATCTGTCTTTTACACGTAAATCACAAAAATTACTACACCAATTACCAATCATTCATTTAAAATTTTGAACACTCACCTCCACTCCGCGCCATATGATATTGATACATTTCTCACTTCCGCTATATGGCATAACAAATTCATATGTATCAATAATAAAGCTATTTATTGGAAAACATGGAGCGATAGAGGCATAATATGGGTACATCAACTGTTTGATAAGGGTACCTTTATCATATTTGCAAATGCATGCTCTCGTTTTCAGTTGCCTCCCTCATTTCAACACACATTTTTAAATCTACGCACTGTAATATTGGAGTCTTATTCTCATTTTAATTCCCTAGTTTCTTCTTCTCATTTACCAGATTCTACATGGTATAACTTACCTCGAATTACACCAAATGCCTCTACCATTTATTCTTGCTTTTCACAACCTTCCATCAAGAGAGAGAAAACAAAAACCGAGCTTTCCTGGGAATTTGACCTGGACACACAATGGTCTATTTCCCTATGGAATAGGATCTGGATGAAAATTAGGAAATCATCCAGAGCGGCAAACGCTACACAAACTCTTTTCTTCACATATAATAGACTTCTACTAACACAGAATTGATTATATATAATGCATGCTGAAATTCCTGACACTTGTTGGGGGAGCTCCCTAGCGCATGCCGATTTAAAGCATTTACTATTTACCAGTCCTCATTTATTTCACTTCTGGAAACCAGTCTGGTCACAAATTAATACCATATGTCTCTCCAAAGTCCCCCTTTCACCTCCCAACATCTTTATTGGTAGCCTTTCCCATGGTTGGCATATAAAGAATGCACAAAGTTATTGGCAGCTGCTTTTCAACAGATAACGAAAAACTGGAAGGACGCATCCAAACTCTCATACTTAGCTTGGTGATACTCTGTCATAACCATAGACTTGATACAACCTTTGTATTACCTATGTCTCTTTCCAAGAATCGCTTACAATTATGGTCTCCCATCACGCAATTTTTAGATGATCGCGCTAAAGTCTTTCACTCCCATTTCCTATTTACAAGAAGTTGCTTAGCCTCCTTGAATTTTGTTATATTGTGACGACCATTATTTGCCATATTTTCCTTAGCTATACTCTTTCTAGCTTTACATCTATTGATGCTTTAAGTCTCGCCTCTTTCTTTTGATTTCCTGCCATAGGTATGATTTTTGAAACTCAGCCCTTGTGTTACTATGGATATTCTTCTCTATGTAATTGTTGATGTTGATATACATGATGTAGTAATGTTTATTCATTTTTGCTCAATGAACTTATCTTTTTGGAGAAAAAAAAAATGTTGAGGAGTTACAGAGATGCTTTCAAGCACGTGTTATGTGCCTTCACTGTGTCCCTGACCGTCCGCTACACCAGGATACCTCCATATTTGCGCCATCTCACCCCAAAGGGACAATCTTCTTCCTCATATGCCTTAGGGATGTGGCAGCAGACAGTCACCCTGAGTTGGACCTTCTCTGCTTCTTGAGCTTATAATGTGAGACATATCGTCTTACAAAATTAAAGGTTAGACCTTAAAAGTAAATGTACTTGTCGAACAGGGGCTAGAGGCCCCCAGTGTTATGGGTGAACCTGCCAACCAATTTTCTTGATACTGTAACAGGCTTGAGAGGGGGTGAGGGTGGTGGAGGGGGGTTTAAACACAGAGGTTGCACTTCGAAATAAGTGATTCCCGGATCCTGGAAAGGAAAACAATTCAGAATTTGTGAATTTAATGAACAAGCTAGACATCAATTCACAGGCATGATGTTTTGAGGTCACTATCGAAATTAAATTAGACATTAGGGGGTGGGTTGATTTGCCAAAGGGAGGACAGACAGCCAATGGGCATGACCGCTGTACAATGTGGTTGACAGACCCACACATTCTCTACAGCAGGTGACCTGCTGCATATGTAAGAGCTGTGCAACTTAGCATTTGACACCCAGTCAGCATTACAAGTAAACCAGTTTCTTAGTACATGGCTGGTGGGCACACGTATTGAAGCATGGTGGGTGGATTTAAGGAAAGTTCACTCCACTAAACTACAGAACTAGGTCACACATATTTAGAAATGTTTTCCTATTCATGTTGCCATCTCTTATGAAAACCTTGGAGGAGTTCTGGAAAGCACAGCATAGCAAAAATGAATATGAGGATCAAACATTTACAGGGCACTACGGTCCCTCAGAGGCACTACCGTCGTGCAGAGGTCCTACACACCAGCATAAGCCATCGCCTCAGTCCTCGTATACCACTGACTGGGTCAGTTTGGAATCAGTAGAATACCACGTTTTTATTTTTCAGACCAAGCCTTGGTGTTTTATGGAATTGTTTGACCATGTTTATTTCCATCAGAGAATGTTTTTGTGCGACTCTTCTGGCCTACTTTTTGATGCATGTACCTTGCATTAAAGACTACACTTTATCAGCAAGCTCGCTCATCGGCCTACTTCCAAAAGGAGGAAGTGCCTGACAATAATGCAAATATCTTGGATCAATGACAACTTTAGGAAGAATTTTCAGCACCAGATCCTAATGAAGAAAATCCTTCTGAAATACACCTGACACTAGGATGTGGTATTAAGGTGTGCCTCCAATGCAAAAGCTAAAACAATGTTATCTATGCTGAAAGAAACGAGTTCCCTACCTTTAACGATAGTTTTACAGCTTGAACTATTCTAGATTCACATACTATGCATACATCCCGTCAACTAGTGGTTGGAGTCGGAAAATGCTACTTTTGTTTCCTCTAAACATGCTCTGCATATCATAGTAATCTTGTGTTGAGCGCAGACATTTGCAGTCTGACTTTTTTCAACGTTTTTTTGAGTCACAAGATATGTTGTGCCTTCATCTTTAGCCCTCTATGCACACACCAAAAGTTCCACTCAGATTGTTTTACGCTTAAAGTGTAAGTAGTGCAAGTGTATTTTAGTGACAAAGGTCTAATATATTTGCATGGTGGATTATAATGATGGTTGAAGACATCTCTAATCATCCCTGGCTTCATGGGGAAGGGTGGAAACGTGTGAATCTTCAGCAATAAGCACTAAAAACAGATAGTTACAGATTAATTAACATTTTGTGTTTGCTGAATGTGCAGCTTTAAATGCACATGCTCTGCATAGACTGTAAAGCAGTTCCTCTTCGTAAGGGCTGGCTAGCGTGTGGCTGATGCAGATATCTGGAAAAAAGTCAAAGACTGTCTGGCCAAGAATATCCGGCTGCCGGGCTAAGATGTCTCCACAGTAGTGGTTGTTCAAAGTGGGTGGTGTTGACCAGGCAACAGCTGTGCAGATGTCAGCTAGCACAATGTTAACTAAGAAAGACATGGTTGAAGATTTTTTGGGGGTGAGTAGCGCCCTTGGTGGAACACGTAGGACACATCTTTTTGGTAGTAGATTTTATGCACTAGACAATCCATCTAGCTGTACCTGCCTTACAGATCAGATGACCTTCGTGAAGCTTCGCAAAGACTAAAAAGAGCTGGTCAGACAGTCCGGATCGGTCCTGTCGAGGTAATACATACGAGCTCTCTTGAGATCAAGGGCACTCGTTCTTCTACTGAATATGGCTGTAGAAAGCAGACTGGGAACTCTCGAATACGATTAAAGTGAAAAGGCAATAGTACTTTGGGAGAAATGTAGGATCTGTTTGGAGAACAATCCTATCTTTGTGAACCTGAATGAAAAGTTTTTGTAGGGCTAGTGCTGGCAGCTCACTAATGCATTTATTTGAAGCAATGGCCATCAGGAAAGCCACCCTCCAAGAAATGAAGTGAGCATGAGTGTATTCAAAGGGTAGCTCCATGGGCATCGTGAGGACTGCATTAAGCGCCTTTAAAAAAAATAAAAAAATAAAAATTGTGTGTGTTCTCTCCAGTAAACAGCCTCAGCAAGTTCATTAACCGAGTTCATTCATGCATTCAATTGATGTGCTGTCCATGTGTGTGCACAGTTAGAATTGGCAGACCTGCTAGAACATGTGCTCTTGCTGGTAGTAAATCCACTTCCCAGTCCCCCTGGTGTGCTAAAACTAAGGCCCTGAGAGGGGTCATCCCTATCCTTAGAGATCCGTTTGCAAGAAAGATGGGTGAGTCGGTAGGGAATCTGTGGCTAGGTATAGTCTCTATCAGGTAAAGCGTTACCAAAAGTAACTTGTTCATTTGATGGCGAATTCTACCTGCAGATTACTTACCTTTTGATTTGATACCTGAGCAATAACATCCCTGGTGGAGAATCTGCAAACTAATTTTTTTAATGAAAAAATCCTGCAGGACCGAACGGACAAAGTGCCCATCCCCGCGGACCCGACTATCCAGACAGTAGTGTTTGGTGGAAGTGTGCAGGGAATGCCACGTTGCTGCCTGGCAGATATCTAAGACCGGAACTCCGTGTGCTAACACAATGGACGCAGCTTTAGCTCTGATGGAATTAGTCTGCAACACTTCTAGAGGTTGCTTCTTGGCGAGTGCATAGCAGATTCTGATGCAGAGCACAACCCATATGGAGGTGGTCTGCTTCTGCACCGCCCGACATTTCTTTGCACAAAATACCCCACTAAGAGTTGGTTGTCCACCAAGAACTCTCATGTGTGGTCAAGGTAGAACAACAACACTCTTTTTGGATCCAGACGGTGAAGTCACTCCTTCTTTAGAAGTATGTGGAGGAGCATAAAAGGTAGGCATGTCGATAGATTGGACTACATGAAAAGGGGTGACCGCTTTTGGTAGAAAAGAGGCCCTTATGTGAAGCATCACTTTGTCAGGATAGAATGAGAGGTATATTGGCTTAAATAAGGCCTGCAGCTCACTCACTCGAAGGGCAGATGTAATTGCCACAAGGAAGGCTGTATTCATTGAGAGAAGCCGGAGAGGACAATTGTGGAGAGACTCGAAAGGAGCGCATATCAATAAAGTCAAAAACAAATTAAGGTACCACTGAGGAATAATGAATGGAAAAGGAGAGAAGAGAGGAGTAAGACCTTTGAGAAACCTATGAACAATAGGGGACTTAAACAAAGAAGATTGGTCAGGCAACCGCAAAAGGGTTGAAAGAGCGGACAGATGGCCCTTAAGAGTGCCCAGCGCACAGCCCTTCTGGGAAAGAGAAAGAATAAAGAGTAAGACTTCAGAAAAAGGAGCAGAAAGGGGATAAATAGATTTTTCTGCATACCATGCCACAAATCTTTCCCATGGCATGTGTATACCGTCCTGGTGGAGGGACACCTGGCTGCCAAGATGAAGTTACAGACTTCGCAAGGAAGGTCGAAAGCTGTCAACTGTCGCTGTTGAATCTCCGGGCACGAAGACGGAGAGTGGACAGGTTCGGGTGGAGAATAGTCCCCTGCTGCTGCGAAAGAAGATCTTGCCGCAGGGGCAGCCTGTTTGGAAGATCGATGGCCATGCTCAAAAGCTTGGTATCGCAGACTCTCTGTGCGCAGTCTCGAGTCACAAGTATGACTTGGGCCAGTTCGTTCATCTTTTTGAGAACTCTGGGAAGAAATGGTAGAGGCGAAAAGGCCTACAAGAGGCCTGATCTCCACTCGAGACACAAAAAGCGTCTCAGAGCAAGAGCCGCCTTGGAAACTCCAGCGAGCAAAACTGTTGACATGCACGTTCTCTGCAAGGGCGAATAGATCTAGCCAAGGCTCTCCTCACTTATGAAAGTGACCATGTGCCCCCTACGGGTGGAGACGCCATTCTTGCTCCGCTAGGCATCATTGGCTGAGAGTGTATTCTCTGGCATTCAAATAGTCCGCTAGGTGTTGAACCACCAGGGATATGCCCTGCTGTGCCACATATTTCCAGAGTCACAGGGCCTCTTGATAAGGGGTCCACAACCTCACTCAGCCCTGTTGTTGCAGTACCGCATCGCACATGAACATTTATAACAGCTTTCCCTTGATGAAGCGTAGAAAGGCTTTCAATACCAGTTGGATCGTACGGAGCGCCAGCAGGCTGATGTGGAGTCCAGATTCCGCCGGAGACCAGAGTCCTCCGATCTCAATCTCTCACAGATTGCAACCCAATCCCAGGAGTGACGCAGCAGTCACTACTGTGTGATCTGGTTGATGAAGGGAGAGGGGTCTGCCTCTACCCCAATAGCGGTTTGTTCTCCACCACTGCTGATTTTTCGCAGTTCCCGCTGGGATCTGGACCATGTCATAGAGATTCCCTGATGCTGCACCCACTGGAACTTCAGGTCCCACTGCAGAGCCAGCATATGCCATCTGGTATGTGGCACCAGCAGAATGCAGGAGGCCATGATGCCCAGCAGCCTCAGAGTCAGTCTCACTGAAATCCAGGATAAGAGGCTGAAACTTCAGTATCATAGCCTTAATATCCTTGACTTGCTGCTCTGGAGGATAAGCCTGAAACTGCACTATGTCCAGAACAGCTCTGATGAAAGGGAACGTCTATGAGGGAGTCAGGTTTAACTTTGGCCCTTTAATGGAGAACTCCAGCAATTGCAGAGGTTAGCCGTAGTCTGGAGATGGGATTCAACAGCTTGGGTCGAGCTCGCCTTCAACAGCCAGTCATCAAGACAAGAGAAGGCTGGCACCCCTGATCTCTGCAGAAGAGCTGCAACCACAGCCATCACCTTGGTGAACACCCAAGGGGCGCTGGTAAGGCCAAAAAGGAGCACAGTGAACTGAAAGTGCTCGCGGTCTACCGTAAACTGCAGATAGTTCCTGTACGCAGGCAGGACGGGAATATGAAAATAGGCATCCTGCAAGTCCAACGCTACCATCTAGTCGCCAGGCTCCATGGCAAACAAGATGTGAGCCAACCTGAGCATTTTTCATTTTTCTTCCTTGAGGAAGAGATTGAGGATTTGCAGATCTACAACAGGACAAAGGCCTTTATACTTTTAGGGAACCAGAAAGTAGCGGGATTAGCAATGACAGACTATTTCTGGCACCGGAACCCTCTCTATGGCTCCCTTGGACAAGAGAGCCATGAACTTCACGTGGAGAAGGAACAGAATATACTCAGTCAGCTGGTCGTGAGATGGAGACATGGGGGGAGAGGTAGTCTTGAAGGGGAGGGAGTAGCCCCTTCAGACAATCTGCAAAACCCACCTGTCCGATGTAATGGACTGCCTGTGGGGCAGCCCTTTGTTGCTGAAACAGCAGGTCCACACTGAGGGGCAACCTTCATCAGAGGACAGAAGCTCAAGCAAAGGAGTTCTGGAGACCAGGAGCTCTGGATACCATACTCTCCATGCCCAATCCAATGAAAAGCAAAGATATAAGAGGAGCCTGTATATAGTCCTAGATCTGCAAACAAATCACCTTTAGAATATTTCCTAGGAAAAATTAGGGAATATAAGGTGTTCCTATAATTGGTGGAGATGGGAAGCTGCAGTCATGCTAGAGGTATTTGGGGGTGGAAATTGCAGTGCTTGGACTTTTAAAGTAGAATCTTAAGAGGAGAATCTTTAGTCCTTTTCTGAAAGTTTGGATGCTGTTCCCAGGAGAAGAGGTAGAGAGTTCCATGGGTTAGCGGCTGAAATCAAAAAGGATTGCTTCAGGGCAAGCAGAGATTAGAATTTTGGCATTTACAGAATGAGAGAGCTCCGATTCCTTGACTGTCTTGAGTCTTCGGAGATGTTCAGGAGGACTGCTTAGTTGCAAGGTCTGCTATGGTATAGTGCTTAGCAGATGAGACAACATATTTTGAACTTACATACACTCCTCCGGACAAAACCGTTAACAAAACTTTAAGACCTGAGATGGCAGATACTACTTCTAGTTGCCCGAGGTCCGGGTGCCTGAGCTGGCTCTGATGTTAAGTCTGAAGATCCGACCTCAGTGGTAGTTTTTTGTTTGGATGTACAGACCGTTCCAGAGAATTAAGTACCAAGGCTGTCTGGCATGTATTGGTGGTACTAGGGTGAATGTCACTGACACTTGCATCATGTTCCTCACCAGGTATGCGGTCAGATACAGTTAAGGAATACTGTAAACAAATATGCCTGACCAGTGCATCTAATGCACTGCAAAATGACTGAAAGTGTGGGTACCTCGAGGTGAAGCCTTGGAATTGGAGAGAGCAGATCAAATGGAGGGTGGCGGGGGGAGGGGGGATGGTTAATTGACCAACTGGCTAAAATAGGTTTGCAGCACTTGGGGATTCATCTACCACTAGTGGATCTGTTCATGCATTCTGGTTAGCAGGTCCACAAAGATGTTATCCACCCCAGCAGAAGCTCCGCTAAGAGCTTAAGGTGATGTCAAATGTTCCAATGTCAGATATTCTGAGCCAGTTCAGACCTAGCTGGGTTCTGGATGTAATACATAGCTGTGATATTGTTCATCGTTATGAGGGGTGTTTTACCTCAAATGAATCAGTAAAAAGCTCCAAGAGATAGACTAACTGCCATGAGAGCCATGTAGTTGATATGATAACTGCTGTGGTGTGCAGGTACCCTGTAAAGCCTGTTGTTGAGGTGTGTTCTCTACCTCAAGAGTGAGAAGTCTATGGGAATGATTACGTGTGGAAGTGGGTCTAGAAAAAGCCTACCACAAACAAGTTCTTGATGTTGCAGTATAGGATGGTGTGCTGCGTAGTGGGCCGTACCAAGATAAGATCTTCCCAGTGTCCCTCTGCGTCTGAACATTGCCTCGCTAGACATGCCTGCCAAAGGGCACATTTGTAGCCTTGAGTGTAGTATTAATGTACTGCACAAAGCCATTACAATAGTCTGTTTACAGTTCTCACCGTGAGGACACCATGTCTGAAAAATCAACAGTTTATTGAATGCGATCACCCTCTTTTGGTTAGGGTAGGCCTATTCTGTGACAGCACTGAAAAAAAGGCCTAAACCTTGCTGAACCTGCTGGGGCTGCATATGGCAATTTTTGTCTATGGTGGTGAAAGAGGCTGTGGGAAGCTGGCTCTATATAGTGCAACAAAATAAGGTACAATGTGCAGAGTCCAGGCGACCCTTACTGGTTTACAGGGGTTATAATAATAATAATCCCAAATGCTCTCTTTTGTTGTGTCGGTGAGCAGTTTAGACTTATCCGAGGATAGTGTTAAGCATTTATTAAACACCGAGAGTCAGTAAGTGAGACACACACTCAAAGAATTCGGACACCATTTTATAAAAATAACACCGATTTTTATATGAATTTAGACACGAAGATCACAGTAATTGGGTAAATACTTTTTAAGATAGTGATTTTTCAAGAGTTTGAAAATGCACTTATGCTATGAGGGAAAAATATATACTGCATTCGGTCACTTAGCAACGACTTACAGGACTGTTCTTCAGGACTTAAGGTAAGTATGGAGCAAGGTCTAAGGCAGTACCAACAGGTCACCTCAGTCGGTTCTGAGACATCAGAGTGCAGAGGTGCTTTTTGGCGTTGGGTGTCCCGTTTAAGCCAAAGAGAAACAGTCCTCTTGAAAAGAGGCTGCAAGCACGGACAGGGGGCCAGTCCGTTAAAACCCACAAGAAGGCTCAAGTCTTGAGGGTCTTGGGCATTCAGGTACACCATCGATTCACTCTAAACTCGGGCTGGAAGGCTTATGAGCACTGGGGCTTTTTCCAGCTGGGTCTCATCACTGGAAACTCTTGCATTTCCAGTTTTCTGCAGAAAGAGGCTGCAGGCAATGACTAAGGACCAGTCTGGCCAACTCCTAGTCTGAGCTAAGTTCCAGAGGGTCTCAGGACCATGTTGGCACCATTGTCTCCCTCGGACTCGGGCTGTGGGGCGCGAGTGTAGGGGGTGCTTTGAAGCGTCGGGTCGTGGTTGGTCAGAGGCTCACTCTGGGTCATGTGGACCTGGTGAAGAGGGGAAAAAGTGAGGCTGGGCCACTCTTGGTGTTGGACTGGTGAATCCTGATGTCCCTAGATGGTAGGTCTTGCTTTGTGCTGTTGAGTCAGGACTGGACCACAAACTATCCTTAGTTGCTGCAACTGCGCTGTGACCCAGGGTATTTGTGCAGAGCAGCTCCTGGAAATTCTAATGTCTTCAAACATGATAAGCAGACGGATCTTACCTCCTGGAGCACGAAGACCTTTCTCCTGTTGCACTCCTCCTTCGGTGAGCCAGACGACTGACAACACTGTGGACCAGCAGATGCTCTGCGGTGCCTACAGATGCAGGTGAGCAGAGCCTATACTCCAAAGGTGGTCCTTCACAGTTGCTGAGGGACTGGGGAATCCCCCAAACGTTTTGGGGAGGGTGTCTAGTGTTTGGCAAGGTCAGTCCAGCGATGGTCGAAGTGAAAGCAACCTGGCAGGGTGTTGTGCCAATCTTTGGTGTAAGACTTTAGTTCATGCTTTCATAGGTCCTTCCTCAGTTCCCAGTATTTGAATCTGATTTCCTGGTGTAAAGGGGCTGTTTTCCCTTGCAGTCACAACACCCCCAGATCACCACTTCCTTTGGGGAGGTGTCATCACCCTGTCTCAGAATTCCTAATTCTCCCACACATAAGATGGTGGAAATCCTATCTTAACGTTCACTTCAGGCTGCCCACTCTACAGGTGGGTCCAGCCTGGTAGTGCAGCAAGCCTCCTGCAAAGCTAACTTTTCTGCCTGTTCTGAGACTAAATAGGCCTCAGGGCATGGGGTGGCATCTCACGTGTCTGGGATTAGCAAGGCTCTCATACCAAAGGCGATGGGCTCTTTGCAGCTCCCTGGCTTGGCGGGCTAATTTACTAGTCAAACTGTTGGAGGAGGTGTAAACACATCCTGGCAGAGCAAGCACTGTTTCTGACCAATGAGAGCAGGGCTCTCAACTCCTAGGGGGTCAGAAACTAGTCTGTGGTGGCATGCTGGACAGGACCAGTCAGCCAGCACACAGGCTAGTAGGGTTGCGGGGGTACCTCTAAGGTACCCTCTGGGTGCATGCATTAATACATCCATCATTCGAATGAGTGTAGGTTTATTAATACGAGGTGTTTGATACCAAAAACATAGGTTTCAGTGAAGCCATTATCTAGCTGGGAAACTCGTTTTTACCAGTGCCCTGTACATACCTTAAAAGGGCTTCCCTGCTCACTGGTAATGTTCAGCAACGGAACTAGCATTACAAAGGCATATCTGCTCATGCAGATGTGTCCTCACATGTGTTATAATGCAACCTGCCTTAGGGCTCCAATGCCTGCTGTAGGGGAGAATTACATATAACCCAAGCAGTGTCGGTGGCATAGCAAACATGAGTGTGCCATGTCATGTTTTCAAACATGATTTGGCCATTTCACGCAGCCTGCAATAACGGCCTGTGTGGAATTTGTGTGTGGGTCCCTTAGGACAGCAGAAGATAGGCTGCAGCCATTTGGGGCCCTTTTTAGTAGCCATGCCCTAGGAACCTGGGGTACCATCTACTATGGGCTTACAGGAGTGTTAAAGTCCTTGGCTAATTGTAGAACATTCGGAAATCACTTTGTTTTAAGGAAGGAGTACTGGCACGGAGGTCTGGCTAGCAGTCTACAGTGCATGGCAGAGTAAAAAAACAGCATTCAGTAGCTAACAATGGGGCAAAAAGAGTGTGTGTGTGTGTGTGTGTGTGTGTGTGTTGGGGGGGGGGGCTCGGGGAAAGACTATTGCAGTTGTTTAGGTAAGTAAAGACCTAAGCAGCATTCCTGCACAGGTGCACAGGCACTGCTGTTAGACATTTTATAAACACCCTCACGACTGTAGTGAACTTGTAGGGTCACTTTCCCACACACTGCAGAGGTGAGCTGGATGTATGTGGATTATGAAAGAAGGGGCTGTTGGAAGACTAGGCAGTATCTTTAGGGCCTGCACAAATACCAAGATTACATTTATCCTTCACTGGGAACCAAACACCCCATTGTAGCGCTAGACTCTAAGAGGGTAGCGTTGCAGAGCAGTCTAAAGCTTACTCAAGGGAGGTGGTGTAAACCAGTAATCGCCATTTACCAGTACATAGAATTAACACTCAATAATTGATTGCCCAGTCTGCACTTTGTTTTACTTATTTTATTTATTTATTATTTATTTTATAGTTTTATAGTTTTATAGAGCGCGAACCAGACCCGCGAGGGTATCAGATCGCTTTACAGGATTAAGGGGTAGTATACAAGCGTAGGGACGGTGGGGATAAATTGGGAAAGGTAGGGGATACATTATACAAGAAAAGCAAGCTGCACGTTTAAAGTCCAGGCTACATGTGATATAAAAATTAAAACAAGTAGATACATTATGCAAGAAGGAATGCAGTCTCAGCTCTTGGTGGGATGCCCAGGAGTGCAGAAAAGGTATCATCCATATAAGCCATAGTGGAGAGTTGGGTAAGTCAATGCGGTGATTGTAAAGTATTCGTTAGGCGAGTTATTTTCCCATTAAGGTTTTGGTTTCCTTCTTAAAGTGTGCCAATGATGGAAGTCTTCTAATGGCGGGTGGGAGAGAGTTCCAGATTCTTGGCGCAGCCCCAGAAAAGGCCCGATTGTAGGTTTTGTTCTTCCGGAAACGTGCTGGTTGCAGCAGCAGGTCTTTGGCAGATCAAGAGTTTCTGGCTCCTCCGGATAACACGAGTTTTAGTGCAAGAATGGAGGGGAATTGTAGAAAAGGGCTTTGTGAATAATGCAGGTCAGTTTAAATTGGATTCTGGCCTCTAGGGGAAGCCAGTGCAGAGCTTTGAGGTGGGGGAGATGTGGTTGAATTTCCTTGAGCCAGTTAGGAGTCTGGTGGCAGTGTTGAGGCAGGCTTTCAAAGGGGCCAGGGAGTTCTTGGGTGGCCCTGCAAGAGTAGAGCATCCATATTCTAGTCTGGAAATGACTAGTGCCTGAGTTGCCATTTTAAGGTTGGCCACATCGAGGAAGGGTTTTAGGTTTCTAAGGTAACTCGAGTTTATATGGCCGCGCATGTTCAGGCTGCCGTCAAGGGTTATTCCAAGAGATTTTGCCGAGTCAACAATGGTAGGAGGGCAGTTTAGCGCTGTGATGGTCTTGATCCATTCCTGGATGTCTGGATTGGGTTTGGGTGGGGAGATCAGGAGAAATTCAGTTTTACTTGCATTGAGTTTTAGCTGGTTGCGGGGAGCCAGTGGACTGTCAGCTTCAGGGCCTCGTTCAGAGAGAGAATGTCCTCAAGGGAAGAGATTTTTATGTAGATCTGAGGATCGTCAGCGTACATAAGGTACGAGATATTGGCGGCACATAGCACCTCGGTGAGAGGTTCAAGGTAAAGGTTGAAGAGGGTAGGGGAGAGGGTTGGTCCTTGGGGTACTCTAACCGTAACCGGAGAGGGGCGGATAGATTACCGGTGATTAGGACTCTCTGTGAGCGGTTCTGGAGGAAGGATCTAAACCATTCAAGGACCGTGCCATCCAACCCCAAAAGGAAGAGTACATTTATTAAACACACACACACACACACACACACACACACTACTCAATACTATGCAGCAATTTACAAATATACATAAGCTGTTGGAATTACTTTGTGACATTGCATAACATTCCCACACCTCATGCAAAAGGGGGGGGGGGGAGATCTAGTACCACCACTCCCATGTATGCACATCATCTTGCCACCAAGTGGGTTGACCATAACCAGGAGCGAGGGCCGGGCCACTGGCACCATACCAGTGGCGACCTACCCCATTATCCCAACAAGCATTTAAAATGGGCAGCTCCTACTGACCACACAGTAAACACCGCTATATCTTAGGGGCAACAGTTTGGGTTGTTCTTCACTTAACGCAGCAGCAAGAATAAATGTTTAGGCATCACTTAAAATGACAGTACTTATCATACCTGATAACAGTTATAATGCATTGCAATTAAAGCCCCTAAAAGGCATCACAGTTATAATCACAGGATTAAGCATTTACAGCTAGACACCCTAGTAGGAATGTCCAGCTACATAACCTCTCTTTGCTTATGACTTCACATTACGCATGTGACTTTCAGTCCCTCAAAAGAAATAACATTAAATGAATGCACCTCTTGTGCAATTACACCTCTTCACCTCCAGGGTATTCCCTTCTCCAGACATCCCCAGTGCAGTCCCCAAATTCACCCCCCAGCTGAAGAACAAAAGTTCCAGCCACACGTTGCTGTTGGTGGATGGCTGCACCCATGACGGGTTATTTCCATTGAGTCCCCCGTGCCTGGTGGTGGGCGGCGGAGGGGGGGGGGGGGGGGCGGTGGGGGGGGGGAGGCTGTGTTTCTCCTGCAGCTCCCCCTGCACCTTTTCCCACACTTGGCGGTGACCCCGTCCTCCTGGGGCCACCACACATGAAACCCAGGCATGTTTCCAAGCAGGCCTATCCAGGCTCTGCAAAGCATTATGGGGCACTCTTCCACAATCTTGCATTTTAGATGAGCGGCTCCACTGCTGATCTGGGGAGAGCCGCACTGCCCGCAATAGCGGCCCTGCGCCCCATTAGCCCCTCATTGGGGGCCCAATCCCACCGGACCCCTTCTGTGCCCAGGTAAGTTGATTGCAGCTCGGGGAGCCCACCCACGGCTGCTCCTGCCTCTTCTCAGGGGCCCGGTCCTACCCGGGCACCCTGATTGTCAGGTACATAGGAGGGCAGCTCAGGGAGCCCACCCCCGGCTGCCCTCACGGGCTCCCCGACTGGCCAGCAACCTCGCGTGCTGCTGCGGGACCCGCCCTGTAATTCTAGTCTGCCCGCTCCTGCGGGCAGGCACGGAGGCTGTTTCCGGCCCGGGGGAGTGCGATGGCACTCCCCCTGCCTTCCCGCACGTAGCAGGCGAGTGCGGCAGCACTCTCCCCTCCTCCTCCACCACATGGGGCCCGGAGTAGAGGATCCCAGACCCCCCTGAGCCATCTTCACAGGGAGCGCTGGCTTCTTCCGCCAGGTGGGTAGTGTGACGGCACGGCCCCCTCCACCTCCTCGGAGACACCAGGGCCCGGAGTTGGGGATCCCGGGCCCCCTCCCCCCACCCTGAAATCCTCCACAGGGAGCGCAACGTCGCGCTCCCCGGCTTCGTTTTCAGCGGGCCGGGAGTTGGGGGTCCCGGGCCCCAGAGACCACTACGAGGGGGGTGCAACTGCACTCCCCCTCCCCCGGTGCCTTCGGGGACCAGGGTGGGCTCCGCTTCTTCTGGGGGGCAGCCACCGGGGCCTGACCCACCCCGGGGGCACATCAAAAACCGGCAGCGGAGCCCCACGTTTTTTGTCGTCTGTCCCTTTGGAGGTCAAAGGTCGCCTACCTTCTAGGAGGCGTAGCTCAGCCCCCAGGTGGACAAATTTCACCATTTTGGTCTCCTCGTGCTCATGCTGGCCAGCTCTAGCCATCTGGAGCACTTTTCCCCTCCCTCCTGGGCCTCCAAGAGGGTGAACTCAGCAGGGAGTGGCCTTCACTGGCTCCCTGTGCCAGCCTTTCACCTGGCTCTCCTCCTGGGCCTCTCTTCTCCTTGCGCAGAGGCCCAGGCATCTGCTCACTGGTCCTGGACGCCCCCACAGGCGCAATCCAGGGTCCTGAGACAGTCAGGGGTTTCCTCCTTCCAACTGCCCAAAGCGCCAGGCTCCAGCACCAGTCTTCCTCATGCAGACCACAACCCAGAGAGAGCTCTTCTTCCTGTCCAAGACCTTTTAAAATAACTTGGAGGGGGCTGGCAGGAAGGCTCCTCTGCCCTATCCGGCAGCGACATCACCTCTCTGCCCCTGCTCCCTCCTTCCTGCACAGGCCTCTGGGATAGTTCAAAATGGCGTCGTCCAGGGGTCTCATGCCACATGGTCTCTGAAAAGGCCCCTTCCCCCCCTTGCTGCCTCTCTCCAGAGCAGCTTGGTGCCTGGCACCAGGTGACCGCTGCGGATGGATAACCTGCAGCTCCACCCAACATCCCTCCCTCTTGGAGAGGAGAACTTCACCCTTGGAATACTTGCACTGAAGGGCTATGCCTCAGATGCTACAGCTTGGGGAGGAAGGTCATTAATCCAGCCTGGCAGGGTCATACCCAGCCAGGCTCTGGTTATGAGCGGAGTCATAGAAATATGACATTTCTGGGTGACCCATAAGCAGTACAGATATGGCTTTGGAATCAGCAGAATACTTCTTTTCATACTTTTTACAGCGTACTTTGGTGCATGTCTGGAATTTGTAGGCCCTAAGCAAGTGAAACTACCCCATGTGGTCCCCATCTTCATAGGAGAATAATTGAGTGAAAACATAAAAGCACACTGACTTTCCCTTACATGTGTCTTTCCATAGTATAAAGCCTATTCCATGTCAACACCAAAATCTGCATAATTCCTGCCACACCATTCTATCTGTACTTGCTCCTGGGCTGCACACTCCATGAATTTCCCCTGCGCAGCCCCAAAACGCGTGCACACGCATGTACACCAGTGTCTGCATGTAAACAGCCCGGTACCCCTTACTCCGGCTGCAGCGCAGCGGCCTACTCTCACCAGGGGGACACCAGTAAAATCGACATGCAGTCTCTTTCATCATGAGTTCACTGTGGGTGAGGCCCAACTTATGAGGCTGTTCCACAGTAAAAGCTCAACAATTAGGTGTTCAAAAAGCGAAAAATCTGGGTGGCTCAGATGGTCAGAACCATCTTCTAACAGTGGCCTCGACATTGAGGGCTGCGAAGTAGTTCTCGTTTCAGAACAGCAGGATGACTTCCTGCAGGCTAGTCATGTTGAAGTGTTCTGACAGGATGTAGTGGTTTAATGACCCAAGCTCTAGGATTGACTGTGGACTACCTCCTTTTTGGACATTTACAGGGTGAAGAGTCCTTAGTCATGTTGCTCGCACTGACTCAATAATCTCTTTGACTAAGATCACCTGCACTTCCTTCTTTAGTGGTCTTGGATGGTCGCAACAAGATGGTATGGTTGGAAGTGCGGTGTGGAATTCCAGGCAGTAGCCTTGCTGATCACTAAGAGCGCTTATTTGCTATTGCTGTGAACAAAGGCATCATGGAGCCCAAGGGGATTTAAGTCCCCTCGGGCTCAATGAGGCCTTTGCTTTTTTTATTGTTAGATCATTCTGCCCTCTAGTGGCGGAATGTTCGAATAGCCTTATAGCTCCGCTGTAGAAGAGCTATACCAGCCATTTAAGGCTCGGCCTTTTAGAGCCAGAACGGGCCTTTAATGGCTGGTATAGCACGCTACAGCGGGCTAGAACGCTATAGTAGCGCCTCCAAAATAAGGAATGATATCTTAAGAGGGGAGTAAATTGTGTGAGCAAAACTAATGCTGCATTTATACATTCATAAAGGTTAACTGGAAACAAAAAGCTAAACCATCTGCCCCTTTAAGTAGAAATGAACCAAATGTTCTTACATGGAATGCCATCCAAGTCATCATCGAGGGCCTTGATAGGAATACCATCAATATCGTCAATTGGTATATCAATAGGGACACCATCCACATCTTCTAGAGGGGCGCCATCTAGCTCTTCCTCAATAGGAGCACCATCCAAGTCATCAGGTATGTCCTAGAAGAAAATTCTTTAGCTATTAAACTTGGAAGACATTTATAATTTGGCTAAAACATTTCTTTAGAGCAGCAGTAAAATGTTAACGAATACAAACAGTAATAGAGTAGTATAAACCACTGCATCCCATCATGTAACCTCAATCTACATTCTCCAGCCCAATGGGAGCGATAGTTGCTACGACTATGCCGAGCATCACACACAAATAACAGGCAGAAGAGGGGACAACAGAGACTGGCAACAATGATTGCCACCAACTTGTCAGCTGCATATCCCTGCATATGGCCTTAAACAAATGTAAAACATTATCCCTGAAAGCGCAGGAGTTTTCATAGTCACTCCCCATTTAGTATTCCAACAGCACAGCTTTAGTGTTACATTTGATACTTCACTCGTGGGCTGCTAATGCAGTGCTAAGTGACAGGAAACACTTACCTATAGGCTTTATATGATGTTAACATATTATAACATTGGAATGTCGGAAGCTCCATTGAAGACAATGGAGTGCTCAGAGCTTCTAATGGCTGGTAAAAGCCCAGAGCTCTAACATTCTAATGTTGGTCGTTGACAGCTGTTGTGGTGAACAAAAGCATACCTTTGTCTTATTTGTTAAAACATTCTGCCCACTACTGGTGGAATGTTCTAATAGCCTTATAGCAAGCCCTAGCTTAGCTACACCAGCCTTTAAAGGCCTGCTCCCTTTGCTGCAGCGGGCCTTTAATGGCTAGTATAGCCCGCAATGGGGGGCTATAAGGCTATATAAGCTGTCTGGCAGTGGCAGCTCATTCATGTGAGCGTTCGTATAGTGCCCTCCACCTATGAGCTGCCACACAGAGCCCAGACATTTATAAAATGTCAATTATCTTTAGATTTAATATATATTGAGCAGAAAAGTGCCCCTTTTTGACATTGTCACCCCCACTTTTTGCCTGGTAATTGATGTAATTTTGACAGAAGTGCACTGGGCTCCTGCTATCCAGGTCTCCAGTGTTAGATCTTTCCCTAAAACTGTGCACCTGCTCCCCAAATTGACAATACCTTTAGCACCTCCAAGTCC
Organism: Lissotriton helveticus; assembly: GCF_964261635.1. Taxonomy (NCBI): domain Eukaryota; kingdom Metazoa; phylum Chordata; class Amphibia; order Caudata; family Salamandridae; genus Lissotriton; species Lissotriton helveticus. The sequence goes on along the minus strand of NC_136072.1, from coordinate 605,988,744 downwards.
CTAGTAAATGGTACCCCCGGTACTTAGGGCATGGGCACTAAAGTGTGTCCCTCAGGGCTGCAGCATGTATTGAGCCACCTTAAGGGACTCCTGACCATACTCATGCAGACTGCTTTGCAGGCTGTGTGGCATGGTGCAGTCAAAAGTGAAGACACAACATGGCACACCTCCTGTGCGCCATGCCTGCAGACACTGCATGCAATGTATTTAAGGCACTCCTACAGCAGGCATTCCAGCCCTAAGGCAGGGTGCATTATATGACATGTGAGGATATATCTACATGAGCAGATATGCCCCAGTGATGTCCTAGTCAGTTTTTGGACATTACCATTGAATAGGGAAGCCATCTTGACTATACTTACTGGGCACTGGTGATTACAGGTTCCCCAGCTACATGATGCTTTCACTGAAACCAAAGATGTTTGGTATCAAACATCTGGCATTAATAAACCCACACTGAGTCCAATGATGGATTTCTTAATACACGCACCCAGATGGTACCTTAGAGGTACCCCCTGAAACCACTAGTGTGCTGACTGACTGGTCAAGTCTGCAGCCACAGACGCGTTTCTGGCCCCCTAGAACAATGCCTGCTCTGGCAGGAAGTGTTTACACCTTCTCCAAACAGGACAGCTAGCAATCAACATATCAAGGCTGGAGGCTTCAAAACCATGCTGCTCTAGATATGTGACTCATACATCCCCCCGACCAGAGAGATGCCACCCTCTACCCATAGGCCCATTTGCACCAGGACAAGCGGGAAATTAGCATGAGATGTAGGCGTGGAGCACGCCCAGGCCAGTCACGCATTTAAGGTGAGCTGCCTGATGTGCCCCACTCAAGGAAAATTCAACCATCTTGATGATGGCAGAATTTAGGAAACAGGGACAGGGTTATGCCCACTTCCCACAAGAAGTGGTTAAAATTGGGGGCGTAGTGACCCCCAAGGTAGGTAGTTCATTGGCTACTACTCTCCACTCCTCGAACACACCTAAATTTAGTATTTAGGGGGCTCCCTGAATCCAACACTTCAGATTCACAGTGACTGAAAAGAAGAAGACGACACTTAAGAGTCGACCCCACAAGAACTGAAGACTGCTGTGGGCTTTTGAGGCCAAACACTGCCTGCCGCACCGAGACTCGACAATTGCAAAGACACGACTCGCCCCGCAGTAGGGAATCCTCCACAAGCCCCAGAGGGTTGCCAGCATTTCCCCCAGCAGCCTGCATCTCCCTTGGAGTAAACAAGCTACTCTCCTGCAGCCTACATGCACTAACCGCGATGTACGGTTAAAGAAGCTGCTGTCCACCAGGTCCACCGAGCAGTAGCTACTAAGGATAAGGTAAGTGCACTCAAGGAGGTCAGGTCTTTGTCCTGCAAGGCAACCAACCTGTCCAGCACCTCTGCACCCGGATTCATCAGGGCAGATACAACAACTTCGGGCGGGACTTTGGTCCTTGCCCAACTACCACCTCATAACCGAAAGGGGTTCCGCAGAAAAGTACTGCAAGTATATGTATTCAGAAAATGTTCTTCCGCCCATAGGAAAGCATTACACGCACAAAAAGAACTGTTGGCTAACATTGCTAAAACTGTAAAAAGTCTGTTACACAAAAGTGCTTAAGAAGTTCTTGATTTTAAAATATATATAAAAATACCTGTTATTTTTCTATATCAGTGCGGATCTCCTTTTTGAGTGTGCCAATCATTTATTGACTGTGTGTACAACAAATGTCTAACACTCCTCTCTGATAAGCCTAAGTAGAGCACTTTAGGATTACTAGAACAAGCCCCTGTACACTCATAAGAGATACCCAGACTCTTTAAACAGCATAACCCTTTTTGGTATACTATATAAAGAGCCAGCTTCCTACATATTGCACATTGGCCCTTTCACTTTAAAGTTTGCCACGGAGTGGCGGACACATCAGATTAAATGAAATTTGGCATACATATGGCAGGAGACAGGCCTGGTCTGCATGAGTGACAGGTATGCATCTCTGGCACCTAGTGAGCATACCTGGCAGAGTAGCGTTTTACCACCAGCAAGACATGCACACGTTAAAGCCTCTGCTGGGAGAGGCAACCACTTTTACTGAGGAACTAGGGATAGTGACTGCATATCCCAGGTGTCTAATGGAGCACTGGGTTGCCTGAGCAGAGACAGCCAGCAATCGTTGTGCTACTTTTATATGGTAAAGAATAGCATATGCATTGTCTGGAATGGGACTAATATGAAAGTCCACTAACCTAGCTTCAACAGTAAAAGACACACAAGTGGTGAAACGTGTACAGCCCTAGGAGGGTGAACACAGCACATGGGGTAGTTAGTTTATTAGTCAGGGCTCTACAATGCACTGCTAATGCACCAGATATCCACTGGTGTTAATTATTATACGTATTCTATATCCTTCAATCTAATAGGACCTCAGGCAGGCCGGGTGGTGGAGTTGCTGCCATTATCCGCTCTAAACTACTACTCACTTCCCTAACAACTACTCCTATATTAAACTCTGACATACTCACTCTGAAATTCACGTCACCTAAATATTCTTTCATTTGTGTTTTAGTATACCGCCCTGCTGCTAACATGCCTTCCTTCTCATCTCTGTTTGGTGATCTTATTTCCCAGTTGGTCATTAATTCCGCAAGGATTCTGATCATTGGCAATTTTAACTACTGGCCACTAGATCCTCATGAAACCGCCTTATCAGTTGAATTCACAGATTTATTACTTGGTCTTAATTTTTTGCAACACATCTCTGTCGCAACTCACAACAGGGGCCATATCCTTGACCAGGTATGGTCGACCAACTTGGATATCTCCCCTCCCCTGGTCTACCCCTGCACTTGGTCTGACCATTCCTTTATTTCCTTCTCACTGAAACTCTTACTACCAACTCGCTCTCCACCAGTGTCGAACTTTTCGGCACGAAACTGGAAACATGCCAACATTCCCCTCTTTCACTCGACCCTCTCTACCACTCTCCCCAAGGACTACTCCGATCTGAATTCCCAAACCACTACCGTAGATCAATGGTTGTCCCAAGCCAGCGATGCGGTTGCCCCTGTGAAAACTATCAAATCTAAACGCCCACACGACGCACAGCGTTGGTTTACCGAACAACTAAAGGCGGATAAATTACTTCTCAGACAAGCCGAGCGTCGCTGGCGGCGAAATTATGACCCCTCATTAAAGAACATCTTTACCGCTCTACTAAAATCATATAAACTATCTATTATTTTGGCCAAATCCGCCTACTACTCTCAGAAAATCATTAGCTCTGCATCAAAAACCAAAGACATCTTCTCTATTGTGGCAGAACTCTCCCTCCCTGACCGTGTCACGGCCCAGCCTCAACCTTCGCAGGCCTTGTGTGACTCTTTAAACTCATTTTTTATAGATAAAATCTCCATCATTAAAAATAATATCCCTCCCCCTTCCCTGTCTGAGGTCAGTGTCCTCCCTCCTCCGGATCCTTGTTGTCTGCACGAACTCCCTCCTATCTCTCTAGAGGAATTCTTTTCGATACTACAGGTAGTTAGTTCCGCCCCCCCCCCCATGACTGCTGCCCCCGTCACATTCTAAGGGATGCCTTCAGGGCCTGTCCAGGTCCTCCACTTGATCTGCTCAATCGCTCCCTCGCTACAGGCTCTGTCCCCGATGCTTTCAAGAAAGCAGTGGTAGTACCCATTCTGAAAAAACCCGGTTCTGACCCTGCTGTTTTGGGTAATTATCAACCTATCTCCCTTCTCCCCTATTTGGGGAAGGTATTGGAAACTCATGTCACCCGCTGCCTGAGCGCCTTCATCGAAAAAACTCACTTCCTTGATGACCAGCAGGCAGGCTTCAGACCGGCCCATTCAACGGAGGCAGTGGTGGTAGCGGTCATGGATGCGCTGAGACAGGGGGCGGACAAGAACTTGGCCCAGGCCTTGGTATTATTAGATCTCTCGGCCGCTTTTGACACGGTCGATCATGTCATCCTGATCGACCGTGTCAGAAATGCAGGCATCCAGGGCCTGGCCCTGTCATGGATCGGGTCCTTCCTTCGACACCGCTCCCAATCGGTTCAGTTGTCCTCCTTCTCTGCCCCCCAAATTTCACTTTCCTGCGGTGTTCCCCAGGGTTCTGCTCTGTCCCCTCTCTCTCAGATGACCTGCAACTAATCTTTCCCATCGACTCTTCCCATCTTTCTTGCTCTAATTTTCAATCAATTTTGCTCACCATTTATGAGTGGATGAACTTCAGCCAGCTGAAGCTCAACCCTAGCAAGACTGAGCTGGTCCTGATCGGTGGGTCCATGAACCCTTGGAGTCCCAATTTCTGGCCCCCAGCCCTCGCCCCCCCCCCCCTTGCCCAGTCAACTCTGCGAAGAGCCTGGGTGTTATTATTTCCAGTGACCTATCGATGAGGCCCCAAATTAACGCTGTCACTTCGGCCTGCTTTTATCACCTTCGCAGAATTGGGAAAATCCGTAGGTTTTTATCTTCGGAGGCTCTCATTCTGGTAATTATGGCCCTGGTCACCTCACGTATTGATTATGCCAACTGTCTGTACGTGGGGATCCCTGCATACCCCCTTCACCGGCTTCAGCTGGTACAAAACCAGGCGGCCAGACTGGTCTTTCAACAGCCCAAATCCCAACATGTTAGGCCCTTGTTGAAAAGACTACACTGGCTCCCGGTAGCGCACCACTGTATTTTTAAAATGGGATGCATTGTTTTCAAATCTCTATCCGCTTCTGCCCCTGCCTTTATTTCTCTCAGCCTTCACCCTCACGTTCCCTCACGGCACCTTAGGTCCTCTGCTCACAATCTCTTGATCACTCCCAGGTTTAAACGGAAGAAACACGGTGGTGCCTGTTTTTCTTTCCTTGCTCCTTCTACCTGGAACTCCTTTCCTCTCTCAATTCGGCTCACCCAGGACTACATCTTTTTTCGTAAATACCTGAAAACTCATCTGTTCCACCTAGCTCACGATTAGCCCCTCTTACCCTCCTGCGTCCTTTCTCCACCTGTCTCTGAGCGCCATGAAACCAATTGGTGACCGTGCGCGGTAACAAGTATTTTTTAACATAACATAACGTATTAACAGTTAAACTTTCTTAGGGTCCGTGCATCCGCAACACCAGACACATCACTGAGGATTTATTCTAATACCACAGTCAGATTGGCTATGTTCTGCTCCCTCTCAGCCTGGGCTTGCAGGTTCAGTCACAGACTTCATGTGAACGGGAGTGGTGTGGTTCAGTGCCCACTTGTCATACACATCATGTGCAAGTAATGCTGTTGTAGTCTCTGACTGTCAACTCAAAGCCAAAGTTAAATAAAATAAAAAAATAAAAAAGAAGGAAACATGCACTGGTGACCCCTCTTCCATATCACATTATGTAGCTTTAAGACCAATGCTTCATTTAATGCACCTAGTTACGTTTCAAAAAATTAAAGTGGTCATATTTGTCAATTGATTCAGATCTTCTTTCTTCAGATATATATAAATCATATGGCTCTGGTAAGTAACCTGTGGAAATTAGTGATTTTGCATTTATAAGATCTTCAATATGACATTGAATAAATTATCCTCAGATTATTCCAACAAATGTATGCAATTTAGTAAGGCTACGGGAACGTTTGCAGTGGTATTCGGGTCACTACAGTCTTTGATTTGTTTAGTGATATAGCTCCAGTCCAGACATGTGGCAGTCGTTCAGTGGCTAACAATGGCAGTTATTCATACACAAAGCGAAAATGAGAGGCTACACCTTTCATATATGAAATTATCTCAATAATGACCATATAAGCACTGTGGAAGACTTTGCACAAAGAATGAACAGTATTAAAACAGGGAAACATTAGGGTAAGTTGTTTAGCATTTATTAAACTGGTACAGTGAATTAGCAATGCATATGGTACATGGATATTTTTACATCCTTATTAAGCTCACTTAACCCTTGGGTATCAATACTATGTACAAAGAACCATGACTTAATCGTACTTCAACTTACGTGGAGCAGTCACAATTCAAAATGATATAATGAATAGTGTTATACCGAACAGTAATTATTCGTAAGAAATTGAGAGAAGAGAGTAGCCAATGGCTGGAGTAAACAGAATACATGAAACGGTTTGAGGTAAGGAGGTTGCTGGTTCACATTAACTTTGGACGTTACGTGAACATTTTCTAAACCAATTTTATTGCTATTTTAGCCAAGAAATAACATTGGTGAACAAAAGGCATTTAAAGCTGACCACTGCTACTCCTTTTCTCCCACCAGAGTTATGGGTTGTGTATCTTGCACCAAATTCCCATTGTGTGTATTTTCATGTCTAGCCAGCTTGGGGTGGGAGTCTGAGTGCTAGCAATTGGGTCCCCGCTCAAGAGTATTATTCCCAATATTCTTATTTTGTACAGCATTTACTGCTATTTTAAGGAAAATGTTATTTACTCTGACGTGGCAGATAGTGCTGCAGATTCACATGCTGTGCAAACTTCCGCAACGTAGTGTTGGGCTCAGACATGTACAAATTGTTTTCTTCAAAACAAGTCTTTGAGTCTCGGAACCTAGTGACACCACCTATTAGTGATATTGCGTATGGGCATCGGTTCCATTGTTAGATTATTTTTTACCCGCACGAAGCGCAAGATTGGAGATGGAGTATAGTGGAAATAGTAAAGATGACCATGTATAGCAAAGAAATTAAAAATAAGAAAAGACTATCTGCAACAACCTCAGGTGACCGGGTGGAAAGTAGAAACATGTGATTCTACAGCACTACATGCCACAAACAGATGCCTACAGGGTAAGTAACATGTTCCATTTTTGGCATGTGTAGCTGTAGATACACATGTTGTGCACAGACTAACACAGTCCTCACAAAAGCGGTTGCTTAGCCCAAGGACGTGGCAGAAGACTGGAAAAGCAAATGAAGGACAGCTTGGCCAACTCCAGCTTGCCATCTATTCAGTTGGGTTAAGTAGTAAAGGTAGGAGGCGTGGACAAAGTAGCTGCTTTATATATGTCAGCTAGTAGTATATTAAGGAAGAAAGCCACAAAAGCTCCTTTTTTCCAAGTGAAATGAGGTCTGTGAGGGATGGACAGGGATTTTATAGCTTTGGCATAACACGTCTGTATGCCCTTGCCCAAACAAGGTACAACACCTGCCTTGGAAAATGCACTTCCTTTGTGTGGCTTGGAGTAGGACACAAATAACTATTGTGTCTTACAGAAAAGTTTTGTTTTGTAGAGGTAATACATTAGTGCTCTTTTGAAATCTAGAGCGAGCAGACCACGTTCTGCTATGGTCTGTACATGTGGAAGGAAGACTGGCAGCATAACTGTCTGGTTATGGTGGAAGGTAGAAACTACCTTAGGGGGGAATTTATAATTGGTCTTGAAAATCACTATCTTGATGTACCTGGAAGAAGGGCTCTTCCAAGACGAGGGTGTGTATTTCAATAACTCATCTTTGGGTTAGTGGTGGCTACCAGAAAAGCCACCTTTCAAGACAAGAACTGCAGTGCGCAAGAGTGAAGTGATTCAAAATGAGAGCCCATGAGTCTAGTAAGGGCTATGCTATGGTTCCAGACAGAAGCAGAAGTCATCCAGGGTGGAATGAACCTTTTGAGGCCTTCTATGAATACCTTAATGATTGGTATTCTGAATAGTGAAACATTTGACCCATTCTGCACCAAGGCAGCTACAGCAGCCAAGTGTAAACAAATAGAAGTGTAGGCAAAGCCTGACTTCTGTAAGTGAAGGAGGTAACCGACAATGACTTGTACAAATGCTATGAGAGGATTTATATTTTTAGGAAGACAATAGTGGAGAAAATGTTTCCACTTAGTAACATATCCTGCTAGTAGTCTTGCGTGCCTCTTTCAGAACAGACATTCACTCTTTTGATAGATTACAGTAACCAAACTCAAAGAGCACAGGAGTCATATTGTAAGGATGAGCTGCAGAGGGTTTGTGTCGGAGTGCCTTCGTTTTATGTGAGAAGATCTGGACTGTTGGGGAGCACTTTATGCAGGACTAGAGAAAGTTCTAACAGCGTGGCGTACCACGGCTGGCGTGCCCAACTTGCTGCCACTAACATGAGCCTGAGGGATGTCAGTTTCAGCCTCCTGACAATGAACAGAAGAATTGGGAGAGGCGGAAAAGCGTAGACAAATATCCCAGACCAACTTATCTATAGTGCACTGCACACGGAGTGCGAGTGTGATAGTCTGGTGGAATTTTTTGACATTTTTCTGCAGTGGTGAACAGATCTATCTGTGGAAACCTCAAAGGTGAAAGTACAGAAGTAGGACCTGAGGAAAGAGCACTGGTATGGAGTTCTGTTTAGCAGGCATCAGTGCACTGTCAGTGTAGAAAACCGGCATCCAGTGGTAAAAAATGGGGGAAAAGGTGGAAGAGTTTTCCTAGTCTGTCAGGCGAGGCAGAGTAAGAAAACAGGCTGTATCATTCCAGGGGCAACTCTGCCTCACATCCACCTGTCACGGTCATTGCCTCTGGGCAGTTGACCCATCTTGAACTGTACTGTCACTCCAGGGTCATCATTTTTTTTTCCTTTTTAAATTGGGTAGTGATGTGCCCACCTCTGCTATCCTTAACTCTGCTAGTAAAACCCTTTGCTAACCCACAGAGTTTACCCAAGACTTGATGCACCCCATCATGACCAGCAAGGTCAGGGGGCCTCATTTGCTTTTGGCCATGGGGTCTGCCTTTCATGCATAGCAGAGTGCTGCCATGAATGCCAGTACCGAGCAGAGGATACTGACTTCTGTCAAGCTCCAGAACCACACCCTAAGGCAGAGGTCTTCAAACTTTTTTAGGTTGAGCCCCCCCAGCTGAATTTTTTTTAGATGTTGGGCCCCCCACCACCTGACAGAAATTTCTGGAATCTGGTACACTACATGATCGACTGCCACGCGCATATTACAGGCCATATCCGGCAAATAATGTTCAAAACAATAAGAGTGTTTAGTAAACTGCAGGTTTGTGAGTGGGTGTGGTGAAATGACAGAGGCAGCTCAAAACATAATTTTCTAAGATAAAATGTGCGCAAATTCTTTTTACTAGGATGCTTTATTTTACACAGGACATAGATAAATAATAACACCACCAACATGAATGTGACGGGTGTGCCGGTGTTTAGCCACATTTAGAGACTCAATCTGTGGGTGGATTTTTGCTACTGCCATCCTCAGGTTGTGCTCTACATCCAGTCTTGAACGGTACTTAGTATTTATTACCGCAAGTGCTGAGAACCCAATCTCACAAACTCCTTAATAAATAAATAAATACATTGTAAGATGTAAAACACCATGCATAAGTGAACTAAAGGGAGGATTGCTGTGATGAACCCACTATAGGGAACACATTATGGGTGTTTCATAAAGTGGAACTTAAAATATGGAACCTGACTTTGCTTATGGGGGCTTTGCATTCAAGTAGCAGTTGGATGTCAAGCAAAATGTCATATGCATGGTGTATAGATCCCACACATGAGCACACATAGAATACAGAATAGTAACACATAGGCAAGGGAGTAGCCAAACAATTTAAATACCTCCCATTCTGAACTACAGCTCTTATTGCACCAAAAAAGCAAAGTAAGTCATCACAACCCTCCCCATTTATCATGTACATTTTGTCATCTATTAACTCTTTCACCTTGCATTCTGTCCTTCCATCTGTGTCCCATACATATCCAAACCCTTTCAACCGTTTGCAAACCTATCCATCATCTATCCTTCCATCCATCATTTCACTCATCCATCCCTCCATCCACCATTTTACTCATCCATCCATCCATCCTTTCACCCAATCCATCCTTTCACTAATCCATCCACTCTTCCACCCATCCATCCATTCACTCATCCATCCAACCATTTACCCTTTCACCCATCCTTTCACTTACTCATCCATCCACCCAGTCACTCATCCGTCCACCCATTCAACCTTTCACTCATACATCCACCCATCCATCCATCCTCCTCTCCACCCTCCCTTTCACTCATGTATGCATTCTTTGACTCATCCATCTTTATGTTCTTATTTTCACTCATCCATGCACACATTTGCCCATCCATTCTGCCAATCATTCATCCATGTTTTCACTCATCATCTATCCATCCTCCCTTTCTCTCTCCATTCCCCTTTCACTTAGCCACCCATCCTCCTATCCGCCCTTCACCCATCCACCCACTCATCCATTTACTCATCCACTCATGAATCCATCCATTGACCACTCTTCCACCCATTTCACTCTTATATCCATCCATTTGTCCATCTACCCTCCTCAATCACTCATCCATCCTTACATCCACCCTTTCACTCATCCATCCATCTATCTATTCATTCACCCTTTCACTTATCAATACATCAATCCATCCATCATTTCTCTCATCCATCCACCCATTGACTCGTCCATCATCCACCAGTTCACTGATCCATCCACCCCTTTACCCATCCATCTACCCTTCCAACCATACATCTATTTACTCTCATCCATCCTTCTACTCATTCATCCATCCATCCTTTCTCTCATCCATCCTTCCACTCATTCACTCATCTATCCATCCTTTCCCTCATCCTTCCATTCACCCCTTCACTCATCCATTCATACTTTCACTAATCCATCCAGCTATTCACCCATTCCTTCACTTATTCACTCACCCCCCTTTTCACATTAATTATGAGCTGAGCCTTTGACTGCAGAGCTGCAGACAGAAGAGGCCCATCCAGAACTTAACCCCTGCTGTATTTCCTAAAGCAAGGGGTGGGGTGAGGTGGGGGGAGGGCTCACTATGCCCCTGTACATAGGCAATCTGAAAACTTGGAAATCATGAGTCATGAATGGATGCAGTGCCAGGACCTCAGGTGACTGTGACATGGTTTTGTTTCCAAGGCTTTAAGTGGGATGAAAAAACTGGGGGTCGCTCCAAGGGGCCTGTCTGTCTTGTTTAAAAATTACTCATGGTCATGAGGGCAAGACTCTGTAAAACAGAGATGGCTCTTTCGACCCCCCACCGCCCCCCTTCACTCCCACCCCCTTTGAAAGGCTGGGGCCCTGGGCCAGAGCCCACTTTGCCCCTGTCTTGAAACTTTCTCTCCTTCCTGGGAAGTGCTAACTCTCCCAGGAGGGGGTTAATTCACGGAGTTGACAGCTTCAGCTGCAGTGGGAGGCAAGGGGTCTCCTCTGCTAAAACTGAAAGGTGTCTGTTTGCTTCCATTTTTAGCAGAGGAGATTCCTTGCCTCGCACTGCAGCTGAAGCTGTCAACTCCGTGAATTAACCCCCTCCTGGGAGAATTACCCAGACAAAGGAACGGGCACGTAGTGCCCCATCGAAATCACCTCGCGCCCCCTCCAGCCATAACAGAGTTCTCCAAACAAAGGGAAGATTGGAGGGGAGTGCGCGCCCCCCCCCACCCCCCCGGGATGGTGTCGCGCCCCCCCAGGGGCCCCACAGATTGGATAACCCTGCCCTAAGGTCTCAGTTGACCTTTGTTTGCTCTTTTGAGGGGGGGGGGGGGCACATCCTGGGGTAGACACTCTTCTTCCACTCTCCTTCCCATCAGTGCAGGGGGGATCGTGTAGATGGACACATGCTGACTGCTCATGACTTTCATGTGCGCAGGTGAAGCCTCACTAGTGGCAACTTTGGGTACTACCCTTACTGGATCAGAAGGCCCTTGGCTCACTGGAACTCTGGTTAAGAATGGCTTCCCTTTACTCCTTTTCCCTTTCCTCTGGAGCCACAATGTTTTAACTACAGCGACTGGTTCCTCAGGATCTTTTGGCTCTGTGTTGCCCTGGGCTACCACCCCATCTGGAACCAGGTTGGCCTTAGGGAGATCACTGCCTAGGATACAGTCTAAAGGGAGGTCAGGACTGATGACCATCTTATGCCAGAAGAGAGTAGGTTTTCTTGTGACCTCACCTGTCACAACCCTTACCTTCACGGTCTCTCCTGGCACATAAATGTCTGGGGACACCAGCCTTTCACTCACTATAGTGTGACTGGCACATGTCTCTCTCAGGCCAGTGGTAGGAATCCCATTCACCTGAATGGGGTGGAAGTACATACTTCCACCATCAGGGACCACTAACTTCCCATCTGGCGCAGTCTCCCAGCAAAATGCTAAGAAGGCCTCCTCATCAGAGGAGTCTACCCCTATGGTTACTCTGGACAACTCAGTGCTAACCATCTTCTTGGAAGAATCTGGGTCACCCCTGCCCAGCAAATCAGTCTTGTCAAGGCCACACCTTATGGCAAATTTTGCTGCATCTCCCCCCCCCTTAAACGTCTGGGAGAGCATAGCCCTGGCCACCTCTGGGACTAGTGGCAGCACTTGCGCAACAGACTCTCAAAGGGAGTAGGTGAAACAGACCAATAGCATGCGGTATTCACCGACCGCAATGCCAGGCTGGTAGAAGAAAACTTCTTCTTCCCAAGTGATTTAAGCCTCTTGGATTCCCTATCCGGAGGTGCAGAAGGGAAGAGCCCTCTGATATAGAAGCCTGCACAACCAAGTTTTCACAGGTGGGCTGTGGAACTTTGGGTCACCCAGAGCTGGACGATGGCGGAATGCAATTGTCCTATTCACAGGAGCTCCTATGCTAGGCTTGGACCACGTGCCTACAAGGACATCAGTGCCTCATTGAAGGGCAAAAGGGGTTCAGAGGCGGAAGCCCCAGGCTGAAGCACTTCGGTCAGATTAGTCCTAATCTGCACGGAGGGCAACACTAGTTTGAGGACCTCGGCTGCCCTCTTAACCACCATGTGTAATTGCAACAAATGATGGACGGCTCAATGAATGACTCAAACATTCTCCCTCATTCAAGAGATCTGGATTAAACCCATCGCTCTTTAGCCCACTAAGCCACCCCAGTTTGGACCCAGCCGTATGCAAATCAGTCTTGACCCTGTGCCTCGTGGGAACAGTCCAGACCGAACTGCCAAGCTAGGTCCTCCCTGGACCGGAAACAAGCATCCTGGGACCGGTTTCGGGGTATGTCACCCTTCATCAGCCAGGCTAGCTTGAATACTCTTAACCACCATGTCATAAAATGCCCCCTCCTCCATAGCCACAGTTGGAGGAGAGAGCATGTCAGTGTCTGAGGATGTGTCCAGTCAACTGGCATCCCCAAGTTCCCCATAGCAGTCCATATGCTCTGCAGAGACATCTGTTGTTCCAAAGAGTCAATAAATTCCTCCCATTCATCTACCAATCCCAAAACATCTTCAAAGTGTTCAGGCGACAACATAGAACCCTTGGGTTTGATCGATGTCGGAATCGGGGTCAATCGATGCCATTCCGACTGTCGTCGGGGATAAGGATGGGGCTGGCACCACTGGCATCAACATTCGGGTCGACCCCAGGGGAGGGTGCGGTGGCACGACCAGCGTCATCCTGGATCGGATTCCTGAGGCCCCCCTAGCGCCGTGGCCGGAGCCAATGGCTTTGAATCCGATGGGGCCCCTTCCGTCCCAGCTGAGCCAGAGGGCTCACCGAGAGGGATTGGCCCACCCAAAATTGCAGCGCATGGCCTCATAAAATTCTTGAATTTGAACGGGGGTAACGTCAGTACCACTCATAGTATGGCAGTTCTTAATTTCTCCTGGGGAGGGGTAACTGGTCTTAAGAAGGTTGTGATTAGTGCAGACCTCACTGTAGAATGTTTGCTTGGCAATGACCTAGAGACTTCAACCTGGTCTGAAGTGGAGTTTAGGACTCAAGCATAAATCCTTGGAATCTCAGCACATGTCCTTGCAGTGACTAAGTCACAGGTCAAAAAGTCTAATACTGAACAGGCACTGGATTCTGAAATAATGGACCAGTTGCCTATTGTGAGAAAGTGCCATCTTTCTTGGCCTGGTATGCCCCCACTTTTTTCTTAACTGCTGATGTGCTTTGACTGAGTGTGCCCTGGGTTCCTGCCAACCAGGTACCCAGGGCCTGTGTTCCATCCCTAAAACTGTGCTGAAACTAAAAACCCAATTGGCATCTCTGGCCACCTGTCATCCCCTAGTAAATGGTACCTAGGTACCCAGGGCATGGTGGCCAGAGAAGACCCCTGAGGGCTGCAGCACTTATTGTGCCACCCTCAGGGGCCCTGTACCCTGGCACCCGCACACTGCCTTTGCAGGCTGAGTGCCTAAGTACAGAACTAAACCAAGAGTCGGCATGGCACACATCCTTGTGTGCCATGCCCACAGAACCCACTGCCCTAGCATACTTCAGTCACCCCTCTAGCTGGGTGTCCTATGCCAGAGGTGCGGGCACAGCTTCATGAGCACCCAAAGACACCCCTGCACCCGGCGCCCTACATCCCCCTGTGCCTCCCTTTGGGGTACCTACCTGTGCTCCAAGATCCGAACTTAACTCTCGAAGTGCTGGTCGCCCATGGAGAGTCTCCGTCCCCGAGCCTGTAGCCTTTGTTCCTATTGGACCTTTCCCATTGGATAACCTTGAGCGCCCGACGGCTCAAGAGCACCCTGCACCCAGCCGCCTGCGTGCCGCAGGCTGTGCCACCTTTGTTCTATCCTACTTCCCCCCTTGCCCTGAGCAAGTGACCAGGAGCTCAGCTCCCACAGCCGCGTGGCCTGCTAGCCAGCAGCCACCAACCGAAGGCCCCCTTTCCCTCATTGGATATCATTGGGCCTATCTACCTCTGCACCCGGCCGGCCCTGCGCTGCTGGGGCGGAACCAACTATACTTACCTGACCCTGGGGGACCCCTGAGTCTACACCTGGAACCTTAACTTCACCAGCCAAGTACACACCTGGAAACCGGTAACTCACTTACCTGCCATTGGAGAACATTGACCCATTTTGACTCGAAATTTTTTTAAGTGTGAAGTTTTGAAAACTGCAAATATTCGTATAAAATCAGCCGAAGTCCGAATTTCTAAGTACTCACCTGCAAGCAGGTGAGAAGCCAGTACTGTACCTTGCAGCCCAGTACTGAACCGCAAAAGTAATCCTTACCGGGTTTACTAGTAATCTGAATGTTCTCCATAGGAACCCATTGTCTGTTTTTCTATGAAATTTCTTCAAAGTGCCTACTTTAAAAAACTTGAAATATTCTTTAAAAATCATACGAAATACTGACACGCAATTACCTACCTGTTTTGAGTTCAGACCCCAGTGCTGGCCCTAGAAGCCCAGTACTGGATTACAAAAGTAACGCGATCATACTTTACCTGCAGCCTGAATTTTCTCCCATTGAATAACAGATTGTCATTGAAAAGTTTCTAAGTGTGAACTTTTAAAACAGCTTTATATTCATGAAAATTCACCTCAGTAACTAAAACGTTTTTGCTAACTTGGTTTCAGCCTAGACCCCAGGACTGAATCTAGGATCTAGTCCTGGAACTACTAAAGTAATCTGTACTATAATCAACTGTTTTTTTATGGTAACAATTCATTGAGCTCAATGCTAAAGTGTGTCTAGACTATTGTGTTCACCAACTTCATTGCTTCCTTGCAAAGTAATTACATGAGAGTTCTCATATCTAGCAAAGTATATTTTTATGCCTGTTGGTTCTAAAAAATAAAACAACAATATCTTTGGATATAACGACCATTTACCTGGAGTTCAGTGATTGAGTGTGTGAAATCCTTTGCTGACTGAGTGTGTACAACAAATGCTTTGCACTGCCCTCTGGTACTGCCTTACTGCTCGACCAAGCTACCACTTGAGAGTAAGGTCAGTCCTGACTTTAACCTCTGTTATACCTTTGGGGTTTGTGGACTCTATACACACTGTACTTCATTATTGTCCAGTATATATGGAGCCACTTTCTCACACCTACCAAGAAAAGGAGCAGTAGGGTTAAGGCAGTGCCTCCCCCCCCTGACTCAGAATGATGATCAGTCTCTTGAGGGAGATGATTTTGAGCCTGAAGAAGGAACTGTCCAAGAGGAGTTTGAGCCTGATCAGGTTGAGTTCTTGGGGACAAGGGGCCCTTCCAGGGCAGATCTGCGTCAGGAGCAGCTGAACTGCCCTTCTCTTGAACCCCTCAGAGAGCAAGCTGCTGCTGAGGCTGCTGGAAATGCTAGTGGCACGCAAAGAATCTATTGGGATGAAGGGATCCTGTATTCAGAGAGTAGAGACCTCAAGCCTGGTGCTTCCAGGAGGTTGGTCATACCTTTGGCATTCAGGGGCTTCCTTTTGACACTAGCCCATGATATTCCCTTAGCAGGACACGTGGGCCAGAACAAGACTTGGGACAGAATTGCCCCTCACTTTCACTGGCCCCACATGTCTGAAGACACCAAGGAGTTTTGTTGTTCCTGTGTAACCTGCCAAGCCAGTGGTAAAGCAGGTGGCACCACAAAGGCCCCCCTTATACTCCTACCTGTGGTGGGGGTTCCCTTTGAACGTGTAGGGATTGACATTGTTGGACCAATGGATCCCTAAACTGCATCTGGGCACAGGTCTATCCTGGTGATAGTGGATCATGCCACCAGGTACCCAGAGGCAACTCCTCTTAGGACCACTACAGCACCTGTTGTGGCAAGAGCCCTCCTGGGAGTGTTCTCAACGGTGGGTTCCCCAAAGGAGGTAGTTTCTGACAGAGGTGCAAACTTTATGTCTAGTTACTTAACTGCAATGCGGAAGGAGTGTGGAGTGAACTACAAGTTCACCACACCCTATCAGCCACAGTGCAATGGTCTAGTTAAAAGATTTAACAAGACCTTAAAGGGTGAGATTAAGGGTCTCCCAGAAAAGGTCAGGCGGAGATGGGATATCCTGATACCCTGCCTTTTGTTTGCATACAGGGAGGTTCCACAGAAGGGGGTTGGCTACAGCCAATTTGAACTTTTGTTTGGACATCCTGTTAGAGGATAACTTTGTCTGGTGAAGGAGTGATGGGAGTTACCTCTCAAACCCCCTAAACAGGATAATGTGGACTATGTACTTGGTCTCCGCTCCAGGATGGCAGAGTACATTGAAAAAAGCAACCAAAAACCTTGAGGCTAGGGGGCGTGGCCAAGGCGGCAAGCATGGCGGACGCAGCCTGAGTGAGCTCCGTCCCGCCAGCGAAATATCCTTGTAATTATCCTGCATCACCCCGACCCCAAGACGTCCAAGCTGGGTGACTGACTGTCGGAGGTGGAGAGTAAGCCCCGACAGTGATTTGGGCGCCTTTGGAGCGCGAATTCTAGCGGTCTGAGTCCGGCGGCAGTGAGGCCTGCGCCGCATGTGGAAGCCGGGACCTCGAGTTTGGTGAGGTCCGGCCGGAAGTGCAGCGGCGCTGGGGACGACAGAGTGAAGTGTGCCCACCTGAATTTCCGGCCATAGCAGATCCGGAGCCGCGGACCCCGGCGGGCGGACCGCACACAGTAAGAGGCTGCGGAAGGGTTCCGGCGCTGCCCTGGAGTTGGGGCACCGGAGGATGCGGGGTAAGCCGCCATTGGCGAGCGGCTTTGAGGGGGGAGGGGAAACTCCCTCAGAAATGGGCCGATTCCACTCGGCGGTCATGTCGGACCGCGGGGGCTCCTGTCCTCTCTCCCCCTTCTTCTTCCCCCAACCCTGTCCCCCCCCCCCCCCCCAGCGGATGCCTGGGCTCCGGGACGAAGTGAGTTGCTGCTGAGGGTGGCGGCTCGATATATGCCCGGTCCGGGCAGTGGGCCGCTGCTGTACACCTACGGGTGCCCCTCACTCGGCGGCTAGGTCGGGCCGCGGGGCGAACCCCCCCCCCCACCCCCCTTGGGGAGCGAGAGTGTTTGGGTACCGACACCTGGGCCCTGGATGGTAGTCTGGGAGGCGACGATTGGAACGGCCGAGGCGAGGTCGGATCGTCTCCCGCAGGCCCTGGAGCTGGCCGAACACGTGTGCCTCCACGACTTTGCGGTGAAGGCCCTTGACGGGGGGGCGCACGACTCTCTAAGACGGCCATCAGACCTCGGACAGAAGCTGGGTGTGAGTCCGGCGCTGGGGGACATCATGTTGAAAATGGCGCCAATGGATGGGGGTGTCGCCGTGGTGGCGTGAGATGGTGAAACGGCGCGTATAGCCACACCGGCCTCCTGGAAAGCTGAGACACGACCTCGAGAGAGCGAGAGAGAACCTGTCGGCGATCCCCACCCGGGGCGGAGAGAGCGACTGCCCGGCGCCCCCGCTGCCAGGTTGGGCCCTATACCCACACCCGTAGATCATCATGATGAGGGGCGGCAACAGTGGCGGCACTGCGAAACAGGGCCCAATCGACAAATTCACAGGGCCGACCGGTGGAGCGGGGGCCTCCGGAGGCCAACAGGGACCGGGACCGGATAATGCGGCTCTTATGGCAGCTATAACGCAATCTAGAGACATGCTGGATGCAAAAATTGGGGCAGTTGGGGCTGATGTCACCTTGCTCCGTCAGGATTTGCGTAATGCTGTTGCCCGTATAACTGAAACTGAGACCAGAATCACGGGGGTGGAAGATGATGTGGCGATTCTCAAGAAGAAAGTGGCCACTATGGAAGGGATACAGAAGGGCCTTGCACTCCGGGCTGAGGATGCGGAAGGGCGGGCCCGGAGAAACAACCTGCGGTTTGTGGGATTCCCGGAGGACAGTGAGAAGGGCAACATGGAGGCATTCCTGACCCAGTGGCTGGAGGGGTGGCTCCCCCTGGAGTCTCTCTCGCGCTGCTTTGTAATTGAGCGAGCACATCGAGCACTTCTCCCAAAGCCACCGGTGGGTGCTCGCCCTCGACCAGTAATAGCCAAACTGCTCAATTATCATGACCGAGACACTATCCTGAGACAAGCGCGAGCAAAGGAGCCCCTGATGTATGAGAACCACAAAATCCTGATATTCCCGGACTACACTAAGCTGGTGCAGCAACAACGTCAATCCTTTACTGCAGCTAAGGCGCGACTGCGAGACCTTAAAATCCAATACGCCCTGCTCTACCCGGCTCGCCTACGGGTGGTATTCCAGTCCCGGACCCAGTTCTTTAACACTCCGGAGGAGGTCTTTACTTGGACAGACGAGACAGTCCGGATCAGGGTGCATACCCCTCCTGGCCGCGATTCTGACTCATCCTCCACGGCGGGACCCCCGAGGACTCCCCGGAGGTCGCGAAGCAGGAGCAACTGGAGATCACGTTCTCAGAAGCGGCCGCCTCCCCGTGATGTGGCGACGGGGGACACCAATGCTGCTGACACTCAAACTTTGGAGCCATGAGGCCCGTGCCACTCTGCGACTCTCTGGCGCAAGACCCCGGATGGCTGCTGACGGACCATGATTATATCGGGGGCGCAGACAATTCTTGAGACTCACCACCAGAACCTTTGCTTAACAGTAAATATATAGAGGTGGGACGTGGGTCGGGGGATGCCTGAGGGAGGGCGGACATAACCCCTGAGGTTAGCGAAGTTAGTTGGGTAAGGGGTAAGTTGGGATTGGGTGGGTAGTTTGTGCGGATCCATTGGAATAGTGGGTCTTTAGCCTCCCGTTGGGGGTTGGAGATAATCTATACCGCGACAGGTACTTCAATGTTGCTGAGGTATGGGGGGGGGGGATTTGTGGGCATGGTTTGGGGCGAGGGGGGGTAGGGGGGCTGTTGGGGGGGGTGCGAGGTGGGGGGGAGGGGGTTGGAGGGGGGTTGGTGGGGTTGGGGCAGTTTGTATCGGCACAGTGTCCATTCGAGTCCAGATGGAATGGAATGGGTGTGTGTGGCCCCAGACACCTAGGGCCCTGATCTATCTGCCCATCGATGGTGGTTGACACCCACGAGACAGGCCTTCCACGGGCGTCATTGCGTGTTGTGAGTTGGAATGTGCGGGGGATGCTAGATAAAATAAAGAGGGGCGCAGTCTTGCGGATAGGGAGGAGAGAACGGGCGGATGTGCTACTCTTACAGGAGACGCACCTCCTGGGCACCAAAACTCTTAGCTTGCAGCGCTATGGCTACCAGCAGGTATTTCATGCTGGCTTTGTTAGGGGGTCACGGGGGGTCGCAGTCCTGGTACATCGCAGATTGACCTATGTACATGAAACACAATGGGTTGATGCCCATGGCAGATTTGTTTTCATTAAAGGGATGGTGGGTGATGAACCAATGGCCTTTGGTAGTGTGTATGCCCCGCCCCCGCTGCAAGAGGCCCTCTTATTATAAAGCTGTTTGAGGTGTGGGCCCAGATCCCGAATGTGATGGCGATAGTGGGCGGTGATGTCATGAATGGGCGAATAGATCGTTATAGACCCAGAGGGGGTCTGATAGCGGATGCTCCCACGAAATTGAGCAGCATGGTGCAGGGGATGGGCTGGATAGATGCATGGCGATACCAACATACACATAGCCGCGAATACACCTATAAGTACATAAGTCCTTTTCCAGAATTGATTACCTGTTTATTCAACATACCTGGATAGGGAGAGTGGCCTCCACGTCCATGCTCCCACGCGGCCTGTCGGATCACTCCCGATAACAATGGACTTGCATCTAGATAGGAGGCGGCAGCCTTTTAGGTGGCGCCTATCCACGTGGCATCTGCAACAGGAAAGTTATCAGTCACATATAAGGGAGGCCATAGCTCAGTATTGGAACAACAATGATAGGCCCGAAACTGATGACATGACCCTTTGGGAAGCTCTAAAACCCGTGCTCCGCGGCGTGGATATTGCCTGGTGTGCGGCAGCCCGTAGGGGGGGGGGGTGGCGAGAGTGGCACTCCGCACTGGTTTCCTCTCAACTTATTGTGGGTTCTTGGGAACATCAGACATGTCCTATTATCAAGCGTCTCATCTCTTGGTACTGAACGAATGGTGGTATGGGGACCGGGGCGACCCGGCCTACGCCCTTGAGAGATACCGGATGGACCTGGACACGCTGCACACCATTTTGTATTCGGCGGCCATAAGAAAGAGGCTCAGGTGGGTTTCCGGGTATGGCGTATGGGGTGGTGGAACAAATGGACGAGGGAAACCCCATTGTGGCAAAATGGGCGGTTATCGGCACTGGCGTCCTTACAGGGATTCCGCGGCTGGGACGCGATTGGAATATCGGCGTTGGGCCACGTCATGAAAGGCACGACCCTTAAATCGTTCCAAGCATTGAGAGAAGAATATGATATGCCCCGAACTCAGTCCTTTAAATGCCTGCAGTTTCGACACGCCTTGTCCCCCGCCTTGGCCGGCCTCGACTCCTTGCCCGAGTTTAGCCCCCTGAAGGCTAAAGTGTTTATGGGGAATTGGAAACTAAGAACATCAGACAGTGGTTACGCACTGTTCTTCTCCCCTAGATAAGTTACGATCCGTGTGGGAGGGAGATATAGGCGACTTGGAGGAAGGAGACTGGAGAGAAGCCCTGGAGGCCCCGAGGGGGGCGGCTGTTGCAGTGCGCCTGCGCTTTATTCAATTCAAGTACTTACATAGAGCCTACTATACTAGGGAACGACTGTGGAGAGCTGGTCTGATTGCCTCCCCTGATTGCCTGCGGTGTGGTCGTGCGGTGGGCACATTCATACATAAGGTGTGGTCGTGTGATAAATTGACGAGGTTCTGGACTGGTGTATGGGACTGCCTGTCTGAAGTGTTGGGCTGGGAAACTCCCCGCTCGCCGCAACTGGGCCTTCTTCATGTTATAGTACAGGTGGGGGGAAATATATATAAACGTCATCTGCTGCTCCTGGGCCTCACGGTGGCCAAAAGAGATGTGGCTCGGGCCTGGAAGGACCCCAAGGCTCCCTTGGTAGGGGTGTGGAAGAGGGGTAGGGACTTTTGTATGGGGCTGGAGCGCCTGGTTTTCGAGGCCAGAGGCTGCCCCCGAAAACATTTTAAAATATGGAAGCGATGGGCAGACTATAGAGGACTGTGGCTGGAACCGCCAGCGCAAAGAGATGTTGATGCAGGACAATTGCTGGTTGACCCTGGGTGAAAAGGTGTACACACTGACTGTGTTTTTGATATGCTTTTACTTTTGGACCACGTAGACACTGTGCGGGGATGGGGGTGGGATCCGGGTGGGGGGACAAAGGGGAGGGAATGGGGGGAAGGGAGTTCGGGGATGTTCATTTATATCAAAATGTTGATTGCACTGCTTGTAAGCGATGGTTACTTATCTGCTCACTGTGCCTCCGGTCCCCGGAGAGCAGTGCCCTCTTTGTAGTCCTTCAACAATAAAATACAAATGTTGTTCTGAAAAAAAAACCTTGAGGCTAGCCAGGAATTACAGAAAGCCTGGCATGACCAAAAGGCTGTACTGACTGTTTACCAGCCAGGACAGAAAGTCTGGATGTTGGAGCCTGTGGCCCCAGAAGCTATCCAAGACAAGTGGAATGGACCCCACACTACTGTTGAACAGAAGGGAGAGGTTACCTTTTTGGTAGATCTTGGAACTCTCAGGAGCCCCCATAGGGTGCTTCATGTCAACAGACTGAAACCATACGTTGACAGGGCAGGCATGGGCTTGCTCATGGCTACTGATGGACAGAAGGAAGAGAGTACCTCCTCTCTCAGAACTCTGATGATGGATCAGTTGATGGAGTAGCCTTGGCAGGCAGCCTCACTGATCAGCAGCAGACTGACTGCAGACAAGTTCTATAGCAGTACAGACATATGTTTTCACTGACTCCAAGTCAGACTACCTGGTGCACTCATAAAGTGGACACTGGGGCCTGTTAAAAATAAGATGTACAGGCAACCTGATCATGTCAGGGACTGTATCAGGACTGAAGTCCAGAGAATGATGGAATTGGGAGTAATTGAACCTTCAGATAGCCCTTGGGCTAGTCCAGTAGTCCTAGTACCTAAACCTCACACCCAGTGTGGTAAGAGAGATGAGGCTTTGTGTAGACTACAGAGGTCTCAATGCAGTCACTTAGACTGATGCCCATCCAATACCCAGAGCAGATGAGCTCATAGATAAGTTGGCATATGCCAAATTTCTGAGCACATTTGATCTAACAGCTGGCTACTGGCAGATCAGAGTAGCTCATGATGCAAAGCCAAAAACAGCATGTTCAACCCCTAGTGGGCATTATCAATTTGTGGTGATGCCCTTTGGTCTGAAAAATGCAAATGCCACATTTCAAAGGTTGGTGAATAAAGTCCTCACAGGCCTGGACGACTACTGTGCAGCTTATCTTGATGATATTGCTGTCTTTAGCTCCACCTGGGAAGAGCACCTGATCCACCTGGAAAATGTTTTGGAGGCCCTGCAAAAGGCAGGCCTAACTATCAAGGCTACTAAGTGCCAGATTGGGCAGAGTCAGGTTGTGTACCTGGGCAACCTTGTAGGTGGAGGCCAGGTTCAACCATTGAAGAGCAAAATCCAGATCATAATGGACTGGGTTGCTCCCACTACTACCCAGACTCAGGTCAGAGCTTTCTTGGACCTGACTGGGTACTTCAGGAGATTTGTCAAGGGGTATGATTCCATAGTGACAGCCCTGAATGACTTAACTTCTAAAAGAATGCCCAAGAAAGTTCAGTGGACAGTCACTGTACCAATTCTGCAAACTCCTAACTACTCCAAAGAATGCATTGTACAAACAGATGCTTCAAGTTGGGGGTAGGGGCTGTGCTATCACAATTGAATGATGAATGTCATGAACAGCCAGTAGCTTTTATTAGCAGAAGGCTGACCCCTAGAGAGAAACGTTGGTCAGCTATTGAGAGGGAGGCCTTTGATGTGATTTGGGCTCTGAAGAAGCTGGGGCCATACTTGTTTGGTACTCACTTCACAGTTCAGACAGACCATACGCCCCTCTTATGGCTAAAACAGATGAAGGATGAAAATCCCAAACTATTCAGGTGGTCCATTTCCCTACAGGGGATGGACTATACAGTGGAACATAGACCTGGGAGTAACCATGCCAATGCAGATGGACTCTACAGATATTTCAGATATTTCCAGTAAGAACATGAAGACTCAACTGGTCAAGGTTAGTTCAATGTTCCTGTGGGGGGGAGGGGGGGGGGGGAGGAGAGAAGGTTCTGCTTCCTATAGTTACCCCCACTTTTTGCTGTGTTTCACTGGTTTTTCGACTTTAGTCTGGCTGTGGCCCTGCTAATCGGGACCACAGCCTAGCTGTTCTCTCTCTAAATTGATACCATGTACTTTAGGTACATACCAGATTGGCAACTGGGTCACCTTTGTGAGTCCCTGTATAAGGTACCTTAGGTACCCCAGGGGCCTACCAGGGGCTGAAGAATGTATTGTGCCACCCCTGGTTAGCCTTCCAAACGGACACCTCAGGTCTGGACTTGCAGCCTGGGTAAGGTGGTGTACGCACCCCTTACATAGATATAGTAGACCTATATCTACCTTTACATATAGATACATATTAACCTACAAGTCACTCCTATGGTAGGCCTTGACAATCCTGAAGGCAGAGGGCTTGGTTTTGTGTGAGAGGGTGCCCTAGCATGAGCTGAGCCCCTCTGCAGCTTTCGGAACTCTCTCCTTATAGCTATTCTATGATATAGCCATACCATATACTCTTAAGTGCATTATAATCCTCGCGGTTAATGCCAACTTTGGTTTGGCTTTATCAAAACATGTCGTGTAAT
Organism: Lissotriton helveticus; assembly: GCF_964261635.1. Taxonomy (NCBI): domain Eukaryota; kingdom Metazoa; phylum Chordata; class Amphibia; order Caudata; family Salamandridae; genus Lissotriton; species Lissotriton helveticus. Next base: position 605,964,219 of record NC_136072.1, on the reverse strand, counting down.
GTGTCAAACACTTTTGAATACTACCCGCCTGCCAATTCTGGCGGTAGGGGTAGCATTCCACCCTTCTAGAGGGAAAAGACATGTACACGAGTCTGACCTCCTGCTGCTGGACGAAACTCCGGCAGGGGAGGCCTGGACAAGAGGTTTCCTGTCCAAGGAGGTGCTGGCACCTCTCCAGAGAGGCTTTAGTGTATTGGGGCAGGGTGGGTTGCATTCAGTGAATGCTTTTCAGAAACTGCCTGGGCACACAAGGTGCTCCATGCATTTCCCAGTTCAAACCGGTTGCTGGGGCACTCAGCCCCAGCTCTGGGGCAAAACTGGACAAAGGGGAAGGGGTGTAACCACCCCCTCACCAGGTCCACCCATAGGTGGGACCTTAGAGTTAGTCCAACCCATAAACTTATATAAGTATAGGAACCCAGTCCCTAGGACTTTAGATTACCCTGGACGAAACTCTGAACAAAAAATCGTGGACCTTCGACATTTCATTTTGACTGGAAGACTGAAGAATCTCCCTTGAGGTCAAGGAGTGACCTCCCTGTTCAAACAGGCACCAAAGGAGCATCTTTGCCGGTCTGCATTTTAGAGGCTCCTGCAGGATCCCGAAGAATCTGCGACACAGGACATGGACTTCCAGACATCTCTGAAGCTGACACGAGTTCCCAGCAGAGGTGAGACCTGTAGCTGACATGAGAGACGTGGGACTGGAACTCCTGGATATCCTGCATTTTGGCAACTGCACCTACTTCCCGAAATTTCCAGAAGTTGTGCATTGGGGTATTTGAAGCCCCTGCCCCAAGCACCCTTTGCACCGAAGTACAGAGGCCAGCACTCCACAAGTGACCCGTGAGTCCCCTTTCTTCACTGCAGCTCGAAACTCCTTTGTGGTTCCTAGTCCGTTGGCTAGTGAGCCCCCACGAAGGCCAATCCTTTGTTTCTTGAGCTTTCCTGGTTGCTCCAGACGTGCTCTGACTCCCCTCCAAAGGAGGAGTCCCTCAGACGTTGCTGGTCTGAACCAAAGCCAATCTTGTCATCTTGCGTGGGTTGCTGCTGCCAAGGCTTGTTGGGTCCAATCCGGATTCTGATGCTGCAGCACTCGACATCCTTCGTGGGACAGCTCGAATCCAGCTCCTGGTCGTCGTCGACGCCTCCTGGTCCTCGTGGCTGAAGAGGCAAGCTTCACCTCTTTCACCTGAAAATACCCAACATCGGCTGGCATCTTCCTGTCGCCATCCTGGTCACTGGCTAGTGATCCAGACTCTGTCCCCTCTGCTTTTAGGTTCTTCACATCTCCGATCCGCCCTTGGATCCACCTGGACACTTTTCCTCTGGTCGCCTGCAGCATTTCTTCGCAGCTCTCCATTGGAATCGACGGCAAAACCTGACACCAAAAGGCACCTATGCACCCGGCTTCCCTGGGTGAGGTAACACGAGTACTCCGGTGCTCCCGTGGGTCTTGACTCTCGAAGTGTTTTAGTCTGAAAGGGTTCCATCGAAGTTCACCTCTAAGTGCCCTTAATCTTTAAAATTGTAACTCCATAGAAAGTCAATGGTGATTTGAGGCTGTGTTTAGACACTGCACGCATCTCCCATGGGTCTCCTGTGTCCCTACCTTGGGTGGTTCCTAGTTGCCCCAGCGGTTCTACAGGCCCTAGGCCTGCTTTCTAACCCTCACATGGTTCTTATACCACTATTTTAGTATATGGTTTGTGAGGCCCCTAGGGCATAACGTATACTGTGCAACTTATCGTATGCCAATTAAGTTCCTTGTATTGTACTTTTACCTCTGACCTCATTGAGAGAGCAGAGGGGTTGTGTTTAGAATAAATACATTATATATCAATACATTATACATACATATATATATATATATATATATATATATATATATATATATATATATATATATATATTTGATATATACCTTGTGTGGTGTACTTTCATTTGGTCATTCAAGAGATTATAGATAGGTAAAACAACTTGCTTTACTCACCTCTAAGTCTTAGCCTGAAGGCTGCTCTCCACTGCTACCACTAGGATAGCTTTCTATAAGGTCGACTTTAAACCTACCATCAATAAGGGTTGTTTGGACTAGTGCAAGGTGCCCACTAGAATAGTGGACATCATATGCCAGGCCAACTTCTCACAGTGGGTCTGCAAACAAAGATCACACCAGAAAGTCAGGGAGAACAGAACGGCCAAAGAAGCCGTCTCTCCGGACTTGACTGTCAAGGCAATAATGCTTAGTAAAAGTGTCCAGCTAGGCCCACGTGGCTGCCTGATAGATGTCTTGCAAGGGGACACCACGTCTCAATGCAGTATTAGCTGCTGTCGCCTTGGTAGAATGGGCGCACAACACCACCGGAGGTTCCTTTTTAGCCAGACAATAACAGGCTTTGATACACAAGACGACCCAGCTGGAGATAGTCCTCTTGCGTACAGCTCGGCCTTTCTTGGCGCCCACGTAGCCAACAAAGAACTGGTCATCCACCCGGAACTGTTGTGTGCGATTCAAATAGAATGAAAGCGCACGTTTTGGGTCCATATGATGGAGCCTCTCTTCCTCTCTGGAAGGGTGTGGAGGCAGAAAGAATGTGGGCAAGGTGATAGTTTGTCCAATGTGGAAGGCAGTGACAACCTTAGGCAAGAAGGAAGGACAAGTGCGCAGCACAACCTTGTCCGGATGAACCGCCAGAAAAGGAGGCTTACAGATAAGAGCCTGGAGCTCACTCAAGCGCCTAGCGGACGTGATGGAAACCAGGAAAGCAGTCTTCAAAGTCAGTAAACGAAGAGGACAGCTGTGAAGCGGCTCAAAAGGAGCGCACATCAGAAAAGTAAAAACCAGATTCAAGTCTCACTGCAGCATCACAAACAGAATAGGAGGGAAAAGGTGAGTAATGCCTTTGAGAAATCTATTAACAACAGGGGACTTGAAAAGAGAAGGCTGATCAGGGAGCCTGAGAAAGGCCGAGATTGCAGAAAGGTAGCCCATATTAGTGCTTAGAGCAGCCAGAGAAAGAAGGAACAAAAGGACCTCTAAAAGAGGAACAGAAAGGGGATCCACAGCCTTTGCTGTGCACCATGCCACAAATTTGTTCCACCTGCAGGCGTATACCGATTTAATGGAGGGACACCTTGCTGGCAGAATGACATCACAGACTTCAGCAGGTAAGCCAAAAGGAATCAACTGCCACCGCTCAATCTCCACGCATGTAGGTGGAGGCTGAACAGGTTCGGGTGGAGGACCGTCCCCTGCTGCTGCAACAGAAGATCCTCCCGAAGAGGCAGTCGGATCGGGGGATCCATGCTCATACTGGGTAGCTCGGGATACCAAACTCTTCGAGCCCAGTCCGGAGCCACAACAATGACTTGGGCCCGATCGTGCCTGATCTTCAGCACTCTGGGTAGAAATGGTATAGGCGGAAAGGCGTACAATAGACCACAGCTCCACTCGTGAGGAAAAGCGTCGCCGAGCGAGTGCCGCCTTGGAAATTCCAACGCGCAGAACAGCTGGTATTGCGCGTCCTCTTTGGTGGCAAATAGATCTAAACAAGGCTCTCCCCACTGTCGAAAGAGACCTTGTGCCACCTCCGAGTGAAGACGCCAATCGTGATCCATCAGGCACCGGCAGCTAACTTTGTCCGCCCTGGCTTTCAAAGAACCTGCCAGGTGTTGAACCGTCAACAAAATGCCTTGAGGTTCCAGCCAGAGGCGCAGAGCCTCCTGACATAGGGTCCACGACCCCACCCCGCCTTGTTTGTTGCAATAGCACATGGTGGCGGTGTGGTCTGTGAACACCTGCACCACCTACCCCTTGACAGAGGAAAGGAATGCCTTCAGTGCAAGAAGGATCGCCCGAAGCTCCAGAAGGTTGATATTGAGACGGGACTCCACCGGAGACCAGAGGCCTCTGATCTCCGCCTCTCCCATGTGGCCGCTCCATCCCCGGAGGGACTCATCCGTCACCACTTTGTGCTCCGGTTGGGGAAGGGAGAGGGATCTGGCGCTGACCCAATGCTGATTCGTGAGCCACCACTACAATTGTTGCGTCGTGCCCTCCGAGATCTGGACGTAGTCGGACAGGTTCCCCTGATGCTGAGCCCACTGGAACTTCAGGTCCCACTGCAGAGCCTGCATACGCCATCTGGCATGGTTGGTGAGCAGGAGGCCATGAGGCCCAGCAGCCTCAAGCAGCCTCAAGTTCGCCTGACCGAAACCCAGGACAAGAGCTGAAAGATCGGAATCATAAAAACGAAACTGTGTAGTGTCCAGAACCGCCCGATGAGGAGGAGCTTCTGGGAAGGTATCAGGTGCGACTTCGGCACGTTGATCGAGAACCCCAGCAAATGCAGAAGGTCGGCCGTAGGGGCGAGCCTGCTTTAAACAACCAGTTGTCGAGATAGGGGACGACTGAAACCCCTGACCGGCGCAGATGAGCTGCGACCACCACCTTCACTTTCGTGAACACCCGAGAGGGCTTGTAAGGGGAGCACGGTGAATTGAAAATGCTCCTGCCCTACCATGAAACGCAGGTAACGCCGGTGGGCCAGCAGGACGGGGATATGAAAATAAGCGTCCTGCAGGTCCAACGTAATCATACAGTCTTGCAGGTCGAGGGCAGACAAGACCTGAGCCAGCGTGAGCATCTTGAACTTCTCCTACCGGAGGAAGCGATTGAAGTTCCGAAGGTCTAAGATAGGACGCAGGCCTTTGTCCTTCTTTGGAACACAGAAGTAGTGGGAGTAGCAACCACGACCTACTTCTGGCGTCGGCACGCGCTCGACGGCCCCCTTGGCCAAGAGGGCCGCGACCTCCTGCTGGAGAAGTGCCAAGTGATCCCCCGACATGTGGTGACATTGAGGTGGCATGGCTGGGGGTGCAGTCTAGAAGGGGAGAGAGTAGCCCCTTCGGACAATCTGCAGAACCCATCTGTCCGATGTGATGGTGTGCCAGTGGTGGAGGTGATGGCGAATCTTGCCACCCACTGGCATCTGGTGGGCGTGAAATACTGGACTCGGATGGTTTGGAGGCAGTGGCAGCAGGGGGGGGTGGGACTGACCTGACCTGCACACTGGCCCCATGACCCGCAACTGCACGGAGACTGTTGCTGATCATGCTTGTGGCTTTGAAATGAACGTGCTTGGGCGCCCCTTTCTTGGCCACGAAAGGAGCGAAAAGCAGAAGCAGAAGGAGTGCGTGTGGCCAACAGGCCTAAGGACTTGGCCGTAGCCCGGGAGTCCTTAAAACGTTCCAACGCGCAGCGCAATCTGCCTGATCACCGAACAGGCGAATGCCATCAAAGGGCATGTCTATCAATGTATTCTGTAAACACCACAGAGAGAGAAAGGATCATAGGGATATTTAAAGACCTTATTCTGCATGAGCCCCGTCTCAAATTGCGTATACAAATCACTCTTTAATATTGCCAACAACTAATACACAATATGACTTACAGAAGAGTGCCCAGATTTTTCTGACATGAGGGGAGTACTAACTGGGTTTAATTTATGCATCTCTAGGATTTTTGGGAAATTCTTTCATTTACCAACAATAGCGTACACTAGTCTGTCTGGTATATTCCAGTAAGAAGTTAGTACGCGCTCTAAATTGCCAATAAAGTTTTTGTAGCCGGGACTTGGGAACTACAAACGTCATTGTGATGACGTTAATATGTAGTTTTGTGAGTGCCCGCGAGGGTTGGAGCGGGAATTCACGGAGCCCGTCTGCACATCGGCGATCGTTTGTTGCAGTGTAGTATGATTTGGGAAGAGAAGTTTAATGTTGCCCGCAGAGATCATCCAGATAGAGTTGGGTATGAGAGGGGGAGCCAGAACGGGATGCGTGCAGCATGTTTGGGCGGTTGGTTGAACAGAACTACAAGTACCATCTTGTTGGTGTCATGGAGTAGTTCTGCGTGTGCTCGCGAATTTTGAAAATCTGGTCACGCAATGAATATGTAGAAACCGAGGATCCATTTGAATAAAGTGGCCCTTTCCACACAAGGTAATTAAAAATGTAATTATTATTCGAACGTTGAGCACAGTATATGCTTGTATATTGGATCCTCGGATGACGGATCAGTGTTGACCGACAGGAGGCAGGTTTCAGTGTTACCGGGACCAGCCCTCTATCTGACTCATAAATATGCCCAACCTGAGCCGTTCGTTGCCTCCCCCTTGACTAAGGTTACGTCAGAGGCAACGACAGACAGGTGGGTTGTTTGTTTGGAATGTTCAAGGAGCGTTTGTGACGGTCCGAATATTACATCTTTTACAAATAGACAGGTCACGTGTGGTTCTCTAGTTAGTGCTATCTAGAGCGAAAACTGCCTTTTTCTAAACATAGAATGAGTTTTTCGAAGCTTCCTCATTGTTAATTTTCTGAGGTTTTTACCCATCCCTTTTTAAGGCACACAACTGTTTGTAAATATTTGCTCTTTCTTTGAGATTGAGACAAGATTTGCTGAGTACACCTTGATAGGGGAAAGAAGGGTTTTTCTACGTAGTTGTTACATGCTGTGTTTTCACAAGTTGGGTTTTACATACTGTACATATTGTGAGTTGTTGAATATCAGGAATTTTGAGATCCCGGCTTGGGTCCTTTGTGAATCAGCTTTTGTATGTGAAAGTTAGACGATAGATGGGGCTGTAATTATAGAAAGTGAAGGTTGAAGAAGCCCTTGTGTTTCTTGCTTTACTATATGGTTTCCCTTGCTTCACTTTCACAGAGCGGGCCTCCATTTCCTGAGCTTGGTCCAGGTGAGGTGAGTCCAATCCCCGGTCAAGCTGGGTGAGCACAAAAACTGTTTCTGAATTTGCATATATTTGCTACAGGAATATAGTGGAGTAAAGAGCATATTGACAGTAACTTGTTATTTAACTTCCTTGTTTTTAGATGATAGCCACATTCCTTGATGTGGAGGATTAGTACAAGCAGGTTGTAACGTCTCCCTGTATGCTCACTTATATCCTTTTTGCATATAAGTTTTTCACTTTTTTGCAGTAGCAAAAGTTAGAGAGCAGAGGCCCTGAAGAAAGCCGTGGGATTTGTTTCCCTACTGGCTGAAACATGTTGGCCCGTCTGCAGTTATTGTTTGAAACTGCTCATATAAAAATTACGGAAAAGACGACCTGACCAAGGTTCAGCACAACCATAACAAGAGTATAATGAGTATAAGCCTGGTGCAGCACACTTCCCGTGCCCGTCGCCACAGGGCACAAAAACGATCAGCAAATTTCTTCAGATAACGGAAGGCTCACTCATTCAAATATCAGATAGAATCCTTTTTAGTCCAAATTATAGAGTTCTTTATTACAGAAAATATGCCAAACAGGTTGTACAGCCAACGCGTTTGTTGAAACTGCTGTTTTGCACTGTTCTTGTTTTTTACTAGGGGTTGAGCTGATATTCTAATAAAAAGTGTTTTTCCGCCTCTTCACCCTATTTTATTCACCACCTTTTTTGTGTTTTGCACTGCACCTATTCTCATATGATCTATAACTTATGGTGGAAAGTGATTGTGGGTTTGATCCATTTCAGCCTAATATCGTGGGTATGGTAATAGGTCTCTATGATCAAGAGACAGACCATCCCGACATGGATGACCAAATGAGAAGAGTGATCATTACGATATATTGATGGGAATCCATTTAGCTGTATGTGGATCTCGCTGGTAATCACTTGTCTTTATGCTCTTCTCTACTATTGTCTCCTGTCTTTTTTAGGCTTGAAGGGAACTTGTGTCCTGACTCACTTAGCAAGGAGTCGAAGCCAGTGAGCTACTTTAATGGCTTTTTTTAAGACCCCCAGTTTTTCGTGTTATTATAATATCAATGTATTCTGGACATCCCCAGAAAAGCCAGTGGTCCTCAGCCAGGTGTGGCGATGTTACGCCACTGTCGTTGAGATCGCCCTGCCCAGCGAGTCAGCCATTTCAAGACCACAACGGATGGTGAATTTGGCTGTGTCTCTCCCCACAGTAATAGCTTGGGAGAGTATGGTCCGAGCCTCCACCGAACTCTGAGGCAGCACTTGCGCAACCGTATCCACACAGAATGGGAATAATGGCCCAAAAGACATGCAGGGTTGACAGACCGCAATCCTAAACTGGCGGAAGAAAAAATGTTCTTCCCAAACTTCTCCAGTTTCTTGGATTCCCTGTCCAGAGGTGTGGAAGGAACGCGCTCCAGGACGCAGAGGCTTGGACAACCAAGCTCTCAGGGGTAAGGTGTTGGGAGAGGAAAACAGGGTCGCCCGGGGCTGAGCGATGTCGTCAGGCTATGTTCTTGTCCACAGGAGCCCACGTGTTGGGCCTGGACCAGGTGCTCAAAAGAACGCCTGAGAGTGCGTCGTTAAAGGGCAGCAGCGGCTCCGTAGAAGACGACGCTGGCCGAAGCATCTCTGTCAGGAGGTTAGTCCGGACAGCCACGGTAGGAAGCTCGAGGTGGAGAGCCTCGACTGCCCTACGCAATATCATAGAGTATGAACCACCCTGCTCCGTATCCACGTTAGAAGGAGACACTGTGCCAGGTTACGGAGCATAATCCTGGTCACCTGCATCCCCCGGATCCTCATCCCAGTCCGGGTCTAATTCGTATTGTGCTGTGAGAAGGTCCTCAGACCCCTCCCAGTCCTCCCCGTCCTCCACAGCCTGCCGAACAGGTGGAACATAAGGAGGTCGGTGAACAAAGGGAAAGAAATTCCCAAATGGTGTCGGAATCGGCGTTGGTCGACCCCCTTCTGGCACTGGCTCCACGTCAGGGAGGAGGCCAGGTGCGGCGTTGGCGCCGTCAATGTCAGTGGAGGTCGTACAGGGCCAACCGACATGAACGGGGATCCATGCCTGGATCCATGAGGGTCTCTCTGCGTCGAGGTCAAAGCCAGCGACGCCGAAGACCGAGGATCCACAACCCGAAGGCGCATAGGCGGGGCCAGACGGTCCGAAGACACGTGCCATTGCTGACAGGAACCAATGGACCCGGAAAGGGCGGGTAGGCCATCGCCAACCGCGGAGGGCGATACTACCTGCATCCTCAGCCACGAGGGTAAGGCGAAGAGTGAAGGCGCTTCTTTGACTTTTTGTGATTCGCCTTACCTGACTCAGAGTGCGAAGACTTCGAATGGTGGTGATGGCTCCGTGACCGGACCCTTGAACTCCCATGGGACCTGGAACAGCGAGGAGGAGCAGACTCCCGGGCCTCTAGCCACTTTCCGGACTGCTGCCACAAAGTTTTCAGGGCCATGGCCTGGCAGTGGGGGCACGACTCTGAATCGTGGTCGTGCCCCAGGCAGTAGAGACGCTCACGATGCGGGTCCGTCACCGACATCGTGCGGGGACAGACCACGCAAGACTTAAAATCAGGCATCCCTATACACCTAGAGTATAAGTAAACAAAAAAAAAGAGACAAAAGTCCCAAAAAACTCACTCTAAAAGTTACTGGGGGTACCGCTCTCTCCGGATTTGCGCTTGCTGGCGCGGAAAAATAAAGAACTGACGTCAGCACCCGTGGGTGCATCTAAGTAGCTTCAGCGACGTCATCTCGCGACTACGACGCAAACGACGTACGCGGAGCCGTACGACAACGCCTACCGATGCGCAGGGGTACTGCTGACGAAAACTTTCCGTATCCAGTATGATGCCTGAGGATATTCTAAGGTAAGCAATCTATCACTAACGTGTCTCTTTCAGATTGAGTATTTAGTTTGTCGCCTGACACCAGGAAAACAGATTCGCCTGACTAAAGAAGAAGGACAAAGACTAGCTGAAGCACGCACAAACTGTGGACTTGGCACCAAACTCTGCCTGCCTGCTCCTGTCTTGACAGTTGCAAAGACCCGACTTGTCCTGCAGCTGAACATCCTCCAAAAGCCTTGTAGGGCTGCCAGCACTTTGCCAACCAGCTAGCATCTCCCTAGAAGTGGAGGAGTCACTTCCCTGCAGCCACCAATCACCATTTGTTGACCACCGGAAACATCAAAGCAGAATCAATACTGGAGGAGGTCACTGAGCGTGAAGGAGGTCTGCCCCATCGATCCATTTAGTCTTCGAGAACCTGAGCCACCCTGGCGGCAACCTGTACCAATTTCCAGAGTTCAAGTGTCTGGTACAAGCTCTAAGGCTTGTTTATACTCAACCCGAACACTACCCCAGCCAAATCAACCTGCACGACAAGGGACTCCAACAGAGGCCAGCTCCACACCAGAAGTAATCTTGCTGTATTTCCTCTACCTCTTCTGCAGATGCGCCAAGAACTGTGAGAGCCTCAAACTCACAGACCCGCAGGACAAAACACCTATGAACCCGAGTACCCCAGCCCCTATCCACTGGGTTCTGCCAGACAGGTCCCCCCTTGCAGCCTTTCTTTGCAGGCAATGTTCCCTATTGACTTCCACGTGTAGCGTTCGGGGCTACCACCGCTGAAAGCACCTCTGTACCCAGACACCACAGAGCAGGTAAACCTGAACTCTTGGTGCTTTCTTGGACCTTGGCACCTACTTACCTTAAGTACAGAAAAACAGTCCTGTAAGTCATTTGCAAGTGACCCTTTGCAGTGTATGTTCATACCTCAAATCTGATATCTGTATTTTCTGCGTTTCTGAAAATGCTAACTTGAAAAGTGTTTACCTGATCTAGAAACTCTTGGTGTCTAAATTAATTTTTAAAATCTGTGGTATTCTTATAAATTGGTGTTGGATTTCCTTCTGTAGTGTGTAATGTATTGACTCTGTGTATGCAACAAATGCCTATCACTCCCCTATGATAAGCCCATGGCTGCTCAACCACAGTACAACAAATAGAGCACCCTGGGATTGTTAAAGCAAGCCCATGTACACTAATAGGGGATACCAGGACTCTTTGCAGCCTCCAACTCATTTTGGTACACTATATAGAGAGCAAGCTTCCTACACGTATTATCCCAAAAGGCAAGCTTCAAAGGCGAAGCAGCCTTCGAAGGGCAAAGGGAGGAACACTTGGGCCTGCTCTATTGTTTAAGTAGACAGGTTAGACCCTGCACTAGGGAAGGGGAAGCCAGTAGTCAACATGGTTTTCTAGGGGCGTGTAGTACCCTTGGAAGCCACACCTCAGGGTTGGGCTAGAGAGCTCTGGACCCTGAGAGAGAGGTTCAGTCATCTTGGGAGTGGGCTTAATGGTGCCTCCTAGGATAGCAAGATGGTCATCAGGAGGACAGGAACCTGGATGCCCATTGGCTATTGGCACTCGGAACTCAGATCTCGACTAACCTGGATTGGAGGGAGGACTGAAGAGTCGCTGATCTGCTGGAGCGTGGAAGCGTGGAACCAGCAAAGAGAGAGTGCACCAGAGTTCTAAACCTGGTAACTAATAAAGGAGAGGTACTGCACCTGCTGTGTTCTTCTCAAGAAGCAGCCTTCTCCATTGTCCAGCCAAAACCAACAGGCTCAAGGGTCAGTGAGCTGACCTCCTGTACACAGCACTGGGACACAACAGCTGAGGAACCGGCAAGTTGGCAGCCAAAGTCTTCAGGCCACTGCAAACCGCCACCATGCAGCACTAGGGACCAATACTCAACACAAAATGTTACTCCCGAGTTTGCTGACCCCAGGAGTGCCATTGAGGTGCAGCTGGAATCATGAGTAAGAGTTATTTGCCCAGGATGGATTGGCCTGTGACCGCGATACTGGGCCACCAGTAGGCCAGAAGAAAATGGACTTCTGCCAGCACCGAGAGGACTTCCAGGAACGTCTACCCTGTGACCAGGACCACCTCACCTCCTTTGTGGACTGTGGAATAGTCGTAGCACGACTACCATCAACAACACTGCATCCACAGCATTATTTGGGCACCTTCAGCATCCTTCATCCCTTGCAAGAGGACTACTTTCATTTGAAAGTCCTGCAATAGATAAAAGTGATTGAGCACTTCAACTACTGAAGTAACTGTCTCTGAGGACCTTGTTGGTCTCCCGGACAGGCTCTCTACTGGAGTTGGTTGCCTAAAGTGACTTAAAAGACAGCCTTCCAGCTAGCCAAACATTTTTGTTGAATTTTCCAGTGCTCGTTAGCAGCTGTGTGAAATAACCTGATTTACATTACCTTGTAAATACTACGTATATCTCTGGAAGCCTCCAGTGGAACTTTTCCATTGTGGTGTATATAAATACAGTCTATTTCCATAAATTGCTGCCTGTTTTCATCGGTGTCTTGTTGATTTCTTCTTAAATTGTTTTGGTGCTATTCGAATGCTTTGCACTTGTTCATTTGCTGCACAGAGCTACAGCTCCCCAGTGTTGAGCTGAAGGTTCAACAAACGAAATCCAAGGGTCCTAACAGGGTTGGTACATGTACTGCACGGTGAGGTTGCACAACCACACCATATAATACACCCCATTTTCTCACAAACATGATCTCAATTTAGAAGTATTGTATATAAATGTGTGTTGTGTGAACATCCTGAAAATCTGGCCTAGGACAAGCACCACCGCACCAATATTGGGTGCCCCTGGAATAAGCAGCCACATTTTCTTATTTAAATGAAGATTTATAAGAGCATAAAGACTAATAAGTCCTTTCCATCCAACATCATTTTACATACACCTCAGATATGCACTATTGGACAATAACCTCTTCATTTACCTCTGGTTCTTTAACCTCTACAACGTTAACAAGACCCAAGAAAACATTTTGTAGTTTTATCAGGAAAGGTTCGGGGTAAATTGTCCAGTCTTCCCAGGCTCTAAAACAAGCCATCACTCGTTGCTAAAAAAAATCAACAAAAAAAATAAAAATCAGATATTAGCAGCTTAAATAAACAATTGAAATGTGAACACAAAAGGACCGCAAATTAAATACAGCATTGCACAGTTTTCTTATCAAATAAGGAATAGCAACGATTACAGTGGACAGCAGCAAGGTCTAAAACAACCCGGTTTCAAAACAAGATGTGATTCTAGTACAAGTATGTGGCGAATGAATAGAGAAGAGGGTCAGAAATCTGCTCAAATCTGTAGCAGAGCGCAACAACCTAGAAATTCCCGAAGGCATTTAATTAATAGTCTTAGTTGGGCTGAATTTGGATACCATTAGCATAAAGACCAAGTTGGGAATGGAATAGGGGCCCCACAAACTCATTACTGGAATAATTCTTTGCTGCTCTTCTCACTTTTTAGGGCGATTCTGCCACTTAAGTATAAAGGTCCTCATGGCTCCTGGGTAACTCACCCCTTTGGGGCATCTGCAAAGTGATCTAAAGTCAGCGGGTTCTTGTTCTTTGTCAACTGGATCAGATGCCAGCCCTTACCCCTCTGCTCCCTGAGCAGTTCAGATTCTTCTTTTAAGTCAATGGGCAGTAGTGACTCATCTGGAGTCAAGGCCTGGCACCGCTCTAGAGGAATACCATCTACCTAAAGTTCATATCACTAGCAAATATCCTCTGTAGACTGATGCACTTGATCTCATCGTGATGAACAAGTTACTGGTTAGAAGAGGGAAGTTTTTATCTAACACTCCAGAGATCCTGATCTGCGTTTCTCAAGGATTGAAGGCTGACACGTAGCAATGGGGCCAGTTTTAATGAGTTGTGGATTCTCTTTCAGACAGCCTCGGCAAACTTCCCCTCCTTATAACCAAGGAAAGCGGGAACAGTGGTTTCGAGGATACACACACAGTCTTGGGGCACAGAACAGATTTAATTGGGCCAAAAGCTGTGGGTACTCTTCTACACAAGAGCACAACCAGCTGCCGCCAATTCTCAGCATCCCAATACCATGGTAAGGGAGAGAGCAATACTAACTACCCTCTACTACAAGAGTAGGGTGCTGGGGAGCTAGATATGGTGTAGGAGGATGGATTAGAGTGAGACAGAGATGGAGTGCACTTTGTCTAATTGTGTAATAGTAGCACTTTTATCTAATAATTAGGCTTATAACAAGCAAGGAGCACATGACTTTAAATTCAACTGGGGGGACAAAATATATGAGGGCTAATTATTTCTTATTTATATATTTTTAAAGTGGAGAGGCACAGCTTTTCCAACCTGTGGTAGATATCCACACCCTACACCAACAGATTAAAAACAACACTTCAATATGACAGTTGATAATTGGAGGATGAGTAAAGGAATTCGTAAACTTTCAAAAGCTGTTAGGAGTCAGGTTTTAAGATGCCTGTGGAAGGACTGCATGTATAGCGAATGCTTATAATTACCTTAAAGTTTTCAGATTGCAAATGACCTTGTATAGCTCGATAGGCAGTATTGAGATCAGCAAATATCTGGCTTAACTTAGCTTCAAAACTACAAGAAAAAAGTGTATGATAAATGTACAGTTAAATTATCAGTCTAAAGTCTTTCCAGACTAAATTTCAAGTACATTTTCCTTATTTCTTTTAATTGAGACTTACCACCCCTTGCGCTGGAAAATTCAAGTAGCAATGCTACAAACAGAAAGGCAAATGTCCTTTTTGATAGCTAAGAAACATTTCTCTTTACAGTTACAAAGTAATGGTATGTGAATAAAAAAACATTTAAAGTGACATTAAAGTTAGGCGTTCGAGTAACACAAAATCTAACGTTTAAAAAACAAAAAAGCACTGAAATTCACCAGTTATAGTGTACTGAGATACCTATAACTTCCAACCCCACCATTCACAGCTTATACCCTCACATATTACATCACTATAGCATGTTTAATAAGATAGCTGGTGAAATCACTCAAAAATCCACAGCTAAATACAGTACAGCGTTACTTGTGAACACTTGTGGATGCATACCATGTTAATAGCAGAAGTGCTTTAGTCAAGTGTGGCTGTGCATGTTCAAAGTTATATTGTGCACAGTTTTCAAATCAATTAAAGTTTGGGGTGCCATTAGTACTCTATGTTAAACAAGGTAAAGGCTGAGCACATATGATGTGGGTTGCAGAGCTGTCCTTCAAGACAGACTATTCCTTGAAGCCAAAGCATCTTGCAAAAAAAATATGAGTAAGCCCAAAGCTTCTGTCGACAATAGATTACCAAGCAGTGTATATCAGGGCAAGTGCAAGTGTTAAGCACTTGTAACACAGTGATACAGACCAATTCTTTATAGCGAGGATTTTTAAAAAGGTGTGGGGGTTCATTTTCAGAGTCATCAATAATGTCATAAATCATGTAACTGAACATGTGAGTGATTTCCTATGGGACGTCATAAGCAGTGCATGGTGGGGATGCAAGATATGGTTAGCTCACTGAACAATAACTGGCCAAACCATTGTGTTTTTTTGTATGACTTTAGTTTTTACAATATTTCAAAACCTAAATGCAACAATACTTTAAACTTAGATTTGTTCAGCAAATTTCGGAGGTTTTATTAAAATGTAAAATAAGATCTTTTTAATATACCTAGATATAACATCTCGTTTTAACTTTTTTTCTTTTAATAGATAAACACATTACCTACTGGCGATAGCCAGTAGGTATAGATAGTTAGGACCTAGCTACCATAGGAAATCCGCAACATTCTATTGGGAATAACTTTTGCGCCGGTTGAGCAATTTGCGTGTAATTTTCCAAAATTTTGGCCAGCTCCGCTGCGCTCCTTCCCTGAAAGTTTCGGGGGGATTCGTGAAGTAGGGGCTGAGAAAAAAGGGGGTCCTAAAACGTGTTTTCCCCATGTTAATTTCCATAGGACGTTCTGACAAGGCTACAGCCTGAACCGAATTACACCAAACTTGGCAAAATTGTAGGGACTGGTACGCAGAAGTGTCTTTGCTATATTTGGTGAAAATTGCTCCAGTGGTTTTTATGAAAATTAACTTCAAAAACACATATCTGGGCGGAGCCTAACCACACATCTCATCGTGAGATCTGATTGCCTGTCAGCACTTCATCCAAGAAGTGTTGGCAGCAATCTTGGGACCAATATACATGATAGCACCTCATTAAAAAGCATTGTAGTTATTAGAGGGTTTTAGGACTTTAGTTACATTATAAATCATTTGTTGATGGTACCATACTCATTTTAGGAATTGTGGTGTGTTCTAAGGTGATTTTACCATGTGAAAAAGCCTTCTTCTGGGATATCATGAATCATGTTTGAAAGAAAACTATTATCTCATGCTTTTACCACAGTGGTTTGGAAGGGGATCTATAAGCTTAACTGAAAGCATATTTTCTGTAAATTCACATTATCTTTCTCAGTCATGTGAGCATGAAGTCTGACATTCTCAGTAAAACATGTACAACCAACAAGGACAGAGACAGTCAGTTGATTCTTTTGTGTTCTACTGCAGTCTCCTAGAGTGTTCTAGAGAACAACTAGAGCGCTAACAGTCCTACTTATTACAAAGGTATGGCACACCTGAAGCCATCTTGATTGGAATAAAGTGGTAACTCTTAAAACATTTAATTTAAAAAGGAACAAAATGAGGGTGTATATTTTGCCATAGAAAGTATGATTAGTGCTTGCAGAAAGAAAAATTAGGGCACATTTTGAGTGACTTCCCAAATCCTCTTCTATTTCATTAAAAAATTCTGACATGCAATTTCCCGAGATGGCCACCAGAGACAAAAGAGCCCAAATGTAGCCCCAATATCACCCAGATGTAGCCCAAGTATAGCCCAATGACAGAATGTCCCAGAGTGTTCTAAAGAACAAATAGAGCGCTAACAGTCTTACTTATGACAAAAGTATGGCACACCAGAAGCCATCATGATTGGAATGAAGTGTTAAGTCTGAAAACAATTAATTTAAAAAGGAACAAAATGAGGGGGTTCATTTTGCCATAGAAAGTATGATTAGCAGCAGACTTCCCTGGTGAGCAGTAGCTTTACTACAGTGATCTAATGAGCAACTAGAGAGCTAACATTCAGAATTTATGGCAAATGTGTGACACATCTGAATAAAAAATGTTGTGAGGAAGGCACTCCTGGTTCAATATCTCGAATTGTTAATATAGAAAATATGTTCAAAGCGTGCTGCGGAGGTGCGCGCAATGTCCTGATTGCGCCTGAAACTTGAAATTATAACCAAGCGTACCCGCTTGTCCTCTGCGCACTGTTGCTCATCCCAGTTGGGTATACAAAAAGTTCAACAAATATGTATCAAAAGATTCCACACATAATTCGATTGCGATTTCAATCAGTGTATTTTTTACTTCAATTGTTTGCTGAACGTTGATAATCCATTAGAATATTATTCAAATCCATAATATCCGATTTACATGTGCATTGCATTCATTTTTGGAAGTCCAATGTTTTAGTTTTTTTTACAAGGAATGCTTGGATGCCCAATGCATTTCGGGCCCCACGGCCCTTCATCAGGGGCTATACCGCCACTCCGGACTAATGCATCCGGAGGATGCATTAGTGAGTAGTAGAGAGTAGTAGATAGTGAGTAGTAAAGAGTGAGTAGTAGAGAGTGAGTAGCAGAGTGAGTAGTAGAGTGAGTAGTAGAGTGAGTAGTAGAGAGTGAGTAGAAGAGAGTAGTAGAGAGTGAGTAGCAGAGTGAGTAGTAGAGTGAGTAGAAGAGAGTAGTAGAGAGTGAGTAGAAGAGAGTAGTAGAGAGTGAGTAGCAGAGTGAGTAG
This sequence comes from Lissotriton helveticus, assembly GCF_964261635.1. Classification (NCBI taxonomy): domain Eukaryota; kingdom Metazoa; phylum Chordata; class Amphibia; order Caudata; family Salamandridae; genus Lissotriton; species Lissotriton helveticus. The sequence continues at coordinate 605,946,681 of NC_136072.1, read as the reverse complement.
TAGAGTGAGTAGAAGAGAGTAGTAGAGAGTGAGTAGAAGAGAGTAGTAGAGAGTGAGTAGTAGAGAGTGAGTAGTAGAGAGTAGTAGAGAGTGAGTAGTAGAGAGTGAGTAGTAGAGAGTAGTAGAGAGAGAGTAGTAGAGAGAGAGTAGTAGAGAGTGAGTAGTAGAGTAGTAGAGAGTGAGAAGTAGAGAGTGAGTAGTAGAGAGTAGTAGATAGTGAGTAGTAAAGAGTGAGTAGTAGAGAGTGAGTAGTAGAGAGTAGAGAGTAGTAGAGAGTGAGTAGTAGAGAGTAGTAGAGAGTGAGTAGTAGGGAGTGAGTAGTAGAGAGAAAGTAGTAGAGAGTAGTAGAATAGTAGAGAGTGAGTAGTAGAGAGTGAGTATTAGAGAGTAGTGAAGTAGTAGAGAGTAAGTAGTAGAGAGTAGTGGAGAATATTCCAAAGTTTGGCACAGCACCACTTGCACAATAAGTCCAATCAAATCATATCACTTAGAGTCCTTATTGAAGCGCTGAATCTTGGTGTATATTCAAATGCTTTTATTTTCCTTAAGTTCATGTACCACAGCCAGCTGACGCGTTTCGTTCTGTACAACAGAACTTCTTCAGGGCGTTCTTATTTCCTTCAAGTTATGTCGGTATCCTGTTGTCATATAACTAGGTATTTCTTCCAAATGTTAGACAAGACGTAAGTACATTCTTATTCAAAGTGACTAGGTATCAATTTTACCCACACAATTCGGGCAGACTTGAGTAATTTATAGCATCCTCAAAGTCAGTCTTTCAAAAATTCCAAAGTATAGGACATGATAATCCAAATCCAAATGTTTCTCAAGAAAAGTCATTTTCAATCGATCGGAATTTCGGCGTTTGGGCAGATATGACCCAGGGACCCCCAGTATGCAAGGGGAATTAGTCTCCCCTCTGCAAACGCGCCAGTGGCCTGCGTTGCATAGCCTCATTACACCTCTGTGCAATGCAGCCCCCTGGCGCATACTGGAGGTTCCAGGTGGGCTAGTTGGCCCCCAGGGACCCCCAGTATGCAAGGGGAATTAGTTCCCCCTCTTCAAACATGCACGGGGGCTGCGTTGCAGAGAGGTGTAAAAAAGGGTGTGGCCTCATTACACCTCTCTGCAATGCAGCCCCCTGGCGCATACTGGAGGCTCCTGGTGGGCTAGTTGGCCCCCAGGGACCCCCAGTATGCAAGGGGAATTAGTTCCCCCTCTGCAAACGCGCCAGGGGGCTGCATTGCAGAGAGGTGTAACAAGGGGCATAGCCTCATTACACCCTTGCAATGCAGTCCCCTGGCGCATACTGGAGATTCCTGGTGGGCTTTCAGGTCTTATATAGTTAGGCATTAGCATTAAAAAAAACTTTGAAATTCACTGAAAAAAACATAGGTTTCAGGCCTTATATAGTTAGGAATTCTCATTTAAAAACCTTGCAAATTCACTGAAAAAAACATAGGTTTCAGGCCTTATTTAGTTAGGAATTAGCATTTAAAAAACCTTTGAAATTCACTGAAAAAACCATAGGTTTCAGGCCTTATATATTTAGGAATTAGCATTTAAAAAACCTTTAAAATTCACTCAAAAAACTATAAGTTTTAGGGGTGTTATGGTTAGCTGGACATTTCACTCATACAAAAACCATTGAAATTGCTCCTATATAGTTAGTTGTAATAACTATATTTCGCGCACCCGCAATCCACTGCTGATGATGTCACATATTACATCATTCATGACATGGTCAGTGACATCACTGATGACATCTCAAATGACATCACTGATGACATCATCCACGTGACAATCACATACACCTTTTTATACACTAGTAAAATCTTTCATCACTCTTTGTAAAATAAAGAGTATCATATTTGAATCCATTGTTACAGCAACACAAGTATCTAAAAACCCACTCAGTGATTTTAGATGTATACACACATCTAATCACTTACCTGTAGATTCACTCATACATGCGGTCAATGAACAATAGAACACTATCAAAAATACTTATACACCTAAATCGACATTACACACCAGCACACATCCTATTCACATATGAAGTCATCCTACTCACTTATGCAAACAATGGATCATACTTACTTAGCTACACACTTATACAAACACAACTTCATCTATTCATTTAGATAGTAAGTCATACTTAGTGAATTATAAAATCATTATTACAAGTATAAAGTTATCCATACAGTCACTCACACAATCATTGAGTCTTATGTATACTTATTAATATACAACAACTGACACATACAATGCCTTTTATTTTTCTAGTTTGTTGGACATGTACCATTCTAGTTTGTTGGACATGTACCATTGAGAAATATATTTGCTCATCACCACACCCATAAAGATATTCACTCACCCAAACAACTGTTAGAACATGTCATTTTAACTTCATTTATCTAGTGAATCAACTATTCACACATCTTTGGGCAGTCACACAACCCCCACCGAACCACACACACATTCACTCTCCCATTCAAATACTCGGTTAACTAATCAATAACTAATACAAACTTTCACATAGCTAGTAACTAACTGGAGAAACAGTTTACACAACAACTGAAAGCGATACAGATATTCAAACAGTTTAGTCACTATCCACTATATTTTGTGAGACACTATAAATTGGTCAAGTAAACAGTCAATTACACTGCTACTATATCCTCCATCCAAATATTTATTTTTATATATCCACTCATTCTTCAATGCAAATTGCTATATATATATAATGCATATTTAAATAACGAAGCAAACCACATTCACTGGATGATGTCATCAGTGATGTCATCAGTGATGTCATCAGTGATGTCACTGACCATGTCATGAATGATGTAATGTGACATCATCAGCAGTGGATTGCGGGTGCGCGAAATATAGTTAGTACAACTAACTATATAGGAGCAATTTCAATGGTTTTGTATGAGTGAAATGTCCAGCTAACTATAACACCCCTAAAACATAGTTTTTTGAGTGAATTTTAAAGGTTTTTTAAATGCTAATTCCTAACTATACAAGGCCTGAAACCTATGGTTTTTTCAGTGAATATATATATATATATATATATATATATATATATATATATATATATACACACACACACACACATGAATAATCAAATTTGTTTACGAAGCAATGGCATTTCACATGTTAGAAAAGCAGTTTACTCACGGAGGGCTCGAAACAAAAAAATAAAAAATTACCAAGATACAAGAATACTTACAATTTTCGATAATATGAAGCATTGGCAACTTTAGCACATGAGTTGTACAACACATCTGAGACCAAATAGAGTCTAGCAATCTGTGGTAGAAAGCATAAAAATTAGTGATGGAAATGTAACTGCTCTTAAAAAGCAGAAGTAAAAGAATCGAAATCATGTAATGAGCAACACAAACACTGCTGGGGCAAATGATTATTGGCACAAAGTGCATCGTATATGATCTAACTAATGAAGGCTATGCAGATGTAATTTACCGGAGGAAGCAACTAAAAGCATGAATCAGAAATACAGAAATATTTTGTAATTCGGGGTAATCCATAACACATGCAGGAGGGCTTGATCAATTTTAGATTCTCAGAATATCCACATTACATTTACAGGGAAGTAATTATACTATTGAAATAATTTACATTGTCATTTAAAAAAATGTGTGTGTGTGTGTGTGTGTGAACGAACATAAAACTTAAAAAGTTACTTACCTGTAACTATAGTTCTCCAGTGTCTTTCACAGCTCACATACATGAAAGATTACACAAAAAACACAGCATTTATGCATGTATGTCTAGGTTCCTCAGAGGTATAGTAATTGCTCCTTTTGGCAAGAGCCTACTCGGTACCACCCCTCCCCGCCAGATCAATTTAGGCCCCACAGGGAGCCCACCATACATTTTGAAGACCTCTACTCTAACAAGAATTGTTTTTATATATTTCAGTCAATAATATATGAAAACAGAAATCCACTGAATACAGCTCCATTAAAGCTTTGATGGAGGAAAACAAATCCTCCATTCAAACTGAGGAAAACGTATTTTGTCGCAAGGTATTGGGGGGAGTTGTCTCTGCGGCAACATATATTTGCCATAAAGAACTTAACTTACCTTTTATAGAAGACTTTATTTGTTCAAGACCAGCGCTTTTCTGGCTAAAAATTTGGCTTAACCCTTCAGCCACCCTAACACGCAGCATACTAACCGACTGCTTACAAAGTGATAGGTCCCATCATATCCCTTGGCTGAATGCGGTTGAGAAAAGTCTGACTAGTGTGGTGAAGGACTGGACTTTTAACAGTACCAGCGGTGCCAGGGAACAACACCTATAACCTTCATGGGATACCTGTTTCGGCGCACAAACTACAGAGACACGGGACACTTCCTTCGGCGTCAAAGATCAGCGTTTATTACTGCAGGGAAACAAGAGTCATAAGAAGTACATGGCCATGTAGGTTCTGCGAGTCTGCTTCAAATTGCATATGTAGGTCGCTCTCTTTTATACAAAATGTTGCCATTGCACAACATGTGGACAAAAGATTACAATTCAGTTCCCACAGTAAACTTCAAAAGGGTCGCTTTCATGTGTTCAGAATCCCGCAACATAATTACAATAGCAATGCCGGTTCCCAACTGTAAAAGTACATCTTCCCACCATTAGGCACACCCATTAGAGTTGTAAATGACAAAGAAGAAGAGACAAGAGCAGCTGCAAGGAAGTCAGACACGTGTAGAGAAAAGAGTGTGGGGGTAATATCGGAAGCATGATCGTAGGATCAAAGAGTTGGATCCCATCTCCTGCACGACTGTCACAATAGGCCGGCACAACCAGATTACCCTCAAGCTGAGCCATCTGCCTTTGCTGTGTCATTCCTCCGGCCATAAAGACGCATGAAAGGAATATGCGTCTTCCGCAAGGCTTGGGAACTAGAGGGTCAAGGGGCGAACAGTGACCTGCTCGCTGACTACGTGAGGGCAAGAAACAAAATGGATGCCGTATCTAAAATGGAACCCAAGGGTTCGGATGAAGAACACGTAATATTAGACGAACCCTGGCAGGTAGCGTAGCGAAAATACACACACTTGCTGAACTCGTCATTTACGGTTCGTAGATACCAAACTCGTCCATATTCGGTAATGCCCAGAAGGTCGTAATAATTTTTACGGAACCTCAGACGGTCCTTTTGCCCTCATGTAGGCAAGCACTAGTCGGAATCATAATCGATTTCGATACTCATCAGATCATTTAGATGTTGCTGATACATTATTCTATCCTTCAATGCCTCTTTGGTGACAACGGGCTGTCTTATACACGTCGTAGCACAAAGGCCACATAAGGCAGGACCGCATTGCACACAAAGACAACATGAGAACAGAAATGTCACAACAACCCCTATGATCATCAGAATCTTCCAACCCCAAGTCGAAATCAGACCCCAAAACCATCCCAGAAGCGTCCAATTTCCTTCGTCCACGTGTATGGACTCCGAAATTTTGTGCAACTTAGAGATGGCTTGATAAACCGTTGGAGCGTTATCAGGTATGAATACGCAGCAGCTCGAATGGATGACTTTACAAACCCCACCTCTATCTGCTAGAACGATATCTAGAACCATACGGTTCTGCAACGTCATTAGTCTATCCGCCTGGAGTTCGGCTGTCAAATTACCAAGAGCATTTGCAGTTATGTTGGCAGTTGATTCTACTACACGAGTTAACTGCCTCAGGTTCCTGCTATTAACCATCGGTCCCCAGAACGGTAGGAAACCCTTAAAGAAGTCTCCCGCTTCTTGTCCGGAAGTATCTTCTTTGCTAACCACACCTCTCACAATTCTAGTTCTGTGGTAATCAGAGGCCACAGTGAAAGTCGGAGGCAAAAGATTCGCAATATAGCAGGTGCCCGAGAAGTCGTGAGGTAACCACGTATAGGCTCGATCATAACATACAAAGTAGGTACCCTTGGCAGGCAAGAAGACAGGGGAGGAGAGCGTCGGTAAGACATACGTTTCGGTACAAGCACTCTCCCCAAACTGAGCTCTCGGATTTCGACCAAGACCTTTCAAGCAGAAATTACCAAGGTGAGGTACAATCCATATCGGTGAAGAGCTTTTAAGCTGCCTCTCACCCACTGATAAGCTGTACTCAGCCTCACTTAGTTCCTTATATGCTCGCACCTCTTCCTCTGGGATGAGCGATGCGTCAAAAATATCTCTATCTAAGTCTGCAATAGCTCTCGCCAGAGTCTTGTGGTACGGGCCAGGACCAGAGTTTGCTGAGCGTGGTTCTCGATGGGGGTAGGAATCTAGTGCGCTACGGAACATAGTTTGTAATGCTCGAGCTGACCCTTGTGCACTATAAGGCAGAACTAAGTACGGAATACCCTTATCCATGGTATGTGGCATTAACCCACACACCCAACAATTGGTAGTGTTTACCACTAACTGATGCTGATGCAAGAGTTGGATAAAAGAGTTGTTCCTGAATTCCGCACGTCTGACTTGTTCGTGTTGAGGCAGAAGATAAAAGGAATGTGGAGAGACAGTAGAAACGAAATATAGATCATGAGATGGAAGAGTAGGTGTAGCAGAAGACAATGAGAACTGGGACCCATAGTATACTCCCCCTACCAGTAACATAGATATGGTGAGGAACAGTATGATCACCTGTGAGAAAAACCATTTCGTATGAAACATTTTATGCAATGCAGATCTTTGCGCCAACATTTCCTCTCTTTTCGACAGCTCAGACAATGATGATTCCATCCCCTAACGACCGTCCGCAACGTTCTTGACGCACTTCGTTCTGAGTAGCGATTACCAATTCCCAGGAGTTCCCAGAAATCGATAAAAGAAACCGACCTTGTGTCGATAGCTGCTAAACAGAAGGAAGTACCCGCACGGCCTTACGGTCAACCTGGATGGTAGGTTCTAGCTAAATAATGTTCCTGGCTGTACGAAAAAGGGAAAAAAATACACAATATACAATGTCCACTATGTTCAGGGCAAACGTAGAACCTAAAAAACAAAAATCTTTTTATTCGTGGCTTGTACGTGGACGAAGAAAGTATCGGCTACTCCCAGGGCGAGTCTGCTCTTCGAATAGTGGATTGGACGGCAAAGGAGTGTTCAATTGTTCAGGCGATTGTTCAACAGTCAAATTTTCCAAGGTTGACGTGGAGGAAATTGTTTGAGGGGAATCAACAACGGTGTCAGATACAAGCCGAGCTTCGCTGAATGGAACGAAACGTTGTGGAGTGTCGGTCTCAGATGAAGAAAGACCTCTTCTCATCCAGGTGTCCGACGGCAAAGGAAGCGGGACTTTTTTAGTATGGGTAGCGTGGACCCAATTCCGGCGTCCGTGTAGTCGAACCGCCGTCCTCGTAGCCAGTTGTACCTGAAACGGGCCCACAAATCTCGGTTCAAGGTTCCGTTTTCGTCCGTAGTTCCGGACGAGGATCCAGTCTCCTGGTTGGAGCCGATGACCAGGACCCTCTGTTTGTGACGGCAGAGCCTCAAAGACCTGTTGGTGAATCAAACTCAATTTAACAGTCAGATCATAGAGATAATCGATCAACATAGGGTATTCAATTCTATCAAATTCTTTAGGTCTTGGGACTCCCCATACATTAGCAGGGCGGCCGAACACAATCTCGTATGGGCTGAGCCCTACTCGAGAGTGTACAGTTGCCCTGGTCGACAGGAGAGCTAGAGGCAAAGCGTCGGGCCATGATAAACCAGTTGTTGCCTGAATTTTAGCCAATTTCAGTTTTAGAGTGCCATTATATCCTTCCACCAAGCCTGCTGATTGTGGATGGTTTGCACTATGAAATTTTTGCACAATCCCTAAACCGCGACACACACTCTTCATCACACTCCCAACAAACTCACTTCCGTTATCCGACCATACGACCCGAGGCATTCCATACCGAGGAAAATATTCTTTGAGCAAAATTTTTGCCGTGGATAAAGCCGTCTTATCCTTAAGGGGGTAGGCCTCAATCCACCTAGAGAATGCACATACCACAACCAACACATACTTCAAGTTATTACATCGGTCCATGTGGATAAAGTCCAACTGGATGACTTCGAAAGGGTATGTAGGAGGGGCAAAATGGCCAGGCGGAGTGGGAGTGCCCTTACCAGGATTGTGCATCAAACACACCATACAATTCTTAACCACTCTCTCTGCACACTTAGTAATCCCATCATTCTTCCATACATGAGACAACAATTTGCATATGCCTTTCGTGTTGATGTGCGCCATACCATGAGCCATTGTAACAACAGCGAGCACATACGCATCCGGTAACATCCATCTCTGCTTCTCTGATAATTCAACCCAACATCCATTCTCATCCAATCTTCCCGTGCTCTCTCTCCATTTAGTGCTTTCCGTCTTAGTGGCTTCATTCTGTATTCCTTTCACACTTTCAAATGTGTCTTCACACATACCAGTCTCCGTTGGCCATCTCACTGAGTTCGTAACAAACATTCTGTTTGTCAAATCTTTAGCCGTCTCTTTAGCCGTTTCATCCGCAAACGCATTACCACGACCCACATCGTCTATTACTTTCTGATGCGCACTACATTTGACTATGGCCACCTGTTTAGGCAATGTGAGTGCATCTAAAAGATCATTTACAAGCTGACCATGTTGAATCTTCGTGCCATGCGACGTAAGGAATCCTCTCTCTCTCCACAGTCGTCCAAAACTATGTGCCACACCAAACGCATACTGACTATCTGTAAACACATTCACCCGTTTATCTTTAGACAACACACACGCTCTCGTCAATGCGATCAGCTCAGCAGCCTGAGCCGAATTTTGACTTAATCTTGCCCTTTCCACAATCGTTCTCAATGTTACCACAGCATATGCAGTCGTCACATCACCATTCGGCAACTTGAAACAGGAACCATCCACATACAAAGTACCATCGGGATCTGTCAATGGAGTATCTTTTAGGTCAATACGACCCTTGGTCTCCTCCTCAGTTCTAAGATAGCAGTCATGTACTGCTTCACCACTTGACTCTGTGTCGATTGGCAGCAATGTTGCTGGATTCAACACATTACATCGTTTTATCCGTATATGACTGGCCAGCAACGTCAACTCATATCCAGACAACCTTGCGCTCGTCAGATGTTGAGTTTTCGTTCGATTCAATAGAGTGTCAACTGCATGCGGAACCATCACCGTAAGCATATTATCCATGACTAGACCTGCGGACTGTCGAATGGACGCCGCAGCTGCCGCTGTTGCCCTTAAACAACTTGGCAAGGCTCTTGCTACTGGGTCTAAAGTCGAAGAAAAATAGGCGCATGGGCGTTGCTTGCCGCCAAAAGGTTGTGTCAGAACACTCAACGCACAACCATCCCTCTCGTGAACGTATAGTGTAAACGGCTTACTGTAGTCAGGAGTGCCCAACACAGGAGCCGAACACAACGCATCACGCAATTCAGAAAAACTTTTCTGACACTCTTCAGACCAAGGTAATGGGGATGGAACATCTTTGCACGTAAGTGCTATCAATGGTTTCGCCAACAATGAAAAATTTGGAATCCATTGTCTACAATAGGACGTAATACCTAAAAAGGCACGAACATCTCTCTGGGTTTTTGGCACAGTCATTCGGGAAATCGCTGCAATTCTCTCTGGGGTCAACCTTCTCCCTTCTCTTGACAATAAGTGACCTAGATAGGTAACTTCTTGACAACAATACTGTAGCTTTGAAGGCGATACCTTGTGGTGTAAGTCATGTAGACAGTGCAACAATGATACCGTAGCCGTTTTGCAAATAGCTTCTGTATCAGCTGCCACTAAAAGATCATCAACGTATTGAATCAAAGCCGCACCTGTCGGCAAAACAAAGGCATCAAGTTGACCTTTAAGTGCTTGGCTGTAGATTGACGGACTCTCACAGTAGCCCTGTGGAGCGCGTTTTAGCCTAAAACTGCGACCACCTAATGAGAATCCGAATAGGTCTCTGCTCTCCTCTGCAATCGGAATGCTAAAGAAGGCATTCTTTAGATCGATCACCGTGAACCAGGAGGCAGATGCCGGAATCATTGTTAGTAAGGCCGTGATATCGGGAACCACAGGAAATTGTGGAACCACTATTTTATTTACCTCTCTCAAATCTATAACGAAACGATACACAGGAGGTTTAGTTGGGTCAGTTCGTTTCAGAATTGGCAATACAGGGCTATTACACACGTTTCCACGAGTTTCTTCAACAACACCTTTTCCAATGAGATCATGAACGATTGCTAACAGCGCTCGTTCGCCCTCAAGAGAAATACGATATTGAGGTAAACGTGGTAACCGCGCATTTGGTTTCAATTGAATCACATAGGGTGGAATGTCTAACAGGCCCACATCATTGGGACCTGTGGCCCATAAGGACGCAGGGAGGGAACTCAATTCCGGTGGGAATTTATCGACCGATAAATACATGGGAGAGATCACTCTCCGTCCCAATGTAAGCTCCGCTCCTTCGGGGGAACAATACAAAGTTGCATATAATCGTTTTAATAAATCCAGGCCCAAAAGATTCTCACCACAACCTGTAGATAGAATCAGTGGAGCCGTTAGCTCACGAGGTCCAATCATAAGAGGCAAAGGACTAGAGACTGGGTTGCTAACAGGGGCGCCAGAGAATCCAACGGAAACGTTCGTTAAGCCAGACAAAGGTGCGCCAGGGAGTTTCGAATGTATGATGGAACTTTTCGTCGCACCAGTGTCTAACAGAAAAGGCTCAACTACGCCCGATGTAGCCACTGCAACGTAAGGCCCACTCTGATCGACCGGAACTGACACTACTCCCTCTCTTTGTCGTTGGCTGTCCTAGTAATGGTCGTTTGCAACAGTCTCATGCTCTACGTAATAATCATCCACATTATACTGTGCAGATCGGACTGACCCCGCGTTTCGCTGGTCAAAACAATTATTCGTATCTAATGGATTTTGAAGTCGCTCAATTTGATTTTGGGGGGCACCGCGACCTCTACCTCGTGATGCCTGTTGAGGACCACCACCACGGTTTCCTCGTGTCGACATACCATTCAGACGGTCCCGTAAGGCAAGACAATCATATTTTAGGTGTCCCTCTTTCCTACAATATGCGCACTTATTATATCCAAGTGAAGATCTATAATCAAAGTTGTCAGAGCGCGGCTGCATCCTATCGGGCTGTGCTCGTGGTCGATACTGCTGTTGTGAATCATTTTGGTTTGATCGTGGAGGATATGCTTGCTGCAACAAAACCTTTGTTTTGAGCTCCTTCGTTTTCTTTTCTACACGATCACTTTCTTCCTTTTCCCTATTTTCATAATACTGGGCCGTTGCTAGTATTTGCGCAGGGGTTGAAACTGCCCACGCACTCTCTGAATTCTTCAATTTGTTGCTTAGCTCAGGCAACAAATTCGACACGAACTTGTCAACAAATAATCGCTGGCCTCCCTCAGCGCCCATGTCCTGGCCGCTGTGGTCGACAAACGCGTCCTCAAACCTCGTGAAGAAATCCGAGACACTCTCGTCTTTCTTTTGCTTACAGGCAGATAACTTATCCCAGTTTACCTTCATCGCTGGCATGAGAGTTTTCATGAGCGTAATTATTTTCTGTGGCAAATCCAAGATTAGCTGGTCAGGCTTAGCCCCACCAACTTGTAGTCCATCAGCCGTTATCAATGCAGCCCAATCACCCCCTAGTTCAACTGCGTGATCGGCTTGACGAATTTTAGCCCAAACTGGTTGCGGTACAACATTACCGAACAACATGTCGATGTCGGCAAGGTTCATAATAGAAGCTTCCACCAGTTGTGATAACTCCTTATAATAACCAGCCGGATTCTTACGCGGATCAGGCAAGGATTGCTTCACTTGCAAAACTTCCGATCGTTTCCATGGAAGATGTATCCATACCCTTCGAAAATGCGGTAGAACCGGAGGGGCAGCACCAGGGTCACCAGGCACCCAAAGTGGCGGAACCTCTCTCATAGGATACTGACCAGGAACCGCTTTCCAATTCTCAGTGGTATTATCTGATGACACCCGAGAATGTGCTGTGGATCTGAACGCTAATAAGCGTTCCACGGCACGTCGTACATCTTCACCTATAATCATACCGTTCGAAAAGTGACTCTGAAGTTCAATTATGTCGGACGGTACATTATCTACATCATCATTATACCATTCTTCCCTCAAAAAGTTACACATCTCTTCAAACACGAATCTCTGTGTAGGCTCATTAAACTGAGAAAACGTGTCGAAGACCACACGTGGAGTGTAATTAGCAGGATGTCTTATCCACCTATGTGCCATTGTTACTAACGTCTCTTTCTCCCTACCACTAGGGATCTGACTCCGTCTCTGAGGAGTTTTAGATAAATCAGACGAAAATAACGGACCAGAAAGAGGTGAATAGAGGGTAGCAACAGAGTTAGGAACACGCTTACGAACAGAAGGGGAAAGAAAAACAGGGGCAACAACACCAGAGGTGAAGGAAGGCATAGTAGGAACGGACAAGACAGTCGGAGTAGCAGAAACAACAGTCTGCGAAGGTACAGGTACAGGAGCAGTAGGAACAAGGACAGGTGGTTGAACAAACGTAGGGTTAACAGCGGGCTGACCCGCAGCCGCTGGAGCAACAAGGGGTACAACAGGAGGTACTACAGGAGCAGCTACAGGAGCAGTAGCACCCTGGACATAAGGAGGTGGTGATTTCATTAAGTACGATAACAAGGAATCCTCCTTCAAATCTTCTTCTTTCTTCTCTAGACTACTCGGTAAAACCGGGTAACATTTATCTATTTTCATGTGATGTAATCTAGTAGAGATTTCCATTTCCTTTTCTTCTTTTTCCTGTTTACATTCTCGTATAGTTTGCATTATCGGAACGAACCCTTGCTTTTGATCCTTTTTAAGTTGTTTGATTTCTTTCTGCTTGGCCTCTTTACGCCATATCCGAAAGGAATCAAACATAGCTGGCCTAGCTTTCTTTAAAAATAATTTAGCCTCAAGATTATCTAAAATCGAAAGTTCAAAAGTTCCATGTGGTGGCCATCTAAGGTCACCGTCTTTCTTTGTATAACGGATCCAGTAATCATTATATATTATAGGACCCACCCCATGTCGACTATAAAGGTCATGTATCGGAGTTCCAACTGGAGGTATCGGACACGAGTCCTCCAACCGGGAATCCATTGCGCAACATTTGAAAATACGAAACAAACCACTATGGCTAGGCATCGTGCACACTAACCTAGTATCAAACTTCAAGGATTACCGAAGCAATTAAACCTCGTGTAAATCAAAACCCTCGGTTTTTGGCAATTGCAACTGTCAAATAATACTAAGAACCAATACTAAGAACCACAAATGCAATGGAACCATGCAATACAACAAAGCCTTAAGGCTATCACAAAGCTCGGAGAGCTAACCACAAAGCCTGAGGAGGCTATTACAAAGCTCGGTGAGCTATTACAACAAAGCCTTAAAGGCTACAACAAAGCTTTCAAAAAGCTAGAACAACCACTAAGGACTGGGAGCGACCCACAAATACTTAACTCAGAACTTCAATGGCGTCACCAGGAAGGCCCGTCTATCGTCTCGCTTGTACGTAAGGTCTGCACCGGGCGTCGAAGACAGGTCGACAGTCAGGGCATCGGTCCGTCGCAGCCGTCAGGAGGCGGGAATCTTCGCAGGAAAATCGTCGGGCCACTTATTTCGACAACAGGATCGATGAAGCGGGGTGCACCTTCCCTCGGAGATTTCACACGAAGTTCCTCACGATCATCAGACTTTGGACCGGTACCGCTGAAGTCGCCCCACGTTGGGCGCCAACTGAAGGACTGGACTTTTAACAGTACCAGCGGTGCCAGGGAACAACACCTATAACCTTCATGGGATACCTGTTTCGGCGCACAAACTACAGAGACACGGGACACTTCCTTCGGCGTCAAAGATCAGCGTTTATTACTGCAGGGAAACAAGAGTCATAAGAAGTACATGGACATGTAGGTTCTGCGAGTCTGCTTCAAATTGCATATGTAGGTCGCTCTCTTTTATACAAAATGTTGCCATTGCACAACATGTGGACAAAAGATTACAATTCAGTTCCCACAGTAAACTTCAAAAGGGTCGCTTTCATGTGTTCAGAATCCCGCAACATAATTACAATAGCAATGCCGGTTCCCAACTGTAAAAGTACATCTTCCCACCATTAGGCACACCCATTAGAGTTGTAAATGACAAAGAAGAAGAGACAAGAGCAGCTGCAAGGAAGTCAGACACGTGTAGAGAAAAGAGTGTGGGGGTAATATCGGAAGCATGATCGTAGGATCAAAGAGTTGGATCCCATCTCCTGCACGACTGTCACAATAGGCCGGCACAACCAGATTACCCTCAAGCTGAGCCATCTGCCTTTGCTGTGTCATTCCTCCGGCCATAAAGACGCATGAAAGGAATATGCGTCTTCCGCAAGGCTTGGGAACTAGAGGGTCAAGGGGCGAACAGTGACCTGCTCGCTGACTACGTGAGGGCAAGAAACAAAATGGATGCCGTATCTAAAATGGAACCCAAGGGTTCGGATGAAGAACACGTAATATTAGACAGACCCTGGCAGGTAGCGTAGCGAAAATACACACACTTGCTGAACTCGTCATTTACGGTTCGTAGATACCAAACTCGTCCATATTCGGTAATGCCCAGAAGGTCGTAATAATTTTTACGGAACCTCAGTGGGGTATGGTTCTTTATTTACTTCCCCGAACACCATAGACCATTCCCATAAGAATAAAATTAAAGGGGCCTTGAACAACCTTTATAACATGGAACGGATAAGACTTGAATATCTAAAGCCATCTGTCAAAGTATTCTACCCTTCGTGACCCTAATGTTGGTTTATCAGTGTCACCACAGAGATATCTGCTTACTACATTAGGTAGATGGAATAGGAGTCTTCTGTTCCGTCTTCGGGATGGTAGTATCGTGAATTTGTTAAATTTTCCTCTGGGATACAATAAACATCTCGAGAAACTGGATTGTCCATGTATGACGGGTGGTAAACAAAGCCTGGTGCATTTCTTCTTTTTTTGTAGTTTTTATAGGCTGTACACCACTCGCTATTTAATGCCATATTGTCGCAGATATGAACTTAGAGACTTTAATTTGGCATTAAAAACTTTTCGAATGTTGAGGTCTGACAAGGAGATATTTTGTGTAAGCAGCTTCCTTAAAGCTGCTGTCCGTTCCCGTGCTTCTATGGATCCACAATGATGAAAAGAGTGAAATTGTATTCCCTGTATAATTTGTACAATTTCTTTGCACATTTTTGATGGGTGTATGTTTTAGATTGGACATGCTGAAGCTCTCCTCTATATGAAATGATTTCTGTACTAATTACCATTGGTCTTATTATTGCACTAACATGATGTACCTGTTTTAATTGGTGATCCTTTTAATGTTTAACGTATACTGTACTTTTATGGATGTATTTACTCCGAATAAAGATCATTGACTGACTGACTGACTGAAATCCTCCAAGGTATGTACAAACCCAACTATCTTCATAAAAGATCTTCAGTGATATAACTATAGCCAGAGTATTACTGTTCAATAGCCACAGTATTTATGGCGTTTTTAATTACTGCTGCAAGAGGACCTATTTGGAAGAGAAGATGCCCTCCATAAGTAATTCTGTAGACATCAATACCACTGGCATTTTATACATCAGCAAAGAGCAAAGTTTGAGAATCACTAGAAGGTACCCACCGCTATCATCATAATTGGGCTGCACACTGAATGGCAGCTGAATAGGATGAAAATCTGAGCCAAAGAAAAAGTTTCATTCTTTCATAAAAATATTTTGGGTGGTTACATACTCTTCCAGCAGATGTCTTACATTAAAAATACTACGTTCAGGCTTCATACAGGTTGGGAAAACTTTTTCCCAAGCAATGTCTCAGCCACAAATCCACCTACAGACATGACATCACTGAAGTACATTAGGCGACAAACAGCATGCTGGCATCAGTTACTGTTATTAATTTCAAGTCCCACTGTGACATACAGTGAGGGACTGAGATCGCCACAACCAAACGGACAAAGACATCAAACATCTGCAAAGCTTGCAACCTAATTTTTTGTTATACCTTTATTTTTCAGTTCTGTAAAAAAATACAATAGATGAACAGCAAGCAGAAATGTGCAGTGTGGAATGTAAATTACACTTATCATATTGCACCAACATTTGCAACAACATTTTCCAAGCACTTGAGCCTCCCACTTCCCCACAAGGTTCATGCAACCTATTGGATCACAACACTAACTCCTTAGTGGAGGAAAGGCAGATGAATTATGAATCCACCAGAAAGATCACTGCCAAATTTAAGTAACTTTTTTGATGAGATGCTTCTTCTCACAGATTCTTCACTTTATGAATGAGTATCTAAACAAGATCTCTCTGCGATGTGGAACTGCGCAATGCTGGCCAACCGCAACACAACTCGGACAAAATACCAAGCACCTAGTGCTTGAAAACCGAGGCAGTAGTGCTTTGCAAAAGTATGTAAACATGACCATGCAGCTGTTAAACGGATGTTGGCAATTGGGACACCTCTGGAGAGATATTTAGTGTTAGCCTTAACTAGTCAAGTAGACATGAATGCCCTGTGGAGGGAATAGCCAATTTGGACACAGAATAACCCAGTGCAAAGTAGTACTCTTGGTCACCACCTTACCCATTTTTAGCTCTGGCAAAACCCACAAAGGACTGATCATCTACTCTGTTTTGATAAGTGGGATCAACGTAATATGACATCACATGCCTGGGGTTATACTCAAGAAGTTGCTTCACCTCCTTGGTTGAATGTGGAAGACAGAATTAAGATGAAAGTGTAATACACTGGCTCATACTTAATCCAAAGACCAATTTGGGCAAAATAAAATGGCCTTAAGTTCTACGACCATGAAAGCAGAAGTAATCACCACTAACAGAACTATTCAATTCAATTCAATTCAAATAATTTATATAGCGCGCTACATACCCAGAGGGTCTCAAGGCGCTTGGAGAAGGGTGGGGAATTATTTGTTGAATATCCAGGTTTTAAGTTGCTTTCTGAAAGCTAGGTGGTTCTGAGTGAGGCGAAGGTGAGTGGGGAGTGAGTTCCAGGTTTTAGCCGCCAGGTAGGAGAAGGATCTTCCACCCATGGTGGTTTTGTTGATGCGAGGTACAGCAGCAAGGGCTTGGTTGGAGGAGCGTAGCTGGCGGGAGGGGGTGTAGAAGGAAAGTCGTGTATTTAGGCATTCGGGTCCAAGTTCGTAAAGTGCTTTGTGTGCGTGGGTTAGGAGGCGGAATGTTATCCTCTTATTGACGGGGAGCCAGTGGAGGTTTTTCAGGTGGTCGGAAATGTGTTCATTACGCGGGATGTCTAGTATGAGTCTGGCTGAAGCGTTCTGGATGCGTTGGAGTTTTTTCTGAATTTTTGCGGTGGTGCCGGCGTATAGGGTGTTTCCGTAGTCCAGTCGGCTTGTAACCAGTGCGTGGGTGACCGTTTTTCTAGTTTCGGTGGGGATCCAGCGAAATGTTTTTTTGAACATGCGAAGAATGTTGAAGCAAGAAGATGAAACGGCGTTGACTTGTTTGGTCATCGAGAGTGAGGAGTCCAGAATGACGCCCAGGTTCCGTGCGTGGTCTGTCGGGATGGGTGCTTTTCCAAGGGATACTGGCCACCAAGAGTCGTCCCAGGCAGAGGGGGAGGTGCCTAAGATAAGGACTTTCGTTTTGTCGGAATTCAGTTTCAGACGGCTGTGCTTCATCCACTCGGCTACTTCATTCATTCCTTCATGCAGGTTGGTTTTGGCGGTGTTAGGGTCTTTGGTGAGTGATAGGATCAGTTGAGTGTCATCAGCGTAGGAGATGATGTTGAGGTTGTGTTGGCGTGCTATGGCCGCGAGGGGGCTCATGTATACGTTGAAGAGAGTGGGACTGAGTGAGGATCCTTGTGGCACGCCGCAGATGACTTCATTGGCCTTTGACTTGAATGGTGGGAGGCGGACTCTCTGGGTTCTGTCGGCAAGGAACGAGGTGATCCAATCCAGCGCTTTTCCTTGGATTCCGATGTTTCTGAGGCGTTGTAACAGGGTGCTATGACAGACTGTGTCGAAGGCTGCGGAGAGGTCGAGGAGGATGAGGGCGACTGTGTCTCCATTGTCCAGTAGAGTTCGGATGTCGTCCGTTGCTGCGATGAGTGCGGTCTCAGTGCTGTGTTTGGCTCGGAAGCCGGACTGTGAGAAGTCGAGGGATTTGTTGGTTTCGAGGAAGGCGGAGAGCTGGTTGTTGACAGCTTTCTCGATGACTTTGGCCGGGAATGGAAGGAGCGAGATGGGGCGGTAGTTTTTGAGTTCGGTGGGGTCTGCTGTGGGTTTTTTTAGAAGGGCGCTGAGTTCGGCGTGTTTCCAGCTTTCCGGGAAGGTGGCGGAGTTGAGGGAGCAGTTGATGACGTCTCGGAGGTGTGGTGCTTTGATGGAATCTGCTTTGTTGAAGATGTGGTGAGGGCATGGGTCTGTGGGGGATCCTGAGTGGATGGAATTCATCAGGCGGATGGTGTCCTCAGTGGAGATTGGGTTCCAGTCATTAAAGTCCACATTTGTAAAGCGCACAATCACCCGTAAGGGTCTCTAGGCGCTGGGGGCCGTCGGGAAGATTAAGCGAGCTATTGCCCAGAGTCACATGGTGCTGGGCTAACCTGCCGCCGGAGCCGGGGATCGAACCGTGGTCCCCAGATTCCAGCGTCAGTCGCCCTGGCCGCAGCGCCACGATGTTCAAGGGGGGTGAAGGTACGGCAGAAGGTTGGGTGGGTTGGTCTTCGGGTTGGTTGTCGAAACTGTTGTGGATGTCTGCGATTTTGTCGTGGAAGAACGAAGCTGGGGAGTCACAGAGGACTTGAGAGGGAGTGATGTCGTTGGAGTTGGCAGTGGGGTTGGTAAACTCTTTGACGATGTTGAATAATTCCTTGCTATTGTGGGCGTTGTTGTCAAGTCGGTCTTTGAAAGCGGCTTTCTTGGCAGTCCGGATCAGTTGGTGGTGTATGCGGGTGGCGTTTTTGAAGGCGTCCCTGGTGTTGGTGTTTGGGTCTTTTTTCCAGGCCTTCTCAAGTGAGCGACAGAGTTTCTTGGATTTCTTAAGCTCATCGTTGAACCAGGGGGCGTTTTTGTTGCTTAGTTTAATTTGACGTTTTTTCAGGGGTGCCAGGTTGTCGGCGCATTTGGTTAGCCAATGAGTGAGGTTAAGAGCTGCTTTGTTGGGGTTCGAAGAGTGGGCAGGGGGGTTTTGAAGAAGCGATGAGGAGATCTGGTCGATGGTGATTTTGTTCCAGTTTCTTCGCAGGGTAGGTTGAGGGTGGTTGTTGGTTGTGGTTTTTTTGTAGATAAAGTGAACGCAGCTGTGGTCCGTCCAATGGAGGGCTGTGGTGTGACTGAAGGAAATATGTTTGCTGGAGGTGAAGATAGGGTCGAGTGTGTGACCTGCATTGTGGGTGGGGGTATTAACAAGTTGTTTGAGTCCGAGGTTGGCGAGATTGTCCAGAAGGGTGGTGGTGTTGCTGTCGTTGCTCTTTTCCAGGTGAAAATTGAGGTCTCCCAATAGAATGTAGTCCTCGGAGGGGAGGGCGTGAGGGGTGATAAAGTCAGTGATGTCTTCACAGAATTGTGCACGGGGTCCTGGTGGCCTGTAGAGGAGGGTGCCTCTGAGTGTGGTCTTAAGGTCGGTGTGCTACTATGTTTAGCATACATCACTTAACAGAGGAATTATGCATTGGTTCAAATGGATATGCCAAGAAAGTGAAAACAGGTTAAAATTCCTTTGAGGAACAATGAATGGAATGGGAGGAAACAAGTAAAGCAAACGTTCCAGAAAATGCAGCACTAGAGGCAATCTAAACCAAGATGGTTGATCAGGCAGGAACATGAAAGCAGAAATGACCGCTAGACATCCAATGCTGGTACACACTGCCGGGCCATATTTCACAAGAGACAACACAAACATTTTAATTTTGAGATTTTTGGGGGTTGTGATGCGTTTTGATTGGTACCACTGAATTATTTTAGCAGACTACATAGATGGATTTAGTAACCGGTCTCCTTGGCCACAATCATGATATCTACAACTTCATTGTGAAAAAAAAGAACTCAAAAGAATCAGTTGCCTACCTTCGGTAAGGTTCTTTCTAGTGGATACTCTAGTGGCATATTCTTCACCTTGTGAATATCCCCCAGCACTACACAAGATCCAGAGACTTTTCTCAGCAATTCCCTTGCGTACTGGAAGGGATGCAGCTCCGCGTTGAATCCATCTAGCCCCAGAAGTGACGGTAAGGCCTCAATATAGCTGCCACCTTTGAGGGACGTTGACCCTGTGACCAGGACTGTCTCACCCCCTTCGTGGACCGAGGAGTTTTCGCAACAAGACCTACTATGAAAATGTATTTTCTGAGTGAACCAAAGATGGTCTATTTTGAACAAGACAGACATGTTGTGTTGTGAGCTCTGGTGTTTTTCAATAACCCTCCATGCCTGCATGAACAAGATCTGCATTTGTGCAGGCTTTCGCCGACCTGGTGGAGTCGCATATCCTGCATCTCTGGTTTCTGCTCGTTTTAGGCTCATCAGACATCTACTTCTGTTACCTGCACTTCTCGCTTGATATAAATGTTACAAGAACTGTGTGAGACAGTGCCCTCTTTCTGCATGGTTGCTCTCACTTTTTGCAGAATTGCTGATGTGCTTTGACGGAGTGTGCCCTGGGCTCCTGCTAAACAGGTACCCAGGGACTAGGACGAGGTGCCAAGCATCCTCCCCCAGGATGGGCAGGGTTCACGAAGGGGAAGCTTCAAAGGCTTGCCGCCTTTGTGAGCTTCCCCAGGCCACTTGCTGCTATCAGAAACTGGTTCCCACTGGTTCTGACTCCCACTTTGGGCGGGAGAACCAGCAGGAAAAACAAGTGAGGAAGAGAGGTGTGCCATCTCTGCCAACCCCACCCCTCAGGTGGGGGAGGCCAGGTGAAACACAACTCTGTCCCCGCCATCTTGCAGTTGTGGGGACTCAGCTAACCAAGGAAATGCTTATGACCCCCTCCCACTGGAGGGTGGCATAATAGAGGTGTACCCACCCCAGGGAAGGGAACCATTGGTCCCAAACTTTTTACCTACCTGTAACACCCCTAAATCTAGTATTTAGGGGCAACCCTGAACCTTGCTTCCTCAGACCAGAACATGCAACAAGAAAAGAAGGACCGAACAGCCGTGCCGAAGCTAACAAGAGGAAGACACCCACTGACTTGGCCCCAGCCCTACCGGCCTGCCTCCACCTCGAACCTGCTCCTGCGAAATCCCGGTGTGTCCTGCAGCCAGCAACCCTGAAAACCCCCGGAGAACCTGCCTGCCTTCAACCACAAAGACTGTGTCTCCTGTGAACACCGGATTTGTTTATCTGCAAGCTCTGCACCCGGCTGCCCTAGTACAGCTGGGGGTGTAACAAGAGTGCATCCCTGACGCTGGGGGACCCCTGAGTCTACCCCCAAAACCTCTAATCCCACTATCAAATACTTACCTCAAAGCTGATAACATGATTTTCCTCCATAAGATAACTTTGACTGTTTTTCTTGGAAAAGTTTTTAAGCCCCAAACTAGCTATTTTCCAGCCAGTCCTCGTGCCAAATAGGCCTCAGGGCAATTGGTGACATCCCCAGGTCTGGTGGAAGCCAGGCATGCAGATCAAAGGTAGGAGAGGCTTTGATATGCAGGTGGCCCTTTCTTCGTAGTGTGCTAGCTACAAAGTCCCCTTGCTCCTTGCTCCCAGTGAAATCTGAGGAGCTTCAGAGAACTTGCCCTTGGAGCTTTGGACCTTGGCCCCCAAACCTTCTAATTCCAAAAGGTAAACCACATAAGTAACTGTTTTGCATTGATTTTCCAATTGCCTTTTTCCTCCCATAGGAAACGTATTGTGCGTAATTGCGCACAACTATAAAACTTGCATTTACTGCGATTTTTCCTTATTGCGAAAAGTATTTACCTTGCGCACGAAGTTGGTGGTCTAAATA
The DNA here is from genome assembly GCF_964261635.1 of Lissotriton helveticus. Lineage (NCBI taxonomy): Eukaryota > Metazoa > Chordata > Amphibia > Caudata > Salamandridae > Lissotriton > Lissotriton helveticus. Next base: position 605,924,579 of record NC_136072.1, on the reverse strand, counting down.
TTTATTAAGAATTTTTGCTAGACAGAGCACAACTCAAAAAAAGTTCGCTACCACAATGGTTGAAATAGACCAAATATGCGTGGCATCATGTAAAGCACGACTCAAGTATTGTCCAAAAAAACGAAGTCTTTATTTTCAAATCTTGTTTAAAGTTGATTCATCACAGTTGACAGGTAGGTATACATAGAATCACAGCCGCGTGGCGTTTTGAAAGTTGGGTCCCTCACAGGCTAGAGAAGCCCCGTGGGTACTACTTCGTGTTGCCATTATCAGGTGGCCTCTTCCGCATTGATGATACTGCTTCCGAATTCAACTATATGAAATGTTTTAGAATTCTAAAATCTAATAGGACGGTGTACCTTACCTGTTTAAGTTCACGAAGGCTAGCAGCACTCTGAATTAGCCACTACAGATACTCTTGAATATATGTGACCGTCCTATCGCTACAGACTACGCGATTCTGTATCTTCAGGACTCGACCTGTTTTGTTTGCTCTGATTATCATATCTGGAACAGATCTGGTCCAATACAATTCTAAAATGGTCTAACTTGGCTCAATACATAGAAGTTTCCTCCAAACCATTCAGGAAGCGTCAAGGAACCTTGAACCGCTCACACCGTGTGTTCTTAGCCTTGAAAAAGTTGTCTCAAGATGAAACACGTGTCGGCTGTGATTCTATGTATAACTACGTGTCAACTGTGATGAATCAACTTTGATCAAGATTTGAAAATAAAGACTTCGTTTTTTTGGACAATACTTGAGTCGTGCTTTACATGATGCCACACATATTTGGTCTATTTTAACCATTGTGGTAGCAAATCTTTTTGGGGTTGTGCTCTGTCTAGCAAAAATTCTTAATACTATTTGGATGTGGGTTTTCTCACAAACAATATAACACTGTGGATGGCACGGTGTTCGACATTGAGCACGCTGGAGAATATCCTTGTATACATATCTTGACTACTTAATACAAACTTTTACAGAGGTGCTGGCCAGGATATACCACTGCCATCTTGTGCTTAGTGTAGTCTAAATATTTATATAAAAAGTAGTCATATTTTTCTAATTCGGTCTCGACTTCGTTCATTGAGTGTGTGCGTCATTTATTGCCTCTGTGAGTACAACAAATGCTTAGCACTACCCTCTGATAAGCCTAACTGCTCGCCCACACTACCACAAAACTAGAGCATTAGTATTATCTACTCTTGCCTCTGTAAACCAATAAGGATCTCGTCGACCTCTCTGCACCGTGTACACCGTTGTGGTGCACTATATAGAGAGGTGGGTTTCCTACACCTGGGTACATTTTGTTAACTTCTCAGTCAAAACACTAGGTGGCTGGAAAAAGGTAACAAGGTGCTAGATGATAATGGACTTTATAATCTTATTATGAAAGAGCATCTGTTAAGTAACTGTGTTTCTGAAAAATTGCATCAGTACTTTGCGGACCAAGGTCCAGTCTCACAAGATTGGGAAAGAAGGGTGACCATTAGGTCAAGACTAGGGTGTCCAAGAAGTCTCATGGAGGGGGTGACCAAAAGAAAGGGGAAGAAATTGGGCAACCTAAAGATATAAGCAAAGGGACCTCTAAAAGCCCTCAAAAAAATGTTCGGGGGGCCGTGACAGCACACAGACTGAGGGAGAGAAACCGGGTGAAAACTGGGATCCCAAGAAGTTTTGGTGCTTCAATTGCAAAGCCAATGGTCACTGAACTGCAGACCCTATTTGTCCCAAAGAGAAACCATCTAGTGCACCTCCAGCTAGTGCTGGGGTGGAGAATCTGGCGATTGGATCCTTAGTGTGCCTTGACCAGGGATGAGCATCACAGAAGTTACCCCAGTATCTGTGGGGAGGGGCTGGGGGTAGCTGCATTGGATGTCTGGCCCACTAACATGAAAAAATTCAGTTAGCAGACTATGATTAATCGGATAAGAGTAGAAGCGCTGAGAGATACAGATGCAAGTGTTACTGTGGTGACTGAAAAACTGGCATCTCCAAAACATTATCTGGCTGGAGAAACTTATCCAGTCACCAATGCTGATATTGTGAACATGGTTCATTCGCTATGGTGTCCTTGGAGTGGGAGGGGTTGCTGGTGAAAAGAAGGTCGCCCTGTCCTCTGCAATTCCTGTTGAATGTCTGCTAATGAATAATCTGGAGTCCTCAGCATGGACTACGGCTAAGGCCCCATGCAGCCATGCTGGGAATCCCTGAATGGGTGTGGTAAAAAACCCGAACACAGCCCAGGGTGAAAAAGAGGAGTTGGAGTCTGGAAAAATGGCCCAACACTCCAAGAGAAATGTTAAGCAGTCTGCGAAACCAACTTCACACAAGCTCAGGTCCCCGCTCCTCAGCGAGACCTGTCAGCCTCAGAGGTGAATGAGTCCAAGGAACTTGACCTTAAACGGATGAGCTCCTAGGCCCAGGGGGACCCTCTAGGGAAGAGGTGTGCCAATGAAAGAGGACCTGTCCTACTCTTGAAAGCCTGAGACATCAAGTTTTTGTACAGCAACAAGGAGATGTCAGTGGCTCCCACAGGACCTATTGGGAGGAGGGACTCCTGTATACTGAGGCCAGATACCCTAAGCCTGGTGCCACTAGGAGAGTGGTAGTGTCTTAGCAAAACAGAGTTTTTACTCTCATTGGCCCATGACATCGCACTAGCTGGGCATCTTGGCCAGAGCAAGACATGGAGTAGGCTAGTCGCCCACTTCTACTAGCCAGCTATGTCCGAGAAAGGGGGGGGGGGGGAGTTTGTAATTCATGTGTTACCTGCCAAGCAAGTGGCAAGGCAGGTAACCACCCAAAGAGTCCCTTAATTCCACTCCCTGTAGTTAGGGTTCCCTTTGACAGAGTAGGGGTTGATGTTGTTGGCCCCTGGACCCTCCAACAGCATGAGGGAACAGACCTTTACTGGTGGTGGTGGAACATATCACCAAGTACCCTGAAGCTATACCACTTAGGACTGTCACTGCTCTTGCAGTTGTCAGAGCCTTCGTAAGTATTTTTACAAGAGTGGGTTTCCCTACAGAGGAGGTGTCCGAGGTAGTAACTTCATGTCTTGATACCCAAAAGCCATGTGCGCTGAGTGTGGGGTGACATGCAAGTTTACCACCCACAAATCAATGGTTTTATTTGAGAGATTCAACAAATCCGTGCAAGGTATGATCATGGAGGTCCATGGAAAACTCAGAAGATAGGATATCCTTTTGCCATGCCTGCTTTTTGCTTACAAATAAGTACCTCAGAAGGGAGTCGGGCTCAGCCCCTTTAAACTTCTATTTGAGCAACATGTGAGGGGACCACTGTGTTGAGTTAGGGAAGGCTCAGAGAGACCTCTCAAACAGCCTAAACAAGACATTGTGGGCTATGTGCTTGGCCAACGTTCAAGGATGGCTGAGTACATGGGTAAAGCATCCAAAAGTCTTCAGGCCAACCAAGAGCTCCAGAAGCTTTGGTATGACGAAAAGGCTGCTCTGGTGGAGTTCCCTCAGGGCACTCCAGGACAAGTGGCTGACCTAGGCACTTGCAGGAGCCCTCACAGGGTCATTCATGTCAATCGCCTGAAGCCTTTCTATGACACAGCTGATGTGGCCATGCTGATGGTCACTGATGAGATCAGGCAGCTGAGACTGAACCTCTCTCTGTCTTACTCTCCTACAGTTCAAAAGATGGGCCGGTTGATAAGAGTGATCCTCTCAGACACCCTCTCCGCCCAACAGCAAGCCGATTGCAGACAAGTCCTGGAGCAGTATGATGAGCTATTTTCCCTAACCCCTGGTCAGAAAACTTGGTGCAACCATGATGTGGCCACTAGGGAGAGCGCACCTGTCAAAAACTAAATATACAGACAGTCTGAGCAGGTTAAGGAGCGTGTCAGAGCTAAAGTCAGCAAGATGCTGGAACCTCGAGTTACCAAACTCTCTGAGAGTCTCAGGGCTAGCCCAGTTGTGTTAGTTCTAAAACCTCACTCCAAGGGTCAAAAACCAGAGCTGAGGTTTTGCGTGGACTACAGGGGCCTCATCGCAGTAACCAAGAAAGCTGCACACCCAATTACTAGAGCGGATGACAGGTTGGGAGCAGACATACTTCTCAGTACTTCTGATTTGACATTAGGTTGCTGGCAGATGGGTCTGACTACAGGAGCAAAATTAAAATCAGCATTCTAAACCCCAGGTGGACATTATGAGTTCACAGCTATGCAATTTGGATTAAAGAATGCCACTACCACCTTCCATAGGCTTGTGAATAAAGTCCTTTCTGGGTCGGAGACTTAGTGTAGCATAACTGGGCGCTATTGTGGTCTATAGTCCCACTTGGTAGGATCACCTGATCAACCTTGGGAAGGTCCTGAAGGCGCTGAAAGCTGCAGGCCACAATATCAAGTAAAGCAAGTGCTAGATAGGGCAGGGCCACAGTTTTATACTTGGGCCACCTAGTAGGAGGAGGCGAAGTTCAACCTTTACAGCCCAAAATCCAGATAATTCTGGATTGGGAATCTCCAACAACAAAGACTCAAGTCAGGGAATTCCTTGACTTGACTGGGTAAGGAGGTTTGGGAAAGGGTATGGCACCATTGTGGCACCCACATCAGAACCTACCTCCAAGAAAATGCCAAAGAAGATAAACTGGAAAGTGAGCTGTCAAAATGCTTTTGACACCCTGAAAGAAACAATGTGCTCAGCACCCTTTCCTAATGCTCTGAATTATTCAAAGCAGTTCATAATGCAGACCAGGGTGCTCCAAGGTCGGTCCTGGAGGGCCAGATCCATGCTAGATTTTTAAGATCACTAAATTGATCTAAATGGGGATATGCTAAAAATCTAGCATGAAGCAGGCCCTCCATGACCTATTTGGAGTACCCTTGTGCAGACGATGTCTCTGAACATGGGATAGGAGCTATCCTATCCCAGACCAACGATGATGGCCATGACCAGACTGTTTCTTTTATTAGCAGGAGGTTACTCCCCAGAGATCAGAGTTGGAGTGCCACTGAGAGGGGAGCCTTTGCTGTGGTTTGGTCGCTGAAGAAGCTAAGACCATACCTGTTTTGAACTCACTTCCTTGTGCAAACCGATCACAGACCTCTCCGAGTGCTGTTGGAAATGAAGGGGTAAAACCCCAAACTGCTGAGCTGGTCCATGTCCCTACAGAGTATGGACATCTCAGTCGAGCACAGACCTGGGACCGATCATGCAAGTGCAATGGCCTTTCCAGGCTTTACCACCTAGATGACGACTCTCTTGGGAAAGGTTAGTCTCACTGTCTTTTGTTTGGGGATGGGCTAAGTAGGAAAGTGCCTCATTTTGTCATGCACCCTATCCCCCCCCCCCGACAATTTGTGCCTTGTAAATGATGCAATTCTGACAGAAGTGCCCTGCGTTCCTGCTACTCAGGTCCTCGTGCCAGATCTCTTTCCCTAATACTGTACAACTGCTCCCCCAATGGGCAAGATATTTAGTATCCCTTTAAGTCCCAAGTATATGGTACCCCAGGTACCTAGGGCAGGGAGACTCAAGAGGGTCCCTAAGGGCTGCAGCATGTATTGTGCTACCCTAAGGAAACCCCTCGCCACACTCAGGCAAACTGCCACTGCAGGCTGCGTGACATGGTGTAGAGAAAAGTGAGGATACGCTGTGGCACACCTCCTGTGTGCCATGCCTGATGATGATGCATGTAATATAATTAAGTCAGCCATAGAGCAGGCCTTACAGCCCTACGGCAGAGGTCTTTATATTACATGTGAGGACATATAATAAGGAAAATGCTACTTACCAGTATGCATCTGTTCTTGGCATGTAGAGCTTTAGAGTTACACACTGTGCATAGATGGCCACCTAGTGTTTGGCCTGGATGTTTGCAGTTTGTTTTTGTTCTAGAAAGTCTTTGGAAGTCACAGGATAGGTGACTCCTCCTTTGGATCATACAGCGCATGGGCATCGGCTCCATCCCCAGATTGTTTTTCGCCATTAGGGAAGTGATGGTGTTTTACAAGAAAAGTAATAATGTCCATGTAATTTGTATCTAATTAAGATAATACTGAAACAGATAAAGGTAGCCGGGTGGGCGTGTGTAACTCTGCAGTTCTACATGCCAAGAACAGATGCATACTGGTAAGTAGCATTTTCCGTTCGAGGCATATGAGCTGCAGATTACACACTGTGCATAGATTGTATAGCAGTACCCACCTTTAGCGGCAAACACCAGTATCTGTTGCAGTGGTTTGAAACAGAGTTTTTAGTACAGCTTTGCCCACAATAGCTTGTTGTTTAGTTTGCACATCTACACAATAGTGTTTTGTGAATGTGTGCAGTGTAGACCATGCAGCTGCTTTGCATAGGTCGTCTAGGGGAATGTTCCCTAAAAATGCCATTGAAGTCCCTATCTTTCTTGTAGAATGGGCTTTAGGAGGAATAGATAACGTGCGTTTAGCTTTGTGGTAACGGTTTTGTATGCATTTGACAATCCACCTAGCTTTCCCAGATTTTGATATGGGGTTACCTTTATGTGGTGGTGAAATCGACACAAAAAGTTGTTTAGTTTTACGAAAGGTTTGTGTCCCTTCAATGTAGTAAAGCAATGCTCTTTTGACATCTAAGGTGTGAAGAGCTCTTTCTGCGACTGTTTGTGGCTGTGAGAAAAATACTGGCAGCTCAACAGACTGATTTAGGTGGAAGGGTAAAATGACTTTTGGAAGGAATGTAGGATTAGTACGGAGAACCACTTTATTATGGTGCATTTGCAGAAAGGGTTATTGAATGGTGAATGCTTGTAGTTCACCAACTCTTCTGAGAGAAGTAATAGCTACCAGGAAAGCTACTTTCCAAGTTAGGAATTGCAATTCACATTCATATAACGGTTCAAAGGGAGGTCCCATTAACCGTGTGAGAACAATGTTTAAGTTCCACACTGGTGAAGGTGGTGTTCTGGGAGGGATTATTCTCTTGAGTCCTTCCATAAAAGCCTTTATGGCAGGCACTCTAAAAAGAGATAGATGTTGTCTATTTTGTAAGTATGCTGCAATGGCAGCAAGGTGCAGTCTGATAGACATGTAAGCTAAATTACACTTTTGAAGGTGTAATAGGTATCCTATGATGTGTTGAATAGACACATCTAAAGGATTGATGTGGTTGTTTTGACAGTATATTACAAATCGTTCCCACTTAGCTGCATAACATGCTCTAGTGGTGGGACGTCTAGCTTCTTTAATAACGTTCATACAGTCTGGAGGGAGGTTAAGGTAACCAAACTCTATGACTTCAGGAGCCAGATCGCTAGGTTGAGCTGAGCTGGGTCCGGGTGTCTGATCTCTCCATGGTTCTGCGTTAATAAGCGTGGAGATAGGCATAGTTTCTGGTGTGGTACCACAGAACGTTGCAGCAGCGTGGTGTACCACGGTTGTCTGGCCCAAGTTGGAGCAACTAGAATGAGTCTTAGGGAATGTTGCTGTAGTTTGCGTACCCCTAACGCAAGTAGTGGGAGAGGCGGAAAAGCGTACGCACATTTTCCGGACCAGTTCATCCATATTGCATTGCCTTTGGACAGCGGGTGTGGCTATCTGGCGGCGAAGCTTGGGCATTTTGCGTTTTCGTGGGTAGCGAAGAGGTCTATCTGAGGTTGCCCTTACAGTTGAAAGAATGGTTGAAGAACTTGTGAATGAAGTTCCCATTTGTGGATCTGCTGTGTTTGTCGACTTAGCAGATCTGCTATGGTGTTTTGTACTCCTGGAACATGTTTGGCTAAGAGAAAGATCTTTAGTTGTATAGCCCATCTCCATATCTGCTGCGCTAACAGAGAGCTGTAGAGAGTGTGTTCCTCCTTGTTTGTTTATGTAGTACATGGCTGTCATATTGTCTGTGCGGACTAAGACAGCTTTGCCTGATACTTGCGTTTGGAATGCTTTTGCGGCTAGAAATACAGCTAGTAACTCCAGGTGGTTGATGTGGAGTGACTTTTGTTGCGGTGTCCACCTGCCTTGCAAGGTGTGATGCAGTAGGTGAGTTCCCCAGCCGGAGAGCGATGCGTACGCTGTTATGACTATTTGAGGAATTGGCTCTAGAAACGGTCAGCCTTTTGAAAGGTTTTTGGTGCTCCACCATTGCAGAGACCGATGAGTGCGACTGTCTACCAACACTAGGTCTGTTAATTGACCATGAGCCTGGTTCCATCGGCTTGTTAAGCACTCTTGAAGTGGACGCTTTTGTAGTCTTGCGTGAGGTACTATGAATATGCAAGATGCCATCATTCCTACGAGCTGCATGAAAACTCGAGCTGGAAGAGAGTGTTGCGGTTTGAATTTTGTTAGGAGAGTTTGTACACTTGTTATCCTGGCTGGAGAGGGATAGGCTAGTGCTAATTCGGTGTTTATTGTAGCACCGAGATATTGTTGTACATGGGACGGTTGCAGATGTAACTTGGTGTGATTTACTGTGAATCCCAAGTCGTGGAGTAGTTGAATTGTGGCATGAGTGTGTTGTACACACTGGCTGTATGAGCTGGCTTTTATGAGACAGTCGTCTAGATATGGGAAGACGTGAATATGCTGTCTTCTTAAGTGTGCTGCTACTACCGCTAGGTATTTGGTAAACACCCTTGGTGCTGTTGTGACTCCAAATGGGAGTACTTTGAATTGGTAGTGCTGATCGTCTAGTACAAATCTGAGATATTTTCTGTGCGCTGTGTGTATAGGAATGTGGAAGTAGGTGTCCTTGAGATCTATAGTGACAAGGAAGTCTTTTTGTAAAAGGAGTGGAAGGACCTGCTGGAGTGTGACCATATGAAAGTGGTCTGATTGTGTGTACACATTTAGGGGTATGAGGTCTAGAATAGGCCTTAGAGATCAGTCTTTCTTTAGAATTAAGAAATACAGGGAGTATACTCCTTTGTTTTGCTGATACCGTGGAACTATTTCTATTGCATTTTTCTGCAGGAGGGATATAACTTCTTGTCTGAGCAGTATCAAATGTTCTTGTGACATTGGACGCTGTTTGGGTGGTATGTTTGGGGGGATAGATGTTAGTTCGAGACAGTAACCTGACGGAATTATTTGTAGCACCCACCTGTCTGATGTGATGTCTTTCCAGGCTGGCAGGTATTGTTGTAGCCTTCCCCCGACAAGAGTGGAATGTGGCGGGGGAAGGGGAGGGAAGTCATTTGGCAGGGGTCGAGGCAGAGCGGAGTTGTTGTTCTTACCTTTGCTCTTATTGTTGTTACCTCTGTTACCCCCTCTTTGGTAGCCCCTACTATAGGTGGAGTGTGTGGGTGCTTTGTAAGAAGTAGAGGGTGTGTCCGAAGAGTATCCCCTAGTGGCGCCCCTGTAAGATGAGCGGCAAAATAAGCGTCTGGGAGCCTGCGACTGCAAGGCTCCCATAGATTTGGCTGTATTGGTATCCTTTTTCATCTTTTCAAGGGATACGTCTACATTAGGTTCGAATAAGTGTTGCTCATCAAAGGGCTGGTTAAGTATGGCACTTTGGACTTCAGGTTTGAACCCTGAAATGTGCAGCCATGTGTGTCTACGCAGCAAAACACTGGTATTAATTGCTCTGGAGGCAGTGTCTGCTGCATCTAGTGCACAACAAATAGAGGTGCTTGTGATGTTTTCCCTTCTTGGATAAGCTCATTTGCCCTGTTTTTATACTTATCGGGGAGGTGCTGCATTGGTGATACTAATTCATCGTAATGTGCCCGGTCGTATCTTGCCAATAATGCCTGTGTATTGGCAATACGCCACATGTTCGCTGCCTGAGAAGCAGTTCTTTTACCGGATGCATCAAGGAGCTTAGACTCTTTATCCGGTGGGGGAGCTTCACCTGATGTTTGTGAATTTGCTCTTTTGCGTGCATTAGAGACCACAAGAGAGTCTAAAGGTACTGGGCCTTTAATATATGCTGGATCTGAAGGGGCAGCTTTACATTTTTTCTTTATTCGTGGGTTGATGACCCAAGTTCTAACTCGGTCTTTGAAGACTTCTGGAGCTTGCTTAATAACTCAGTTAAGCATGGGTAAAATTGACGAGGACCTCTTTTGCATTATCAAAGGTATCCATTAGAAAGTCTTCTTCTACAGGGTCAGTATGTATGTCAACCCCATGGTATTGTGCAGCCCTGTGTACTAGCTGATTAAATCCCATAGTGTCTTCTGGTGGGGAAGGCCTAGAGGGCTATAGGTCGTCTTGAGGGACGTTAGGGACATCTGGAGTATTATAATCATTCCAAGGGTCAGGTGAGCCCGGAGGAATAGACTGATCTGGTGGCTAACTATCTGGACCACCCCCTGTGTCATCAGCGCTATCATCCCTGTTGTCATCATCTGGTATGGGAGAAGGTATAGGGGAGTGCTGTGGCAGGGGAGGAGGCGGTGATGGAATATGTGGAGGAGGAGAGAGAGGAGGAGGAGAAGGAATCCTTAGAAGAGATGTAGCAATGTCCTTCTTTGGATGAGGAGCAGGTGTAGGTGTGTCCAGTGGTTGTTTTTTTAACTAAGATTTAGTCGACCAGGGGTTGGATCCTTAACCAGAGTCCTTTGTGCGGGGTCTGGATGAAATAAGTCCTCTGTGCGAGGCAGATCCTTTGGAGCGGAGGGCTTTCACGGCATCGAGCAGTAAGCTTCCTTTGGCTTTGAAGCTTGTTTGGCAGTGTCTGTAGCCAGGGAAGTATGAGTCTTTTTCGGCTCCGATGATTTTCTCGGTTCCAAAGATTTTTTCGGCTCCGATGGTTTTTATGGATCCGATGATTTTTCCGCCTCTGAAGCGTGTTTGCTTGGATCCGAGTGTGGTTTCGGTGTCGAGGAGCTAACACTAGGCTTCGGCGCCAATTGTTTCTAAGCAGACGTGAAGGCAGACTATAGTGTCTTTTTCGGTGCCGGTAGATGTGCGCCGGCACCGTGGGCAGGCAGACTTGGGCCCGAGTCGCCGGAAGGCTTAGTGGGCTTCTTAGCCGAGCTCGAAGGCGGGGCACTGGAAGCAATGTCTCGGAGTGCACCCGAGCCCAAGGGTGTGACCGAAGCCTTTTTTGAATGTGTCGAGGAAGGGTCGGGGTCGACTGTTTTACTTACGACTATGTGCCGGAGTGATGTCCTAGACTTCGGAATCTTCGGCCTCAGAGTTGCTATCGACGCCATGATGTTGTTCTGGGACATCAACACCCTCTTGGAAGAGGTCGTTCGGAGTCGGAGCTGAAGAACGAGACATTGTTCTCCTAGCTCTTCGGTCCCGGATCGTCTTCTTGGAGCGGAAAGAGGCACAAGCGGAACAGTCTTTGGCCTCGTGCTCCGGTGAGTCAAAGGTTACACACCTCATGTAGGTCTGTGTGTGGAAACTTCGACCTACATAGAGGACACTTTTTTAATGGCGTCCTTTCCATGAGCTGGAAGTTGAGGCCTAGGAAGGCCCGAAGGCCTTCGTCGACGACCGGAATCTAAGACTTTGGAGTTGAAGAGTAGCGTCGACTGGAAACTCGTTCGAAACAATACCATCAAAGCTGGTGAGGATTGCGCGCCAAAGGAAATCGGTTCCAACACGGAGCGCTGGAAACACATCCGAGCCAGGTGGCGGAAAAAAACCAAACTGGGGATGAAGCCGATGCCCATGCGCAGTATGATCCAAAGGAGGAGTCACCTATTCTGTGACTTCCAAAGACTTTCTAGAACACAAACAAACTGCAAACATCCGAGCCCAACACAAGGTGGCCATTTATGCACAGTGTGTAATCTGCAGTTCATATGCCTCAAACATAATAAAACAGTACTAGGAATTTATTCAGGATTGTAGATACTCAGATCACTCCAGAAGGTTCAAAGAATGAGATTGTGCCCAGTCAGGAACTACGCGACAGACTGGCAATCTCTTTGAGGACAAGATCAGTAACATCAATGATGGCTTGAAATCAGGTGGTACGCACGAGTCACCATCTGCTAGACGAGCCGGGCAGGGGGGTGGGGGGGGAGGGAGGGGGGTTAGGGAATCATACTCCCTGGACCACTTTGACACGCTCTCTGCAGGTGATTTTTAAAAACATGGCCATGGGAGTATCCTCAGGATCCCCTTTGGACCCATTGCCACATAAAATTGGAAGGAGCTGTCCCCTGAACTGTTTCCGGCATTACGGCAAATCTGTAACCAATCCTTGATGAATGGCTCAGCGCCGGCCTGCTGGAAACAGGCATCGGTCATGCCCCTGTTAAAAAAAGCGTCACTTGACCAAGCCTGTCTAACAAACTACAGACCTATTTCCCTCCTACCATATCCAGTTAAAATCTAGGAACGAGTGGTTAGTAAAGCACTCTCCCAGTTCTTAGCAATGAATAACATTCTGGACAAGGTGAAATTTGGATTCCGCCCAGGCCATGGGACTGAGACTGCCCTGGTAACCGTTATGGACGACCTACGGATGCGAGTAGACAGGGGACAGTCAGCCATATTGGTTCTCTTTGACCTGTCAGCCGCATTCGATATGGTAAACCATGGGATTCTCCTGTCCAGGCTTGAAGAGGTGGGAGTGATGGGCAGCGCCCTGAAGTGGTTCTGTTCATACTTATCCAACAGACAACAAGCAGTAGCCCTCCCCCTTTTCGGTCCAAGTTTTCATGGTGCATGGTGTCCCGCAGGGATCGGCCATCATCCACCATCCTGTTTAACATTTATATGAGCCTACTACCTGCCATCATTAGATCTCATAATGTTAACTTAGTGAACTATGCAGATGACACCCAGCTCATACTGTCTTTAGAGGGTGAGCAATCAGTGTTGTTAACAGACTTCCATGCATGTCTGCAGGATACAGCAACCTAGCTACGGGAGAACTCTCTGCAATTTAACTCTGAGAAGACAGATTCTACGTTGTGCAGTAGGAAGAATCCCCTCTACACTTCCATCTAACTTCTGGCCAACTCCCTCTAGTACCTCACTGGCTCCCGGTAATGCTGTATGCAATCCGGGAGTCATGTTTGATAATAGATTGACATTAGAAAAACATGTCAATAAAACAGTTGGAAGCGTCAGTTTGATTAGAGCATTTCGGAAAAAAATTCTGATGTTCTCTCTGGAGGCCAGAACGCTGATAGTTCTGAGCACTATCCTCAGCAGACTGGACTACTGCAATGCTCTGTTATTAGACTCTCCACAATATCTGATTGAGAGATTGCAGAGAATGCATACCATGGCTGCAAAAGGAAAATGCTACTTACCAGTATGCATCTGTTCTTGGCATGTAGAGCTGCAGAGTTCTACACTTTGCATTAGATCACCACCTGGTGTTGGACTCGGATGATTGCATGTTGTGGTCGTCTTGGAAAAAGTCTTTGCAGTCACGAGATAGGTGACCCCTCCCGTGGACGATTTTGCGCATTGGCATCGGCTCCATCCTTAGATTGTTTTTCGCCATGATGGGAAATGATGGAGTCAGTAGAAAGATGTCCATGCATGTATATCTAATTAAGATAAAAACTGGAATAGATACAGGTCCAGGGGAGGCGGGAGGGCGTGTTGAAATCTGAAGCTCTACATGCCAAAAACAGATGCATACTGGTAAGTAGCATTTTCCGTTCGAGGCATATGAGCGGCAGATTCTACACTTTGAATCGATTGTGCAGCAGTGTCTCCCCTAGTGGAGGTCACCTGTATCCATTGCAGTAGTTTGAAAGAGAGTTTTAAGGACAACCTGGCCTACTGCAGCTTGCTGCTTGGCTTGCAGATCAACACAATAGTGTTTGGTGAAGGTGTGTGTTGTAGACCATGTTGCTGCCTTGCAGATGTATTCTAGGGGAATGTTCACTAAGAAAGCCATGGAGGCTCCTAGTTTGCATGTGGAGTGCGCTCTAGGAGGAACTGATAATGTGCGTTTTGCTTTGTGATAGCATATTTGTATACATTTAACAATCCACCTTGCAATTCCTGATTTAGAAATGGGGTTGCCTTTATGTGGTGGAGAGAAAGCTACAAATAGTTGCTTTGTTTTGCGAAAGCGTTTTGTCCTATCAATGTAATAGAGAAGAGCTCTTTTGACATCTAGTGTGTGTAGAGCTCTCGCTGCTACAGAGTCTGGGTTTTGAAAAAACACTGGTAACTCTACAGATTGGTTTAGTTGAAAAGGAGTAATGACTTTAGGAAGGAATTTAGGATTAGTCCTTAGAACCACTTTGTTACGGTGTAATTGTAAGAATGGTTCTTGTCTAGTGAAAGCTTGAATCTTACTAACTCTTCTAAGATAGGTAATAGCAATGAGGAAAGCTGTTTTCCATGTGAGAAATTGCAGTTCACATTTGCGTAAAGGTGCAAAAGGGGGTCCCATGAGCCTGGTAAGAACAATGTTTAGGTTCCACACTGGAGAGGGTAGTACCCTAGGAGGAATGATTCGTTTTAATCCTTCCATGAAAGCTTTTATTGCTGGTACTCTAAATAACGACATATGTTGTCTGTTTTGTAGGTATGTCGCAATGGCTGCAAGATGTAATTGTATAGATGAATATGCCAGATTACATCTTTGTAAATGAAGACAGTAACAGATAATATTTTGGATGGAAGCATCCAAAGGATCAATTTGATTATTAGTGCAGTAAATGGCAAATCTTTTCCATTTAGCAGCATAGCAAGCTCTAGTAGTAGGTCTTCTGGCTTCTTTAATGATATTCATACAGTCTGGTGGGATGTTAAGGTAACCAAACTCTAAGACTTTAGGAGCCAGATCGCCAGATTCAGTTGACTTGGATCTGGATGCCTGAAGTCTCCATGGTTCTGCGTTAGCATGGATGGTGTCAGAGACAGTTTTTGGTGTGGAACTAGAAAAAGTTCTAGCAGTGTGGTGAACCACGGTTGGCGTGCCCATGTGGGAGCTACCAGGATCAGTTTGAGACTGTTGTCTGAGCTTGCGTACCACTAGTGGTATTATTGGGATTGGCAGAAAAGCAGACGCAAATCTGCCTCACCAGTTCATCCATATCGCATTGCCCTTGGACAACGGGTGTGGAAACCTGGCGGCGAAGGTTGGGCATTTTGCGTTTTCGTGTCTGGCAAACAGGTCTATGTCTGGATGACCCCACTTGTGAAAGAATGGTTGAAGAACTTGCAGATGTAGTTCCCATTCATGAATCTGTTGTGTCTGTCGACTTAACAGATCTGCTATCTGATTGTGAACTCCTGGAAGGTGTGCTGCAAGCAGATATATCTTTTGTGGAATGGCCCATCTCCAAATGTTTTGTGCGAGTTGGGACAGCTGCAGGGAATGTGTGCCTCCTTGTTTTTGTATGTAGTCCGTCCGGATTAAGACAGCTTTGTTCCGTATGTGCACTTGAAAGGACTTTACTGCTAGGAAAATTGACAGCAACTCTAGGCGATTGATGTGAAGCACCTTTTGTTGAGCGGTCCATCTTCCCAGAGGAGTTGTGTGGTGGAGCAGATGTGCTCCCCATCCTGTCAGTGATGCATCCGTTGTCAGTACTATCTGTGGAACTGGCTCCAGGAACGGCCGCCCTTTGGACAAGTTTTTGGTGTTCCACCACTGCAGAGAGCGATGTGTGCAGCTGTCCACCAACACCAGGTCTGTTAGTTGTCCTTGTGCCTGATTCCACTGATGTGCTAGACATTCCTGCAATGAGTGCATTTGCAGTCTTGCATATGGTACAATAAAAATGCAAGATGCCATCATGCTTATTAATGGCATGAACACTCTGGCTGGGAGAGAGTGTTGGTTTTGAAACCTTGTAACTAAGGCTTGAATGCTCTGTATCCGGGCTGGACTGGGATAAGCTAGAGCTGTATTTGTGTTTATGGTAGCCCCCAGGTATTGATGTACATGAGAGGGCTGGAGGTGTGACTTGGTGTAGTTGATTGTAAACCAAAAGTCTTGCAGTGTTTGAATTGTTTGAGATGTGTTTTGGACACACTGATTGAATGACTTGGCTTTTATGAGCCAATCGTCTAAGTATGGGAAGATGTGGATATGTGGTCTTCTGAGATGTGCTGCTACTACTGCTAGGCAGTTTGTAAACACTCTTGGTGCAGTTGTGACCCCGAATGGAAGGATTTTTGAACTGATAGTGTTGTCCTTCTAGTACAAATCTGAGGTACTTCCTGTGAGAAGGATGTATGGGAATGTGGAAGTAGGCGTCCTTGAGGTCTAGTGTGGTTAGGAAATCGGCTTGTTGCAACAATGGGAGCACTTGTTGTAAAGTTATCATGTGATAATGATCTGATTGTATATACCGATTGAGAGGCCTTAGGTCCAAAATTGGTCTTAGTGTTCCGTCCTTTTTGGGTATTAAGAAATAGTGAGTAAACCCCTATTCCTTGGTGTTTTAACGAAACTAGCTCTATTGCATCTTTTTGCAGCAATTAGAGAACCTCTTGCTGTAGCAGCGTTAGATGTTCTGTGGACATTGGACGCTGTCTGGGTGGTATATGAGGAGGGGTAGCTCTCAGCTCTAGGCAGTAACCATACTGGATAATTTGTCTTACCCACTTGTCTGTTGTGATGGAATTCCAGACAGGTAGGGACTGTGTTAATCTCCCCCCTACAGGAGTGGTATGCTGTTGGGGAAGCTGAAGGAAGTCACTGTGTAGTGGTGGAAGAGGATCGATTGTTGTTATTACCTCGACCTCTTCCCTTATTGTTATTCCCTCTGTATCCTCTATTGGAGGATGTTTGCGTATTGTTTTTAAAGGAGGTTGAATTGTCTGCTCCAGTTTGTTTGGAGCCTCCTCTATAAAAGGAACGATGAAAGGAGCATCTTTGTTGAGTGGACTGCAAAGCTCCCATAGATATTGCAGTATCAGTGTCTTTTTTCATTTTTTCAAGTGCTACATCTACCTCTGGACCAAACAATTGTTGTTGGTTAAATGGTTGACTTAAGATGGTTATTTGCACCTCTTGCTAAAACCCTGAAATGCGTAGCCACGCATATCTTCTAAGGAGGACGCTAGTGTTTATTGCTCTAGATGCAGTGTCGGCTACATCAAGAGCGCACTTGATTGAGCCATTTGAAATAAGCTTACCCTCGTGTATAAGGTCATTTGCCTGTGTTTTATATTGGTCAGGTAGATGTTGTAAAAGGGTTTCTAAGTGGTCATAATGAGCCCTGTCATATCTTGCGAGGCGGGCTTGTGTTTTAGCTATACGCCATGTATTGCTAGCTTGTGCAGCTATCCTTTTGCCTGAAACATCTATTATTTTTGATTCTTTATCAGGAGGTGGTGCCTCACCTGATGTCTGTGAATTTGCTCTTTTTCTAGCATTTGACACGACTAGGGAATCTAAGGGTAGCTGACCTTTAATGTAAGCAGGATTCCCAGGAGCGGACCTGTACTTTTTTTCTATTCTTAGGTTTATAATCCTAGCTCGTACAGGATCTTTAAACACTTCTGGGGCATGTTTAATGAACCCTTTAATCATGGGTAATATTTGAACAGTTTTTTGTGATTGCTCAAAAGTGTCTAACAAAAAATCTTCCTCTGCCTCATCTGAGTGCATTGTTACATTATGATAGATGGCAGCCCTATTAATTAGATGTCCAAACCCAATATTATCTTCAGGAGGTGAAGGTTTGGATGGATATGTATGTGGGTAAGGGATATCTGGTACATCTTGTGGGTTTGGATATTACCAGTCTGGTATATCAGCAGGATATGGACAGGGCTCAACAGGGTCTCCCCCATCCCCTATGTTATACTCATCCTCATTTTGAGGAGGTGTCTGTGGAGGTGACGATTGAGGTGGAGAATGTTGTGGTGAACGAGGAGGTGAAATTTGAGGTGAGGTGTGAAAAGGAATAGAAGATGAAAGAGGAAGTACAGGAGAAGAAGGGTGCATAGGTGATGTGGCAGAATCCTTCTTGACAGGCACTGGAGTTGAAGGTGCTATATCTATCTTCCACTTCCTATGTGGCATAGTGGAAACATGTCCTGTTTCTGGATCTATGTACGTCTCATATTAATAAGCCTCCACTGAAGGATTTATTAATACATACACTCAGAGGGCACCTTAGCGGTGTCCCCAAAACACCTAACGATCTGTAGTGCTTTGGCTGACTGGTGCAAACCAGCCAGCCACCCCAGACAGGTTTCTGACCCCCTGTAGTTGAGTGCCCACGCTCTGAGGGCAGAAACAATGCCCTATCCAGCCGGAGGTGTTGTCTCCTCCTCCAAGCATGCTGGCCAAGTAATCGGCATATCAAGGCAGGAGGCTACATAGACCTCTGCCACCTTTGATATGTGATGAGGTTTGTCCCGGACAGGGAAAATGCCACTCCATGCCCTGGGCCCATTTAGCACCAGGACAAGCAGGAAAATTAGTTAGTCAAGAGGCGTCCTTCCTATCAGACAAGTTCCACTCCTAAGGTGGATTACCCAATGTGAACACGCAAACTAGAATTCCACAATTTAGATTTTTGGTGGAATTAAGCTCACTTGGTCAGGGTTAAGCCCACTTCCCATAGGAAGTGGTCATATTTATTTATTTTATTTAACTTGTAACGCGCAACAGCTACCCGCAGTGGGTTTCCCGGCGCTAGTATAGAGTGTAGTCACCCTAAAGGTATGTAGCCCATCGGCTACTACCGCTCACTCACCATAATGCATCTAAATTGAGCATTTACGAGGCACCCTGATACCAGGAACTTAGATTTGAAGGATCCAGAAGATGAGGACAAAGAAAAAGCTGTAAAACAACGAGAACTAAAGACTTGCAGTGGACTTTTGGCATCAAACCCTGCCTGCACCTGTCTCGACAATTGTAACTAAGTGACTAGTCTTGCAGGTGAGCAACTGCCAAGAACCCCGATAAACTGCCAGCCCATCACAGAGTGACAGCAATCTCCCTTGGCTTACAGGAGCTACTCCCTTCCAGGCACCGAAGATGGTAAATCCGTTTCATCATGTTGCACCCCCCTAGCCAGTTCTACACAGCAGCCGCTCAGGAAGAGGTACCTGTGCTCTCAAATGTCAGATTTGTCTCCCCACCCACTGTTCCAAGACCGAGCAGCCGTTGAAGGACGTGAGCACCGCATAGAGACACTTCCAGAGTGGACCAGCTGTCCTGATTTCTGCGCCCTTAACTGGCGAGCCTGACAAACAAGAGGGCCTTTCAAGCAGAGAGCACAGCCGACCTATCGACTCAGCACCCGAGCGCCCTAACCCGGGTACCCGAGAACAGACTGTGCATTCTTGCTCTCAGGACCCTTGTGACCCGACCACCCTGTTGGGAGCTCCCAGACTTGTCCACAAGTCCCCCTCTGAAACCTGTTTCGAGGTTGACCCCCTTCTTCCCACTGGCGTAGCACGCAGAATTTCCAATCAGACTAGCACCTCTGCTCCCGGGCGCCCCAGGGCAGGTAACAAGTAAATGCTGGTGGTAGTTTGGACCTTGGCCCCCTACGAACTTAAGTCCTGAAGGAGACCCCCAGAAACCTGAGTGTACATAACTGTATACTCCATATGCCTTCCCCCCCCCCACACCCCCCATAGGAAAACTGCTGCGTAAAGATGCATTTAAGTGAACATTTTACTTACCTGGAAAAATCTATATTTTAAACAGTACTTCCTAGATAATGAAATTCTTGGTATCAAAATTTATATAAAACAATGACTTATTTTTCTAAATTGGTCTCAGATTTATTTTTACGTGTTTCTCCCTTATTCCCTCTGCAAGTAAAACAAATGCTTAGTACTACCCTCTGATAAGCCTAAACTGCTCACCCACACTACAGCAAAAGAGCATTTACGTGTTATTGGTTTACAGAGGCAAAAGTGCTGCCTGGACTCTACACAGTGTACCTCGCCATTTGCCCACTATATAAAGAGGCAGCTTCCCACACACCCCATTTCCTAACAAGTAGACTTTGTATAGAGCAATAGGACCAGCTTTGGGGCTGCATTGAAATGGCTTACAGAAGTGGCTGATGGCGGGACTGAAGTTGTTGTGTCAGAGACAGCAGGTCACCACCTCTCTTACTGATTGAAGTGTCAAATGGTGTATTGATGAATATAGCCAACGTGTGCTTTTTAAAAGCCTCTACCTGCCAACAGAAGAACATACTGGAGGGTATGTTACCTGAAACAAGGGATCCACATTGGGACTGGGTCACAGGAGAAAAGCCCTCCATCTTTGCCTCATTTACCCATGGTGATTTAAAGATAAGCACCTTGTGGCTTTTGTGCCTATGGGCAGGGCAGTGGCCCAGAGAAGCAGCTTCTAGATTGAGGAGGATATTGAGACTCACCCTCTAAGGAGGCTACATATTTTAGTCCCATTTCAGGGATTGCTTTTGGGTGCATAAGCAAACAAATGCTACATGGGGGTATCATCCTGAGATTTATCCAAGCACCACAGTTAGAATGAGGGTATGTAACCTTGCTAGGCTAGTGACAGTAAGCACAAGAATTGAAGCCTGAAGATTTTATGGAGATATAGTCAGAAAAGTGAAGAAAAAGCATTAAAAGACCTGTATCAGTGGGAAAAAGAAACGGAGGTCAACAGCATGGTTTGTTATATTAAATGGTGACCACGCCTGCAGCAAGACACTTTGTAATCCATTATGGCAATTATTAAGGCGCAGACATCCATTATTCTATGATTTTTTATTCCATATTTAAAAACAAGGTTAAAAAATATTCAAATGTGTACAAATCGGCATTTGTTGACAAAGTATCAGTAACTGAAAATACAATGTGCATCTTGGACACAATATTTAAAACAGAGGAAAAGATATTGTTGCCACATAGATATGATAAATAAGCAATGAAAGAGGGCTTAAATAAGCACATGTCCAGTTTATATACAAACATGCACAATAACGTTTTTAACTGCACAAAGTGCCTTTTGACTTTCTGAACAGTTCTCTTTCAAGTCAAACAAGAGTGTCTTCAAAGATCTCCAACATAGCATTTGCAAAATAAACCACCAGGTAAAATAGTTAGTACCTTTTTGGGAAGTGGAGTTTTCAGGATAGACAGTGATTCAGTTATGCAATCTACAATTTCCTCAGCAGCTTCAGCATGATTAAGACAAAAAACCATAGCATCACCAATATCATTTTTGCGCGGTGCCAATCCCCTCAGAATTTCTTCCAACTTGTCCCTTTGGCTAAAGTTTAAAAGAAATGGTTTCAAGTTAAATCTTCAGAGAAATAAATCAGTGAGATTGTCAATATAGGCTTTGTCTTAAGGAGAAAAGTTCAACCTATGTATGTTGAGGTTCAGTAGATCAAAAATGCAATGCACTCTGACAATTAAGTTTTTTACTATGCAACAAACTGTCGAATCCATTAATAATGCTACTTGCTCAACTGCTATTTTTGACATCCACCAGCAAAAGGAACATGATTTAATAGGAGGGTAACAAACAGCACAAAGACCAAACTACTACAAAGAACAATTGGACTATTACGTAACAATCCCTAGAATGCGGAAGTAGGTTAAAGAAACCTAGAACGACCAATTAGATAAAAAAAACTAAGAAGAAGGTGGATTCATCTCAAACAGCAGTAAGGTAAAAAGGAGAGGTAATTTTTATGTTTTGCTTTATGAGTATTGTCACAATGCCATTCTGAGAGACGGGGGGAAGCAGGGGATACTGGGTCCAACTGAGGTGGTTGAAGCCTTTTACTACTGATATCCCGTGGCCCACCCCACTATGGATTCCACTCAACTGGGTCAAGCACCTCCTTCTGCACCTCTCAGATAGTTAGCGTTGCACAAGCAGTCAAGGCTCCCTCGGAGGGAAGTATAGATACAGATCTGTGAACACGACTACTAACTCAACGTGTACACAGTACACTAAATAAATCAATGCCCAGTCAAAAACTTATTTTGTATAAAAGTAGTATTTTAATTCTAATTCTAGACATGCAAAGGTAAACAAGATTAAATAAGCAATAACAGTTCCCCTTGAAGTAGGCACCCTAGTAGTTATTAGGCCACTCCTAGGGCTACTACATTCCCATGTAACGGGCGTGCTGTTATTCCACACTCACATGCTGTAACATCCAGGGAATGTAAACTACTAGGCCCTGGTCATAGGGGTTCCCCCTCTTGAACTCAGTCAATAAGGTGTAGTCACTTAAGAGTCAAGCAGGGCTGCATAAACCAAAGGCGGTATACCAGTCGGGGGCCTGCTAGGCCCAGCACCCAGCTTACATGCTACAGCGATAGGAACCCTTGCAGCAGGGAAGTGCGGTCCTGTAATGGATCAGTAAAGTCGGGCTGCACACATTCACATGCGCAGCTACCGCCAGGTTCTGGCTCTCTCTCCTGAGCAATGCTTTACCAGGTGTAGGAAAGCACCCCTTTTGACAAGGTTGCCCCCACTTTTTGCCTGGTACTGGATGCAATTTTGACAGAAGCGCACTAGGTTCCTGCTACTCAGGTACCCAGTGCCAGATCTCTTCCCCTAAACTGTGCAATTGTTCCCCAATTGGCAAGACCTTTAGCACCCCTGTAAGTCCCCTGCAAATGGTACCCCTGGAACTTAGGGCATGGGTACTAAAAAGGGTTCCTAAGAGCTGCAGCATATAATGTGCCACCCTAAGGGACCCCTTACCACACTCATGCAGACTGCCCTTGCAGAATGCGTGAAATGATGCAAACAAAAGTGATAGCCTGACATTGCACACCAGCAGACACTGCATGCAATATATGCAAGTCAAACCTACACCAGGCCTTACAGCCCTAAGGCAGAGTGAAGTATATGTGTGGACATATCTGCATGAGCAGATACTTCCCAGTGATGTCAAAGTTGATTCTTAGACATTGCAAATGACCAGAGAAGTCATATTGAGTACATGGTACTGGGCACTGATGATTACGAGCTCCCCAGCTACATGATGGCTTCACTGAAACCAAAGGTGTTTGGTATCAAACACCATGTACTAATAAAGCCACACTGATTCTAGTGACATATCTATAATACATGCACCCAGAGGGCACCCTGGAGGTACCTCCTGAACCCAACTAGTCCTCTTGTGTGCTGGCTGAATAGTGCAGTACAGCCTGCCACCACATGCGCGCTTTAGACCCCTAGAACGAGAGAGCTTCGCTCTCAGAGGTCAGGAAAAATGCCTGCTCTGGCAGGAGGTGTTTTCACCTCCTTCAGCTAGTAAATCAGCAAATCAAGGCCAGAGGCTTCAAAGCCTCTGTCACCTTTGAAATGCGACCACGGCTTCCACCATTTGGCACCTGGACAGGTGGGAAATTAGCAATGTGAGGAGGGGCACACCCAGGTCACACACACCCCTAAGGTGAGCTGCTTGATGTGCCCCACTCTAAGAAAATCCCACCATTTTGGTGATGTCAGAATTAGGTACATTGGGACAGAGGTATGCCCACTACACACAGGAAGTGGTCATATAATGGGGGTGTAGTGATCCCAAGGCTAAGTAGCCCATTGGCTACTACTCTACACTCCCTAACATCTGTAAATTGAGTATTTAGGTGGCCCCCTGACACAAGAAATACAGATTCATCTGACTACAGAAGAAGGACACTGAAGAATTGATCAACACAAGAACTGAAGACTGCTGTGAACTTTTGGGGCCAAACCCTGCCTCCCCACTCGTGACTCGCCAATTGCAAAGACCCGACTCGTCATGCAGCTGTGCACCCTCCAAAAGCCTTGGAGGGTTGCCAGTACTTTGAAAACCAGCCAGCATCTTGGAATGGAGCAACCACTTCCATGCAACGTCTGGTTCCAAGAAGCAGCAGACGCCCGGTTGCACCAAAGCAGTAGCCACCAAGGAGGAAGTAAGCGTACGCAAAGAGTTCAGATCCGTACCCTTACCAAGTTTGGACACACCAGAATCTACAACCCCCCCTCCACCTATACCTGGGGTACCGAACCCCTTGCTGTGACCAACGCTTGTTGAGAGTCCAATCTGGACTCAAACCATTCGAAGGCCCACCAGCCAATGAGGGACATCAGTTCAGCCAAGGCCAGCACCAAGAGTGGCCCAGCTGCCCTTTTTTGTCCCCCTGTTCTGGCCCAGACCAAAAACTAAGACCACAGGGGCAGTCGACCAAAACCCTCTGTACCCGAGCTTCCAGGCCTGGGTCCACAAACTGACCCCCCCCCCCATTGCTGCCAGGTACCTCACGAACTGAGCCCCCTGTTGGGAGCTCCTGGACTTGTCCCCAAGTCACCCTTTGCAGTCTATTTTCCAGGTGCCCCACCCTTTGACAAGGTTGTAGCGAACAAGGCTACCAAACTGTCCAGCACCACTGCACCTGGACACACCAAGGCAGGTAAAAGCGAATTGGTGGTAGGACTTGGGACCTTGGCCCTTTAACACCTCACTACCTAAAGGAGACCCTCGAAATTCTATTGCACCTGTATGCTGTAAATGTTCTTCTCTCCACAGGAAAAGCATTGCAGAGTAAAAACACACTGTTTGCTAACACTTATAAAAACTGTAAAAGTAATACCTTGAAAAGTACTTACCCAGTTACGAAGTTCTTGGTGTTAAAATATATTTAAAAGTGTTATTTTTCTAAATTGGTCTTGGGTTTCTGCGAGTGTGTCTTATGTATTGACTCAATGTGTGTTCAACAAATGTATTAACACTGCCCTCTGATAAGTCTGAGTGCTTGCACACTCCTGGTATACGGTGTTGCCAAATTTCACAACACGGCACACAAGCAACAGTCCGATCTGTGTGGCACAGCTCCTCACACCTTGCTCAGGAGCCTCACATGTTAGGGCTCCTCTCTGGATCTCACTCCCTCCAACATGCTCCTCTCCCTCTCGGGAACACCAGTGTTGGGGAGCAGGCAGGAATTAGGGCTCCAGACTCCAAGGCAGGTGATCTTGGTTTCCCGGAGGGTGTCTCCTCACCCAGCAGGCAGACTAGCAGGCTTGACTCCTAGTTCTGGTCCCAGGCAGAAGCCTTGCAGAGCATCCCCTCCTCATGCCGCCCAACTGGCTGCTCGGCAGATGAGAAAGTATGGGGTCTCAGACTACCCTACTAACAGTTCTTTTCCAGACATAAATTGTGATTTAGGGTCTGGACCATTGAAGTTTTATTTTGTGGTTCTGTTCCTTTGATATGGACATCTCTCCCCTTCATCCTTCCTTCTGAAAGAGGTCTATTACAGCAGGCAGGACTCTGAAGCTGGTTAACCCACCACAAGTTTCGTGGGAGTGCCCAGAGTTTACCCCTTGATGTCAGACACAGTGATCTGTGCATCAAAGGTTAATCCTGCGCCCTCAGTCCTAACCTTTAAGATTCTCTCATCAGCCCCATCTCCCTCTTCCTGAGATGTGTCCAGGCCCCTTTCCCGGTTATCTCTCTCTGAATCAAAGAGCCCTTTGAATTGCACATGGAGAGCTGGATCCCCCTCACACAGTGCTCGTTCCACCCAGCTTACTGGAATGCAGCGCTGTAAAGTTGTCTGGGGGAAGATGCCTCTATTCCTCATGTTTTCACCAGGCAGGCTTGGGATTCACAAAAGTGGAACCCAAGGTCCTCCTTGTAATGTAGCAGTGCAGGCACTTATGCACTCAGCATACCTTCACAACACACTCCACTGTCTAGTATTGTTGTGCCCATGTACCATGGTACCACCACCATTTCCACATGCAGGGTACGCACTCTGCGCACACTGTTCAACACTATAGTCTCTCTGCACTGCACTAGTGTGTGTCACTTTAAACACATCCTGCCAGTGTACACTGTCCTAAACGTCACCCTCTGTGTAGTGGATGTCTTGAGCGCACACATGCACTCCGCACATATTTTCATCACGCACACACTTCTACATCAACCTGATATAGGCCATGGGTGAGTTTAACACATAGCAGCTGTACTTTTAAAAAGGGGAGTGAGCCTGTAAGCCTCACTCCAATGACACAGGATAACAAGCATTTGCAATGCAATAGGTCTAGCATTATTGAGAGTTTGAGCTATTGGCATTGTAAATGAGAATGCCTTTTGTTTATGTGTTTGAAAACCTGCCAGTGGTGCATAAACACACACTTTGTACCTATAGTCCTTGCTTACAAGAAGCAAGACCGGCAGGAACTGCGCCTCTTTTACTGCCAGCCTTTCTTCTCCTAAGCAAGGACTATAAGTACAAAGTGCGTGTTTACACACCTTTTGCAGGTTTTCAAAACACACAAATAAAAGACATTGTCATTTACAATGCCAATAGCTCAAACTCTTGTTAGTATATTGTCTTTGCTATTGTTTTCCGACAGTGCTATTTAGCATCGGAAAAAGAAATGTCTTCTGCAGAGGCTGCAGTGTTGGGGGGGGGAAGGGGGGGGGGAACAAAAAAGTGCAATGACTACTGGCGAACATGATGATGAATGCATGTGTCACCATGCACCATGCTCCCATTAAATTTAGTTTATTTACCAATCCAGGATGGCAAACGCCAGTCTTGGAGTGGTAAATAAGAAGAAAATAATTTAAAGATCCCAAAGCACTTTTATAACAAGAAGCAAAGAAAGAAAATGTGGTGCTTACAGGCGAGTGGGGTGCCTTGTGTGTTTGGGGGTAGAGAAGTGAAGGAGGTGTGAGTAAGTGCATTCAGGGGAGAGTGAAAAGAAGGTGCTGAAGAAGAAAGAGATGAGGTGTAAAATATGTAGATGGAGGAGAGTTGGAGAGAAAAGGGATGTACATGTCTGACAGTGTGAAAAGTAGCAATTGAGATCCACTCCCTCTTCGACAGGCCCAATAAAGTTTAATTCACAGTCTCACAATTTCAGAATTAAAACATATTCAATATAATTATTTACAACAAAATCATTGTTGTTAATAATTTGTTTTAAACAGCTAACAGCCACTGAAAAAGCCAATAGTCCTGGCTGGATTTCAATGTATTTTAATTGTGGTGTCATATACCTCAATGCAATAACAAACGTCAGAGAGGCAACGAAACACCAGTCAGTGTGGTACACTACGGGAATCACAGAAATGTGTTTATGTATTTTAGCCACACCCTCAATTACAAAGTTACTTTTCTTTTAGATTCCCACACTTTGTCCACCCCAGTTAATGCCCTGCTCCTGCAGCTGTAATAAAAAACGGGGCATGTTGCCAGGCCAGCTGTAAACCCTTAAGGGTAGTCCGATGTTACCAGCTGAATATCAGAGCCAGTATTATTTGTGCACTCAGAGGTCTTATGTAAAGAGCTGTAACAGCCCTTCCTCCTCATCCATCCACTAGCATGTCCTTGCCAGCAGTAGTGTAACTAGTGTGCCATAGGCCCTATTGCAAGGAGGGAAATGGGAACCCTGGTTGCTGTTTGAATAATAAAGTACACTGATGATCAGGGTTGAATTGCCACTCAGGGTTGTGGGCCTCGGTGCCACTGCACCCCCTGCATTAACTGAAGGTATCCTTCTGCATGCCTGCTTTTAGTCACTGATTGGCTCCTTGGCTAGCTGTGAATAATTAAAGACTGATGCTGCAGGGGAGCACCACAAGAAAATGCAAAGCTACAAGCTCCTTTCACGTTGCAAATTAAACTGATTTTTCATCAACACAAGGAGATCTGCTGATAAGAAACAGTCAGAAAAGGCACACCTTTTGTTTCCACTGACTTTTTATAACCCTGCGTGCTGTGTTAAGAAATCAAAACACATCGAAATGTACTCAGCTACTCAAAGAAGGTAGTAACATCTGCTGCGTGTCTTGATGTAATGTGCGACACCTTCTGCTAATACCACCTTTTCAGCCAATATCAAAAATGCATTCTGGGGCATGTAGTTCCACTTCTATATTTGTATATAGGGTCACAAAAGCCCTAGCAGTCTCAAACACCTCCAATATTGTCAGAGCAGCACCACAAGGATTGTGAGGTCAGGAGGAGAAAGAGAAATAATGTTTATAGGGATTGAGGAGGGATCAGACGAGAGCGGATGGACAGGAGGCGAAAAAAGTTGGTTGGAAAAGATCGGGAGAGGAGTGAGAGTGGCCGGAGCGAGGAGGATCAGAGAGGCATGGGGGTGGGCATGGAGAGGAAGGGTGAAACGGTTGGGAGGGTCAGCCTAAAGGTTTAGCTGGGAGGTGCCGCAGGGAAGGAGAACAGAGAGGAGGCCCTTTAATGGCAGGGGAGGAGTTAAGGAAAGTTTAGCTTCTGCGTTTAGGGGAGGTAGTGCGTGCAGGTGCTCAGGAGGTTAAAGCGATACTGGGAGTGGAAGAAAAAGAGCATTTCTCCGGGCCTGCGTTGCCTCTCTGCCTGCACTGCAACCCTTCACCTGGTTGGTACACAGCCCCATCAACAGAGTCATAGCGCTTCCTCCAGCCGCCCCCTTTAGCAACATAAACCCGGACGTAGATAATTACTGGCGGTCCGAGCGGCGCTTGTGATGGCGTTTCCGGCCTGAGCGCTGTCGTCTCACAGCAGCAGGATACTGAGTTAGGCGGGAGTAGAGGCACTCTGAGCGGTGCGCGAACCACATAATCCAATCACGTCTCTCGTCTAGAGCATACATCTGTGTTATCATCGTACAACCGTCTTCAGGAGCTCCCTCCCAACTTCATTCATAAGGACTCACGGGCCGGCTGTTAGTTGGGATTTAGTGAGCGCCATTACTCAATGCCTTGTGTGTCTATACATCCACCAATCACCGAGTCAACACAATGAAAGGGTGAGGGATGGCGCACTCTCGACTCCCTCCGCCCGCCCCTCAGAGCAACACATACTGATTAGATGAACTCAGTCAAGAGCCATGAAGCACGGATATCATTGCTTGAGCGGTGGAAAGGCGCTCACAGAGGGTCCACGCTGCTGGAGAAAGGGGTTTTGGGGGGTGGGGGGGGGGGCGGCAGCTGCCAAGACAGATGATGCCAACTACAGGTGCTACAGCTGCACTCTGGAAACAAACACGCGCGCCTCGCACGGCGGGGGGGGGGGGGGGGATGGGGGTGAGCATGATTCACTGGTGGAAGCGATAATTGCTGCCAGATGGCGGAGCGCGCTCCCGCAAGTGAATCTCCTGACGTGCATGCGTTGCCATTGAAGGCAATGGAACGCGTGCACTTGCTTGGCTGAAAAGCCAAAGCGATCGGAAAAGGTCTTTTTGCCTTTGCAGCGCATGCGCGCTGTGATGGAGAGACCTAAAAAGGACCTGGTCACTCCTACTGATCATTTAACGGAATGCTGCCACCACCAAGTTTGAGCTGTTTAACTCCTGGTGAAGGCAGTAGCCACCCACCACTATGAGGGTAGCGCTATGGGCACCCCTCGAGGTCCAACAAGACCACAATCCATGAGACTGGCCTAGGTCATAGTGCACAAGCATAATCCCTGTTCACCTATGACCAAATAAATAAATAAATCAGCATCTGGGATCCAGGCAACAATACAGTTGGGCATTCAGGACATGACTTTTCTGCCCCAACAAGAACGCTATGTGGGTTTCTAGCATTTTTCTGTTCTTAAAGTATCACAAGTCCAAAGATCTCTTTTGAGCTCACAGTTACTTCATTTTAGCTTCTATGTATCAAAATAGTTGAAGTGCTTCTTGTGCTGCAACGGCACTTCAAGCAACCCGATGTGCTACGATCTGTGCAGAGTACAAAGGATCACTGAGCACTACAGAAATGGTCTGAGTGAGCAAGTGTAGAGTCAGGCAAAGTAGTTCCAGAGCTCTCCTAAAAGCTCTTATGTGGAACAATGCTGAACAACTGCTTAAACATAGATATTTACCAGATCCACCATAAGTTAGAAGATAATATCAACATTAAACTCTGAAGTTCTAGCAGAGTCTGGTGAGACTGTAACACACCCACTTCGCACAATACTATGATAGCAGTTGAGGTGGCAGATCTTTATTTTCAATCGCAAACACTCGCGCACCAGGGAAGAGGGAAAACAAAAATGAGAGGGTAATTAAAGCTCCCATGTGAAAATGTAGATCAATACACACTCCCCGTCACTTAACTTGTAAAACAGAATGCAGACTGAAACCTGTGAAATAAGGAGGTTGTGGTAAGGAATTAAGAACAAAGGTGAACGGTCAAGGAAAGAAGTGGGGCTAATGAACGTGTGGGACGAAATACAGCAATGTATAGCTAAAAAGAGCATCCAACCCTTAAATCCCAGAAATTTACTTTTAAGGGCAGTGAGAGAAATCCATTTGACCAAGTGCCTAGGTCCCGCCGCCTGCTGTCAATTTGCAGCTGACATTAAGTGTGGCCAATCACTCGGTTTTGCTTTTCAATTTCTTTATTTTTAAACCACAGCATTAGAATGGCGTTTAAAATTTGCTAACATTAATGTAAGCATTGGAAATGTCTTACTCTTCCTTAAGTGCCCCTTTTTTTATAGGCTCCTCGACAAATGCCTCAGTCTCCTTCTCCTCAGCCATCCCATGAAGATATGGATTTAAAGGAGGTGGCCTCCACAAGGAGCCATTCTTGAACATTCGAAATTCGTCTGTCCGCCATTTGGTTGGGGAATCTCCCTGAAAGAAATGGAATAAATATGTAATTAAGGCCCGAACACCACATTTCAGAGGTAAAGTGAAATTCCAGGAATAATTTTAGTCACCTGTAATATTGTATAGAGTTTCCACCTATAGTATACATGAGCTGGAGTTTGGTTCTCAAATAAAAACCTAGGGAAGAAAAAAATGGTACAAATGAGCGCTTCGAAAGCACTAATTGTGGAATAACCTTGACATCTGGTGGTAAAGACTTTTCATTCAAAGCCCTAAAACTAATAGGCACTTGGCATGAATATGTTCAAGGCTTTTCACTAACTGTGTTAATGAGTTAGCTAATGTGTTAGTGTTTTGCACTGCACCTGCAATTCATGCAATGACCACTTAAGTTAGACCCCCATTAATTTCCACATCTGTACTTATGATTAATCTTCAGGAGACTTTTGCACACTATGCATTTAATGCTAGCTAATCAAGCCATGAATTATACATTTAATATGATTCTCAATCTACCCATCTGTAATCCTATTCGGTACAGCTACAGGAAGCATTGTGTAGAAATCAGTTTTAGAATCGCCGGAAAAGAGGCCACGTACAAAATGTTGCTATCCACCATCTCAAATTAGTAACAACTAGCACAACCAGGCCTGGAAGTTTGAGCCCATAACGAAAAGGTTAAGCAGAGAAATATTTCTTCATAACATTTTGTAGACAGAAGTGGGGGCCCTAATATCAGATAATCTGCCTTTTAAGGGGAACCAACTTTATCATGCCATTTTTACCATGAAATGCTTTGACCACAATGACTTTACATGTAGGTGAGTACCAGGCAGGTTATTTGTACCTTTAGCATGCAGATATATTTTGAAGAACAATTTTAAACAGTGTTCTAGGTGCAGGAAAAGGGAGGTGATGGTGAATATAAGGGTTAGGTGTGGGCAGGGGTCAAGGAAGGCACATGTGATTTTAGGGCTCAGGGGTTGGAAGCGATAAAGAGAGGTATTGGTTATTTAAGGGTTTAGAAGTGGGTAGAGATAGAAAAAAACGAGTTAAGGATAATTTCAGGGGTGGATAGTGAAAATGGAGGTATTGGTGACTTAAGGGTTTAGGTGTGGGTAGGAGTAAAGGAAGGGAAGTGTAATTTTAGGGTTTAAATGTGTTGAAAGATAAAAGAAGGTATGGGGAAAAAAGGGGGGCTTTTGGGTGGGTTCCCCGAAATAATACAAAAATGTTATCTATATATGTGTGTATATATATATATATATATATATATTCTCACATGCCATACTTCACGATTAAAGAAGGCGCTGACTCCGTGAATCTGAATCCAAACTTTTATTCTTTAGATCAGTTGCTGCTTAGACGCGTTTCGGCGTTGCCGCCTTGTTCACTATATATATATACACACACACACACACACACACACACACACACACACACGTGTGTGTGTACATGCAGAAATATATATGATATATATAAATGCATACATTTAAACAAGCTGTCGTAATGCCACATGTACAGTTCAACAAGTGGTATTACATATGTGGTAATGGCAAGCATGGTTAAGTCATACATTGGTCTGATCAATATCAAGCACATTCCTTTGTATATGCAGAAAGCTTCCCTATTGTCTGAGGCAGAGTAAAATCCATAAGAAATAAATGTCAATGCGATTTACACTTGTTTAAGACACCATGATCTAAGTACATAACAGCTGAAAAATATTTGGTACCTGAACATAGGATTGTTGAGTTCTCTGTTCATGATCATTGCTTCGAACATCGGCCCTTCACGCACCACAAATTCGATCATTCGATGGATCAGTGCAAGTAAATTCCTACAACAAATCAGTTAATGATAAACAGGTTCAGACTTATGTCAGTATAAAACTACACTCCACCATTGTATTCTACTGCAGTTAGAACAGAATTTCTTCAGTATTTATTTTACAGTGTTGATGTAGCCAAGGGTAATTTGGAGTCATTCATTACAGAAAGGAGGAAGCCCACCTAAAAAAAAAAATCCTCCTCTATCTCTGGCAACTTCCCCTGTACCCAAAGTTCACTCTACCGATCAGCACAATGTGGTTACAGAGGGGAAATAGGCACTTCTGATTGTGCTGGTGAACAAAGACTAAATGTGAACCTCCTGATCTTCCAGTCATATTAGGACCACCTCTTGTAGCATGTTCACAACAGCTACGTCACATACCTTTACAAAACAAGGATGGGTGGGGGGGGGGGGTGCATAGCCAGTGCTGTCAGAAGCCCTCTTCAGGAGGACCCGATGAGGGCATTACTTAGTTCCCAGCTACTAATCCTAAAACCTGCCCTTCCCTCCCCAACTTCCCAAAACCTTAAAAACAGGTGGCAATGAGGGCACAAAAAGAAGGGAATACATATTTCTTAATATTAGGTGTGAGTACGTTTTAAAATTATAGTAATTATCAACAAACCTCTTAATGGTGGAGTGTATTCTAAATAAAAAATTTAGCATCCCATTTAAAAACTAAATCTGTGGCCGTCTTTTGTTGGTAAATGATCATTATTTTCAGTGAAATATAATCTACAATCATGGACAAGCAGTCTAAATAAACCACTCCTAGCTAGACATGGCTCTCTAACTCATCCAAGTGGAAACATTTTCTTTGCCTCTATTACAATATATTTTTGAAACGGTGGACTGGATTACAGTTAGAAAAAATTGAATTCCTAGTTAATTTAGAAAGTGGGACCTCATATTAAAGTCACTAAGAGCAAAACCAAGTCCACAATCATCTAAAGAGATTCCCGACTCCAGACATATTTAAGTAAACTTAGAGCACAAAAAATATATATCAAAAATTAAACACATATGTATTAATTTAAAGGGATTCTGAGGAACATCGCCCGACGAGTATGAAAAGTAAGTGAACAGCTCAATGTAGTAATTCAAGTTATGTACTGTTTTAATTAAATGTTTGAAATAGATTTAATGGGAACATTAACTACAGTGCTATTATCTGAACAGTATTCTATGTGAGATAAAGCACATTTTTGGGAAAGTAGCATGATTATGGATCTAAGTATTAAATACAATGCTTGTACTACTTCATTGTGCAGAGTAGCCTTCATTCGTTTTTACATTCAACCTTAATTTATTTAAAAATGTCATATATACCTGCTAACAATTAAATTGCCGCACTGTATTTCAGTCTGTTAGAGGCGTACGTAGATAACAGTTGCTTGGCAAGAAACGAATAGTTTTCTTACCTGTCGGTATAGTTTTGCAGCTTGAAGATCTTTCTGGATTCACTATGCTGTGCATTATTCCGCGGTCTTGTGGTTGGGTCCGGAATCGTAGTCTTTTCTTTGTTTTTTGTTTTTTTTTGTAGCCCAGGTGGGCGTCGGCGTCACACCTCTCTGGGCGTATTTCCGGTGACGTCGGCATGCTTCCTGCGGAAGCTCCCACTCTTGGGCGCCATCTTCGGATTCTTTTTTCCGTGTTTGTTCTGCTTCCGAAGTTATGGCAATGTTCCATTAAGTAATTTTCTGCTTTTAACCTTTAAGGTGTTTTGTTTTAGTATTTGTCTCTGTTTTAACCACCTTTTCTCTCTCCAGCCTCATCTTTCTGGCAGAGGTGGGTGGGTTCGCTAGTGAATCCAGAAAGATCTTCAAGCTGCAAAACTATACCGACAGGTAAGAAAACTATTCGTTTTGCAGCGTGAATCTTTCTGGATTCACTATGCTGTGCATAGACTTTGTAGCGGTTTCTCATTTCTGTGGCGGCTGGGTGGAAGATGAGGGTTGGTTATTGAATATGTGTTGAAGCACCTTTTGTCCGACTTGTGCATCCCTGTTCATCTGTATAACTACGCAGTAGTGCTTCGTGAACGTGTGCACTGAAGCCCATGTTGCCGCCAGGCATATGTCTTGTATGGGTGTGTTAGCCAGGAAGGCTATTGTAGCACCCTTTTTCCTAGTGGAGTGGGCACGTGTCCCTTCTGCTAGTTCTTGTCCTGCTCGCTTGTGGCAGAGGTGTATTGTTTGTGCGATCCATTGTGCAATGGTCTCTTTGGTTACTGCTTTTCCCATGAAACTGTTGGCGAATGACACAAAGAACTATTTTGTTTTCCTGAGTCCCTTCGTTCTCTCAATGTAGTGCATGACTGCCCTTCTGGCGTCCAGGGTGTGCAGAGCTCGCTCTGCGCTAGTGGCTGGTTTTTGGAAAAAACTCGGTATCGGTATAGACTGGTTCATGTGGAACTTGGACACTACCTTTGGCATGAAGTGTGGGTCAGTTCTCATCACAACCATATCATTGTGTATTTGTATGTAGGGTTCTTGTAGCATTAGTGCCTGAAGTTCGCTTACTCTGCGTAAGGACGTTATTGCAACCAGGAAAGCTGTTTTCATGGTTAGCATCTCTAGGGAGGCTTTGTGAAGTGGTTCAAAAATGCTCTTTCATGAGTTCGGTTAGGACTATGTTCAAGTTCCATGCAGGTGGCGGCACCCGTTTTGGTGGTGCGATCCCTCTTCGCTCCTTCCAGGAATCTTTTCACCACTTGTGATGTGAAGAAACTTTTGCACGTTTCTCCTCTTGTGTAAGCGACTATCTCTGTCAAGTGAACTCTCAAGGAGGATGAACTAAGGTTCCTCTCCAGCAGGTGCGTGAGGTACTTTAGCACTGTGGAGTCCTTCATTTTATTGTGAAGCTTTTCTCTTCTGCACCACATTGTGAATCTTTTCCACTTCACAATATAGCACTTCCGAGTGCTGGGTTTTCGTGCCTCCCGAAGAACCCTCAGGGTGCTTTCTGGTAGTTTTAAATGTGCAAACTCTATGTCCTCAGGAGCCATGCTACCAGGCTCAGGCTCTCTGGTTCTGGGTGCAGCACTT
The DNA here is from genome assembly GCF_964261635.1 of Lissotriton helveticus. Classification (NCBI taxonomy): domain Eukaryota; kingdom Metazoa; phylum Chordata; class Amphibia; order Caudata; family Salamandridae; genus Lissotriton; species Lissotriton helveticus. The sequence goes on along the minus strand of NC_136072.1, from coordinate 605,889,330 downwards.
CTCCGTTCTGCATGGAGAGTAGGTCTTTTCTTTTGCCGAATCTGTGGGGTGCACACTGTGTCATCTCCATGATCTGCGAGTACCATGTCTGTCTGGCCCACTGCGGTGCGACCAGTATCAGGGTCATGTTGCTCGTTCTGCATTTGCTGAGCACCCTGTGCATCAGCGGTATGGGTGAAAAGCGTAAGCAAATGTCCAGGACCAATCTATCCATAGGGCATTCCCCCGGGATCCCTCCTCGGGCTGTCTGGATGCGAAGTTTTGGCATTTTGGCATTCTGGCGTGTGGCAAAAAGGTCCACCGATGGTGTTCCCCATCTGTCGAACAGCCACCTTGTCTCTTGTGCATTGAGCTCCCACTCGTGGGATGCCGATGTCTGTCTGCTGAGCCAATCTGCTTGTACATTGTCCTTCCCTGGTAGGTGTATGGCTAGCAGGTCTATCTTGAGTGAGATGGCCCATCTCCGTACCTCCTGTGCTAGCTTTGAAAGCATGGCTGACTGTGTCCCACCCTGCTTGTTGATGTAGAACATTGCTGTGGTGTTGTCTGTTTGTATCAATACCTTGTGCTTGTACAGCCTCGTTTGGAAAGCTTTCAATGCAAGGAAGATTGTCTTCAATTCCAGGCAATTGATGTGCTTGGTCGCATGTGCTGGTGTCCACAGTCCTCTCACTTTGAGTTCCTCCATGTGAGCGCCCCACTCCTTCAGGGATGCGTCTGTGGTGATGGTCACTGTTGGTGTTGGGGGCGTTAGAGGCTTTCCCCATGTTATGTTCTCCATGTTCCACCATGTCATTTCCTTCTGCACTGAGTGCGTTACAACCACTAGATCTTCCCAACGGCCTGTAGCTTGTGACCATTGCCCCTGTAGCCATTCTTGAATGGGTTTAATGTGGAGCCGTACATTTGGTACTAGGTGGATGCATGATGCCATCATGCCCATGATCTTGCTCGCAGTCCTCACTGTCTGAGCTTGCCCCTTCTGGTAGAGCCGAGTTTCTTTCACTACCGCTCTCACCCTCTTCTTTCTGGGGACCACCTTGCCCTGCAAGGTATTGATTTGTGCTCCTAGGAAAATCTTCACTTGTTCCGGTTCCATTGAGGATTTCTTCCAATGGATGGAAAACCCCAGGTTTATGAGCGTGGCCGTCACTGTTTGTGCGTGCCGCTTGCATCTCCGGTATGAGTTTGCTTTTACTAGCCAGTCGTCCAGGTAAGGATATACGTGTATTCCTTTCCTTCGTAGGTGTGCAGCGACCGCTGCGAGGCACTTTGTGAAGACCCTTGGTGCTGATTTTAGCCCGAAGGCTAGTGTTATGAACTGGTAGTGGTTTTCTCCGATGGTGAATCTGAGCATATGCTTGTGCTTTCTGTTCATTGGGATGTGCAGGTAGGCATTCTTAAGGTCTATTGTGACCATGAAGTCCCCGATTTTGCAATTGCGGGAGCACCTCTTGCAGGGAGGTCATTTTGAACTTTTGCGTTCTTATGAATTTGTTCAGGAACCTTAGGTCCAGAATGGGTCTCATTGTTTCGTCTACTTTTGGTACCAAGAAGTACGTTGAGTATACACTTCCTTTCCCTGAAGGGTACTGGTTCTATGGCCTGCTTCTGCAGGAGCTCCTTTGCTTCTTCCTGAAGACGCTCTAGTTGTTTGTTTGCCAGTGGTCTTCTTTTTGGTTTTCTGCTTGTTGGTCTCCCCTCCAACTCTATGCAGTATCCGAATTGGATGATGTTGAGAATCCATTTGTCTGATGTGATTTCTCTCCATTTTTGGTGGTAAAATCTTAATCTTCCTCCCACTGGTGTTATGTGGTCGTAGGTACTTCGTTTGTGTAACACTTGATCCCTCTGTACGTGCTGCACCCTGGGATCTTTTCTGTGGGTGGGCACACAGAGTTTTTTAAGTCACTTAGAGGCGGGCTGCTGACCCCCTCTTATTCTGTCCACATCCATTCCCTCTCCCTCGAAAGGACTGGCCTCTTGGCTGGTACTGCCAGGACTGCTTATGTTGACCATGCTGAACTTGTGTGTCTGCCTGGTGCGTTTGTTGGAAAGCCTGGTGTGATGTACCTGGCTGGTGTCCACCTCTCCCGCTGGGTCTTCATGACGGGGTGCCCCTTTTGCCACCTCTGAACTGCAATGCTCCCATGGACCTTGCCGTTTCGTTATCCTTTTTCAGTTGGCTGAACTTCTCATCAACTGGTGCTCCAAACAAGGTTTCGCCGTTGAACGGTGTGTTCAGGATGCTGTGCTGCACCTCGGGCTTGAAACCTGAAATCCTGAGCCAGGCGTGCCTCCTCTCAGTAATGCCCATCATCATGAGCCTGCTGGAGGTGTCTGCTCCATCCAGGGCAGTCTTGAGGCAAGAATTTGCCACTTTCTTCCCCTCCTCCACCAATTTCTCGGCCTTTTGCCTGGAATCTTGGGGCAGGTCTTTCGCCAACTGACCGAGCTCCTCCATGATCTGGTACATGTGCCTGCTGATCAGGGCGTTGGAATTCGCCATGCGCCAGTGGGTTGCGGCATTGTGTTCAATCCTTCTGCCCACCAGGTCCATCCTCTTGCTTTCCTTATCTGGAGGTGGCCCAGAAGTAGTGGGCACGTTTGCCCTCTTTCTTACTGTGGCTGTGATGATAGAGTCTGCTGAGACCGTGCCCTGAATGTAGGGTGGGTCTTTTGACGAATGTTTGTATTTTTTCTCCGTCCTGGGGGTGACCGCCTTGCATGTTGCGGGCTCCTTAAATGCTTCCCTTCCCTGAGCCAAGACGCTGTCGAGCATGGGGAGGTACTGGCTCTTCGTTTGGGTGGGGAGCAGTGTCTCTAGAAGGAAGTCTGCTTTCTGCTTCTCTTCGTCGAGCTTGAGCCTTAATGCCGCTGCGGCAGTCTTTATCACCGAGTTGTAGGCCCCGATGTCGTCCGGCTGCGAGGGCCTTGAGGGATATGTGTCGATGGCCTCCTCTGGGCTTAAGGTGTCGACATCCAGATAATCCACATCCTGTGTTTCAGAGGGAGCAGACCCGGGGTCCGTCCTGCTGTCCACTTCCTCCTCATAGTCGTAACTATAGTAGGGACTCTCTTCCTCTTCCTGGTCAATTTCCTCGACGTCAGCCGCCTGTTCCTTGGCGTCATAGTCTTCCTCCTCGACAACCTCTACAACCTATGCCTTGGTTTTGTGGGGGATCGTGTAGACCTTCATCTTGGCGTCGAATTCCTTCTTCCGCTGCAAGATGCTTTCCAATTCGGCCTTGAGGCGCCTTTGCTTTTTCTCCATCTCGGCTGCGTGTTCCGCGTCGGATGGTTCGGCCGCTCTTTTCGGCGGTTGGCTCGGCGCCGAGCTGATCCTCGGCGTCGAAGGCTTCGTCGCCGAACTGGATTTCGTGTCTCTGGTCAGCGTCGAAGGTGCTTTAGGGTCCTTCTCCCTCGGCATCGAACGATCCTTTTCAGGAACGTTTTTCGCTTTCGAGGCCTTGCCCTCGTTCTTTCGAGACTCAGAGTCTCTCGGGTGTTATGGGGCCATAGAGTCTCCTACCTTATCAGAAGTCTTGGTATTATCGGTCTCTACGACCATGTAGCCGACGTCTTTGGCGGCGGCGTTGTCCTCTTCCTCGGAAGACATCCCCAGATCGTAAAGGGATGGAGTCGGGGCTTTGCCCTGCAGGGTGGCGTGCGCTACCCTCTGACTCGCTCTCACATGAAGGGTCTTCGGGGTGAAGACGGAGCAGGCGTTGCAGTCTTTGCTCCCATGGTCGACCGGTAGGCAAAGGTTGCAAACCGGGTGCTGGTCCTTCTGCGCGTACTTGTGGTGGCAGTTACGGCAGAACTTGAAGGGCGTGCTGTCCATCTTGAGCGCTCAGGGGGCCCCCTGGTTGTGCGTTAGTCGACGGGCGTCGAAGTTCTCGAAGTTTTCTCCTTCTCCTTCGTTGGCCTTGGTTGATGAAGTCTCTTGAAGTCTCCCGAGTTGTTTTCCTTCCAATTTCTGTATTCTTCTTCTTTCTCCAAAAATGTCTGGAGCCCAAACGGGAACGATCCAGACCCGACCGCGGAAAAGAATCTGAAGATGGCGCCCAAGAGTGGGAGGCATGCCGATGTCACCGGAAATACGCCCAGAGAGGTGTGACGCCGATGCCCACCTGGGCTACAAAAAAAAAAAAAGAAAAGACTACGATTCCGGACCCAACCACAAGACTCAAATCACATGTAGACAAAGGGTTCCTTTTTAAAACATATAAAATAGCAGTGTCACCAGTCTAAAAAGGACTTGGTCACAACTACTTATTACACGGTACGCTGCCACGACCGCACTTGTCCTGTTTAACTCTTGATGAAGGCAGTAGCCTTCCACTACTAAGAGGGTAGCGCTTTGGGCACCCCTCCAGGTCCAACAAGACCACAATCCAAGAGATAGGCCTATGTTACAGTGCACATGCAAGATGCATGTTCGCCTATGACAAAAAAAACAGCATTAGGAATCCAGACAACAAGACAGTTGGACACTCCGTTGGGAAATAAATCTGTTGTCATGTGCAATGCTGCTTTTCTTCCATATATTACCAACTGAAACAAGCCTACTGTCCACAGTGCTAACTGGGGAAAAAAGTTGCCTGCCATGAACCACTGCTCTCCTAAATTGTTTTCTTTCATACAATGCCACATGCTATAAATGAATAATCCCAGAGTAATGTTAACAAATTCCACCTATCAATGCTGCACATGAGCCCTAACCTTTATGTCCTTGGACATTCCACCACAATGCTGTTTTTGTAGTTGATAATCGGGAGATGGGGAATGGGACAGTGGTACTGCAATGAAGCTAAGCATGCATGAGAACTATTATTTCAAAACCTTTCCCTTAGCGGTAGGTGCTCGACCTTCACTACAGTACATTCACTTCTTCCTTCATGCCTCTCTATTGTGTGTGTGTGCTACTAATTCTCATCAAGTTCCTCCTTACCATGTTTGCTAAGGACACCGAGAAATAGCCCAGGGGAGGTGTGCCTGACAGGCAAGCAAGATACCCAAGAGAGCCCTGCATTCCGATCTCAAAGCCTAGTAAATATCCTACAACAACATTAACCGAAACAACTACACACAGGGATACCGAAGAGGGGGAAGACATGACAGAATATCTGCATGATGGGAAAGGAATGTTATGCCTGTCCCTTTGGTCTGGTATCTTAAGCTGTAGTGGAGGCTGGGGTGACTGACATTAAGAAGAAATACAATTGAACACCATGTAGTCAGATTTTCAAAGGATGAACTGATAAATCATATAGTCATAGGTTAAGCCACAATATTATGAAGAGTGAAAATGTGCTCAGTGCATTATGTAAACATAGTGAATAGTGCAAAAACAACTGAAGATTTTCCATATGGTTAATCACAAAGGTTTAATAGCGAGCCAGCCCATGATAAATCAAGTTAACTCTTGTATTGATGCAGACATAAATCCTGGATCATCATCAGGACGAACAAAAAATGAATTAAGAGCACAAGGTGAGTGAGGACCGTGAAAAGTTAGCAGTTCAGTAGATTCCCAAGACAATTATTTAGGCAGATCTCTTTTAATCACCAAGCATCTCTGTTTAAATATACACTGTAATTTCAAGTGCAAGAAATTATTTAAATAATTATCTTTTCAAAGTGTCTCTAGAAAGAGTACACATTCTTCTGCGGAAAGAGGATACATCGAAGAAAGCACACCACTTCCTCTGTGTCCTCCCCCTCAGGAACTGAAGTGGGACTGAATAGGGGGATACAAGCTGATGGTGAGAAGGAATGCTGCAAGTGAAACTAAGAAACGTGTTACTTGCCTGTACACAGCCGCGGTCGGTAGTAGGAGTTCCTGCAGGGTGGTGACGTGGGGAGAGGGAGGGGCAGGGTGGGGGTAGTAAAGTATGGATTATGGAGTATAACAGGTAAGTAAACATATAAATAAATAAAACTAATTTAGTTGCGCGTACTGCATCGCATTTGGTGATGCAGTGCACGCAACGAAATTTGTTTTATTTATTTATATGTTTACTTACCGGTTATACTCCGTAATCCATACATTACTACCCCCCACCTTGCCCCTCCCCACGTCACCGCCCTGCAGGAACTCCTACTACCGACCGCGGCTGCCTGTAACAATAGCTTTGCAGAATGGAACTAATCTAGATTCACATGCTTATGCCTTATTCCACATCCTGAAATTCTGAATTAGTAAAAGTTTTTTAGGTCTCGCGCCTAGCGGTGCAGTGCGACTGCACCGCTCGTGCAGGGTGAGACATTTTGTAGGGGGGTTTGAAAACGGGTCTAGGAATCGAGCACAAGCGTGTGCGATTCCTTTTGGGCCACGCTATTGGCCTTTGCGTGCGTCTTTTTATGAAAGACTGCACGCAAATGGCCAAAGGCGGGCGCATTGCTCCACCCATGACCTATTGGTGTCTTTTACGTGCACCGACGGTCATGTGGTTTCAATTATCGTGCCCAGACACAGGCGCGATAATTGAAACCACATGGCTCGCAGTGGTGCACGCATGCGCACCACTCGCGGCCTTCTTCTGTTTTGGATCCATTTCACAGGGAAGCAACTGCCGTCCACCTTCCCGGCTGTTTACTACATTAACCACGCCTCTGCTTTATACCACAGGCTTCTTGTTTTTTTTCTTGTTCTCCAGAAACACGTGAAGTAAAACTCCATGACTCCAGTGTCCCTGTTCTGTACTCACTGTACATGTTGCAGAGGGGCTGTGTGCGGTTCAGCTGGCCCAAGTTATTTGTTTGTCGCTATTTGGAGTAATATTTAAGTGAGTCTGGGGATGGAGGATGCAGATATTGATATGAAACTACCTTTGTTTAACCCAAAGCATATCCCTTTTTTAATGGGTACATGGGGCAGGATTTAATACAATCGAAGGATGTGTTCGGAGATATGTCACACTTCTGACCAACATGTTTCATGTTACTGCTGAATGCCCATTTTGTCTTTAATATTTTACATTTTACTCTTTACTCTTATGTCATATGAGGTGGATTCAACCAAATAATCTTTCTCAATAGGGGATTTATGAACTAGAAGCTCACTGAAAGAAATGGGACTATGCAGAGAACCATATTCCTGCTCCTCGGCACATCCTGGGCATGACAAGCACATCTCTCATTTGCAACAGGCAGACAGCTTGTAGCTAGCTTGGGAAAAAGTAGCAGGCAGCATACGACTAGAAGGGGTTTGCATTCTGAATGTATAAACATGTCCAGATTCCATGTAGTACTTCGCACTAACCGATTAGGCTGCTTCTAAGCACTTCAACTTTAAGCAGATTAAGGAAAAGGGGCATAGCCTACATTCAGCTAACCAGACAATAAACCACCACACTTCCTGCCCTGGAGGGACTGTAAACCACCAACTGAAGAACACTAACCACCCTGAGAAGTCACACCTGTGGCTCATCAGTCCCGATAGACTAGCACACTGAAGTGGCCAGAAAGCAATATCGATCGAGGCGCTCTACAACTACTCAAATAAATGCAGTCATTAACTCGCACTGTCAGTTTTCATGGTGCACTACGGTGCAACAAAGTGTATGTTCGTTTCATGATAGTACCCCTTTAAGTAAAAAGAGACTTTAAGTGTTCTAACATGCCAAAACCATTTACAACTTGTACGTTTTGCATTCTTACATGCATATCTCTGTGCAACTGTGCACCTATGCATTATTAAGGGGAGCTCTTCACAATAAATAACTAGCACTTTCCTCTTCAGTTCTCTGCAGGGATAGGGTAAGCTGAGTCTATGGGGCAGTTTGCACATTTGTCTGCCACGAACCAGGAACTATTAAATGATGAGTAGTTTTCAACTTTTGTAGCAAGGCCTCTGATCCTTCCAGCCATAAGGAGACAGTTATGAACAAACACGTCTAAGTTTACATCAGTCCTAATTTACAGACAGAAAAAAAAAGAAAAAAACGTAACCCATTCCTCCAAACTGCTGCCCCTGCCTGCCAATGAAATTCAATCCCTTGATTTCAGAGGTCTGCTTTACATTATTAGGCGCGTGTGTTCCAATGTCTGTCTTTATATCTCTGTGTGATTTACGTGTTTGTGCTAGTGACTTTGTGTTTTCCGTTTTCTAATGTTGTGTCTTTGTATTGGTGTTCAACTTCACACCGTGAATGTGTACTGTACAGTGTAGTACACAAGCAAAGTGTGAAATTCAAGGAAAAATAAAAACATTTGTCCTACGTTGCGTCTGCCTCAAGGGTTAATTTCTTGTAATACAAAGCCTGGTCTATCAATTTTAGTAGATAGTGCGTTGCGTAAACTACAGATGATTGCCCTGGAATGCCCAAGAGCCAGTCATAGAATGCCAACATGACACAAAGTAGTGCAAAGCAGCACAAAGCCCTGTTTAAACAAACATTTGCAATGCAATAGGTCTCGCATTTAGGCGAGTTTGAGCTATTGGCATTGCACATAACAATGGCTTTTATTTTTATTTTAGTTTTTAAAACAAATAAAAGGCATTGTTATTTACAAAGCTAATAGCTTTTTTTTTGGCAGGCACGGGAGAAGGAGATTAAGATGTGCTCTCCCATGTGTGCTTCCTCCCCACATCCCTCCGTCATGTGCTCACCCTGTGTGCTTGTTCCCACTTTCCTCAGTTATTGTTATTGTTATTATGTACTTATATAGCGCCAACTCACCGACAGGTCTCAAGGCGCTTTAACCACAAAAATAACCGCCTAATTACGTCATGGAAGCGAAAGGCTATACCAAATTCAGCGCTGCCCTAAACAGAACAGTCTTTAGGGTCTTCCTAAAGTGAAGCCTGTTTCCATCCCTGCGAAGGGCTTCAGGTAGTTTGTTCCAGATCCTCGGCAGCAGGACTGAAAAAGCTTTCCCACCTTTTGTGGCTAAGTTAAACCGAGGGTACATCAATAAATGAGCCTCAGAGGACCTTAGTGTTCTTCCAGGTCGGTAGATCTCCAACCTTTCCTTAACATATGCTGGGGCTTGGCTATAAATAGATTTATGGGCTATGCAGAGGCTTTTAAAAACAGACCTTTGTGACACTGGCAACCAGTGAAGGTTCTGTAACAGCGGAGAAGCATGAGAGTTCCGTGGACCACCTGCAGTCTGTTGGTTAGTGTCTTTGGTAGACCCAAAGTGACACAGTCCTCCTCCCCCATGTATGGAGGAAACCAGCCCATCCTCCATTTACGGAGGATGGGGAGGAAGCACACAGGGTGAGCACATGACTGAGGGAAGTGGGGAAGAAGCACACATGGGTGAGCACATCACGGAGGAAAGTGGGAGGAGTACACATGGGTGCGCAAATCACGGAGGGAAGTGGGAGGCGTACACATCACGGAGGGAAGTGGGGAGGAAGCCCACAAGGGGGAGCACATCTTAATCTCCTTCTCACGTGCCTAATGTAACTGGTACTCATGTAAAGCACCCCAACTTTCGTCGACTTCAATAGTTAACCAGCGCGCTTCCAAGCTGATATTTTGACAGCAGTGAAGCAAACTCTGCGTCTCAGCAGGTCACATGCACAGGGATTGGCTGCGTCCTCCGTAAATTCGCGAGAGTTCGCGGATTTTGCGGATTGCGAATTCGTAAATACGCAATTTCGCGGATTGCCAATTCGCAAAATCCACCCATGCTTAAATTTAAGGAATTGGTAAATTACCGAATTCTTAAATACCGATTCGGTAAATTACCGAATCCTTAATGTAGGAAGCACTCATGTGAGCGCATTTCACTTGTAAAGATGTATTATTTACCACAAACTACAAGTTAGTGGTAAATAACGAAAACCGTTAAAAAAGCAATTTTGTGCTTTTTTAACAGTGCCATGTGGCAGACATACATGCCCTTGGGGCATGTATGTGTGCCACATGTGCACCCATGCACTATTCAGGGGTGCAACAGGGTGTCAATGTGATACCCTGCCACCCTTGTAGGTCTTCCCCCTCTTCCCCATTCATTCCAATGGGCCTCCAGGCCCATAGGAATGAATGGAGAATACCGCATCGGTAAATACCGATACGGTATTTACCGAATTTTACCGATTCGGTAAAAATTACCAAATGAATACCTACATACCATTTACCCATTCTAAAATACCGAATCAGTAAATGGTATTTACATACATCTGGCCCTTTGTTTCCTTGTCAGGAGGTGGTGTGTCACCTGACCCTTCGGAGTTTGCCCTTTTGCATGCATTAGCAACTACTAATGAATCTAAGGGAAGTTGGCCCTTGATGTATATAGGGTCAGAGGGAGCTGCTTTGTATTTTTTATCTACTCTGAGGTAAAAAACCCTAGCTCTAACTGGGTCTTTGAACACCTCAGGATGATGTCAAGGAATGCCTTGTAGCATGGGTAAGACATGAGTAGATTTTTGTGGTTGGGCAAAAGTCTCCAATAAAAAGTCATCTTCCACAGGGTCTGAATGAAGTTTGAGCTTGTGGTATGTAGCTGCTCTGTTGATTAGCTGGGCAAACCCTACATTGTTATCTGGTGGAGATGGTTTTGAAGAGTAGCAGTCCGGATCATTTGTTAGATCGGGATCAGTATTATAATCATGCCATGGGTCTGGTTCCTGTGGTGAATCAGCATGATCTAATGGCATTACATTTTCATCTAATTGCCTTTCCCCTATTGAATTGTCACTATACTCTGATTGTGGAGAGTGTGGTGGTGAAATAATTAAATTAGAGTCAACTGGGGGTGGAGGTGAAGGTGGTGGTGAAGTTTTAGTAGCTATATGAATTTTCTTTGGAGGAACTGGAGCTTGTGGCAAATGTTCTGGTTTCCTCTTTGTAGGTGGCTTGGTGACTATGTGACCAGTCTTTGGGTGAATAAAGATAGTAGTCTGTTTGGGATCCAGAAAGAAAGGGTCTTCGGGATCGATATGTTTGCTTGGCGTGGAAGATTTCTCTTTTGGAGCTGTTTTTGGATGTTTTGAAACATTGTCCGGTACAGCATCTTTTCCAGACTCCGAAGCTTTCGGTGCCTTGTCTTTTGACAGTACGAAAATCTTTTCTTTGTACTTGGGTGCCGAAGATTTGTCTGTGTACGTCAGTGCTGAGGTTTTATCCAGCTGTTTAGGTGCTGGAGGCTTATCTGGTTGCTTCGGTGCCGATGCTTTATCGAGTACTTGGGTGCCGAGGAATCTTTTGTAGATTTCGGTGCCAAAGTTTTTGCTGGTGCTGGTGGAAGCAGGCGTGGCTACTCGGAAGGCTGAGCTTTCGGTGACGAAGGGGTTTTTTCGGTACCAGATGGTTGGCTCGGGCTGGATGGATTTACTTTGTCCTTCGGTGCCGAGCCTAGGCGTTTGAAGTTTTTGTACCTTGTGAATCTGAGCCCGAAGACAAAGGTGCTACCGGAGCCGTTGGCATGGGCTTGGTCGGGGCTGGGGTTTCAGTATTCATGTCCCTTTGAGCCGGGGTGATGTCATCTTTGGCGTCTGAAACGTCTACTTCGGAGTCCGGAAACTCTTCTAGCTCCGGAAGGTTGTCGGGACCTGGATGGAAGATGTCCACAATGGAGCTTGTGCCTCGCTGCATGTCGCGGCGTAGAGCTCTACAATCCCGGATAGTCTTTTCTGATTTAAATGAGAGGCAAGCTTCACAGTTGTCCTTTTGATGTTCCGGAGAGAGGCACCGATTGCAAACGGGATGGAGGTCAGAGTGTGGAAACTTAGCACCACACTGTGGACATTTTTTAAATGGAGTCCGTTCCATCGACGTCTATCTCTATCGGCGCGGGTAGGCCGAACAGCCCGCGTCGAGGTTCACCGGCATCGAAGTGTAATGGAAGTTGTTGAGGGTGCGCGTCGAAGGCACGCAATCAAAACAATACCGTCGATTAACTGTGATTGTGCGCCGAAGGGGGTTCGATAACTATACTGGTCTGGAGCGCAGCAAGTCACATCCGAACCCGATGGCGGAAAAATACAATCTAACGATGGAGTCGAAGCCCATGCGCACTGACGACCGAAGGAGGAGTCCCCAACCTCGTGACTACAAGACTTCTTAGAAGCAAAAACATGCAAACATCCGAGCCCAAAACCAGATGGTGATCTACGCATAGTGAATAATCTGCAGCTCATGCCTCGAAAATGCAGTTTACACTGTAAAACCAGCTAGCAAGATCTGTGTCCAGACAGTATTTTCTTTAAAAGAAAATACATAAATAAACACACAAGAAAAATACTCTACACATACAACTAAGACAGGCAGTGAAACCAGAAGTCATTACAATCATCTGGACCAGAGTTCTGACCCGAGCAGTTTTATAGCGCCTAGACAATAAGCACTATAAAAACTATTCTACACATACAACTAAGACAGGCAGTGAAAACCAGAACTCACTACGATCCTCTGGACTAGAGTTCTGACCCAAGCAGTTTTATAGCGCCTAGACAATAAGCACTATAAAAACAGTTAACACTGCACTATGGAGTCTATGTTACAAAGGGTTACTCTTCAAAGCTAGAGCAATGGTACAAATACTACTATCACAGTGATTTAGCCTCTGCATTTGATATAAAGACAAAGTTTCTTGGTCTGCCCACTGTCGCACCACCCTAAGCAACAGAAATGCCCACCCTTCATCGAAAAGGAAAGCACTCTGTTGGGGCCAGGGATCTGGTTGGCGGTGCGTGGTGTTATTACAGTTACTGTAGTCCCACTGGTTCAGTAGCCATGGGGCTAGACGTAGGCATGTAATGGCTGGCGAGGGTGCCAGTACACTCGGATAGCCTCAGATAACACAAAAAGAGGTGTGGGCCTTTATCACAGAAACCAATGGTCGTAATCTTTGGGTGTCCTCCTGTTAGAATCTCCAGAGACAGTGACTTGCTACTAGTGTAGGACAAGCAAGGACAACGCTGGAGACTACACAAGTCCTGGGGGAGGGAACAAGGGATCACATTGTAAGTAATTCAATAGGAGACTCCAACTTTTCCCCAACTACTGATGGTAGCTGGGAGCACCAACGTGATCCTAAAGCACTAGGAGAGGGATCAGGGGTGAAGGAGTCTCACATTCAGTAAGGAGCTTTCCCTGTCTCCCTCGATACCGACGTGCAGAAAGCTTCCTTTCATTGAGCAGTGGCCTGGAAACTCCATGCCCTTCAAAGCTGCCTCCACATTTCTCACAGATGGCTCATTCTCTACTGGGACGCTGCTTGATGAGATGAAGTCCAGCTCCTTCCGTTACACTTGTAAATTAACTTTTCTCTACACGGAATCCTTCAGACACCTTCTCAAGGCCAGACCCTATTCCTTGGCCGGGCAGAGGGAATGTCACATCTATCTAACACATAGATTCCACTCCTGTATCTATGCACCCTCAAACACACTGGTGAGTGTAGTCTACTCCAAAAACAAGAGAAGTGTAGAACAATCCACGGGTGATAAGGTCTTTTTTATTATTCCTTGACAGACACTCAGCCATACTGCAGGACTTACATTTGAATGCTGGGAGCTCTTTGAATGCTAGTCCTTATTTCCTGCATGTTCATTGCGTGATCAGTGCAAGAGGAAACCCTTCTGCCATCCTCCCTGGTCTCTGTACCTATTCTGGCTATTAACAAAGAGCAAGGTATTTACTTTCAGTAATGTCTTATCTGGTACAGGCTAGCTAGCTGCAGATTCCTTACCTTAGAATTATCCCCAGGCGTCAGACTGGATTCGGAAATGTTTTGTGGGCAGTACCTGTGCGCATTGGTAGGTGGTGTCGATCAACTCCGCGAGGCGTCATGCGCGGCGGTAGTGACGTGTGCTGTGTCTATATAGGAACAACCCCAGAGCGCTGACAAAAGTTTCTTTTCACAGTTTTCCACGCCAGGAGCAACAAAGAAGACGGACTGCTGGCCCCTAGAAATCGATTAGAGCAAGGAGGATGGGTGGGTTGGTAAGGAATCTGTGGGTAGATATATTTCCTACCAGATAAGGCATTACTGAAGGTAAGAAAGTAAGTACCTTGTTCATCTGATAGAGACTTCTAGCTGCAGGTTCCTTACCTTGAATTAGACACCCAAACAATACTTCTCCAGAGGTGGTGTGGAAAAGTAAATTTTGCCATGTTGTATGTGCCTACGTGTTCCCCATGTTATGTCATATGTGCATGATCGATATGCATGTATTCCCCTATGATCGATTAAAGACGCAATTATAGTTGTGTCCATCTCTAGTATGCCAGTTTCCAGTTTCGTGAATACAACGAATATCAGGCCTATGTAAAGTTACGTTGCCACGTTTTATAGTGTGCACGTTAATTCATTGAATTATCCCCGTTTCTAGGCCTCAAAAGGGCCCGGACTCAGATTCAGCTCCTGTTTCCTGAACCCTCTCCGAGGAGCGATACAGCCCCCACCTGTATCCCTGACCCTTAGCTTACTTTCATGCCTCGCAGTGCCCGGCTCGGCCTGGCTCTGCCTCTAGTCTGCCAAGAGTATGTTATGTTTCTAGTTATCAGTCCAGCCCTCCTTCTCTGCATTCCTAAGCTACTGAATCGCATCAATAGTTTCCGTCATGGTCTAGCCTTTATGTCTCCATGTAAGAGAAATACTGTATTAGTATTATAGAATATTCCTCGCACACGCACTACATGTAGAATAATGCATGCACCAGTCTTAATGTCTGTTAGCCTTTATCCTGATAACTTTTGGATTCTATCAACATGTTCTCTAAACACTAGATACTAGATAGGCTTTAGGTACATGTCGCTCTGACACTCCAGACTTTAGTCTCCTCTTCTAGCGCAGATGTCATAGCCCCCCAGTTCTCCTTAGTAACACGTCATTGTCAGTTTGGGCGCACCACTAGGTTAGAGGTCCCAGCTGCTCAGGTAGCCCCCTCCATGTTTCCGCCCCGTTTATGACATATTCTGTTACGTTTGCATCACATGTCTATGTATCCGCCCTGTATACGCCTCTTGTTACACCCACTTTATGCCTTATCTTTCGCGACTGCTACAAACTCCGCCTACTGCTACGCCTACTGTATTGACTGTAATGTATTTTGTTTAACTATAAATATTGTGCACTGTTATTAAAGTTTTGCTAGCCATTCCCAGATCCTGCCCCGACAGCTGTCGGGCCCTGCCATCCCATTCCCATGCAGGCTGTCCTGTTCCAGTCCTTTATGCTTGATTAAAGCCTGTATACTCGAGCTACCTCGTATCTTGACTCTTATTTATTGAGCTAACCGTTTATTGATTATAGTCAAAAATAGTACCGGTAATTAATTATTTATTTACCACAGTGGGTCTGTAAAAATTTCATACCAGAATGTCCAGCAGGACCGAACGGGCAAGGAAGTAGTGTTTTGTGAACGTATGCAGAGGCCCACGTTGCTGCCTGGCAGAGGTCTAGGACTCTGCATGCTAACGCAGGGGTCACAGCCTTGGCACTTGTGGAATGAGCATGCAAGCCCTCCGGCGATTGCTTCATGGCCAATGCATAGTACATTTTAATTCAGAGCACGATCCATACGGAGATGATACGCTTCTGCACGGCCTTCCCCTTCTTCGCTCTGACATACCCCACAAATAGCTGGTCGTCCACCCGGTACTCTCTCATGCGATCATGGTAGAACAACGATGCTCTTTTTGAGCCCAGTCAGTAAAGTCGCTCATTTTCTTTAGAGGGATGTGGCGGAGCGTAAAATGTAGGCAGGGTGATGGACTACCCCACATGAAAGGGGATTGCAACTTTCGATAGAAAGGAAGCTGTAGTCCATAGAATAAGCTTGTCTGGATAGATGTTTAGGAATGGAAGCTTGGATGACAAAGCCTGAAACTCACTGACTGATCCTCCGGGCAGATGTTACTGCCACCAACAAGGCAGTCTTGATGGTAAGGGGCCTGAGAGGACAGTTGTGCAAGGGCGCAAAGTGAATCAGGATGAGATTAAGGTCCCACTGAGGCATGATAAAATGAGAAGTATGAAACATATGTTTCAACCCTTTCAAGAGCCTAAGTACAATAGGGGATTAGAAGAGGGATGGCCGGTAAGGCAATTGCAGAAAGGCTGAGGTGTCAGAAATATAAGCCTTTAATGTGCCCAGAGCAGAGCCCTGCCGTGCAAGGGAAATAAAGAGAAGAACCTAAGAAAGGGAAGCAAAAAAAAGGAGGGGGGAAATCAACCTGC
This sequence comes from Lissotriton helveticus, assembly GCF_964261635.1. Lineage (NCBI taxonomy): Eukaryota > Metazoa > Chordata > Amphibia > Caudata > Salamandridae > Lissotriton > Lissotriton helveticus. Next base: position 605,873,181 of record NC_136072.1, on the reverse strand, counting down.
TTTTCTGCAAACTATCAGCAAGGGAGCTTTACACTGTGTGAGGTCAAACCTCGTGCACTCCAATAGCGCCCATGCGCGTGGATTATTTGTAGAAATTAGTAAACTGAAAAATGTGTAGATCAAAATGATATCTTTTTAATTCTTAGTATTATCATATGAAATCATCATATTCCATATGTATGTTTTTCGAACGCTGGTAAGCGAATATAGGAAGGTTCTCAAAAATGTTGTGTTAATCATCTTCTAGTTGTAAAAGCGGCCAATGTTTGCGTATAGATTCCTTGATTTTCAAGCTTTGTACAGAGTACTTAGAGACAAACACCAAGCGTATGTCTGCAGAAATGGTTGATGACTTAGGTTTCAACAATTGTGTTCGTTCTTTGTTTTTCACTCTATTCTCTGCCGCTTGCGTGATGTATCTAGGGTAGCCTCTTTGATGAAATTTGTCTATGATTTTTTAGCTGTTTTCGACAAAAAGATAGTCTGTGGATGCAATTCTTCTCGCTCTAAGTAATTGTGAATATGGTAGGTGTTTTTTTAGGCTCATTTGATGAAAGCTCTTAAAAAGAAGGTAGTTATTGCGATCCGTGGCCTTGGTATAGATGGATGTTATTAACTGATTATCAATAATCTTGATATGAACATCTAAGAAAGATATCTCCGATCTGCTTAAGGTATGGGTGAATTGAATCCTTTCATCAACTTTATTGAGGTCATCCATAGCTAGAAGGAGTTGATTTTCAGTGCCTTTCCACATCAGAAAAATGTCGTCAATATAATGATAGTATGCACATATGTGGTGCTGCCAATCTGGATTAGAAAGGATATGTTCAGTTTCGTATTGGTACATAAAAAGATTTGTATATGCCGGAGCGGCACAGTTGCCCATGGCTACTCCCGAGAGCTGGATGTAGTAGTTATTCTCCGATGTTCTGAAGTAGCTGTGATGGAGTGTGAACTGCATTTATTCCATGAGAAAAATCTGTACGTCTTGGGGTTTGTCAGTGTGCATAAGAGCAGATTCCATAGCTTCAAGTCCCAAACTGAGGGGAATAGAAGTATATAAGGAATTGACGTCAATGGTACATAGAATAATGGAATGGTCAGTTGGTATCTCAATGTTTTTAATTTTTATCAAAAAATCTGTGGTGTCCTGTATATAGGTGGACATGTTCTTTACGCTTGACTGTAGGTGTTTGTCTATGTATAGACCGGTAGGTTTATGAATAGAACTACAAGTACTTACTATTGGGCGAAATGGTGGTCTGCTGGCATGCCTATGTATTTTAGGGACCAGATATAGGTATGGTATTTGAGGGTGGTCTTTCAGTAAGAACCTTTTATCTTGTTCTGTGATGGTCTTGAGATTCATAGCTTTGTCAATTATGGTTTGTAAAACTTTCTTGAATGATTCTGTAGGGTCTGAGTTGATGGCCATGTACAAGTTGGGGTTGCTGAGATGTGTAGTCAGATTATCTGAATAAAAGGAGGAGTCCAAGATAACTAAGGCGCCCCCCTTGTCAGCTTTACAAATCTTAATGTTGTCATTCATAGCTAGTTGGTTAAGAGCTTGACGTTCAATGATAGATAAGTTCAACTTATGTGATCTGTTTTCCTAGAAAATGGAGTGAGGGTCCTTTTGGACCAGTGTTACAAAAATGTCCAAGATTTTATGACTAGTTGGAGGTACGAAAGTACTTTTGGGGCGTACATCTATGAGAGTGCTGTGATCTTCTCTTGGTACGAGTTCGCAAATATTCTTGAAAAAATGCTTCAATCTCAATGTTCTCATGAATTTGTAGAAACACACTACAGTGTCTAGTTCGTTAGATTGATATGTGGGTACAAAAGTGATCCCTTTCTGTAGAACTTTCACTTGTGTGGTAGTTAAAGGAGTTTGTGAGATGTTGATCACTAAACTCTGTGGATCCTGGTTGATTTCGCCAGTTGTGATGTTTTTGTACTGAGTCCTCCTGGATCTGCGTTTGGCTCGGGATCTGGCTCTAAAAAAGGCGGTGAAGCAGTTGAAGTGTCTGTAGTTGTAGTGGATGTGCTAGGTTGGTTAGATGTCTGGGAGGGAGGTTGATGAGGTCTGCCTCTTTGGGAATCTTTGCGAGTAGAATCCTCCAAAGACGAAGTATCACCCTCTGTTGATCTGTTGTTGAATGATCTTTGTTGCCTTCTAGCTGTGTAAATTGCTGCCCAGTTATATGTGTATTCAGTGTTTGTCCTACACTGCAATTACCAGCTCGATAATCATCGTTGTTTCTTTTCCTCACAACCTCTTTTATGCATATTCCTCCGCCTCCTCACATTATTCATACAGCTTATTGAATTTTTTGTGCATCCTGTGATATCGCAGGTCAGCGATAGACTTTTGTTTTATGGTTTATTTTCTTTATGGATTCCCCCTGATGAAGTGCTAATCACGAAATGCATAGGGGATAGTGCTCACTTCTGTGATTCATTGAAATGCTTGGACAATGAACTACTGATGTATATATCCAACAAGATCAAGGAGATTTAATCATATGCTGGAATATGATGCTTTCATATGATAATACTAAGAATTAAAAAGATATCATTACGATCTACACATTTTTCAGTTTACTAATTTCTACAAATAATCCACACGCATGTGCGCTATTGGAGTGCACGAGCTTTGACCTCACACGGTGTAAGGCTCCCTAGCTGATTTCTGATTCGCACCTTAAGGACTAGGAGGTGATCACCTCGAGCACCCAGAACTTGAGAATATTTTGGGTTACCTTACCATTGGAACTTCTGATTAACAGAGAGTGCAGCGGTTTCTATATTAGTTTTTTATGCACACTATGCAAGAACCTTGCCCCAACTGCAGGCGTATACCATTTTGGTGCAGGGACACCTGGATGCCAGATTGGCATCGGTGACTTTTGGTGGAAGATCAAAAGCTGTCAACTGTCGCCGCTCCATCTCCACCCAAGAATGCAGAGTGCTGACAGGTTCGGGTGGAGTATCCTCCAGGACTGTTTCAACGGAAGATCCTCGTGAAAGGCAGCCTGATCGGAGGACCGATGGCCATGCTCACCAACCCGGGATATCGAACTCTCAGAGCCCAGTCTGAAGCCACCAAGATGACTTGGGCCGGCCATTCCTAATCTTCTTCAGAACTCTGGGCAGGAGTGGTATGGGCGAAAAGGCGTATAAGAGACCTGAGCTCCACTCAAGAAGAAAAACGTTCATGCGAGAACCGCCATAAAAACTCCAGCATGCAGAACTGCGGACATTGTGTATTCTCTGTGGTGGCGCACAGAGCTAACCAATGCTCTCTCCACTGTTGAAAGAGACCTTGCACCACGGACAGAGAAGCCATTCATGTTCCGCTAGGCATCTTCAACTGTCTTTGTCCGCCCTGGCGTCCAGGGAGCCTGCCAGATGTGGAACCACCAGGGAAATGCCCTGACATTCCAGTCATATCCAAAGCCAAAGGGCTCTTGCCAAACCCAGCCCTGTTTGTTGCAGTACCACATGGCGGTGGTGTTGTCCGTGAACACCAGCACTAGCCTTCCCTTGATGGAGGGTAGAAAGGCCTGTAATGCCAGTCGGATCGCCTGGAGCTCCAGAAGGTTGATGTGGAGTCTGGATTCCACCGGAGACCCAAGGCCTCTGGTCTCCATCTCTCCCTGATGGCTGCTCCATCCCAGGGCTAACATCTGTCACCACTGTCTGATCTGGTTGGGTAAGGGAGAGGGGTCTGCGCTGACCCAATTGCGGTTTGTTAACCACCAGTGCACGTCTTTTGCCGTTTCATCAGAGATCTGGACCATGCCAGAGAGATTTCCCTGAAGCTGCACCAACTGGAACTTCTGGCCCTATTGCAAAGACTGCATATGCCAGCAGGCATGTGTCATAAGAAATATTCAGGAGGCCATGAGGCCCTGCAGCCTCCGAGTCAGTTTCACATAAATCCAGGCTAGATGCTGAACGATCGGGATCACAGCCTGAATATTCTGGATTCTATGTTGGGGAGGATAAGCCCAAAAATGCACCGTGCCCCGAACATCTCCGATGAAAAAGAGCATCTGAGATAATGTCAGTTGGGACTTCAGCACATTGCTAGTTAACCCCAGCAAATACAGGTCTGCCGTAGCCTGGAGTGAACCTGCCATCAACAGCCAGTTGTCAAGATAAAGGAAGAACTGGCACCCCTGAACTCCGCAGATGAGCTGCAACCACTGCCATCACTTTGGTGAACTCCTGAGGGTTGCTGGTATGGCCAAAGAGGAGCACGGTGAACTAAAAATGCTTGTGGCCCACCATGAATCACAGGTAAATTCTGTGGACAGACAGAACAGGAAGGTGTAAGTATGCATCCTGCAAGTCCAACACTAGCATCCAGTCTCCCGGGTCAAGGGTAGACAGGACTTGAGCGAGCGTGAGAATTTTGAACTTCATTTTGAGGAAGAAATTGAGAGGGCACAGTCTAGGATAGGACGTAGGCCCCATCCTTCTTGGACACCAGAAAGTAGCGGGAATAACTAGCACAACCTAATTCTGACATCAGCACCCTCTCTATGGCTCCCTTGGCCAAGAGATTAGTCACTTTCTGGCCGAGCAAGGCAAAATGATACTTCATCATCCTGTCGCAAGCAGGTGGTATAAGTGGTGGGGTATTCATGAAGAGAGGAAGTACCCACTGGTCTGATGTCATCGACAGCCAGTGAGGCAGGTGATGACATATCCTGTCTCCCACTGGGTGTCCATGATTGCAAACGTGAGTCCATAGTGAAGGTTGGGAATGCCGGAGTGGGGGTGTATGTGGTGGACTGTTCCGAGCTCTGGCTGCCCGACCCACAAAGTTTGTGGGCACCGTGCCCTTGACCATGCATAGGCTCAGTAGGAGTTTCATTGAATGGGTTTAGCGGGTCTGAGGGAGTCACTCCCAAATGAAGCACCTCCGTCAATACGTTCGTCCTGACTGCTACTGAGGGCAGAATAGGGTCCTGAACCTCTGCCGCCCTCCTCACCCCCATTGCAAACGATGTTCCCTCTTCTCCTCCGTAGCCACGGTAGGAGGGGTGGGGGGGTCGGGGATGGAGGGGGGGGGGGGGTGTCCAGTCCACTGGCCTCCATCAAGTCCTCACACCAGTCCATTTGCGGGTGTAAGGACTGGCATTCCTCAGGGTCCAGCGACCCCTCCCGTTCCTCCCTGAGTCTTAGCTCATACGAATAGGGCTCAGGCTATGGCCTGGTCAGCATGGCTCTAGTAGTCAGACGACGCCCCTTAAACTCTATGTCAAAGTCTGGTATGAGAATCAGTATGGCGTCACCAGGAGCATCAACATCAGGGCCAACACCGGGGAAAGTTGAGGTGATATGACCACCGCCAGTCCAGATCCATCTGTGGATGAAAGGTGCCAACTGGTGCAGGGGCTGGAGCCACTGACGGGGAACCAGTGGAAGCCCCTCTCAAACTTGGAGGCCCACCAGCAGGGACCGGCCCACTCAAATATAGGGCGCATGGCCTAACAAAACTCCTGGAGTTGGGCTATGATCGCAAAGGGGAGGCGCAGGGCCAACCCAGGTGTTGGCTCAACCGTGGAGCTAGGCCTTGAATGTCGACGCTCCCATGTCTCATCGGCCCACGTACGAGGTGAAGTCTAAGACCGCTTTGAATTCTTACTCTTTCTTTTGCAGGGCTTACCCAAGAAACCCAATGTCTTGGAATGCAACAAGGATTTCATACTTCACGTCCGAACCCAACACCCTCCTCACGAACATGATTGAGACAGCTGGCGGCGCCGCTTAAGGAGCTTGACAGACCTTGGGGTGCATAGCGCATCCATCGACGCAAGTCTTCGCGTCGCGCTCCAGGCACCAGAGGCAAAGATGCGTGTCCATCACCGACAGTTGTGGTTGACAGGCGCAGCAGGGATTAAATCTGGTCTTCCTAGTGGACATCCCTGTCACACAAGGAGTACTCCTCTCAAAAAACCTTCCAACAAAACATTGAAAAAAGCACAGTCAAAAAGTGACAGACGGAGTAGATCTCTTTGAATCTGCTCTGAATGGTGTGGAAAGAAAAGAGCCGATGTCAGAGAATTTGGGTGGGACCCATATAGGCACTTCTGGCGTGGACGACACTACGCAGAGCCGATCAACACCACCTAGCAGCGAGGAGGGATACACCCCACAAAAAAAAATCCTGATCCAGTCTGATGAATGGGGATAATTCTAAGGTAAGGAATCTGCAGCTAAAAGTCTCTTTCAGATGAGTAACGTTAATTAACTTCTTCCCAGGATACCCTATCATCCTGCAGAAAGGGAGGGGGTTGGGAAGATTTCCAAGATGAAAGGGCAGCTATCATTCAAGCACCTCTGGGATCGGTGATGCTATTTTTAGCCTCCCCTTACTTTAAACCTACATCAGATGAGTTGCGTATCATCCAGAAGACTGCATAATAGGATAAGAGGATTTAGTACTTGAGGTAAGTTCTGTGAGGGGGGTCACAATGGACCTGTATCCCTTCTAAGCCTCCTGTCATACCCAGTAGAGCCAAGGAATGCCCTGACTTTGGTCTGGGTTCTGGGAACCTCCCAGTCCAGAATTGTCTGGATCGTGGGTTGCAAGGGTTGTACTTGGCCTTCACCCACAAGGTGCCAAACTAAACAGGGCCTTTGGATGCCTTGATAGTTAGGCCTGCAGTTTGCAGAGCCTATAAAACCTTCCCAAAGTGGATCAGGTGATCCTGCCAGGAAGAGCTAAAGACAGCAATGTCATCAAGATATACTGCACTAAAGTTATCCAACCAAGCAAGGACTTGATTCACCAACCTTTGGAAGGTGGTAGGGGCATTCTTTAACCCAAAGGGCAAAACAGTGAACTGATTATTCCCATCAGGTGGGAGAATGCGGTCTTTTTTTGGCTCCTTGCAGTCTGCTTCTACCCTGCAGCCAAGTCAAAGGTGCTGTGAAATTTGTCTGCCCTTAGTTTATCTATCTATTCATCAGCTCTGAGTATGGGGTGAGTGTCTGTCTTAATGACCGCTTTGAGCCCTCTCTGGTCCACACAGAACCTCATCTCTCTTTTTCCACCGTGGGGGAGAGGTTTGGGGATTAAGACCACTGGGCTGGCCCAGGGACTTTCAGAGGGTTCAATAACCCCCAACTCCAGCATCTTGCTGATCTCCGCCTTGATGCTTTCCTTGACTTGGTCAGACTGGCAATAGATTTTGATTTTTGACAGGCAAGCTGTCTACACTATCCACATCATGGGTATACCAGTGGGTCTCAAACAGGGTTAGGGAGAAGAGCTCAGCATACTGTGGCAGGACATGCCGGCAGCCAGCCTGCTGTTGGGCAGTGAGGGTATCTTAATAGATAACTCCATCAACTGACCCATCTTGGAGCTGTAAGAGAGGTGGTCAGTAAGAGGTTCAATCTCTTTCTCTGGATTCTCATCAGTGACAAACAGCATGGACACGTCAGCCCTGTCACAGTAGAGTTTCAGGCGGTTTACATGGATCACCCTCTTGGGGTGTCTGCTGGTGCCCAGGTATACCAAGTAGGTAACCTCACTCTTTCTCAAGGATAGGGTGAGGACCACTCCATCTGTCCTGGAGGATCCTTGGTGCCACAGGCTCCAAAACCCACACCTCTGCCCTGATTGAAAATCCAACAGTGCAGCCTTTTGGTTATATGACAGCTACTGGAGCTGTTGGCTGGCCTCAAGGTTTTTGGATGATTTTCATGTAGCTGTGTCTAAACTAGGGTGGCAAAGTGAGCTAAAGAATGATGGATTCAACCCAGATCTGTGACTGGGGGTGAGGGTGAGGGTTTGAAAAGTTTCGGCACTCCGTCCATCATCTCCTTGTGTTCGCTTTTTCCCATGTACACTGCCATCCTTGAACGAAGGCCTACCACATACTCCAGCACATCATGCTTAGATTCATCGATAGGTCTCTCCCAAACTTCTTTTACAAGCGTAAGTGGTCCCCTTACAGAATGGCCAAACAGAAGTTCAAAGGGGAAAACCCTGACTCCCTTCTGAGGCACTTGCCTGTAAGCGAGGAGCAGGAATGCCAAGATGACACCCCATCTCCTTTTGAGTTTTTTAGGGAGCTCCATGATCATGCCCTTCAATGTCTTGTTGAACCTTTCAACAAGACCATTGGTTTGTGGGTGGTAAGTAGTATTGAATTTGTAGTTCACTTCACACTCATCCCACATGTGCTTCAGGTATAGAGACATGAAGTTGATACCTCTATTTGAAACCACCTCCTTAGGAAACCCTACCCTGGTGAAGAATCCAATGAGGGCCTTGGCTACTGCAGGAGCTGTAGTAATACTAATGGGAATTGCATCAGGATACCTGGTAGCATTATCCACTAATACCGGTATGAATTGGTTTCCAGAGGCTGTGGGTTGTTCCAGTGGACCCACTATGTCCACACCAACCACTGGTAGGGGAATTCATGGGGTCTTTGGGTGTCTATAAGAAAATGTGTTTCTATTGCGGTAACCACCCACTTTTTGCCAGATTTCTGATGCACTTTGACTTGAAATGCCCTGGTTCCCTGCCAATCAGGTTCCTTGGGCCTATGTTCTTTCCAAAAACTGTACCTTTGTACCCCCAACTGGCACCACTCTGGCCACATGTAAGTCCCTTGTAAAAGGTGTCATGGGTACAACGGGCACTCTGACCATGGATGGCCTCTAAGGGCAGCAGCACATATTGTACCACCCTTAGAGGTCCTGCACCTTAACAAACACACACTGACATTGCAGGCTGCATGTTTTGGTGCAGAGGAAAGTGAAGAGTCGACATGGCACAACCTGCAACCCACTGCCTATGGTATAGGTAAGACACCCCTCTAGCTGAGTGCACTATGCCACTGGTGAGGGTACCGTTGCATGAGCACTGTACCCCTACAGTGTCTAAGTCCATTCTTAGGCATTGTATAAGTGCAATAAAGCCATAAAGAGTACATGGTCTAGGAATTTGTCATTACGAACTCCACAGCAGCATAATGGCTTTACTGAATTCGGGAAGCTTGGTTGCAAACATCTCAGCATAATAATCCCACACTGCTGCCAGTGTGGGATTTATTATACCATGCACTCAGAGGGCTTCTTGGAGATGCCCCCTGAAAAACGACCAGCCTCTGGTGGGTTCCCTGACTGGTAAACATCAGCCTGCCACCACGAGATAGGTTTCTAGACCCCTCGGGGGGGGGGGAGCATTTGCTCCTTGGGCCCAGAAACAAAGCCTTTCCTGGGCGGAGGTGGTAATACCCACCGCAGGTCAGGAAGAGCCATCTGTGGCAGGGGTGCTTCAAAGGCCTTGCTGCCTGTGTAATGCGACCCCAGCTTCTCCTGTTATCAGGTCCAGGCCCCCTTCCTGACTCACCCCCATTTCAGCGGGAGGACAGGCAGGAAAAATTAGAGCAGCCCAAAGGGTGTGCCCAATGATGCCAACCCCACCCCTCAGGTAGGGGAGGCGAGGTGAATCCCACAATTCAGTGCTCGCTATCTTGCAGATGGCAGCCACTCTTCAATCAGGATAAATGATCGTGCTCATTCCCCACATGGGGTGAGCACACTAAGGGTGTAGACACCCTAAGGTCAGTAGTCCATTGGCTACTACCTCAAGACTCCTAAAACGACCCCGAAATATAGTATTTAGGGGGCAGCCCTGAACCCAGTAGGTAGATTCCTGCAGGCTACAAAGAATTACGAAAGGCACCGCACAGCAGAGGAGACTGTTGAAAAGGACTGAATTGACCCCAGTCCGACCGGCCCGTCTGCAGTTTCCACAGATCCTGAGCCAATAGTCGCCTTGTCCTGCAGCCAGCAACCTCCCCCTGGGAGGACTGACTACCTTCAACAAAGACCGGATCTCCTGTAAACAGCAGCATTGTTCAAAGGAATCTCCAAAGGAAGACTCTGAACCTGCTGAAGACAAAGAACCCCGAAGCCTGGAATCACCACTGCACCCATAGCCTGTGGCCTGAATCAGAGTGGCCCACCAGTCCCAGCGAGGTCTCCAGCATTCTGGAGTCAGAATTCACTGTGGGTAGACCACTCCAGGACTCCCAGACATCACCTGCAGCCTCTGCACGGAGACCCCCCGCAACCGGCCCGGTAAGGTGAAATCAGACCTCTAAAAGGTACCCCTGTATCCAGCCGCCCAGCGCCTTTGAGTTAAGGACCTGAGGTGCACCTACGTCCCCGAGCCCACCAACGTACCCACCCAGCTGTGGGTTCCTCCCAGAAGACTTCCTGGACCGATCCTGCAGCCAAAATCCAAAACCGGCCACTCCCATTGAAAACAGGGCACCCAAAGCCAAATCAACACTCTGCACCTGGCCGCCCCTGCTGTGGGTGCACCTTGTGTGCTAAACTCAGATCCCCCTTTGCCCCGAGTTTAACCCTAGGAGCTTTGTTTCCTCAACCCAGTGGCTTGCCCGAGACAAACCACCTACCGAAGGCCCCCTTATCCCCATAGGCTAACATTGGGCTTCAACACTCTGCACCTGGCCGCCCTGGTGCCGCTGAGGGTGCTTTTTGAGTGCATCCTTGAACCTGGAGGAACGCTGGTTTCAACACCAGAAACTCAACCTTCAAGACTGTTTATATCTGCAACCGATAACCTTATCTTTCTCCATAGTACTGCATTGACTGTTTTATCTGAAAAACTTCTATGTGTTGAGTGTGTTTGTATGGAAACATAAGAAACTGTACTTTAATTTGTGGACTAATGGGAAGCTGGATACAGCCTTCAACAATATTACACAGTCCTGTGCCAATCTGGGACTGAAACAATGGGTGATCAATCCAACACATAGGGAAGGCCATATTTTAGACTTAATTTTTGCAGAAGAGGACGCTATGATCATGGGAGCAATCCTACCAGTGGGATGGTCGGACCATCATTTAATTACATTTAATGCCCAAACCCGGAACAACGCAAGACCTGTGACCAAACAAATCAGGACTTTCCTTAGCCGAGACTGGAAAGTGCCATCAAGAAAGGGGAAAACAGGGGAGTCCCTGAGTTAGAAGCCCTCTTTAATCCAGAGAGTCACAACACAGAGAACTACAGCACTCTCTGTGAACACTTAACCGAGAAACTTAAGCAAATTGCCCCGCTGAAAGTTATCAGGAAACGAGGCAACCCGTCCACACCATGGTACACTGAAAGCCTGAGAAATCTAAAGATCTCTTGTAAAACGGCCGAAAGACACTGGAGGAGGGATTACACGGAAAAAGAAAGATTATTCTTGAGACTCTCAATAATAAAATACAAAACGGAAATAGCGAGGGCCAAAGCAGAACACTTTGCAGCCATCATACTGGAAAGCGCCAATAAATCAAGAGACATCTTTAAAATAGTGAGAGAAATGACGCACCCTGACTGCACTAGAAGTAACATCAAACCCTCGCAGGAGCTGCTGTGTGATGGACTGGCCTCCTTTTTCCAGGACAAAATAAATAAAATAGTGGAGAGTATGAAGAACCCACCTCCGCTCATACCACTACATCAGAGCACAGGGACAAGAAGTAAGGATGAAGATGGGATGAAGATGGAATGACCGAATCTCCCCACCCCCCCCACAGGACCAGCCTGGACAATTTTGTAATTCCTTCTGAGAAGTGGCCCTTAGCATCTCCTCGGGATCACCGTTGGATCCTCTGCCCCACAAAACTGTGCAGGAATTGGGTCAAAATTCTTTCCTATTCTACAACAGATTTGTGGTCAGTCCCTCAGTACAGGAACTGTACCGGTTAAATGAAAGCAAGCAGTTATTACACCTCTTCTGAAGAAACCAACTCTCGACCCTGGCTGCTACAAGAACTATCGACCAATTTCGCTCCTGCCATATCCGATCAAGATCACGGAACGCCTGGTTAGCAGGTCCATGTCACTCTTTCTGGAGACAAATAACATTCTAGAGGAGGAACAATTTGGGTTTAGACCAGCCCATGGGACTGAGTCAGCACTTGTGATGGTATTGGACAACCTACGAATGAGGGCGGACAGGGGCGAGTCAGAAATTCTAAATCTGCTGGACCCGTCTGCCGCGTTCGATACGGTGAACCACGACATTCTGCTGACTAGGCTGGAGACCTTTGGGCTGAAAGGAATGGCGCTTAACTGGTTACGATCGTATCTGTCCGACAGATGGCAGGCAGTGGCACTCCCTCCATACCAATCTGAATTTGCCAAAGTTCCACATGGGGTTCCACAGGGATCATCCATCAGTCCCATCCGGTTTAATGCTAACATGCAACCCCTGCTGGGTATCATCAAAGCTCAGGACATCAGCGTGATTAACTACGCTGATGACACAGCTCATGATCTCCCTTAATGGTGCCCAGGCGGATTCTTTAGATAGCCTCCATGCCTGTAGGCATGAAATGGCGACATGGCTGAAGGGAAACTCGCTCTAGTTCAACAGCGGAAAAACGGAGATCCTACAATGCAAGGTGGAGAAGGGCGCCAGAAGCCTGCCTGCAGACTTTTGGCCTCTAGTCTCGGCACCAGTGAACACGGTGAGGAATCTGGGGGTCAGCTTTAATGAAAATCTAAATCTGGAGACCCACGTTAAACTGGTGGGCAGCTGCTTTACTTTAATGCGAGGTCTCCGGAAACTGCTACCTTGGCTACCGGTACAGGCAAGAACAACTGTAGTCAGGAGTACCATTCTTAGTCGCCTGGACTACTGCAACGCCCTGTTACTGGAATCACCTGGATATCTGATTACCAGGCTACAGAGTATCCAGGCGGCCGCTGCTAAGTTGGCACTCTCACGAACCCGCCGATCCTCAACAACTCAAGCGCTGGCTGACTTGCACTGGCTCCCGGTGCCTCAGAGGATCCTATTTAAATCCCTATGCACCGTATTCAAAGCAGTGCATGGTCAGGGCCCTAAGCCACTTCAGGACAAGTTCCAGTGGTACGAGCCCACACGGGCCCTCTGCTCCTCTTCCACCAACCATGTCAGAATACCCAGGATAAGAAAAGCGACCCAGGGCGGTAGAGTGTTTAGCATAGCAGCGGCCCGCCTCTGGAATAGCCTTCCAATTGAAATCAGGAAAATCAGCGATTTGCTGCTGTTCCGCAAAAAAATCAAAACCTGGCTCTTTCCAAGGGTATTACCCCTCAGGGGCAATAGTAACAGACTCCTGTCAACACACCCTCTTTATGCTCTCACGACTGACTGTTTTTCGTTGTACCTTTCTCTCAGCGCCAGGATGCCCGCATATAAATTAAATGAATAAATTAATTAATTAATAAATTTATGAAAACTGTTTTACTTACCTTTTTTTATCTAGGAAATGTCCCAGTGTGATATCTAGGCATATCACACAGAGTATAAAAAGTCATCTAAAAAGTACTTTAAAAAGTAATCAAAAGAAAATCAAAAGTAATCCAAAAGTAATTTCAACTGCAATTGAATCTTTGTGCAAACCTGTAACAAAAGTGATGGTCACCCAGCTTGCTTGTTGATCAATCTGTCGGGAAAAGTACTATTCCTTTACTTGTACCAAGTCCTGCTTGGTTCTAAAAATAAAATATAACAAATATTTGTAATGCAAACAATTGGTCTGAGCTCAGTCTTTGAGTGTGTGACACAATTTCTTGACTGAGTGTGTACAATAAATGCTTAACACTACCCTCTAATAAAGCCTTACTGCTCGCCCACCCGACCACAAATAAGACAGTAAGGTGTTTTCTACTTTTACCTCTGTAAGCCTTTGGGGATCCACTGGATTCTGTGCACACTATACCTTACTTTGGTATATTATATACAGTGCCAGCTTCCTACAGTGTCCAACTGCTTTGTCACTGGCTTGACAGGTGACAGGAGCTGACAAACTCCTTCACTTTCTGGGACATCTGGGGCCAGTAGAAATGGCTGACAAGCCTTTCCCAAGTTTTAGTTTGGCCCAGGTGCAAGGAAGATGTCGCGGGCCAAATGGAGTAAGAGCTCCCTATACAGTTGAAGCACTACCACTCTCCCAGTGGCACCGGGTTTGGGGTCTCTGGCCTCGGTGTACAGGAGTCCCTCCTCCCAATAGACCCAGAGGGTGCCACTGACATCTCCCTTTTCCTGGTTCAGAGCTTGCTGTCTCAGGCTCTCAATAGTGTGACAGCCTTGCTGTCCAAGGCATAGCTGTTCCCTAGAGTGTCCCCCTGGACCCAGGAGCACAACTTGGTAAGGTCCAAGTTCCATGGGATCAGTTCCTCCTGGGGCTGACCAGTCCTCTCCCAAAGGTGAGGGGTCCTGAGCTTGTGGCTGTGAAGAAGCTAGTTCCCCAGTCTTCTTATCCTCTCTCTTGGGAAGTTGGGCCAAACTTTCAGGCTCCAAAACTCACTTTTCACCCTGTGCTCGAGGTCGTCTCTTGTCTTCACACACACTGACTCTGGGATTCGCAGCATGGCTGCATGTGTTTTCCATTCTACCGTAGCCCATGCTGAAGCCTACAGGTCATTTCCAAGCAGACAGTCAGCTGTGAGTTTTAGAGAGACCACTAAAGGCCAGTAAACCCCGGTCTAATGTCACCATAGACATGGCACTGTCAGCGTTGAAGACTGGATATGTTTTCCCAGTCAGGTATTGCTCTGGGGAAACCACTATCTCTCATCATAGTGACACTGGCACCTTTACCCCTCACAGCTTCTATCCTGGTCCCATGCACTAAGGGATATTGTACTTACTTCCTCAAGTTAGAGGGGCAGACAATCAGAATGGGAACCCCTCCCTCCCCTTCAGAGACTAGAAAAGTCTCAGAATTAACCCTGATTTGCTGTGGGCACTCTGTTGACCCCTTTGGAGATTTGTCACACCAGTAGTAACTGGGGGTGTTTTTGTTGGGACCAGCAACTTCTCCAGTAGGGTGTCCAACCTTCTAATAATTTCAACACCAGCCCTTTAGGGGAATCAACATTTGTACCCTTATATCCACCAGTGAACTGGGACCCAACCTCCTGAACAGGGTTTGGGGGCTTTTTAGAAATCTCTTGGGTTTTAATATTTTTTTTGGGGGGGGTTTGGTGGGGCGGCGGGGGGGTCACCCTTGTTCCACCGGGGAGGTGTTGTAACCCCTTTCTGTTTGTCATTCCCAGTGAAGTTTTTGTCACCCTTGTCTTGACTCAAAGGTCTGCTTTCTTTCCCAATTCTTGGGGAGAAATTAGAGCGAGGTCTACCAGATGCTTGTGCAACTTTTCATTAGTGCACTTACCTAACATGTGTTCTTCCATCAGGAGATTGGAAAGCCCAATATAGTCATACACATCACTTCCGGTCAACCAACCATCTAGTGATTTTACTGAGTAGTCCATGATGTCAACGCAGGATTGGCTTGGGTTTTTGTGAGCCCCCTGAATCTAATTCTATACTCCTCAGTTGTGAGTCCAAAGCTTTCAGTCAGGATCCCCTTCATGAGGTCATAAGACTCAGCACCTGGCCTAGTGAGGGTCAGTAGTCTATCTCTGCTGTTACCAAAGAACAGTTCCCAAAGTAAAGCCCTCCCAGTGTGACTTCACTTGCCTCATTCCACAAGCCCTCTCAAAGGGGAATTAACCATTTAGTGATGTCATCACCTTCCTCATATTTGGAGACAAATCCTTTGGGGATTTTAGGGTCATGTGAACTTTCTCTCTATCTAGGTTTCACATTTCTGCCACCATTGATGGAGGATAAGCCCATCTCTAATATTTATTTTTTCTGCGGCCAGGAGTCTAGACTCTAGGTCTAACCTTTTGGCCAACCTTGCTAGAAGGCTGTCTTCTCCATTGAGGCTTTTCCTTGGTGATATCCCCCAGACTTGACCCACCTGTGTGGGTTCTAGGTGCTAAGAGTACTATCCTTTGAGTCAGGGGGGCCAGGGGCCCTGTTATCCCTATTTAGTGATGGGGGTTAAATGAGTTCCTCCCCATCCCTGGTTTCATTTATTTCTGAGGTGGGATCTTCCCTCTCACATGGGTGGTAAGTTGAATATTCTGCCAAGAACTCCTGGAGCTTGACCTTAGAAGGATGGGACTCCATGGGTATAGTCTTGAGTTTGCGCAGAGATCTTAACATAGCCATCTCTAGATGGAGGCAAGGGGTGATGTCGAGTTCATCCAGCCTATTCTCTATGGCAGCTGTTACTGTAGTCATGTTTGGGATCTTTTTAAAAGAGGTCAACAACTGTTAAACCCTTTTACTCCTAACTACAGTGAGATTGAGACTTTTTAAATTGCTAAAGTGACTTTGCCAAGGACTTAAGACTTTTAGGAATTTGGAAAAAGTGTCAATTCAAAAAAATAAGTTGAGCTGAAGGCAACTTTTGGATTGTAGTCATGAGCAGGTGTTGATAAAGTAGTCCAACAAATGCAAAGTAGTAGACCCCACCGCTGATCCACCAATGTAGGAAACTGGCTCTGTATAACAAGTTACTTACCTTTGGTAACGCTTTATCTGGTAGAGACTATCTAGCTGCAGGTTCCTTACCTTTGAATTGCCCAGGCGTCAGGATGGATACGGAAACTTTTGCTGAGCCATACCCCTTACACGCGACATCAGATGGCTCCATTTGGCTCCGCGTGAAGTCGGTAGCATCGGTTATGACGTTGCGGGGCCTACATAGGCACCACCCAGGCACAGGGACATTAGTGCTTTTCATTTTTCACTGCCAGAAGCGCAGAGCCACGAAGTGACCGACTAAAACGTGTGCAAACCTAGGTCCCTGAAAGGGGAGTAACTCTAGATCTACTACATCAGTCCGCAATGGGTGGGGCTGTAAGTAATCTGCAGCTAGATAGTCTCTCTACCAGATAATGCGTTACCAAAGGTAACTTGTTCATCTGATAGAGACTTCTAGCTGCAGATTCCTTACCTTTGAATAAGATACCCAAGCCATACCATCCCGGCGGTGGGTTGCGGACTCAAGGGCTAAACTAAAAAGTTTTGCGCGACAGAGGGCAAAATGCCCGTCCCTGCGCACTTGACCACCAAGGCAATAATGTTTCACAAACGTATGCAATGATGCCCACGTCGCTGCCTGACAGATGTCTTAGACTAAGACACCCTGTGCCAAAGCTGTAGTCGCAGCCTTTCCTCTGGTGGAATGGGCTCATAATCCCTCAGGGGGCTGCTTCTTCACCTAGGCATAACTGATTTTATTGCAGAGAACAACCCAGCAAGAGATGGTTCTTTTCTGCACTGCCTTTCCCTTCTTTGCACCCACATACCCCACAAAGAGTTGATCATCCACCCGGAACTCTCTTATGCGGTCAAGGTAGTACGACAATGCTCTTTTTGGGTCCAGTCGATGGAGACGTTCCTCTTCCTTAGAGGGATGTGGGGGAGCAAAGAAGGTGGGCAAAGTGATGGACGGATCCAGATGGGATGGGGTCACAAACTTTGGTAAAAAAATATGCCCTAGTGTGAAGCACCACCTTGTCCTGAAAGGACATACAATAAGGAGGTGAGCTAGATAATGCATGTAACTCACTCACCTTCCGGGCCCATGTAATCGCCACTAAGAAGGCTATTTTGATGGTCAACAGCCGGAGGGGACAATTGTGCAAAGGCTCAAAAGAAGCACAGATCAAATACGTTGGGACCAAATTAAGGTCTCATTGTGGCATAATAAAGGGTGTGGTTGTAAACAAGTGAACCAGCCATTTTAGAAATCTATTTACAATAGGAGATTTAAAGAGAGAAGGATGGTCTGGCAGCCACAAAAAAACAGACAGAGCAGAAAGATAACACTTGGGAGTTCCCAAAGCAGAGCCCTGCTGGGCAAGGGTCAGAATTAATAAAAGTACAGTAGAAAGAGAAGCAGAAAGAGGGTTGATATACCTTTCTGTGCAGTATAATACAAATTTCTGCCAACGGCAGGCATATAAAGACTTAGTGGAAGGCCGCCTGGCTACCAAAATAACCTTACAGACTTTGGGAGGAAGGTCAAAAGCCATCAACTGCTGCCGCTCAATCTCCATGCATGGAGGCGCAGAGTTGACAGGTTCGGGTGGAGAACCCTCCACTGCTGCTGCGACAGAAGATCCTCCCAAAGGGGCAGCCTGATCGGAGGATTGAAACTCATGCTCAGAAGCTCTGGATACCAGACTCTCCTTGCCCAGTCTGGTGCCACAAGGATTACTTGGGCCCGGTAACTCCAGATCTTCTTCAGAACCCTGGGCAGGAGTGGGTTGGGCGGAAAGGTGTACAACAGGCCTGAGCTCCACTCACGATGAAACGCGTTGCCAAGCGTGCAGTACTGCTGACATTGCGCGTTCTCTTCGGAGGCGAAGATTCTCCCCACTGCTGAAAGAGACATTGTGCCACCTCCAACTGGACACGCCATTCGTGATCCGCTAGGCATCGACAGCTGAGATAGTCTGCTCTGGCGTTCAGAGAACCTGCCAAGTGTTGAACCACCAAGGTTACGCCCTGCTTTTCCAGCCATGTCTAGAAACGTGGGGCCTCTCGACAAAGGGTCCATGACTCTGCCCTGCTTGTTGCAGTATCACATGGCGGTAGTGTTGTCCGTGAACAACTGCACCAACTTCCCCTTGACAGAGGGAAGAAATGCTTTCAATGCCAAGCGAATCACTCAGAGCTCCAACACGTTTATGTGGAGCCGGAGACCAGTGACCCCTGATCTCCATCTCTCCCAAGTGGCCACCCCATCCCAGAAGTGACGCATCTGTCACGATTGTGAAATCAGGTTGAGGAAGGGAAAGAGGTCTGCCTTAAACCCATTCTTGGTTCGTTAACCACCACTGAAGATCCTTCGCAGTTCCTTCTGAGATCTGAACCAAGCCGGTGACATTTCCCTGATGCTGTGCCCATTGGAACTTCAAGTCCCACTGCAGAGCCTGCAAACGCCATCTTGCGTGTCTTACCAACAGGATGCAGGAGGCTATGAGGCCCAACAGCCTCGGTGGCAACTTCCCCGAAATCCAGGATAGAGGCTGAAATATCGAAATCATAACCTGAATATCCTGGATTCGCTGCTCGGGAGGATAAGCCCGAAACTGCAGTGTGTCCAGAATAGCTCCGACGAAAGGGAGCATCTGAGAAAGAGTCAGGTGTGACTTTGGCATGTTTATAGAGAACCCCAGCGAATGCAGGATGTCTGCCGTAGTCTGAAGGTAGGACACGACTGCCTGGAGCAAGTATGCCTTCAACAGCCAGTCGTCGAGGTAGGGGAAGACTGAAACCCCTAACCTGCGCAGCTGAGCTGCAACCACAGCCATCACCTTGGTGAACACCTGAGGGGCCCTGGTAAGGCCGAAGGGGAGCATGGTAAACTGAAAGTGCTTGTGGCCTACCTTGAACTGTAGGAAACGCCTGTGGCCCGGCAGGATGGTAATGTGAAAATAGGCATCCTGCAGATCCAGCGCTACAATCCAGTCTCCTTGGTCTAAGGCAGACAAGACTTGAGACAGTGAGCATTTTGAATTTCTCCTTTTTGAGGAAGAGATTGACGGTCTGAAGATCCGAACTGGGCAGAAGATCCTTGTTCTTCTTCAGAATCAGAAAGTAGCGGGAATACCAGCCACTGCCTACTTCTGAAACTGGAACCCTTTCTATAGCTCCTTTGGCCAAAAGAGCCGTAACTTCCTCTTGGAGCAATTTTAAGTGATCCTCCGCCAGCCATCCTGACTTGGCAGAATAGTAGGAGGAAAAGAAAGGAAAGGAAGAGAATCGCTCTCCTGGACAATCTGCAAGACCCACTTGCCTGTTATAGATCTCCAGCAGGGGAGATGATGACGAATTCTCCCACCCACAGGAGTAGTGTGGTCCTGCAGACTCCTCAACCTAGGAGTGCTTGGAGGCCGCGGCTGCTGGGGGCAGTGTGGCGGATCCCTGCTGACCTCCATTCCGAGGACGGAATGTACAGCGTCCACGGGCAGCTTGGGAAGTCTGTGCGGGATAGGGCTGACGTGGCTGGAAACCCCTTCCGTTGCCACGAAAGGAAGACTGCCAACGGGGAGTAGAGGATAGACCCAAGGATCTGGCCGTAGCTCGAGAGTCCTTGTACCTGACCAGGGCCAAGTCAGCTTTTTCCCCAAAAATGTGGGTTCCATCGAAGGGCATGTCTATCAAATCGGCTTGGACATCACCGAGAAGCCAGTTGTACAAAGCCAAGCATGGCGCCTTAAGGCCACTGTCGATTAAACAGACCTGCCGAGCAAATCAGTCATATCCAAACCACACTGAATGGTGAATTTTGCTACATCTCTCCAGTCTTTGACAGCCTGGGAGAGCACAACCCAGGCCTTCTCCAGGACATGTGGCAGCAAATGAGCAGAAACAGCCCAATAAGCATGCAGTATTCACCGACCACAATGCCAGACTGGAGGAAGAAAACCTCTTCCCTAAAGAGTCCAGTCTCTTGGATTCCCTATCCGGAGGGACGGGGGGAAATGAATGCACCCTGGGAAGTAGAGGCCTGTACCACCAAACTTTCTGTGGTGGGGTGTTGGCTGAGGAACTTTGGGTCGAGCCGGTGCTGGGCGATGGCGAAGTGCAATCGTCCTGTTCACAGGAGCCCCTGTGCTAGGTTTGGGCCAAGTTCCTAGTAGGACATCCGTAAGTGCCTTATGAAAAGGCAAAAGGGGTTCAGAGGTGGAAGCCACAGGTTGAAGCACTTCAGTCAGGAGATTAGTCCTGACCTGCACTGAGGGCAACTCCAGTCCAAGGACCTCAGCTGCCCTCTTAACCACCATAGCATAGGACGCCCCTTCCTCCGTAGCAACTGTAGGTGGAGAGAGCATGACAGTGGCTGGGGAAGTATCCAGACCACTGGCTTCCCTAAGTTCCCCATACCAGTCCATAGTCTCCTGAGAGACATCCTGGTTCTCTAAAGGGTCTCCAGACTCCTCCCGTTCCTCTTCTGAGACTAGCACAGCCACAAAGCGCTCAGGCAACAACATAGAACCCCTGGGTTCTGTCGACGTCGCAATCTGCGTCGAGCGATGCTGTCCCAGCTCCATGTCGTCGGGATGAGGATGGGGTTTGCATAGACAGCCGCCGGCGATGCCTTTGGCACAGACTTAGAGTTCGACGTCGAGGAAGGTCGCGTTGGTACGACCGGCGTCAAACCGGATCCGAGATGGACCCCTGAGGCGCCACCGGCACCGTGGTCGAAGCAGATGTTGAACCCGATGGGGCCCCATCCGACTAGACGGGGCCAGAGGGCTCACCAATGAGGTCGCTCACCTCAAATACTAGGTGCATGGCCTCGTAAAATTCCTTTATTTGAGCGGAAGTCACTCTGGCTCCCGGAAATGGAGGGAGGCGCGAAGTCGACTCGGGCTCCGGCGAACCGTGCCTACAGCGTTGGTGGTCCTTACCTCTCTCGACGACAGATGCCAGTTGAGGTGAAGTCGATGTCCGCTTGGATGAACTCTTCTTCTTCTGACTCTTCCCTGACTGTCCAAATGACTTTGAATGCGAGGAAGAGACCTTAGGGCTCCGACAGTGATCCCCCAACCTCCTCTTCTTCGAACAGGATCGTGACCTCCTTGGAGTCTCGCTCAACGGTGTCGACTGCCGGGCCGCAAGCAACTTCCATGCCCACTCCCTCAAGTTCTTCGGAGCCATCGCCCCCGGCAGTCTGAACACGACTTCGACTGGTCGCGTTCAAAACACAACAGGTAAACGCGGTGGGGATAGGTAACCAACATTGTGCGGGAACAAGTCCCGCACGGTTTGAAACCTCGCACACGAAGTCTTCAAAAATTTCAACAAAAGTCGAGAAAAAGCCTGCCAAAAGCGGCAGAGGGGTATCTCTTCCAGATCAGAGCTTAACTGGCGCGGAAAGAAAATAACTGACGTCCGGACGCCTGGGTGGCGCCCATGTTATGCTATGTTATTATCAATTTGTATAGCTCGTGTATACCCGTAGGTGTCTTGGCGCTTGCGGTACTCCATACTGTGTTTCAGACCAATAGTACTAGAAGAGCCATGTCTTCAGTTGCTTTCTAAACTCAAGGAGCGTTGGAATTTCCCTCAAGTGTGGTGGGAGAGAGTTCCACTCCTTTGAAGTATTATAGCTCAAGCTCCTACCTCCCCAGTTCACCTTTCTTATTCTGGCCGTAGGCATCAGATGGGTGTTTGCAGATCGCAAGGATCTGTTTGGGATATACCATTTAAAAAGATCCCATAAAAATGCTGGGCCTTCTTTATGGAGGGCTTTATGAGAAATGCACAAGGCTTTACATTTTTCCCTTTGGGCAACTGCCAGCCAACGAAGGTCCTGAATCCCTATTCTAACCGACTGATATTTAGGTATGTCCAGTACGAGTCTAGCAGCGGCATTTTGTACTGCTTGCAGTTTTTTTGAGAAGAGTGGATTGGATGTTCATATATAGGCCATTGCAATAATCTAGCTTAGGTAGGACTAGCGAAGTAACCACTGTCTTTCTGGATTTTAGAGGAATAAAAGGACAGATTTTCCTTAAAATTTTTAACATAAAATATGCCGAGGACACCACTCTAGATACTTGAGGTTTTAGACTCAACTTATCATCTATAATGACTCCCAGGTTTTTGGCTTTGGTCACAGGTATAGGAGGGGAGGCCGAGATTATCCGGCCACCACTCCGGGGACCAGGGTGGAAAGAAATTTCCAAACATGATCACTTCCGTCTTGGTCGAGTTTAGTTTCAGGCAGTGATCACTCATCCAGGTACTAAGTTGGGTCATACAATCATGGAGCTAAGTGGAATTATTGATGTCCTTGTCCCCTGTCGAAATAACCAGTTGGGTATCATCGGCATAGGAGGTAGGAATCAGATCGAAGCTTCTGATTAAAGGGCCAGTTCTGCTACATAAATATTAAAAAGCGTGGGGCTCAACGAAGAGCCCGGCGGGACCCCACAAGGCAGTGTTAATGGTGTTGATTTAAAATTGCCCAGATGAACAGATTGAGTTCGGTCTGACAAAAAAAGAGGTCAGAAGGGAGAGAGCAGCACCTCCAATTTCTATTGTTTTTACATGCTGCACCAGAAGATTGTGATCTACCGTGTCAAATGCAGCGGATATGTCTAGCAGTACGAGAACTGCTGACCCACCACTATCTAAAGAAGACCGAATTTCTTCTGTAGTTTTTATCAAAGCAGTTTCCGTACAGTGATTGGTTCTAAAACCAAATTGACTATGGTTCAGAACCTCGGTATCGGTGATAAAAGCAGAGAGTTCTGTATTTATGATTTTCTCTATTATTTTTGCAGGTAAAGGAATTCTAGCAATGGGTCGATAACTGGTAGGATCAGTTGCATTAAGATTTGATTGTAGGCACCGCGTGGTCATAATCGATGCTACCGACATCATCGGCGACACGAGGAGCCGAATGGAGCAACCAGACGTCGCGCACAAGGATTATTGCTCAGCAAAAGTTTTTGGATCCAGCCTGATGTCTGGAAAATTCAAAGGTATGGAATCTGCAGCTAGAAGTCTATCAGATTCCCCTGATCTCCACCTCTCCCAGGTGGCCGTACCATCCCAGAAGTGACATCTGTCATGACTGTGAAATCTGGTTGGGAGAGGGGTCTGCCATTGACCTAATCGCGGTTCGGTAACCACCACTGCAGATCTTTCACAGTTCCTTCGAGATCTGAACCACGTCGGTGGTTGCAGGAGCAGGAGGCAATGAGGCCCAACAGCCTCACAGTCAGTCTCAACAAAATCCAGGATAGAGGCTGAACTATCAGAATCATAGCCTGAATATCCTGGATTCGCTGCTAGGGAGGCTAAACCTGCAACTAAACTGCGTCTAGAACAGCTCCTATGAAAGGGAGCATCTGAGAATGAGTCAAGTGTGAATTTGGCACATTTATAAAGAACCCCAGAGCACAGAAGGTTCGCCGTAGTCTGAAGGTGGGAGACGACAACCTGGGGCGAGGAAGTCTACAACGGCCAGTCGCCGAGGTAGGAGAAAATTGACACCCCTAACCTGCGACCACCGCTATCACCTTGGTGAATACCCAAGGGGCACTTGTAAGGCCGAAGGGGAGCACAGTAAGGAATATGCTACTTACCAGTATGCATGTAGGGCTGCTGACATTCATATCTGTGCATAGATCGCCGCCTAGTGTTGGGTCCGGTTAATTGCAAATTTTTGTCCTGGAAGAGTCTTCGAATTATCACGAGATAGGTGGCTCCTCCCCTGGACTACAGTGCGCATGGGCATCCTCTCCATCCTCAGATTGTTTTTCGCCATTGTGGCAGAGATGGAGTATGGTACAGTAAGAGATGTCCATGCAAGAAAGTAAGAAAGAATGCTACAGCTGCGACAGGCACCGGGGAGGAAGGTGGGCAATATGAATGTCAGCAGCCCTACATGCCAAGAACAGATGTATACCGGTACGTAGCATGTTCCGTTCGAGGCATGTGGGCTGCTGAATTCATATCTGTGCATAGAAGGTATAGCAGTCTCTACCTTAGCGGTGGCTACCTGTGCCAGCTGCAGCAGTCTGAAACAGAGTTTTTAGAACAGCCTGTCCTACAGCCGCTTGCTGTTTGGAATGTACATCTACACAATAGTGTTTTGTGAAAGTATGTATAGTAGACCATGTGGCTGCTCTACATATTTCCTCTAGAGGAATGTTTCCTAGGAAAGCCATGGATGCCCCTAGTTTGCGTGTAGAATGCGCTCTTGTGGGAACTGTTAGAGTGCGTTTTGCTTTTAGATAACATATTTGAATGCACTTAACTATCCATCTGGCTAACCCAGATTTTGAACTGGGGTTGCCTTTGTGTTGTGGTGAAAAGGCAACAAACAACTGTTTAGTTTATCGAAAATCCTTAGTTCTATCAATGTAGTATAGAAGTGCTCTTTTGACATCTAGTGTGTGTGGAGCCCTTTCAGGTACTGACTGTGGATTTGGAAAGAACACTGGCAGTTCTATTGTCTGATTGATATGAAAATGGGATACCACTTTGGGCATAAATTTAGGGTTTGTTCTAAGAACTACCCTATTTGCATGTATTTAGATTAATGGCTCTTGAATAGTTAGGGCTTGTAGCTCGCTAACTCTTCTAAGTGAAGTAATTGCTACTAGAAAAGCCACCTTTCATGTCAGAAATTGTAATTCACATGAATGCAACGGCTCAAATGGTGGTCCCATTAGTCTGGTTAAAACGATGTTTAGGTTCCAGACAGGCGACGGTGGGTGTTTTGGGGGGATCTAAGACTTCAGGAGCCAGATTGCAAGGTTCAGTTGTTGCGGATCTGGGTGCTGTATGTCTCCATGGCTCTGAGTGAGAAGAGTGGGTGTTAGCCGCAGTCTTTGATGAGGCACCACAGAAAAGTCCTAGGAACGTTGTGTACCATGGTTGCCTCGCCCATGTTGGCGCAACCAGGATTAGTGTCAGTGAATGCTGGCGTAGTTTGAGTGCCACTAGCGGTATTAACGTGCTAAGGGAAAAGCGTACGCAAATCTGCCTGACCAGTTCATCCATATCGCATTGCCCTGCGACTGTGGATGTGGAAACCTAGCGGCAAAGTACTGGCATTTTGCGTTTTCCCTTGTGGCGAACCGGTCTATCTCTGGTTGTCCCCACTGTTGGAAGTATGGTTGTAGCACTGTGGGATGAATCTCCCACTCGTGCATCTGTTGGCTGTGTCTGCTGAGCAGATCCGCTATTTGGTTGTCCTTGCCTGGGAGGTGTTCCACCATGAGAAAAATGTTTCTTTGAATGGCCCACTTCCACATGCTTTGGGCTAGATGTGATAGCTGTGGAGAGTGTGTTCCTCCCTGTTTCTGTATGTAGTACATTGCTGTCATGTTGTCCGTCCGGATCAACACAGTTTTGTTGCATAAATGTACTTTGAACGCTTTCATTGACAGAAAAATTGCCATAATTTCTAGCAAGTTGATGTGCATTTTCTTCTGTTGTGTTGTCCATAGGCCCTGCACTGTGTACTGAAGGAGATGGCCCCCCCCCCGATCCTATCAGGGATGCGTCCGTTGTCAACACTATTTGTGGTACAGGCTCTTGGAACAGTCGTCCCCTGCAAAGGTTTTGTGGATTCCACCAATGCAGAGAGTTGTATGCACGACTGGTCACCAACACTAGGTCTTTCAATTGTCCTTGAGCCTGGTCCCACTGCCGTGCTAAGCACTCCTGTAGTGGACGCATGTGTAGTCTCGCGTGAGGGACTATGAAGATGCACAAAGCCATCATGCCTATGAGTTGCATAAACACTCGGGCAGAGAGCGAGTGTTGGGGCTTGAACGTTTGGATCAGTAGCTGCATACTGTTTATTCTTGCAGCGATTGGGTATGCTTTTGCTGCTAGAGTATTTATTGTTGCTCCCAGGTACTGCTGTACATTGGATGGCCGAAGGTGAGATTTTTGGTAGTTAAACGTGAAACCTAGGCTGTGCAGTAGGCGAATATTGTGGGACATATGGCTGGCACATTGCTGGGCCGACTTTGCTTGTATTAGCCAGTCGTCCAGGTACGGATAGACGTGAATATGTTGTCTTCTTAAATGTGCAGCAACTGTTGCTAGGCATTTGGTGAACACTGTTGGGGCTGTTACACCAAATGGAAGGACTTTGAATTGGTAATGTTGGTTTAGTATTGTGAACCGGAGATACTTCCTGTGAGCAGGATGTATCTGTATATGGAAGTATGCGTCTTTGAGGTCCAAAGTTGCGAGGAAGTCTCCTTGTTGCAGCAGTGGTAAGACTTGTTGTAGAGTGAGCATATGAAAATGCTCTGATAAAATGTATTGATTTAGGGGCCTGAGGTCTAAAATTGGTCTGAGAGACCCGTCTTTTTTGAGGATGAGGAAGTATAGTGAATATACCCATGTACCTTGATGTTCTAGTGGTACAAGCTCTATGGCCCTTTTTTGCAGCATGCTGATGACTTCTTGCTGCAATAAGTCTAGGTGTTCTACAGACATAGGACAGTGCGTTGGTGGTGCACAAGTTACTACTTGTGTAACGATATATCTGAAAGAGACATTAGTTAGTATTAGATTCCTTACCTTAGAATATCCCCAGGCGTCAGACTGGATCCGGAAATTTTTGCGTAGCAGTACCCTTGCGCGTCGTTAGGCGTCGTCTGCGGCTCCGCGTCCGTCGTCGGCGCCGTGATGACGTCGTCGGAGTACTTAGACGCCGCCTCCGCGTGCTGACGTCAGTTCTTAGACACAGCTTTTCCACGCCAGAAACGCAGAGCCATGTTAAAAACATACACTGGTGCCATTGAAACTAGGGCCCTGAAAGGGGACAACCCTAACCCTAGACATTGGTTCGCAGAACGGGGAGGATGGGTGGGTCGGTAAGGAATCGAATACTAACTAATGTCTCTTACAGATATATCATTACACAAGTAGTAACTTGTGCATCTGAAAGAGACACGTTAGTATTAGATTCCTTACCTTAGAATAGATACCCCAGCAATACCAACCCCGGTGGTGGGTCTGCGAACCAATAATCACACCAGAAAGTCCTGGAGGACAGAACGGCCAAAGAAGCCATCCCTCGGGACTTGGCTGTCCAGGCAGTAGTGTCTTGCAAACGTGTGCAGCGATGCCCACGTAGCTGCCTGACAGATGTCTTGTAAGGGCACTCCCCTGCCCAGGGCAGTGGTAGTCGCCGTGGCTCGGGTAGAATGAGCCCGCAATCCAGCAGGAGGCTCCTTTCTAGCCAAGGAGTGGCATGCCTGGATACATAAGATGATCCACCGGGAGATGGTCCTCTTGTGTACCGCTTTCCCCTTCTTATCGCCCACGTAACCAACAAAGAGTTGGTCATCCACCCGGAAACTGGCGTGTTCGATCCAAATAAAATGAGAGCGCACGTTTTGGGTCCAGACGGTGGAGCCGCTCTTCCTCTAGAGGGAAGCGGTGGCGGAAAGAAGGTTGGCAAGGTGGTGGACTGCCCGATGTGGAAGGCCGTGACAACCTTGGGCAGGAAAGAAGGTTTGGTACGTAACACCACTTTGTCCGGATGGACAGAAAGAAAAGGTGGAGTACAAGAAAGGGCCTGGAGCTCACTCACTCTCCTGGCAGAGGTGATGGCAACCAGGAAAGCAGTCTTCAAAGTCAGAAGGCGAAGAGGACAGTTGTGAAGCGGCTCAAAGGGAGCGCACATCAGAAATGTAAGAACCAGGTTCAAGTCCCACTGAGGCATCACAAACGGAACAGGAGGAAACGTGTGTGTGATGCCCTTAAGAAATCTATTCACAATAGGGGACTTGAACAAAGAAGGCTGATCAGGTAGCCTGAGAAAGGCTGAAAGGGCAGAAAGATAGCCCTTGATAGTGCCCAGAGCAGAGCCCTGCTGGGCAAGAGAAAGAAGGAAGAGAAGAACCTCAGAAAGAGGGGCAGCAACAGGATCCACAGCCTTTGCTGTGCACCATGCCACAAATCTGTTCCACCTGCAGGCGTATACCGACTTCGTGGAGGGACGCCTGGCTGCCAGAATGACGTTACTGACTTCAGGAGGCAAGTCAAATGGCCTCAACTGTCACCGCTCAATCTCCAAGCATGGATGTGGAGACTGGACAGGCTCGGGTGGAGGACCGTCCCCTGCTGCTGCGACAGAAGGTCCTCCTGAAGAGGCAGACGAACCGGGGGATCGACTGACATATTGAGTAGCTCTGGATACCAGTACCTTCTCGCCCAGTCCGGAGCCACAAGGATGACTTGGGCCCGGTCGCGCTTGATCTTCTTCAGCACTCTGGGCAGAAGTGGTATAGGCGGAAAGGCGTACAACAGACCGCAACTCCACTCCCGACGAAAAGCGTCTCCGAGCGAGTGCCGCCTTGGAAATTCCAACGCGCAGAACAGATGACATTGCGCGTTCTCTTCGGTGGCGAATAGATCTAACCAAGGCTCTCCCCATCGCTGAAAGAGGCCTTGCGCCACGTCCGAGTTCAGACGCCATTCGTGATCCATCATGCACCGACGGCTGAGCTCGTCCGCCCTGGCGTTCAGAGAACCCGCCAGGTGTTGAGCCACCATGGTCACGCCCTGGCGATCCAGCCACTGCCAGAGGCGCAGAGCCTCCTGGCAAAGGGTCCACGACCCCACCCCGCCCTGTTTGTTGCAGTACCACATGGGGGTGGTGTTGTCCGTGAACACCTGCACTACACTCCCCCGGACAGAGGGGAGGAATGCCTTCAGTAATAGACGAATCGCCCGTAACTCCAAGAGGTTGATGTGGAGCCGGGCCTCCGCCGGAGACCAGAGGCCTCTGATCTCCGCCTCTCCCATGTGGCCTGCCCAGCCCTGGAGGGACGCGTCCGTCACAACTACGTGCTCCGGTTGGGGAAGGGAGAGGGATCTGCCGCTGACCCAATCGCGGTCCGCGAGCCACCACTGCAGCTGTCTCGCAGTGCCCTCCGAGATCAGGACGTGGTCGGACAGATTGCCCTGATGCTGGGCCCACTGAAACTTCAGGTCCCACTGCAGAGCCCGCATCCGCCACCTGGCGTGATGCACCAGAAGGATGCAGGAGGCCATCAGCCCCAGGAGCCGCAGCGTCAACCTGACCGAGACCCGGGATAACGGCTGAAAGATGGGAATCAGAGCCTAAATATCCCGGACCCGCTGTTCGGGTGGATAAACCCGAAACTGCGCCGAGTCCAGAACCGCTCCGATGAAGAGGAGCTTCTGAGAGGGACACAGGTGTGACTTTGGCACATTGATGGAGAACCCCAGGTGGTGCAGGAGATCTGCCGTAGTGTGGAGGTGGCTGACGACTGTCTGGGGCGAGCCCGCCTTCAACAACCAGTCGTCGAGGTAGGGGAAGACTGAAACCCCTAACCTGCGCAGATGAGCTGCGACCACCGCCATCACCTTTGTGAACACCCGTGGGGCGCTGGTAAGGCCGAAGGGGAGCACGGTAAACTGAAAGTGCTCGTGGGCAACCGTGAACCGCAGGTAGCGCCGGCTGGGCCGGCAGGACGGGGATGTGGAAATAAGCGTCCTGCAAGTCCAACGCTACCATCCAGTCTCCTGGGTCCAGGGCAGCTAGGACCTGAGCCAGTGTCAGCATCTTGAACTTCTCCTTCCGGAGGAAGCCGTTGACGTTCCGTAGATCCAAGATAGGGCGCAGGCCCCCCTTGCCCTTCTTGGGTACCAGAAAGTAGTGAGAGTAGCAACCACACCCTACTTCTGGCCCAGGAACGCGCTCGATGGCCCCCTTGGCCAAGAGGGCCGTAACTTCCTCCTGCAGAAGTCGCAAATGATCCCCCGATACACGGTGGTTCTGCGGTGGCATGGCTGGAGGAGTCGCCCCGAAGGGGAGGGAGTAGCCCCTTCGGACGATTTGCAGCACCCACCTGTCCGAAGTGACAGTGCGCCAGTGGAGGTGGTGATGGCGAACCCTGCCCCCCACTGGCGTCACATGGGCCCGAAAGCACGGACTAGGAGGGTTTAGAGGCGGATGCTGCGGGGGAAGGTGTGGACTGACCTCGCCGTTGACCCCTACCGCCTGGACGGCGGTTACCACGGCCGCCACCGCGTTGGGTATTTCCCTGCGGAGCGTGGCTAGCGGCACGTGTGGGCGCACCCCTTTCGTGGCCACGAAAGGAGTGATAAGCAGCCGATTGCTGGCGCAGGGCCGAGAGGCCCAAGGACTTGGCCGTAGCCCTGGAGTCCTTAAAGCGCTCAAGCGCATGGTCTGCTTTGTCGCCAAAGAGGCGACGGCCATCGAACGGCATGTCCATGAGTGTGTTCTGGACATCTGCCGAAAAGTTGGCGGACCTCAGCCAGGCGTGGCGTCCGACCGCCACCGTCGTTGCCATCGCTCTGCCTAGCGAGTCGGTGGTATCCAGCCCACACCTAATGGAATTCTTGGCAGCGTCCCGGCCCTCCACAAGGGCTTGGCCGAGTTTGGCCCGTACCTCCAACGGACACTCTGGCAGCACATCCGCGACCGTATCTCACAGGGAGTGGGTTTAACGGCCCAAGAGGCATGCGGTGTTGGAAGACCGCAGACCCAAACTAAGGGATGAGAATATCTTCTTTCCATACTGCTCATACCTCTTGGATTCCCTGTCCGGCGGGGCGGACGGGAATGCTCTTTTCAGAAAATGGCCGCCAGGTAGGAGCCCCACTCGGGAGCTCCAGGGTTAGGGATAGCCTTTTTGGTAAAAATCCCGATTTTTAACCCTGCCACCCCACCACCATCTATCCACTTAGCGACCGGAAGAAGAAAGGAAGAAGAGTAATTAAAAATAAAAGAAGAAGAATGAATAAAAGATAAGGAACTAAGCAAAACATACCGAGGACGATTGAAGGCTCGGCGAGAAGAAGGAGTGAGACGGCGGTGGACTTCTGCGAGCGGTCGGCAAACAACGTGGGTACAGCGGGAACAAGAACCAGTGCTTCCCAGGACGAAACATTGGTGAATGTAGCGGCGGACACATCAGGAGAGGAGCGCCGATATCTGAGATCCGACATACGTTAAGGGAATGGGGTATGGCGAGAGCGACGAGAGCGGAGGATCCGGAGGGCGCTGGAGATGCAGCGGAGCGATGAAGAGGAGCTGAGACGCCTGCACACGGTGATGCCGGGAGGCGGAGACGCACAGTAGCAGAGGACGGTGGGAGAAGCGGAGGTGAGAGTCCGTTAGAGGGCCAAACGAGGATAGACCCTAAGCAGATCCTCGCAGCCACTGCCACGCTACACTGACACCAAACAGTAATCAGGAGAGGAGATTAAGGCGCTAACGGGAGGAACCGGAGAGTAAACAACGACGTGCCTGACCTTAAAATGGCGGCGACAATGGACATGTAGAGGCTAAGTCGAGGAAAACATCAACGGAGAAAAATTAGGAATAGAGTCAAGGACATGAGGAAAAACAACAAAAGAATTAAAATGGAAATAAAAAAAGAGGACAATTAGGATATAGAAAAAAGAAAGAGGCTCACAGACAAGTGAAAAGTAAAATCGGAAATGAAAAAAGGACTAAGAGAAAAGAGAAAGGAAGAAGGAGCCATAGAGAAAGAGGACTAATATTACAATACAAAGAGAAAAAGACTGTTACCACACTAAAAAGACTGTTACGGTGGCGGACATCTTGAAAGTACTCTCAATAGCTGAATTGAATAGGGAGAAGGGCATATAAGTCTCAATTCATTAAAAGATAACAGATTCCAATCACGAGTTAATCATGAATAAATAAATACATATATCGGAGGTCTAAAGGTCACTAGAAGGTGAACACAGACGTAGAAATTAGACAAAACAAAAGTAATATAAATATACATCTAATCAAACACACTCCATACCAATCAAAATATGATGGACCATTATTTAGAACGAGACGGCACGAACGCACATATCATTAAATACCCTTCCAATCTATCTAAGAACGCAGCTAAAAAGTTTAAACATAATTTACTAAGAAAAAACCCAGACACGCTAGTCTTGGACCCATCTTTTAACAGAGATAAAGGAACGATTATAAACGATTTGATATTCTTCACTAGAAGAACAGCGATATGGCGCAATATCATCACAGAAATGCTTAATATAAAAAGTATAACTAACATACCACATGGCACAAAACTTAAGAGCCAACCATCAACTAGAGGTAGAGCGGACCTATGCATAACGATATATAAGAACGGTATAGTGCTCATACAAGCAGCGGACAACGAATTAAACAAATTTGACAACCTGTTTTCAACCTTAAAAGGATGCGTAATGAAGACAAGTTCCCATACAGAACCGACCACACAAGATCACACCATGGACCATCACAGAGCTGCCAAGTCAGGTTGCATACCAGACACAAAGTCAGGTTGCATACCAGACACAAACCTCCAGGATCAAATACTTCCTACAAATCAAGAGGTCATAATCGGAATAAGAAGATCGCAGCTGAGGAGGGGCGAAGCAAAAACAAAATTGGACACACAATGTGCAGACATAAACAGGGAAATATCACAGATGGAAAACTCAACACAACTCCTCAAGTCTAGAAAGGACACAGGAAGACTTGAAGTGGATACACCGAGCGCAAATACCACCCAGAAACCCTATAAGAGGGTAGAAGCAACATCTAGCATCATAGACAGGTCATCGCCGGCGAATAGGACACCAAATGAGAACACTGAAATTGCGGATATAGAAGATAACAAGGCTGTACACGACATGGACATAGACGGAACAGACCACCTAATTAAGGATGTTATCGAAAGCAACACGGCGGTCCAAGACGTGAACAGAGAAGGAGCAGACCACCAAAGCAATGACGATATCGAAAGCAAATCGGCGGTCCAAGGCTTGAACAGAGACGGAGCAGACGACCAAAGTAATGATGGTATTGAAGACAACACGGCGGGCCAAGGCTGGAAAGTGAACAGAAACGGAACAGACTACCAAAGTAAGGATGTTAGTGAAGACAACTCGGCTGTCCAAGACTTGATCAGAAACGGAGCAGACTA
The DNA here is from genome assembly GCF_964261635.1 of Lissotriton helveticus. NCBI lineage: Eukaryota > Metazoa > Chordata > Amphibia > Caudata > Salamandridae > Lissotriton > Lissotriton helveticus. The sequence goes on along the minus strand of NC_136072.1, from coordinate 605,839,772 downwards.
CAAAATTATCGATAAGAAGGGAAGAGATCAGAGGAAGAGGTCAAAACTCATACCAGGAAACCCAAAACAAGGGCATAGAAATAGGAAAATGAACAAACTTAATACCTCATTACAAATTCGAAGAACAATCAAAGAGCTTCAATCACAAATGGGCAGGATTCTATGCACGGCCCAAGAGATGAAAGAGATGCTTGAAATCACAGTGAGCACCCACAAAAAAGTTGAACAAATCCAAGAAGCATTACTTAATCTCCAAATAGAGGGTAATAAGATGGCATTGCCCCTATCAAACAGGCAAAATCGACCTGACAGGAACCTCAATCAGCTAACGGAAGAAGAAACGCTATCCTTACTTCGGGAATACGAAAACACCGACAAAGTTAGAGGGGAGAAAATCAAAACAGTCCGGATCGATGCTAACAGAATAGCAAGAGTCAATGAAAGGAAAACCAATCTTAACAACCTACAACAAATACAACTAACTGCGAACTCACAGAACGAGGTCACACAGAGCACAGGGAAGCCGCTAAAATGCCTACTCCTTAATTGTAGGTCGGCAGCAAAACACGCTTCAGATATAGCTGACCTTATCATGAACAAAGAAATTGATGTGTCAATTCTGACGGAAACGTGGCTATCAGAATCCTCATCTCCATATATGGACCTACTAGTTCCCCCACAGTATAGGATTGTGAGACTCGATAGGCCAAAAAAGTTAGGAGGGGGGGTCGCCTGCATTTACAGATCTGAAATAGAAGTAAAACTAATTCCATCAGAACCACTTGAATCCTGCGAACACCTAAATCTCAGGATAAGATCAGAAGATAATCAAAAATGCAATCTTCATGCACTCTACCACCCTCCAGGTAATAACACTACCTTCATAGACAAGTTAATGGAAATCATCACCAGCGAAGCCAACTCAGAAACTAATAACATTGTCCTGGGGGACTTTAACTTACACTGGAATGACAAAGACGACAAACAGTTCAACGCTCTGAAAGAACTTCTAACAGAGTTAAATCTTAACCAAGCATGCACAGAGCCAACACACGAAAAAGGAGGCACGATAGACTGGATAATATCAAAAACTAACAATACCTCAATCATATCAATTGAGCCATGCGACTGGTCAGATCACCATACCATAACCTTCCTGATAAACAATCTGAAACGGAACAAGACCTTACAACCCACCAGACATAAGAAATGGATGCGAGACATGAAAGATCCGAATATGGCCTTATTAGTGGAAAGCTGTGAGAAGAAATTGATCCCACCAAACAACTTGCAGAGCGTAGAGGAACTTACTGATCATTACACTAAAACAGTAACGAATATAGTCAACACTACGATGCCACTAAAAATGAAAAGAGTCACAGAGAAGACAAAAAAAACATGGTTCAATGAAACACTTAATGAAGAAAGGAGGAAACTAAGACTAGCGGAAAGGAAATGGAGACAACGACCATCATCACCCGAACTGAAAGCACTCAGAAGAATAAGAAGCGAATATAACAAAAAGATACTAAACTCCAAAAAAGAATTTATCAGATCTGAGCTAGATAACGCCAAAAACAGACCGCGGAAATTATTCGAGATTCTAAAACAACAATCCAATAAATTAGCTAAAACCAGCCAAGAAACCACAAAAACGCAAATAAGCTGTGAAGAATTCTCAACATTCTTCACAGAAAAGGCAAGCAAGTTGGAAAGAGAGCTCAGGAAAGAAGCTGACAACATTGGCAATACGTACAGACAGAATCCCAATATCACCGTAGAAAACACCATTGAGAGGACTAAAAACAAGGCACAATGGGAGAACTTCAAACTACTGGATCAGAATAACATAGCCAGAACACTATCTGACATCAAACCTAACAATCACTATAAAGATTCACTACCATCAAAATGTGTCAGAGAAATAAACCACATTGTGATTCCCATCTGGACGAAAATAATAAACGCCTCTCTATCACAAGGGATCCTTCCAGACTGCCTAAAAACAGGTCAAGTCGTCCCTATCATCAAGAAACCGACAGCGGACCCAGCAGATCCAAACAACTTTCGCCCAGTGACCAACATCCCTATACTTGCCAAACTCATAGAGAAATGCGTACAAAAGCAACTAAGTCAACACATAGCTAATTTCTCGCTACTAGACGACTGCCAATCAGGATTCAGGACAGGACATAGCACAGAAACAGCGATCCTGCATATTGTTGATGATGCACTACAGGCACTGGACCGTAATCAAACATGTCTACTTATCCTTCTGGACCTATCATCAGCATTCGACACGGTAAATCATGAAAAATTACTGAAACGACTCCATGACAGGATGGGAATGGCTGGAAATGTGCTTAAATGGTTTGAATCATTCCTGCAGAATAGAACGCAAAGATTCCTGGTCAACCAATCACTCTCACCTACATGCCCTAATTCAATTGGAGTTCCACAAGGCTCTACATTATCGCCATCACTGTTCAACCTTTACATCGAACCACTCACTGAAATCCTCAGAAAGTCGAAAATCTCCTACCACATGTACGCGGATGATACCCAGATATATATCAAGATCACATCCAGGGAAGATATCTTGAGAATGAATGAGACATTAAAATTGACACTACGATGGCTAGCTGACAACCATCTAATACTAAACACACAAAAAACGGAATTCTTGCTAATATCCCCACCGAAGATACACACACAAGTGAAGGAATGGACCAACATGATTACAGCATTAAATTGCACCCCTACCCTAGTGGGCTCAGCGAAATCACTAGGAATCACACTAGATGAGAAATTAAACATGAAATCCCATATCAACACAATGGCAAAAAGCGCCCGCTACCATCTGAACTACATCAGAAAAGTGAAACCATTCATATCCAAAGCAGACCTCAAACTGGCAGTTCAGGCTCTTGTTATCGCGAGGATTGAATATGGATGTACGACGCTAGCCGGGCTTCCAAAAATTTCAACAGCACCCCTGAAGGCATGTCTCAATGCGGCGGCAAGACTAATCACTTGATCAAGGAAATGTGACCACATTTCGCCACACTTGAAGGCATTAAATTGGTTACCATACGAAGCCAGAATCCAGCTAAAAATAGCATGCATAACACATAAGGCACTCCACCACAAGACACCCAACTACCTTGCTCAGAAAATTAAACTATCTGGAGGGAACAGACCAGCCAGGAGCACAAAGGAGCTTATGTTGAGACCTGCCATCTTCCGGAAGAAGAAAACTTACGACAGAGCTTTCTCAGGAGCAGCACCTAGAATCTGGAATTCACTTCCTTCTAACATTAGAAAGATTGAAAACACTATATCCTTTAAGAGGGAAACTAAGATCTTCCTAATGAGTAAATTCCTTCCATAGTCAGAACATGGGAAGACAGAAGGCATGCGCATTGGCAGGAATTGAAACAGACTCAGAAAATAAACATTCAGGATCGTCGGATTCAGTTACACTTTATATTGTGCTATGTATTAAGTCATGGTTCGTACTTATGTTGATATAATCTATATTCCTGTAGAAATTTGTTCTTATATTTTATGTGCCATATATATACCTACCTCTTAATGTTGTGAAAGTTGCTACAACGATACAGATTATAACTACCTCATGTAATGTGAAGCGCTCTGATACCCAAGGGTCTTGTTCGCGCTATACAAAACTCTAAATAAATAAATAATGCGGTCTGGGAATTAGAGGCCTGGATGACCAGACTCTCGGGGGTGGGGTGGGTGGACAGGAAACATGGGTCGCCCGGGGCTGGGCTGTGGCGTCTGGCCACGTTCCTATCTACGGGCGAACCCGTAGCGGGCTTGGACCGGGTGCCCAGAAGAACGTCGGTCAAGGCCTCATTAAAGGGCAGCAGAGGCTCGGCCGAGCTCGACTGCGGTTTAAGGACCTCAGTGAGGAGGTTAGTCCTCACGGCCGCGACGGGGAGCTCAAGGCCCAAGGCCTTGGCAGACCTCATCAGCACCACACTATAGGCTGCCCCCTCCTCCGAAGCCACGGTAGGAGGGGAGACAAAACCAGTGTCTGGAGAGGTGTCCAGGCCACTGGCCTCCCCAAGGTCTCCGGTCCAGTCCTCATGAGACTGACACTCCCTGGTCAGAGGGTCCTCAGACCCCTCCCAGTCCTCTTCATCACCCATCTCCTGAAACTCAGGGTTCTTAACTAATGGGGTCTGTTCATAAAAGTGAAATTCACCAAACGACGTCTGGAGCAGCGCCCATCGGGGCCGTCCCGACGGCTGAACAGGAACGAAGGTGGAACCGGGGACGGCGCTGCCCGAGGACGGCGCCGGAGGCGACACCTGCGGGTCCGACGCCGGGGAGGTCGTAAGATCCACCGGCGACGAACCAGATCCCGAAGGAGGTCCAGCGGCGTCCTGCGGCGCCGGGCCCGAAGGCGCCGGCGGTGCCGGGACAACTGAACCCCTCGGCGCCGGCGGCGTCGGGATAGTGGGGACCTGCGGCGCCGGGCCCGAAGGCGTCGGGGCCGAAGCACCCGACGACATCGGGGCCGGAGCCGCCGACCCGCTAGGGGCCCCAGACGGGTCCGCTGGGCCCGAAGGCGCCGCGGAGCCCGCCGGAGGAGAGAGTTTCCTCATGGCCATGAGGAAGCGCTCGATCTCCTCCTGCGACGCGTTCAGCCCAGGGACCGGAGGGTGTGGAGCTGCACGCGGCGCCCGCGACTCCGACGGAGCCGCGTGGGTGGTGTCACCCAAACCCTCGGCCGCATCGCGCGAGCGTCAGGGGGAGTCCGAAGAGCGATGACGCCGCTTGAACTTCTTGTGCCTCTTACCTGACGACGACTTCGACCCGGAGGAGTGCGGCCTACTCTCGGAACTGTGGTGGCTCCGAGCCTGCGACCTGTCCCTCGACCTCCCATGGGATCGGGACCTCTCACGGCGCGGGACCGACTGCCGGAGTTTGAGTCGCCTGAGGGACCGCTCCCGCCTGGATTTCGAAGAGAGGGCCCGGCAGTCGGAGCAGGCCTTGTCGTCGTGGTCGACGCCCAGACAAGATAAACAGACGCGGTGAGGATCCGTGACCGACATCAGGCGGTCGCAATCATCACAGGGCTTGAACCCGGGCATCCCTACGGCACCGTTCGGAGTCGAGAGACTTCGAAAACAATCAAAAAGTGATCCAAAAGGTTAGTCAAAAATTGACTAGGGTTACTGCTTTTTCCAGATCTGCGCTTGCTGGCGCGGAAAAAAGAAGAACTGACGTCAGCAGGCGGAGGCGGCGTCTAAGTACTCCGACGACGTAATCACGGCGCCCACGACGCAGACGACGGACGCGGAGCCGCAGACGACGCCTACCGACGCGCAAGGGTACTGCTACGCAAAAATTTCCGGATCCAGTCTGACGCCTGGGGATATTCTAAGGTAAGGAATCTAATACTAACGTGTCTCTTTCAGATATGTTGGGTGGTGTGGAGGTTAGCTCTAGGCAATAGCCATCCTGGATAATTTGCCTTACCCATTTGTCTGTAGTGATGTTTTTCCAGACTGGTAGGAACTGCTGTAATCGTCCCCCGACCGGTGTTGTATGGTCTGGGGGTAGCGCTAAGGAGTCACTGTTTTGTGTTGGTAGAGGATCTGGTGGTATTATTCCCTCGTCCTCAGCCCTTGTTGTTATTGCCGCGGTATCGACCTCTATTGTTTTTATTGTAGGCGGTTTGCGTATTTCCTTTGTAGTTTGTGGTCTGCTGTGATGAGTTACCCCTTGCAGCACCTCTGTAATTGGAGCGACGAAAGGAGCCTCTATGTTGTTGGGACTGTAAGGCTCCCATAGACTTGGCCGTTTCAGTGTCTTTTTTCATTTTGTCCAGTATTGTATCTACAGCTGGACCAAATAAATAGTCAGGATGTATTGGCTGGTTTAATAAAGTTGACTGGACTTCATTTTTGAAACCTGAAATACGAAGCCACGCATGTCTCCTGAGCATAACACTGGTGTTAACAGATCTGGCCGCTGTATCTGCCACGTCTAGGGCACATTTAATAGAGGCGTTAGTTATTAACTTTCTCTCATGTACTAGGTCTTCAGCCTGTTCTTTGTAAGGTTCAGGTAAATACTGGAGAAGTGTCTCTAAGGTGTCATAGTGTGCCCTGTCGTACCTAGCTAACAGGGCTTGCGTATTAGATATTCGCCATATGTTAGCAGCTTGAGCAGCTACCCTCTTCCCTGATGCCTCAAAGATCTTTGATTCTTTGTCAGGAGGTGGAGCTTCCCCAGTTGTTTGGGAGTTTGCACATTTTCGTGCATTGGATACCACCAAAGAATCCAAAGGCAGTTGTCCCTTAATATATGTAGGGTCTACTGGTGCTGGCCTGTATTTTCTCTCTATTCTGGGGTTAATGACCCGTGCCCTACTTGTGTCCTTAAATATGTCACCTGCATGTTTAAGTCCCCTTTTTAACATAGGTAGAGTTTTGACAGATCTTTCTGATGTAGCAAAGGTGTCAAAGAGGAAATCTTCCTCGATGGGGTCTGCATGCATTTCTACGTTGTGATGGAGGGCTGCCTTTCTATTAATGCATTAAAAGCAGCTGTATCCTCTGTAGGAGAAGGCCTAGCAGGGTATGCAGGTGTATCTGGAATGGGTTGAGTCACCAGGATGTACTGGATCAACCCATGGTTGACCTCGATTGTCTGGGTCAGTGACCATTGGGTAATTGTATTCTTCATTATATTAATCATCCACTTCTTCATCTGAGTGTGTGGGTGTATATGTGTATGGCTCAGGTCTAGTTGGTTTAATAGGCTCAAATACAATAGGTGACGTAGAACAGTCCCTTTTTTTTTTGAGTGGGATGAAATAAGTCTGTTTATCAGTTTCTGGTCTGATTTTTCTTTTGTAGAGTGTGACTGTCCCAGAATTAGGGTCAATGTAAAGTTTTGACTGTTCTTCTGATGAAGGGTCTGGATATAAGATCTCCTGCTCAGCAGTTCTGGGCGTTTTTGGCAATGTCCTTGGTTTTGCTTGTTTCGGTTCGATACCGCTTTTTGGGTCGACCGCTTTTGTTTTCGAGGAAGTCGGTAGGCCAAACTTGATTGGTCCGAGATTCCTCGGTGTTCCAACAGTCTTTTTAGGTTGTGCTTGTTTCTTCAGAGCCGAAGTTTTTATCGTTTCGACATTTTTTGTCGAGTCGATAGTACCTTTCTGACCTTGTTGCGTCTTAGTAACCTGTGGCTTCGGACCGATGCTTTTTGGTCTTGGCTCGATGGCCTTCTTCGGGTCGATTTTCTTCGGCTCGATTGTCTTTGGTTGCACAGCCATTGGTTTGTCGACTCTCTGTTTGGGTTCGACAATTTTCTTCGGATCGAGTCATTTTTTTGTGTTGTCGGCTGTCGGCGCCGATCTTGTCGGTTCGACGGCCCTTTCTTTTGGAGTGGATATAGATGCGCTGGCCCTCGGCTCGACGACCCTTGTGTTCGACTCCGATGGATCGACATAGTTTGGTCCAAAGACGGTATTGTCGACGATTTTCTTTGGGATCGACTGAGATGGATCGACGTAGTTTGGTCCGAAGACTGTGTAGTCAATCAGTTTCGGTTTCGTTTTTGGTTCAATAACTTTCGGTTTCGACATCACCAATTTGTGAGTACGTTGATCCAATGGCTCTTTTCTAATATTCTTAGCCGAGCTGTGTTGCGGGGCTATAGAATGGGTTTCGAGATCTTGGCTAAAGCCTTGTGGCGATGCCTCGACCTGAGCCTGTAGAACCATAGAAGTATATGTTCGGGGTGTCGTACTCACGGCTGGCCCCGTTTCATCACTGGAGTCGTCCTCGACAGCTCCGATCCCTTGTTCGTCGTCTCCTACCTCAACGAGGTCTTCTTCTTCGTCGATATAGTAGTTGGGGTCATGCTCCGAATCTTGATCCGACTGTTGATCCGATTCCTCGGCTTCGACGAGATCGTCTTCATCGTCGAAGATATTTTCCGGCTCTGGCGCTGGTTTCTGCATGGTTAGCCTAGCGGCCCGTCGAGTTCGAAGTGTCTTTTTAGATCGAAATTGGGCACAGGCTAGGCAGTCGGATTCATTATGTTCTGGAGATAAACACTTGTTACATACAGGGTGTTTGTCTATATGTGGGTATTTTGAATTACAAGAGGGCATCTTTTAAATGGACTTCATTCCATTGACGACTGTTCCCTTTGGCGTCGAGAAGGCCCACGGCCCGATTCGACGTCCCGAGTTGAATAAACTGTAGATAAAGCGGTCGGCACCGATTCGAAACAATACCGACGAGACCGAAGGCCTTTTGGCCTTTAGAAAGTTTAGTTAAGATTCGAACTTCGAGTAAAGGAAAGTACATCCGAACCCAATGGCAGAAAAAAACAATCTGAGGATGAAGAGGATGCCCATGCGCACTGTAGTCCAGGGGAGGAGCCACCTATCTTGTGATACTTCGAAGACTCTTCCAGGACAACAATGTAAAATTATCCGGACCCAACACTAGGCGGCGATCTATGCACAGATATAAATTCAGCAGCCCACATGCCTCGAACACAAAGTACTCACGGCCTACCTTGAACCGCAGGCAACGCCTTTAGCCTGGCAGGATGGGAATATGAAAATATGCATCCTGCAGATCCAACGCTACCATCCAGTCTTCTTGATCTAGGGCAGAAAAGACCTAAGCCAGAGTGAGCATTTTGAATTTTTCCTGTTTGAGGAAGAGATTGACGGTCTGAAGATCTAAAATGGGCCGTAGCCATTAGTTCTTCTTCGGAATCAGAAAGTAGCGGGAATAACAGCCACTGCCTACTTCTGAAACTGGGAACCTTTCTATAGTTCCCCTGGGCCAAAAGAGCCGTAACTTCATCACCCAAGCAACTTTAAATGATCCTCCATCAGCCATTCCCGATTTGGCAGAATAGGAGGAGGAAAAGAAAGAAAAGGTAGGGAAAAGCCCTCCTGGACTATCTGCAAGACCCACTTGTCCGATGTTATGGATCTCCAGTGGGGGATATGAAAAATTCTCCCACCCACTGGAGTAGAGTGATCCTACAGAATCTGCCTACAATTGCTTGGAGGCTGCAGCTTCTTAGGGTAGTGTGGTTGACTACTTCTGGCCTCGATTCAGGGATCAGAATGCGCCGCGTCCACGTCCACGTCCGATAACGGCTTGGGCAGTCTATGAGTGTCAATGGCTGGGATAGGGCTGATGCTGCTGGAAACCCCCTCCATTGCCACGAAAGGAAGACTGCCACGGGGGTGGAGAAGCCCAAGGATCTGGCCGAGCTTGAGAGTCCTTGAACCTGACCAGGGCTGAGTCTGCCTTTTCCTCAAAAAGGCTTGTACAGATGGAGGAGGAGCTACGACAGCAAGCAAGATGGCCGCATAGTCTCCCGGCTCCGCTGACCTCCGTCTTGCGCTCCAAGATCCTGTCACTTATCCTGATTTCCTGCCCCGGATCTGTGTGTGTGAACTAATCCGCACTCCGATGGTGTGATCCCGGGGTTTTTCTGACATTGTGGAGCTGAGTAACGTCGAGGACCGATTTGTGGCCTAACCCAGTCTGGAAGCCTGGGTCTCGAGTGCTGGCTTAGCAGGGTCTGAGTTGAACAACAGCGGACTGTTGAGGGCGGCAGGGTCCGGTCCCTGGAACTTTCGGAAATTTTTGGATTGCTTTGCTATCATCTGCAGCCTGGTGTTGTGTTGGAGGTGAGGAGACGAGTGACGCACGGTGCGGTGTCGCGGTGGTCCCTGACCAGGAGGCCCGGCACTTGCATCGCCGGCGCACCTTGGGTTGGAGTCTCGTCGCGTACTAATGCATACTGACGGTTGGTCCCTCACCGCACAGTCCTGCTCCTGCTGATCTCACCCCGGAGAAGGCGCCTCTCAGTGGGGACCAATATGCCTGAGGAAATATGGAACCAGGCGGAGCAGGCCCAAAGGGGCCCGTCATTGCGGGAGGTGCTGGCGGCCCTAGAGGCACTTCAGGCGACTGTGGAAGCTCAGACCTGCGGCCTGTTGTCGGCGGCAGATGGACTTAAAGGACTGAGACGGATCCTGACTCGATGCCCGAGACCCGGCAGCCAGCTTGCCTCTTGATCGACGCCCCCAGTGGCGCAATTAGACCCAGTGCTGGAAGCTGTGCCTGCCCCTACAGAAGTGGATCTCCTTGAATGGGCTGTGATCGGTGACTTAACTAATTTTTTGGAATCCCCGGTTTTGCAGCTGTCGGAACATTCAACTGCTGTCCCTATCCTGGAACCTTTTAATTGGTACTGTGCACTGTTTTGGATTGTGTCGAACCCCCTCCCCAGTCGGTATATCAAGATGGCGGATGTGATAAGGCCTGGCTTCGGAGACGGGGAGGGACATCGTCGGTACCGGCTGCTTACTTTGGGATCTACTGTTCTTCTTCCATCTACTGAACTATGTTCCGACCACTTCTATGTATCTTTTGACATTTTGATGATGGGGCTTTATTCGTCTGAGGGACTCGGCGAATTCGATCGACGGGGGCAAGGCTGAGACTGTTGTTTGGGTTGTTCATTGTGGTCTTATCGGTAACGGGACTGCTTCATTAGCTTAACGGAGTCCGGGGCAGGGCTGGTGGTTCCCCCCGGGATGTTTTCTCAGTTTGGACTATTCAGATGTGACAGTTTCGGGGGGACCCCTTTGTTAGGGCGGGGGGGGAGAGACCGGGAGCACGTAGAAGATAGCCCTCCTCCATTTCCCCTCTTTGGGTGGGGTTTAATTTCTTTCTGTCTTTCTCTGGGTCTTTCTATATTTCGGGTCTCAGTTCTTGGGCGACAGGCACGCTGCTGGGGGGTAGGCCGTAGTCATCTGCAGGGGTGCAGGGTGGGGGGTTGGGGGATGGGTGTTTTGTTTTCGTTTTATTTCTATGGCCTTTTTTCTTCTTATCTTTCTTTGACTTTTCTTTTCTTCCTTTCCGGGTCAGTGTAATGGGTTAAATTTTATGGCCATCTCTGCTGTTTCATATGTGCCTCAATTCTCGCGATGTTTCAGTGCTACTGGGCGGGCACTCAGCTGGCATGAACTGTATTTGTACGCTCGCTTACCATTAATAATATGTTTTAACGCCGCTGACTTACACGAAGATGATTTAACTGTGGACATATGCTATTTCGCCCCCCCCCACGCCATTTTTTTCGCAACTTGAGATATTGTATGGCACCTGATCCTTCTATCTTATATTATAAAATGGAACCTTTTTATCCTGTTACCAACTTGATATGTTTACAACCAGTACGTATATTGGACGTGGCGAATCTGCTCCCGGAGATGCTGAGTCTGGGTTTTGATTGTTTTATTGTGTTGCAACTGCTTAGCGGCCGGCCCTGGGGGTTGTAGGCCCGTGTTTGTACTTGGTTGAAATGTCAAATAAAGGTTTTCCCAAAAAAAAAAAAGGCTTGTACATCGCCCGAGAAGCCAGTTGTACGAAGCCAGGCATGACGCCTCAATGCCACAGTCATTGAAATCGATCTGCCCAGCGAATCGGTCATATCTAGGCCACACCATATGGTGAATTTCGCTGCATCTCTCCCATCCTTGACGGCTTTGGAGAGCACAGCCCAGGCCTCCTCCGGGCCTTGCGGCAGCACTTGCACAGCAGACTCCCAAAGGGAAATGGGAGAAACGGCCCAATAAGCATACGGTATTCACCGACTGAATGCAAGGCTGGAGGAAGAAAACAACTTCTTTCCTAATTAACCCACCCTGTTCGATTCCCTATCCGGAGGGGCAGGGAATGCACCTTCGGACATAGAGGCCTGCATCACCAAACTCTCTGGGTGTTGGCTGAGGAACTTTGGGTCGCCCGGAGCTGGGAGATGGCGGCGTGCAATCGTCCTATTCACAGAAGCCCCTGTGTTAGGTTTGGACCATGTTCCTAGAAGGACGTCTGTAAGTGCCTTCTTAAAGGGCAACAGGGGTTTGGACGTGGAAGCCCTAGGTTGAAGCACCTCAGTCAGAAGATTAGTCCTTACCTGAACCTAGATTGAGGGATGGTGCCAAGGTGTGCAGGTTGGGACCAATGGATCCCTTCCCTGGGGTGTCTACACCGCCTAGTATGCCATCCTCCAGTGGGAGGAGGGCACAAGCCTCTTCCTGATTGGAGGGGTCCCACATCTACAAGATGGCGGGGACTAAGATATGTGCTTCACATCACCTACTCCACCTGAGGGGTGGGGTTTGGCAAAGGTGGGCACACCTCTCTTCCTGGCGAGGTTTTTTGGTATGCTTTTGCACCCAAAATGGGGGTCTGAACCAGTGGGAACCAGTTGTTGATAGCTGCAAAAGGCTGGGGGTAGCTAACGAAGGTGGCAGACCTTTGAAAACTCCCTCTTCAAGGTACCTGCCAACCTGGGGGAAAAGGTAGGACACCTCTGCCCAGATGCGTTTTATTTCCATACCCAGAAATTGGAGGGCTCTCTACCCAGGGGTCCAAAAACCTGTCTGGGGATGGCAGATGGCTAGGAGCCAGTCAGGAACCACACCTGAGATGGCTTTTTTTCAAGGGGTATCTCTTAGATGCCCTCTGTGAGCATTTTTCATTAAATCTAAAACTGGCATCTGTGTGGGTTTAATATGCTGGGAAGTTTCATACCAAAATTCCTAGACTTTAGAAAGACATAGTGGAACTGTGGAGTTTGTGATGACAAACTCACAGCCCATGTATTCAAAATGGCTCCACTGCACTTGCGTCTGTGAATGAGGCTAGGGGTATTTGGTCATGCAGCAATGCCCTCACCTATGGTATGGTCTACCCTGCCTTTAGGGCTGTAAGGCCTCCTAGAGAGGTGACTCACCCCTGCAACAGGCTGTGTTGGTGGGCATGGCACACAGGGGTGCGTGCCATGTTGACTCTTTAGTTTGGTCTGCACCAAAACACCCAGTCTGCAATGGCGTGGTGGTGGTGCTAAGGTGAGGGGCACGGAGTGTGGCATAATACATGCTGCAGCCGTCACAGGCCCTCTCTGGTCACCTGGCCCTTGGTACCTGGGGTACATTTTACGAGAGACTTGAATGTTGCCCAGAGGTGTGCCAATTGTGGGTACAAAGGTACTGTTTTGGGAAATAACACAAGTGCTGGGACCTGGTTAGCAGGATCCCAGCAAACACACACATAGTAAAGTTGGTATCTGGCCAAAGGTTAGGCGGTAGCCAAGCAAAAAGGGGCACTTTCTTATACTTTGTGTTGAAAATAGGTTAAGGTGTGGAATTCCGCATCTTTGGAAGATCCAGTTTACTACCTTTTCTTTTTCTTTTAGTTTCCACTCTTGAAAGGCGCTCTTCTGCCTGCTTCACCTGTTCGCTTCTGTGTTTAGTACTCCTGGTAGGGTAATTGCTACAATCCTGATGTACCGCTGCATGGCCCATGTTGATATGCTTTGTGCTAGGATGGATAGAATGTGAGATCTTGTGCCCATCGGTTTGTTGAGGTAGAACACAATGGGAGTATTGTCCGTGGGAACTTGTACTACCTTCCTCATGATCGGTCACTGGAAAGCTTTGAAGGCTAGGAAAACGGTCTTGAGTTCCAACACGTTCATGTGACTTACTGCCTTCTCCAGGTTCCAAATGCTCCTAATGTTCAATTTCCCAATGAGTGCTCCCCACCCTGTGGGGGGATGCGTCCATCATTTCGGTAACCGAGGGAGTTGGTGTTTTAAAAGGTCATCTTACTGACGTGTTCTTTGCTTTTCACCACTGTATCTCATTGTGTACTCTGTCTGCAACAACCACTAGATCTTTCCAAATCCCTGTTGACTGTTACCAATGCCTCCGCTGCCACTCCTTTAGTGGTCTCATGCGAAGTCTGGCATTTGGTGTGAATGGTATGCCTGACACCATCATGGTCATCAGATTTCCAACCTCCTAATTGTCAGAGGTTGCCACATGAGGTAAAGGCAAACTTGTTCTGTCGATGGCAGGATTCTCTTCTCCGCATGGAACACTTTCCCTTCTTTGGAATTCAATCTGACCCCAAGGAATGTCTTACCTTTCTGGTCTTCCGGATGATTTTTCCAGATTGATTGAGAATGACTTTGCCTTTACCAGCCAATCATCCAGGTAAGTATAGATTCCTTTTCACCTCAGATGTACAGCTACTGCGGTTAGGCATTTGGTGAACAGCCTGGGGGCTAATTTTATCCTGAAAATAACAGTGAATTGGTAATGTACCTCGCCTACAACTAATATAAGGAACTTATTCTGTCTATCAGTCATTGACACATGGAGGCACAAGTCTTTGGGGTATAATGCTGCCATATAATCCCCTTTTCGCAGATGTGCGACAACCTCCTGCAGAGTTGTCATCTGGAATCTTTGCCTTTTGATGAACCTATTGAGGACCCAGAGGTCCACAATGGATCAGAAGGTTTTGTCCAATTTTGGGACAAGAAAGTAGAATAAGTAGACCCTTTGTCTTTCTGGTAGTACTTCTGTTGTCATTTTTCAGCAACAACTCTCTCGCCTCTAACCTGAGGTTTAGTAAATCTAATTTGCTGTGTGTTCTTGGCTTTGGCTTGAAGTTAGGAAATAGTTTTAAGAGATCCATTCAGTATCAGTGCTCAATAATGTTGAGTATTCGTCCACTTGTCAGAGTTTAGCTTGTTCTATTCTGTCAAGAATCTATCGATTCTGCCCCATACTGCTGTATTGTGTGAAGAGGGACCTCTTTTCCTAAATCACTTGCAGGAGTGTACAACGCCTCATGGTGCGGTCTCTCTTCCCACAACCCTTCCTCTAAATTGTTGTATTGGACTGCTGAGGTACTGTTCCTGTTTTACTGTGCTCTGGCTTGAGGGTTGTGGTGTAAAGTGAGAACGAGGTGTCACTGGCTGTGATCTTCCTTTTGAGGGCATGCTCTTCCTTAATCTAAGTACACCTCTGAACTGCCCTCACTTAATTGAACTACGCTAATGGACTTAGCAGTGTCATGGTCCTCCTTTATCATTTGGAGGGAGTCTTTTGAATGCTGGCCAAAAATACGTTTTCCTATAACCTGCATGTTTAAAACTGCCACTTGTATCTTATGATGGAAACCGGACACCAGCAGCAGCCAGAATTGCCTCCCAAGCTTGGTGTCTTGCCTAGCTAGTTTCTAGCAGTATCCGCCGCATCCAGGGCTAACTTTAGGCATGTGTTGCTGACGATTTTACCCTTCTGGAACATGTTTTTGCCCTTTTTGGTACTACTCCATGAGGTGTTGCAACAGACTCTCCATCTCTTCCCACAGCAGGAGACTGTGCTTGTTCAGGGGGATATTGGTGTGTGCAATCCTCAGTTGGCCACAGTAGATTGCACCATCTTCCTGCCCACCACATCTACCCCTTTGCCCTCTTCTGTGCTGTTGACAAATTTATGGCATAGGCATTGATACGCACTTGGTGTGGGTCAAGTTTTAAGTAGACGGTCTATATTTTTTCTCAACTCTTGGGGTAACCACTTTGCTTATTACCAGTTCTCTTCCCTGGTCCAGTATACTGGGTCGCATGGTAGATAGTGACTTTCGTTGAGTAGGCAGGAGTGTTTACAGCAAGAACAATGATTCAGCCTGCTCTTCCTTCATTTTGTTATGTAGTCGGTGGTAGCCCTCTTAATTACCGCATTGTAAATAGTGATGTTGTCACGTGGCGCAGTACTCGAAGGGTAGGATGTCTATTCTCTCCTCTGGTGAGCTGGAGTTCTCTAAGGTGGTGAGTGGATGCCCAAGACTATGAGGACCAGAAAGCCCAGCAGGGGAGGCGGAGACTGCCAGCAACAAGTGCCAGGAAGCTACTACAGTGGAGGAAGAACTTAGCCTAGCCACCAGCCCTGTTGCCCTGGGCCTCTATCACTCCTTTAGCATCGATAGACACTCACACTAAAAATGTCACCAGCTTATCAAAACAGAATACTGTATTGTCTACTTCCTCTCCTCCCTGCCCAAGGCCTAGCACCACAAAAGTGACTGTTCACCAGCAACGTGACCTTGCCTCGCTCAAACCACACGTTTCATCTAGAAGAAAGGACAGATCAAAGACCTTGACTCTGGGCAAGACCTGAATATCTAATCTGGTTGTAAGCAGCGTGTCTTGCCCTTCATGCAACTCTCAATTAGGCAGTATGTTAACTAATATCGAAAAGCTCATCACCAAATCACTCAAGGAATGCAGTAATAGACTATCGTTGAAAAACATCTTGGTCGACTTCTCAGCAGTTACCTCTCCTGCCAATAATTTACCATCTACTGTCAACACTCTCTGCTGAGCGATATACCCCTTCCCAGTGCATTATACCGGCACATTAGCCTCCCTGCAATCAATCTGTCGGGCCAGCAGAGTGTGTGGGATCAAAGGTTAGTCAGTGTTACTACCCCTGAACCTCCCAGTGAGAGGCTGTTCGATGACCCTTGTATGCAACCTTCTGATGTTTCTTCAAAATTCGTCTCAGGGGGTCACTGTGTCTGGTGATAGGCTGAACTCAGGCAATAAGTTGCACCAGATCAACAGAGACCAAGTGTGTTTAGATCTTCCCTCAGCAGCTGCTCAGTTTGTTCAGACCAATGTCCCACAACTGAAGGCCGGCTCCACCAAAGATAGCTACCAACTTAGGAATGAAGTTGTTCAGTATGTTCATGGTCAGCTGGGCTCCACCTGCACCTGTTTAACCACATCAATAGGGTCAGACGTGTTGCATGGGTAGGCAGGAGCTAGAATGCTCTGCCCAGGGACTGCATATTCCTTAACTTCAACAGCGCTCTTAGCAGGAAGAACATTTTCAGGTCTCGGTCACTGCAGGATAATCCCGAAACAAGCATCACTCCAGTATCATTGGAATACTTTTATAACCATCTTCGCTCACACTCAAGTGCCTTTGTACAGCTGGCCTTATTCAAGACATTGGCTCTTTCTGTTTACCCTGTCCAACTCAAAAGTGGTTTCTTCAGCATACCCTTTTTCAAATACTTTTGACCCCGAGTACCTTGGACTCTTACTGATTGACATACATTTTTGATTGCATCTCCAGAGCTGCAGGAACACTTTCTGAGCCTAATATTCATTTTAATAATCATCCTTGTACGCTGGGCATCCATTCGTGGAATATTGCGGGTCTACAGGATAATTCTTCCTGATTGGCTTTCCTAAGGAGCTATGAAATTATCGATCTACAAGAGTCCTGCGACACAAGTCGCAGCCTCTTTCTTGATTGCTAAAGCAGTTTCTTTTTTGCATCTGCTCGGCGCTCTCAGTCTGGAAGAGCCAAAGACTGCTTCAAAAGTTTAGTCTCTCTTTCTCATAAGTATAAAAAAAGATCATGTAGATCTTGACTGCCCCAATTTGTTAGCCCTGTTGTTGTCCTTTTCTAGCTCGTGCAGGTTGTATGCGATTAACTTTTACAATGCTAATAGCTTCCTTCTTACTGTCGGACATGTTATCACAATGAGATCTTTGCTTGATAGTTGCCCTCAATCTCCCAATGTCTTCACCCAGGTCGTTTTAATAGGGGATTTAAATCTACACTGTTGTGATGACTGTCGACTCAAGGATGGGTTTCTACCTTTCTTTTCACACACTCACTTTGTACATACTGCACAAGGAGAGTTATTTCATACTCTAGTGAGTGGTTTTAATTTATCTGCACGGTGTGAGGATGCAGCACAGTTTGGGAGCAGTGTTCTTAAAACTACCTTTACGGGGAGAGGTGCTTCCACCATCAAAGATTTAAATTTTGTTTCCACCACTTTACTGCTGACACATTATGATGCGTTATGGGACATGAGAAGCGGCCACAATCACCTGGTTGCCACCCTGTCATGGAAGCATCATGTGGACTTCTCCTGGAATCTAACCCATGGGCAGTTAGCCACACATGACCCGGGGCACAGACTCAGATAGTGTGGGACTGACCCTGGACCTTTTTATTGTAACTTGCTAAGTCACAGTTTTGATTCTCTCATGTTACGTTGTGACCCTCAATGCGCAGAGGTGAATGTTCTTTGTGCATACGAGATAATAAGCAGACATCTTGCAGTGCTCCTTACTTCATCCTGTCCGAACCAGTCTAATAATGTTAACTGTTTGACTGCTCTTATATAGGGCTCACAGTGCGCTCCTGGTAGCTCTTAGGGAAAAACCTCAGGATAGATGCAACGTTGCATCCCTTAGAACCCAGTATAAAGCTATTATACAGAGTAGAAAACATGCGCTGAAACAAGAGGCTTGACACGATCTCGGTTACACCTGTGCATCAGGATCCAGTGCCATTTTCTGGGAGATTTTGAGCCATCCTTTGTTTTCCACTTAACAGGGTAGCTTTATCGCAGCATATTACAACCGACATGTGGGTCAAATATTTTAAGGCCATTTATGACAGACCCTGTTCTGTCGCAGAACATATCGAGTCCCCTTTGACACTGACTTTCATGCATGACCTTTCTCTCTCCTATGACTGGACGAAGTTGGAGATGCCATTTTAACCTTGCCCAATCGCAAGGCCCAGGCCCCAATGGAATAGTCATGGACCTATTTAAATCCATTATTCATTTATGGGCCCCTATATTCACTATTTATTTTAACTTAGTTTTAAGCACAATCTTCCCAATACTTGGTCTAAGTCTGTCTTCGAACCCTGTGTAAAAAAAAGGTTATCAGTATGACCATCGACACTGTCACCTGATTTCTTTGATAGACTCTGAGATCAAAGTCATTGGTAAAGCGCTCCCATCTAGATTAACAACTTGGGCAAAAGCCCATGGAGCATTATCAGATGATCAATAGGGTTTTAGTTCAATGCCTTAGCCTATACTTTTTAATCAAAAAATACACTGTGGTAAAAATTCTGGGCTGTACATCTGGCTTTTATGGATTTCAGTTCTGCTTTTGATAGGGTCAAACGAGACAAGCTGTGGTGAATCATGCAAGATATAAGGATCGAGAAAAACAGTGTTTGAGTTCTACATGATTTGCACTCCAATTTGAGTGCATTTGTCAAGTTTGATCCGAAAGGGGAATGCACCAAGAATTTTACACTAAACAGAGGGGTCAGACAAGGTTGCGTTTTAGCTCCTTGTTTATTTATTCTTTACATTAATAAACTGTAGCAGATTCTTAACTCTAGGGGTTGTGACCTTCTTTGCTGATTGGTTGTCCCTGCTCTTTTATGTAAGATGATATTTTGTTTTAATCTCGAGCACCGCGCAAGGTCTACATATTTTATTGGACCTTTTTAGCAAGTACGTGGACTCACTTGATCATAGCATTAATTCAAACAAATCACACACTATGAGGGGCACCAGAAACACCAAAAGCAGAGTTCAGCTATGCAAGGGCCACACACTTACCAGTCAAAACCTTTTCATACGTCGGCATCCATCTTGTTCGATTATTCCTTCAGTTGGTCTTATTTGGTTAGAAAAAGAAAGGAAAATGTTACTTACCCAGTATGCATCTGTTCTTGGCATATACAGCTGTAGATTCATATGTGTTAGCATAGATCGCTATCTGGTGTTGGGCTTGGATCTTTGCACTTTGTTTTTCTTCGAAGAAGTCTTTGTAGTTACGAGGTAGGTGACTTCTCCTTCCGGTGATTGTGCGCATTGGCATCGACTCCATCCTTAGATTGTTTTGCCGTAAATGTGTGACTGAGTTAGTAAGAGTACAAAGTGATGTCCATGTATAATGTATCTAAGTAAGATAATACTGCAACAGGTAAAGGTACCCGGGAGGCGGGTGGGTGCCTATGAATCTACAGCTTTATATGCCAAGAACAGATGCATACTGGGTAAGTAGCATTTTCCGTTCGAGCCATATGAGCTGTAGATCATAAGTGTTAGCATAGACTATATAGCGGTGGCTAACCTGTATCTGTTGCAGTAGTTTAAAATAGTGTTCTTAAAACAGCCTAGCCCACAGGTTATGGTATAGACCATGTTGCAGCTTTGCAAATGTCATTTAAGGGTATATCTTCTAAAAATGCCATGGAAGCCCCTATTTTGCATGTAGAATACACTTTAGGGGGAACTGTTAAGGTGAACCTACAGCGGACCCCACCGATCTCAAAAACCTCCGCCCCATCTCGCTCCTCCCTTTTCCTGCTAAAGTCATCGAGAAGATCGTCAACAGACAGCTGACCGCCTTCCTCGAGACGAACGGATCCCTCGACCCCTCGCAGTCCGGCTTCAGAGCCAACCACAGCACCGAGACCGCCCTCATCGCAGCCACCGACGACATCCGGACCCTGCTCGACAAGGGGGAAACAGTGGCCCTCATCCTCCTGGACCTCTCCGCTGCGTTCGACACGGTCTGCCACCGCACCCTAGTCCAGCGCCTCAGCAACATCGGTATCCAAGAGAAGACACTGGAGTGGATCATCTCGTTCCTCGCCGGAAGAACACAAAGAGTCCGCCTCCCCCCGTTTCGCTCCGAGGCCAACGAAGTCATCTGCGGCGTCCCGCAAGGATCTTCACTCAGCCCCACCCTCTTCAACATCTACATGAAACCTCTCGCAGCCATCACACGCCAGCACAACCTCAACATCATCTCTTACGCCGACGACACCCAGCTGATCCTCTCCCTCACCAGAGACCCAGACACCGCCAGAACCTGCCTACACGAAGGGATGAAAGACGTCGCCGAGTGGATGAAGGACAGCCGCCTGAAACTGAACTCGGACAAGACGGAAGTCCTCATCCTGGGATCTTCGCCCTCCGCCTGTGACGACTCCTGGTGGCCCCTAGCCCTGGGCACCGCACCCAAGCCAACCGACCACGCACGCAACCTGGGCTTCATCCTGGACCCCTCCCTCTCGATGACCAGACAAGTCAACGCCGTCTCCTCATCGTGCTTCAACACCCTGCGTATGCTTCGCAAGATCTTCCGCTGGATCCCGACAGAGACCAGGAAGACTGTCACCCAGGCACTCGTCACCAGCCGACTGGACTACGGAAACGCCCTCTACGCCGGAACCACAGCCAAGCTACAGAAAAGACTCCAGCGCATCCAGAACGCCTCCGCCCGACTCATCCTGGATGTCCCCCGACGCAGCCACATCTCCAGCCACCTGAGGAACCTGCACTGGCTCCCCGTCGACAAGAGGATCACGTTCCGGCTCCTCACCCATGCACACAAGTCTCTCCACGACCTGGGCCCCAAGTACCTCAACGACCGCCTGACCTTCTACACGCCCACCCGCCAGCTACGGTCCACCAGCCTCGCCCTCGCAGCCGTACCACGCATCCGAAGAGCCACCGCCGGAGGAAGATCCTTCTCTTACCCGGCTGCCAAGACTTGGAACTCCCTACCCATCCACCTTCGGCTGACCCAGGACCATCTCGCCTTCAGGAAACAACTCAAGACCTGGCTGTTCGAGCAGTAGCATACCCCTCCCCCCAAGCGCCTTGAGACCCTCCCGGGTGAGTAGTGCACTATACAAATGGCATGATTGATTGATTGATTGATTGCGTTTAGCTTTGAGGTAGCATATCCGTATGTATTTAGCTATCCAGCGTGCAATACCTGCTTTTGAAATGGGGTTGCCCTTATATGGTGGTGAGAAAGCAACAACGTTGTTTTGTCTTCCTCAAAGGTTTGGTTCTTTCAATGTAATAAAGTATCGCTCTTTTTACATCTAATGTGTGAAGAGCATGTTCTGCTACTGAGTCTGGTAGAGGAAAGAAGACTATTAACTCAACAAACTGGTTGAGATGAAAAGCAGAAACGACTTTGGGTAAAAATTCTCCTAAGAGATGTGATGGCTATAAGGAAGGCTATTT
Source organism: Lissotriton helveticus (assembly GCF_964261635.1). Classification (NCBI taxonomy): domain Eukaryota; kingdom Metazoa; phylum Chordata; class Amphibia; order Caudata; family Salamandridae; genus Lissotriton; species Lissotriton helveticus. The sequence goes on along the minus strand of NC_136072.1, from coordinate 605,817,999 downwards.
TCCAGGTTAGAAATTGAAAATTCGCATCTGTGCATAGGCTCAAATGGTGGGCCAATGAGTCTTGTAAGGACTATATTAAGATTCCACACAGGAGAAGGTGGATGTCTAGGAGGAATGATTCTTTTGAGTCCTTCCAGTAAGGCTTTGATAGCGGGTCCTCAAAACAAAGACAAGTGTTGCTGTTTTGTAGCTAAGCCGCTATAGCGGCAAAATGTAATCGTATACATGTATATGCTAAGTTAACACGTTGTAGGTGTAACAGATAGCAAATGATTTTTTAGTTGAGACATCTAACAGATTGATTTGGTTTTTAGTACAATAAATTACAAATCGTTTCAATTTTGCTGCATAGCATGCTCTTGTGGTAGGATGTCTAGCCTCTTTAATGACATTCATGCAGTCTGATGGAAGGTTAAGGTAGCCAAATTCTAAGACTTCAGGTGCCAGATCGCAAGGGTGAGTTGACTGGGATCTGGATGTCTTATCTCTCCATGGTTCTGAGTGAGAAGCTTGGGGCAGAGGTGTAGCTTTTGATGAGGAACTATTGATAGTTTCAACAGGGTTGTCGAGCCCATGTGGGAGCAACTAGGATCAATGTGATGGATTGTTGAGAGAGCTTCCGAACCACTAATGGAATTGACGGGAGAGGTGGAAAAACGTAAGGAATATGCTACTTACCAGTATGCATCTGTTCTTGGCATGTAGGGCCGCTGACATTTATATCTTATGCATAGATCGCCGCCTAGTGTTGGGTCCAGATGATTGCACATTGTTGTCCTGGAAGAGTCTTCGAAGTATCACGAGATAGGTGGCTCCTCCCCTGGACTACAGTGCGCATGGGCATCCCCGCCATGCTCAGATTGTTTTTCGTCATTGTGGCAGAGATGGTGTGAGATATAGTAAGTGATGACCATGCATGAGAATAATTGAATTAAATATGACTGCTACAGCTGCGACAGGCACCGGGGAGGAGGGCGGGCGATATAAATGTCAGCAGCCCTACATGCCAAGAACAGATGCATACTGGTAAGTAGCATATTCCGTTCGAGGCATGTGGGCTGCTGAATTTATATCTTATGCATAGAATAAATAGTAGTACCCTCCTTAGCGGCGGTTGCCCGTGCCAGCTGCAGCAGTCTGAAAGAGAGTTCCGAGAACAGCCTGACCTACAGCAGCCTGCTGTTTTGAGTGCACATCCACGCAGTAGTGTTTTGTGAATGTGTGTATGGTGGTCCATGTAGCTGCTCTACATATGTCCTCTAGAGGAATGTTACCCAGGAAAGCCATGGATGCCCCCAACTTGCGTGTGGAATGCGCTCTTGGGGGAACTGTTAACGTGCGTTTAGCCTTTTGATAACAGATTTGGAAGCACTTAACGATCCATCTGGCTATACCTGATTTAGAGATTGGGTTGCCCTTGTGCTGTGGAGAGAAGGCAACGAATAGTTGTTTAGTTTTCCTGAAATGTTTAGTCCTGTCTATGTGATACAGGAGAGCTCGTTTAACATCTAGTGTGTGTAGTGCTCTGTCCGCTACTGAATCAGGATTTGGGAAGAATACAGGTAGTTCGATAGTTTGGTTAATGTGGAACTGTGAGACTACCTTGGGCACAAATTTAGGGTTGGTGCGCAGCACTACCCTATTAGCATGAATTTGAATGAAAAGCTCCTGCATAGTGAGGGCTTGCAGCTCACTAACCCGTCTTAGCGACGTGATCGCCACCAGAAAAGCCACTTTCCATGTGAGAAATTGTATCTCACAAGAGTGAAGAGGTTCAAATGGTGGGCCCATGAGCCTGGTGAGGACTATGTTGAGGTTCCAGACAGGCCAAGGTGGGTGTCTTGGAGGAATGACCCTTTTCAGTCCCTCTATAAAAGCTTTAATGGCTGGCACTCTGAAAAAGGATAGGTGCTGTCTATTTTGAAGATAAGCCGCCATTGCAGCTAAATGTATCCTGATGGAACTATACGCTAGATTACACTTGTATAGGTGCAGCAAGTAACTTATGATGGTTTGCGTGGAAGCATCAAGTGGATTTATGTTATTATTGGAGCAATATATAACAAAACGCTTCCATTTTGCCGCGTAGCAGGCCCTGGTGGTAGGTCGCCTAGACTCCTTCATGATGTCCATACAGTTAGGAGGCAGGTTCAGGTAGCCAAACTATGACCTCAGGAGCCATATTGCAAGGCTCAACTGCTGTGGATCTGGGTGCTGAATGTCTCCATGGCTCTGAGTGAGGAGACTGGGTGTGAGTCTTAGGCGCTGGTGGGGAACCACGGAAAGTTCCAGGAACGTGGTATACCATGCCTGCCTTGCCCACGTTGGAGCAACCAGGATGAGCGTCATGGAGTGTTGCCTCAGTTTGCGTGCTACCAGCGGTATGAGTGGTGCTGGAGGAAAGGCGTACGCAAATTTGTTCGACCAGTTCATCCATATCGCATTGCCCTGAGACTGCGGGTGTGGGAACTTGGCGGCGAAGGTGCAGCATTTTGCGTTTTCGTGTGTGGCGAAGAGGTCTATCTCTGGATGACCCCACTGCTGGAAATATGGTTGGAGCACTGAGGGATGCATCTCCCACTCGTGCATCTGATGGCTGTGTCTGCTGAGCAGGTCCGCCATCTGGTTGTCCTTGCCTGGGAGGTGTTCCGCCATGAGGAACATGTTCCTTTGAATGGCCCACTTCCACATGCACTGAGCTAGGTGTGACAATTGTGGAGAGTGTGTCCCTCCCTGCTTCTGGATGTAATACATCGCAGTCTGTTGTCCGTCCGGATCAGCACGACTTTGTTGCAGAGATGCAACTTGAATGCCTTCATCGCCATGAAGATTGCTATCAGTTCCAGTAGGTTGATGTGCATCTTCTGTTGTTGCGGTGTCCATAGTCCCTGCACTGTATAATGGAGGACATGCGCTCCCCAGCCCTGGAGAGATGCGTCCGTCGTCGGTACTATCTGTGGTACAGGCTCTTGGAACGGTCGTCCCCTGCAAACGTTTTGCGTTTTCCACCAATGCAGAGAGTTGTATGCACGACCGGTCACCAACACTAGGTCCCTTAGCTGTCCTTGAGCCTGGTTCCCCTGGCGTGCCAAGAATTCCTGAAGCGGACGCATGTGTAGCCTCGCGTGCGGGACTATAAAAAGATGCAGGAGGCCATCATGCCTATTAGTTGCATGAACACCTGCGCTGGGAGTGAGTGTTGTGGCTTGAATTTTTGAATCAACACTTGCATGCTGTTGACCCTCGCTGAGTTTGGTTGCGCTGTGGCAGCGAGCGTGTTTATTTCTGCGCCTAGGTACTGCTGTACATGTGCGGGTTGAAGATGGGACTTTTGGTAATTGAGTGAAAATCCCAGACTCTGTAGGAGGTGGATTGTGCGTGACATGTGGTTGGCACACTGCTGGGCTGACTTTGCTTGTACAAGCCAGTCGTCCAGATACGGATAGACATGGATGTGTTGCCTCCGAAGATGCGCGGCCACTGTCGCCAAGCACTTTGTGAACACTCTGGGGGCTGTGGTGACCCCGAAAGGCAAGACCTTGAACTGATAATGCTGGTTGTTGATGGTGAACCGGAGATATTTCCTGTGACTGGGGTGAATGGGAATGTGGAAATAGGCATCCTTCAGATCTAGGGTTGCCAGGAAATCTCCTTGACTGAGCAACGGGAGAACTTGCTGTAACGTGAGCATGTGAAAGTGTTCTGATAGGATGTATTGGTTTAGAGGTCTGAGGTCTAGAATGGGCCTGAGAGACCCGTCCTTTTTTGGGATTAAGAAGTACAGTGAATACACCCCTGTTCCCTGTTGTTCTAAAGGCATGAGGTCTATGATCCCTTTTTGCAGCATGGATATGACTTCTTGCTGCAATAAGTGCATGTGCTCGACGGACATAGGACGGTGCCTTGGGGGTATGTTGAGTGGAGTGGAGGTTAGTTCTAGACAGTAACCGTGTTGTATAAGTTGTCTCACCCACCTGTCCGTGGTAATGCTTTCCCAGACTGGCAGGAACTGTTGGAGTCTCCCCCCGACCGGTGTTATATGGTCGGGGGGCAGTGACAAGACGTCACTGCTTGTTAGTGGCAGAGGATCTGGCATTATTATTTCCACGTCCTCTGCCCTTGGTGCTGTTTCCACGGTATCCACCCCTACTGTTCTTGTTATAGGTGGTTTGAGTGCCTCCCTTGGTGTACTGGGCTTGTAGCGACGCTTGCCCTCTTGAAACTCACCTGTTACCGGAGCGACGAAAGGAACCCCCCCTGAACTGCTGAGACTGCAGAGCTCCCATGGATTTCGCAGTTTGTGTCCTTCTTAATCTTTTCGAGAGTGGTGTCTACCTCTGGACCAAACAGGAAGTCAGGGTTTACTGGCTGATTGAGCAGGGTAGTTTGGATTTCAGACTTAAAACCAGAGATGCGGAGCCAGGCATGCCTCCTGAGCATAACTGTGTGTTTATGGCCCTTGCTGCTGTGTCGGCCGCATCCAAGGCGCACTTAATGGACGCGTTGGAGATCAACTTCCCCTCCTGTATAAGCATCTCTGCTCCCTCTTTATAAGTATCTGGCAGGTGTGGCATTAGCTGCTCTAACGTGTCATAGTGTGCCCTGTCATATCTTGCTAACAGGGCTTGGGTATTGGAGATCCTCCAAATATTAGCAGCTTGAGCTGCCACACGTTTCCCAGAGGCTTCTAAGATCTTGGATTCTTTGTCCGGAGGAGGAGCATCACCCGTTGTCTGAGAGTTCGCTCTTTTGCGAGCATTAGCCACCACTAAGTAGTCCAGTGGGAGTTGGCCCTTGATGTAGGTAGGGTCCACGGGCGCAGGCCGGTACTTCATTTCAATTCTTGGGTTCACCACCCTTGCTTTAGTGGGCTCTTTAAAAATGTCACTGGCATGTTTGAGCACACCTTTGAGCATAGGCAGAGTTTTTATAGACCTTTCTGATGTGGAGAATGTATCAAAAAGAAAGTCTTCCTCCACGGGGTCAGCATGCATATCCACGTCATGGTTATGTGCCGCCCTCTCAATTAGAGCGTTGAACGCAGCAGTATCTTCAGTAGGCGAAGGCTTGATAGCATATGAAAGAGTATCAGGGGTGGTGTGCGGGTCAGGGTCCACCGCATCAGCCCACGGCTGGGACTCATCTTGATCAGTATCAATGGGATAGTTGAACTGGTCCTCATTGTCACCTCCCTCCACATCCTCAGTGACATTTGTGGGAGAGTAGGCATAGCCCTGATCATATGATTGCATGGGCTCAAAAAGAATAGGAGAGGTGGTAGAGTCTCTCTTTCTCTTCAGTGGTATCTTATAATGTTCCATAGGCGTTTTAGGCCTGATCTTACGTTTGTAAACAGTGAGTCGACCTGATTCGGAGTCGATGTAGAATTTCGACTGGTCGTCGTGGGACGGTGGCTGGAACACAACGTCTTCCGTTCGAGGCGGAGTGGTTGCGGCACCCGACGTCGACTTGGCAGAGTCGGTAGCCTGTGTATGTTGAACAGATTTAGGCCGTGATGTCGGGGGTAGTCCGAACTTTATCGGCGCCGTAAGCATCGGTGACGGACGGACCGTCTTCGATGGAGGCGGTGTCTTCGATTCGACCGACTTCGACGGTTCAGTGCGTTTGAGGCCTTGCGTTGATTCGAGCCGTTGTGGCTTTGCAGGAATGCCCTTGTGCTGCAACGCCGTAGGGTCTTTCGATCCGACTTTCGGCTTCGGGTCGAAGGCCTTGATCAACAGTGGCTTCTTCAACTTCGGATCGATGGTGTTCTGGGCCTCGAGCCCCGCAGAAGAACCGCCATCTGTGGAGCCGGAAGTCGACAGGAGCGTGACGTGCTTCACTGTAGACACAGGCGTAGTCGATCCGATCTTCGGTTCAACGCCCCCTTTCGACCCCGAGAGGTCGATCGCACGCTTCGACTTGGAAGGTTCCGAAGTCGTCGAGCCGATGGTTGTTTTAACCAGTGTCGGTTTCGATTTCGTGTCTTTTGGTTTCGGTTTCTCCACTGAGTGAGGTCTATCGACTGATGGCTCTTTCGAAATGTTCTTAGTCGGGCCTTGAAGCGGGACTAGAGAACGGTGTTGAAGATCTTGGCTAAGGCCTTCCGGCGATGCCTCCACCTGAGCCGTGGAAGAGTCTTTATGGGGCCCCGCTACTGCGGTTGGGCCTAGCTCCTCGCTTGAGTCGTCGTCGCCGGCTCAGATAGGTTGTACGTCGTCTCCTACCTCGACGATGTCTTCATCATGGACGTAGAGTTCTTCCTCGTCCTTGTTGTAGGTGGAGTCTGGCTCCGACGCGGGATCCGAGTGCTCCGGATCCTCTTGTACATTGTCTTCGTCGTCACCACCGAAGATGTTTTCTGGGTCTGGTGCCGATTCTCGCGCCGACTGTCGTGCAGCGCGTCGAAGACGGAGAGTTTTCTTCGATCTGAACTTCGAACAGGCCATGCAGCTGGCCTCGTCGTGGTCCGGTGAGAGACATTTGTTGCACACCGGGTGTTCGTCGATGTGGGGATATTTTGAGTTACAAACGGACAGCGCTTGAACGGACTCCGTTCCATCGTCGATCGTCGATGGGCCTTTGGCGTCGAAAGGCAAAAAGTTTTCAGACGTCGAGTTCAAAGAACTGGAAAGGTAAAAGGCACTGAGCGAAAGACAATACCGACGCCCCTAAGGCCTTTTGGCCTCGAAAAGAGTAAACAGTATAATTTCCGAACGTGAGTTAAGAAGTACATCCGAACCCAATGGCGGAAAAAAACAATCTGCGCATGGAGGGGATGCCCATGCGCACTGTAGTCCAGGGGAGGAGCCACCAATCTCGTGATACTTTGAAGACTCTTCCAAGACAACAATGTGCAATCATCCGGACCCAACACTAGGCGGCGATCTATGCATAAGATATAGATTCAGCAGCCCACCTGCCTCGAACACAAATTTCCCTGACCAATTCATAGCGCATTGCCTTTGGACAATGGGTGTGGATACCTGGACGCGAAGTTCTGGCATTTTGCGGTGTGGTGTGTGGCTAACAGATCTATTTCTGGGAAGCCCCACATTTGGAAGAATGGGAGGAGTACTTGGGGATGTAGTTCCCATTCGTGGAGCTGTTGACTGAGTAGATCTGCAATCTGATTGTCTACTCCTGGGAGATATTGTGCAAGGAGGTATATGTTTTGAGGGATGGTCCACCTCCAAATGCTTTGAGCTAGGTGTGAAAGTTCCAGCAAGCAGAAGCAACAAAATTGCTCGTTGTTGTCATCGGTGGCAAATAGATTGAGCCAATGTTCTCCCCATCAGCAGAAGAGAACTTACACCACCTCAGAATGTAACTGCCACTCGTGGTCGACTCGGCATCGACCGCTAAGCTTGTCAGCTCTGCCATTCAAAGATCCTGCGAGGTGGTTCACCAGAAGGACGATCCTTTGATGGTCCACCCGGTTCCAGAGGCATAGTGCCTATTAGTACAAGATCCGGACCAAACACCACCCTGCTTGTTGCAATACCACATGGGTGTGGTGGTGTCTGTAAGCAACTGCACCAGCCTCCCTTTGATGGACAAAAGGAAGGATTTCAACACAAGCGGATGGCCTTCAACCTCAGGGGGGTTCTATGGTGCCGGGCCACCGCCTGAGACCAGCGCCTATGCTTTCCACGTCTCCCAGATGGTCACCCCAACCCAGAAGGAACGCATCAGTCACCACTGTCAGCTATAGGTAGAGTAGGGAGAGGGGTCCGACGCCGACTAATTACGGTACAGTAGCCACTACTGCAGATCTTTCGGATTCCCCTCTGAGATCTGGACGTAGTCAGAGAGGTCAACCTGAGACTTCAGATCCCCTTGCAGAGCCTGCATATGCCCCCTGGCATACTTGCCCACCAGGATGTAGGAGGTCATCAGTCCTGTCAGGGTCATCCTCATTGACATCCAGGACAAAGGATGAAAAATCATAGCCAGAATGTCCTGAACTCTCCGTTCCAGGGGAAGGGCATGAAACCAAACTGTTTCCAGGATTTCTCTGATGAAAGGGAGCATCGGAGTAGTCAGGTGTGACTTTGGCAAGTTCATAATGAACCCCAAAGATGACGGGAGGTTTGCCGTGATCTGGAGGTAGTTGAGTACTGCCTGGGGCAAGTCCACCTTCAGCAGCCAGTCGACAAGGTAGGGGGAAGACGGAACTCCCGACCTCCGTAAGTGCACTGCTACCTTCACTGTCACTTTCTTGAACACCCAAGATGCGCTGGTGAGACCAAAGGGGAGCACAGCAAACTTAAAATGCCCCATCATGAACTGAAGGTTTAACACCACTTCCAGTTTCCAGAAACAACTGCAGCCAAGACCTTGCCCAGTATAAGCATTTTGAAGAGGGTGCAGGTCTAAAATAGTACAAAGGCCTCCGTCCTTTGTCACTAGGAAGCAGTGGGAATATCAACCACGACCTACTTCTAGCGCAGGAATTCTCTCAATAGCCAATTTGGGCAAAAGAGCTTACACTTCCGTCTGTAAGATGGGCATATGGTCCTTCGTCAGTCGCTTTGGGGATATGGATTGTATGGCAATGAATGGCGAGGTGTAACCCTTCCGAACTATCTGCAGAACCCACCTGTCTGAAGTTATGCTTTGGCAAAAATCATCTGATCTTGACCCCAACATGGTGGCTGTACACTACTAAGGGCACACTAAAGAGGCAGGTGGGGCTGCAGGGGAGAGGGACAAAGGGGGGGGGGGGGGGGTAATTGAGTAGGCTGAGTGGCTCGCTGACTGTCTGCAAAGGTGGTGACACTGCAGTTGCAAGACTGCAGATCACTTAGCTGGGAATAAATTGCCTGATGGTATGGAGTACCTCTGACGAATCAGGGATGTGGAATCCCTATAGCCCGATGCCCAGGACATATTGTTGGAGGTCAATGGCATCAAGTTTTCATGTGTATTTTGTCCTAGGGACAAGTAGGCCCAACCCCCTGCAGCACAAACCCTTTGGCTGCCAGTTTGCAGTACCACATAATGGATCAGGGAAGGGCATTTTCGCAAGTTAAGGTAATATTTGTATCCATGTGTTAATGCTGTTCAAACTTGTATTCATGGTTCATTAATGCAAAGCCTTTGTTATTAGGGTGAGCGCACTAAGTAAATGGTGTAAGCTCTGACTGCACTACTAACAGTGGTTCCAGTATTAAAATGTGTACACACATTTTCAAAGTTTAGGAATATGAGGCTATGTATAATGCTCCCAGAATGCTCTCCGATTAGATGCAAATATTTGCAGAATGTTGAAAGCAAGATTGATGATTCTTTGCTTTCAAAATAAAATCTTAGTAAAAAATGAAAGCAGGAAAAATAACATTTCGCTAAACTACTGTAAAAGTTCAGGTACCATTTCTTTGCAGCATCATTTAGTAACGGGTTGATGCATGCTTGGACTTCCTAAACATATTCATAATGGAAAATCAGTGTAACAAGTTTCAATTAGATTATGGGGGGAAAAAATAAACAAACATTGGCAAAGCAAGTAGGTCTGAAACTGATGGTCAGCTTTTTAGTTTTGCCAGTGTGTGAATTGTTTTGGCACTTGGGGTATTGGAATGGTTTTAGGATACCCCTCTGTCTTTTGTCTTGAAATGCATTGAGTTAGCCCTCACAAAGAACGTCTTTGAATACCAGAATCAGTTGTATCTCTAGGTATCTGGAACTTCGATGGGGGCTACTTTTGCCCAGAGTCTGGCCTGCATTTATGTAGGCCAGTTCGAGGAAAATGTTATCCATCATACCTCAAACCCTTTCTTTGGAGGAGGTATATTCATGATGTCCTCTGTATCTGGACTGGATCAGAGGACCTCCTGATTAAAATTTCTGCGTGGCTTAACCAGGCTGATGATTGCTTTCGGTTTACTTGGTCCTGTAGCAATACTTCTGCTGCATATCTGGATGTGGATATTACAGCCGTTGGTCATGGCTTGGTTACCAATGTTCATCAGAAGCCAATTGACAGGAACTCTCTGTTACACTACCGTTCCTTTCACCCCAGGTCCCTCTGGGATAATCTCCCAGTAGGTCAGTTTTTGCGTTACCGTCGCAACTGCTCTACGACTGAGAAATTTGTGGAACAATCAGAGGAACTGGTGGTGAAATTGAAAGCAAGAGGGTATCCTTTTAAAACCATTAAACAAGCGCGCAAACGAGCGTTGAATACTCCACGTGATGCCCTTCTGGAGAGAAATATAAAAGCTAAAACTGAATGCCTTCCGGTTATTACTACATTTGATCCCCTATCGAATAAAGTTAGGCAGATAGTGAGGAAACACTGGCTATTTTAGACACTGCTACCAACAAGATGCCCCCCGCGTTTTGAGTTTTAGAGGGCTCCAAGCCTTAAAGACAAATTAGGGCATAATCGCACATTAACAACACCACTGGTTTCCAAGCTTCCCTCTGGTCATTACCCATGGGGAGGGTGTACAGTATGTGGGCAGACAAGTGTGATCTTGGAGGGGGGAGAGAGTGGTTTCTGAATAGCTTCAGTAATTGTAACACTAACAATGTTATTTTTAGACTTACTTGCAACTGTGGATTGCACTATATTGGTCTAATGTCGAGGAAGGTTAAAATTCGAATACAAGAACATCTTAGTGCTCTTAAGGCGAAGAAACTAACCACACGTTTGGTTCAGCACTTTCAAGAAAAACAGCACGGCCCCAGGGATCTGTGGTGGACTGTTCTTAAAAGGGTGATGGGTTATACCCATAATATCGTATCCATTCTGGCGAGAAAGGAAGCTAAATGGATTTTCTCTGAGAAGGCAGATAAACTTGGACTGAATGACTCGATCAAGTGGAATAAAGTCACTAGATTCTAGTTGTTCAGTAAAGCAACCCCCCATGTTTCCTTGTGGCTCGTGCCTGGCCAGGATATTACACCCCATCTTAAGTATATTGGAAATTGTTCTGCCCTGATCCCTTAGTACAACATACAAGTGTTGGCTATTTGATTGATTTATACATGCCAGTGAGTCAATGACGTGTTGAGTGCTACACTGCACCCCCTTCTGTATAGATATTAAAAGGTGCCTTGAGGGGGACTGTACACTATATATATGGCAGTAATAATTGACATTTTCATGAGCTTTAGGGATGTACTAATATCAGTGCCAGGGAGCCCTTGTTGATCGATCAGGGCATTACATTTGTGTGCCTTAATGTGCGGGGGCTTTTCCAAAAAATTCAATACTATGTACTTGATCTAGTTTTTGGCCAAAAACTGGTGTGATGAATCTCACTTAAGATGCTGTTATTTAAATTGTGATCCAAAGCTTTCTGCCGTTTTATTTTCCATGTGTGGGAAGTTACTTGCGTTTTTTTTTAGGGATTCTTAACCCGTTCTAAGATGGACGCCGCTTTGGGAAGGACCCGCGAGAATCTCATCATTTACCAGATCTGGGCCGTGAAGGTGTATTTACCAGAGTACGCGCCAGGCGGGCTCTGTGCTGGACGATTCGGCCACCGGACACGATCGGTAGCGGCAAGCAGGTGGTTTGATTAGGTGGAACTGTGAGGTAGTGTGCGATAAAAGTGGGCCACCACCTTCTGTTGTCGGCGCGGGGGCTCTCGTGCCAGTTTAATTGTAGTTACGATGGAAACAGACAGCTGTAACTATTTATTGTAAGCTCAATCCAGAAGAAGCCCAAAGGTTGTGATAACGTGCGGAGGCAGATGATGGCGCAGCACTGTAGACTGCATTACGATAATAATAGCCATACTTGTATCATTGTTTGCCCACTCACGAAGACGCGTGATGCGGAAAGAGAACGCAGAGTACTGTATGTTGGCAAAATGGGATGTTGCAAGTTATTGAGGTGTGACTGTCTCACTACTCCTTGCAGGTGATAGGGCTTGCTGGCAGTCACCGAGGGGGAACGCGATCAGCTGACGCGTGATTCTCCCTGATGAAGGTTGCAGATATGCAGTGTAGACGCAACCAAATGGTACGGGAGTTTTTATGTATCTTAAGTGAAGACTGATTATATCACTGTTGGGAAGTGGCTTTTACAGATCGCGTTTTCTTTCTTTTATTCTATACCATCATAGGTTTGATGTGAACCTCCCATGAAGCATCAATTTGGAACCCCATTAGCCCTGACGAAGTTGCCCGAATTGTTTCTTGGCAACGAAACATGTAGGCTCATAATGATTGATCATGGTTTTATGGGAATCATTTTTAATTTGGAGATACTTATAGAGGGGGATTTAAACTGCACCTTTGAACCCTTGAAGAGTGAGGGCGAGGACTTGTGTTCTGAGGAAGATGCTATGTGGAACATCCCGAATTTGACACTGAACCATATTAACAAGGGTTCCGAGGCTGCCTTGCATTGGCTAGGGTTGTGCTTAGAGTGGGGTCTGAGAGCGGTCAATGGTCGTACGATTTCTGACAAAGCTGGTCAGCCTACTTTTGATAACTGGGTTAGTAAAAGTAGAATTGATTACATTCTGGTTAAAATGGAGTATTGGTCCCTCCTGGAAGACATGGTAGTTGTGGTCCGTCCTGAGAGTGACCATAACCCGTTGTCTCTAAGCTTGAAGCTCTCTGGTGGCTTAGGCAGGTCTTCTGCAGCTACGTGCGTTACTGCAGAGGCTGTCTCAACCAACGATAGAAGGAGGGTTAGATGGTGCAGGGTCGTGGCGGATCCCGCCATGCTAGATGGCATATCTCTGGAAGTTTCATCAACCTTGAGTGCCATATATGATCTATCTTCCAATATGGAAGCAGTCCACCAGATTAGTGATCTACACGAGCAATGCTTCAATAAACTGAAGGCTCTCCTCACCCTACCTCCGAAGTACGGGAAAAAGAAAATAATTGGCACCAGTAAGAAATGGTATAACAAAAAATGCAGGGAGGCATATAGCGGGCTCAGAAAAGCTATCAAATCTAGGGTAACCCTTGATATTAAACTGGCGCGGCAAAAGTACAAGAGGGTTCAGTGGGAAGCGAGGAGAGAGTGGGACGAGTGTTATTGGTCTGACCTCTATGAGGCCAGCCTTTCCCCTAACCAGACTAAGTTCTGGGAAGTTGTGAAATGGGGCAGAAACCCTGACTCGCAGAACCCAGTTAATCATGCATCTGCGGAAGCATGGGTGGACTTTTTCTAGTCCCAGTTTAAAGACCCTGAATATGAACTCCTCGACGCCCCGGTGATTAGGGCCCCATCGCCTTCGTCTCCCCGTCATCCTTTGGTGTTTACGAATGATGACACGGAGTCTGCACTCCGGTTGGTTCAAGCAGGGAAAGCTCCCGGGATGGACTGCATCCCGGCAGACTTATTTAAATCTGACCCCCAACTCTGGGTTCCCTATATTACTCAGGTTGCTAATGCTATTGCCAAGGGGGCAAGGATCACAGAGTCTTGGAAAGGTGCGGAAATTCTTCCCATTTTTAAAAAGGGGGATCGATCGGTCCGTGGTAACTATCGTCCTATAAGTCTCATAGATTCCCTGCAGAATATTGTCGCCAGGATGGTCCTTGCCAAAGTTCAAGGGTGGATGGAGATGGAGAGCATTCTCTCACCGTTACAGGCTGGCTTCAGATCAGGCACCAGCACCATCGACCAGGTCTTCCGATTCGTTCTGATATACTGGAAGGTGGTGCTGTTGGGCAGAGGGACCATCTATGCCGCCTTTGTGGACCTTAAGTCCGCCTTCGATCTTGTGCCCAGGGCAAAATTGTGGGCTGTCCTAGGCAAGCTAGGACTGCCGTCCGAACTCCTTGAAATCATGGTAAGATTGCATGAGGGCAATTTTGCTAAGGTGAGGAGGGGGAGACAGGGGCAGGTGACGGATAGTTTTCCCGTCACGACGGGTGTTCGCCAGGGGTGCGTTTTGGCACCTACCCTTTTCTTATTATTTATAAACCAGGTGGTGAAGTTCTTCGCAGACACTCCCACTGATGCACCCACATTGGGCAGGACTAAGTTCCCTTTGCTCATCTTTGCAGATGATACATTAATCCTTTCCAAGACACGTAGTGGTCTCCAAATGGCGATTAACAGATTTGAGGTTTTTTGCAAACTAAATGATCTGCAAATAAATGTGAGCAAGACCAAATTTATGGTTTTAACAAAAAATCGCCCCATTAAAAGCTACGTTAGCATGAATGGAGTCGCCCTTGAACAAGTGGATGTCATGACCTATCTTGGAGTGACCCTAGACTATCGCCTACGCTGGAAGCCACAGGTTGACGCTCTCCACTTAAGATCGGTACGCCTTACGGGATGCCTAATCCAGGAGCAAAGAATGTCTGACTAAAAGGGTTTTACCTGCACTAAAGATTTTTGAAGCAAAAATTAGCTCTGCAATTTTGTATGGGGCCGACCTGTGGGGTTTTATGGACCTAACTCCCTTGGTAAGAGCCCAAAATACATTTTTGCGTAAAGTGGTAGGATTACCGCAATCCACTCCAATTAAACCCCTTTTGTTGGATATGGGCTGTAAGCCGATAAATGAGATGGCACGGTACCGGCTGGTAGCATTGTGGAGACGGATTTGGATGTCCCCGGATGTAAGTCTCTTTGCTAACGAACTAGCGGAAGTGAGATCAATCATGGGTTCTGGTAATATTCCATGGCTCCAGGAGGTGAAATTAATCTTGGAAGGTATGGGACTTAGCCAATTGTGGGCTAACCCGGGGTCTACTGCGTTTCCCCCCAAAAAGGAATTTAAAATACTCTTCTGGGCATCTGTTAGACACCAATTTGTTGCGCTGTCAGATGCTGCCACTCTAACGGGTCGATTCTTGGTGCACAAATTGGATCCCCCTACTTGAGAACTACTGGCATGTTATTACCAGGAGCCTGGACAAAGAATTATACCATCAGTTTAGAGTTGGGTCTTTACCAGTAAGGTCGTTTTCCAAGAAATGGGAAGGTCATACAACTGAGTACTGTCCCTGGTGCAATGACCAAAAGGAGAGTGTGGGTCATTTCTTCTTTGCTTGTCCGGCCTATTCAGTCCCAAGGAATAAATGGATTAGGCCCATTTGCCGTCAGATGAATATTGGAGGGAGTGCAGAGGCATTGTGAGCTCTAAAAACAAATACCTCAGAGATTGTGGTTATAGGAGTAGCAAAGTATCTAGGGTGGGCCTGGGTTATCAGAGCTAGACACCTTCATGTACTTTGATTCTAAATTTTAAATATGGGTACTTTTTTCATATTGCGTCTTTAAAATTACTGTTTAATTCTTGTCTTAAAATGATGAACTGTTTTGGAAGAAATATGGTGTTTCTAAATTTTATGCATATATGATCTGGTTTTATTCCTTTTATGTAGACTGTCTTTTATGATGTAATAATCGAAATAAAGACGTATGAAACTGCAATGTGGAGAGCTTACAGCACTGAATAAAGTTACTTTGAGCCAGTAAGCTTTACCAATTTCTAACGGTGAGGATTATCCGTTTATATTCTCACGGGGTCCAAGGGGAATGCACTTTAATAGCATGCATAGATAGCACACTCATTTAGAATTTCCTATCTTTTGTTGATTTCATTTACAATAGCACACACATTTATTTTCTTCAGAGAGAAGGTAACCAATGATAAGTGGACCTGCTGGCGAGTACCAGCCAGCGGCCCCCTTAGTGTTGTTACCGTGAGGTGCTTTCTCTGTGCTCCACACATTTTTGCCTGTGCATGGGTGGGTCTATGATGGTAGATTAATTTAATTAAGATACACCACAACACCGTGACTTAAATAAGTCTGTGAGGGAGTTATACAAATGTACGAGGCCCCTCCAGTGTTGGAATTGCAGATTTGGGTGTAACTTTGGTATGACAGGCCCTTTGTTGGTTTATAATGGTTTTTGTAAAGCCTTATTGGTGTGGGAGCTGCCGGGCCCTCCCCATTATAACAAACATTGGCAAAAGGAAAAATTGTTTTTGGTCTCAAAACGCACACACTGACAGTAGTAACTAGCACTGAACTAAACTACTTTGTGTGCCGATATGCTCCTTGTGAAAGAGCTGAATGCTGTCACTCTCAGTGAAGCCAGCCGATACAGAGAGAGAGAGACAGAATTTAAATAAATACAAAATGTCAGTGTCAACACCAGACCAAATTAGGGGCGTAATTATTAAAGAAAGTCTCAAAAGTGCACCCATGGTATGTGGCCTTGCATTAAGTGCAGCTATAAGCTCTTTTGTGACTTCCCAAGAATTTACAGAAGGAGGACAAGAAATAGTACTCCTAGAAAATATTTATGAACTGCATTTTAGCATGAGCAAATATGCACGTTTAGATTTGCTCATGCGAAAATCTGAGTGTTTGCAAGTTCACTTTTCCTCCAACCACTTTTTTCCCAACTCTGAAAGAAGGTTTACATCTGCCATGGTCAGGAGTAAATTTCCAACATTTCTCAACATGGGAAAAGATTAGAGAAGAGTTGTTGAAAACCCTTAAAACATGCAAGTTAATAGGTTAACACAGACGCAAAAGGGTATTCCAACCCTGGAACTATTGCTTATAACTACATTCAGCCCCAGTATGTAGATATGCGGAAACGTGGCAACATAAGGGGATTGCAAGTTCATACCTACTATGGTATGAGCCCTGGCATAATCAGAGAGGCTATATCATAGCTCTGATATAATGAGATTGCTGCCATAATTTGTCACCGCACTACATGGCACCAAAGGGACAGGTGGATTTTGTTACTGGACAAGTACATTTATGAAGCAACCTGCCCCATGGACAAGTAGATATTTTGTTAAATTCCACACCCCTGCGAAGCCACGAAAGGAACAGTAGGGCTGATGCAGCCGGCAAGGAGGGGTGCCTAAGGCCAGGTAGCATGCTGTAGCCCTGCTCTCCATGAACTGCTCCAGAGCAGAATCTACTTGCCCTCAAAAAGCCAAGCCCAGTAAAAGGCCATGTCTTTTAGGGACGACTGGACATCGCCTGAATAATCGATTGACCACAACCAGGCCTGGTGACGAATGGAGACACTGGCGCCAATGGCTCATCCAGTGGAATGGGAGTGTCCAAGCCACAATGAATTGTGAATAGAGGCCTTGGTCAGGGTTGTAGCGGCACCAACTCTGAGTCACAGAGCACAATGGGCACCATGTCCTCCAGTATCCACATTGGCTTCGGCGCCGAGGCTTCGGTCACTGGCGAAACGTGGCACGAGAGTCTGAGGAGGCCCAGTGCTTGATTAAGTAAGGTCCAGAGGTGGATTCCGAAAGTCCACCTGGTGCTGAAGGTGAACCTGCTGGCAGTATCCCAGATGGAGCGTCTCTCTGCTGCTTGGGGCCCATAAGCGCACCAGAGTGAGCAGATAAGGATCAGAAAAGTCAGAGCATGGCTTCGCAGAACTCTTCGATCAGCCTCGGAGCAGCAAACCGCTGGGATATGCTGCTGGATGTGCACCGAGGTCAACAGACTTCAGGAGCAAGATCAAATGGCATTGCAACACCCTCATGTGTTCTCAGGAGAATGCAAGTAACGGGGAGGGGCCGAATGGATTTTTAATGTTTTTTTTCTTCGACTTACACAAAGATTTGTAATGCAAAGTCGACCGATCTTGGGAAGACTCCCGGACTGGGGACCGGACCCGAAACAACCCTTCAATTTTGTACAGGTCCCACCTCAAAGTCTTTCATCGTTTGGCGAGAGTGTCATCTCGCCGTCTCGAATGTCCTTCGGGTTCATAGACGCATTTACTGAAGGCCTTCAAGTAGTGGCCAAACCCCAAGCACCACAGGAAAACCTGATCAGGATCTGTCACAGACATTGCTTGAACCTTCCAACAGTGTCGTTTTGGAGGGGACATTTGGCTTGCACATAAATGTTTTTGGGGATAAACATTATAAAGTGCTGAAAGGTAGCTCCAGATCTGCATCTGGTGGCACAGAAATAAATGAATAAACATCAATGCGCAGGAGTAGCATTTATATGGACTATACACGTAATTTCTGGAGAGGAACGTCATCAGTACGAAGCCACACAGAAGCACCACCCAGCGTACAGAGATACCGCTCATAAAAGTTTGCAAATTCGACTCGGGGAAAATTCAAAAGGTGAAGAATCTGCGGATAGAAGTCTTCATTAGAAAATGCATTTTCTGCATGTGATAGGAATAATTCTCCAATAGCTATACCGCCTTTTAAAAAGGGACACTCCCAAACATCATTTTGATGAATTGAATTTTCAGGAACAGCTGCAATTGGAAGGAGAAACCACACACTCCTTATCATTTGCAGCCACGGAAAGTCTGTGATTGTCCTACTTACTACCTCTTGATGTGAAGAACTCCTTACTTTTAAAGTACAGACTGAAGCACTTTTTTTTTATGGACTAGCTTGATAGTCAAGCTGTCTGCAGGATCTAACATTTCCACTGCTTTGAAAAATATATAGTATGTGTTTTAGCTCCACCCAGAGGAGTATTTCTCTGTAACCTACTGCAGTTGGCTATTTGGTACATCATTCCACCTCCTGTGGAAAGCTAACATTGCAATACATGGACTACTATTTTACATCTCAAAAGTACACTGAATCATCCCCCATTAAGCTTTTCTCACAGAGATATTGAATACAGAAAACCACCATCTTTGTTTTTTTTACAGCAGCAAGCACAGAAAGCAAGCAAGACCTACTGGCTTTGTCAATATTTGTTTAGTTATGCAGTTATTTAGACCCGCACCACGAAACCCACTGGGCAACTAGGTGGTATGCGAATTATGTTAATCAGTTGTGTGAGTAGGTCTTGAAAAATTGGAACGAAAATGATGATTTACAGAAAGGTAATGTGGGAAGATAATTACAAAGGTGAGCGTGGAGTACCTGGAGGGGGAATGGATCATATGTTTATTGAGGTTACTTGGCTGATAGCAATCCTTGTAAAGCCGAAGGAGCGAGACTAAATGTATTGATTTAAAAAAATGATTTGTATCTGCAAGTCAAATCCCTCAATATAATGCCACACCGTCTATATGCCTGGTCATGTAAAAGTAAAGCAAAAGACTTGGATAAGGCTTCCTTCCAATTACACAAAACTGCATCACATAGAGCCTCAGTCATCGTTAAAGGTCTAGGATGGAAGTAAGAACACAAAACTCCTCCATGATACAATTTTGCTTCTGGTATCAGAAACTTCGGCAGTATTAAAAGTTTAAAAACAAAGTTACTGATCTTGGCCGAAGGCAGGGCTTGAATGAAATGATTTGTAACCAAAAGCCCTGCTCATGAGGCGTCAACCTACAGGAGTACAGATCAACACTAATGAATTAACTATACATGCCAAGACTCAAGCACCTGCAAACCAAATTAACAAATGTATAATGCTATTTATTCCATGTTAAAGAACTGATGGCTCAGTTAGTAAAGACTGACGTAATTTCATATGAATGCAATACAGGCATATCCTACCAAGGTTACTATTCAACCAAGAAAATAAACAAGTTTCACAGGATCACAAATTAGATTGGTCAAGCAATGCTGCCCATAAAATGTGTTTGGCTGAAACTATATTTCAAGAACAGTATCTGGTATGCGTAGTGTCTGTATAGTCCCCAAAGCTAATTGAGGACAATACACCCACTTCCATTAACACTTACTTGACTTTCAGTCAAGTTGATATTTTGGGCGACAGTATTTTATACATTTCTAGACAGCAGCATTAACAGAATAATGACGAACACAAGCAATGTGTTAATCCACTGAGTGTTTCCAGACAGTGGGAATGGTGAAAATAATAGCAACATTGCCATTTGTTATCAAATTTAGTGAACAAGGGCTTCGTCTGCTACCAAGGAATATATATCTCATTATGAAAGGAATTAATGAACAGAGGGAAAAGAAGTAATGGGAAAACAAGTAAAAATCACCTGCAATATTTAATATTACACGGCTCATATAACCTTTGTAACCTACTTTTGTCACAGGTATACAAATTGATGAATCAAGCTAATCAAAGCGTGGGCCATATGGTGAAGGCAATAAATGACCGTGGAACTGAAGACACATTTAACAGTATTCAGGTTCAGAGATTGAATTGAATATTAGTCTGAGGCAAAAAAGATGAATACAGTAGAGACATCAACCTTGCCCAAAATAGAAAACTAATAAAGCACAAGCACAGCAAGGGATCATCCTTCCCTGCCAAGAATTAACATTTTTAAAAGATAAAGTTACACGGGAAGGTAGGAAGGGGTACATCCAGGGCTCATGCACAGCATCAATTGTTTGAGGTGGAATTTCACTATTTAAAAAACAGGGATAGGCTCTAGGATTCTCGCTGACAAGAAAACTTAAAATTATAATTAATTCTAAGCAACTAACTTCTGAGCTTAGGTTACTTTGAAGAGGAAATGTTTTAAGTTTTCCTTTCAATATGTATTTTTACATATTTTTACAGACCACAAGTAATCCCACTTTGCAGGCTTTAGCATTCTTATATATGGCATGAGTAACTGCTGAGCAAGGTCTGTCAAATAAGTGAAACAAGGTCTTGTTTTTTTCCCCAGCATAGAATACTAAAAATTGAATCAATCCATCTCATTTCAGGACACTAGCATGAAAAGAGAAAATTCAATTATTTGGCAAGAGATGATTGATCATTTTGCTGTGAAAGAATATCAGAAAATTAATCAAGGAACATACAGACACATGCATCAATATTGCATTTTGCGATTCCTTAATTGCGAAAAATAAGGAATCGCAATTAAGGAATTGCAAAATGCAATGCATCAAGAAATCGCTAAATAAATTGCGATTTCTTAATATTCCTTAATTGCGAGTCGCAATTAAGGAATACCTCCCCGTTCATTCCTATGGGCCTAGAGGCCCATAGGAATGAATGGGAAGACATTCTCAATTTGCGATTAGCAATTAGCGAATCGCAAATTGAGAATGCGATTTCAAGGGTGCAGGGGTGTCCAAAGGACACCCTGTTGCACCCCTGAAATCAATCTGTGCACATATGTTGCGCACACACATGCCCTTAGCGTGTGCACAACATGAAACTTTGAAAAATGCACAAAAGTGCATTTTTCAAAGTTTTCGCAAATTACCATGAGGTTCAACCTCATGGTAATTTGTTCCTTTAATTGCGAAATCGCAATTTTTTCAAGTTTCATGCATTGCATTTAAGGATCGCAAAATGCGATTCCTTAAATGAAATCGCAATTTGAGAATTCGCAAATATTTGCGAATTCTTAAATTGCGAAGGCCTTGACCCTTCATGCATTCCAAAAGCAGATTTTGCGATCGCAAACGGACGATTTTTGCGATTCGCACCGTTTGCGATCGCAAAATCCTTTGATGCATGTGCCTGTAAGTTTCCACAGCAAAACTACTGAAATTAGCGTGCCTTTAAGAAAGTTAATTTAAAAATAGATTCTGCTCATGTTTTCTTGTACAATTAAGCATTATGTATTTGGACATTATATTACAGAGCAACATTATTTGACTTAGCTGGGCTTTGAAGGTAGTTCGTTTACAAGCCTTAAATAGCCACATGTTTGTGTGTCAAAAATATTAAGGACCTCAAAAACAGTGTTGTACAAACGGTTGACAAGTGCATTAGTTAACCAAATGCCTTGAGTAGGCCAACAAATAAAAAATAAAAAACATCTTTCAATCATATTAAAAGCACAAATTACTGGAGATGATCGTACCACGTCTGGTCAAAAAGTGTATACTTTCTCAATCCATCCCTTGATGATTTCCTGGTCACTCGCTGCTGCGGACGCTTCAGCTGTTGTTGCTCACCAAGGCCAATGTCAAAGCTCATAGAAAATTTGGCATGTGGAGACTTTTTAATGATTCAGCGAGTGATGTGCTCTGTCCTTGGGGGATAAAAGCTTTAGCTTGACTGAGCAAGAGTATACCACAATATATTTCTTTGTGTACTTCATGAGAAAAGGGGGATGCAAATATATTCTTATCCAAATTTAGTAGCTATTCTCTTTCTGTATCGTAATATGTTTGATTCTCCAGACTCGAAGAAAAAGCAAGACGGTTTACTGCACAAGAATGCAAACAAATCGTTGCATGCAAAAGATACACAATATAAGACAGCATTAGCAATGTATCTACAAAAACAATCAATATATCTATTGACATCCATGCAAGAAAAAAAGTTAATTAAGCACAAAATCAACTTGCTGCCTTGCTCCCATGTGTCAGTTAAAAAATAAACATATACTTTACTAAAGATTAAACAAATTAATCTCACTGAAATACAAGCCTGACAAAGGACAAAACAAAATTATTGGGGAATATGTAACTGGTCATATCCTGACATATAAAGGAACCATTGCTCAGTGAAGCTATTACCTTCCTGTAGGACCACAATTCACTTTTTTCAATTCAGAAGGGGCATTTTCTATATTGTTATCAGAAATAATAAAGAAAAACATGTACCTTTCTGTTGGGATAACCACTTTGACTATGGCTTGCGACAGAGTCTGTATATGAAGTCACATCAGATAATAAACATAGAATATGTGAGTATTGTTAACAAGGAAGAAGCAAAAAGTATACATATACATTAAAATATGACATTGTCATACATTCATTCTGCAGTCAAATAACTGCTGCAAAGTGTCCTACAAATACAATCACATACACTATAACGGAACTGTGTTTTACTGCTATCATCACTATCAAAATGCAAATAAGCACACCAAATACATACTACACCAAGTATTGTAAATGATATAAGGGACTTACAATTACTATACTTTTCTGAAATGTCCACCCACAAAAATAAATCTGTCTTCTTTATGGTAGTTTACATTGTGAAAAAGATAGCATGCTACTTAATGAACAAGTTACTTACCTTCAGTAACGCCTTATCTGGTAGAGATCTGATCTAGCCGCAGATTCCTTACCTTTGAACTTCCAGGTGTCAGGCTGGATCGGGAAGATTTTTGAAAGCAATACCCCTGTCGGCCAGTAGATGCCGTTGGTCGACTCCGCATGACTTAGTCTGTGTCGTATTTATCGTCATCGGAACATCCGCGTTGTCAATACAACTGCCACTCTAGCACGCTGACGTTAGTACTTTTCACAACTTTCCAAGCCAGAAGCACAGCGCCATGAATTGACAGACCATGGTGTATTAAAAAAGACAATTGGGGCCCTGAAGGGGAACAACCCTGACACTAAAAACAATTCCGCAGTGCGGGGAGGATGAGTGGGTTGGTAAGGAATCTGCGGCTACATCACGTCTCTACCAGATCAGGTGTTACCAAAGGCAAGTAAATTGTCCATCTAGCCGCAGATTCCTTACCTTTGAAAAGATACGCAAGCAATATCTTCCAAGGAGGTGGTACTGCGGAAAAGCTTTAAACCAGGAAATCTTGCAAGAGAGCAGCAAAACAGGAGCTCCCTGCAAATCCAAACAATAATATATGGTGAACGTGTGCGAGGATGTCCATGTGACAGCTTGGCAGGTAGCCACAATTTGGACACCATGCTGGAGCACCGTGGTGGCTGCTTTTGCCCTAGTAGAATGGGCCCTAGGCCTTCAGGAGGTTGTTCCTTCGTTAAGGAGTAACATATTTTGATACCCAGGATGATATGGTCTTCTTTTGGACAGTATGTCCCTTCTTAGCTCCCATGAACCTTAGAGTTGGCCATCCACCTGGAAATCCTTTGTGCGATCAAGGTAAAATGATAAAGCTCTTTTTGGTCCAGACGGTGGAGATGCTCCTCTTCCAGAGTAACAGACTGTCCCAGATGGAAGTGTGTTACCACCTTAGGTAGAAAAGATGCCCTAGTCCAGAGAACCACTTTGTCTGGAAAGACGGTCAGGTAAGGAGGCTGCGATGAGAGTGCCTGCAGTTCGCTCACCCTCCTGGCAGAAGTGATTGACACCAAAAAGGCTGTGTTGATAGTGAGCAGCCATAGAGGGTAGTTCTGACGTGGCTCAAACGGTGCGCACATCAAAAAGTTAAGAATCAAGTTAAGGTCCCACTGTGGAATATGAAAAGGGGAAGGGGGAAACAAACGGGTTAACCCCTTCGAAATTCTTTGCACAAGAGAGGTTTTAAAAAGTGAAGGTTGATCTGGCAGCCAAAGAAAGGCAAATCGGGCTGAAAGGTAGCCCTTCAGAGTGCCCAGAGAAGAGCCCTGCTGGGCCAAGGAAAGAATAAACAGGAGGGGCAGATAAGGGGTCAATTTCTGTACTTTCTGTACAATATTTACAGAATTTGTTCCATCAGCAGGCGTACAACGACTTCGTAGAGGGACAGCTGGATGCCAGGATAACTTTGCAGACTTATGCAGGAAGTTCAAAAGCTGTCAGCTGTCGAAGCTCAATCTTCATGCAAGGAGGCAGAGAGAGTGGACAGGTTAGAGTGGGGAACCCTCCCCTGCTGCTGCAACAGACTATCCTCCCGAAGGAGCAGCAGTATCGGAGGATCGATGCTCATTGACAGAAGCTCAGGATACCAGACTCTCCATGCCCATTTAGGAGCCACAAGAACGAATTGTTCTCTGTCGCTCCTGATCTTCTTGAGCACTCTGGGCAGAAGTGGTATGGGCGGAAAGGAGTACAGGAGGCCTGAGCTCCACTCAAAAGGAAATACGTCGCCAAGCGAGAGCTGCCTTGGAAACTCCAACGTGCAAAACTGCTGACATTGCCCTTTCTCTTCGAAGGCGAGCAGATCTAACCAAGGCTCTTCCCACTGCTGAAAGAAGCCTTGCACCACTTCTAGATGGAGACGCCACTCGTGATCCGCAAGGCACCATCGGCTGCATTAGTTGACTCTGGCGTTCAGAGAACCAGCCAGATGTTGAACTACTAGGGAAATGCCCAGTCCAGAGACGCAGGGCCTCTTTACAGACGGTCCACGACCCCACACAGCCCTGTTAGTTGCAGTACCACATGGCAGTAGTGTTGCCCATGAGGACTTGAAATAGCCTTGCCTTGATATATGACAAAAAGGCTTTCAGTGCCAATCAAATCGCTCGAAGCTCCAACAGGTAGATATGGAGCCTGGCTCCCACCGGAGAACAGAGTCTTCTGATCTTTACATCCCCCATTCCAGAAGAGACTCATCCGTCACTATTGTGAGATCTGGTTGGGGAAGGGAGAGGGATCTGCCTCTGACCAAATCGCGTTTTGTTAGCGACCACTACAGGTCTTTCTCAGTGCCCTCCGATATCTGAACCAGGTAGGTGAGATTTGCCCGATGCTGTGCTCATTGGAACTTCAGGCCCCACTGCAGAGCCCGCATGTGCCATCTGGCATGGTCCACAAGCCGAATGCAGGAGGACATGAGGCCCAACAGCCTCAGAGTCATTCTCACCGAAATCCAGGATAGAGGCTGAAAAATCAGTATCATAGCCTGCATATCCTGGACTTGCCACTCAGGAGGATAAGCCTGAAACTGCACAGTTTCCAAAATTGCTCCAATGAAAGGGAGCATCAGAGGGAGTCAGGTGTGACTTCGGCACGTTGATGGTGAACTCCAGCAAGTGCAGGAGGTTCGCCACAGTCTGGAAGTGGGAGACAACGGGAGGTCATGGATAGAACCAAGGCCTCTGCCCTTCTTTGGAACCATAAAATAGCAGGAATAACAGCCACAGCCTATTTCTGGCCCGAGAACCCTCTCTCTAGCTTCCTTGGCCAAGAGAGTCATAACTTTTCTCACATAGTAGAGCAAGATGATCCTCTGTCAGCCAATCGTGAGCTGAAGACATGGATGGAGGAGTAGTTTGAAGGGGAGGAAGTAGGCCCTTTGGACTATTTGCAACACCCACCTGTCCGAGGAGGTGTCTCAAAAGTGGTGAAGGTGATGGCGTATCCTGCCACCAACTGGATGTATATGATCCGGGGGGGGAAATCGGATTAGGAAGGTTTTGCAGTGGAGGGGAGAATTATGGCTTTGCTCAACTTCTGGCCGCACGAACCTCGGGGTCAGGGTGAACCGCTTCCTAGGGCCACAGAGGTTGCTGAACTTGCGGTACTCTCTGGCTGGAGTAAGGTTGGCGCAGTTGGAAACCCCTGCCGTAGCCACAAAAGGAGCAAAAAGACACAGGCCAGGAAATTGTGGTGAGGCCCAAGGACTTAGCAGTAGCTCATGAGTCCTTAAAACACTCAAGCGCAGCATCTGCTTGGTCTGCTAAGAGATGGGAGCCATCAAAGCACATGTCCAGAAGATTAGCCTGGACATCCACTGAAAATCCAGACGTCCTCTGCCAGGCTTGGCGCCAAATGGCTACTGTTGAGGAAATTGCTCTGCCTAGCGAGTAGGTTATGTCCAAGCCACAGCAGATGGTGAGCTTCAGTGTATCTCTCCTGTCTGAAATAGCTTGAGGAGCAGAATCCGGTCCTCCTTCGAGACTCTGGGCAGCACCTGCACAACTGTATACCATATCGAATGGAAATAACGTCCCAAAAGGCATGAGGTGTTCACCTACCGCAATGCTAGACTGGAGGACGAGAAAATTGTCTTACCAAAGCTTTCCAGCCTTTTGGTTTCCCTGTCGGGGGCGCGGAAGGGAACGCGCCACCGGAAGTGAAAGCTTGGACCACCTTGGTGGGGTGGGGTGGGCGGTGTGGAAAGCTGAGTTAACCGGTGCAGTTCACAGGAGCCCCATTACTGGATTGGTACCAGGTGCCCAGAAGAACGTCCGTTAAGGCCTCGTTGAAAGACAGCAAATGTTCCGAGGTGGAGACACAAGGCTGCAGGACCTCTGTCAAGACATTAGTCTTTACTGCCACCGTCGGAAGCTATAGGTCCAAGACCTACGCACCACCATTGCAAATGATAACTCATGCATAGCCAGGTTTGGGGGAGACAGCATGCGAGAATTTTAGGGGGGGTGGGTGTCCTGGCTTCACCCAGTTCCTCATACCAGTACAGTTCATGAGGTTGTGGGATTTCATAGGGATCCTGCTGCCTCCCCAATCCTGATCATCCATTCCTAACACTTCAGAATAGGGCAGGTTGAACGGCATGGGGACGTATAGCTCAGTCAGCGCTGGTCTCGGCGTCGGTGGACGCCCGACCTGCTCGGTGTCGTCCAGAATGATTGGGGAGGCGCTGCCGGTGGGCCTCGGAACCCCGAGGACTTCAGCATCAGACACGGCGCTTGGAAGGGTGCTAAGGTACGACTGGTGCCTGTCTGGACCCGGAACCGGTCTAGTAGGAGGCAGTGGCCAGAGGCAAAGGCACGGAACCTACAGGGTCTCCATCTGAACTTGCGGGGTCCGAGGGCGCGCTGGCACCATCAGGCCACCCAAATATGGCACACATGGTATTACAAAATTCAGTTAGTTGGGCATGGGGTCACTCCCAACCCGGAAAGGGAGGAAAATACAGAGCCCGCCCAGATACCTGCTCCGTGGGGCGGGGCCTCGAATGCCGAGGTTTCTCCGTCTCGGTGCGCAACAGGCGGGGCGAAGCCTAAGCATACTTCGTATTCTGGTGGTGCCTCTTAACTGACCACAACAATTTCGAGGAAGAGGACTTCAATCCTCCAGAGCGGGACTCAGACCTTCCTCTCGACCGATACTGTGAGTGAGATAGACAAGACGACCTCCGTGAGGCCGTACGCCGGGCCCTGATCAGCGTTAGGGACCGCTCCCTCAAAGCCTTCGGCGCCATGCCCCAGCAGGTGAATCATAACTTCATGTTGTGGTCATGCTCCAGGCACCAGAGACATACTAGGTAATGATGTGTGAACGACATGGTGCAGTGAAAGACGAAGCACGGCTTGAACCCCGAGGTCTTCTTGCTAGACATCTTTAACACACCCAAAGGAGTTGACAAAAAGTCGGGGGAAAAAATTGTCAAAAAATGACAGGCGGTAGGTCTGTTTGACGGATCTGCGCTGGCTGGCACAAAGAAAAGCACTGACGTAAGCGCCTTGGAGTGGCGGTTATATTGACGATGCAGGCGTCACTCACGAAGACACGTGGAGTTGGCAAACGCTATCATGGGTACCGTGCAAGGGTACTACTTTCAAAAATCTTCTGAATCCAGCCTGACGCCTGGAAGTTCAAAGGTAAGAAATCTGCAGCTAGATGTCTATCAGATAAGTGTGAAAACGTTTTTTAAATATACTTACCAGCTGCTAGAAACACATAGGTGGAAACTACTGTAATTCTGCCTATAGTCTATGCTCCCCTCTATTCTTAAACATCTACTTGCTTTAACAAACTGCATTATTTGCTTATGCTTTAGCACAAAGCTGGCAAATACACAAGTTATACAACACTTGCACTCTTTCAACAGGTTATAAACACTACTGCCTACGGCTAGGGATAAAGCGGTGCCCCAGGTGATATGATATTGGTCTAAGTCCAACAACATACACTGGAGAAAACAAAAATCTAATGACATTAACATGGGCCACCAAAACATAATTTCATTTTACAAAGACTACCGCAGATTTAGAATTTTAAATTGGATACAACCATTTGCATGTTTTTTTTAAATTACCTTCTCAAAATCCTCCTTGCTTTTGGGAGGTGGTAAGAGTGGTCCATTGGGATTCTTCAGCCTCTCCCTTGGTTGTGCATTGAAAGGTAATCCTGATGGTGGTGGTGGTAGTGTATGCTCCATCATAGAAGGTGGAATGTATATAGGATGTGGAGGAATAGGAACAGCTTTGCCCCAGCCAAGTTTCATTTCAAAGTTCTGGATTAACTTTCCTATTAACAAAAGTAGACAAGGAAATTAATTTAGTGCAGTGCAAACACCACAACATAACCCCATCCAGAACTGACACCAGGCACTCAACATTTCAACAATAAAGAAACTTTGATCAGGGGATGTTTTTGAGCCAGAATTTTAGGGTTTAGGTAATAAAAATCAATATTTGAAATACATAAATTCTGCCCTAAATGTCACGGTTCTTCAATTTTAATGCTTGTTTATCCAGTATATATATATATATATATATATATATATATATATATATATATATATATATATATATATATATATATATATATATATATATATAATAGACTTTCTAGTATTCAAACAAATCCACCAGAAACAGTATGCTTACTGTTTCCAAGTAGACTTAATTTACAGATTAAATACCTAGCATTCTGCTACTCTGCTCTACTCGTAAGCATTTTGCTAATGCTATACTAAAGGTTACTTACCTTCTGTAAATCTTTTTTGCAGATATTTCAGCTACCTACAGGCTACTCGTCTCGTAAACATACCCAGGTGCTAGGCTGGGTCCGTCATAATTTGCGAGTTGGAATGTTCGCTCTCTGAAGAGACTACACCTGCGGTGCTGTTGACCCCGGCTACTGCGCTAGGACCAGTGCCCAATCCTCCGCCTTGAGGGTTCTCCCCAGAGCCGCTTCAGGCCTATCCTTCGTTTCAGGTGCCAATTTCTCCCCCATTTTTCTTAATATACTGGTCTCAAAGACTTAAGGGGTGCAAGCTTCTCGCTGCCTGAAGCAAGTTCCTGGTGCCTTTACTACAAACCCAGCAGAGAGAGAATTATAAAAGGTGGGAGCAGAAGGGAAGAGGACTTTTCCAGCAGGCAACATATCCATCGAAAGTACTCCAAGCTACTTGCCTGAAGGTATACTCTAACTCAGTGGGATGTGGCTCAGTTATTTATATTTTATCTACATGATCACCTCAGGGAGAATTTTTACAAAGATGGTACTTGAAAACCAAGATGCCTTTAGGCAAACTATTAAAAGTGGCCTGGGCACGATAAATTCTGTGGCAAGAGTGTTTGGACAATCAGTTGCTCTTAGACGGCATGCCTGGTTGAGTAGGTCTGTTTTTTCCTCTTCGAATCAAGCCCAGATATAGGAAGCTGGCTCTGTATACGCTATACCACTAAAGTGGTTATACCATGCACACAGTCCAGAGATTTCCCCATAAGTGTACAGGGTTTAATGCAAAACCAAAGTGTTCTATTTGTGGTAGTCTGGGCAAGCAGCCTTAGGCCTAACACAGAGGTGTGTAAGACATTGATTGTGCACACAATGACCAATAAATGATACAAATCAAAAAGAAGATCCACACCAATTTTTTTTTTTTAAATAAGCTTTGCTGAAGATTATTTCAAGACCAAGATCTTTGCACAAAGGCAAGTACCGTTTTAAATAGCAATTCATTTCAGTTTCAAAAGTGAACACTTAGTGTGATTTTTAGTCTTTGCAATGTTAACCTTTGGAGGAAAACAATAATACGGTTTGACAGGTAAGTGAACAAAAATCAAGTCTTCAGGTTGCAAGGTCAGCAGAGGGTGGGGTTCCGGTAAGCACACCACCGGCCACACAGAGTCAGCTAGGTGCAGTGGTTAAAGTTGAAGTTTGGGCACGATGTTACTCAAAGGAGACTGGGGGATCTTGTAGACACGCTGCCTGCAGGTAGGTAAATCAGTTACAGGGCTGAAGCTTTGGGAATTTAGACAAGCACGGGATAGCCAAAAGGCAGCTCCAAACATACACCACCAGCGGCACAAGGGCAGCTGTGTCTAGGATGCAAGCACAGCATCGGGAGCTCCACGCAAATCAATGTAGGAACTTGAATTTGAAACGGGCTGCAGGCGACATACTGGAGGCGGCACGCAGGAAACCAACAGCAGAGGTAAGTGGAAATGCTGTAGGTCTAAGGGACACGGTCTGTCAAACTCACCAAGGACCATTGGCTTCGGGTGTAGGGGTGTCCTTTGACTTTGGGTTCTTTTACCAGAGTCGGTCGCGGGGAGCCTTTGGATTCACACTGCAGGTGTCGTAGTGGAGTCCAGGAGGGTCAGCAAATGCTGGACTTGGACTCAGGATTGCTAGGGAACATTTTCTGGATCGGTGAGCTACTTGGACACAGGCCGGAGGCGTCTGGTGCTGAGTGGTCAAGGACTGTGGATCCGGGGCGGCACTAGAGTGCTTGGTGTTGGATTCTTGTGGCCAGAGCTGCTGTCCTCTGGGGTTCTGGTATTCTTCAAAGGCAGGCAGGCAGTCATCCCAGGGGTTGTGGTGGTCGCTTACTGCTGAACAGGCATCATTTCTTCGCAGGACCTTCGAGGTCTGCAGACAGGACGGTAGGGCTGGGGTAAGTCAGGAGGTGTCTTCAGTCTTCTGCACGGCGTCTTCTTCGTCCTTATTCTTCTTAGGTAGTCATGAACTAATTTCAGGGTCGGGGAAGCCAACTAAATAATACATTTAGGGACATTTCGAGGGAGTAAAGGGAAGGGCAAATTGGCACTTTCCCTTGGTGGCTACACCCGCAATTATGTCACCCTCCTGTGAGAAGGGGCATAGATCTAGCCCTGATTGGAGGAGTCCCCACATCTTCAAGATGGCAGGGACTGAAAGATGCACTTCACCTCACCCCCTGCACCTTAGGGGTGGAGTTGGCAGAGGTGTGCACACTTCCTATTCTTCCTAGATTTTTCCATTGTTTTTCCCGCTCAAAGTGCGGATGTAAACTGGGGGCTGCCACCTGCTGCTAGCAGCAAAGGCTGGGGGTTGCATTAAAAAGCGGCAGAACTTTGAAGCTTCCCTCTGGAGCACTGTGCCCATCATGGGGAGGAGGTGTGACACCTCTGCCCAGGATGTGCTTTGTTCCTGGTCCCAGAGAGCGGGGGCTATTGACCCATGGAGCCAGAAACATGTCTGGTGGTGTCAGGCTGCCTAAAGCCAGTCTGTGACCATACCAGGGTTGGTAGGTTGTCAGAGGGCCCCCTCGGAGGTGCCCGCCGAGTACATGTTTCAATAAATCCCACACTTGCATCAGTGTGGGTTTATTGAGAGGGAGGAGTAGTTTAGTACCAAACACTCCTGGGTTCAGAGAAGACATCATGGTGCTGGGGAACTCACGTTGTCGAGTATCCAGTCCATTACTCTCTATGGCTTCCCTGGCACTTACAATATCCAAGAATAGACCAATATTGTAGGGGCATATCTGCTCATTCAGCTATGCCCGCACCTGTGGTATAGTGCAGACCTTGTCTTAGGGCTGTGAGGCCTGCTAATGGGGTGACTTACCTATAGCTGAGGCAGTGGTAGTTGGCGACTGTCATTTTGTCTGCACCAGGGCCTGCATGCTGCAGTGGCAGTTTGCAACAGAGCCCCATTTTCTCACACCAGGCGACTGATAGATTTGATGTTCGATGGGGCACAAGTTTTGGAGAAAACGTGGATTCCACAGTGGCAATATTCAAGGTGGGCATAGCAACGGCTAAGTCCCTGGAGCTTGCACCTCCACAAACCGATCACCACCAGTACTGGAAGCTTTTTGAGTTTGGTTTACATTTTCAACAGCACCACCCCTTACAGGACTCCCAGCAGCAAAGGAAGATGTTACTTAGCCTGTAAGCATCTGTTCGTTGTGTATAATGCCGAGCATGGTGCCCAACAATAATACTGGTGTTGACCTCTCTTGCGCTGGTATTTGCTACATCTAAGGCATATTTTATTTTTGCATTTGATATGACCGTCCCCGTCTCTACTAATTCTGAGCCTCTTTGTTTGCAATTGTCAGGAAGGTATTGGAGCATTTTCTGCATCTCATCCCATTGTGCCGTTATACATGATGACGAGGCTTACATAATCTGCAGTCCTAATATGGTTTGCTGCCTAAGCTGCAACATGCCTACAGGCAGCGTCAAATTTTTTGCTAAGTAAGAGAAGCATTCCCAGCACCTTGCGAGTTGGCCCTTTGATGTAAGTGGGGTCCGTTGGTGACGGCTTTGATTTCTTATCAATCCATGGTGACAAGACCTTGAATTCTAAAGGTTGCTTAAAAATCTTAGTGGTGGGTTTAAGCAAGCCTTTTAGCATTGGTAAACACTGGACTGTGCATTGAGTTTTGGATAGTGTTTCAATGAGGAAATCGTCCTCATCGTCTAGAGTGTACATGTCGACTTGATACTTTGTTGCTCTGCGCAGTACTTTATTGTATGTAGTGGTGTCGTCAGGTGGAGACGGTTCTGAAGGGAATAGATCAGGGTCTAAATATGCCCAATGGATCTACGTCTTAGTCATCCCATGGTTGATCTTTATTGTCTGGGTCAATCTGAGGGTCGTCAAAATATGGTTTCATAGGGGTCAAAAGGATTCCCCACATTTGCTCCCCTACCGAAGATTTTTCTTTTTAAAAAATCTTTATTATTGGTTTTTACCCTTGTTAAATAACACACAAACAAAGCAGCTGCAGTTAAAGTACAATCATCTTATGCACATTGGCAGGTACGTCGAGGCCCACAATCTCCTGACTACAGAATTCCAAGTGACAATGAGGAAATATAGTAAAAAAAAAAAAAAAACAGTGCAGTGGAAACATATAGTTAGGGGGAGACGCATTGTTGTTCTGTAAACATATACTACTCTCCAAGGCCAGTATCTACACATTCTCGCGAGCATCTTAGTTAAAGTCAGTGTTGCACAGTTCCCGCTACTCCATTAGACCAGCCAGCAACTTGCAAGCTCTACGATTTATTTCATATGTACTTCTTCTGCTAATGCCCACTCACGCACATCCCTATGCCATGCTGATATGCCTGGGCCTCTTTGTCCCATCCAGGTAATGGCATTTCTACGCTTGGCTAGGACCAGCATCAGGTGCAGCAATTTGTACGCCATCTTCCACTTCTTGGGTTTCCGTATATGGCCCAGAAGGCACTGCAGTGGCTCCTCCATTATCCCCTACCGAAGATTAAATGGGAGACCATTGTGGGTGGGTGTGAGGGGAGGGTTGTGAAGTTGAAAGAGCTGGAGGCATAGCTGGTACTAACAGCAGAGGAAGAATAAGAGGTGGAGGAGAGGTTATAGGTAGGAGTGGGGTAAGTGGAGAGGAGGTGGAGGTTGTGGTGGAAACAGAATGGGGCTGGCACCTTTATCCTTTCACATGGGGCTTTTGAGGTTGATGTCCTAGGATTTCCTCCTCAAGTCTTTTTCCTTTTAGAAGTGTCACTGTTGGTGGAAGAGGTGGTGAGGTTATCACTCTTCCATTTTTCTGGGTTTATAACCAGGATTTTCTGTTTGGTGTCGAGCTTCACCTGTAATTTTGTCAGGATAGGCTGAATTGTGCGCTGCTTTGGTTTCATGGCAGTGCCCGGTGCTTTCGGCGCCTGGAGTGGTTTAGGCGCAGAGGGTGTTACTGGTTCCGAAGGCAAAGGAGTTTCTTTGGTGTAGGTTTTGGCTCCGAAGGCTTTTATGGTGTCATCCTTTGTCTTAGATGCCGGCTCTGAAACTGGCTTCGACTGTAATAGTCGGTGCCTTTTTTTGTTGTTGCTTTTTGAGAACGGTTTCGCCGGAGGAACAACTGTCTGCTCCTTTACCATGTGCCAGGTACCTCCAAGGCCCGAGAGCAATTGGGGCTTCGGGAGCCAGTGTACCTGTGTTTGGATGGGTTTGGAAGGCTTTCACAACAGTACTCGCGTGCCCAGTTGAGGTTTCAGGGTTGTAGTCGGATTTGGAGCCTTCCCCACTGCTGGCAAGAAGGATGGGAACGTCCATTGGCGTGCCGTGGGCTTCTGCCTCCTCCTCGATGTCGTCCTCAGCATGGAGGGCTTGTGGCTGGTCCCCGAAAATATCGGGCGCATCTCCAGCACAGTGTGCCTGCACTGTGCTATGGGCCCCAACACCGCTCTCTACGTAGAAGAAGTGTTTTCTTTGAGTGGAAGGTCAAGTATGCTTCACAAAACATTTTGTCATCTTCTCGAGAGGTTGGGGACTGAATGGTGTCCTTGCCTGGAACATTTTGCACTTGGCACAGAAGCTAAAGGGAGTCTTTTCTATCAAACGACGTGTGTCGACTGAAAGAAAATGTCGGTGAAAATGTGGAACTGGCCTCAAACCATACCCAAGCTGGGGCAGGCATAAAGAAGACCATTGATTAAACAGTAGTTCGCTTTTTTTTTGCTGTCCGTCACTGGAGGGGGTAAATAGCAGGCTGAAAGGGTTGCTGTTGACCACGTCAAAGCTTCAATCCCGGAGCTCCTAGATAGACGCCCAAACCCGAAGGCAGAGAAAAACAATCTAAAAAAGAAGCGGATTAACATGTGCAATACACACTACAGGAGGAGTCACTACCGTCAGACTCCAAAGTATTCTTTGAAGAAAAACAAGTTGCAACGTCCAAGCCAAAAACTAGATGGCAAGATTATTCTAAGCATATCTATCTATATGGCCAACACATGCTACAAATATCAATTTTCCAAATTGTACAGAGGCAAGTACAAAGACAGAGGGAGCAGTAGCCAGCAGACATTCTCCCCCTCCTCTGCTTTCCCCATATCGCCTGGAAGGCCGCTTCAGTCCAACCTTGAAGGACCATGTGTGGGCATTTGGGAGGAAAGGCATCCTCCAATCTATATGCTCGGAAGGTCATAACATCAGCCCAGTAACTGTAAGCAGGAAACATTGGAGGACAAAAGATATTGAGTTCAAATTTATTTAACAGGTCTGAAAATTCTACAAGTGAGGAATGCGCTGGACGTGGCAGGTGCTACCGGCTTGGAACCTTTTCTTTTCTGCAGGGCAGAGGTGCTGGAATGACCGCAGAACAACTTGCTCGAAATCAAGAAGGAAGTGCCGTGGATAAAACACTCTTGTATCCCCGTCAATTTCCTTGTTGTCCACACCAGCTCGTACTAAGATGACAAAGAGATTGGGCATCTACCCTGAACCGAAACTTTTAGTACCGGGCCAGATAAAGTCTGTTGCAACTAGTTGCTTTTTCTGGCTAAAGTTGCTTAGGAAGATCTTACCTTATCTGCCAAAGGCTGTTCACTGAGTGGTGGTCCAGGCCATGATACTTATTTGCCTGGACTACTATAACAATTTTTCTGGGACTGCATGAGGGTCTCCTAAAGAAGCTGCAGAGGATACAAAATGTTGCGGTCACACTTTCATTAGGGCTCCCATGCTTTTCTTCTTCCTTGGCGCCACTCAAAATCCTGCACTTCCTGTGGAAAAGAGGGTTATCTTTATGTCCTTTTGCCTAGTCTAAACTCTAAAGCAGAGGGACAGATTACTTAGTTTTGAAATTTTGTAAATTTATACCTTCATGTTGCCATCGCTCCTTGGGGGCCAAACTGATTGCTTTGCCTATGATTAAGCGCTCTCGTGCAGACGGCAAAGCTTTTTCGTTCATAACCAAGAAGCTCAGAAATAAGCTTCTATGTTCTTTGTGACTCACCTCTTCCGTACTCAATATCAGGAAGGTTCTCAAGGCTTGGCTTTTCAGGAATTAGGTCCAGGCCTTTTTTAGTTGATTGAAGTGAGAAAGCAGTTTGTTTTTTCCCCATTCGGCTTTCTCTTTTGTAGTCTTCTCTTTTGTTTTTAGT
This sequence comes from Lissotriton helveticus, assembly GCF_964261635.1. Taxonomy (NCBI): domain Eukaryota; kingdom Metazoa; phylum Chordata; class Amphibia; order Caudata; family Salamandridae; genus Lissotriton; species Lissotriton helveticus. The sequence continues at coordinate 605,781,721 of NC_136072.1, read as the reverse complement.
ACCAGGACATCCCTTGTGGTATTTGTAGCGCACTGTATGTGCTGGCATATCAAAATCAAAAACATAACAGGTATAATGTAAAAGACTCATTTTCGATTCTTTACACAGAAAAAAATGAACCATTTTCCTCTGGATATTAGTGGACTTGAAGAAGGCAGTTCTCCACAAACCTGTGCTCAAAAATTCTGTGTGCCACTCAAAGAATGCCACCTTGTGTATCTATCAAGCCGAATGGAGCTAGCAACTTGTGTGCAGCTTCTTGTAAAAAGACACCACTGACCACATACAGAATATGAAAAGGTTACCATTTGTGGTGCTGGTATTGCTTTGTAGTAATCTTCATTGTAGTCATAAACACTAGAATAAATCTGTTCTGCATGCGTGGACCCCGGAGCACTTCTTGTATATTTACGATCGATTAAAAATCCAAATAAGGTGTAATGACCTCAGTCTTCATGATGAGTCAGACCCTATGATAGTCTATCAGAGGCTGAATCTGTTTTTCTGGAAGTCTGTTCAATCTGAATATAATTTTCAAGCCTGTATCATAGCATTTCATGTGCAGAAAGGTGCAAACATGTGAAGAGAATGAAATGGAAATGGAGCATGGTTGGCTTTTATTGTACAATGATTAAAAAAAAAAAAAAGAAAACGGACCAGTCAAGGATCTTCCTCTAGCCATAGTTCACCTTACTGGCAATTTACCTCAGACAGCAAGCTTTTTTACAGTCAGATAGATGATGAAGTTGCATAGTGTTTGCATTCTACTGCCCAACCTTACCCAGCGGGGAGGCAGGTGGGTTGTTTAGGACTTCACTGAAGATTTCTATGGTGCAGAACCAAGATGACAAGTAAGGTAACAATCTTCTGCATCATATGCAGTTTATGAATGGTGATAATAACTAGAATAGATTAGCAAGCTAAAAACTCTTTAGAACGCTTTTTGGCAGCAGAAAGAACTGCTTGAAAAAAACACTAGAAGAAGGGGTATAAATGATACCAAAGAATGAAAAAGGATAATGTTACTTACCCAGTAAGCATCTGTTCTTGGCATGTAGAGCTGTAGAATGCTCTCTAGGAGGGTAAGGTTGAAGTTCTTTTAGCTTTAATATAGCATGTTTGAATGCATTTAACAATCCATCTGGCAATACCAAATTTTGATAGGATTGCCTTTGTGAGGTGGAGCAAATGCAACAAACTTTTTATTTATTTTGTGAAAGCCTTTTGTCCTATCTATGTAGTACAGTAAAGCTCTTTTAACGTCAAGCGTGTGAAGAGCGTATTCTGCTACAGAATCCGGTTGAGGAAAGAAAACTGGTACCTCAACCAATTGGTTTATATGAAAAGCAGAAACTACTTTGGGAAGGAATTTAGGGTTGGTGTAGAGAACTATACTGTCTTTTTGTAGCTGAAAGAAGGGTTCTTCTAAGGTGAATGTCTGTAGCTCACCAACTCTCCTCAGTGATGTGATGGCAATGAGGAAAGCAACCTTCCAAGGCAGAAATTGCACAGGGCACTTGTGAAATGGTGGCCACGAGTCTTGTGAGAACAATGTTAAGATTCCATATTGGAGCAGGAGGAATTGTTGGTGGCATTACCCTTTTTAATCCTTCCATGAAAACTTTGATTACTGGAACTCTGAATAGTGACAAATGTTATCTATTCTGTACGTACGCAGCAACTACTGTCAGGTGCAAATGCATAGATGAGTAAGCCAGTCCAGTTTGTTGTAAGAGGTAATAGATCATGTTTTGAATAGAAGCATCTAAAGGATCGATTTTGTTGTTATTGCACTATATAAGAACTCGTTTTCATTCAGCTGCATAGTAAGCTCTGGTGGTAGGCCTTCTTGCTTCCTTTAGAATATTCATATAGTCTGGTGGTAAGTTTAAATAACTAAACTGTATGACTTCAGGAGCCAGATCGCTAGATTTAGTTTTTGGGGAACTGGATGTCTGATTTCTTCATGGTTCTGTGGGAGGAGACTGGAGGCGAGGTGCAGCTTTTGATGTGGAACTATTGATAGCTCCAACAGGGTGGTGTACCATGGTTGACGGGCCCAAGTGGGAGCTACAAGGATTAGAGTGAGGCTGTCTGTCTGAGTTTTCGAACCACATGCAGAATGACCTGGAGAGGTGGAAAAGCATAAGCAAATATCATTGAACAGCTCATGCATAGGGCATTGCCCTTTGAAAGCGGGTGTGGGAACCTGGAGCTGAAGCTTGGGCATTTTGTGTTTTGGCGGTCCTGGGAGATGTTCGGGAAGAAGATACATTTTGTGATAAATTTCCCAAATCCAAATGGCCTGAGCTAGTGTCGACAGTGGGAAAGAGTGTGTCCATCCCTGTTTCTGTACATAATACATTGCAGTCATGTTGTCTGTTTAGACTAGGACAGTTTTGGCTATAAGAGGAGTTTGAAAAGCTTTGAGTGCTAGAAAAACTGCTAAAAGCTCTAGATAGTTTTTTTTTTAATTTTCAAAAACCTTTATTATTTTCATCAAGTTGTACACTGCTATTTAGCCAACAACCCGGAGGCAGGCAGCTTGTCTACATAGCGGCGCACCGCTAATTGCGCGTCAGTTCCGTACACTTGTGCAGAGTTCAAACATTTATATGCAACTTGTTAACCAACAAAACACTTGGTGGCGATTATCATGGAACGGTGGTCAGTGTCTAGAACAAGTGCCCATGTTTCCATCTCACTATGTCCGTTGTTTTTGCTTTTTACACACTATACTCCAACCCCACACATACCTCAGGCGTACCACCCCATCTCTGCTGTCGTTGAGTCACTTCACCCATCTGTCCAAACCTCGTCCTCCTAGGGACGTACTCCTCTGGACAGCTCTCTCTACATTCCCACCCCACGGCACATCTCCCCGCCACCATCAATCTGTCACAGCGCAGCTATCACGCATGTTCTCAGTCGCTTACAACTTATTCCGCCCCTACCAGCCAGTCTACCAAAGGCTGCCAAATGTCCACTGGCCTTGAGCGCTGCGGCATTAAATCCCAGTAAGCAGACAGTTGGTCCTTACAGTACACCGCTGAACTCACCCAGCTTGATACTTTTGGCGGAGCTTTCCGTTTCCAATGAATCGCTATTTGCCTCTTGGCTAGCAGTAAAAGGAGAGCTACCAAATTCCGGGATGCAATGGGCACGCCCATCACAAATCCTAGAAGGGCCACAAGCGGATCTGGGTCTAGTTCAATTTCCACTATCAGCCCTATTGTATGGAAGACTGCCACCCAATACCTTTGTACTGGACCACATACCCATGCTAGGTGGTAAAACGTAGCCTCTCGCTCCCCACATCTCCAACAAGTCGCATCAGCCTGCAGTCCCATTTTAAAAAGCTGTTTTGGCGTGCGGTATGTCCTGTGTAGATAATTAAAGTGTATCAACCGCAATCTATAGTTAGGAGATAGGTGTTCAAGTTGAGTGCAGCAGAATGTCCACTGTTTCTCTGTAATACTAATGCCAGCCTCCGCCTCCCACTGCGACCTCGAGTCAGCATGTGTTACCGGTGTTGTGTTCTGTGTGACTCTGTATATGCGTGTTATTAGTTTACGAGAGGAGTTATTCGAAAGTACATCCTCCAGAGCCGCTACCGTCGGTGGAGCTGCAGGGAACATAGGATATCTGTGTTTGCATGCCGCCCTCAGTTGGTAATATAGTAGTAGCTCTGAGGCCGTGGGCACCTCCGATGCGCTCATAGATTGTAGGGTTAGGAAAGTGTCATCTGGATATAGGTCGCTTGCCACTTTCAGGCCACAGTTGTGCGCCCTCTGGGCTACCGCCGCATCCGTCAGCGGTCCCAGCAATGAATTTCCTTCCAACGGCATGCTTGGAGCATACATTTCTGTTATTCCCGCTCGTTTCGCAATGTTCGACCAGGCCAAACGTACCACCTCTACGGTATCAATGTCCTCGTGTATACGTTTGTATCTCTGGTATACGGCCGTCTTTAGTGGGCAGGGTGCCGCCACGTCTCCCTCTATTGCCACGTGAGGTTGATAGGGGATCGGGTGTTGCCAGTAATGTATGTATTGGGCCTGTGCACTATATGCATACAGCTCAAAGTCGGGGCTGCTAGCCCCCCTTGATGGAAGGGAAGCGTAAGAAGGTTCCAGGCCACCCTGGGTTGCCTGCCCGCCCAAACCAGTTCAAGAATGGCGGATCTAAGTCGGCGAAAGAACGCTACTGTGAGCGGTAAGGGGATGTTTACAAATAGGTAGAGGAATTTTGGCACCACTACCATCTTTGTGATAGCTATGCGGCCTGTCAACGACAGTGGCAACTTTTTCCATTTAATTACTTTGCTTTCTAGCCACTCCATGGCCACTCCGAAGTTGGACAGCCATATGTCCTGAATAGTGCGTCTTATCTTTATACCTAAGTATTTGACGTCATCTGTAACCCAATCTATTGGGAATTCGGTGTGGCATTTGTTTGTACCGTCAGTCAGGGGCAGCATCACAGAATTCGACCAATTTATATTTATCCCAGTGTAATAATGCGCTGTGGCCTGTACCTTCGGGTCCAGGTAGTGCAGAAGACCAAATATCACTCTTAAGTTGTGCGAAGTGGATCTACCTATTACGAATCCTGACTGATCAGATAGTGCAATCTGGGGCATCATGTATTTGAGACGATCCGCGAGCAATTTCGCGTAAATCTTGGCATCTAAATTTATTAATGAAAGCGGGCGGTAAGAATCCGGAGAAGTGGGGTCCTTATCAGGTTTAAGCAACGTGATTATCATCGCTTCTCGTAGCGACTGCGGAAGCATGCCTGTTTCTAGTGCTTCCTCAAACACCTTGTGCAGCCTCGGGACCAGGATGTCCGCGTATTCCTTATAGAAGGCTGCCGTCAGCCCATCAGGGCCTGGTGCTTTGTCTAGCGGTAAACCAGCAATGATCTCTCTTATGTCATCTTGTGTGAACGGTAAGTCCATGTATTGTCTAGCTCCATCATTGAACCACGCTAAAGGCTATTGTATCTAGATAATCTTTTAGTACCTGATCATCTGGCGTCACTTTGGAGGTATATAAAGTTCTATAATATTCCGTTATAGTGTCCAGTATGGCTGGGGGTTCCCTAATCAGATCACCCTCAGCACCTCTGATTTCCAAAATATAGTCCGTACCCCTTGGCGCACGCAGCATGTTCGCCAATGTACGCCCAGCGCGGTCACCTTCGCCATATCGTCTGGCCTGACTATCTTTATTCAGAAACGCCACTTCTCTGTCCGCCTCGTCCTGATATTGAGTGAGTTTTTATCTAAACTCTGCCCTTGTGCTGTCCATGGGTGCCTCCAGTAAAGCAGATTCTAGCTTGTCTAATTCTGCTTCTAATTTACTTAGGGAGTCCCTTATGGATCGTAACACCCCCGTTTTCAGCGACATGCAGTTGCCTCTCGTCACCACCTTACAAGCCTCCCATAGCATGCCCGGCGATTCCACTGTGCCCTCATTAATATCAAAGTACTCTTCCAATTTCTCTCTCAGCTCTTGCTTAAAAACCTGGTCCCGTAGTGCACGTTAGGGAAACCTCCAACTGAATGGTTGTATATATTGAGACGGTGTGGCCAATGTTATTCGGACCGGGGCGTGGTCCGATATCGACCCGGGCAAGTGTGTCACTTCAAGCACCGAAATATGGATGTCCCTTGAGAGCAACCAGTAGTCCAGCCTGGACCATGCAGCTCTATGCGCTGTGATGCACGTGCCCGCGCGATCCCCGGGGTGCAGCACCCTCTAAGAATCCACCAATTCTGCATCCCTTATAATATCTCCTAGTGCCTCCGCCGCCCTAGGGTGGTGTTCTCTAGCAACCCCCTGTCTGTCTAACGAGTCCGAGAGTACAACATTGTAATCTCCACCCCATAGAATCGCTGCTGGGCCACAGGCCCGTATCTTGTGCCATAGATTACTGTAGGAATCAGGAGCGTCAACATTCGGACCATAAACATTCACCAGCACTACTCTCATACCACACAGCGTCCCCACCAACAGTATGTATCTGCCTTCATTATCTCAGACTACCTCATGAGTTTTCCATTGTAGTCATCTTCTGATCAACACTGCCACACCTCTCGAGTAGTTTGAATATGGAGCATGCACTATTTCTCCCCATCTATTGTGTCTGAGTAACTGTGTGGCGTTGGCAGTCAAGTGGGTCTCCTGTAAGAGGCATATGTCTATCTCCTTTCTAAGTAGAAAGACCTGTACCAATCTAGCTTTACGTCTGTCATTCATGCCCCGCACATTCCAGGTAAGACAGTGTATTTGCTTCACGTCTGCGGGGGTGCCAAAACAAAAGTGCTCTAACAACAAGCCAGTCTCATCAGAGATGTGCGCCTGCACCACACAGCAATATCCACAGGTTGTACATATTTCCACATTTTTCCCCCACACAGACAAATTGCCACAATGTAACGGCCTAATGAGCCACAATATACTCAACCAATCATAGTACAATGAATGAATTTGTCTCTTACAGATTGACCCAGACTTTACAGTGTCTAGATCTACAAAACCAACCATTCCTTCCGACACATCGCCTCCAAGCAATCTCTTAAATTCGGAACTTCCCAAACCTGAATCCCCGTATTCCCCACCCACTCCAACCCCCCAATCAGGTTGTGCAATTACCCCCCGGTCACCTCCCCATTTGCAAGAACTATATACAAAATCATTCTCGGTAACCAATTAACGGGAATCATCCCCTGGGGTACGCAGGTTGGTTCCCTACTAGCCCTGTACTCATGACAGGGTGATCGAGCGCTGGCCTGAATGCTTCAGCTCAAGGCCCCCCACACCCGCAAGTGTGTGCACATATGTGCGCCGTCTGTCACGATCAGGTAACCCACATAACTCCAGGAGTGGACCCAAGTCCCATCCCGGCTATTACAGATTATAACCATTACAAATTCTGAACTTTAATAACAGCAGTCATTCAATGTCACTTAGCCTGTCCGTCGATTCCGGGACTTCCGAGTGCGCTTGGTTCTTTTGATCTTTGGACAGCTGTTTCGCGTACTGCAAAGCCGCTTTAGCATCCACAAAGAAAGTTGGTCTGCCCGGGCCTTGTACCCTCAGTTTCGCGGGGTATATCAACGAATATTTTGTCCCTATCTGTTGGAAGATCTTCTTCGCTGGCATAAATTCTCTGCGGGCGGCTTGTACTTGTAGGGTGAAATCCGGGTATATAGCGATGTTGTTGCCTTTATACTGCACATCTGTCATGTCTCTTGCCATTCGGAGTACCGTATCACGGTCTCTATAATTTAGAACGCGCGCAATGATGGGCCTTGGCGGTGCTCCCGGTTTGGGCCTGGGTCCCAGTGTCCTATGTGCCCTTTCTATGAGGAACATCTGCGACAGACCTGTTCCAAAGAGGTCCTTTAACATCTGCTCAATATACGGCTCCATGTTGGCAATGTCTGTCGATTCTATTCATGAAAAACGACAGAATGCACACCTGAGTTTCCCAAATCGTTTCATCTTTCAGTTTGCTTTGTTTCCTTTCATCCAAGGCGTGCAACCCGGACACGTGGTTAGCCCGAGCCACGATAGTGAATAATCCAAAAGACCTGGAGCGGATTATCGCCCCAAACCGGATGCACAGCTTACTTTACATTGCATCTAACAAAATGCCACAGAGTTGTTTCTTTTCCATGTTTATTTTGTCTTTTTTTCAAACGTAATCCACATGTTTTGCAATCTTGATATTTTCCACTCACATCACAAGAGAGGCGCTTATGTCTTTACTTGACCCTTAGTGTTACAGAAATGCCCATCCAGGCCTTATCTTGCAACCCGACTGTAAACATAAGTTTATCCACTGTCATAAATCATGTGTTTCCCAATGCATTTCGGGCCTACTGTCCGGCCCTTCGTCAGGGGTTTTCTACAAATGTAAAATACTTCAATTAGATTTGCATATTTATCTCAAAATGACATTTTATAACATAACTCAAAAATCAACGTTTTTCCCGCTAACAAACGTAATACGTCGATTCTGCCACACCCGTGATGCGGACGTTATTTCGCCTCGAGCGCGCCTCCAAATCCTCATTCTTTTGTTGGATCAGCGCAAGTACTTTGTCCATGCCGCGTACCTTTTTGTCCAGATCTGTTTGGCTTTCTTCTGTTTCTGTCACTCGTGTTTCCAGGACCCCAACTCTCCCTTCTTGCTTATCCATTCTCTTTGTGATGCTGTCCATACGCGCAGCCAGGGCATCCATTTTGGTATCTATACCCTGCAGGCTCGTTTTTAACTCTTGGAACATTGATTTTATGTCAGCTGCTTGCGAACCACTCTGTTCCTCTCTCGAAGTGTCATCGTCTTGTTGTTCTTGGCCAGTTGTTTTGTGTTTTGTCTTGTCGAAGGTGATCTTCGGCTGCCTCGTGTCTGGTAGCGTACCACTGCGTCCCTGATGCGGGTGTGTCGATTTCTCTTCAGCGCAGTTCCAGTGGTCTGCTGTGCCTCACCGCTAAGTCTCAACACACTAGTCTCCTGTGCTAATGTGCTAAGCAGCGATATGGTAAGTCGTCGTTAGCAGCTAGCGGGGCACTCCAGCCCGCACCGGGGTGTACCTCTTCCGCAGCGGTCTCCTCCAGCAATCGTGGGCCAGTCGATGTGTGGTCTCCCGGCCGCAGGCTGTCCACTTCACAGTTCCGCAGACACTGTCGCTCCAATCTTAGCAATGCCACCTACGGGTGTGCATTTATTATTGTACGTGGTCTTCGTCGCGCACCAGGCCCGTCCCTGCAGCGGCCCGGTCTTAAGCAAACATGTGAATTTGCGTCTTTTACCCTGGGCGCTTAACGAGATTTATCTGTGCCACACACGCTGCCAGTCCCGCCGCGCCAGGGGCTCCCGTATGCCAGTACGTCGTCCTTGCCGTGATCTCCGTGCACCACGCGGCTGCCCTTATAGTCCCTGTTGCCGAGATATTATTTCAACACGCATCAGCCATGTGGGCAGAACTGTTCACACAGCTCGTCCGCAGCAGCCAGCACACACCACTCAGACTTTGTTCGAGGGCCCCTTTCTGCCAATCCGCCTCTCATTTAGAGCGCTGCACAGGTTCTGCGGGCATCCGTTATCGGCACCTCTGCCCCATACAACATGGCGGCCCGCGCCGCTTGTTCCCGACGTCGGGCCCAAGCCACAAGGCCACAGCCCTGTCAGGAGAGTCACGTATTTTATGGCCGTGATGCCCCCTTAATCTGCAAGTGTTCTCCCCACTCAGTTCGCAGCCCCACCGCTTCCGTTCTTCGCAGGCTTTTTTCTCTTACCGCTCGTCTGCTACGCTTCAGCCACAACCCCGGTGCGCGGTAGTTTGTTTAGTCCTCCCCGCGTCTTTGCTGACACTCGTCCACTTACTGCCCGCAGCTCTTACGTCACCTCTCGAGCGTGTGGTCTCTCCAGCGGCAAGGTGTTATCTCGTGGTCCGAGATCACGGAGTCATCCGAGTCGGCTTTCCGCTTTTCTCCGACGCTGCGCAGTACCGGGCTGGGTCTCACTCTATCCCCCGGCTTCAACTAGCGCGCCAGGCCTCTCCGCGGTGCTCAGCGAGCCGGTTCTATCTCCACATCGGCTACTTCCACAGACCCAGGATTTTCGCAGGTTATCCTGAATATCCTCCGCTAATTCTTGGGCTCGAGGGGTCCGAGCCCAAACACCAGAATTGCCGATAATTTACGGTTTGATGTGCTCGATCGGCGGAGCTGCGATTTCAGGCAGCCATTCCGCTCTGCAGCCAAGCCACGCCCCAAAGCTCTAGATAGTTGATGTGCAGTCTTTTGTGCTTGTTGCTCCACAAGCCCTGTATAGTGTAACCTTTGAGACGAGCCCCCCAAACGGTTAGAGATGCGTCTGCTGTGAGAACGATCTGTGGAATAGGGTCGATGATAGGTTTTGTGGGTTCCACCACTGCAGAGAACGATGGGTACGGCGGTCTACCAACTCTAGATCTGTTAATTAACCCTGTGGCTGATTCCACGGACGTGCCAAGCATTTGTTGTAGGGGACACATGTGAAGCCTTGCATGGGGTACAATTGTGATGCAAGTCACCATAATTCCCAGTAGTTGCATGAACACTCTGCCTGGTAAAGCTTGGTTGGGTTCAAAATGTAGAAGCATAGACTGAATATTGCATATTCTTGCTACATTGGGAGAGGCTAGAGCTTTCACTGTGTCTAAACTGGCTCCTAAGTATGACTGCATCTGTGACGGATGCAAGTGAGATTTTTGAGCATTGATGGTGAACCCCAGTTAATGAAGTTTATCTATTGTGATCTGTATGTGCTGTAAACAGTGCTGGGGAGTACCAGCTTTGATAAGTCAGTCGTCCAGATAGGGGAAGACGTAAATTTGTTGTCTTCTGAGATGAGCAGCTCCTACTGCCAGACATTTGGTTAAAACTCTGGGGGCTGTAGTCACTCTAAAGGGAAGCACCTTGAACTGATAATGCTTGCCTGCTATCACAAATCTGAGGTATTTGCGATGAGCCGGATGAATCGGAACGTGAAAATATGCGTCTTTCAAATCTAAAGTAGACATGAAATCTGCTCTTTGTAAAAGTGGGAGTACCTGTTGAAGTGTCACCATGTGAAAGTACTCTGACAGTATATAATGGTTTAGCTCTCTCAGATCCAGAATATGTCTTAGGGTACCGTCTTTTTTGGGGATGAGAAAATACAGAGAGTAAACCCCTGAGCCCTGGTACTTTATTGGAACTGGCTCTATTGCCCCTTTTAGTAAGAGGGACTGGACCTCTTGTAATAGCAAGCGTATGTGGTCTGGAGATAACTTGTGAGATCGAGGTGGAATGTTTGGGGGATTGCTGGTAAACTCCAGGCAATAACCATGTTGGATAATTCCAAGACTGGCAAACGGGGAAAAATTGTTGAAATCTTCCCCCGACAGATGTGGTGTAATCGGGGGGAAGCGTGGGCAAGTCACTGTTTGGGGAAGGGGAGTTATGGGGTGTGTTGCCCTTACCACAACCCTTGAAGTTGTTGCCTCTATAACCTCGTCGAAAAAACCCTCTGGAGGGAGAGGACTGGTTGTTACCGTTGTAAGTTGAGGTATTTTGATCTGGAGATGGGGTTTTTGACCCTCCTCTGTAAAAGGAGCAACGAAAGGAGCTTCTATTGGATGTAGTCTGGAGTGCTCCCATAGATTTAGCTACTTCAGTGTCATTTTTTCTAACGCCTGGTCTACATTATGACCAAATAGGTGTTCCTTATCAACGGGTGTGCGGAGGATTGATTGATGGACCTCAGGTTTAAAACCTGAAATCCTTAACCAAGCGTGTCTCCTAAGCAGGATGCTTGTGTTAACCTCTCTAGCTGTGGTGTCTGCAGCATCTAGAGCAACTTGTAGAGGAATTAGAAATGAGCTTACCTTCATTTACTAAGTCCTGTGCTTTAGCCTTATGATCATCTGTGAGATATTGGAGCGATTGCTCCATTTCGTCCTAGTGTACCCTGTCATACCTGGCTAAAATGCCTTGCGTATTTGCAATGCACCATTGATTTGTAGCCTAAGCAGCTACGAGCTTGCCAGAAGCGTCAATTAATTTTGACTCCTTACATGGCGGAGGAGCATTTCCTGATGTCTTAGAATTTGACTGCTTGTGAGCATTAGATACTACTAAAGAATCTAATGGCAACTGTCCCTTGCTAAATGTAGGGTTTGTAGGAGAGGCCTTATATTTTTTGTCCACGCTAGGAGTCAAGATGCATGCTCTGACTGGGTCTTTAAAAATATCAGCAAGTCTCATCATGCCTTTAAGCATGGGAAGTATCTTTGATGACCTGTGTGTGGATGCTAAAGTCTCAAACAAAAAATCTTCTTCTAGTGATTCTTTGTGTAGGTCTACTCCATGGTAATATGCAGCCCTGGCAATGAGTTCTTGGTGTGATGCATTGTTGTCTGGAGGAGAAGGTTTGGCTGGGTAAAGGTCTGGATCAGTATCACCCGAGGGATCAATTGTGTAATCTGTCCATGGATCCATTGGGAGATTCACCCCTCCATCATCTTCATCGTCATCATCATGCCGAGATTGTGGGGAATCCGGAGGTGTAATATGCAAAGGATTCTCAGGTGGAGACGGAGGTGGTGTAGGTGATGGTAGATGGAAAGGACTTGTGGCTACAGATTTTTTTTTTATCTTCAAGGGGATCTTGTAAGAAGTGTCCTCATCCTGAAGCTTGTGTTTTAGTTACAATTTCGTGTGAATATGGGCAGTGTAGGGATTAATATATAGCCTCTTCTGCTTTGTATCAGGTGTTAACGGAAAAGTGCTCACTTTCGGATCCAAGCTTTTCGGTGCCGTTGTCTTCGGTGCTGATGAAGGCTGGTCTTTCGGCGCAGAAGGTTTCGGCTCCGATGGTTGCTTGGGTTTAGGCACGGAGGATTTCGGCTACGAGCCAGATTTGTGCTTGGAATCGGAGGGTTTCGGCTTCGAAGAGGACTTTTAGCGACCTAGTACCGAGCCGGAAGGCTGGACTATTTGTTTTGGAGCCGGGCCCGGAGGCGGGGCGTCGGAAACGTCATCTTGGTGCTGACCTTGGCCAGAAGTGGTGCAGAAGCCTTGTGTTTTTGGGGGCAAGGGGTCTTCGGTACTCACATCAACTTGTCCCTGTGGCAGTTCTTCAGCGACAAGGTCTATCTCGAGCTCCGAGTCTTGTTTGGAAAAGGCTTCTCTGTCGCGGAAGCCTTGATGTCTTCTTGGCCAGTCTCTTCACTGAAGATGTCCGGTGTGTCTTCAATGCTTTGACGCTGCATCTCTCAACGTCGAGCCAGACGATCACGAAGAGTCTTCTTTGACTGGAAGACAATCAAACTTGTGATTGGAAGACAAGCACAAGTTGCACACTTTGTGTGATTCGATGCATGGATGCTTCGCGTGGCACAGAGGACACAATTTAAAACGGAGTCAGATCTATAGACGGAGATCTGACCGAGCGCGGTTAGGCCCCGGAAGCCGTCCACTAAACTTTCCAATGGAAGGTCAATTCAGACGTCGAAATGATATGCGGAGAAGTGGGAACGTATACGGAAACAATACCGTCGAGGGTAAAGAGGATTGTGCGTCAAGGGGAACACGAAGAACGGTTTTGTACCGGAGCGCAGCAATAGACGTCCGAACCCAAGGTGGAAAAAACAATCTAACAATGGAGTTGATGACCATGCGCACTATCACCGAAAGGAGAAGTCATCTTACCTCCTGACTATGAAAGACTTCTTCGATGAAAACAACTTGCAAACATCCAGACCCAACACTAGATGGCAGGAGTATGCAAAGCATGTGGATCTACCGCACACATGCCTCGAACATACTCTATTTTAACAGATTTTGTAAGGTTTCCAGACCTATTTTGGCATCAGTGTGAATGTCACAAACCAAGCAATAATGTTTCATGTGAGAAAGTGCCTTTTGCATGGTTAGCCCTCCACTTTTTTGTCTGGTTTTAATGGGTTTTCAATTGTAGTGACAGGGTCACTGCCAACCAGGTCCCCTGTGCCAGGGTTTCAGCCCCAAAACAAATCCCCAATTGGTACTTCTATCCCTGTAAGACCTTAGAAAATGGTACTCTAGGTACCTAGGGCCTTGGAGCTTAGAGGGTCACTTGGGACCCCCCTCACTGGGACCATGGCCTGCCCTTGCAGGTTGCATGCCCCTGTGAGGAAGAAAACAACAAGATCGACATGGCACCCAGCCTGGGTGCCATGCCAGCTAACACTGCCTGAAAGCATAGGTAAGTGACTCCTCTAGCAGGCATCACAGCCCTAACACAGGGTGCACAATACCATAGATGAGGGCACATCTGCATGAGCAGATATGCCTCAACATTATTGGGGTCCATTTCCTAATATTGTAAGTGTCAGTGAAGCCATAGAGTTTATGGGCTGGAAACTTGACAACTCGTGTTCCACAGCACCATGATGGATTCACTGAACACTGGAGTGTTTGCTACCAAACTACTCCTTTCAATAATTTGCAAAATACCCTATGCACACAACAGAGAAATTATGAAACAGTTGTGTCTGTGTGGACACATGTATGAACAGAAACAGAACAAACAGAATAGAAAGGGAATTCTTATATGGTATCACAACGGTTCAATTCTTTAATCTTTTAAAAACCAGCCAGCCGACACGTGTTTCGTCGCTTTTGGAAAAGTAATTCCGCAACTCTTCAGGGCTGCGATTCAAATGTGACTCTAAAAGGAGGTCGCTCTGCCGGTGATAATTCCGACCCGGCAGGGCCCGTAACCTAGCTCGTGTAGTCCAGGACTCCCTGGACTACACGAGCTAGGTTACGGGCTCTGCCGGGTCGGAATTATCACAGGCAGAGCGACCTCCTTTTAGAGTCACATTTAAATTCTATTCGGTTTGCTCTGTTTCTGTTCATACGTGTGTCCACACAGACACGACTGTTTCGTAATTTCTCTGTTGTGTGCATAGGGTATTTTGTATATAGATGACCTGTGTGTTAGTAGTTTTCTGACACACTCTTGAGTGGTTTGAGGGTCTTTTTCCGCTCACCCAGTTGCACCACATCAGAATTTTTGTCCTACACCTTTGTTGCGTCCACTTTTGGCAGAGCGCCCAGGTGATACTCTGAGATACAAAAAAACCCTTCCCTTGTTTGGTACTCCTTTCAATGAATTCACATTGAGGCCAGTGTGGGATTTATTCGACAATGTACCCAGAGGGCACCTCAGAAGCGCCCCCTGAAAACCTGCAACCCTGGTGAGGTCTCTGACCAGCTGTAGGCAGCCAGACACCACCAGACATGTTTCTGGAACCCTGGGTAGAAAGCCTCTGCTCTGTGGGTCCAGAAACAATGCACATCCTAGGCAGAGGTGTCACATCTCCTCCCCCAGGATGGGCTAGTATTTGAAGACAGGAGCTTCAAAGGCCTGCCGCCTTTGCAATGCGTCCCCCACCCTCTGCTGCTAGCAGCTGATGGCAGCCCCCGATTTACACCCACACTTTGGGCAGGAAAACCGGAAGGAAAACTTAAGAAGAGGAAAATGCTACTTACCAGTATGCATCTGTTCTTGGCATGGAGAGCTGCAGAGTTGTACACTAAGCATTAGATCGCCACCTGGTGTTGGGCTCGGATGATTGCAGGTTGTTGTCTTCTTGGAAGAAGTCTTTGTTAGTCCCGAGATAGGTGACTCCTCCCTTGGACAATACTGCGCATGGGGAATCAGCTCCATCCTTATAGATTGTTTTTCGCCATGATGGGAAATGATGGACTCAGTAGAAGTAAAGAACAAGCATTTACAATGCAATAGGTCTCGCAGCATTAAAGTTTGAGTTATTGGCATTGTGTATGACAATGCCAATAGTTAGAACTTTTCCAAATGTGACACCTATAGCATTTGTAATGCAATATGAGTTGTATGTACGTGACTTAGATGTATTGATATTACAAATGACAATGGCTGTGATGTGGTGGTGGTGGTCCCCCCAGAGTGATGTGGTGGTCCCCCCAGAGTGATGTGGTGGTGCCCCCTGAGTGATGTGGCGGTGCCCCGGAGTGATGTGGCGGTGCCCCGGAGTGATGTGGCGGTGCCCCCGAGTGATGTGGCGGTGCCCCCGAGTGATGTGGCGGTGCCCCCGAGTGATGTGGCGGTGCCCCCGAGTGATGTGGCGGTGCCCCCGAGTGATGTGGCGGTGCCCCCGAGTGATGTGGCGGTGCCCCCGAGTGATGTGGCGGTGCCCCCGAGTGATGTGGCGGTGCCCCCGAGTGATGTGGCGGTGCCCCCGAGTGATGTGGCGGTGCCCCCGAGTGATGTGGCGGTGCCCCCGAGTGATGTGGCGGTGCCCCCGAGTGATGTGGCGGTGCCCCCGAGTGATGTGGCGGTGCCCCCGAGTGATGTGGCGGTGCCCCCGAGTGATGTGGCGGTGCCCCCGAGTGATGTGGCGGTGCCCCCGAGTGATGTGGCGGTGCCCCCGAGTGATGTGGCGGTGCCCCCGAGTGATGTGGCGGTGCCCCCGAGTGATGTGGCGGTGCCCCTGAGTGATGTGGCGGTGCCCCTGAGTGATGTGGCGGTGCCCCTGAGTGATGTGGCGGTGCCCCTGAGTGATGTGGCGGTGCCCCTAAGTGATGTGGAGGTGCCCCTGAGTGATGTGGAGGTGCCCCTGAGTGATGTGGCGGTGTCCCTGGGTGATGTGGCGGTGTCCCTGAGTGATGTGGTGGTGTCCCTGGGTGATGTGGTGGTGTCCCTGGGTGATGTGGTGGTGTCCCTGAGTGCCTTATGTGAATCTATAGCATTGTGCGTTATTGTAGCAGATACGCAGAAAGGCTGCATGTTTGGTAGAGCAAGTGCTCATGCAGATCTGATTCGGCTAGGTTTAAATACCCACCTCTAGTCATACTAATAAGCCTACCCTGGAACGGCAAATAGATGGACTAGGACACAGGTCAGCACAACACAGATACAGCAAGCACGTTACTGAGACAGAGCTCACACTTTTAAGTAAAATATGAACACTTGAGTGACTGCCCTCTCTTTACCCACCCACACATTTCTAAAAGAGAAACCAAGCAAATACAAAGTAGAAGCAATGGGAGAGCTGTGTGTGAAGCTGGGAAGTCAACTGGTTTCCATGTACGTTTCGTCATAGAAACTAAACTCCAAACAAATGAAACAAAACTGTCACTTAGAGGGCCATTGAAACAACTGCATTGGCATAGGGGGTGGGGCCTTGCAGGAAAAAAGAACAAGGCAAGGAGCTGCCCCCAGCTCACTGTGAGGGAAGACAATGCCAGGTCTGGATAATGGTCTGTGCTTGTTTTTCTAACCACGTGCTGTGACAGACCACATGTTTACAATAGAGTAGGAGGTGGCATGGATAAAGCCCTGGCCGGCGCGATGCCAATAATAATATGGAATTTAGGGAGTTGTCCATGTCAGACTGTTAATAATTAAGAGGCCACAGTGTATTTCTAGAAGGCAACACAGTGGGCTCACTGCCACCCCGCTCGCTACTTAAATGTAGCTCCTGCTCAGCAAGCTTCGTGAAGTGGTCAATGCCGCGCTATAAAGGAAAGGCTAATGCTTTTTAGTGCGGTGATGCAGACACCACACTAAAATGCATAAGCCTATCACGTGATGCGTGGTAATTGGCAGGACTGTATATGCCGACCCGCCAATGGCACAAATCTCAAGACCTTAGATGATGCAAAACTTAGCGGACAACTTATGACGGATCAACTTCAAGATCCTTCTAGCACAGGGCTCAGCCAAATAGAAGAGTTCACTATCTCCAAAAAATGGTCTTGTACTTTATGCCACCTAGGGGATACGCAGCACTTGGGCAAAACATGGTTTTAGACACAAAGTCCATTGGAACCAGAAAACTGCATTATTTAAGGAAGCACCGCAGACTGGCTGAAAGAGCAGTCCTGCTTAAAGTCTGCAACTGAGCAGAGAAGGAAATGACTCCATTTTATTTTGTGTTTTTATATAATGCTGCAGACCATCTTGTGGTAGCCGCAGAGTGCCAAGCGGTGGGATGCTAAGTGGGTAGAAGGCAGTCAATCAACCAGTGAAACAAAAATAAACCTATCTGCTAGTTTCAATCCTTGTCCGGTTAGATGAGCTGCAATGTTAAAGCTTTAGCAGGTCACATAAGTCCTTTCTGACCTTGAGCTGAGGCACCTGTGGGTCTGTGGCATCGGACCGACAGGCTCTTTTAAGTACCATGAGCTATGTAAGAGAGACATATCGCTAGGTCCTCCATCTGGTGCTTGCAACAATTTACATAATGTCCTCCGTAAGCAGTTTGTGTGAAATGAATAAAAGCGTGCACTTATCGGGTCTAATTTTATGCAAACATCTGGATGAATTAACTGTTTTACTGCTCAATTTATTATAAATACAATTCCATGTGAATTCTACAATATTTGCGTCCCCAAGAGATAGAGGCTTATCTCAATAATGCCTTGTTTATATCTCCGAATAGGGCGCAGGGTACAGTCTCAAGGGCGTGTTTTCATTCTCTGGTTGAGAAATATTCAGCTCATTTAAGGATGGCTTATCTGTCTTTCTCAGTATTGGAATTCGAACATCTCCATTTTCGTTAAATGAGTAGAGAACTTGAAACAAACCACACAGAGCAAATCATTTTCCCAAATAGCCGGGTGGTTTACACCCGCCACATACACTATTAGGGACGCAAGTTATGTCCTAAAAGAGACAAAATAAGAGTTATTTATTTGTGTAATCACAATCTAAGTAGAAACTAACGAGCAGCAAGAGGTAGCCTTTGGTCACTGTTCATCAATCGCCGTTGGAAAATAGCTTCATTTTACACAAAGGGGGTGCAAACTCATTGCTACGTCTTCTCCTCTCCATCTCAAGAACGCCAGTTGTGTGTGGGCGGGGGGAGGAGGGCAGAGGGACTTCATCAGGTTTATGCAAATAAACACTGATAAATACTTTTTTCTTTGCATTTCTAGACTTCAGAAATATATATTGCTTCTCACGGAGTATGTTACAGGCCTTCCCCAGTCGCTCAAATGTGCTCATACAGGTCACAGCTAGAATGGTACAATCTGGTAGCATAAGAATTGTAATCGGAGCCAACCTGTTTTATTACAGGCAGAACGGAGTATAAACAGGCCAATCCAGCTAAAAAGGGGCTGCAGTCCGTTTACATAGAATAACCAGCTGCGCGACCGGCTCCGATCGCTTTCGCTTTCCCCACCGGAAGTCAGGCAATGTCGCCTGTGACGGGGGCGGGGCCGCGTCAGGACCGGAAGAGGAGGCATGCGTATCGCGGCCCGGGGCTCCTGTGAGCAGTGGAGAACCCCGGGCCCGCCAGCAGGAGGTTAGGCGACTGTTGCGGGTTTGCGGGGCTCCCTTCACCAAGAGGGAGCCCCGTGAAAGGAGCTGGCAAGAGCTGCAGCGGCGGAGTCCCCCGAGATTGCCCCGGTAAGTTAGAAAGGGCTGGGGGGTGCGGTGTGCGGTGTGCGGGGGGGGGGCGAGCAGCACTCGTGTGTCTGTGTGCGTGCGTATGTGTGTGGGGGAGGCTGTATGTGGGTGCGTGCGTGCATGCATGGGCGCTTCTGTGTGTGTGTGTGAGAGAATGCAGCGAGCGTTCGCGTGCGTGTGATCGTTTGAAATCGCCTCCAAGGCGATGCGCGCGGCCAGCAGTGTCTCCTGGAAAGGAGACACGGCAACAATAGGCTGTCGGCGGACACGCGCTTCCGCGCGTGCAGCCGAGACCTAAAAAAGGGATGTCCATGTGTGTGCATCTAAGTAAGATGAAAACTGGAACGGATACATGTCCCGGGGAGGCGTGAGGGCGTGTACAACTCTGCAGCTCTACATGCCAAGAACAGATGCATACTGGTAAGTAGCATTTTCCGTTCGAGGCATATGAGCTGCAGATTGTACACTTAGCATCGATTGTGCAGCAGTGTCTCCCCTAGTGGTGGTCGCTTGTATCCGTTGCAAAGGTTTGAAATAGAGTTATAAGGACAGCTTGGCCTACTGCAGCTTGCTGCTTGGCTTGCACATCAACACAATAGTGTTTAGTGAAGGTGTGTGGTGTAGACCATGTTGCTGCTTTATGTATGTCCTCTAGGGGTATGTTTCCTAAGAAAGCCATAGAGGCTCCTAGTTTGCGAGTGGAGTGCGCTCTAGGAGGAACTGTTAATGTACGTTTAGCTTTTATATAGCATATTTGTATACACTTTACAATCCACCTCGCAATCCCGCCTTGGGATTGCCTTTGAGTGGAGGAGAGAAAGCGACAAACAGTTGTTTTGTCTTCAGAAAGGATTTAGTTCTATCTATATAGTAAAAGAGAGCTCTCTTAACATCTAATGTGTGTAAAGCTCTTTCCGCTACAGAGTCTGGGTTTTAGAAAAACACCGGTAACTCTAGGGACTGGTTTAGGTGAAAAGGAGTGATGACTTTTGGAGGAAATTTTGGATTAGATCTAAGAATAACTTTGTTAGGATGTATTTGAAAAATGGTTCTTGTATAGTGAAAGCTTGTATCTCATTTACTCTTCTGAGAGAGGTAATGGCAACGAGGATGGCAGTTTTCCATGTTAGGAACTGCAGTTCACATTCATGTAGAACCTCGAAAGGGGGTCCCATGAGTCTTGTAAGGACAATATTTAAGTTCCTCACAGGGGATGGTGGTAACCTGGGTGGGAATATTCTTTTTAGTCCTTCCATAAACGCTTTAATTGCAGGAACTCTGAAGAGAGAAATATGTTGCCTGTTTTGTAAATAGGCTGCAATTGCTGCAAGGTGCAGGCGTATGGAAGAGTATGCCAAATTAGACCTTTGTAGATGTAAAAGGTAACAAATTATATTTTGGATGGAAGCATCCAGGGGATCAATTTGATTATTTTTGCAATATATTGCAAATCTTTTCCATTTAGCGGCGTAACACGCTCTGGTAGTCGGTTTACTAGCCTCTTTAATAATGTTCATACAGTCTGGTGGTAGGTTTAGATACCCAAACTCTAAGACTTCAGGAGCCAGATCGCTAAATTCAGTTGGTTCGGGTCTGGGTGTCTGATTTCTCCATGCTTGTGTGTTAACAGGGATGGAGTTAGTTGTAACTTTTGGTGCGGAACTAGAGATAGTTCTAACAGCGTGGTGAACCATGGTTGTCGTGCCCATGTGGGAGCCACCAGGATCAGTTTGAGAGACTGTTGTCTGAGCTTGCGCACCACCAATGGAATCAGTGGGAGAGGCGGAAAAGCGTACGCAAATCTGCCTGACCAGTTCATCCATATCGCATTGCCTTCAGACAGTGGGTGCGGAAACCTGGCGGCGAAGGCTGGGCATTTTGCATTTTCGTGGGTGGCAAACTGATCTATGTGTGGATGACCCCACCTTTGGAAGAATGGCTGAAGAACTTGTGGATGTAGTTCCCATTCGTGAATCTGTTGTGACTGCCGACTTAATAGATCTGCTATCTGATTGAGAACCCCTGGAAGGTGTTCCGCTAACAGATGTATGTTTTGAGGAATGGCCCATTTCCAAATGTTCTGTGCAAGCTGGTAGAGTTGCAGAGAGTGCGTCCCCCCCTGTTTTTGTATATAGTACATGGCTGTCATATTGTCCGTCCGGATTAGGACAGCTTTGTTTTGTACTTGAAGTTGAAAAGTCTTGAGTGCTAAGAATATTGCTAGCAGTTCTAGATGGTTGATATGGAACCGTTTTTGTTGATTGTTCCATTGACCCGGGTTGTGTGATGTAAGAGATGGGCTCCCCATCCTGTGAGGGATGCGTCTGTTGTGAGCACTACTTGTGGAACAGGCTTGAGGAACGGCCGCCTTTTGTCAAGTTTTTGGTGTTCCACCACTGCAGAGAGCGATGTGTGTGGCTGTCCACCAACACCAGGTCTCTTAGTTGACCTTGAGCTTGGTTCCACTGTTGTGCTAAGCACTCCTGTAATGGGTGCATTTGCAATCTTGCGTGTAGTACTAGGAAGATGCAAGATGCCAGATGCCATCATGCCTATTAGCCTCATGAACACCCTGGCTTGCAGAGAATGTTGGTGTTGAAAGGCGGTGACTAAGGCTTGAATGCTCTGTATCCTGGCTGGACTGGGATATGCTAGGGCTGTAGACGTGTCTGTTGTAGCTCCTAGGTACTGGTGGACATGCGAAGGCTGCAGGTGCGACTTGGTGTAGTTTATCGTAAACCCTAAGTTGGGCAACGTTTGAATTGTCTGATGTGTGTGTTGGACACACTGATTGAATGACTTGGCTTTTATGAGCCAATCGTCTAGATAAGGGAAGACATGTATTTGTTGTATCCTGGGGTGTGCTGCTACCACTGCTAGGCACTTTGTGAATACTGGCGGTGCTGTTGTCATTCCGAATGGAAGGACTTTGAACTGATAGTGTTGTCCTTCTAGGACAAACCTTAGATACTTTCTGTGAGCAGGATGTATGGGGATATGGAAGTAGGCGTCCTTTAGATCTAGTGTTGTAAGGAAATCGCCTTGTTTCAGCAGTGGAAGCACTTGTTGTAGAGTGATCATATGAAAATGATCTGATTATATGTAATGGCTGAGGGGCCTGAGGTCGAGAATGGGCCTTAGTGTCCCGTCCTTCTTGGGAATTAGAAAGTACAGCGAATAAACCCCTGTTACTTGTTTTTGTAAAGGAACTATTTGAATAGCGTCTTTTTGTGGAAGTGATAGAACTTCTTGTTGGAGCAGAGTTAGATGGTCTGTAGACATTGGACGCTGCATGGGAGGTATGTGTGGAGGGGTTGCTGTGAGTTCTAGGCAGTAGCCATGTTGGATAATCTGTTTTACCCACTTGTCTGTTGTAATGGAGTTCCAGACAGGCAGGAACTGTGTTAGTGTGCCCCCTACAGGAGTGGAATGATGTGGGGGGAGCGGAGGAAGTCATTGTTTAGTGGTGGAAGAGGATCGATTGTTGTTACCGCGACCTCTTCTTTTGGTATTATTGCCTCTGTATCCTCCTCTTTAATATCCCTTGTTAGAGGATGTTTGTGACTTGAAAGATGTGGTAGTGTCTGCTCCAGTTTGTTTGGAGCCTCCTCTGTAGAAGGAGCGACGAAAGGAGCCTCTAGCTTGTGTGGACTGTAAAGCACCCATAGACTTGGCAGTGTCCATGTATTTTTTCATTTTTTCTAGTTTAGGGTCTACTTCTGGGCCAAATAATTGGTTCTGATTAAATTGCTGGTTTAAAATGGTGGTTTGCGCTTCTTGTTTAAACCCTGAAATGCGTAACCATGTACGTCTTCTAAGTAGGACACTGGTATTTACAGCTCTAGATGCTGTGTCTGCAACATCTAGTGCGCATTTTATTGAGGCATTGGATATTAACTTGCCTTCTTGTATGAGGTCAGTAACTTGATCTTTATACTGATCTCGTAGGTGCTCAAGTAGTTTCTCCAATTGATCATAATGCGCTCTATCGTAACGAGAGAGGAGGGCTTGTGTATTTGCTATGCGCCATATGTTTGAAGCCTGCGCAGCTATTCTTTTACCCGACGCATCAATTACTTTGGATTCCTTGTCAGGTGGGGGTGCTTCGCCAGAAGTTTGAGAATTAGCCCTCTTCCTAGCATTGGACACAACTAATGAGTCTAGTGGTAGGTGTCCTTTAATATAGACTGGTTCTGAGGGTGCGTGTCTATATTTTTCTCAATTCTGGGGTTAATTATTCTAGTGCGTACATGGTCTTTAAATACCTCTGGAGCATGTTTGATTACCGCTTTAATCATAGGGAGAATTTGAGCAGACCGCTGGGACTGCTCAAAGGTATCTAAGAGAAAATCTTCCTCAATGTCATCTGAATGCATGGGGACTCCATGGTATACAGCAGCTCTGTTTAACAGATGACCAAAACCAATGGTATCCTCTGGAGGGGAAGGTTTTGATGGGTATGATTGTGGCTCAGGAATGTCAGGCACGTTTTGGGGGTTTGTAAAGTCCCATATAGACACATGTTTTGTGTTTGGAAAGTTCCACCACACCCTCCTGTACAAGGTATGAACCAGGTTCTTCTATATCTTCCCCTCCACCCAAATCATATTAATCATCATTGTGTTGAGGCGAATGTGATGAAAATGGAGAATGGACAGGAGAGATTTGAGGTGATATGCGAGGAGAAACAGGAGAAGAGGGAGGTATAGGAGAGGAAGGGTGCATAGGAGAGGTTGCACAGTCCTTTTTCTTAGCAGGAACCACAGGTGTGGGTGGTGTATCTGCTGGTCTCTTCTTGAGAGGCGTAGTGCCTACATGACCTGTGTTTGGGTCTATGTATATCTTCTTTTGTCGAGGATCTGGTCGAAAAAGTTCTTCCTCCTGTACAACCTTCTTGGGCGTCGATTTTTTCGGTGCCGGCGGAGGTTGTTTGGTTTCTTTAGCCTTGATAGGTGTTATAACGTCCCGTGAAGTAGTTTTCGGTGCAGAGGGTGTCGTTTTCGGCTTTGTAGGCATGTTCGAGGATTTGGGCACCTCGGAATCATGCTTTGTGGTTTTCGGCACTGAAGGTGTAGAAGTGGACGGCTTCGGAGCCGGTGCTTCTTTTGGTTTCTGTACCGGAACAGTGTTCGGTTTCGGTGTCAATACTATTTTTATCTTCGGAGCCGCAGGGTGTTTAGGCTTGGGTGCCGAGGCATCTTTATTTTTCGGTGCCGATGGAAGAGGCTTGCTCGGTGTCGAGGCACTGGAAGGCGTAGTTAATTTCTTCAGAGCCGAGCTCGAAGGCGGGGCTTTCTAAGTAGGTGTTCGGTCTCGACTGGGCCCCTTGGGCGGAGTGCTCACCTTTGCCTTCTGTTTGGGCAGTGTATGCAGTGCAGGGCAGTAGTACTCACGCGCTGACCTGATGGAATGGAGTCATCTGAGGCGATTGCCTCTGATACGATCTGGAGATCAGGTGAGTCTTCTTCGGGAACAAGCGGAACCTCTTCATCGAAGATATCTTCCGGTGCTGGAGCTGATCTCTTCATCTCGTGTCGACGAGCCCTCCGATCCCAGATAGTTTTCTTCGATCGGAAGGATGCACAAGCTGTGCAGGTCGACTCGTGGTGTTCCGGCGATAGACAGAGGTTACAGACCTCGTGGTGGTCACTATGTGGAAACTTTGCTTGACATACCGGGCATCTTTTGAACTGAGTTCTTTCCATGTGGTGTAGGCCGCATGGCTTCTATAGGCCTAACGGCCCACTTCGATGACCGGAATGGAAACGATGGCGTCGAAAAGTCTGGTGGTCGATGTCGAAGGTAGTTTGTAGAAGTCTGAGGAAGTTCTGCGCTTCGAAATTGCAGAAAAGTCGTTTTCTAGCCGGAGCGGAGAAACTTTCATCCGAACCCAGTGGCGGAAAAAAACAATCTAAGGATGGAGCCGATGCCCATGCGCAGTATTGTCCAAGGGAGGAGTCACCTATCTCGGGACTAACAAAGACTTCTTCCAAGAAGACAACAACCTGCAATCATCCGAGCCCTACACCAGGTGGCGATCTAATGCTAAGTGTACAATCTGCAGCTCATATGCCTCGAACATAGGTGTGCCCACCTCTGTCAACTCCAACCCAAAAGTGGGGGAGGCGAGGCACATCATTTAGTCCCCGCCGTCTTGAAGATGGGGAGACCCCTCCAATCAGGGCTAGGTCTATACCCGTCTTCCACAGAAGGGTTGCATAACAGAGGGTGAAGTCACCACATATAAGGTGCCCATTTGCCGTACCTGCTATTCCCTCAAGACGCTTCCCCAGACCTGGAAACTAGATCTTCAACGACCTACGAAGAAAGAAGACAACCCTGCAGAGAAGACTGAAGACGACTGCCTGGGCCCAAGCCTTACCGGCGTCCAACTTTGACGACCCTGTGACCTGTCTTGCAGACAGCGACCTCTGAAATCCTTCAACAAAGGCTCCGATCTACTGTAGACACCTGTCCAGAAGAAAACAACAACAAAGACTTCGGACACAGGCATCTGCGACTCATGCCCCACTCTGCACCAGACGCCCACGGCCCACAGCCTGAGACTAAGTGGCCAAACTGCCCAGTGAAGTCTCCCCAGTGACCAGGACTCTAAATCCAGCATTGGCCGACTTCTCTTGACCCCAACAACAGCACCTGCAGAGCACATATAAAAGGTCCCCCCATAGCGACCAGCCCAGTAAGATTGTCAACATCAAAAAGGCACCCTGACTCCCGGAGCTCCCGGGCTTTGGTGTGCTCAACCAGCAGTGCCCCTGTGACCCCCAACACCCCAACTTATCTGTGCTCTCGCTGGTGTTCTGTCTGGACCCTCAGCTTCAATGCCTGCAGCCTGTTTCCAAAAAGAAATCCCATACGATTGCACTGGGCGCCCGACTCTGTGCTTGCATTCTGCACCCCTGTGCCACTGGTGGTGTATATATGGCGCTGCTTTGTGTGTCCCCTGTGCAGGACCTAACACCTAAAGCTTGGCCCCTGCATTCTTTCCACTTACCTGCAAGCAGCGAGGCTCCAAGGATCCCCAGTCTCCATTGAAACGCATTAGGCCGCTCTGTGTCGCTGATGGTGCAGTGTTGGGACTTACCTACTCCTTGCCCACTAGAACTGTAAGTTGCATACTTACTTGGTTAACCGCAAAACGGTTTCCCCCATAGGAGACCATTGAATTGTTCTGAAAATATCATACTTACCTTATTACGAAGATCTTGGACTTAAAATAAAGTACATACAAAATCTAATTTTCTAAAATTGGTCAGGATCTCCTTCTCGAGTGAAGTGTCCATTATTGATCAAAGTTGTACAATAAATGTCTTGCACTACTCTGTGTTAGGCCTAAGGCTGCTCGCCTACACTACCACCAATAGAACACTTTTGGTTTTACATTGAGCCCTGTATACTTCTGGGGAACCCCTGGACTATGTGCACGGTATTACCACCTAGTGGCAATTTCATATACAGAGCTAGCTTTCTACAATCAGTGAATGTGTGAAGCGACTTGCAAGTAGCTACATTACATGTCAGCTAAGGGTAATTTTTTTTAGCTACGCAGTAGTAGCTGCTATTCCTCTGGTAAAGTGTACTCTAGGTTTACTATATAAATGTCTGTTTGCTGATTGGTTGCATAACATGATACAAGAAACTATTCACCTAGCTATCGATTGTATGTGGAATACCCAGCAATATTTGGCCATTACGAATAAATAGAGGAGTTTTTATTCTCAGAAATGTTGTCTTGTCTAGATAAAAATGTAGGACCCCTTTAACGTCTAGAGAGCGAAGTGCATGATCTGATGCCATTGAAGGTTTAGGGAAGAATGAAGGAAAAGTAATAGTATGATTCGCATGAAAACCAAAAATAATTAGAGAGGAATGACAGATGAATTAATTACCACTGTTGTTGTGGAAAATAATGTACTTTTTTTTTTGCAGATCAGGCCTGCATCTCGTTTACTCTTGTAGCTGAAGTAATAGCTATCAAGAAGGCGTTCTTCCATGAAAAACGCTGCAATGTAAATTTGTGTATAGATTTGAATGGTGAATCTATAAAATTGTAAAGTACTGCAGTTAGCTCCCAAAGTGGAGAAGGTTGTCTATTTGGAGAAAACAAAACACTAAATCCTTCCAAAAATTGTTTGGGGACTGGAATTTTGAAAATCAATAATTGGTTTAGAGACTTTCTGTATGCTGCAATGGCTGCCAGATTAATTTTTATAAATGAAAACTGAATGTTAGATATAGCCAAATGTAGCACACGCTATAGAATGACTTGTTCTTGACATGTGATTGGGTCATTTCCTTTTTGTGGACACCCTATACAAAATATTTTCCACTTTAGTACATAGCATGTCCTTGTAAAGCAATGCCTTGCCTGTTTTTGGATCTCCATACAAGCTGGAAGTAGATTCAGGTGTCCATATTGTGTGACCTTAGAAGCATTGCAGCCACATTTAATGATCCAAGAGTCAGGTGTTGAATTTATCTCTGGATTCCTGTTAGCATGTCTTGTCTGTAGGGCAGAATCTTGTTGGTTTTATGGACAAGTGTAGGAAGTCCAGGTACCACCAGTGCGCCTTTGTCAGTCTGGAGCTATCAGTATCATTTTTGTTGGGACCTTCAAAGTTTCAATATCACTGATGGCATCGGTGGAAAAGAGTAATGGCCACAACTATTCAACAAAAGGGGACTGCATGATCGTTGATACTTCCAGAAATGGGAAGAAAGCTTTCAGAGCTAAATGTGGAGCTCCCAGTTCAAGGTGATTTAAGTGGTACTGGTTTCTCTTCTTCAGCAGTCACTCAACTGTTAGATCTTGTAGGAAGGGGTGGGAGCACTCTACTTCACCTCCCAGCACAGTTCGCCCCTTAGCAATATGGTAAATGCAGTTCATGGTACATGCTTACTTGAAATTGTACTGGAGTATTCCACCCAAGTTGGTGCAGGTTAGTGCTGTAAATCTCTACAGACATGTTTCTGGATATTATCAGACATCAGTAGAGATAAAAACGAATTTAATCTGGGGTTGCTGAGCAGGCTGCCACAATCCTTTAAGGTCTCAGTATCTCTCACAGGCGCACAGGTGCATTTCCACAAGCTAGTCTGCTCAATGGCTCACAGGAGCCTTTTCAAACAGGAAGGGGTGGGAGCACACTGCTTCACCTCCCAGCACAGTTTGCCCCTTAGCATTATGGTAAATGCAGTTCATGGTACACGCTTACTTGAAATTTTACTGGAGTATTCCACCCAAGATGGTGCAGGTTAGTTTTGTATATCTCTAGACACGTGTTTCTGGATATTATCCGTCATCAGGAGAGATGAAAACAAATTTAATCTGGGGTTGCTGAGCAGGCTGCCACTTTGGTGAAATACTCCAGTGACATTTGAAATAAGCCTGTACCATGAACTGCATTGACCAGAATGCTAAGGGGCAAACTGTGCTGTGAAGTGAAGCAGTGTGCTCCCACCCGTTCCTGTTTGAAAAGGCTCCCTTGAGCCATTGAGCTGACAAGTTTGTGGAGATGCACTTGTGAGAGGTACCGAGACCTGAAAAGATTGTGTCAGCCTGCTCAGCACCTCTAAATAAAATTCGTTTTTTTATCTGTACTGATGACGGATGATATCCAGAAACACGTGTTTACAAATTTACAGCACTAACCTGCACCAACTTTGGTGAAATACTCCAGTGAAATTTGAAATAAGCATGTACCATGAACTGCATTGACCAGAATGCTGAGGGGCAAACTGTGCTGGGAGGTGAAGCAGTGTGCTCCCACCCCTTCCTGTTAGATCTTGTAGGTAAGCTAACACTACCGCAAGGGAAACATCAGTTACCAATACTTCAGAAGGAAGCTGTTTTTGCACTTGCAAGTTTATACTGACTTTGTAGCACCAACTATGTGATAGCCTAGCTGCTATCATCAGAGCTGCTTCCTTTCATCACTTTTGCGCTTCCATTCTGCAGAATGTATGCACATGATACAGGGTGCAAATAAAAATTAACATAACAATAAACAGCTATTTCATAAAAGACGGACTGGTAAAGTACGATACAATACAGGACGTTAAAATAATATCCACCTTACCATTTAAGTTCTTTAAAGCTCTTTCTGCATCTTTTCTGTTCATAAATGCAACAAAGCCACAATTTCTTTCCCTGGCTCTTTCTTCATCTGTTCTTGGCCACATTATTTTGACACTGGCTAAGGGGCCAAATCGTCCAAATTCTTGACATAACATCTCTTCATTCATCTGCAAAAGAAAACAATTATTATGATGTGCACAGTTATAAGCTCCCTCCCTGCCAAATGACAAAAGTTGTAGAACAAACCAGCCTTTCCCAAAATGTGGGTCTCCAACCATTGGTTGGTCAAGAGACGATTTTAGGTGGAATGCGAAAATCAAAGCAATAAATAAAGATGCCCTTAAATTTTGTATTTATCTCGTCACATTTGCTGCGCTTGAAAGACAGAGGTCAAATGTCAGGGTATGTCTTCTGACAATTGCTGCTTATTTCTTTAACATGGGGATTGAAGTTTACAAAATTCTCTCACTTTGCAGTCAGAGAAAGTAAAGTCAATTATATGACAAAATTCCTCGGGTATAGCGAGTGTAAAAGGAAAGACTATAGGGATGTCCTTTTTTTGTAACACACAACAAAATATAAATACCTGTAAATGAACTGTACACATTCAGCTTCTCGGTAAGCAAAAATGAAGCACATTTTTAGGTATTCCTGAAGTGTGATGGAAAGAAAGACTTTAATAGGATCCCTGCAAACCAAAACACTTTACTTTGTGATGCACAAATTATAAATATTTACTGAAACCAGATTTCCACACATTATAATTTGTGTGCAATATAGTTTTATCAGAAAAACTACATTGCGTCTGTGCAAATTTAGTGGCCTTTCCAATGGAAAACGTGATGTCTGTAAATGACTATTACTACACAATGCTTTCATAAAAAACAAAGTCTATTAAAGAAAGGTGGATCTTCAAACTTTGTTGTTCAAAAATGTAAGTTTGTGGTTTTAAAAAGTTTGGTAAGCACTGGACAAAGTTGATCTCAACAAGCATTAGCAAAGCCAAAAGGTTTCACCCATGCAAAACCTATTTGCTTTGCCAATGCTTTTATACATGTTACAGAGCAGTTGAGCGACTGTGCAACATAGCTTAAAGTAAAAACCAATTGGCGTGGTTAATGATAGTCTCTTCTTTTTTACATTCTGCCTAAGCTACAATAAATGCAGGTTTCATGTCCGTCCCTAGCTCCCTTTGAAAAGATTTGGGCAACAGATATTTCCCTTAGTGGGTAAAGCTTAGGGTGTTTTTGTCTGCCAGCCCAGCTGCACATAAGCCTTACTTGGGCATAAATGGCCTTGCTTGTAGGCAAAAGTAAAGGATGGGGGCTTTTATAGTAAGAGGGGCACTGCGTGAGTCAGATGCAGAAAAAGATATAATCTATTCTTTGCACAGCTTGGTAAGCTGAAACAACGAGTGATGAGTGGAACAAAATGATTTGTTATTCACAGCTTCTTAGTGGACGTTTCAAATTACCCCTGTTTAAGCTGCTTTATATCCCACTCCCTTCCAACCCCAAAGATAGTGACAACAGAAAGTAGTGCAAGACAAACAGAAGGGAGGTATTAGTAGTCCTGTGGCAGAACAAACTCGCTGAGCATTCTGAAGTCACTCTCTTGAGGCTGGTAGAATGTGATACTGCTGGTAATTTGAAAACAAAAGGCATGTTAAGGTCTAAAACAGATACATTCAGATTGTTTCTTCATTGCTTGACATTTATTCTTGTGGGCTTTGTCAAGCTGCCTAGGCCTGATCTCTTACTTTCTCTTGTTTTACACCAAATGCACCAAGAAGCATACTCTAGTGGCCATACAATCTTCCTTCAGAAACCTCATGATAGGTTTGTGTGCCAGTCCGAGAGATGAAAAGGCAGCAGTTCAAGGCCATAGTAAAAGGTCAACGCAGACTAAGGGGTCAGCAGTGCACTGGGACTAAGGGGGCAGCAGTGCAGTCGTTTTTTGCTGTAGAGAACAAGGCCTCCAAGGATTTGTTTAAAATACATTTTAGAAGATTCCATCCTGTAAAAAAAACAGCCATTCACTTGTAGGAGCAAACAGTCTGGTGTACAAAGCAGCTGATGAAACAATGTTAAATCTTTAGAACAGGAGTTGCACTGTGAAGGCGGAGGCAAGGCAGCTGAGTCGCGAGGCAAGGCAACAGATGCACCGTGAGGATGGAGCTGAGATGCAATGGAAGGACATGCCGACAGGCAGGAGGCGCTGAGACGCACCATGAGGACGGCTTACGAGCTGGAGGGGGTGCCAGAGGAGCACCTGAGAAGAAGCACACTTGAGGGGAGTGGGTGTGCAAGATTGGGCTTGGTGGGAAGTGCTGCCACGTCTGTGGCCCTTTTGGGGCAATAATGTATTTATTTATATATTTGTTGAACGTGCCACAGAGGTAAGTAGGAAGGCCCAGAGGCAAGCAGCCCAAATTCAGGGACCTACAGCCCTCGACGCTGCAAGGCTGTGAGGTGTGACATAAGGGGTGTTGCGGAGCTCCAGTGGACCGCATTGGACCCGTGAGTGTGCAGTGTTTCCTTGCCTCACTCTACGTCCACTTCCATATGGGGATCCCTCCAGGTAGCTGGGAGGTGTAGTGGAACCTCAATGAGCACAGTACCAGATGTTTGGTCGATGAGAGGTGGAACGCGTTCGCCGTTTACAAAGTAGATGCCAAGAACACAGAGGCCATCTCTCTAAATAGCAGAAGCGGCTTGTTTTCTGAGAGAACCATTTGTGTACCCCCTAAATGTCCTTAGTGCTTGCCAGGATTGCCTCTTGTTCGAGCCAGGACCAGCATGGGACGGGCCGCCATTATGGCGGTCGCCCTAGCCCCGAGACCCCAAGCATAGGGGAGGGGGACGCGTCACCAATGACGCAGACCCTCTCGTGACCGGCAGCCAATGGGCGCCGCTCCAAAACCGTGAACCGGAAGCGCTTCAGCGCTTCCGGTTCAGAACCTTTCCGGAAGTCACCCCAGGTTTCGGCACCCCTTAAAAGGGAAGCCCGCGAGTGAGGCAGCCTCTTGGTTTTCGCGGCTGCCTCCACCTCGTCACCAACGCCCGGGCCGGCTGGCACTGTTGCAGCAAGGGTCATCAGGGAAGGTTTTGTAGACGGTTTCAGAATACCCGCACAGGGGCACAGCGGGGTGACATACTGTAAGAACCAGGTGTCGGTTAGATCCAACATGAGCATAGCAAGGGCAAAAATTCTCAAAGAGTTGAACCTGGGGAGGGTGGCTGGACCATTTGAGGACGTCCCGATAGCAGATTTTGTGTGCTCGCCTCTAGGGGTGGTACCGAAAAAAGCGCCGGGCGAATTCAGATTGATCCACAACTTATCCGCACCCAGGGGAGGCTCAGTGAATGATGCCATTGCTGACACGCTGTGTAGTGTCAAGTACACATCTTTTGATCAGGCAGTGGCCATGCTGAGAACTTTAGGTCAGGGGGCCCTGCTAGCAAAGTCTGACATTGAATCAGCATTCAGTTTGCTGCCCGTCCACCCCGCTGATTGTCACCTCTTAGGATTTCAGTTTGAGGGCAAGTACTATGTGGACAAGTGCATGCCAATGGGATGCTCAGTGTCCTGCGATAATTTTGAAAAATTCAGTTCCTTCCTAGAGTGGTCATTCAGGGACAAGTCCGGGCATCAATGGGTCCTTCATTACCTGGATGATTTTCTTTTTCTGGGGGAACCGGGCTCGGGAGAGTGCAGGTCAGCCTTGCAGCAGTTTTGCGATCTCATGCAGGAATTTGGGGTGCCATTGGCGCCTGATAAAACGGTGGGCCCAACAACTCTCATTGAATTTCTAGGG
This sequence comes from Lissotriton helveticus, assembly GCF_964261635.1. Taxonomy (NCBI): domain Eukaryota; kingdom Metazoa; phylum Chordata; class Amphibia; order Caudata; family Salamandridae; genus Lissotriton; species Lissotriton helveticus. Next base: position 605,748,824 of record NC_136072.1, on the reverse strand, counting down.
ATTGAGTTAGACTCTGTTCAGGGGGTGTCCAGGCTGCCACGTGACAAGGTCAGGGAGTTTGGGCGCACCTTGGAGTGCTGCATTGGCAAAGAGAAGGTTACACTACATCAATTACAGCGAGTGGTGGCCCAGTTTTTTTTTTTTGAGAGTTTTATATAGCGCGAACTTGAACCGAACCGAATCAGTTATCAGAGCGCTTTACATAGCACCAGTTACTTTCATTTTTTAGGCACGGGGAGATTAAGTGATTTGCCCAGAATCACAGGGGTTTTTTGGCGTCGTTACCGAGACTTGAACCAAGTTACCCAGGTCCGAGGTCGAGCGCCTTAGCCGTTAGGCCAACCCCATTACGCATCATTCCTATGACGCGTCCTTTCTCCTGCACTATTGCTCACGCCATATCTGGCCTCAAAGAGAAGCATCACCACACTAGGTTGACCAAAGAGGTTAGGCAGGACATGCAGATATGGAGGGCTTTCCTGCGTGATTTCAATGGAAAAGTGGTGTGGCCTAGCCCGTCTGTGTCCAGCCCCGAATTAGGTTTAATGACCGATGCTGCAGGCAGCGAGGGGTTTGGAGCCATTTTGGGGCACGACTGGGTGGCAGAACATTGGCCGGAGTGGTGGAGAAGTTCAGGGCTCACCAGCAACATCACTTTTCTCGAGCTCTTCCCGATTCTGGTAGCTTTGGTCGTTTGGGCAGGCGCATTGAGGGACCGGTCAGTCATATTCTGGTCGGACAACATGGGAGTGGTGGAATGCATAAACAATCAGTCCGCCAAGTGTGAGATGTTGCTACCCTTGCTAAAGGAAATAGTGTTGCAGTGCATGAGATTGAATGTGCTCTTCCGGGCTAAACATGTTCCAGGGGTGTTGAATCACGCAGCTGACGCATTGTCTCGTTTTAAAATGCAGGCTTTCAGGGTACACATCCCAGAGGCAGCGCTCCACCCGACACCTTTCCCAGAACGACTCTGGCAACTTGGTGCCCCAGAGTACCGCACCTCGTGGCTGCAGGCTTAGCGCCTAGAACAAGAATCTCTTATGAAGGGGCGTTTGGTTATTTTTGTCTTTTTCTGGGGGAGGAGTGGGGCGAGAAATGACTGGATCATCAGTCAGTAGTAGCTTACCTTGCTTACATGTGGGAGCAGGGTCGCACAGTGGCGGCCGTGAGGAGGCATATTGCAGCTACATCTTATTTGGCAAAGCTGCACGGAAAAGGTGACCCCACCAAACACTTTGTGATACGGCAGGTTTTGAAGGGGTGGCAGCGTTTGCGAGGGACTGAGCCTGATGTGAGGAGGCCTGTTAGCCTAGAAACACTCGATAAGTTAGTAGTAGCCTTGCCACAGGTTTGTACATCACCTGAGGAGGCGGTCCTTTTTCGGGCAGCATTTTGTCTGGCATTTTACAGAGCTTTCAGAATAGGCAAGCTAGTCGCAAGGAACAAACAGGATTGGCTGGGGGGGATCCAGGCAGGACACGTAAAATTGGGCGAAAGCTCGGTCATGATTTCCATACCAAAATCTAAAACTGATCAGGAAGGTAGGGGGGATTCCGTGGTCTTGCACAGAGCAGGGACTACAGCATGCTGCCCAGTCACTAGGTTAGAGGCATTTATGTCCCAAATGCCACTATTACCAGGGGGTCCATTGTTTATACACAAGGATGGGACACCCCTCACAGTGTTTCAGTTTAGAAGAGTTATGATTAAGACACTTGAGAAAGCGGGTATAGATACCGCCAATTTTTGGACCCACTCTTTCAGGATAGGTGCAGCCTCAGAGGCTGCGGCAAAGGGCCTAGGAAGGGAACGTGTCAAAAGGATTGGCAGGTGGACTTCCAACTGCTATAAAAGATATGTGCGGCTGCATTTACTTTAGTGAGTTGATGTAGGCCATTTGCCTATCCCTAATTCTTGTGACTCAAGAAGGTGGAAAGTTAGGAGGAGCTTGGCGGGCATCCGAGATGGCCGCGTGAGCACAGCGCTCCCCGGACCCCCGCCGCTCCCGGCATAATATCCTGCATGAATCCTGATTTTTCGCGAGGATTTGTATAGAGGACGTTGGGCTGATCTACCTGGACCTTTCAGAAATTGATTTGGACACCGGGTGCCTGAGTTATGGTGAATTGAACTTTGGGGCTCCGCCCTTGAGGTGCGCCCGGGACTGGGTGAGGTTCGGTGGCCGTCTTGGAGTTGAACAACAACGGCAGGGGGATTGGACGTGTGGGTCCCCCTCTTAAGTTTCGGTTTCGATTCTGCCTCAGGCTGGGGCATCGGTGAGAGGGTCGGGCCGGAGCTGGTGCCAGGACACGCGTCGGCTGTCGGGCCTTTGGCTGGACTATTCTCCCCGTTGGCTGCCTCTCTCCTAGTGCTACCCCTCTTGCGGTCCTTTGGTCCCGGGGCCTCCATTTCTGGTGCCCGGTCCGTTGACACTGGTGGATCTCCTTGTGACGCATCTCCAAAATGGCGGGCAGAGGGGACCGGGAGACGCGCAAGACGAAGACACCTCTGCGCGGGGGTCCGGTCCAATCTAATGTCATGGACCGTTATACCCACTCTAAGGGGTCCCCCGGAGCTGCCCTGCCCGGTCCCAGTTCGTCTGACCACGTCGTGGATGCGTCGACGGAGCCCTCCTTGCAGGACATCATGGGCGCCATTTCTGGCATGAGAGAGTCAATAGGCCAACAGTACGACACCCTGGCCCGCAAACTTGACACTGTGGCAATCGAGGTGAATCTCATTCAAGCCGATCTCTCCAAAACGAACGAAAAGGTGAAGTCGTTGGATATCAAATCATCCAGCCTCACGACGGATGTCTCTGAGATGCAGACGGAGATTGGCAATCTCCGTAGGGTGAACGATTTCATGACCCGGCGCTTGGAGGATTTTGAGAACAGGGCACGTCGCTGTAATGTTCGCGTGGTTGGTGTCCCGGAGAACCCTGAACCCCACTCGGTTGATCTCCTGGTTGAAGACCTGATCCAGAACCACCTTTCTCCATCTGGCCTTAGTAAATTTTTCACAGTGGAGCGTGCACATCGTGTTCCGGGGGGCCAGGGTAAGCCAGGCGCCCCGCCGAGACCTATTGTTGCGAAGCTTTTCCACTATAGAGATCGGGACGCTATCCTGCAGGCTTCGCGGGTGAAGGGCCCGGTGGCCTTTGAGAATGCCACGGTGAACTTTTATCCGGACTTTTCCCAACAGGTCCAGAAGCAGCGGATGGGATTTCGTGGTGCCAAGAAGCGTCTTAGGGACAGGGGGATGCGTTACGCTATGCTCTTTCCGACCAGGCTGCGGGTTGAGTATAATGACCGAACTTTCTTCTTTGATCGGCCGGATGCTGTGAATGACTGGCTGGACTCCTTGCCTAGCCGACCTCCTGAGACTGAGTCCGATGCCCACCCGGGCGGTGCTGCAGGTGGTGTAGAGAGCTGACCATTTCGTCTATGCCTGGTGCCTTGTTTTGAATAACTTCTCCAGGGGTGTATGCCTATGTTCCTCTACTGTTTATGTGTTTGATATATGTTCCTTTTCTCGTCAATGGTCTTGATCGGGGTGGCGGGTGGGACGGAGCCTTTCCTCCTCCGGGGTCTTTGTGTAGAATAGGGGTTCTTGGGCGACAGGCACACTGCAGGTTGGGGTGGCTTTTTAGCTTATTGCAGGGGTGCAGGGTGGGGGGTGTTTTCTTGTTATTTTGGGGGAGGGTGGTTGGGAAGTTCGTTGTTTGTGTGTTCTGTTTTCAAGGCGACTTTATCCTGTATTTGAAAATGTTTCTGGTGTCATGCTCAATGGTGGGGGGTTTTTGCTTTGTTGGGTGGGATGGGGGGTAGCGGGTTGAGATTTGTTTCGTGGAACGTTAACGGTCTGGGAGATCGTATCAAACGGAGTGTGGTGTTGAAATGTATACGACGGTTATCTCCTGATATTGTTTTCCTGCAGGAGACTCACTTGGTGGGCAATGTTTGTCATGCAATGAATAGGTGGGGCTATCGCCTCGTAGCACATTCGGGGTTTACCTCGGGCTCTAGGGGTGTGGGTATCCTTGTTCGGGCTTCCCTCCCCCTAGCTATTGATGATGTGATTCAAGATGATCGGGGGCGGTATGCTGTCCTTTTGGGTCGCTATGAGGGTCGTTCCCTCTCCTTATTTACTGTTTATGTGCCCCCCGGCTTGCAGACTTCTACCTTTTCAGATTTGGGCCGTGTCTTGCTGGGCCTCCCTGATAGTACTCTCTTTCTAGCTGGTGATTTTAATTCGGTGTTCTCTGGTCTCCACGATCGCCACCCCCCTAGAGATACTCCTGCGGCCCAGCAGTGGTTGGGTGGATTTTTGGATACCTTTGGCTTGGTGGATTGCTGGAGGCTTTTGCATCCTACTCAGCTTCAGTACACCTTTCATTCTGGGGCCCATGGGAGTCTGTCTAGGCTTGATTATTTCCTGATGCCTGCGGCTCAGTCGCCAGCGGTGCGTGAGATTGTACACCTACCCAGGGGTATCTCTGACCACTCTCCGCTCTGGCTTCGTTTTGAGGTTGGAGTGGAGGCAGTGGGCCGGGTGGCTCCCATCAATCCGTGGTACCTTACCTCCCCCGAGACCCGCAGCCTTTTGCTTAAGTCTTTGGACGCGTATTTTCTGGATAACGAGGGATCGGTTTCCTCGGCTGTGTCCCTATGGGAGGCCTTTAAGACGGTGATTCGTGGGCAGGCCCTCTCCCTTATTGTTGAAGCTAAGAGGGCGAGGAATAGGGAGGTGGTGGACCTTGAGGGAGAGATTTCTGCATTGGAGGATGCTTTGGAATCTGGTGTCACGTCTGCAAAACTCCATGCCCTGGGTCTGAAACAATTTGCCTATAAATCCATGGTCACGGATGCTGCTAAAGTGATGTTTCGGGAGCAACAGGGTCGTTTGTATGATGTGGGTGACAAAGCGGGTAACTTGCTGGCATGGCTGGACAAGAAGGAAAGAGCTAATCGTGTGGTACCCGTGATTCAGTCTTCGAGTGGTGAGAGTGTGACGGACCCGATTGGAATAGTTGACCGTTTTGCTGAGTACTTCCGTGTGGTATATACCCCTGTGTCTGTGAGAGATGTGGCTGACTCTCGCCTTCTATTGCGTGATATAGCTCTGCCCAGTGTTTCCGATTTGGATCGTGTGGCGTTGGACTCCCCCTTTACTGTTGATGAGATAGCTACTGCCATCCGTTCACTCCGTTCGGGCAAAGCATTGGGCCCGAACGGGTTGCCAATTGAACTGTACAAGTTGCGTCCCGACAGGGTGGCGCCATATCTTCGTGCCATGTTTCTGGAGTCCCGGGAACGGGGTATTCTCCCTTATGATCAGCGACTGGCCACGATAGTTGTCATCCCCAAAGATGGTAAACCGCGAGACCTCTGTTCCTCCTATAGACCCATATCCCTGCTAAATGTCGAACCCAAGGTATTAGCGAAACTCCTGGCGTCCCGCCTCCTGACGGTCATTAGTGACTTGATCCATCCAGATCAATCCGGATTTATCCCGCATCGCAACACGGCTCTGAACCTACGTCGTCTTCACGGCGCGATTGCGAGGGCGGGGCTTCTGACGGAGCCGGCCATTTTGGCATCGTTGGATGCCTCAATGGCTTTCGACACTGTGGAGTGGCCTTATCTTTGGGCGGCTCTTGAGAAATTTGGTTTCGGGCCTGAGTTTATTGGTTGGATCCAGTTATTATACGCGGAACCTCTGGCACAAGTAGTGGTAAATGGTAGAGTTTCGGCTCCTTTCACCCTTGGTAGAGGTACCCGTCAGGGATGCCCCTTGTCTCCGTTGCTTTTTGCTCTCGCCATGGAACCATTGGCTGCTTGGCTTCGGTGGGAACCTTCGCTCAAGGGGATTCGCTGGTCTCCGGACTTTGAGGACCGCGTTTCGCTTTACGCGGACGACATTCTTTTATATCTCACCTCCCCGCGTAAATCTCTGTCTGTTTTATTTGACGTTCTTGCTTCCTTTGGTGCCAACTCAGGCCTCGTTATTAACTGGGCCAAGTCCTGCGTGTATGTTCTTTCGGGTGTTTTGCCCCCATTGCCTAGCAGACTTCCTATCCAGGTGGTCCAGTCTGGCTTCAAATATTTGGGGATTTTTATTACATTGGACTCGTCGCTCCGCTTTGAGCGTAATCTCCTCCCCCTGTTGCTTAGATTGCGATTGGACGTGGCCCGTTGGCGTAAGCTTCCTTTGTCTCCTCTGGGCAGGGCGGCCCTGTTTAAAATGATGTCCTTGCCGCGGTTCCTTTACGCGCTCCAGAACTCCTATGACGCTATCCCCAAGACTTATTTCCGAGAGATCGAGAGTCTACAAAGGCAATTGATTTGGGACGGGCGTCCACGTATTGCCCTCGCGAAACTCACCATCCCTTGGTACGACGGGGGCATGGCGCTCCCCGATATCAAGCGATATTACTGGGCTTCCCAGTTGTCTGCTATTAATCACGTGATGTTTTCACCGGGTCGGAATCCTGCATTCGAGATGGATAGACTCCAGCTGCCGGGTGGGGATTTTAATAGAGCGCTTTATTCCCGTTCAGCCGGGCGCCATCTTGTGGGCCCGTCCAGGATTGCAGTAACTGTGTGGCGAGCCGCGAATGTGAGTCTGGGATGGGAGGATAGATTGACGGTGGCGACGCCGCTTTATGCCTCAGAACGTTTGGGCTGTCTCTGGTCTTCCAAGGGTTTCGACCGCTGGGATATGATTGGGATTTGTAAGGTGGGTGATGTATGCTCGAAAGGTAGTGTGAAGTCGTTCCAGGCCCTCCAGGCGGAATATGGTTTGAATGGTAGGGAATTTTTTCGTTATCTGCAGGTCCGGCACGCCCTCGCCTCAGTTTTGACTCCCGATGAGGCCCCGCCCGAGTCTTCCCCCCTCGAGGATCGTGTCCTTGATGGGCACCTGCCTGATAGCACTATTTCCCTGATCTATAAGAAGCTGATCAATAATCGGGCGGACTTATTGCTCCGGCTTCGGGAGGCTTGGGTCGGTGATGGGTTGGAACTGGACGACAAAGATTGGCAATCGGCACTCTCTTCTCCCAAGGAGGTAGCCATTCCTGCCCGTCTCCGTTTGGGTCAACTTAAGATCCTTCATCGAGTGTATGTCACTGGTCCGCGTCTGGTGACGATGGGCTTTTCCTTGGATGGGTTATGTAAGCGTGGTTGTGGGTCGAGTGCGACCTTTTTACACATTCTTTGGGAGTGCCCGGTTGTGGCGGCTTATTGGACTGCTGTGCTTGAGGTGATGACTGATGTGACTGGTGTGGCCCTGCGGCCGGAGCCTCGACGATGTCTGTTGAATGTGTGGGAGCCCACTGATTACTCTGTGGCCCAGACCAGATGGGCTACCTTGGGCTACATGATTGCGAAACGGGATGTTGCGCAGCTCTGGGGCGCATCCAGACCCCCTGAGGTCTCGAAATGGGAGGACAACATGGACTGGTCCATGTTTCGTGAGAAGACTGTTTATGTGGCCAGGGGCAGACCCAGGGCGTGGACGAAGATTTGGGGCCAGTGGAATGAATATCGTGGGGATATTTGTACCCCTCCCCTTGTAGGCACTGCTGAGGTTGTCCTATCTCCCTAGGCGAGCGTTCCCGGAACCCTTTCGTACTGTTTTTTGAATTTCCGATTCTCCCCGCTGCTCCCCCCTCCCCCCCCCGACCTTGTTGGAGCCTCAGGGCTCCGGGTATGTTCTCCTGATCGTGGACCATCCCCTCCGTTCTTTGGGCTGACCTTAATTACCGTTCATTCGCCTTTTCAGTGTTTGTTTTTCTTTTTGTATAAAATAAAAATTCAAAATGCTCTGTGATATGTTGGGAGTAATGCTTTGTGCTGGATTTGTGCCTGACCACGGGTGTACATTTCTAACTGATGCCTTGTGCCTTATTATTAGCGGCCAGCCCGTGAGGTTGTAGGCCCATTCTTGTAATTTTCTATGCTTGCTCAAATAAAGGTTTTTGAACCAAAAAAAAAAAAAAAAAAAAAAAGAAGGTGGAAAGTTTGTTTGTGCAGGATGTTTCATTTGTGTCTTTTGCAGGTCATGCCGGCGTGACGTTGTACTGACCCCTTTTTCTCTTCTCTATGTTACTTGCAGTTTCTTCATCCTGTGACTCATGGGAGAAACATGCGTCGGGTCAAGCGGTGGCTGTTCACAGCGAAGCAACCAAAGAGGTGACGCAAGTTTACTCATCGCACCAGAAGAACCAAGAGGTGTGGGTGGTAGGACATTCCTACGTTCGCCGTCTGAAGTCTTACTTTACAGGACACATCAAGGATAGGGCGACAAGCTTAGGGTCAAAACTGTCATTTTTTGGGCAGGGGGGGGTTTGTGCGTGGGACAATTCAGAGAGTTGGTGAACCATGCTTTATGCACAAGCTCGGAACCACCCGCGATCTGGATCCTGCACTTGGGGGGTAATGATTTGGCAAAGATAGGTAGGAGGCAATTGACCGAAGAATCACTCAAGGAAGTGGGGTGGCTAGCAAAGCAGTGTCCTCAGTCCATAATAGCGTGGTCCCACATGATACCGAGGTTTCAGTGGAGGGGGGGGCGACTCAGTCAGAGCATTGAATCATGCGGTAAAGCGGCTCAACAACAAATTCGACAAATTGTTTAGGACCTCTAGGTTAAGAACGATCTCACACAGGTACATCAGAGGGGAACAGTGCTTTCTCCAGGACGGGGTGCACCTTTCACATAAAGGTAATCATGCCTTTATGGATGATATCATAGCCTGGCTTAGAGATTTGAAACAGAGTTCAGGACCTTTTTTAGCTGCAGGAGGGAGCGCCAGATAGTCGGTCAACTATGCTGGCCTGTGGCGGTAAGGTCAACTGGTAAGCATAGTCTGTGGTCTTAGCGGTCAACACCATGTAACTCCGGGAGTAGTGACAGCTGGTAGTAGGCTGTCGGGGTATGGGGGCCGGGGAGTCATCCTTCCCAGTTGGCCTGAGGCCACCCCTGTACGCGCGTGCGCAGCAGTCTGCGGCCCCCTTTTATGGAGTTCAAGACCAGGGCGTAGGGAAAAAGATCCGTCCGATAAGCTGGACCCCCTGCGCAACCTTGCTCCAGGAGTAATAGTGGCAGTACCCTGGGACTAGAAGAGGGAGGGGACAGAAGCCTGCCAGACGTTGACTTTGCCATTAGGCTCAAAAGGGACACGCAGAAAGTCATATCGTGCATTGTTAGATTTACGGTAGGAGTGCCTTCTGTATTAGAATGTGTTAAGGTTAGCTCTTGCAACAACATGTGTCTATCAATGTAAACTGTACTTTCTGCGTTAAATGATTTCTGTAATTTGAAATGTTTGAATATTGCTTGTAATGTTAATAAATACAGCCGGGGGGGGGGGGGGGGGGTCACTCCCCCCTAATCCAAATATTTTACCAAACGCCTAGTCTGGTTGTCAAAATCCCTGGGGCCGGGGGAGACTGGGACGGGAATGTCTAGGCACCAGGGGAGTAAGTTGTTGAGGGGTCATAGGGAGTACCCGACCATATCTTCCCTGTTCACCTTTACCTGTCTAAACGCTGTGCTGCATCGCCGTTTGCCTCCATGACTACTGTCATCATTACCAACACTATTTAAGGAAACCGATTTAGGCAACTAATCAAGGCAATTGCTGGAACTGCTGGAACTAACACTTGAGAAACTTGTGGACTTGTCCTAGGAATCTTCGGAATTTTTATGCTTTAATTTGTATCTAATTTGTACCGAATTCTCACCTTTTTAATGGCAGAGCGCATATTGAGGCCAAGAGGAAGGGGTACAGGTACAGACTATTAAAATCAGAGCGGGGGAATTGAGGGGGAAAGCAACATGATTTTGCTTAAAAGTAATATCAATGTATCTTTTAACATGGAATAGTCATATACCTTAGGGAGAACAGAAGCCAAGGATTGGGGGAATAAAACTCCCGTACTTGATGTTTCTGACATCCCCCCTCTTGTTGAGCCCGCAAGGCGTTACTTGCCCTATAGGCGATACACTGGATGATTATCATTAGGCGAGGAAAATAGGGAAGCAAATACCTTTTGTTGCTTCAGATCCCAGTTCTGCCCTTTCGCCCCCTACAGCTATGCTATTCCATATCTGTCGGTAGAGAAAGTGATGCGTACCATAATCCTCCTCTAGAGTGCGCTAGTCAAGGCATGGGGGTCCTGGAGTAGTCAGGTTTCACAGACCTGTTGTAGGGGTTCAATTGAATCTGATCAACCTGAATGGTCGGTGCAATGATGATGTTCCCGTTGCGAGAACCTTTAAATATGGTAATAGCAATCAGTCCATTGATTGTGTGCTCGTCCCAATGCACCAATTCCATAGGGTGAAAAAATTCAGAGTTCCTGTCATGGGTTCAGTGACTATCATGCCCTCGGTGCGGCGTTCAAAGAGGATTTCCTGCCTGGTCCAAATGTCTCTTTGCCCTTAAAGGTAATTTATCACAAGTGAATGCTTGTTTTGATTACTGAAGATGCACACTGCAGGCTCTTTCTCTAATTGATTTTGAGCATTTGAACCTTGAAGTAGGTTGGGATGCGTTGGACTGGTATGGAAGGTTAATAATGAAATCAGTAGCCCACTTTAAGAAAGCAAGGGGGACCCTCACAATACAAGTGGTACAAGAGGCAAAGGGAGCAGCTGCTTTGATGATGATTGGCGGGAGAGTTGATGAGTGGTAAATAGGAATAGTCAGCGGTTCAAGTCAAATCCAGGTGATACCTGCCTAAGAACAGTCATGGTGGCCTCAAAAATTGCATACCGAAACGTATGTGCTCATAAAAAAAATATGAGTTTTATAGAGTTAATTGGGAGATAATGCTAGCTCCCATTGCTGATAATAACTGTAAGCGTTTCTGGTGACTAGTGAACTCTAACTATCTCATCTCCATCTTCCCCAGAGGGCCAGATAAGCGAAGATGACCAGTATACATTCATCTACTATCCCTTGGGGGAAACTCTGAGGATTTGTTTGTGGACCGGACCTGCTTTGAAAGGAGGCAGGAGTGATTGCATGTACCCAGACGGCAGAAATGATGTCTGAAATAATTAGTAATATGAAAGTCTCTAGGGCTGACGGTCCGGATGGGTTGCCATCTGTGATATTTAAGAAAGACCCCAGAAAATGGGGACTAGTTTTGAGTGGGTAACTCACACAGGCATCCCTCTCCCAGACTCGAATTATTGTGTGATTTCCCTGCTCGACATTCCATCCAAAATCTATGTGCAAACATTATTAAATCAAATGGCTGCCTGAGCTTTTGACACTGGACCGATACCAGTGGAGCGAGGAGGCTTCAGACCAAAGCACTCAACGATGGACCATTGTTCCATACTGTGGGGAGTAACAAGGAAGTCAATGGAATCAGTTGGTGGCTTTTGATGCTGTTTCGTTGACTTTCGAGCAGCTTTAGACAGGGTGGACAGAGGTACACTGTGGTGCAAACTTCAGCAGTGGAATACTTCTGGAGCCTTGTTAGATCTTGTGATGATGTTTAAAAGAGATTGTTGGGTCCAAGTCGACCTGGATGGGAGCGGCAGACTATCTAGGAGAATTCCAGGTGTATACCGCTTACAGCAGGGGTGTGTGTGGGCACTCCTGCTGTTTAGTTTGTTCATTGCGTCTCTCCCCTGGACATTGAGTGGTAGACCGAATCACGATGCCCTGAACCCTGCTGCTGGCCCCTGGACCATAACGCACTCTGCACTTTGAGAGTCCCTGGAGGGGCTTTAAAAGCATTGCGGCGGTCCCACAGCGCGGGGCGTGCCGGGCCAAGATGGGCCCGTCATAGACAGCCAGAGGCTGGGCTGGCCCACCCCCCTAAGGTTGGACTGCAATTTTCTTTTATCGGATTGTGTTTGGGGATCTTGACTTTCCTTTCGGTTTGTTAGGACACAGTAAAATAATGGGTAACAGGAAGACAGGCTTCACACCCACTATTACCCCAAGAGTTGGAGGACAAAAATCCTTGATGACCTATTTGACTGGTGCAATGGGGGCCATTGAGGAACAGATAAATACAGTTGAAGAGACTCTTACTCAAGGCAGGTTGGGTACGCTAACTGCAAGTAATACATATGTTAGTTCCCCTAATAAATATCTTACTGTAGTATGTGATGGGCAGGTTGCCCAGGGCGCTCAGAATGGGTGCATACTGGAGACATCAGATCATATATATGTGAGTGACCCAGAGGATGATTCTCAACCGCCCTCGAAACGTAGTAAGAATCCTGATGTATCTGAGGGGATACAATCAGTAAACCATGCTGGGAAGAGTCCTGTGAGCCTAAGTTAAAAGTTGTTATCTAAGAAAAGGAAAAGTACTGGTAAACAATTAAAAACAGGCGAACCTAGAAGGTCTGTTAGCTCATTTGACTGATAAAATTACGAGGAAAATTGATGATTTATATAATTATGTGGTTGGTGCTTTGGGGAAAGTAATAAAGAGAGTGGCTGTTATAGAGGGATGTTTAAGAGGAGACAATAGGGTTACTGCTGAGGGTGTGAATACGCAACGTAATGCTAACCATCCCCGTAGCTCGCTCTTAACCCCACATGTAGGGAACCATTCCCTCAGTATTGTAGCCCTAGAAACCTCGAGCACAGACCCATGTCTGGTATACAAGATTGGTCACACATAGAACAACACCTCCTTGTAACAAGTCGCAAGCTAATAATGATCATAATAAGCCAATAAAAGAGAAGAAAGGAATTAATAACAGAACAGGGGGACACACAATTGGGACAAGGGAATCCCCAGAGAACCTAGGATATAACCATCTTGATTTACCACCAGCTGCCACACCATACATAGTACAACTAGCCAATGTTCCTTCACTGCAAACATCAGCGTATGAAACGTGGGAGGGTCTTCTAAATGAATCTCTTTATTGGTTACGTTACAAAAACGGTACTGATTACATGGGTGGGAAATGGCCGCAAAACTTTTTAGGGAGATTGTATTGTTTTGACTTTTAGCGACCCTATGTTAGTGCATGCAGCTCTCACAAGGGCAGGAAACGTATGTTTTAATTATACCGAAATTAACATCTTACCCCTAGGCGCTTTCATTCAGCCCCCAGTTGTGATTCATTTTAAAAGACATGTAATGGATCCCTATGTTGACACAACGAGCTCATGTAATGTTCCGCTGTACAATCGTTTTGATCTGTTAACCACACTTGAAGATACAGATTGACCAAGGGTACAGCATATGAGAGGGGATGGCCAAACTAGGCTGGAATATCTACCATTCCGTGGTGATACCTCACAAGAGCAGTTCCTTGGACACAGGATTGCGTTTGTTACTGGGATAGATCGCAATTTGAAAATAGATCAAATAAATGAGGGTGTGAACACTGATTAAAACCCTTTACATGGCCATCCAGCCTCGGGCTTCCTCAGGGCGTTGCGAAACTCAACTGGAATTGTAGCGTCCTTGAAACAAATTTTCTTTTTGGGTCTTTGGCCGATCTATAGTCTCTCTGGCCTAATGCCCACCATTGTGTCATAGTTACGGAGCTGCGTAACTAAAACAGAATGGTGAGCATTATGCCCGAGACTCTATAGATGTAAAGGGGCGAAACAAGTGTTGGCTGTTTTCCACCTTTTTGCAATCCCACTCAGAATTCCTTAAACGAGTTACAACACTTCTACATAAAGAATTATCACTATGAACCCAGCGTACTGGAATTTTTTCTGCATAACACGACTACTCTGACTTGTCCTGACAACTCTTCTGGAACTCTCGTGATTAGGGGTTTAGGGTTTACCCTCTGTCAAAGACAAGTACCGCAACTAGATTTGCACAATACCACACGGACTGTAAAGGATTCGGACCCATCATCCCTTTTCTCCCTGAATTGCATAGAGTATAAGTTTCTAGGTGTGATCTTTCTGATGATTTCAGAAGGGACAAGGATATGGCTTCCCGGAGACTTGTACCATCAGCAGAAGTGAATGGGCTGAGAACCTTTGATCAGAAATATGGCAGCTTCACCTTTGGACCATTAAGTAAAGTTATTCAAGGCATATTAATCCCCCGGGCTCTTTATGGAGCAGAGGTCCTGGCAATGGATAGACAGGTCTCATGGGAAGGCCGTGAAGGTAGGTCTTTGTAGTTGCTCCTTGATCTACCTATAAATGAGATTATTCAAGCCTTAAGGTGGGAGTTGAGATCCGTAGCCTGGAGTACTCTGGTAGACGCCAGAGCCTTATGTTTTAATCTTTCAATTAAAAATGGGACTCCTATTGATAAACTGTCAGTACTGATTATAACTGAGACATTGTCAGTTCTCTCCGGAAAGAGGAATTCTATGATAACAGTGTTGAAGAGACTGAAAATCCCAGACATGCAAACTATGCAAATCAGCCAAATAAACGGCACCCTCAGGAAATGTGCTATTGAAACCAGATGGAGAGAGGACCTTCAGTATCTTAAGGGTAAGAGTACAGCTATTCCTTCCCTAGCTTCGCAGGAGAGTTCACCTTTTCCCATCTATGTACAAAATTCCAGATACATTTTGAATAAATGAAATTCTTCGGCTCCGGTTGGCATTTACCAGGGCTAAAAACAGAAATAGCAGAGAATCATGGTCAATGCCTTTGTAAGTGAGGTAGGAAATAATCAGTGAGTCATTCATTGATGGACTGCATATTTCTTCTCAAGGAAAGGAAGAAGATTTGCTGGCCTGTCTTTAAAAAGTATGGGATACGGTCAAGAGAAATGGGTCTAAATTTGATATGTGGCCTTAGATATCAGGATGTAGCCATTGCTACTGGCCAATATTTGTTCAAAGTTATAACATCTCGAAATAGGTTTTCCTCCCCTTAGAGCTCTTGTGATTGCGACAAGCTGCTATACATATTGCACTTTATTTTTAATTGAGAAAATAATTTTAAAATGTTTTTTAATGGAGGTGCGATTTTGGGAAGTTGACTTTATAGAGTTTTAGTGTGAATGAATTAAATGTTTATATTGCTATATCCCTTAAAAAAACAAATCTACTTATTGGTCGAACGCATTTATCTTTGAGTAGTAGTAGTGTAATACTTATTTACACTAATGAATTGGGAAATTTCTTGGTAGTAAAGTTTTATTTTTTTTACTGTGACAACACAGAGAATTATTTACCAAGTCTGAAGTTTATCTTGTGCTTCAGCTAGAGTCGCAGCAGGACATTCTAACATCTGGGGAGTATTGTCTGGAGACACATGGGAGCTTGATTCCCAGGTAGAGAGCGGGCTTTAACCATGTTGTTTAGCCAGCATTTCAGTCATGCATGTTTACTGAATTTGACATTGACTTACTGTACAAATATTTATGTGTCAGTCCTTTTGTGTGAGCAGTAATAAAATGATGCCTAATAAGCAAACATCCGACTACATAAGCCTGCGGGCACTCTGTACTCCCACGGGGACTTGACACCTATAAATGTGCAGCGGGAAACACAACAGTACGGCAGTACTTGGTTCAGGCTCTACAGCACGACTTAGACCAGGACGAAGACTTGAAGATGGAGGCAATGAGGAGGTGCTGACCAATAGGAAGCAAGGAGACAAACGTGATGTGGGAACTACATGGGAGCCAGCCAATGGTAAGCAAAATTAAGTATTGGGTGGGCTCTAAGCCCCTAAAAATGTTTCCCCCCAATTTCTTTTTTAAACAAGAGATTGTGTAAGCACAGCACAGGCGAAACCTAAAAAAGGATCTTTCAAGACTAGACAGTTTATTTTAAAATGTGCATTTTACTTGCAGTAGTCCAGTAACGGTTACCTTTGCATCTATACAAATCAATTTCCTCCTTGACCATGAAGAAATGTTAACTTTTTTGATCACACAATAATGCTAAGTCTTTGGTTTTAGATTTAATACGATTTTGAAATAAGGCAATGCTATAGTGATATATGTGAAAACTGAGCTACAAGGGATTCCATTTCAAAGTCACTGAGCTGTGTTTAGAAAGGAGGCAAAGATGCACAATAGGCTACAGCAAAGGGAAAACATTTAAGGGTTGGAAAATAGGAACAGTGGCTCCTCAATAGAATCTCTATTCATTACAAACTTCTCTTTCATGATCGGTAAGGAATGCACCACAAAATGTTACTAATTGGCAACAATTATTTTGCAGTTGGATGTCCACCAAATTCTTATACAGTTTACATTTGCTTGTAGAATGGCTGGAATGCAGAAATGTTAAAACTTATTAAGAAAATAACAGCCTGATTGGGGTTGACTGGCAAGTGTTACAGAAGCTTGTTACAATCAACCTTATCCCATATTCTCCTTCATTTCCTGCCATCTTTAAATCTTTTTTGTTTTATGCTGAAGTGCAATAAGAGCTCAGTTTTCAAACACAGTTCCGTGACTCGGAGGTTCAGTAAAGTTGAACAGATAATAAAGATGAAGCTACAATAAACTACTACAGAAAATAAAGGTTTGCCTTTTGCAGCATGAGCAATTTATAGGATGGCAAGTTTTCTTTAGAGTAGCAAACTGTTTCTGCACATGAAGTTGGATTGACGTTAAATCAAAATTCCTGCCTTCATTTCTATTTAATAAAAAGGCTCCTAAATGGCGTTTCAGTCAGATATCCATGCCATAAGCTAATTGCCCAAAATAGTAAAAGATAAGAATGGTTGCTATTTGGCTTGTTTTCTTTTTGCTTGGCTGAGAGGAAAACATTAAACATTTTTGAAAATGTTGTGTTCCAGGTTCTCACACATATGCACATATATCGAACCTTTGCTGAACATCAAAAAGCAGTCCCTGGATTAAGAATATGCAGTTATAATTGCTCCATTTCACGCAGCATTACTTGAATGTACACCACATAGGAATGCAGATGCAACAAAATGCCTGATACAATATATGGCACAAGCATAACGCAATAGAAAAACATAAAGAACACTAGCATTTCACACAGCAGTAATAACCCAACACACTTCAATGCTGGTAGGCTGGACAAACTGAATTGTTAACCAATAAAATTTGTTCTGAATTGAATTAGTTCCAAATCTACCTGTGGATTGATGTTTCCAAGGTAAAGATTTGTTGTGCTCGGATCTCCCACATCATGTGAACCTGGTGCATAGTCATCAAGTACTAGGACAAGAAGGAAATAAATGTTTACCCACAAAATTACTATCCAGCTAACAGCCTAAAACATTGCAGTGATAAGTGCAAAAAATAAGTAATTTTTTTTACCACCAGATGGTCTGTTCCTTCTTGAGGAAGCATCCCCTACAGAAAAAAGTACAAATTTATGTTGAAGCTTTACATACAAAAAGTTACTCACCGCAGTAACTTCTACACTTTCAGCCCTCTAACCAGCTTTCTGATCACAGGAGGTCAAGTTTGCTTTTTGTAAGTGACTAAGTAGGAGTTAGATCATGGGTACAAGGAAACATTTTCCAAGAGGCTAAAAAGTATTGTGTGTGGTATGATCAGGGAACACAGGGTGACAGTCTGGAGTAGGAGAGTAAGTAAGGGGGGCATACGGGACACAAAGCATTTACATATAGAGGCTGATTTGAACAATGTGAAACCAGAAAACCTAGATCAATCATGGCTTCCCCACTTGAACAGACTGTGTGATCCCAGGCAATCGTTTTTTTTCAGTTTTCATCCTTTTTCTACATTATCACATTTAAGAGGACCTGGAAATACATGGCTTCAGAATGTGCGCATTAGAAAACTCGCTTGTGCAACAAGTTACTTACGTTTGGTAACGATATATCTGGAAGAAACATTACTTAGTGATAGATTCCTTACCTTAGAATTACCCCCAGGTGTCAGACTGTATCCAGAAAGTTTTAGTCAGCAGTACCCCGGTGCGTCGGAAGGTGTCGTGCGGCTCCGCGTACGTCGTCAGGGTCGTAGTCGCCGAGATGACGTCGTCAGAGCTACTTAAAACGAACCCACGCGCGCTGTCAGTTCTGTACACGACTTTACGCGCCAGGAACGCAGAGCCATGCAAGATACTGACCACTGATGCATTGAATCTATGGCCCTGAAAGGGATGACCTTAACCCTAGAAATCAGTTCGCAGAACGGGGAGGATGGGTGGGGAGGGGGGTAAGGAATCCATCACTTTGAGAAGTTGGCCTGATATATGATGCTCACTAGTTCTAGTGATCACCTTGTATCAGTCCTAACAACCCTTATGGTGATTGGTTGTAAGTCAACGTTATAGACCAGCTATCCTAATGGTAGCATGGACAAAGCAGTCTTAGGCTAAACTCTTTTGGCATGTGAAGCCAGCTGTTTTACCACAATATAACCCCTTGAATACCAGATGAAAGGACACCACACAGGTTGTTATGAAAATAAACAATATATTTATTAATAACAAACACCTCTGAACTCTTTATGAGATCAGAGGGCTAAGCACATGACAATCTCTTAGGAAAAATACGACAAGTTGCACAAAATTACAATGGTGCCCTAGGGGCACGACAAACCATATACTAAGTAAATGGTATAAGGAAATCGATAGAAGGAATGGAGCTGTCCAGAGGCTGTAGGACCGCTGGGACTACGCTATCCTAACTTTAGGTAAGTGATAGGAGGCCCACGGGACTCGGGTGCAGAGTGTGAACTCACACGCGGGATGCGTAACAACGTCTATGGACAGTACAGTTCAAGTTAAAGGTGAGTACGGACAATCCCGACTAGTTAGGACTAAAACGACTGTGGAACTGGACACTAGGACAGTTAAACTACCCTTGAGCACCGAAATGCTCTCGTTACCTCACCCACAGGCTGCGGGTGCATAGGTGTCAAAGTGTGTCGGGTTCTCGCGTTGAAGTCTATGGAGCCTGGAGGAAAAGATGCTGCAGGCGACCAGGAGGAAGATGTCCGGTGCGATCGAGGGGTGGATCGGTGAAGAAGGGGACCTGAAAGCAGAGGGGACAGTGTTCAAAGTCACTAGCCAGTGACCGGTGTGGAACCAGGAAGGAACCAGGTGCTGTCGTCGCGATCAGGTGAAGAGTGGACGCTTGTCTCTGCAGCCACGTGGACCAGGAGGTGTCTTCGACGACCAGGATGGAGGCACGAGCTGTCCCACGCAGGCTCTCGCTGTCGGCGGTGTTGGATCCGGAATCGGCGTCAACAGGCCTTGGCAAAGGCAACCCACGCGGTGAGTGGAAACGGGGCCTGGAGTGGACCAGGAGGGTCCAGGGTGCTCCTCTTTTGGAAGGGAGCAAGGGCCAGTCTGGAGCAACCAGACCAGCAGTGAATATTTCAAAGTTCGTCGTCTAGGAGGCCACTAGCCAGCTGGCAAGTGACCAGACAACGCGTCAATCAGCAAACAAGCAGAAGGGCCCCATGCAGATCTCGTGGATGCTGGAGGGCTGGTCTTCGGTGCAGGAGCTGCTCGGGGCTGGGGCTTCTCAGTCCCCAAAGAACTTCGTCGAGGTTACCTCAGGAGTCGTGCTGGAAGCGAAGTGCAGCTTCTTTCAAGATGGCCGGTCCCACGTGTCTCGTTGCACCCACGGATCTCAGCTGTGCTGCAGATGTAGGTAGAGGTCGGAGAGGTCTGGGAGTCCGGGTCTCGTCGGGCTCTGAAGTCTGGATCCTCGAGGGAAGACGACAAAGTGAAGCCGCTGGACGCTTGATGGTGCCTGCTTGTGCAGGGTGGACACTCCTTGCCCACAAGGGAGATTTCTTCAGTCTTCTGTGTAGAAAGTCGAAGTCCAGAGTTTCTTCTTGTAGAGTTTCAGTTTAGGATTAATCTAATTTGGAATGGGACCAGCTCCTACCTTTATCCTGCTAAAGGGGGCTGTACTACTGACTAGGTCCCTCCCCTGGGTGGGACCAGGAAGGGGGGTGGTTACACCCCCTACCCTTTGTCCGGTTTCGCGCCAGAGCTGGGGCAGGGATGCCCCAGCAACTGGTTTGAACCGGTGTATGCACAGGGCACCTTGTGTGCCCCAGGCATGTCTCATTCCTTTCAGGCCTGTCCTACACAATACCCAAAGTCCTGTCTGGGGTGGTGCTAGCACCTCCCAAGGCAGGAAACCCTTTGTCCAAGCCTCCCTCGCTGGAAGGACTCCCAGAAGCAGGAGGTCAGACTTGTGTCTGTGGTGGCAGCATCTTGTGATGCTGAGGCTCGAGTTAACTTTAACCGGGGTTCATAGTTACATACATGTTGTGTCCCACTAGAAGGGTGGAATGCTACCCCCGTCGCCAGAATTGGCGAGGGGGTAGTATTCCAATTCGTATGACACCTTACTCGACATGTTTTGATAATGTTATACCAGAGTTAGCATTCAACCGCGAGGTTGATAATGCACTTAAGAGTATATGGTTTAGTGTTATCATGGAACAGCTATTAGGACTTGGTTCCGCAAGCTGCAGACGGGCTCAGCTCATGCCAGAGCACCATCTCACATAATTCCAAGCACTCTGCCTTCAGGATTGATAAGGCCTGCCATAGGAGTGACTGGTAGGAATATATGTGTCCATTATAGGGTTAGATATAGGTATACTATATCTACAGCAAGGGGTGATTACACCACCTTGCCCCAGCTGTCGTGCAGCCAGTTGTGTCTGTTTAGATGGCCAGCCAGGGGTGGCATAATACATGCTTCAGCCCCTGGTAGGCCCTGGGTACACCTATGCCCTGGGTACCTATGGTACACTGTACAGGGACTGATAAGGTGGCCCAGTACCAATTGGTAAATGCACCTAAGGTACATGGTTGTCAATTTAGAGAGAGAACAGCTAGGCTGTGGGCCTGATTAGCAGGCCCACAGCCAGAGAAAGTCATAAACCAGTGAAGCAAAAAGCAAAAATCTGGGGTGACCATAGGATTGCAGACCCCACTCTCCTACAATCACTAACTAAGGTTTCTTACAGATGTATCGTTACCGAAGGTAAGTAATATGTTCATCTGAAAGAAACACGTTGGTGATCGATTCCTTACCTTAGAATAGATACCCCAGCAATACCAACCCCGGTGGTGGGTCTGCGAACCAAGATCACACCAGAAAGTCAAAGAGAACAGAACGGACAAAGAAGCTGTCTCTCCGGACTTGACTGTCAAGGCAATAATGCTTAGTAAAAGTGGGCAGCGAGGCCCACGTGGCTGCCTGACAGATGTCTTGCAGGGGGGATACCATGTCCCAATGCAGTAGTAGCTGCTATCACCCTGGTAGAATGGTCGCGCAACTCCACCGGAGGTTCTTTTTTAGCCAGAGAATAACAGGCCTTGATACACAAGACAATCCAGCGGGAGATAGTCCTCTTGTGTACAGCCCGGCCTTTCTTGGCGCCTACGTAGCCAACAAAGAGCTGGTCATCCACCCAGAACTGTTGTGTGCGATTCAGGTAGAATGAGAGCGCACGTTTTGGGTCCAGACGGTGGAGCCTCTCTTCCTCTATGGAAGGTTGCGAAGGCGGAAAGAAAGCGGGCAAGGTGATAGTTTGCCCAATGTGGAAGGCAGTGACAACCTTTGGCCAGAAGGAAGGACGAGTGCAAAGTACAACCTTACCCGGATGAACCAACAGAAAGGGAGGCTAACGGGAAAGAGCCTGGACCTCACTCACGCGCCTAGCAGAGGTGATGGCAACCAGGAAAGCAGTCTTCAAAGTCAATAAACGAAGAGGACAGTTGTGAAGTGGCTCAAAAGGAGCACACATCAAATAAGTAAGAACCAGATTTAAGTTCCAGTGAGTCACTACAAATGGAATAGGAGGGAAAAGGTGTGAAATGCCCTTAAAAAATCTATTTACAACAGGGGACTTGAAAAGAGAGGGCTGATCAGGTAGCCTGAGAAAGGCCAAAATTGCGGAAAGCTAGCCCTTGATAGTGCCCAGAGCAGAGCCCTGCTGGGCCAGAGAAAGAAGGAACAAAAGGACTTCTGAAAGAGGGGCAGAAAGGGGATCCACAGCCTTTGCTGTGCACCATGCCACCAATTATTTCCATCTGCAGGCGTATACCGATTTAGTGGAGGGACGCCTGGCTGCCACAATGTTATCACTGACTTCAGGAGGCAAGTCAAAAGGAATCAACTGTCACCACTCAATTTCCACGCATGTAGGTGGAGGCTGGACAGGTTCGGGTGGAGGAACGTCCCCTGCTGCTGCAACAGAAGATCCTCCTGAAGAGGCAGTCAGATCGGGGGATCAATGCTCATACTTAGTAGCTCGGGATACCAAACTCTTCGAGACCAGTCCGGGGCCAAAAGAATGACTTGGGCCCAGTCGCGCCTGATCTTCTTCAGCACTCTGGGTAGAAGTGGTATAGGCGGAAAGGCGTGCAATAGACCTCAGCTCCACTCATGATGAAAAGCGTCGCCGAGCGAGTGCCGCCTTGGAAATTCAAACGCGCAGATGTGATGATCGGTGGCGAACAGATCTAACCAAGGCTCTCCCCACTGTTGAAAGAGACCTTGCACCTCCTCCGTGTGAAGACGTCATTCGTGATCCATCATGAACCTGCGGCTGAGTTCATCCACCCTGGCGTCCATAGAACCTGCCAAGTGATGAACCGTCAAGGAAATGCCTTGATGTTCCAGCCATGTCCAGAGACGCAGAGCTTCCTGACATAGGGTCCCCGACCCCACCCCGCCTTGTTTGTTGCAATACCACGTGGCGGTGGTGTTGCCTGTGAACACCTGCACTACTCTCCCTTCGACAGAGGAAAGGAATGCTTTCAGTGCAAGTAGGATTGCCTGGAGCTCCCGAAGGTTGATAAGGAGCCGGGACTGCGCCGGAGACCAGAGGCCTCTGATCTCCACCTCTCCCATGTGGCCGCCCCATCCCAGGAGGGACGCATCTGTCACAACTGTGTGCTCCGGTTGGGTAAGGGAGAGGCATCTGCTGCTGACCCAACACTGGTTCGTGAGCCACCACTGCAACTGCTGCCCAGTGCCCTCAGAGATCTGACGTACTCAACAGGTCCCCTTGATGCTGCGCCCACTGCAACTTCAGGTCCCACAGCAGAGCCCTCATATATCATCTGGCATGATTGGTCAGCAGGAGGCCATGAGGCCAAGCAGCCTCAGGGTCATCCTGACTGAAACCCAACACAAGGGCAGAAAGATCGGAATCATAGCCCAAATGTCCTGGACTCGGTGTTCAGGAGGATAAACCCGAGACTGCGCCGTGTCCAGAACCGCTCCGATGAAAAGGAGCTTCTGAGAGGGAATCAGGTGCGACTTGGGCGTGTTGATGGAGAACCCCACGAAATGCAGGAGGTCGGCCGTAGTGTGGAGGTGGGAGACGACTGCCTGGGGTGAGCCCGCCTTCAACAGCCAGTCATCGAGATAGGGGGAAGACTGAAACCCCTGATCTGCACAGATGAGCTGCGACCCCCACCATCACTTTCGTGAACACCCAGGGGCGCTGGTAAGGCCAAAAGGGAGCACGGTGAACTGAAAGTGCTCATGGCCTACCGTGAACCGCAGGGAAGCCGGTGGGCAGGCAGGACGGGAATATGAAAATAAGCGTCCTGCAAGTCCAACGCTACCAACCAGTCTTGCGGGTCTAGGGCAGACAAGACCTGAGCAAGTGTGAGCATCTTGAACTTCTGCTTCCGGAGGAAGCGATTGACTTTCCGAAGATCTAAGATGGGCCGTCGGCCCTTGTCCTTCTTTGGAACCAAGAAGTAGCGGGCGTAACAACCACGACCTACTTCTGGCATCGAAACGCGCTTGATTGCTCCCTAGGTCAAGAGGGCTGTAACTTCCTCCTGAGGAAGTGCCAAGTGATCCCCCGACATGCAGTGGTACTGAGGTGGCATGCCTGGTAGGGTAGTCTCGAAGGGTAGGGAGTAGCCCGTCAGACTATCTGAAGAACCCACCTGCCGAAGTGATGGTGTGCCAGCAGGGGGAGGTGATGGCGAATCCTGCCACACACTGGTGTTTGGTGGGCCTGAAACACCGGACTAGAAAGGTTTGGAGGCAGTGGCGGCAGGGGAGGTGGTGGACAGACCCGCCCGCTGGCCTCATGACCCACCTCTGCGGGTCCCACATCCGTGGCTGCGCTGAGACTGTTGCTGAGCAGGCATGTGGCTCTGAAACAAACGTTTGCCACGAAAGGAGCGAAAGGCAGAAGCGAAAGGAGTGTGCATGGCCGAAAGGCCTAAGGATTTGGCCGTAGCCCATGAGTCCTTAAAAAGCTCCAACGCACTATCTGCCTTGTCACCGAAAAGGCGAATGCCATCAAAGGGTATGTCCATCAGAGTGTTCTGGACATCCCCGGAAAAGCCAGTTGTCCTCAGCCAGGAGTGGTGGCGTAACGCTACTGTCATGGAAATCACCCTGCCCAGCTAGTCGGCGGTGTCAAGGCCACAACAAATTGTGAACTTGGCTGCGTCTCCTCCTTCAGCAATAGCTTGGGAGAGCACCATCCGGGCCTCCTCCGGACACCAAGGCAGCACCTGCGCAACCGTGTCCCACACAGAATGGGAATAATTGGCCCAAGAGGCATGCAGTGTTCACAGACCGCAGCCCTGAACTGGCGGAAGTAAACAGTTTCTTTCCAAACTGTTCCAGTTTCTTGGATTCCCTGTCCGGAAGTGCGGAAGGGAATGTGCTTGGGGACGCAGAGGCTTGGACAACTAAGCTCTATGGGGTTGGGTGATGGGAGAGGAAGATGGGGTTGCCCGGGCCGGGCGATGGTGTCGGGCCATGTTCTTATCCACAGGAGCCCCTGTTAGGCTTGGACCAGGTGCCCAAAAGAACTTTCGAAAGTGCATCATTAAAGGGCAGCAGCAGCTCCATAGAGGAAGACGATGGCTGGAGCACTTCTGTCAGGAGGTTAGTCCTGACAGCCACCAATGGGAGCTTGAGGTGGAGCACCTCATCTGCTCTACGCAACACCACAGAATATGTACCACCCTCCTCCGTAGCCACGGTAGAAGGTGACAGTGTGCCAGGTTCAGGAGTAAAATCCATGTCACCAGCATCCTCTAAATCCTCTTCCCAGTCCGGGTCTAACTCGCACAGGGCTGCGAGAGGGTCCTCATACCCTTCCCAATCCTACCCTTCCTCCCCAACCTGCCTGGCAGGTGGAAACGAGGGAGGTGGATGGAGAAAGGGATAGAAATTTCCCATCTTCATCGATCAACACTGGTCCGGCTCTGTCTCCACATCGGGGTGGAAGCCGGGGACGGGGTCGGCCATCGGTGCCCAAGACGTCGATGTTGGTGGAGGTCGTATGAGGCCACCGGACATCGGCTGGGATCTATGCATGGGTCCATGGGGGTCTCGCAACGTCAAGACCGGAGTTGTCGACGACGTCAGGCCGGCGACGAAGAAGAGCGAGGACCCCCAGTTGGACCCGCGGGGCCAGATGGGCCAAAAAGGCGGTCCTTGGCTGACAGGAAGTCCTGTAGCTTGGTTAGAGTCGCTGACGGACCCGGGAAGGGCAGTCAGGCCGTCAGCAACTGCGCAGGCTCCGCCGGAGCGGCGGGGGTGGCACCACCCTCAGCCATGTCAAGCGACAGGCTAGGAGAAGGTGAAGAGCAATGACGCTTCTTCGACTTCTTGTGCTTCACCTTACCTGACTCAGAGTGCGAAGAATTCGACGAACGATGGTGGTGGTGGCTCCGCGACTGGTCCCTCAACCTACCACGGGACCGGGACCTTGAGCGGTGCGGAGCCAACTCCCGGGCCTCCAGCAACTTTCGGGACCGCTCCCTCAAAGTTTTCAGAGCCATGGCCCAGCATTCGGGGAACGATTCGGAGTCGTGGTCGCGCCCTAGGCAGTAAAGACACTCACAGTGCGAGTCCGTCACCAACATCGTGCATGGACAAGCCGCGCAAGACTTAAAACCGGGCATCCCTATGCACCTGGAGTCTAAGACTCAAAAAACAGATACAAAAGTCCCACAAATAACTCAGTCAAAACGTGACTGGTGTACCGCTCTCTCCGGATCTGCGCTTGCTGGCGTGGAAAAAGAAATAGCTTACGTCAGCGCGCGTGGGCGCGTCCAAGTAGCTCTGAATACATCATCTCAGCGGCTATGACGCCAACGACGTACGCGGAGCGGCACAACGACGCCTACCGATGCACAAGGGTACTGCTAACGAAAACTTTCCGGATCCAGTCTGACGCCTGGGGGTAATTCTAAGGAAAGGAATCTATCACTAATGTGTTTTTTCAGATTTAATAAACTATAATGTTGTCCATGTATAATAGTAACCCAGGCCACCCAGAGGGTGCACATAACCATAGATGTTTCTAAATTCCTGTTTGAAACTTTTTAAAAATACATCACTGCCTGTATATAATTTGATGCAATAAGATGAAATGCTTCTGCATATTAAAGTACACTTTTTAATTTTTAAGAGACTTCATCATAGTAATGCATGTTTGTCGTCAGATG
This sequence comes from Lissotriton helveticus, assembly GCF_964261635.1. Taxonomy (NCBI): domain Eukaryota; kingdom Metazoa; phylum Chordata; class Amphibia; order Caudata; family Salamandridae; genus Lissotriton; species Lissotriton helveticus. The sequence continues at coordinate 605,722,460 of NC_136072.1, read as the reverse complement.
TCCTAAAGTTAAGTTATGCAGGACACTTTAGTTACTTCCATTCTTCAACTTCAGTTAACCTGTAACTAAATGCTTACCAATTTATTTAGCCCATTTATTTATCACAGTTCTGAATGTTAAAGCAGAGTCAAGTGAACAGAGCCCAGTGCTGCTGTTGATCTGGGGGCTCTGCAATAAAGTACCTCGCAGACCATAAATGACCATACATTGTAGAGCCCTGATCTACACTAGTCTCCCTGCTCAGGTTCTACCAATGGCCTTCTTTTTACTCCGGTGCAATTTTTCGCAAAATATGTAGATCCCTGTATTTAAAATTTTTAAGGGTAACCGAACTTATTCAATAAATACTATTACACTGGGCCTTTGTGTGATTCGTTGTCTTTCTTATTCTTTTATTAAAGATTTAGTATCATACTTTTACATAAACATGTAAACGATTTACACATTTTACAGTAACAAAATAATGACATACTTCACTGTGACAATGTACAAATAATTAGGAAAGATTCACAATACAAACAATCACTTGACAGTCTATGGCAACATAACTTACAGATAAACATTTTTTAGCGCTTGTTGGGACGCGCTCACCTTTGGCTGCTCGCTGTGAGGAGGACTTCCAGCCAGACTTTCAGCCTGCAACTCGCCGCACCCGCTCCGCGGGTGCCGCTTCGTCGTCAAGTGAGGAGGAGTGGGAGCTCAACACCATCTGAGGGCTGCAGGGCTGCGAGTGTATCAGGGACTCCAAATCCCAGGAGTCCCTGAGTGACCGCTGACCACTCCCGGTCCGCTCTCCCTGCCGGCCCGCCCACCGCCCACCTGAGGGTCCGTTAAAGCCCCACCTGCTGCATAGACTCTTGGGGAACATTTTTTAGCGCTTGTTGGGACGCGCTCACCTTTGGCTGCTCGCTGTGAGGAGGACTTCCAGCCAGACTTTCAGCCTGCAACTCGCCGCACCCGCTCCGCGGGTGCCGCTTCGTCGTCAAGTGAGGAGGAGTGGGAGCTCAACACCATCTGAGGGCTGCAGGGCTGCGAGTGTATCAGGGACTCCAAATCCCAGGAGTCCCTGAGTGACCGCTGACCACTCCCGGTCCGCTCTCCCTGCCGGCCCGCCCACCGCCCACCTGAGGGTCCGTTAAAGCCCCACCTGCTGCATAGACTCTTGGGGAACATTTTTTAGCGCTTGTTGGGACGCGCTCACCTTTGGCTGCTCGCTGTGAGGAGGACTTCCAGCCAGACTTTCAGCCTGCAACTCGCCGCACCCGCTCCGCGGGTGCCGCTTCGTCGTCAAGTGAGGAGGAGTGGGAGCTCAACACCATCTGAGGGCTGCAGGGCTGCGAGTGTATCAGGGACTCCAAATCCCAGGAGTCCCTGAGTGACCGCTGACCACTCCCGGTCCGCTCTCCCTGCCGGCCCGCCCACCGCCCACCTGAGGGTCCGTTAAAGCCCCACCTGCTGCATAGACTCTTGGGGAACATTTTTTAGCGCTTGTTGGGACGCGCTCACCTTTGGCTGCTCGCTGTGAGGAGGACTTCCAGCCAGACTTTCAGCCTGCAACTCGCCGCACCCGCTCCGCGGGTGCCGCTTCGTCGTCAAGTGAGGAGGAGTGGGAGCTCAACACCATCTGAGGGCTGCAGGGCTGCGAGTGTATCAGGGACTCCAAATCCCAGGAGTCCCTGAGTGACCGCTGACCACTCCCGGTCCGCTCTCCCTGCCGGCCCGCCCACCGCCCACCTGAGGGTCCGTTAAAGCCCCACCTGCTGCATAGACTCTTGGGGAACATTTTTTAGCGCTTGTTGGGACGCGCTCACCTTTGGCTGCTCGCTGTGAGGAGGACTTCCAGCCAGACTTTCAGCCTGCAACTCGCCGCACCCGCTCCGCGGGTGCCGCTTCGTCGTCAAGTGAGGAGGAGTGGGAGCTCAACACCATCTGAGGGCTGCGAGTGTATCAGGGACTCCAAATCCCAGGAGTCCCTGAGTGACCGCTGACCACTCCCGGTCCGCTCTCCCTGCCGGCCCGCCCACCGCCCACCTGAGGGTCCGTTAAAGCCCCACCTGCTGCATAGACTCTTGGGGAACATTCTTTAGCGCTTGTTGGGACGCGCTCACCTTTGGCTGCTCGCTGTGAGGAGGACTTCCAGCCAGACTTTCAGCCTGCAACTCGCCGCACCCGCTCCGCGGGTGCCGCTTCGTCGTCAAGTGAGGAGGAGTGGGAGCTCAACACCATCTGAGGGCTGCAGGGCTGCGAGTGTATCAGGGACTCCAAATCCCAGGAGTCCCTGAGTGACCGCTGACCACTCCCGGTCCGCTCTCCCTGCCGGCCCGCCCACCGCTCTCAGTCTTTGCTATATCCGGGGCAACTCCTCCCGCAGCGCGGGACGCAGCCCGGGGCGAAGACCGGGCAAAGAGCGGGCCGTTTGAGGCCGTTCGAGGACGGCAGCGGACGGCCCTGGCCCACAATCCCTGGTCCGTTGTGCAACAATAGTAAGATTGGCTAAATTGTGCCCGGAGCGGGTTTTGGGTTCTCGCATATTCGTACTGTCCATCAGGGCGGCCTATTCAGTTTTTATCGCACTTGTATAAAGATTGTAATCAGGTACGATTATAGAAGCTGGGACAAATTCCGAAATCATGGTTCTGAGATCCGGTAAAACTCGCAACGTCCAAATCCAAACTCCAACTGGAGTGGTTTCAGGCCCACTAGACGCTTTTATCACGCGAGCCTCGGGTATCCTGGAAAAGGAAATTGCAATGGTGGAAAAGCGTCTTTCCTTAGACTTAGTTAGCGGAAAACGCTCTTCTCTAGGTAGGTTGGCCAAGATTCCCAGCCCCGTACCACCAGTACAAGCACACGCAGCTTTTAATTGTATGCACCTAGACACCACGGAAGCTATCGTCCATATGGATAGCGAGGATATAAATCCTCTTGCTCACACTACACTTTTCCCCAAACATCCCCTGGACGACCTTGAAGCAACAGGAGAAATTGATACTCAGGATAGCTATTCCACTAATCAAAGTTTTGATTCGGTTGATTCAATCCCTGACTCACCCAAAGTAGATTCTGATGCCCCAGTCCACACAGATCTCACAGATATAAACAAGGGTTCTAGGAAAAGAAAACAAGACTCCAGTTATAAGGGAGGGAGAGAATGCAAGATGCCGAAATTAAAAGATCCCGTTGGTAATCACATACCAGGCTCAGGCCATCCAAGCGGAAATCAATGCACAAATGCATTGCCCAACACTCTATGCCCCTCCCTTATTTCCTTAGGTTCCTCAAACCCCTGTCCAACATGTCTGAGCAGTGATGATTCCCTGCTGGCAAAGATGGAGGTCTTAATGAAAAACCTCCTATCACCTGTTTTGGAGAGGACTAGACTAATGTTATTGCAAATAAACTCTTTGGAAGCTGTAGTTAATGCGAACTCTGCAATACTATTGTCCTTATCGGACATAGATTCTGGGTTGGCCAAATACACCCATTCATCTCTGGCCCCAAAAACAACTATAATTCCACCTAGTCTAGTTGATAACAATCAAAATCCACCAGGACCAGTAACGGACAACCCTAATTTAAACAAAGGGAGTGCTTATAAAAATTCTCCAAATAAGGTACTAAAGGCCGCTCCCCAACGCCTTCATATGCCAAAGCCTACGAACAAAACCCCCACCAGACGTCAACCAACTAAATTACCCCCTCAGGTAAAACCCAATCCCACCACCCAGAGTTTCCCACCCCACAGGCCCCGTGTAAACCACCAAAATGCCCCTAACCCTCTGGCAAAGAAGCAATCCAGGCATCCCACGCCGCGGGTCGATATCCCCATAGAGGCAACACCTTATACCATGGTGCTGACTGGTGTTGCCCCACTGCCATCAGGTAAAAGGGAGACCCACGAAGACCTGCGAAATAAGGTTACCTTTTGGCTGAATAAAAACAGACCCCTGCCCCCATCCTCGCCAACAGAAATCTTATTTGTAAGGAGGGTTGACTGGGTGGGCCAGAGTCCCAAGGATCTGGAGGGTGATTGCATTTTAATATCGTTTAGGGACTCATGGGTGGTGGATACAATCTGCCGTGAAGCTAGGTTTGCCAGACAGGGGGACGTCCAAACCTTAGACCTTTCTTATTTCTATCCCCAAAGACAGGCTCACTCCCAAAAAGCCCCGAGACAGGGACGATCCATTGTTATGAACAACCCCAGGACACTACACCTACCAATTTTTCCACCTTTATTCAACCGCTTTGGTCCCCTGTCCGATCTGGAGGCAATTGATTGACTCCATAAACCACCCCAAACTTCAGAATCTGTAGAAAATGCCGACCCTGGGGTAGGGGGTAAGAGGCAGGGCCAGGCGCCTATCCAACTTATAGTCATGGTAGAGGAGGGGAAAAGGGTCCCACCTTCATCAGGGAAAAATACACCACCTTTAAGGGAAGGGGGAATCTCTTTGTTGTTGGTTGAACATAGCCTCACGGGGGGGTCAGAAAATGGGCTGGAAGCTGGGACAGGACAGGATTCGCATGCAGTCTCCGCGGTGGTGGCCTCTTCTATCGTACCAACATCGGAAACTCTTGCCATAGCGTCCTGGAACATTGCTGGGATTAAAAACCGCGTCCACTCTAGTGATTGGCTTGAGTTCATGGATAAATATGATGTCATACTACTCCAGGAAACCTGGGCTGTGGACCCAGTTTATAAGCAGGGTTATGTAAATTTCTATAAAGCAGCCACCCAAAGTGCTACTGGGAATACCAAAGGGCGAGCCTGCGGGGGGTTACTGATCTGGGTGCGACAATCCCTGGGCTATTGTATCACGGAGATAAGTGTACCTAATCCGGACCTCCTGATTGTTAGATTGGGAAGGACTGGCCACCAGGACCTGATATTGTTAAATATATATGCACGAGGCCTGCCAGGCGGACGCACGCCACCATTGTTGGAGGTACTAGAATCTGCTCTGGCAGCCCTCGATTGTTCCAATGTCATCTTGCTTGCTGGGGACCTAAATTGTTGCTTTGAACCTCTACTAGACCCTGGGGATTGTTGGGGCTCCGTGGAGGACACAGTATGGGGCATACCTGAGCTGACGTCTGTAAAATCAGTACCTGCCACAGAGGCTGCGGTAAATTGGACGGCCTTTTGTCTTAACAGTGGCTTCAGGGCCTGTAATGGCCGAACTAAATCAGACCAGGGAGCCAGCTGCACTTTTGACAACGGGCTGAGAAGAAGCCGCATCGACTACATTCTGCTAAAAGTAGCAGATTGGCCTCTGATGCTGGACATGGAGGTAATTCCCCGCCCTGAAAGTGACCATAATCCCCTGACTCTGCAATTAAAGGTGCCAGGTCTAGCAAGATTAGAGGAACCTGGTATCTCACAGACGGGGGACACCTACTTAACAAATGATAGGAAGAGGGTAAAATGGTCCAAAATTGAGGGGGACGAGCTATTGAGAAACAAGATTACTAGTGTGGTTAACATTACTCTTAATGAAATGCTGACTCACGTTGAGTTGGGGGACAAAACCAGAGCAGCTGACCATATCTTAAATCTCCATAATCGCTGTTTTAAGGATTTAAAAATTCTGCTTTCTCAACCTCGCCGACAGGGAAATAACCTGGTACCCACTCGCCCCCACAAATGGTATAATAAAAAATGCAGGGAAGCACATACTGCCCTAGTTAAAGCTGTTAAGTCTCGGAATGCTAGCTTGGTGAAAGCCGCCAGGTCATCCTATAGGAAAGCACAAGGGGAGGCTAAAAGGGAGTGGGAGGATAAATACTGGTCCGACCTCTTGGTAGCCTCCATGTCCAGCAATCCCATCAAATTTTGGGAGATAGTTAAGTGGGGGAAGGATCCGGACGGTCGTATCCCCACAAACCATGTGCCCCCCAATGAATGGGTTACCTTCTATGCAACCCAGTTCCGTGCTGTTAACCCTACGCCATCCAGCACAATTGAAAAGACTCCCCACCCCACTACTCAAAGCGAGATCATCACTTTTACAGAAGGTGAGGTCGAGCTTGCATTACACTGTACCATGCGAGGGAAAGCGCCAGGTATGGATCTTATACCCGCTGACCTCTTCAAAGCTAACCCTGCCCTGTGGATACCATATATTGCCATGGTGGCAAACTCCATTTCTGCAGGCGCAGGCATACCCAAATCTTGGAAGGGGGCGGAGATCCTGCCGATTTATAAAAAGGGCAATAGGTCTAGTCCGGGTAATTACCGCCCGATTAGTCTTATTGACTCTATACAAAAACTTATCGCTCGCATGGTCCTGGGCAGGGTCCAAGGATGGATTGAGATGGAGGACATCCTATCCCCAATGCAGGCGGGCTTCAGATCAGGAACCAGCACCATCGACCAGGTGTTCAGATTTTGTTTGATCTACTGGAAGGTGGTGCTGCTTGGCGGCGGTACCATCTTTGCTGCGTTCATCGATCTGAAGTCCGCATTCGATCTTGTACCGAGGGAGAAAATGTGGGGAGTCCTGAAGTCTCTAGGGATGCCAACGGAATTGCTTGACATGATAATTAAAATGCATAAGGACAACTTTGCAAGGGTAAGATGGGGTGCCCAGGGCCAGGTGACAGAACTCTTCCCAGTCACCCGTGGTGTCCGCCAGGGCTGTGTTTTGGCCCCTACTCTCTTCCTTTTGTTTATTGACCAAGTTGTAAAATTCTTCGAATCGACCCCAACTGATGCTCCCATGCTGGCAGGACAGCGATTCCCAATGCTCATCTTTGCTGATGACACCTTACTCCTCTCCAGAACACGCAGCGGCCTACAGCGGGCTCTGGACCGCTTTGAGGAGTTCTGTGTCATCAGCGACCTCAAGGTGAATGTTGGGAAAACCAAATTTATGGTCTTAAGTAAGAACCGCACTGTCCGGAGTACAGTTAGTATGGGAGGGGTCAAGCTGGACCAAGTTGAGAACATGACATACTTGGGGGTTATGCTCGATAGTTGCTTGAAATGGAAAACACAAGTTGATGCCCAAAATCTTAAACTTGCACGACTTACCGGCTGTTTACTGAGTGAGCAAAGGAAATCTATAACCAAGCGGGTCACACCAGCCCTCAAAATCTACGATGCCAAAATTAACCCTGCAATTCTATATGGTGCGGATTTGTGGGGTCATATGGATTTGCAGGGCCTGTTTAAAATACAGTGTAAGTTTCTCCGCAACCTGGTTGGTCTGCCACAGTCGTCCCCCTCAATCCCCCTTTGTTTGGATTTGGGATGCCCTCCAATTAACGAGCTGGCTAGATTCAGACTGGTTGCCTTCTGGAGGCGTCTATGGACCTCGCCCGACCTTACCTTATTTGCAAACGGGGTAGTAGAAGTAAGGGCAATCAGTGGATCGGAAAAAATTCCCTGGTTCCGAACGGTCAAATCGATCTTGACGGACATGGGCTTAGAGCACCTTTGGTTTTCCCCAGCAGTTAGTATTTTTCCTACCAAACAGGCATTTAAAGAATTGTACTGGTCCACGCTTCGCCTGAACAGAATAAATGCCTCCTGCTCTACTAGCCTTACTGGTAGGTTTCTTTGTTTTAAGTTGGACCCCATACGTGAACTTTACTGGGACACGGTCTCTAAATCCTTAGACAGGAAACTCTTCCACCAGTTTCGGGTGGGCACTTTGCCGTTGAATACCTTCACGAAAAATTGGTCCTCTAGCATCACGGATCAATGCAAATGGTGCCCAGGCCAGAAAGAAACAGAGGGCCATTTTCTGTTTGCTTGCCCCAAATACCATGCACCAAGGACCAAATGGCTAAAACCACTTTTTCAGAGACTGCCCATAAGAAAATCAGAAGAGGCTATTCATGTATTAAAAACTAACACACTGGAAATCATCACAGTGTGTATTGCCAAATATTTGGGTTGGGCGTGGATACTCAGGACAAAACAGTAGCCTAAATCTGGATAGCATGAATTTACTTGTAATCCCATTTTATTTGGGGAAATTTGTCTTAGGGAACTTAATTCAGGATTGTCTACAAATTGTTTAATTCATTTTTAATGCTTAATTCCCTTTTAATGTATGTGTATTTAAAATGTTAATTAATTATTGCTTGTAAAATTGTCTTTTATGATTCTTTTAACAATCGAAATAAAGACTTTAAAACCTGAACCTGATAAACAGTCTATAAGCAAAGAGACATGTCTTTTTACGTTACCCATATATGACATATATTTACAAGTTGAGGTTCCGTGAGAATCGTTACGGTGTTCCGGGCATGAACGAATATGGGCAAGTAAGGTATCTATGAACCGTAAATGACGAGTTCAGTAAGTGTACGCTTTTTCGCTACACTACCTGGCATGGTTCGCCTTATTTACGTGTTTCTACATCTGAACCCTTGGGTTCCATTTTAGATACGGCATCCATTTTGTTTCTTGCCCTCACGTAGTCAGCGAACAGGCAACTGTCCGCATAATGACCTTTAGTTCCCAAGCTTTACGGAAGAAGCCTATTCCTTTAATGCGTCTTTTATGACTAGGGGAAGGACACTGCTAAGGCAATTGCCTCCGCTCGAAGGTGATTCTGCCGTGCCGGTCTATTGTTTCAGCCTCGCACATGCTGGGATCAACCCCTTTTAAGCTACGATTACGCATCCAATATTATCCTCGCACTATCTATTCCCTGCTGTCTGACTTCCTTGCAGCTGTTCTGGTCTCTTTCTCTTGCTTATTTACAACTCAAGTGGAATGTACCTAATGGTGGGAAGATGTGCTTTTACAGTTGGAACTGGTGATGTTACTGTAATTATGTTCCGGGGTTCTGAAAACATGAAAGCGACCCTTTGTTTTTTTACTGTGGGAACTGAGTTGTAACCTTTTTATTCATATGTTGTGCAATGGCAAAATCTTGTATAAAAGAGAGTGACCCACATATAAAATTCGAAGCAGACTCTCAGAACCTACACGCTGTTGTACTTCTCGTGACTTTTGCCTCCCTGCAGTAATAAACGCTGATCTTTGACGCCGAAGGAAGTCTCCCGTGTCTCTGTCTTTAGTGCGCCAGAACAGGTATCCCACGAAGGTTTTAGGTGTTGTTCCCTGGCACCGCTGGGCCTTAAATAGTCCAGTCCTTCAGTTGGCGCCCAACGTGGGGCGACATCGGCGGTACCGGTCCAAAGCCTGACGATTGTGAGGAACTTCGTGTGAAATCTCCATGGAAAAGGTGCACCCCGCTTCATCGATCCTGTTGTCGAAACAAGTGGTCCGAAGATTTTTCCCGCGAAGATTCCCGCCTCCTGACGGCTGCGACGGACTGATGCCCTGACTGTCGACCTGTTTCGGTGCCTGGCGTAGTCCTTTCGTACAAGCGAGACGATAGACGGGCCTTCCTGGTGACGCCATTGTGCTCTCAGTTAAGTATTTGTGGGTCGCTCCCAGTCCTTAGTGGTTGTTGCAGCTTGTTGAAGCTTTGTTGTATTGCATGGTTCCATTGCATTTGTGGTTCTTAGTTGTTGGTTCTTAGTTGTTATTTGACAGTTGCAATTGCCAAAAACCGAGGGTTTTGTCTTTCACGAAGATTTAGTACTTTGGTAACCCTTGAAGTTTGATACTAGGTTGGTGTGCACGATGCCTAGCCATAGTGGTTTTCTTGGTTTCTTAAAATGTTGCAACAAGGATTCCCGGTTGGAGGACTCGTGTCCGATACCTCCAGTTGGAACTCCGATATATGAGCTCTATAGTCGACATGGTGTGGGCCCTATTATTTATAATAAATATTGGGTCCGTTACACGAAAAAAGATGGTGTCCTTAGTTGGCCACCGCATGGAAGTTTCGACCTTACGATTTTAGATAATCTAGAAGCTAAGTTGTTTAAAAGGAAAGCTAGGCCAGCTATGTTTGATTCTTTTCGGTTGTGGCGTAAAGAGGCCAAGCAGAAAGAAATCAAACAGCTTAAAAAGTATCGAAGAGAAGGGTTCGCTCCAATTATGCAAGTTGTACAACAATGTCAGCGAGATAAAGAAGAAAAAGAAATAGAAGTCTCCACTAGACTACATCACATGAGGATAGACAAATGTTATCCGGTTTTACCAGCTAGTCTTGATAAGAAAGAAGAGGACTCAAAGGAGGATCCCCTGTTAGCATATTTGATTAAATCGCCACCTCCTTATGCAGAGGGTGCTACAGCCCCTGTAGTTCCTCCTGTGGTTCCGCCTGTAATTCCTCCTGTTGTCCCTCCTGTTGTTCCGGCGGCTGCTGGTCAGCCCGTTGTTAATCCTACGTTTGTCCCACCACCTGTTCCTATTCCTACTGCTCCTTTGTCTGTGCCTTCGCAAACTCCAGTCTCTGTTACCCCGACTATCTTGCCTGTTTCTGCTGTTCCTACGTTCACTTCTAATATTGTCACTCATGTTCTTTTTCCTTCTTCTCCTTCTGTTCGTACCCGTATTCCTAATACTGTTGCTACGCTCTATTCCCCACTATCCGGATCGATACTACCAACCAGTGCTTCCGAAACTCCCCAGAGACGAAGTCAAATCCCTGGTGGAAGAGAGAGTGCAACATTAGCGAATATGGCTCGTAGGTGGATAAGACATCCTGTTAACTACCCCCCACGCATGGTCTTCGAGACGTTTTCTCAGTTTAATGAGCCTACGCAGAGATTCGTGTTCGAAGAAATGTGTAACTTTTTGAGGGAACAATGGTATAACGACGATTTAGATAACGTACCGCCCGATATGGTTGAACTTCAGGGTCAATTTTCGAATGGTATGATTGTAGGTGGAGATGTACGACGTGCCTTAGAGCGATTGTTAGCCCATAGGTCGACAGTGCCTTCTCGAGTGTCGTTTGATGACGACTGAGAATTGGAAAGCGGCTCCTGGTCAGTATCCTATGAGAGAGGTTCCGCCAGTGTAGATGCCAGGTGATCCTGGTGCTGCTCTCCCAGTTTTGCCACATTTCCAAAGAGTTTGGATACACCTCCCATGGAAGCGATCAGAAGTCTTGCAGGTCAAACAGTCCTTGCCTGATCCACGCAAGAATCCGGCGGGTTACTATAAGGAGTTGTCCCAATTGGTAGATGCTACTATTATGAACCTTGCCGACATCGACATGCTGTTCGGTAATGTAGTACCACAGCCGGTTTGGGCGAAAATTCGTCAGGAAAATCATGCGAATGAGTTAGGTGGTGATTGGGCTGCATTAATAGCGGCTGATGGACTACAAGTTGGTGGGGCTAAGCCTGAGCAGTTAATTTTGGATCTGCCTCAGAAAATAATTACGCTCATGAAAACGCTTATGCCGGCGATGAGAGTAAACTGGGATAAATTATCAGCTTGTAAGCAAAAGAAGGACGAGAGTGTCTCCGATTTCTTCACTAGATTTGAAGAGGCATTTGTCGATCATAGCGGTCAGGATATGGGCACTGAGGGAGGCCAACGTTTATTTGTCGATAAATTCGTATTAAATTTGTTGCCTGAACTATGCAACAAATTGAAAAATTCAGAAAGTGCCTGGGCTGTTTCCACTACTGCTCAAATACTAGCGACTGCTCAATATTATGAGAATAGGGAAAAGGAAGAAAGTGATCGCGTAGATAAGAAAACGAAGGAGCTCAAAACGAAGGTTTTGTTGCAGCAAGGGTATCCTCCGCGTTCAAATCACACTGATTCGCAACAGCAATATAGACCACAACCGCAATCCTCCAGAATGCAGTCACGTTCTGACTCCTCTGACTTTAGATCTATGCTTGGGTATAACCAGTGTGCATACTGTAGAAGAGAGGGACATATAAAATATGATTGTCCCGCTTTGCGTGACCGCCTCAATGGTGTATCGGCACGAGGTGGTCGTGGTGGTCCTCAACAAGCATCTCGAGGTAGAGGTCGCGGTACCTTCCAAAATCAGACTGAGCGCCCTAATACGTCCTCGGACGCGAATAACTGTTTTGACCAGCGAAATGTAAGGTCCGATAAATCAGCGCAGTATTATGCGGACGACTATTACGTTGAACATGAGACTGTTGTAAATGACCGTTACTAGGACAGCCACCGACAGAGAGAGGGAGTAGTATCAGTTCCGGTTGATCAGAGTGGGCCTTACGTCGCAGTTGCTACATCTGGCGTAGTTGAGCCTTTTCTGTTAGACACTGGTGCGACGAAAAGTTCCATCATGCATTCGAAACTCCCTGGCGCACCTTTGTCTGGCTTAACAAATGTTTCCGTTGGATTCTCTGGCGCCCCGGTTAGCAATCCTGTCTCTAGCCCTTTGCCCCTTACGATTGGCCCTCGTGAGCTGGAGGCTCCATTGATTCTATCTACTGGTTGTGGTGAGAATCTTCTGGGCTTGGATTTGTTAAAACGGTTATATGCGACTTTGTATTGCTCTCCTGAAGGAGTGGAGCTTACATTAGGTCGGAGAGTAATCTCTCCTATGTACCTGTCGATCGATAAATTCCCGCCGGAATTGAGCTCCCTTCCTGCGTCTCTATGGGCCGCAGGTCCCAATGACGTGGGTCTCTTGGACATCCCACCTTATATGATCAAGCTGAAACCAAATGTGCGATTGCCACGTATACCACAGTATCATATCTCCATTGAGGGAGAACGGGCGCTATTAGCGATCGTGCACGACCTGATCAAAAAGGATGTCATTGAAGAAACTCGAGGAAATGTGTGTAATAGTCCTGTACTACCAATTTTAAAACGAACTGATCCATCTAAACCTCCTGTGTATCGTTTCATAATCGATTTAAGAGAAGTGAATAAAATCGTGATCCCACAGTTCCCCGTGGTCCCTGATATCACGACTTTGTTGACCCTGATTCCAGCTTCTGCCTCCTGGTTCACGGTGATCGACCTAAAGAATGCTTTCTTTAGTATCCCGATTGCTGAGGAAAGCAGAGACCTATTCGGATTCTCATTAGGTGGTCGCAGTTTTAGATTGAAACGCGCACCACAGGGCTATTGTGAGAGTCCGTCGATCTACAGTCAAGCCCTTAAAAGTCAACTTGATTCATTTGTATTACCGGCAGGCGCAGCTTTGATTCAGTATGTTGACGACCTGTTGGTAGCTGCTGATACCGAAGATATTTGTAGAACTGCTACAGTATCGTTGTTGCGGCATTTATGTGACTTGCATCACAAGGTGTCACCTTCTAAGCTGCAATATTGTTGTCAAGAAGTAACCTACTTAGGTCACTTATTGTCAAAAGAAGGGAGAAGGTTGACCCCAGAGAGAATTGCAGCAATTACCCGAATGACTGTGCCAAAAACTCAGAGAGATGTACGTGCCTTTCTAGGTATTACGTCATACTGCAGACAATGGATCCCAAATTTTTCACTATTGGCGAAACCATTGTTAGCCCTCACGTGCAAGGATGTTCCGACTCCTTTGCCATGTACTGAAGAGTGTCAGAAAGGTTTTTCTGAATTACGTGATGCGTTGTGTTCGGCTCCTGTGTTAGGTACTCCTGATTACAGTAAGCCATTTACACTGTACGTTCACGAGAGGGATGGTTCTGCGTTGAGTGTCCTGACGCAACACTTTGGCGACAAACAGCGTCCATGCGCATATTTTTCTTCGACCTTAGACCCAGTAGCTAAAGCCTTGCCGAGTTGTTTAAGGGCAACAGCGGCAGCTGCGGCGTCCATTCGACAGTCCGCGGGTCTGGTCATGGATAATATGCTCACGGTGATGGTTCCGCATGCAGTCGACACTCTCTTGAACCGAACGAAAACTCAACATTTGACGAGTTCAAGGTTGTCTGGGTATGAGCTGACGTTACTGGCTAGTCACATACGGATAAAACGGTGTAATGTGTTGAATCCAGCAACATTATTGCCGATCAACACGGAGTCAAGTGATGTAGCACCACATGACTTATCTGAGAACCGAAGAAGAAACGAAGGGTCGTATTGACCTGAAAGATACTCCATTGGTAGATCCCGATGGTACTTTGTATGTTGATGGTTCCTGTTTTAAGTTACCAAATGGAGATGTGACGACTGCGTATGCTGTAGTAACGTTGAGAACGGTTGTGGAATCTACGAGATTGAGTCAGAACTCGGCCCAAGCAGCTGAGTTGATCGCCTTGACGAGAGCGTGTGTGTTGTCCAGAGGAAAGCGAGTGAATGTGTTTACCGATAGTCAGTATGCGTTTGGTGTGGCACATAGTTTTGGGCGATTGTGGAGAGAAAGAGGATTCTTGACGTCGCATGGCACAAAGATTCAGCATGGACAGCTTGTGAATGACCTTTTAGATGCACTCACATTGCCTAAGCAGGTGGCCATAATTAAATGTAGTGCGCATCGAAAAGTGACAGATGATGCTGGTCGTGGTAATGCGTTTGCAGATGAGATTGCTAAGGAGACAGCTAAAGATCTGACAAATCGAATGTATGTTACAAGTTTAGTGAGATGGCCTGCGGAGACTAGTATGTGTGAGGACACCGTGGAGAGTGTGAAGGAAATACAGAATAAGGCCACTGAGATGGAGAAGACTAAGTGGAAAGAAAACACGGGAAAATTAGACAAGGATGGATGTTGGGTTGATCTGTCAGAGAAACAGAGATGGATGTTACCGGATGCGTATGTGCTTGCTGTTGTTACAATGGCCCATGGCACAGCACATATTAGCTCGAAGGGCATATGCAAGTTGTTGTCTCCTGTATGGAAGAATGATGGGATTACTAAATGTGCAGAGAGAGTGGTTAAGAATTGCATGGTATGTTTGATGCATAATCCCGGTAAGGGCACCCCCACTCCACCTGGTCATTTTGCCCCTCCTACATGTCCTTTCGAAGTCATCCAATTGGACTTCATCCACATGGAGAGATGCAATAATTTAAAGTATGTTCTGGTTGTGGTTTGTGCGTTCTCCAGATGGATTGAGGCTTACCCTCTCAAGGATAATACTGCCCTATCCACAGCTAAAATTCTGCTCAAAGAGTATTTCCCCAGGTACGGCATGCCTCGGATTGTATGGTCGGACAACGGAAGTGAGTTTGTGGGAAGTGTGATGAAGAGTGTGTGTCGTGGTTTAGGAATATCCCAGAAATTTCATAGTGCTAATCATCCTCAGTCAACGGGTTTGGTGGAAGGATACAATGGCACCCTGAAACTAAAACTCGCTAAAATTCAGGCAACAACTGGTTTATCATGGCCTGACGCTTTGCCTCTAGCTCTCTTATCGACCAGGGCAACTGTACACTCTCGAGTAGGGCTTAGCCCATATGAAATTGTGTTCGGCCGTCCTGCGAACATTTGGGGAGTTCCAAGGCCTAAAGAATTTGACAGAATTGAATATCCAATGTTAATCGATTATCTATATGATCTGACTGCTAAATTGAGTTTGATTCATCAACAGGTCTTTGAGGCTCTACCGTCACAAACTGAGGGTCCTGGTCATCGGCTACAACCGGGGGACTGGGTCCTCACCAGAAATTTCGGACGAAAACGGAATCTTGAGCCGAGATTTGTGGGACCCTTCCAGGTGCTACTAGCGACGAGGACGGCGGTTCGACTGGAGGGACGGAAACACTGGGTGCATGCCACCCACACCAAGAAGGTTCCGCTTCCTTTGCCAGCAGATACATGGATGAGGAAAGGACTTGCCTCGTCTGAAACCAACGTTCCTCAGCGCTTCGCACTGTTTAGTGAAGCTCAGCCCATAGGGAACACTCCAGTTTTATCTGACACCCCTGTTGATTCCTCTCAAACAATTTCCTTTCCTCCAACAGTGGAGAATTCAAGTGCTGAACAATTGCCTGAACAATCGAACACTCTTTTGCCATCCAGTCCACTGTTTGAAGAGCAGACTCGCCCTGGAAGAAGCCGATATTTTCTTCGTCCACGCATAAAAGACTAATAAATCATTTTTATTATTTTGATTTCAAAATACCCCCTCACATTTTGCCTTGACCATTGTGGACATTTTTATTATGTATATATTTCTTTTCCAGAACAGCTAGGAGACGTATATGAAATTGAATATTTAACTGATTAAAACCTGCCATCTGGGTTGGCCGTAGGGCCGCGCGGGTACTTCTTTCTGTTTAGCAGTTATTGACACTAGGTCGATTTCTTTTGTCGATTTCTGGGAACTCCTGGGAATTGACAATCGCTACTCAGAACGAAGTGCGTCAAGAACGTTGCGGACGGTCGTTAGAGGATGGAGTTCTCTAAGCTGTCGAATATGGAAAAGATGTCAGCGCAAAGATCTGCATTACATAAGGTGTTTCGTACAAAATGTTTTTTGTTACAGGTTTTTATGTTGTTCCTAACTGTATCTATGCTGCTAGTGGGTGGAGTGTATTTTGGTTTCCAATCATTATTGCCTTCTACTTTACCTACTGTTCCTTCTCATGATCTAAATTTCATCACTACTGCTTCTCCACATTCTTTTCACCTACTGCCCCAACATGAACAAGTCAGACGTGCGGAATTTAGAAACAATTCCTACGTTCAACTTCTCCATCAGCATCAGTTGGTGGTAAATATTACCAATTGTTGGGTGTGCAGGCTAATGCCACATACCATGGACAGGGGTATCCCATATTTGGTTCTTCCGTACAGCCCCCAAGGGTCAGCTCGAGCATTCCAAACTATGTTCCGTAGTGCAATAGATTCCTACCCCCATCGAGAGCCACGCTCAGCAAGCTTTGGTCTTGGCCCGTACCACAAGTCTCTGGCGATAGCTATTGCTGATTTAGATAGAGATATTTTTGACGCATCGCTTATCCCAGAGGAGGAGGTGCAAGCCTATAAATACCTTAGTGAGGCTGAGTATAGTATATCAGTGGGTGACAGGCAGCTTAAAAGCTCATCTCCAATTTGGATCGTACCTCACCTAGGCCACTTTTGCCTGCAAGGTCGTGGCCGAAATCCGAGAGCCCAGCTCGGGAGGAGTGCTTGTGTTGATACTTACGTTCTACCAATGCTCTCTTCCCCTGTCTTCCTAACTGCAAAGGGTACCTATTTTGTATGTTATGATCGAGCATATACATGGTTACCTCATGACTTCTCGGGTACCTGCTATATCGCAAATCTCTTGCCTCCGACTTTCACTGTTGCCTCAGACTACCACAAAACCAGAGTTGTGAGAGGTGTCATTAGTAAAGAAGATACTGCCGGTCAGGACGCAGGAGACTTCTTTAAGGGTTTCCTACCGTTTTGGGGCCCTATGGTCAATAGCAGGAATCTGAGACAGTTAACTCGTGTGGTAGAAGCAACTGCTAACATAACTGCGAGTGCCCTTGGTAACCTGACAGCAGAGCTTCAAGCGGATAGGCTTATGACGTTACAGAACCGTATGGTTCTAGACATTGTACTAGCAGATAGAGGTGGTGTGTGTAAGGTCATCCATTCGAGCTGCTGCATTTTCATACCTGATAACGCACCAACGGTTTATCAAGCCATCTCCAAGTTGCATAAAATCTCAGAGTCCATACACGTGGACGAGGGAGATTGGACGCTTCTTGGATGGTTTTGGGGTCTGATATCGACTTGGGGTTGGAAGATTCTGATGATTATAGGGGTTGTTGTGACATTTCTGTTCACGTGTTGTCTGTGTGTACAGTGTGGTCCTGCCTTATGTGGCCTTTGCGCTACAACGTGTATAAGAAGGCCATCTGTTACCAAAGAGGCATTGATGGATAGAATTATGCTCCAACAACATCTGAATGATCTGATGAATATCGAGATCGACTCTGACTTCGACTAGTTCTTGCCTACATGAGGGCAAAAGGAGCGTCTGAGGATCCGTGAGAATCGTTACGGTGTTCCGGGCATGAACGAATATGGGCAAGTAAGGTATCTATGAACCGTAAATGACGAGTTCAGTAAGTGTACGCTTTTTCGCTACACTACCTGGCATGGTTCGCCTTATTTACGTGTTTCTACATCTGAACCCTTGGGTTCCATTTTAGATACGGCATCCATTTTGTTTCTTGCCCTCACGTAGTCAGCGAACAGGCAACTGTCCGCATAATGACCTTTAGTTCCCAAGCTTTACGGAAGAAGCATATTCCTTTCATGAGTCTTTTATGACTAGGGGAAGGACACTGCTAAGGCAATTGCCTCCGCTCGAAGGTGATTCTGCCGTGCCGGTCTATTGTTTCAGCCTCGCACATGCTGGGATCAACCCCTTTTAAGCTACGATTACGCATCCAATATTATCCTCGCACTATCTATTCCCTGCTGTCTGACTTCCTTGCAGCTGTTCTTGTCTCTTTCTCTTGCTTATTTACAACTCAAGTGGAATGTACCTAATGGTGGGAAGATGTGCTTTTACAGTTGGAACTGGTGATGTTACTGTAATTATGTTCCGGGGTTCTGAAAACATGAAAGCGACCCTTTGTTTTTTTACTGTGGGAACTGAGTTGTAACCTTTTTGTTCATATGTTGTGCAATGGCAAAATCTTGTATAAAAGAGAGTGACCCACATATACAATTCGAAGCAGACTCTCAGAACCTACACGCTGTTGTACTTCTCGTGACTTTTGCCTCCCTGCAGTAATAAACGCTGATCTTTGACGCCGAAGGAAGTCTCCTGTGTCTCTGTCTTTAGTGCGCCAGAACAGGTATCCCACGAAGGTTTTAGGTGTTGTTCCCTGGCACCGCTGGGCCTTAAATAGTCCAGTCCTTCAAAGTGCTTTGTTCCCCTAACGTATTGCACAAGTGCCTTATTCGGGTATCATGTGTCCTACTCTTGTTTATTGTTGGGACCATATATCATTGCGTCTTTTCACATTTTTGTATAGTGACACTATTTTAAGGTCCCGATAGGGTCAGAGCTTTAAATAGATAAATTGTTGTAGCACCTTTAATCACGCTTTCTGCAGGGTGCCTCGTGTGCACTGGTTAGATGTTTGTTTGAGCTCTTGACCTTTAGGCGGAATACGCGGACGCCTTTCGACCTTAAAGGGTGGACCTATGTTGTGTTTTTATGGAAGGTCTTCTTTAGGGCCATATATTCTTTGGGGACACATGTTTTCTGGAGGAATGAAAGGTTTCTTAGGGTAAGTTCTAGATCCTGCCTGGAAATGGATCTCTTCAGCCTCTTTGCAACGGTGGCTTTAGAGTGCCTAGTTTGGGTTTGAAACACGGGTGAGTAGTTTGTTGACTGGAAATTCCAACATGTACGAAGTCTGATCCTAAGTGAATAAAGAACGCCAGAACAGGATAAAAAAAACAACTGAGATTTCCTTGAACTAACAGGCATTGAAAGCTAGGCACCAGCTATAGATCTGAGGCGACAAGAATAAAAGTCATAATTTTAGGTTTCTCAACAAAAATACAAACATGTATTGCTCTAGCAACCTGTCAGAGCGAGATATGTATATCCTTCATGAGTGGAGAAAGGAAAAATAAAGCGGATTAGAAGTTTTGAGCGAAGGTTGGAGTTTGAGTGGGAAGATAAACAATTAAAGGCTTCTACATTTTAATGTGTTCCTGCATCTGCTAGAGTTGTCTTAATTCAAAGGGAGTTTAGCTTTTAGGACTGAAGGGCAAACACATGCAAGAGTAAGTCAGTTACCAGGTGTTAAACTAGAAAACAGCCAGCTGTATGAAAGTAAGACAATTTGACTTTTTATGCATTACGCAGAAACATGTAGGCTGGCCAGGACGTAAGGTAAACTGTAGATGTCTGCCTACATACACCGTACCAGGAGCCAGTGTCTATTTACAAGTCAGATTCATGATGAGCTACTTCCAAATGAGATTATAAAATGCTAGTTCATAGTTTGTAGTGAGACGTGCATGCAAGGACACCACATCTTCCTTGGAAGCATCAACTGTTTATGGCACAAAGCCTGGATAAAAAGGACTGCATACCTGAACGTCTCGGACCATCTAGGTCAGATGGTGGTGGTTCGAATCGACTCGTTCTACCCTTTGTTTTATAACGTTCATCACGTTCTTCCTGGATCCTGCAAAGACAAAAAAATCTAAAATGTATTTGTGGACTTAAGAATGGAAAGCATAATAAAAATAAAAGCAAATTAAAAAAACCTTACTAATGTTAATGTAAACCAATTCTGAATATATCCGACAATAATTATTGTGTTATCTGATCACTGTCAGACCAGAAACGTTTTGTTCTGATATTTTTCATGAATTAGAAATCAATTTCATAAACAATCACTGGATGCTCACAACTGATCTAGCCCGAAAATAGAGCAAATATTAACTTCATAACCACTAATAATAAAAATACAATAATCAAAGGGTACCTGAAATCGATTGGAATTAATACACCAACAATAATGTAATTAGGATGATTAATTGTTTGGAGACCTCCAAGGATGCCTGCAGTACTATATAAATCCCATCTACTGCATGCCCTCAAAAAGCAAACTCATGGCAGTGACAGAAAAAGCTTACCTACCTGCAGCAACAGTAATGGAGTTTAATTTGTAAAAGACACTTACATTAATAAGAGTATTGGCTACTTTCCGAGACCAAGGTATAAGTCAGCCCAAGTAAATATGAGCATTGGAATGCAAAAATCCACACCTTTAAATCAACTGTTGGGATTCATGATTTATCACTTACATTCAAAATCTTCTTAACACCTATCCAGTTGGATCCCAGGAACAAATCAGAGCTCCTTAGGTGTAAGTAATGTAAGAATATGATGCAAATAGCAATCTTTGCAGTTCAAATGTGTAATAATTAAATGGGTGTCAGGGGACTATTTTCAAGCGAAATGGTAAATTACCATTACATATGACCTAATTGGCATCCTTTTGTCTTTTTTTCTTTGGAATTCAAAAGAAGTTCCCCAGAATGAATCCCCTAGGATAACAACACATTTACCGGTTAAGTCATGGGGTTTTCCTGATCTAACCTCTTAGACTTATCTACATTTTCTTTCACAAAAATCTAGTAGGTGGATTTATTTAAAAAAAAAATACAAATTAAGCAATCAATCAACCATGGAGGAAACAAGCAGATAGACAAAGTAGACCTAAATGACTCAACTTCAACAATACATTCTCCAAAGTAAATGCATAAAGATCTCAACATTGTGTTTTGACCCTTCAAATTAACAACCACAAGTCATAACCCCGTCCACATTTTCTGCTGGGTGTCTGTTTCAGCAACTGAGTCTAGTAGCAAGGACAATCACCATACAGTCTACAAGGGTAAGGATGTGCATCTATGAAAGATACTAAAGCTGGAGAATGGGGATATATCCCTCCTATGAAATACATTTTCATGGACTCATAAGCTTTGAAAATATTACCAGAAAGATTTGTTTAAACTTGAAAGCATTGGGCAAGACACCTAATTTAGTGAAATGAGGTATTAAAGACAGCTCGCCCAAAGAAATTGGTGTTCAACAACATCAAAAAGTATAGTTTGGTAACCATAAGAACAATTGTTACTTACCTGTAAACGGTGGTTCTCCAGTATTGGTGTCTTTCATAGATTCACATGCTTGAATATTCCCAGTCGTCGAAGTGGGAGCCCCACGGTAAATAAATTAGCAATAAAAAAAAACCAATATATGTATATAGAAACATAATTACATACATTCTAAAACCATAAATACTTATAAGTACCAAGGATAGTAGTAACACATAGGAATACATTAGAAGAAAAAAGCACTTTCCTAACATATCCAAGTCATTATGTTAGTCCAAACTACAGCCAATCAGGCGCAAGCACCCCTCTAGAACCTTCTCCGCAGAGGCTCAGGCCCTCAGATTTTCGTAGCACCAGAGTGACAAAAGAGTCTAAGAGGAGAAGGGAGCCTCTGAGGGGAGGTGGGTGGGTTGCATGTGAATCTATGAAAGACACCAATACTGGAGAACCACCGTTTACAGGTAAGTAACAATTGTTCTTCTCCAGTATTGGGGTGTCTTTCATAGATTCACATGCTTGAATAGAATAGTGAGCAGTAATAGCTGGCCGCAAGGCAAAAGAGCAGTGCATATGCATACAATGCAATGAAATCACAATGCTGCCAGACAGATAAATTACTCATATAGGCGGAGGGAATGAAAGAGGCTCACCTTATTTAAAAAGATTACGAAGCACCGCTTGGCCCACTGCTGAATCAGCTTCGTTGATCGTCTCGAGGCAGTAATGCTTTGTAAAAGTATGCCTGCTGGACCACATGGCTGCTCGGCATATTTGGTGAATCGGCACACCCGCAAACAAGGCAGTAGAGTAAGGCATCGCCCTGGTGGAATGAGCGCGAACTGTAGATTGAAGAGGCTTGCCGGCCTGCTGATGACAAAATGAAATTGCTAAGGAAATCCAACGTGCAATAGTTGGCTTGGTAACCGAACGCCCCTTGCGCATGCGCCCGTAAGCAACGAACAGTTGATCAGACTTATGAAAAGGCATTGTCCTGTCAAAGTAGATTGCTACGCGGAACCCCATAAGAGACGCCACACCCGCCTGAGCTAAGAAGCCTTCCGGGACCCGTGAATTTTAATCCGAGCATTGGCCCGTCGTGTCTGAATGAAAAAATGAATGAAAATAATTTATAACGCGCAACTAAAACCGTAAGGTGTCAAGGCGCCTAACAAAATAAATCAAAAGAAACGGCAAGTCAGACTACAAATATGCGCGCACAAAAAGACGGGTCTTCAGGGCCTTTCTGAATAGCTGCAGAGTAGGGAGGGCCCTAAGTTCTATAGGAAGAACATTCCACCACTTGGGTGCCAGGTTGGAAAAGGCTTTGCCTCCCCATCTAGCTTTTCGGATACGCGGGACTGATAGGAGAGCCTTGTTAGAGGAACGTAAGTTCCTACAAGGGCTATAACAGGACAGGATAGACCCATTTCCTATAGACCTGTTTCTTGCCAGAGCCCTATAAACCAGACACAGGGTTTTAAACAGGATACGATCCTCCATAGGAAGCCAGTGAAGCTCACACCACAGGGACTGCTATTTTACGAAGAGTAATTGTTCACTCTTCAGAGCAGCACGCAATTGGAAGTGACCCCTTACATTCATGAAAATAGAAGAACAGTGGGCCTACTTAGAAAAACATTTATATCAGACCGCGTGCTCGACCTTTGAGCAATTAAGATTACATCTGCTTACATGTCGGAACATCCCGCTCCATAGGACATAGAGCGATAAGCAACAGAACTGGGAGCGGCTCAGCGAGTTACGCCTTTTAGATTGTTCGCAAGGGGGAAAATATGACCCTGCTCTTTTGACAGAAAGAAATATTAGTCTTGAAAAAGATGGTGTAAATCATTGTATTCGATTGAAACGCGTCGACGCACTTCCACTGTACAACTCAGGATTCCGGCACTGCAGTATAATCATAGATTTCATCTTCATGTAATACTGAGGGGTGATATAGGATATTGAGTGTACCAATTTTATTGCACGAATTACACGTCTTACTTGTTTCTGTCTATTTTTGTGATTATGCGGGTCATGATCATTGTTGTATGAATTTATTTTACTGCATTTCCCTTGTATAAGTTAAATGGGTTTTTTGTGAACAATATTGTGTTTTTAATCTGGTATGAAAACAATCCCAAAATGTTTTTTGATTAAATAAAATACATGTCCTTTTTAAATGTATTTGACACTTGATCATTTATGTATATTTGTGCCATAGTGTGAAGTTAAGATCAGGGGGATTTATCTTTTTAAAGTAGAATTTAAGGCATCTTTTAACGTCCAATGAATGCAAACGTTGCTCCGCTGGAGATTGAGGATTACCAAAGAAAGTCTTTAAGAACACTGGTTCATTGAGGTGAAAATCAGTCAGCACCTTAGGCATGAATGCCGGGTTGGTGCGAAGTACGACACAGTTCGATTTGAATTGAAGAAAAGGAGGCTGAATGGTAAAGGCATGGATATCACTCACGCGAAGTGAGGAGGTCAAGGCAAGAAGAAGGGCCACCTTCCAGGTCAAAAATTTCAAATCCGCTATGTGGATGGGCTCACAAGGTGCCTTCATCAATTGCGCCAAAACAACATTAAGATGCCAGGTAGGAGGAGGACGCCGAATGGGCGGGAACATCCTGAATAGTCCTTTGAAGAAGACCCATCCTGCCGGAAACGAGAGATTGCCGCTAGGAAGACCTTCAAAGTGGAGTGGGAAAGTCCTGATTGAGCCAACTGCAGAAAGAACGGCAGAAGCTGAGCACGAGAGGAGTGCACGGGATGGATATTGGCAGAGGCGCACCAGTGACAGAACCTTTTCCACTTTAGCTTGTAAGTCTTTACTGTGGACGGAGCTCTCCCATTGGCAAGAACGTCTACATGCTGGTGAAATATTCAAGTGGGCAAATTCAAGGTGCTCAGGTTCCAGACCGATAATTTGAGAGAGGAGGGGGCCGGATGACAGATCCGACCCTTGTCCATTGTGAGGAGATCCGCTAGAGGACGAAGGAGAATGGGTTCGCACTGTGAAAGAAGCAGCAGCTCCGAGAACCATGCTTGTCGAGGCCATCTGGGAGTGATCAGGAGAATGTGGCACGGCTGTCTCCGCATTTTCCACAACACTCGAGGAACAAGCGGAATCGGCGGAAAAGCTTAGGCGAATAAATTGCAACAGTCCATCAAAAGGGCATTCCCGCATGACCCTTGATGGGGAAGCCAACTTGCATAAGATGGGCATTTACGGTTCACAGGGCTCGCAAACAGATCCATGTTTGGGCGACCCCACAACCGAAAGATGAAGTCCAGAGTTGGCTGATGCAACTCCCACTCGTGGGTCGAGGACGCGGACCTGCTGAGGGAGTCCGCTAGGATGTTGGAGATGCCTGGTAGGTGAACCGTTGTCAGGGTTATGTGGTGACAGAGCGCCCAGTCCCAGATGCTCTGTGCCAGTTGAGAAAGGAGCGGTGACTTGGTGCCGCCCTGTTTGTTCACATAGTGCATACTGGTAGTATTGTCTGTTTGAATGAGCACAAATTCTCCCTGGAGCAGAAGATGGAATGACTTGAGCGCCAGGAAAATGGCCATGAGTTCCAGCCTGTTGATGTGCCAGGAACGTTAAGACAGGGTCCACTTGCCCTTTATGGATAGCCCTTGAAGATGTGCACCCCAGCCTTCCTCCAGGGAGGCATCCGTGGTAAGGATGAGCTCCGGAGCGACGGTTAGGAAAGAAGTAGTGGCAGCGATGTTTGACGGTTGAGCCAACCATAAGAGAGCGGACCTCATCCAAGCGGTCACCAGAACCAGATCGTTCAAAGAACCGGTGACCTGACGCCACTGCTTGTCCAATTCCTCCTGAATTGGGCGACTCTTGAGCCTGCAATTTGGGATCAGGGAGATGCAGGCGGACGCCATCCCGAGAAAGGATTTCAATACACGAACTGAAACGGACCCTTTTGAACGGATGAGAGCCACTAGGCGTAAAATCCGCACCTGACGCTCGTGAGACACGAATGCATTCGCCAGCGAAGTATTCAGAGTGGAGCATAGAAAAGTCCTGTATGGAGCTGGATCGACTTGAGACTTCTCGGGGTTGTGGGACGTACCGAGAGAGTGGAATAGAGTCAGACAGAATTGAGTGTCCAGAGACGCCTGGTGACGAGATTGCGACTTGATGAGACAGTCGTCCAGGTAGGGAAAGATTTGAACGCCCTTCAAACGTAGATATGCCACCACCGGAGCAAGGACTTTCGTGAAGACACCAGGGGCGGAGCGAAGGCCGAAAGGCAGAACCTTAAATTGAAAGTCTCTGCGCCCCACCCAAAAGCGTAATGACTTCCGGGGTCTTGGAAGAATCGGCACGTGAAAATAAGCGTCCTGAAGATCGATGGTGGTCATGAACTTGTCCTTCGAGAGAAGGCGGAGAATTTCCACGAGCGTGAGCATACGGAAGGATTGGCACTTCAGGTACTTGTTTGAGGCTCATAAGTCGAGGATCGGACGCCATTCAGCGGACTTCTTGAGAACGAGGAAAAAACAGGAATAGAATCCCATCCCCTTCTGAGACTTGGGAACCACTTCGATGGCACCTTTCTGAATCAGGAGTCGAATCTGTTGGAAAAGCTCCTTGAGGTGTGCCAGAGGCGGACCAGATGGAGGAGTGTTTGGAGGGAATTTGACAAACTTCAAAGCATGGCCCTTCGATACAATGTCCAGCACCCAACGGTCTGAGGTGATTAAAGACCAATTGGAAAAGAAGAGAGAGATTAGACCTTCAACTTTGAGCGGGGAAGGCAAGTCATTGCTTCTTAGAAGCAGAGCCTCTGTAGGAAGATTTTCCTCTATAGGATTTTGAAGACTGCTGTCGATAGGACTGCTGCGACTTGGAGGAATACCTCGGATTTCCTTGGCCGTAGGAGCGGTACTGGTTGGATCCGCCGCGAAAAGAAGAGGAGGTGCCGCGTCCACCACGAAAAGGCTGTTAGCAGAACTGCAAAGTGCCCAGGGCACGAGCAGTCTTGGTGTCCTTTTTTTATGGTCTGAAGTGCGTCGTCCACATGCTGGCCAAAGAGCGATTCGCCATCATAGGGCATGTAGAGGATCTTCGCCTGAACCTCCTGGCGATAAAGAGGTGGAACGAAGCCAGCCCTGACGACGCAAAACGGCCGCCACCCCAAGCTGACGAAAACCAATACATGCAATGTCCACAGAGCAGTCGAAGATTTCAGATGACGCTTTTTCTCCCTCCTGAAGAAATTTGCGAGACGCTGCTCTGGAGGGCTCAGGAATGAAGTCGATAAAATAAGACATATCTGACCACATTTGGCGGTCATAGCGCCCCAGAATGGCTAGAGAATTTGCAGCCCTCACAGTGGTAGAAGCCGTAGTGGGGAATTTTCGTCCAATGGCATCAAGACGACGTCCTTCACGGTCAGGAGGAGCGGTAATAGGAGAAGACTGATTCCTGGAACGACGTTGTGCGGCCTGGGTAATGACGGAATCAGGTTTAGGTTGCGCTACCAGGCAGGCTGGAGAACCCTGGGGCTCCCTATATTTCTTCTCCAAACGAGGAAGAAGCGTCAGGATAGAATTCGGCGTCTGCATCAGTTTGACGCCCTCATTCCAGATGAAGTCAATTATAGGCACTGCCCGGACCTGAATCTTGAAGTCATATAGAAAACAGTCATCATCTTTCAGAACCGCTCGTTCCATAAGTTGATGAAAACCCGCTATATCCACAGGAGGGGAATCCCCTGGGTAAGAAGGTGGCGGCGGTGGCGGCAATGGTGTCTGGATTTGATAATCGTCCTAATCAGCCATGTTCCCATTATCATCATCAACTTCGCCGTCTTCCCGATCTGGGCGAACGCCATCATCCTCGTAAACAGTTGCATGAACCTGAATAGAGGTATTAGATGGTGCAGAAGATGCGGATGGCTCTGGCATTGCAGTAGAGGGAGGAGCCGCTGTTGTTGCAGGCACTGTAGGATGAGGAGACCCATGGTGAGAAGGTGGAAAACGCCCATTATAATCCCCCAGCATATATTGGAGATTAGAAATGAGGGAGAGTGGTATTTGCGCTGTGGGAACCTAGAACAGAAGGTTCCTCCTCATGGTAGTAAGGAGCTTCCTGATCGTCCTCAAAGTCGTGACATTTTATAAACAGTTCCGAAGGGCTTCAAGTTGCCCGGAATCTATCATCTACCTCCTCTTCAGAATGAGAGTCATGCTCCGAAGCAGTGGCAAAAAGAGGTGATGGAGGTTGAGAGGGACGCGGAATGGGAAGCTGATCCAATGCTACATGCCGACGGTGGTGCAGAGGGTCAACAGGAGCCGCCTGAACTTGATGATGAAAATGGCACCCGAGGTAGTGATGCGAAAGAAGGCGTCGATGACAATAACCCCGTCGACGGGACAACCACCGTCGACGAAGATGCTGATGAAGCCAACGACGGCAAAACCACAGCCACGGTGCAACCGCCGACGAAGAGGCTCTCTTCACAGAAGGCGTCAACGAAGATTTTGATGTCGACGAGACTCCCTTCTTCGACGTCGACTAGGAGATTGGAATCGTCGATGAGACAGACTTGAAGCTTACACACACCATCGTCGACACTGATGACGGCGACGCAGCCGCCGTCGACGACCCGCTGGCACAAGTCGTCGTCACTGTCGTCGTCCGAGGTAGAGATGGCAGATTTCGTCGTCGGAACGACCGTCGACGGTCCCGTCGACGGTCCCGTCGACGATTCTGCACGTTTTTTAAGGAAAACATGCGTAGAAGGAGCCGTGGACGCCTGAGAGTCAGATCTCGAGGGCGCAGGCCTAGCATGAAGAGGAGAAGACACAGCAGGAGCCTTCTGGAATTCAAGTTTCTTCATCTTCAGGAATGGAGATGGCTTATCCTGCACACTGCTACATTTTGAGGTGGCTCTAGACCCAAATGACGCAAGACTTTCTGCATCAGAAAGAGGTGAATCCTTCTCCTTCAACCTCTGCAACCAAAGGAGGAGACACCCCTTCCTGTCCTCCAGGGTCTTGGTGGAGATAGTCCTGCAAATTTTACATTTGCCTACCTCATTCTCTGGATAGAGGCAATAAATACACTTCTTGTGAGGGTCCTCAGAGAAGAGCCGCAATTTCCCACAAGGAGCACAAGGACGAAACAAAGACTTCTTACTTGAAGACATCGCAGAAAACAGAAGAAATCCACAAGGAATTTGGAAACTGAGCAGAGCTCAGGGAGACTCCCTTCACACGATGTGCGTTAGAAAATCTGAGGGCCTGAGCCTCTGAGGAGAAGGTTCTAGAGGGGTGCTTGCGCCGGATTGGCTTTAGTTTGGACTAACATAATGACTTGGATATGTTAGGAAAGTGCTTTTTTCTTCTAATGTATTCCTATGTGTTACTGCTATCCTTGGTACTTATAAGTATTTATGGTTTTAGAATGTATGTAATTATGTTTCTATATACATATATTGTTGTTTAGGGCTCGTCCTATTCCATTCCGCAAGGAATGACTAGGATGAGTCTATTGGGGTGAAACTAAGAGCTAAACTAAGCTCTCAAAAAGCGTTTTCAACGAGTGCATGAGGTCTCGTGAACGCGCTTCAATACGCCCGAGCTGCCTGCCTCCACATCAAAGCCATCTGTTGCTTTGCACTCGGCCTCAGGCCGGCATTTCTCCTCCCCTAATTATTCACTGCATGGCCGGCCGGCCGGCACATCAAAGGCTGCTGCTCCCCATGATTCTTGTCAGCCCCCCATTAAACAGCACAAGCGTCAATCCTGGTTTCCTCTATGCAGCGCTTCTTCCCCTCAACATGCCATGTTGACCAGACTACTCCAAAACCTTTCACCACTGCCTCCTCTCCTTATTTATTTGGGAGTGTGGAAATGCAAAGTTCTCCTATTTTCTGCCATAGACAATCCGGACGGTGATATTGAATTGAATTGTTAATTTGTCGCTGTACAGGCCAGCTGTCAACCCCTGCTAGTAGAGGGCTGCTAGCATTTCCCAGCCGCTTGCATTTCCCGTACGTGTACTGGTCATTGTTCTAGTTTACTTTGAGTCTCTTTGCCATACTGCAGTTGCTTCCATTTTTAAAATCACCAGGCGAATTCTTAATAAGCAGGCAGCCTCAATTGCAAATAATCAAAGCCAAGTGCGCAACACCCAGTAGAATCAAAGGGCTTCGCCCCCCACCTTCGTTAGTGGCAGAATTGTTAAAAGAAGTAATTGTGGTTTATTCACTCTTAGATCTTACTTTAAAACAATGGTGGGTGTAAGGCTAGGCTTCTAGTAGCGTCAAACATAGCGAACGAGAAACAGTGTGTAATGGCAGATATTTACACTGCATAACAAAGGGCCCCACTGTCATATGTAGCAGCCTGGGTTCAAACAGCTCCAGAGCACACACACAGCCTCACCTAAGCACTTCACAAGTTTTTACAACACTATGTGCATGTCAAAGAGGCTTTGTTACTGCAAGTCGACATGCATTCCCACGTGAAGCACAAGAAAAACACCAATAAGTATTGCATACGAAGTTAACGAGAAATGATGTGTAGCACAAGCAGACCAATAAGCTTCTTATTCCTTTGTTACATCACCTTTTACTTTGTAATGTGGGCAACTCTCAGTTCTTTAAAAAAAAAAAGGTCTGCCTAACTTGTTTGTGCCTTTCTGCCCCCTGTGAAGCAGTCAAGCGGAAAGCGCGTCCACATCACAGGCATCTGAAGCTTCCCCCAGCGTGCGCTCGGCCTCAGGCATTTCTCCTCCCCTAATTATTCACTGCCCACGGCCCGCACTGCCCACGGGTTGCAGCTGTCACAATAGCCTCTCTCTCATGCATTTGCGGATTGCAAAAGGTTAACATTTGTGTAGTTATTTAAATGAAAGCACATTATTCAAACATATACTTAAATATGAGGCCAATGATCGGCCTTTGTGTAAATGATCTGTTACCTTAAACTTTGTGAATAGGGAATTGTGTGTTTTTTCCTGTGATCTTAGTTATGATTTCAAGCTTGTTATGGGAGCAGGGCCATGCTGGTTCTAGAGAATTTCAGAAGCTTTATTTTAGTGTCTTTACGTGACTTTTACTAATAACGGAGTTCTTCTTTAAAAAAATGTTTGTAGTCACACGGTTCTTCTCCCAGTACCGTCTGTAAAATGTGCTACATTTTAACAATAAAATTAAGCAGTAAGAGCATCGCTATTGTGATATTTTTCCCCTGTTTCTTTGCTAGCAAATTTGGGATTGCGGCCTTTAAACATCCCTTTAATAGAACTATAAAAATCAGACCTCTTTCCTAATAAAAAAAAATTGACTTTGATCCTGTGTAGTGCAAAACCGAAACAGGGCTTTACCTTTCAAAGTCTCGAATGCCCAGTAATGGCCATAATTCGCTCGGCCTCCAAAGAAGTTTGGCTGACATGACAATCTTTCTGTTGGCTACTTCTTCATACGTGGGGAATTTTTAAATTTAACGAATGTTATCAAAGCTAGATTTTGTGGTGCACCCCCGCTGATAGAATGCCCATGACCTCATTGGTTGACCACAAATAGTATGTGTAGCTGGCACCCCTCATTACTTTTTGCTGTAATGCATAATTTATATGGACAATATTTTCTTACCTTCTGCACCCCTGATTGCCCTCGTTTTCCTGCCTTCTGCTTCCCTAATTTTTTCTTGCCTTCAGCTCCCCCACTCCATCCATCCATCCATCCTTCCCTCCCACTCATCCATCCATCCATCCCACTCCATCCATCCTCCCCCCACTCCATTCATTCATCCATCCATCTATCCATCCCCCCACTCCATCCATCCATCCATCCCCCCACTCCATCCATCCATTCATCCCCCCACTCCATCCATCCATCCCCCCACTCCATCCATCCATCCCCCCACTCCATCCATCCATCCCCACACTCCATTCATCCATCCCCACACTCCATCCATCCCACTCCATCCATCCCACTCCATCCATCCATCCATCCATCCCCCACTCCATCCATCCACCCCCACTCCATCCATCCATCCATCCACCCCCACTCCATCCATCCATCCATCCACCCCCACTCCATCCATCCAGCCATCCATCCATCCACCCACCCCCACTCCATCCATCCATCCATCCACCCCCACTCCATCCATCCATCCATCCATCCATCCATCCACCCCCACTCCATCCATCCATCCATCCACCCCCACTCCATCCATCCATCCATCCACCCCCACTCCATCCATCCATCCATCCACCCCCACTCCATCCATCCATCCATCCATCCACCCCCACTCCATCCATCCATCCATCCCCCCACTCCATCCATCCCCCCACTCCATCCATCCATCCATCCATCCATCCCCCCAATCCATCCATCCATCCCCCCACTCCATCCATCCATCCATCCCCCCACTCCATCCATCCATCCATCCCCCCACTCCATCCATCCACCCCCCACTCCATCCATCCATCCACCCCCACTCCATCCATCCATCCATCCATCCATCCATCCCACTCCAGCCAGCCAGCCATCCATCCATCCATCCATCCATCCATCCATCCATCCATCCATCACTCCATCACTCCAGCCATCCATCACTCCATCACTCCATCACTCCATCCATCCCACTCCATCCATCCCACCCCATCCATCCCACCCCATCCATCCCACTCCATCCATCCCACTCCATCCATCCCACTCCATCCATCCCACTCCATCCATCCATCCATCCCACTCCATCCATCCATCCCACTCCATCCATCCATCCCACTCCATCCATCCATCCCACTCCATCCATCCATCCCACTCCATCCATCCATCCATCCACCCCACTCCATCCATCCATCCATCCACCCCACTCCATCCATCCATCCATCCATCCATCCATCCACCCCACTCCATCCATCCATCCCCCCCACTCCATCCATCCATCCCCCCCACTCCATCCATCCATCCCCCCCACTCCATCCATCCATCCCCCCCACTCCATCCATCCATCCCCCCCACTCCATCCATCCATCCCCCCCACTCCATCCATCCATCCCCCCCACTCCATCCATCCATCCCCCCCACTCCATCCATCCATCCATCCATTCCCCCCACTCCATCCATCCATCCATTCCCCCCACTCCATCCATCCATCCATTCCCCGCACTCCATCCATCCATCCATTCCCCGCACTCCATCCATCCATCCCCGCACTCCATCCATCCATCCCCGCACTCCATCCATCCATCCCCGCACTCCATCCATCCATCCCCGCACTCCATCCATCCATTCCCCCGACTCCATCCATCCCTCCCCGCCCCACACTCCATCCCTCCCCGCCCCCACACTCCATCCCTCCCCCGCCCCACACTCCATCCCTCCCCCGCCCCACACTCCATCCCTCCCCCGCCCCACACTCCATCCCTCCCCCGGCCCACACTCCATCCCTCCCCCGGCCCACACTCCATCCCTCCCCCGGCCCACACTCCATCCCTCACCCACACTCCATCCCTCGCCCTCTTGCCCTGCCTCTATCTCTCACTCTGCCTCTATCTATCTTTCGCCCTCCCTCTATCTATCACCCTCACTATCCATCGCATCACCACAGCATCACTCAGGGGCACCACAACATCACTATGCGCTACCACAGCATCACTGAATGCCACAGCATCACTCGTCACCGCCACAACATCATTCAGAGCCACCAAAGCATCAATCTGTGCAACCATTCAACAACAACTGATTCAAATATGTTCTCTCAATGTTTCAAACTTTTATTACAAATGTCACAAACATTTTTAATATTTCACTTCTGTTCTTGTATTTTCATCACAATAAAATACACTAAACATAATCTTCCAAAAAGTTATTTGCAAAAGTTTAAGCTATTGACATTATAAATTACAATAACTTTGATTTAAGTATTAAATATTGAAGAAAATACAACCCATTGTTATTTTTAATATTAATACATCGACGTCATGTAAATACAACACACATTGCATTACAAATACTATAGGTGTCACGTTTGCGAAAGTTAACACTATTGGCATTGTAAATGACAAAGTTATTAATTTCGCTATTTTCAAAACAAAGACATAAATAAAAAATTCTGAGTCTCCTCTAACACAACATAGCTAGTCCTATATTGATATCTCTACATAAATAAAAAATTGTCATTTACAATACTAATACCACTAACTTTACTAATGCGAGCCCTATTGCATTGCAAATGCTTGTTTTTTATTGCTAATTTATTTACTGTAGGGCTCCCACTTCGACAACAGGGAATATTCAAGCATGTGAATCTTATGAAAGACACCCCAATACTGGAGAAGAGGGCATTTCTTCTCAGTGTTGATGCTTTCAGGCCCACTAAATTAATCTGCAGAGCTACATCAATTGTACCGCCTTCAAGAAAGAAAAAGAGTTACTCATTCTTGGAGTAGTGTGTTGGATGTTAAGTACAGTTGTTACCAGGGGGAATTAGGAAGATCAGTCAATACATGATGCGCTGAGCACTCTATCCTCCCCAACCATGATACTACACTGTATATCTCCCTCAGGCATCCCAAACTCCACAGCCACCATTTCAACCTTCCCTCACCCAGTTTCAGCCACACATCACTAGCTTCAAACTTCTTTCTCTTCCTGCTGGATTTCCGCCTAACCAGTGGGTCTACAGTATTTCTGCCTCTGGGTTTTTCTTGGTTGTGTTTAGGACTCTGCCAAAGCGCCGGGACACCCGTTCTGGGTAGCCGTGCGCTCAAGAAATATAGTTTTAACATAACATAACATTAATCCTCTGCTAATCAACAAGGACGATTCAGAAACAATAGATATATAGCATTTCTTCAAAATCAGCCTGGTACTTTCATGGAGTCAACACAAGACATTACTGTGAGCTCTAAATCATCTATTTACGAGGAATAACTATACACATTCACTCTTGCAAATTACTTTTTTCTACAGAGTTGGGGAATACAGGTAATGTGGCCATCTTCGATATCTAAACTACATATCCTTTTTCTAGCTCTGGATTCTGTATCTGTTTATACAACGCCTGCTGAGCAGTCGTTCATCAATAGAATGAACTTCTGGGTGTTTCCTACAGATATTTGGTACAAGGAAACAACATATGCATTACATTACAAGAACAAGTATCCAGCATCGGTCCTAGAAGGACCCTATGCATTGCTATGGTGAAGAAGTGGTTTCCTCTCAGCCTTGTGGACGTGATGTTGGTGCCCCATAAACTGCAGCACAAGGATTGTGTTGTAACAGGCACTTCCATGCCTGGTTCCGTTTCCTCTAAACTGGCTAATGTTCTCCCCCAGCAAACTTGACAATTTATTAGCCAACTGGAGCAGTTCAATAGCAGTACCCAGGAGCAAAGTCAAACCGCTCGAATGAGGGGTACCCAAAGTATATTCCCAACCATTATCTGGGTGGGTAGTGTTTAGCATCAGGGATATGGGGTGGCTGGTGGTAGTGCAGCTGATTATTGATCAGGGCAGCAGGAGTTTTCCTTTGAACACCTGGTTGGGGGGGGGGGGCTGTTCCTCCCTGTAGGAAGCTGGCTCTCTATATAGTAAACCAAAAAGAGGTACACTGTGTAAAAAGTCCAGGCAACCCTTATTGGTTTACAGAGGCAAAAATGCCAACACTAAATGCTCTCTTTTGTGGTAGCAAGGATGAGCAGTTTATGCTGATAAGAGTGCATTTGTTGTACTCACTGAGTCTATAAATGTGCCACATCCTCAAAGAAAAAATCTGAGACTAATTTAGAAAAATAACTTCTCTTTATAAACATTTTGATACCAATAACTTTGTAAGCTAGCAAGTACTTTTTAAATAATGAATTTCACAGCTAAGTAAAATGTTCACTTAAATGCGTCTTTATGTGCAATGCTTGCCTATAGGAGAGCAAGACATATAGGCTATAGAGGTACTTGCAGTAGGTTTCCGGGGGTTCCATTCAGGACCTAATATGGTGGGGGATAAGGTCCAGCAGTTGAGTTTACCTGCTCTGGGGTGCCCGCAGGACCAGAGGTGCTTGTCGGGCTGGCAGCCTTACCCGCTACACCAAAAAGGGGGGGGGGGGGGGGAGGGGGGTACGACCTACAAGCAGGCTGCAGAGGAGAACTGGGGGCCAAGTCCAGGAGGTCCGAACAGGGGTCTTAGCTCACAAGGGTTTTGGGAGCAGTGCAGTGCATCAGTGTCTATTCTTGAGAACCCAGGACGCTCAGTGCAGAGTTGTTAGGTCAGCTGGGCTGGTGCATCGTAGGACCTTAGGGTGTCTGTCTTGCAGGATAAGGATGCAAAAATCAGGCCAGCTGGCTACTCTAGAAGTATGCCTCTGCAGTGCTGACGTCCATCAAAGACTGCTCGGTCTCAATGCTGGTAGAGTCCAGATTAGACTCAACCAGGCTTTGGTTGCTGCAAGGAGTCTGGTACACCAGGTATTGGTGCTATGATGTTCCAGTTGGTGCTGGCACTCTTTCACTTGGTAGGAAGACGGATCTGACCTTCCAGGGCACATTAACTTCCTCCTGGGTGGCTGCTACATTGGTACGACAAGGGAATTGTAGCATGGTATACCGGAGTCCACTGTTTTGGTGCCTGCTGACTGCAAAGTAGTATCTCCTCTACTCCAAAGGTCATTGCAGACAATTTGCAAAGGGCTGGGAGTTTACTGGGTTTCTTGGTAGAGTTTGAGCTGGGGGAAGCGTTGGTTTCTTGATGTTTGTTGAAACTGGTGCAGGCAGGTAGGGCTTGGCATGAACGTCCAAAGCAAATCTTCAGTTCTCATTTTAGAGGCTATTCTTTGTCCTCCTCTTCTGGGTCAGTCAAATCACTTTCTGGCATCAGGGGTGCCACCTAAATACTCAATTTAGGGGTGTTAATGGGAGTGACAGGTTTATGGTGACTATGGGCATACCTCTGACCCAGTGAACTCAATTCCACCAAAAACCAAGATGGTGGAAATCTAGTTTTCGTGTTCACATCAGGTACCCAGCATTAGGGGGTACAACTGGCATGATAGTGAAAACACCTACTGGCTAGCTAATTTTCCTGCCTGTCCTGGTGCCAAATAGGCCCAGAACAAGGAGTGCCATTTCCTCAGTCTTGGTCCCCCATTATAGGAACAGGTGGCAGAGGCCTTTGAATCCTCCTACCAGGATATGCTGACACTTCCGGCCGGAGCAAGCATTGTTTTAGCCCCTCAGAGAGCGTGGGCTCTATTACATTT
The DNA here is from genome assembly GCF_964261635.1 of Lissotriton helveticus. Taxonomy (NCBI): domain Eukaryota; kingdom Metazoa; phylum Chordata; class Amphibia; order Caudata; family Salamandridae; genus Lissotriton; species Lissotriton helveticus. The sequence continues at coordinate 605,685,861 of NC_136072.1, read as the reverse complement.
GATGGGGCAGATATAATATGTCTCCAAGAGACTCACATTGAAGGGGGCCAGAAACTCCTGTTGAATTCTCTTGGGTTTAAAACTATTGGGGCAACGTCTCAGGGGGCTAAGGTAAAGGGGGTTGGGATCTTGGCCCGGAAAACATAATCGTTAGCAGTGAATCAAGTTAAATCTGACACACTAGGGAGATGGGTTATTGCAAGGTGCTCTTTATCTTCTAAATTTACATTTACGATCTGCTCTGTCTATGCCAGCAACCTAGACGACCCAGGGATAATAAACCATGTAAATGAAGAGCTTGCTCACTGGCCACTCCCGGTAATTTTATGTGGGGACCTGAATTTAAACCTGCCCAGTACCTGGGAATCAGAAGGGTAATGGACTTTTTAAAGGCAGGAAACCCAAAGTTTTCAGAGCGCTGCTTAACTTGATAAATACTCACGGCTTAAAAGATGTTTGTGTCTGTCGAAGCCGGATCAGAACAGCTTTACTTTTTTCTCCGTTCCTCATTTGTCATTAACCAGACTTGATTATTTCTTTGTCTTGCCTGCCTTAATTCACAATTGCTCTATTGATGTAGCCCCCCCCCCCCGACTACTGTCAGATTACAACCCCCTTATTTTAAATCTAGAAGCCAGGGCCAACCAGCAGCCAACCTCGCATTGGACCTTTGAAAAAGCACTATTGTATGATAACAGCTACCGAGAACATATGGCCGGTGGATACAAGAATTCTTGAATATAAATAACGGGACAGCATCCACCATGGGTCTATGGGACACTCAAGGTGGGTATAAGGGGTGAGACATAACGTTTCTCTATCAGGAGGAACAGAAAGGAGAAGATACAAATCAACTTGCCGCAAGCGCAGATGATAGAAGCGGAGAAAAAATTAATACAGGCGGTCCAGGTAGGAATGGGAGTAGAGGAGGCACAGCTAGCGGTTTCAGTGGCCAAATCAGAGATGGGTGTAGTATTGACAGAGAAAAAAGCCATTAAATGGGCAGCATTAAAAGAGAAATGTTACGAGTTGGGAGAACGTATTGGTCATCAGCTTGCCATTGCTACTAGGCAACTGTCAATACCATCTCTACAATAAATATAGACACCGAAGGAACAACCTTTGACCCTAGAAAAATAGAGGAAGCATTCAGGAAATTCTATGAGAAACTCTATTTGGAAGAAATAGAAAGGAACAAATGTAGACACAGAAACAAAGGTCAGGGAATACCTAGCGACAATACCTGCCGCCAAACTTAATGTGAATGCATATGAGGTAATAGAAATCTCTCCAACGTGGGACGAGATTTTAACAGCACTCACTAGCCTTTCGGATGGCAAAGCCGCCGGGATGGATAGTATACCCGTTGAATTTTACAAAGTTTTATCTCTGCAAATAAAAGATGTTTTTACTAAGGTAGTAAGTAGTTGAGGGGACTAAACCTCCCGACTCTTGGTCATCAGCTAAAATAGTGATCTTCCCGAAAAAGGACAAATCGCCTCTGGAAATGTCATCATACAGGCACATAACATTAATCAACACGAACTCTAAAATTTTCTCTAAAACTATCGCCACCAGACTCTCGAGCAATTAGTCTCCAATTGGCAACACGGATTCATACCAAAAAAAGGCACTACCGAGCACGTCCGTCGGACTATCACCCAATTTGATGCCGCGGAGGTGTCAGGAGACCTGATCTCATTAATCCTCCTAGACGCTGAAAAAGCGTTTGATCGGGTCTCCTGGCAATTTCTTTGGGCTATCAAGCGGAGGATTGGTTTCGGACCGAGAATAGTTCAGGCGGTAATCGCACACTTGCCGTTTTTGATCAAATCTTTTCGCGGTTTATTTGTGCCTACACGCAGCCAAGAAGAGCCTTTAATTTCCTCTCTCTACCTAGGGAAAGGGGAGGCTGGGCTCTTCCCACCTTAAAATTATACTACTGGGCTGCTGCACTACAACACTGCTGTGAACTATTTTACGAGGATTGTGTCTTAAGCCCATCGGGATTGCCTTCTCCTTACCTTCTACTTCTGGGGGAAAATGTAAGGGGCTGTCTCTGGCGTCAACTGGAGTTCAGCTACTATAAGCGAGTTCGATTTAAGACTATGATCAGCGCATACCGGGTCTTCTGTAATGTTCGCAAGGTATTTGGAATATCCAAGTTAAACTGTTACACCCCTATTAGATAGAACGATAACCTGCAGCTGATATTTAAAAATGCATATTTTCATCAATGGTATTCGGCAGGTATTCGCAGATTAGGGGACCTGTTTAACACTGGCCGTATCCGGCCATTTCAAGATCTGCAAACTTGTCATAAGTTGGGCAATAACCAGATCTTCCAATATCAGGCTATCACAAGCTATCTAATACATAAAGCTGGGGGGTCTGCGGGGTTCGCAGCGGCTGGCCTTATTGATAAACTACTCAGCCCTAACTTACCAAGGACAGGAAATATCTATTATACCTTGAATGAACAGCAGCCAGATGACAGGAGCAAAACTGAAGCCAAATAGCAGCTTAAGTTGATCACCCCACCGAATGCTTTTTGTTCTGCTTTGGGCCTAGAGCAAACATATATTCTATCTCCTAAATTGCAAGCGCAATTTTACAAAACTTTTTTTCTTATATATAACTCCCAGTAGGGTCGTTAAATGGGCAACCGGTCTTTGTGCTAACTGCCCGCACTGTACAGAATATAGCGCGGATGCAGTACACATGTTTGCTACATGTCCTAAACGTAAGCCTTTACTAGTAGAGGTTCAATACTTTTTAAGCCGAATTCTCCCTTTAGATATTCATCTTCGGCCTAGTACCATTATGCTAGGGCTGTACGACCGAATAGATCCGAAAGAAGGTGGGGCATTAATGCACAAGTTACTTACCTTAGGTAACGATATATCTGTAAGAAACATTAGTTAGTGTTAGATTCCTTACCTTAGAATATCCCAGGCATCAGACTGGATCCAGAAAGTTTTCGTCAGCAGTACCCCTGCGCGTCGCTAGGCGTAGTCTGCGGCTCGGCGTCCGTCGTCGGCATAGTGATCGCCAGGATTACATCGGAGTACTTAGAAGCCGCCAAAGCCGCCCTTGCGCGCTGACGTCAGTTCTGTACATAGCTTTCCATGCCAGTAACACAGAGCCATGATAGAAACCGACACTGGTGCCATGAAACTAGGGCCCTGAAGGGATGTCCTTAACCCTGGATATCGGTTTGCAGAACGGGGGAGGATGGGTGGGGCGGTAAGGAATCTAACACTAACTAATGTTTCTTGTGCATCTGAAAGAAACAGGTTAGTTTTAGATTCCTTACCTTAGAATAGATACCCCAGCAATACCAACCCTGGTGGTGGGTCTGCGAACCAAGATCACACCAGAAAGTCCTGGAGAACAGAATGGCCGAAAAAGCCATCTCCCCGGACATGGCTGTCCAGGCAGTAGTTCCTAGCAAACATGTGCAGCGAGGCCCACGTAGCTGCCTGACAGATGTCCTGCAAGGGGACTCCCCAACCCAGGGCAGTAGTAGCCACCATGGCCCGAGTGGAATGGGTGCGCTGCCCAACAGGAGGCTCCTTTTTCGCCAAGGAGTAGTAAACTTTGATGCATAAGACTACCAACCGAGAGATGGTCCGCTTGTGCACCGCACGTCCCTTCTTAGCGCCCACGTAACCAACAAAAAGCTGGTCGTCCACCCGGAACTGGTGTGTGCGATCTAGATAGAAGGAGAGCGCACGTTTTGGGTCCAGAGGGTGGAGCCTCTCTTACTCCTTCGAAGGATGCGGAGGCGAAAGAAGGTGGGCAAGGTGATGAACTGCCCGATGTGAAAGGCTGTGACTACCTTGATCAGGAAAGAAGGACGAGTCCTCAGAACAACTTTGTCCTGATGGACAGAGAGGGAAGGAGATTTTGAAGATAGAGCCTGGAGCTCACTCACTCTCCTGGCAGAGGTCAGAAGACGAAGAGGACAGTTATTAAGTGGCTCAAAGGGAGCTCACATCAGATAAGTCAGAACAAGATTCAAGTCCCACTGAGGCATCACGAAGGGAACAGGAGGAAACATGTGTGTGATGCCTTTCAAGAATCTATTTACAACAGGGGACTTGAAAAGAGAAGGCTGATCAGGTAGCCCTTGAGTGCCCAGAGCAGAGCCCTACTGGGCAAAAGACAGAACGAAGAGGGGAACCTCTGAAAGGGGGGCAGAGAGTGGATCCACAGCCTTTGCTGTGCACCATGCCACAAATTTATTCCACCTGCAGGCGTACACCGTTTTTGTGGAGGGACGCCTGGCTGCCAGAATCACATCACAGACTTCAGGAGGCAAATCAAATGGCCTCAACTGTCGCAGCTCAATCTCCACGCATGGAGGTAGAGACTGGATAGGTTCAGGTGGAGGACCGTCCCCTGCTGCTGTGACAGAAGGTCCTCCTGAAGAGGCAGACGAATCGGGGTATCGACTGACATGCTGAGTAGCTCGGGATACCAGTATCTTCGTGCCCAGTCCTGAGCCACAAGGATGACTTGGGCCCGGTCTCGCCTGATCTTCTTCCGCACTCTGGGCAGAAGTGGTATAGGCGAAAAGGCAAACAACAGACCGCAGCTCCATTATTTGCGACGAAAAGCATCTCCGAGCGAGTGCCGCCTTGGAAATTCCAAAGCACAGAACTGATGACATTGCGCCTTCTCTTCGGTGGCGAATAGATCTAACCAAGACTCGACGCACTGCTGAAAGAGACCTTGCGCCACGTCCGAGTTCAGACGCCATTCGTGATCCATCATGCACCTGCGGCCGAGTTCGTCCGCCCTGGCGTTCAGGGAACCTGCCAGGTGTTGAACCACCAGGGTGACGCCCTGGTGTTCCAGCCACGTCTAGAGGCGAAGAGCCTCCTAATAGAGGGTCCGCAACCCCACCCCGCCCTGTTTGTTGCAGTACCACATGGCGGTGGTGTTGTCCGTGAACACCTGCACTACACTTCCCCGGACAGAGGGAAGGAATGCCTTCAGTGCAAGATGGATCGCCCGCAGCTCGAGAAGGTTGATATGGAGCCAGGACTCCGCCGGAGACCAGAGGCCTCTGATCTGCCTCTCTCCCATTTGGCCCACCCATCCCAAGAGGGAAGCATCTGTCACCACTACATGCTCCGGTTAGGGAAGGGAGAGAGATCTGCCGCTTACCCAATAGCGGTTCGTGAACCACCACTGCAACTGGCTCGCAGTGCCCTCCGAGATCAGTGGTCGGACAGGTTGCCCTGATGCTGTGCCCACTGAAACTTCAGATCCAACTGCAGAGCCCGTATCCGTCACCTGGCGTGATGCAGCAGAATGATGCAGGAGGCCATCAGCCCCAGGAGCCGCAGCGTCAACCTGACCAAGACTCGGGATAAAGGCTGAAAGATCGGAATCAGAGCCTGACTAGCCCGAACCCACTGTTCGGGGGAGTCCAGAACTGCTCCGATGAAAAGGAGTTTCTGAGAGGGGCACAGGTGTGACTTTGGCACGTTGATGGAGAACCCCAGCGAGTGCAGAAGATCGTCCGTAGTCTGGAGGAGGGAGACGACTGTCTGGGGCGAGCCCGCCTTCAACAACCAATCGTCGAGATAGGTGAAGACTGAAACCCCTAATCTGCGCAGATGGGCTGCGACCATCGCCATCACTTTCGAGAACACCCATGGATCGCTGGTAAGGCCGAAGGGGAGCACGGTAAACTGAAAGTGCTCGTTGCCTACCGTGAACCGCAGGTAGCGTCGGTGGGCCGGCAGGACAGGGATGTGGAAATAAGAGTCCTGCAAGTCCAACGCTACCATCCAGTCTTCTGGGTCCAGGGCAGCTAGGACCTGAGCCAAAGTCAGCATCTTGAACTTCTCCTTCCGGAGGAAGCCGTTGACGCTCCGTAGGTCCAAGATAGGGCATAGGCCTTTTTTGCCATTCTTGGGTACCAGAAAGTAGTGGGAATAGCAACCACGTTCTACTTCTGGCCCAGGAACGCGCTCGATGGCCCCCTTGGCCAAGAGGGCCATAACTTCCTGCTGCAGAAGTTGCAAGTGATCCCCCGACATGCGGTGGTACTGCGGTGGCATGGCTGGAGGGGTCCACTCGAAGGGGAGGGAGTAGCCCCTTCGGACACTTTGCAGCACCCACCTGTCCCACGTGATGGTGCGCCAGTGGGGGAGGTGATGGCGGACCCTGCCCCCCACTGGCGACGAATGAGCCTGAAATGCCGGACTAGCAAGGCTTAGAGGCAGATGCTGCAGGGGCGGGTGTGGACTGACCCTGCCGGTGTTCCCCGGTACCGCCATGGCGAAGACGCCTCTTCGACTTCTTTTTTGAGTGCCTTGACTTAGCTGAGCACTTGGAGCCCGACGAGTGGTAGTGACTCGTCGAACGGCGATGACTGCGGCTCCACAACCGGTCCCTCGACTTCCTCCTAGACCGGGACCTCGAGCGGCACGGAGCCGACTGCCGGAGCTCGAGCTGCTTACGGGACCGCTCCCGTCTAGCCTTCGAGGTCAATACCCGGCAGTAGGGGCACGACTTGTCATCGTGGTCGGCCACGAGACAGTAAAGGCATCGACGGTGGGGGTCGGTCACCGACATCAAGCGGTGACAGTCCTCGCAAGGTTTAAACCCAGGCATCCCTACCGGAACCGCGAGTCGGAGATCGACTCGAGAAGTGATCAAAAATGATCAAAAAAGTTAGTCCAAAAATGACTTAGAGTCCTGCTCTTCCAGGATCTACGCTTGCTGGCGCGGAAAAAAGAAGAACGGACGTCAGCGCGTGAGGGCGGCGTGTAAGTACTCCGACTACGTCATCCCGTTGATCACGACGCCTGCTAGAGGGGTGACTTGCCCATGCCACATGCAGTGCTAGTGGGCATGACACACAGGGATGAGTGCTGTGTCGACTCTTCAGTTTGGTCTGCATCAAAATACGCAGTTTGCAATGCCAATATGTGGATGTTCAGGTGAGGGGTCTCTAAAGGTGGCATAATAAATAAATAAATGCTGCAGCCCTCTCTGGCCACACTGCCCTGGGTACCTTTCACAAGGGACTTACATGTGGCCCACATGTGTGCCTATTGTAGGAACAAAGGTCGTTTTGGGAAAGAACTCAGGCCCTGGGAACCTCAGTGGCACCGACCCAGGGCATACTCTGTCAAGTTAGGTTCAGTTATTTGTCAATACTTTAGGGATACCTACGAAAAAATGGGCACCTTCCTACAGGGAGAGGTGTCTAAAAGAGCAGCTAAACCTGTTTTACAGTGTAGGTTATAATTGCTCTCACAATCCACTACATCCGTAGATTTTAGGGAACGAGTCATTAACAAAGCTTATGAAGTATTTTTACCCATGTGGCATGGGCAAGTCACCCCTCTAGCAGGCATCCCAGCCCTAAGGCAGGGTCCACCATACCAAAGGTGAGGGCACAGCTACATGAGCAATATGCCCCTTCAGTGTCTGTGCCATACACAGACATTGTAAGTGCAGTGAAACCATTTTGAGTACATGGGCTGGGGAGTTTGTCAAAACAAACTCTACCACTCCATGATGGCTTTACTGAAGACTGAGAAGTATGTTATCAAATGTCTCAGCATAATAAACACACACTGATACTAGTGATGAAAATGCACTCGGAGGGGATCTTGGAGATGCCCCATGAAAAACTACTAATTTCTAGTGTATTGGCTGACTGGTACCCGCCAGCCAGCCGCTACCACCACCACCAGACAGATTTCTGACCTTGTGGGGTGAGAGCCTTTGAGCTCTCGGAAGTCAGAAACAAAGCCTGCTCTGGGTGGAGGTGCTTCACACCTCCCCCTGGCAGGAACAGCAACACTTGGTGGTGAGCCTCAAAGGCTTTCACCTTGTGATGTGCTGATTTGGGCAGATCCAACCATTTTGAATTTGAGAATTAAGACCCAACAGAAACATGGCTGTGCCCCTCTCCCCAAAGCGAGGAGGCACCCAAAGGGGGTAGTCACCCTAGGGGACAGTAGCCATTGGCTACTAGGCCCCAACCACAGTAACACCCTTAGAATTAGTATTTAAGGGCTCACCTGAACCTTGTTCCTCAGATTAGACAACCTACGAAGAAGGGCCAAAGAGACGTACAGCAGTGGAGAAGACAACAACTGACTTAGACCCAGCCCTACCTACCCGTCTCCTCCAGCAACCATGCGCCAGGAAACCGGCGTGGCTCACAGCTAACATTCAAGACCCCTGTGGACCTATACGGTCTTCAACAAAGACTCCTGTCTCCCGTAGACACCAGATTTGTCCAGAACAAAAGCAACACAAGGACTCCAGATGAAAGCGGATCCGTGGCACTTGCACCACTCTGCACCCACCACCCACGGCCTGGGTCCAGGTGGCTCACCGACCCAGTAAGGTCTCCCCTGCGATCCTGATCTGGGAATCAGTGTTGGAAAACCTCTCCTGACAGCCCTTCGACACCTGCAGCCTCAACCTGAAGGGTCGCCACAACCAAGACCTGATCTGGCGAGATAAACCAGACACCTAAAGACACCCCTGCTCCTGCAGCCCCCAGGCCTAGGAGTGTCCAACTAACTGTGTCCCAGCATCCCCCCACTATCCAACTTACCTCTTCAGTACCAAGATCAGAACAGTTGACAAAGGGGCATTGACTCCTGATTGGAGAAATGTTTAACTTCAAACTACATTTGCACTTTAGATGGACCTCGAGTGTCACTGCAGTGCTGGTAAAACAGTCAGGAAACAGTTAGGTGCAGCAACATGATGGGTCAAAACCTGCTTAATCGGTTCTCTGGACTTAAGCTATTGACAGAGAAACTAAAAGACACACAATTGATGGACAGAATGCAGAACAAATCAAAACATTCTCCCCAGTCAAAAGATCTGGGTTAAATCCATCATTCTTTTGCTCACCATGGAACCCCAGTTTAGACCTGGCCATATGCAAATCTGTCTTGACCCTGTGCCTCATGGGAACAGTCCAGCCCGAACTGCCAAGCCATGTCTTTCCTGGACCGGAAACAAGCGTCCTAGGATCGGTTTCAAACTAGCAGATGTTTCCAACAAAGCCCTGTAACTCAAGCTAGGTCGAGAAACAAGCTTTGCCAATTAGGTCTTTTTGCATCTACCAGTATCAGTCTAAGAGCAGAAAAATAAACAACGCTGTCCACTTTATCCTGATCTACATCCATTTTGATCAGATGGACGTACATAAAATTACATAAAAAACATACAATTCATTCTAAAAACAATGGCCAATATGTATTTCTGTTAACCCCAGAGAGAATGAAGCACAGCTTCCATACATAAACCGAATTACTCAAGCAGCAACACAGGACTATGTTTTGAAGATTTAGAAGACTTCCCTCAGTTGACTAAGTGAGAGGAGATAACGTGGCACTTACACATGAGACGAAGATAGGTTTGTTTTTTAGTACATAAATAAAACCTTGGAGTCACAATGTCATAATTGTAAGTTTCAGAAAAGCAATGAGCATTTTCACTGTTTATATATTCACTGGACTAACAACTCCTGTGTGAGCTTCCCTTTCCCACAGTGATGTGTTCATCACAATCTCCAAAGCAGGAGTGAAAGAATGACTTTTAGGTCAACAGTTGCCTAGATTTTGATACCAGTGATTGAGAAGGGTCACTGAGGTTAAGAATACACGAATAGAACTATTCACCAGGCCACATGCATTAGGAAAACCATAATGCTCACCTGGAGCAAAAGCCTACTCTTATACAACACTCAAAAAAATGCCCTGCAGTGGTCTCTCGCTTATCTGAATATCTTCAGATTCCCTTCCTGAGGAAAGAGCTAAAATAGTCTGAGTGGGAAATTGAATTGTATCATAAACTGAAAACATCCTATACAACCTAGTCTTTCTGCTTTTATCAGATGTAGAAAAGTGTCACTTTTTTAATGTTTACCCCCTAACTTTGGCCCGCTACCTGAGGCAAATATGACTAAATGTGTGCTGGGATCCTGCTAACGAGACCCCAGCACCTGTGTTCTTTCCCAAAACTGTACATTGTACCGACAATTGGCACAACTCAGGGCCACATGTAAGTCCCTTGTATAAGGTACCCCAAAGGCTGTTGTGACCAGAGCAGAGCAGGCCCCGAAGGGCTGCAGCATATATTGTGCCATCCTCAGAGCACCCTCACCGTAACACCCCCACCCTGCCATGACAAGCTGAGTGTTTTGGTGCACACCAAACTGAAGAGTCAACATGGTACACATCCCTGTGTGCCCAGCACACCAACACTGCCTGTGGCAAGTGTAAGTCACAAGAAACAACAAATAACTGTGGGTCTAATGATACGTTCAGAACATGCTATGTAAAGCTGGCTATGTGTCTGCTGCTACTGTTTAAGTAGAGGACAGACTGGACAATCAACCACTGTGAAAAATGTCCATCAGTTACTCATTTTTGGGGCTCCCAGTACATCATTTGGTCTACTCCACAGTAGTATGACCACCACTCTATCCCCATAGATATATATCGGAGAAATATAGTGGTGGATGAAATGTCTGGTAGGTTTTTTTAAAAATATTTGTGAGTAACGGAAAGCAGTGCATAAAAAATAAGTGCAAAGGGGAAAATATAAGTATAAGATTAGATAGTGCATACAAACATTACTTTATTCTCAGGTCATGCACCTCCAATGTTAAAAACAATAGTGCAAAAAAGTCAGATGATTCAAACAAATAACTTCTGACTGGGCTATCTGGTCGACATGTTTCTGCGGGTAAAGGTCAAAAATTATACCAACCGCTTCCTCAGGACCCATAAACTTAATTGCTACTGCATAACGTGATAATGTGTGAAAACAACAGGACATTTGTGAACAGAAAAAAGTGTCACCTGTACACTTCCATTTTCCTCCTTAATTTGTAAGGGGAATTGCCTCACCTCACCTGGCAAACAGCTCAGGAAAATGAAGCCCCGCTCTCTCCGTCGGTACTTCAAACAGTCAGCCGAGCTGTTTGTTGTTTCTTAGTACTTGTTTTGTGGGGGGTTATAACTGTGCCCGGGTCTTTAAAATACTTCCCTTGAACCCTTAAATAATTGTTTGTTGTTTGAAGTGTAAGTCACCCCTCTAGCAGGCCTTACAGCCCTAAAGGCCGGGTGCACCATACCCAGGCAAGGGCACAGCTGCAAGCGCAATATGCTCCTACAACATTCACAGACATTGCAAGTGCAGTAAAGCCATTTTAAATGCATGGGCTGGAAGTGTGTCACCATTTGCCAACCCTGGGGTCGTTCCTGACATGCTCCCAGCCATCTGTCATCACCACACAGGTTTTTGAATCACTGGGTAGAGAGCCTCCAACCTCTGGGTCAGAAAACGAAGCCCATCCTAGGCAGACGTGTCATGCATCCTCCCCTAGGATGGGCAGGGTCCTCGAAGGAGGAGCCTCAAAGGCCTGCCGCCCAAGTTAAATGCCCCTAGCCTTTTGCTACCATCAGCAACTGGCTCCCACTGGTTCTGCCCCTGAGTTTAGGTGCAAAAGCATACAGATAAGCCGTAGCCAGGAAGAGAGATGTGCCCACCTTTGCCAACCCTACTCCTCAGATAGGGGAGGCAAAGTGAAGGCCCCCTCCCAGCCCCCACCATCTTGGAAACAGGGGGATCCCTCCAAATTAGGAAGAGGCCTTTGTCCCTCTCCCAATAGCAGATGGCACACTAGGGGGGTGTAGACACCCCAGGGAATGAACCCATTGGTCCCATCATGCACACCCCTGTAACGCCCCTAAATCTAGTATTTAGGGGCACCCCTGTACCTTGCCTCTGCAGATCCGAGGTTACAAGAAGAAGAACCACCAAAGTGCTGAAGAAGAGGAGGAGAAGGATGACAACTTCTTTGGCCCCAGCCCTACCGGCCTGTCTCCTGCTCTGAAACCCCCGAGAGATGAACCAGGTGTGTTCTTCTGCCAGCAGCCTTCAAGAACCACTGGGACCTGCCCTGCCTTCCAAAAGAACTCTTTGTGGACACCGGATTTGTCAAACACCAAACCAAACCAGGACTCCAGATCCAGTCGGATTTGCGAGTCCTCCCCACTCTGCACCAGACGCCTGTGGCCCAACAACCCAGTGATCCAGACCTGTGTTTCAGCAGTGGACAACCTCCGCCGACAACCTCCTCAACGTCTGCAGACTCCTCCTGAAGGGTCCCCCGACCAGAACCAGTGAGAAGAACCCGACATGAAAGGACAATCCTGCACCCCCTGCTCCTGAGACTTGAGGTGCCCAACAGATGGTGTCCTGGTGTCCAGCAACTCTTCAACTTCATCCTCCTGTCGTTGGTTCCCTTCATCCAGTCTTCTGGCTCCAGCATGCAGTCTTTTTCTGTGACCGACATTCTCAATAGGAAAGCATTGGGCTTAGACACCCCTTGAGCACCCTGCACCTGGCCACCCATGCGCCGCTGGTGGTGTGGACTTGGTGCCAACATGGACACCCTTTGCTCTTACCTTAACCCCAGGAGCTTGACTCTCGAGGCCGAGTGGCCTGCCCGTGAGCAGCCCCCAACCGAGGCGCACCATTGCCTAACATTGGCACCCTGCCCTCTGAACCCGGCCAACCCTAGTAACCGCCGCTGGTGGTGCCCCTTGAGTGTGAGAAAAACAAGGACCCCCTGGGTAGTGATTCTTAAGAACTCCTAGGGCAGGGTAAATCAAGTATATGCAAAAAAATTCCTAGGCAGTCTTGATGTTAGACAACAAGATATGGGACCCAATTATGACTAGGGACAGGCATGCAAAAAATATATATGTAATCATACGTGCAGGACAAACATGTTTTTAATATACATAATAAAAATCATATACAGAACCAGCATAATTCAGATTATACGACAGTACACAATTAAAATTATTATATGCAGTGGTTACATATAATAGCGTAAAATACACTTTAGCAAAAAAATAGTTAAAAAGAAACCATAGATGATTATGACAAGGTGTCCAGGAACAAATGAAGAAGAAATTACTCGACGCGCGTTTCGGCGAAAACGCCTTCTTCAGGAGCCACAATTAACAATAAGGATAGACAGGAACAAACCTATAGTTGATGATATCATGCGAAGGACAGGTCAAACATGTACCTGTTTGAGAAGATATATTATTCCCTTCGTAGGAGTCGATTTCGGTTCATAGGTATAGCTGTAGGGAATTATTTCACTGAATACCAATTGTCTGAAATGGTTATTTCTTAATTTGGCATATATTCAAAATCCATGTATTCACGAATTACTAACAAAGGGCGGATGATACGCTCGAAGAATCTCAACGAGGAAATGAAATATATCTTGTTATTCGTAGGGGTTCAGTCGATAAAAGGTCAGTATAGTTCCAGTCATGTTGTTTCTATGTCGCAGGATAGTGGCTGATAGCGTGAACACGCTGAAAACCGGATATAATTGACGACGTGACCCTGATGTGGCGTGTCGTCAGAGAAAACATCTTGTTTCGCTGACGACACACCACATCAGGGTCACGTCGTTTAATTGTGTACTGTCGTATAATCTGAATTATGCTGGTTCTGTATATGATTTTTATTACGTATATTAAAAACATGTTTGTCCTGCACGTATGATTACATATATATTTTTTGCATGCCTGTCCCTAGTCATAATTGGGTCCCATATCTTGTTGTCTAACATCAAGACTGCCTAGGAATTTTTTTGCATAGGTGCCCCTTGAGTGCCATCCTGAGCACTGGGGAACCTTGGTTCTACCACCCAAAACTCCAACTCTGAAACTGTTTACTTACCTGTAAACTTAACACTTTGCTTTGTTTCTCCATAGGACTGAATGGTGGGTTTTCTCTGAAAATTCTATTGTTGAACTGTCTGGTACTGCAACAAAAAAGTAACTTAGTGCCTTCACCACAGTTAACCTGTTTATCAATGTACTGTAATGCTTACACTGAGTTAGGAGTGTGTTTCATTCCAAATGAGAAAAGTAATCCAGTGTAATATAAAAATAATTTCAAGAGATTTTGAACAGTTTACCAATCGTTTCTCGACTGCAAAACTAATCTAAATGTTCCTAACAAACCAGTATTCACTGTCTTTTGAAAAGTAACATTGTATGAAGAGTTTAACTTACCTGCTACAAAGTAAATCTTGGTTCTAGAAATAAAACAACAAAATAACTTTTTATACAAACAATTGGTCTGGATTCAGTCTTTGCGTGTGTGACATAATTTCTTGCCTGAGTGTGGACAACAAATGCTTAACACTACCCTCTGACCAGCCTTACCGATCAACCACACTACCACAAGAGAGTAGGGTATTATCTACTTTAGCCTCTGCTATACTTTTGGGGATCTCCTGGACTCTGCACACTATACCTTAATTTGGTATAGTATATACAGAGCCAGCTTCCTACATCGGGTAATCACAAAATTAACAGGTTGGAATAATTCAACTTAAATAATGGTATTATCAGAAAAAAATACTTTCACAAAAACAGCTCGGTGTTACTATGTCACATAACAATTTCAAACATTTTACTGCAGATGCAGGACAATTTGGCATTATGCAGCAATCCACAGAGAAAAAAAAGTAATGCTGAAAAGGATAATGCTAAATTGAAGCAGACTGAAAAATGAAATGCCTGTCATCTGCAATTGGTTCAAAAAAGGCAAGAAGGACTACATATAGAAGAATCAGAGTAGATACCACATGACAACAAACAACTTATACAAAGACCATCAACACAACCCAAAGTCCTGACGAAAGTTCTATTTAAAGTGCTGCTTGAAGGGTCGAAATACACCGCTAAGACACAAAGTATGTGGAAAGTTGGAGATTACATTTTTTCATTAAAACGTTCATTTATACAAATAATGTACAGCTGATTCTTCTTTCAAACAATACACAACTGCCTTCCCAAAGAAAAGTAAGATAATTGATCCGTTCTAATGATACTCAACATGCAGACAAATATCTTTGATTTATTAGTCCATGAGGAGGAGGAGGTTGAAGTATGTGCAAACAAGTGTGGTAACACAATGGGAGTACTCTTTTACTAAAACACATTGTAATAACAACCTGCACAAGAACAGAAAAAATTCAGTCACTGCATATTATATACTATGCTAAACTTACTGTTTAAGTTCTTCTTTGAAAAGCTCCAAATTGCTCTTTTTCTTTTCTTTTTCTCCTTTCTTCAGTGGCTACAAAAGAACAGATAAAAAAACAAAAAACATAAGTCATTATACACATTTTTTAAATGATTCAAAAGAAATAACAGAATCAAATGCACTATTCACTGGAAAAAAGGTGAAAGGCACGTTATAGGTGGAGGAAAATGTCAGTTTAAACATGCGGCTTTAAATAAAAAAAAATTAAAAAATGAAATTCACCTATAACTTGTGCACTAAAGTAACCATTACTTGCAACCCCGCCATGCAGTGTTGTCATCTATGATGCCATTTCAGATGTTACAGTGATGTTATTAATGATATCACAGAAAATGTCATGAGTTATGTAATATGTGAGGTCATAAGCAGGGCATGGCAAGGGCACGATTTATAGTTACTTTAGGGAACTTTATTTCTTTAATCTATAAACAATTTTTGGTTGCCCCAGTGCCCATCTGAGGCACCCACACCTTTTTCAATGTTTGGGGCTGCATGGCGAGTCTCCATAAATTCCATGTCACAACCGTACCAGTGTGAGCAGGCAATATATATATATATATTTTTTTATAAGTGGGTGCCTGTGTCCATACCCAGGTGACCCATAATGCCTGGTTCTTTGGGGGCCACGAAGGAAGCCCCAGGGCCCCCTCATCCCCTGTCAGGAGTTGGCCACTTTCTTTACTGCTGGGTACCCCGGATCCCACTCCGCAGCACCCACAATGCCTGGTTCGTTGGGGGCCACAAGAGAAATCCCAAGGCCCAAGTCTGCTCCCTGACCAGCACCCATTGAGGGACTGGCGGGAGCCAGTACCCTCCTCCTTTGCTCCCGTCCACCTGTGTTGTCTGGCAGAGTGTGCAGGCGGGCAAAAAAACAGCAGAGTCCAGGGGAATGCGGTCCCCGGGACACTGCTTAGATCTACAGCAGGGGCTGGTTTCCCCCAGGCTGATCAGCAGAATGGAGAGAAGGACCGCACACCCCTTCCCCTATTTGGAAATGGCCCCGGGTCTCATTGAAGCATAAAAAAGGGCCCACGCCCACTTCCTTTTTACTATTATTTCGTGACCCTTGGGATGGGGTCCATCTGGCATGTAGTCTGCTCCAAAAATATGTTGGGTCACGGCGGATGAGGTTCCTGGGCCAAAACGGTCTCGGGAAAGGAGACCCACGCATGCACATCCCCATATCCAAACAATATAAATACCCACCCTGGCCCACCCGGGGGGGTATTCATGTACAAAAAATTAAATAAACAGGCACCGCACCATTTTGGGTTTTTCTACCGTGGTCCCATGGAACAGCAGCAGGATTGAGGCAAAACAAAACATATGGGCAGAAGGGAGCTAGGGAATGGCAGATACCGGTATCCCTACTGTTGTATAGCGTTTTAGGACCCTAATGTAATTTTCCCTATCATGCCCTAATATAGGTATAAATCACCTTGTCCTTATATAGACATAGAAATCATAACCATATTTAGACATAGCCCATGCAGTCCAAATACGGCATGGCTACTTCCACTAGTCCTGAAAAGCCACAACGATTTCTTGGAAAACTCTGCTTCAGTAGTTAGGGACTTCCCCTTGCTTGAATATTGATTTGTCCAAGAACTCATGGAGTTTCATAGAATTGAGACTCTGATGACGTTATTATGTCCAACTTTACATCTAACTCTGCACCTTCAGGGTATAAATATGCCCACACTTGCCCTAGCAAACACACAGTGGTTTGGAGCAGTTCGACTATCTACTTGCCAGATGCATCTTGCTACAGCAAGTGCTGAAGGAAGCCGATACTCCAGCTGACGCACTGAGAGAGAGACTGTCTTTTCTCTTGCCGAGAAACCCAGCTCCAGTGTTTCCAGGCTCCCCTTGCGGGGTGTTGGGAAATCGAGTCCTGAGACAGAGAGATACCAGACCTCCTTCATTCTAAACCAAGGTACGGAGCTGACTAGACCCGAAGAGAAACCTTGGATAGATTCTTGGCAAAAGAATACTTACTTATGCTGCACCACACTTACTTCTTCCCTCGTACTAGACTTAGGTTAGGTACATCGGGGTAGGCGTATTTTAGAAGCACCAGTTGAGTACTTTTAGTCTTTATTTATGTATGTATTTTATGGCTTAGAAACCATACCATGCTTTTACAGTCTTATTTTATAATACTCTTCCTGCTGTACGCATTATATTTTACAGCCAGTATTACAATTGCAGCAGTTCATTTCTTCTGCATGAGAAATAAGACTGTTCAATAAATAAATACTTTCATTGAAAACGCCTGTCTCTCTATTTCTCTGCACCTCTGGCGAAACGAAGCATGCACGAATGACTGAGTGAAATATCTATCTATTGTTTCCACGGCTCTGAAGACACGTTTTTATCTTGGGGAAACAAAGTTGTAATGTTTATGCGGTTGTCAGAAACTAATCCCTTCTTGTGAATTCAAGAAAGTTTCTAGTGACCTCTGAGCTAGCTGGCACTCACAATTAAGTTTAACATATTCAATAGCGACCTAGTAGACATAAGTCCTATGTCACATCTATAGGATATATTATTCCAATGCGCAGAGCCTATTGGGAATATAGGAACTACACTACATGGCGCCCAACGTTTGGTAAGGCACTAATTTAACACTAGATACTAGAGTAACTCAGTCGTGCTTTTCACAGAGACCCCCTTTTTCCCGTAAAATACTCCAATAGAGGTCTGGAGTGGGTGAAAGGATAAAATACACCATAACTAAGTAGGACGAAAATCCTATGTATTCGTTTTTGGTTTTGTTCAACGTTGAAGGATACAGTGTTCCAAAATATTGTGCACCTTATCTTTGTTTCCTTGAAACTTGCTCTGCAAATTTTCAGTCTACAAAATGTCGACTAGAGACGAAGAAAACGGTGGAGATGCAGTAAATGCAAACCAACTGGGTTTAAATCTTACAGGTTTTCAAGAAACCGATGCAGATGCTATAATCGGACGGAAAACTATTGCTATAAAGCTTATACAAAATGGCCTATCATCAAGAGGTGGTAGTGTAATTTTTGTCATAGAGGCACACGAATATCAGCAGACAGAGGTATTCTATTCATGGATTATCTTCCCTGAAGCGAATCCATGATCACATGTGTTTCACTTCTACAAGATAGAGGAACCTCCAGCGGAATACATTCCTTTCGAGGACATTGAAATTCCACTAACTTACCAAGAGCATCAGCTCTGGTTTAAAGGCGCCCTACAACATCAAAATCACATTACCAGGCTTGGTCCCCTAGGTAGACCAGGAGCAACATGGCCGGTACTAGCCAGCTATACACCACATCCTGACATTGAAAGAATGACAAATGTAGAACTATTAGCTCAGCTACAACAAGTCATTAAAATACATACACAATTGGTACAATATGTCATGCGGACTCTAACAGTCCAACCTGCTATAAGAATTCCACAGCACACCCCTCATCAGGGGAACACAAACAAAATAACACCACAGACCATACAATCGGTCATCGGTAAATTACCAACAAAAAGGGAAGAAATTCCTTTCTGGTTAGCTAAAAAAATAACTCATATCGAGGAAGTATTTCCAGATAGTACACCTCATGAGAAACACAGGATTCTAACAATCTGTTTACCAATGGGGATCGCACCACACCTGGAGGACTGTGACACTTGGGGTACAGTCTTTGCTGCAATATACACAAAAAAACATGGTGTTCCGTCCATGGCGGTAATACCAGATGTCCTGAAATAGATTCAAAATTAATATGGGGCACGGCCTGCTTTAAATCTCGGTATGAAGTTACTAAAGGACTTCAAACAGGTCTCAGCTATAATATTAGCTGATATTAAAGGTGAAGCAGCATCCGTGGCAATCCGCCAAAAACTGAAAGAACTTGATGTAACTGAGTAATCATATGAACTGGCCTGAATAATAGAAAAATCCTATGAGGAACTAGGTAGAGATTATTTGGGTGGGAAACCAGTAAAGCCTGAACTAAAAGAAAATCCTGAAAAAGTTTTTATTAAAAACAATCTCACCAGTCCTAAAAAGAAGTGGGAAAATACTAGACAGACACTTCCTAAAGAGATGCGTTCTCAATCCAGAGGTAGGTCTCCTCAAAAGGAGCCCTCTGAAAAGAGGTATAACCTCAGAAACAGAGATACTTTAAGAAAACCTGATAGATATCAAGATACTGATACACGTTCCTCTCGTACCTTTCAGACTTCCTCACAGAAATCGGAAAGAAGAGGACGATCAGAACACAAGGAAGAAAACGCATGAAATTCAAAGACGATCAACACGTTCCAAAAAATAAGAAAACTCAATTCACCAAAAAGAAAGTAGCAAGTCTAAAAATCAGATATGCAGAGGATCTTGAGGACACAACTCAAGAACGGGGAGTGGGCCCAGACAATGCTGGACAGCGCAGCAGAAGTTACCATAGCTCGCAAGATCCTGAAGGATCATCCTGACGGATCATCTGGAGACAGTGGACCTGAATGAATACATTCAAGTTGAAACTGCCGATACCAGGGTTAGTGTACCTCATAAGTTATATAAAGGTATATCAAAACTACTTAGATATACAAATTCTCAAATGTACATTTGCTTTTAAACACAGCAATATTTAAAACATGTTTAAAATGAAAAAGGTCTATCAACACTAAAGCACACAAATCTTGCTGTACAAAATGTTCAAAGTGGAATTAGGTGATGTGACAAAATTGGCATTCGCTTGGTGTACAGGCTGGAATCAGCATGGCCTTTTACCGGTATCCACTATCTGGGAGTGCTTTTAAAAAAAGATTCATAGGTTTTCATTGCAGACTGTATTCTTTTTTTTTTTAAACCTTTATTGTACAGAAGGCGTTCACAGATACGGGCCTACAACCCACCGGGCCGGCCACCACAATAAAGAGACATACGAGGCAATACAGGAGCAACTACAGGATTTCTAAATAGCTCATATGAAGGCAAAGGCAACAAGTCTTCGAGCCGCCATCACGAACAGGATAAGAGTAGGTTAATTTTATAATAGAAAAAAGGGTTTCGCAGGATAATGTCAATCTGTAAAGTCCAGAGGGCCGCGGTGGGCCGTGAGCAAGCCGAAGTTTCGAATACAGGAAAAGACCAAAAGAACAGTCACATTTTGGCAAAGGCAGAACGTGAGTCCCACATCAATAACAATCACAATCGCTGCTCAACGCCCTCCCACCACTACCATGGCACATAATAGTAAAACAGCGAAAAGTACGCTTACAAAACTAAAAGCCCTCTGTTACAACCACCCAGAAGAGGGAAAGAAAAATGGGGGGGGAAAGGGAAAATAAGGGAGGAAAAGGACATCGGAAAAAAGGAGGGAGAAAGTGAAGGCGCAGCGTCAGTGCACGCCCCCCACGGCTAACAAAGCACCCAATACTAATTCGGCACAAGGAACTAGTGGCAACCGGCGAAATGAATGCGTAGTAAACCGTGACAGCAGACATACCAAAAGGGCCATGCCAGCACAAACACCCCGGGGGGCGACGTGCCGACACCGCGCCACGAAATAAGGGGATACATAAGAGCCATAGAACCAAAAAAGGAACAAGGGAAGATACAATAAAACAAACCCCCCCACCACCCCGCACAGCCCACCCTGCACCCCTGCAGAAGGCTATGGCCTACCCCCCAGCAGCGTGCCTGTCGCCCTAATTAGAACCCGAAATATAGAGAGATATAGAAAGAAAGAATCACTTAGATAAAAAGGGGGGGAAGGGAAAACAGGGAAAAACAGCGGGAGAGGAGCCACAGAATCAAAACCCCTTCAGCTCCCACCCCCCCCCGCCCGAAAATACTCAGAGCCCACGGGAAGATAGTAAACACACGGATAAGCTCCAGGAACGTAAAGAAGTATCAAACATAATCATACAATTATAAACGGATCACCCAACCATACCACAAATTACAGTCCACAGAGGCAAGATCAGCTCAACCCTGTCCTCGTTTTTCGCAAACTGTAGCAGTCCAACAAACCAGGAACCAGATCACATGAAGCCGGAGGTGAATAACAGGGAATCGAATCAAAAACATACTCAAGTCATAGCGATCGCAATCCGGATGATCCAGAAAGCACAGTAGCCACCTCAGGCAAAGCAGGCACAGTTCCGATGAGAACACGGAGAAAACCGGTCCAGCGGCACAGTCACAGGATCGTCGTTCGGCCTTGTGAGGCAAAAGAGGAAAAGGAGACCCAACGAGGTCGGCCCAGACGGGATCCGGCCGGCGATCCTCCGAAGCAGAAGGAGGCACAGGATGAAGCAGGGCAGCGGACTTCCGTATATTCACACCAACAGCAGCCTCCAGGTCCACGACCCCAATGAAAGTTCCAGCAGCACACAACAGAGATGAAGCCGCACAAACCGGGGGGGGCCCAGCAGTCCCAGCCAAGGGACCTCTCTCCAGGATAGCGATGGGTGCGGTCATGGGCGCCCCCCAGGAGCGCAGGGCGGCGAGGATGTCGCCAAGTGTAGGCTCACCTTTGCAGTATTCAGAAGGCGTGCCGTGCGGCGGACCCGCATCGCCGGTCCCAGCAAGGCCGAGAGTCATGGGGCCGGCCGCCATCTTAGAAGCCCGGCGGGGCCGCCGCGAACACTGACCCCCGCCCGGATATCAGCGGGGCAAAACAGGAGACCGGCAGCCACCAGCAGAGGTGCCACCAGGGCAGGAAGGGGGGCCACCAGAAGAAGGCGATGCGCCGGCACCCCACACGCCGCCGGCACCGTTCTCCGAGCCCGGGCGGAGGAACTCAAAATGGCCGGGCCGGAGAACAAAGGGGAGACGAGCCAGATGTACGGTTAACCCCGTCCATGGAAGGCAGCGCCCCAACACCAGGCCGCAGGACCGCCGGACCAGGCCCGGGGGGCCGCAAACGGTCTATTAGCACATCGGCCTCTCCGACCGACTCCACACCACCACCAAGGGCCGGCCACCGCGCCCCGTCCAGCCCGGGCGCCGCCAAGGAGCGCCAGGCCCGGCCGCTCCGGAGACCCCGAAGCAGACAGGGGCGTAACTCAGGATCCGTGACACCTAGGAACCACCGGAGCAAACGGTAAGTGCCTGTGAGGTATCGTCGTTCCACTGCACATCGTCGAATACTTCCCGGGGCAGGATAAAGTACAGGATAGTTGTTGTAGACAGGAGAGTGAACGGAGCCGAGCTAAAACGCGGCCATCTCGGACGCGAGCTTGGCTCCTCCCCCGCAGACTGTATTCTTGAGTCACCCTGTGATTATTATTATAATTGGTAGAGTACTTCCTTCTGGTCCATCTTTAGGGCTTCACAGTTGAACTCACATTCTGAGGCTGGTGGTTAAAATCAAATAAAAGGACAGTATGTGGTCATGTTAGATGACTTTGTTGAAATGCGATTTTTACCCAAGTATAGGTACAGGAATTGGTGCTAGAGAGATGTGACCAAAGTGCTTCACAAATTGCTTTGGAATATTTTGGTTCGGTAACATACCAACTTCATTAACAGTTAAAGATAATATGAGAGTGGTGCTGCAAGTGACATGGCCAGTCTGTTTGCTTAGATGGTAACATTCTATTTTGTTCTTTGATTTCATACTACAGATGTCTGAATCCTGGATGGCACTGTTGGGATGTCAAAATTGAGCGGCAAGCAAATGTATGTATGACCCTTTGGAACTCGCTCCTGTGCAGATCCGTGGCCTTGACTACTACTTGGCTTTTAGAAAGGCCATTAAGACCTATCTTTTCCCTACCCCTTAGTTTTCTGGCGGGCTCTCTGTTGTGTCTGTCTTTCCTGCATTAGCGCTGGGACGCCCCCTTGCTGGGGCAGCTGCCGCGCTTTACAAGCGAAGATAACATAACATAACATGTTCTACCTGATGTGCTTTGTTCTGGTTGTGAGCAACATGTCAGAGTGGCTAATGCAGAAGGGAGCAATGTAATAGGCCAATATATTACCTATATGTGCTGTGTCAAGCATATGTGGAGTGACGCAACATTTTGGAAATTGCATAATAACTGGACCTCAAGTAAAGGACATTGTGCAAAATTATAGTGAACATTTTCATTCTTGAAGGCAGAAGAGCATTAGTGCCTATACTTACTGGCTTTTTGGAATCCAATATTAAAAGTGCAGGAGGTTTCTCATTGATAGGTGGTGGGCATTGTGGATCAGAAAATCGCGAAGCAGGCTTATACAGTTTACCTCGTTTTTCATCAGTTTCCTGCTCATCTGAAAAGATAAATAAATAGAACTAAATCATGATAAGACTAATCTTTCAGGGATCATTCTTTCAGCGTAACCTTTATATCTCATCAACACATCACTTATTTAACAGCACCACCCCGTAACCACTCACTTCTGTTGCTCTCCGACAACACTAAAACTTATTCAGGATCAACACTCCCTGTACTACAAGGGCATAAACAATACTCCTTCATGGTTAATCACCCAATTCAATCTCTCATGTGTATTTTCAAACATGACAAACCAGAGATACACAGAAACCCTACTATACATAAAATAATATCTACAGATCGCTATCAACAGCCTTAACAAAATGTGTACTTGGGATAGAAAACATACTCAACTAGGATTCATTGCTTCTGCCCCTTCCCTTTGACACCACTCTCCAAAGCCAAACATAACACAGGTTAAAATGCCATCCTATATCTCTTCGAAACAGCTATCCCATTTTCTTCTTTGGCTCTTCTTCGCACAAAGACAGCTATCTCTAGACATCTACACCATCAAAGCAGATATCTAACCAGAGAAGTACTATTGAATTCATGTAGACATTGCTCGACAGTCATTGTCAAGTTGGATGTCAACATAAAATATACTCATGGAAAACCAAAAAACTTTTAAAATATCTTACACAATCATTACAGCTGCATAATCATTGCATCTACATAAAACAAACCACACCCATTTCGACTATACCAAACAAACTGCACTTTCGAATATCCTTCACTAAATCAATTGCGAAAACCACAATAAATTCAGACATACACTTCTCAGAAGTTATAGCAATTGGGTCTCACAAACACCAAAGAACTTAAAGCACTCCAAGTACATCTAACCTCATCCAGGCGACACACACAAGGTGACCATTCAACTGAAATTAGTGATAAACACTTTGGATCGCAGTGCTCACTGAGGACACACCATCCTGATCAGGACAACCATTTCAAACCTTTACGAAAAAGAAAACCTTTCCAAAAAAGAACACTGAACACACGCCATAGAGATACTCATTACTTTTCTAAACAAGTGCCACCAGACAAATCTCAAGAAATAAAGGAGTTAGGCCCTAAAGGACGAGGACTAGGCAGGGCCATATTCATATATGAAAGAAGAAAAATAGCATGTACCTCAACTTATTTGATAGCATTCACAGTTTTTGCTTAATGGCCAAACACATTTCTTTAAGTTTGTACAGGTATTTTATTTATACCTTTCACTTTTCACGTTTGCATTTTCATTAGATTATTTCTGTATGAAAAGGGGAATTGTCCAATCCTTTATACATTTCATATATAAACAATTAAGAAAAAAACTCAGAAAAAAACATTTTAAATCCACATACCTACTAAGACATACTATACATACTACATCACAGTACACAGTTGTACACAAAAAGACTGAAAAAACAAAAGCATCCAATACTCGTAGCTTTGTTCACCAATTACGGTGAATAAATCAATGATCCTAGACTTGTTTATAAAAAATGTCTATGTATCCGTAGTTGCCCAGGGACATTATTCATGCTTTACATGAATAGAATTTAATTCTAAATTAGTAAAAAGGAAGATTTCAAATCATTATTCCTCTGTGCTTCGTTGTTGTGCCGGCGCGTTTCAAATCCTAGGAGATCAATGCCTGGATTCTCATCAGGGCTTTCTGATTTTCTGTACAGGATGTATTAAAATAAAAAATAATTTTTAGGGGGGGGAGGGGCTTCATTCTTTTCTACCACACTTTCACTAAATTTTCATTCTACTTTCAGTTGTACCTGAAAGATGCAGTTCTTTCTTTCTCATAGAGTTCATCCAAGGCTGTGTTCTGGGTTTTATTTTACTTAAAGATTCTCTGTTAAACAGAAAATGGTGTCAGTGATATTCATGTAGGACCCTTCTACGATTGTCTAGCGTTCTTTACTAAGCGGTTTCCTACCTTCCCTGGTCACTTGTTGGACGTAGTTGTGCAATCGTGTATTTGATTACAATATATCGCGCCTTGTTTAGGGAACGATGTTCTCTTTGCTTATCCAGCTCCCAAGAGTATTTCTGACCCAGCGTTATATTTATCTATGGAGGAAAGTGCTTTGTTTATTAAGTCCTCCCTCGCAACAATGTTTCACAATCTGACCGTTAAACAGAATCGAGCGCGTACCTCGCGTCTTGTTTTGAGAGCGGTGTGCTCTTAGCTCCTACAGCGTTTCCGTCCCAGCGTTCTATTTATCTACAGGGAAAGGACTTTGTTTATTAGATCTTCCCTCGCAACAATGTTTCACAATCTAGCGGTTAAGAAAAAGTGAAGCGCGTATCTCGTTAAACCATGTTTACGAGTCGCGCTGCTTCTGGTCTTACGTTTAGGGTCTTTTGCTCGGGGTTTCTAAAAAAGCAACAAGAGATTACTGTTGGCTGATCGCATAGATCGAATCAGCAACTTTCAGTCGCCTTGTTTCAGGTCTCACGCTTACCTCGATATCTATTGCGCCTGGGCTGCACTTCGTGTCGGACTCACAGGTACCATTATTCGCTGCAGACATTTTTGTAGGGGCCTCACTTATAGCATTTTCATGAATTCTGGGACATGTGGTCTGATTGATAGTAGCAAATCCGACAAGCCAAACATGGTGCATTCTAGGACATGAAGTTGATTCACTTACACAGACTCTATCGTATTGCTTAAACAAACATTATATTCAGTCTAATGCGGCAGTCTGTGCCTCAGTGAATGCATTATATTCTTGTTAGCTCTGTCATATTATTCAATCCAGTTAAAGCGCAATTAAACTTCAGGATTAAATTCGCCTCTTTCTGAAGTAGCGCTTTTTCAATACCAAATCGGCGTTTAGCTGCTTTAATAGTAGCTAAAATTGTTCATTTAAACTCATTTTCCCCATGCAATTTCTCAATAAAGTGTTCTACCATTGGGGCAGTGGCCACCTTATTTTTAATTCTCAATCTGTGCTGTGTAATCCTAGTGTTGGGCTGTTGATTTGTCTTCCCTATATACATTTTCATACAGGGACATATTATGGCGTACAACATTTCTGGTTAGTGAAACCAGAATGTTTCCATTTTACACCATTGTTATTGAATTCTATACATTCTATTGTGTTGTTGCAGGCCACACAATTGCCACACTTGTGATGGCCTTCAACTGGTTTTAAATTCCATTGTGATAAGTCACTTTTGGGTTTTGGTAATGAAATGTCCGCGCGCACAATTTGTTGACGTATGCTTTGATTCTTTTTCATAGCAAATATTGGTTTAGGAAAAGGGCATTCAAGATCCTCAAGGAGGTGCCAATTTTTGAGTATAATTTGCCTGAATTTATTTGTGTCAGGTCCAAACGTTGTCACACGTACTAGTCGATCAAGTTCTTTTTTCTCTTTTACCCGGAGAAGACTTTCTCGGGGGGGAAACCTGGCTCTTTTTATAGAGTGCTTCAGCCGTTTTTTGGGGTAACCCCTTTGAATCATTTCTTTACAAATGTTTGACGCATGCTCTTCAAATTCTCTGCCATCAGTGCAATTCCTCCTAATTCTTAAGAGTTGCCCATACAGGAGGTTTTCCTTCAGGCTCCTGGGGTGGGCACTTCCATGGTGCAGAATTGTATTTTTATCTGTCTCTTTTTTATAGTGAGATGTTTTTAACTGGTTTCCTGCACAAGTAATCTCAACATCCAAGAAGGTCATTTTTGTTTTACTACACTGGATGGAGAACTTAATGTCGTCATGTCGGGCATTGAGGCATTCATGGAACATCATCAAATCAATCTGGCTCCCCTGCCACAGGAGCCAGATATCGTCAATCTATTGTAGCCATTGTCTTATTTTGTCTCTAAAAGGGTTGTTGTTTTCAATAAATCTTTTTTCTCATATTGAGCCATATAGAGAACTGCCATTTTTGAGGCATAAGGACACCCCACAGCAGTTCCCTTAACCTGTATAAAGGATTGATAATCAAATCTAAAATAGTTCTTTTTAAGGGCTATTTCTGCAAGTTGTAAGATAAATTATGTTCAAACTCTGTGGGGTCGTTCTCTGCTCTATAGATACAATTCCATCACTTCTAACGCCTCGTCCTGAGGAATCTGTGTATAAAGCGTTGTAACGTCAAGCGTTACCATCATTTAAGTCTGCATCAAAAGATGTTTCTTCTACCTTTTGGAGGAAACCTGTAGTGTCTCTTAAATATGACTGGACCTCTTTCAAGAATGGTTTTAGGAAGAAGTCCACATATTTTGAGAAAAGTTCCAAAATTGAATCACACCCCGAGACGATCGGTCTCCCCGTGGTTCCTCAAGATTTTTATGAATCTTTGGCAAAAAATATAAAATAGGGGATCTGGGGAGTTTTTAAACTAAAAAAATCGTTCTTTAGGTAAAAGGAATCCTCCATCAATGCCCAATTATATGATTTTGGAAACTGTATCCTGTATGGACTGCACTGGGTCTCCTTTGACTAATCGATACCAGGTTTTTTGTTGACCTTGTTCCGTCCTTCATTTAGATGCATATCACGGGGCCAGATCACCACTACCCCGCCCTTATCGGCCTGTTTAATAATCACTGAAGTGTCTGATCTCAAACTTTGGATCGCTGCTGGTTGCTTACGCTGAGACAGAAAATCTCTACGAGCTAAAAGGACGATGTTCTCCAAACAAGACACAAGGTACGCGCTCGATTCTATTTAACAGTCAGATTGGGAAACATTGTTGCGAGGGAGGAATTAATAAACAAAGCCTTTTCCTCCATAGATAAGGAAAATGCTACTTACCAGTATGCATCTGTTCTTGGCATGTAGGGCTGCTGACATTCATATCTTAGCATAGATCGCCGCCAGTGTTGGGTCCGGATGTTTGCACTTTGTTGTCTTGGAAGAGTCTTCGAAGTATCACAAGATAGGTGACTCCTCCCCTGGACTACAGTGCGCATGGGCATCTTCTCCATCTTCAGATTGTTTTTCGCCATTGTGGCAAAGATGGAGTATAGAAAAGTAAGAAATGACCATGTAAATGTATGTTAAGAAGGTAACCCTGCAGCTGTGACAGGCTCCGGGGAGGAGGGTGGGCGATATGAATGTCAGCAGCCCTACATGCCAAGAACAGATGCATACTGGTAAGTAGCATTTTCCGTTCGAGGCATGTGGGCTGCTGAATTCAAATCTTAGCATAGACTGTATAGCAGTTTCTCCTCTAGCAGTGGTTACACGTACCAGCTGCAGTGATTTGAAAAAGACTTAAGGACAGCCTGGCCTACAGCAGCTTGTTGCTTAGCTTGCACGTCAACACAGTAGTGTTTAGTGAAAGTGTGTATGGTAGACCATGTAGCTGCCCTACATATGTCTTCTAAGGGAATGTTTCCTAGGAAAACCATGGATGCCCCCATTTTGCGCGTCGAGTGTGCTTTGCTTTTTGATAGCATATTTTTTAATGCATTTAACAATCCATCTGGCTATTCCTGTCTTGGAAATGGGATTACCCTTATGTTGTGGTGAAAAGGCAACAAATAGTTGCTTTGTCTTTCTGAATGATTTTGTTCTGTCAACATAATATAGCAGAGCTCTTTTAACGTCTAGTGTGTGTAGAGCTCTTTCAGCTACTGATTGCGGGTTTGGAAAGAAAACTGGCAATTCTATGGACTGATTGATGTTTCAGTGGAGATAACTTTTAGCATAAATTTAGGGTTTGTACGGAGTACTACCTTATTGTGGTGTATTTGCACGAAAGGTTCCTGAATGGTTAGTGCCTGTAGCTCACTTACTCACCTGAGGGAGGTAATGGCAATTACAAAAGCCACCTTCCATGTTAAGAATTGTAGTTCACATGAATGAAGTTATGTTTTGTTATATTTATTTTTGTATAGCGCACGGCTACTCAAAAAGAGTGTCCCGGCGCTTTAGTAATGAGACCTACGGCGAAATAACACAACACAGTAATAAAAACAGAATAGAAGGCACAGTAAAAAAGAAAGGAAAGAAAAAAAGCCTAAAGGGCAAACAACCAGGTTTTTAAACCTTTCCTAAAAGCAAGTAAGCTAGTGGCTCCCCGGAGTGTCAGCGGCAGGGAGTTCCACAGCTGTGGCGCCAACAGTCCAAAGGAGCGGCCTCCAATACGGGCTCTTTTTACACGCGGGACCGTCGCCAAGAACAGCGATTCTGATCTGAGAGAGCGGGCCGGGTGATAGAAGGCGAGTCTCCTTTGGAGATACTTCGCTCCCACAGCATGGAGGGCTTTATAGGCCAGAGTTAATGCCTTAAAGGCGATCCGCTTGCGAATAGGCAGCCAATGTAAGGTCTGCAAAAGACCAGCAGCACTGGCTCGCCTATTTAGGCCATAAATGGCTCTCGCTGCAGCATTCTGCACAACCTGGAGCCGCTGCAGCAAATACTCTGGCAGGCCCAGGTAAAGGACATTAGCATAATCCAACCTAGACCCGATCAAAGCCTGCACGGTCAGCTTCCTATGTTCTTCAGACAAAAGGGGTAAGAACTTCCTCAGCATCTTAAGGAGGCCGAAACAAGTGCCCGTCACCCCAAGGATCTGGGATCTCAACGTCAGACCCTTGTCCATCTTAACCCCTAAGTTCTTAGCTACTAGAGATGGACAGGATGGTGGAAACATGTTAATGGGCCACCAGGCTTGCCAGTCTGGATCCGACGCACACCCGAAGAAGAGTACCTCAGACTTCTCGGAGTTGCACTTGAGGCCGCTCAGATGAAACCATCTGAAGACAGCCTCAAGGCAGTCCCGGATACTCTCTCCATTGAAATCTCCTCCCCTCTTACAATCGAAGAGGAGCTGTGTGTCGTCGGCATAGGACACGAACCGGGCCCCGAACGACTCCGCCAATGCCGCCAGAGGGGTAATAAAGATGTTAAATAGGGTCGGGCTCAATATAGAGCCCTGCGGGACCCCGACTCCCAGTGGCGGCATCACGGCCGAGTCCGGGGAGGCCCAGACCGTTTGTCTGTTCGAACCGAAGTGGTTCGAAGGGAGGTCCCATGAGTCTGGTAAGTACTATGTTAAGGTTCCAGACTGGAGAAGGTGGATGCTTTGGAGGGATAATTCTTTTAAGTCCTTCCATAAAAGCTTTGAAAGGTGGTATTCTAAACAGGGAGACATGTTGTCTGTTTTGAAGATATGCTGCTATAGCAGCAAGGTGTAGCCTTATTGATGAGTATGCTAGGTTACATCTTTGAAGATGTAGCAGGTAAATTAAGTTTTGGATGGAGGCATCCAATGGATTGATTTGATTATTATTACAATAAATTACAAACCTTTTCCATGTAGCTACGTAGCATGCTCTGGTAGTGGGACGCCTTGCTTCCTTGATAATGTTCATGCAGTCGGGAAGCAAGTTAAGATATCCGAACTCTAAGACCTCAGGAGCCAGATCGCTAGGTTCATCTGATTGGGATCTGGGTGCCTGATTTCTCCATGGTTCTGTGTTAGCAATTGTGGCGAAAGGCGCAGCCTTTGATGGGGGACTACAGAGAGTTCCCGTAGTGTTGCGTACCATGGCGGTCTTGCTCATGTGGGAGCAACCAGGATCATTGTGAGTGACTGTTGCCTTAGTTTGCGTGCCACTAATGGAATCAGTGGGGCTGGTGGAAAAGCGTACGCAAATCTGCCTGACCAGTTCGTCCATATCGCATTGCCTTGTGACAACGGGTGTGGGAACCTGGCGGCAAAGGACGGGCATTTTGAGTTTTCGTTTGTGGCAAACAAATCTATTTCTGGATGTCCCCACTTTTGGAAGAACGGTTGAAGAACTTCAGGGTGAATCTCCCATTCATGTACTTGTTGACTGTGTCGGTTCAGTAGATCTGCTATCTGATTGTCTATTTCTGGGAGATGTTCTGCCAGGAGATAAATGTTTTGTGGAATTGCCCACTTCCATATGCGTTGTGCTAGGTGAGACAGCTGCAGAGAGTGTGTTCTTTCCCTGTTTTTGGATGTAGTACATGGCTGTCATGTTGTCCGTCCGGATTAACACAGTCTTGTTGTACAAGTATTTCTGAAAGGCTTTCATCGCTAGAAACACTGCTAGTAACTCTAAGTGATTTATATGTAATGTCCTCTGTTTGACTGTCCAGAGACCTTGAACAGTGTATTGAAGGAGATGGGCTCCCCAAACTGTCAGTGATGCGTCCGCTGTTAATACTACTTGTGGAACTGGCTCTTGGAACAGTCGCCCCTTGGAAAGGTTTTGTGGGTTCCACCACTGCAGAGACCTGCAAGTGCGACTGTCTACCAACACTAGATCTTTTAATTGTCCTTGAGCCTGGTTCCACTGCCGTGCTAGGCACTCTTGTAAGGGACGCATGCGAAGGCGAGAATGAGGGACGATGAATATGCAGGAGGCCATCATGCCTATAAGCTGCATGAACACTCGAGCTGGTAGAGAGTGCTGTATATGAAATTTTAGAACAAGAGATTGTATGTTGGCTATCCTGGCTGGATTTGGATATGCCTTCCCCGCTGAGGTATTTACTGTTGCTCCCAGATATTGTTGTATGTGGGAGGGTAGCAGATGTGATTTTGGGTAATTTATGGAAAACCCTAGACTGTGCAGTAGCTGGATTGTCTGTGAGGTATGGCTGGCAAACTGAGCGTATGAGTTGGCTTTTATGAGCCAATCGTCGAGGTAGGGGAACACATGAATGTGTTGCCTCCGTAGGTGTGCTGCTACTACTGCTAGGCATTTTGTGAACACTCTTGGTGCCGTAGTGACTCCAAAGGGGAGAACTTTGAATTGATAGTGCTGACCTTCTATTGTGAACCTGAGGTATCTCCTGTGAGCTGGATGTACAGGAATGTGAAAGTATGCGTCTTTGAGATCTAGTGTGGCGAGGAGGTCGCCTTGCTGGAGTAGTGGGACTACTTGTTGTAGAGTGATCATATGGAAATGATCTGAGAGTATGTATTGGTTCAACGGTCTGAGGTCTAGTATTGGTCTGGGAGAGCCATCTTTTTTGGGAATGAGGAAGTATAGAGAGTATACTCCTGTCCCTTGATGTTGCAATGGGACTGGCTCTATGGCACCTTTTTGGAGCATGGAGAGCACCTCTTTTTGAAACAGCGTAATGTGTTCTTTGGACATTGGACGGTGTCTTGGCGGTATGTTGGGTGGTGTAGAAGTGAGTTGCAGGCAGTAGCCATACTGGATAATTTGTCTCACCCACTTGTCTGTAGTGATAGCGTTCCAGACTGGTAGGAATTGTGTTAACCTGCCTCTGACTGGTGTTAAATGGTCTGGAGGGAGTGTGAGCGAGTCACTGTTTGTTGGTGGCGGAGGCTCGGGTGTTACCACCACCCCGTCCTCTGCCCTTGTTGTTATTGCCTCTATAACCTCCTCTGTTGGCACTTTTATTAAAGGTGCTTTGGGTATTACTTTTGAATGAGGATGAAGTTTGGGATGGGTTGCCTCTACCTGAGCCTCGAAAGGAGGAGCGCCGAAAGGAACTCTTAGATTGTTGAAATTGAAGTGCACCCATGGACTTAGGGGTACCCATATCTTTTTTCATCTTTTCTAAGATGGTATCTACTGCAGGGCCAAACAAGAAATCTTGGTTAATGGGCTGGTTGAGGATGGATGATTGCACTTCATTCTTAAAGCCGGAAATGCGTAGCCATGCATGCCGATGTAGTAATACGCTAGTGTTGATGGATCTGGCGGCTGCGTCAGCTGCGTCAAGGGCGCATTTAATGGAAGCGTTAGTGATAAATTTGCCTTCCTGTATTAGGTAGTTTGCTTTAGCTTTAAAAGGTTATGGCAGGTGTTGTAGTAAACCCTCCAGTTGGCCATAGTGTGTTCTATCGTAACGTGCTAAGAGAGCTTCTGTGTTGGCAATTTTCCAGGTGTTTGCTGCCTGGGAGGTCACTCTTTTACCTGAGGCCTCAAATATCTTTGACTCTTTGTCAGGAGGGGGAGCATCTCCTGTTGTTTGCGAATTAGCTCATTTTCTAGCATTAGATACGACTAGTGAGTCTAATGGTAACTGAGACTTAATATAAGAAGGGTCTGTAGGGGCTGATTTATATTTTTTCTCAATTCTCGGATTGAGGACACGCGCTCTGGCTGGGCCTTTAAATATGTCTGGCGCATGCTTTAGTACCCCTTTTAGCATGAGAAGTGTACGTACACTTTTCTCAGATGTTGGAAATGTGTCAAATAGGAAATCCTCTTCTATTGGGTAAGTGTGCATGTCTACACCATGATATTTAGCTGCCCTATCCACTAGCTGGTTAAAAACAATGGTGTCGTCAGTAGGCGACTGTTTTGTAGTATATGTAGAGGTGTCAGGGATGGGTTGTGGATCATATGTATCATAAGGATCATTATGGTCACTCCATGTGTTATCTTGGATATCCTGATCTTCGTGTTCTACAAAAGCATCCTGAGGATCTTCCCCCATGTTTCCTGTCTCATCTTAACCTGAAGGTGTAGGAGTGTAAGGCACATAAGGCATGTCAGGAATGAAAGGAGGAGAAGTAAAAGGCCTTGAAGGAGATTTTCCAAAGTCTCTTTTCTTTATAGGAACAGTAGAAGAAGAGTCAGTGTCCAATGATCTTTCTTGTTTCCGGGTCTATATACAGTTTAGGTTGTTCTGCGCTCACTGGATCAGGATGGAAAAGTTCTTCCTCAACTGTCGTGGCTTTGGCGCCGATGTTTTTGGCTTGGTCGCTTGTTTGTGTTGAGTCTTTGGCTCGAGGGCCTTCGGCTGTGGAGCTTTTTTCGGCTCGACTGCTGTTTTCGGGTCGGGGACCTTTTTTGGTTCGACGACTCTTTTTGGTTCGACGTCTTTTGTTGGCTGTACTGCCTTTTTTGGCTCTGCGACCTTCTTTGGTTCGACGACCTTTTTGGGATCAACCGTTTTTTTTCGGTTCTATAGCCTTTTTCGGTTCGACGTGTTTTTTGGGGTTGACGACCCCTCTCGGCTCGAGGATCTTTGTAGACTCGACAGCCTTCTTTGGGAGGACAGGATTTTTTGTCTGATCGACGACCCTCTTTGGTTCGACGCCCTTTTAGGTTCGACGGCCTTCTTGGGAAGAGTGTTGCTCGTTCCTGGGGTATCAGAAGGCTTGATTTGGTCTTCGGAGCCGAGCCAGAAGGCGGGGCTACTGAAGAAGTCGGTCGGTCTCGGCTAAGGCCTTTAGGCGATGCTTCGACCGGAGCCTTGTCTTGAGGTGGAAGCGGGGTCGTGACTTTGGTACTCACTATTTGCCCCTGTGTGATCTGGTCATCGGAGTCAGACTGGTCCTCTACGGTGCCTATTTCTAGGTCGGAGTCCACCGCTTCTGGGAGTTCATGTTCGTCGTCGAAAATGTTCTCTGGTTCTGGTTCCGGTGCCTGCCGCTGCATCTCTTGTCTAAGCACCCTTCGGTTCCGGATAGTCTTTTTCGACCCAAACTGAGCACAAGCTGGACAGTTTTCCTCGTTGTGCTCCGGAGATAAGCACTTGTTGCATACCGTATGTTTATCAGTATGTGTGAATTTGGAGTGACATTGTGGGCATCTTTTAAACGGGGTCCTTTCCATCGGCAGGAGGCTCACGTGGCGTCGAAAAGGCCCAACGGCCTGGGTCGACGACCGGATCGAGATGGAAAGTATTATCGAGTTAAGAAGTACCGAACGAGAACAATACCGTCAAGGTAGAAGGCCTTTTGGCCTTAGAAAGTTGAAAACTTTTGGTTCCGAAGTTGGAGATGAGGAATAGCATCCAAACCCAATGGCGGAAAAAAACAATCTGAAGATGAAGATGCCCATGCGCACTGTAGTCCAGGGGAGGAGTCACCTATCTCGTGATACTTCGAAGACTCTTCCAAGACAACAAAGTGCAAACATCCGGACCCAACACTAGGCGGCGATCTATGCTAAGACATGAATTCAGCAGCCTACATGCCTCGAACATATAGATAAATATAACACTGGGTCAGAAATACTCTTGGGAGCTGGATGAGCAAAGAGATCATCGTTCCCTAAACAAGGCACGATATATTGTAATCAAATAGACAGCTGCACAACTACGTCCAACAAGTGACCAGAGAAGGTAGGAAACAGCTTAATAAAGAATGCTAGACAATAGTAGAAGGGTCCTACATGAATATCACTGACACAATTTTCTGTTTGTTAACAGAGAATCTTTAAGTGAAAGAAAACCCAGAACACAGCCTTCGATGAACTCTATGAGAAAGAAAGAACCGCATCTTTCAGGTACAACTGAAAGTAGAATGAAGAGTTCGTGAAAGTGTGGTAGAAAAGAATGAAGCCCCCCCTAAAAAAGATTTTTTATTTTTATACATCCTGTACAGAAAATCAGAAAGCCCCGATGAGAATCCAGGCATTCATCTCCTAGGATTTGAAACGCTTCGGCACAACACTGAAGCACAGAGGAATAATGATTTGAAATCTTGCTTTTTACTAATTTAGAATTAATTTCTATTTATGTAAAGCGTGAATAATGTCCCTGGGCAACTACAGATACATAGACATTTTTTATAAACTAGTCTAGGATCATTGATTTATTCACCGTAATTGGTGAACAAAGCTACGAGTATTGGATGCTTTTATGTTTTTTCAGTCTTTTTGTGTACAACTGTGTATTGTGATGTAGTATGTATAGTATGTCTTAGTAGGTATGTGGATTTAAAATGTTTTATTCTTAGTTTTTTACTTAATTGTTCATATATGAAATGTATAAAGAATTGGACAATTCTCCTTTTCATACAGAAATAATCTAATGAAAATGCAAACGTGAAAAGTGAAAGGTATAAATAAAATACCGGTACAAACTTAAAGAAATGTGTTTGGCCAATAAGCAAATACTGTGAATGCTTTCAAATAAGTTGAGGTACAGGCTATTTTTCTTCTTTCATACCAGGCAAATCTCAGCACTGCCTAAAAGCACATTCTGTGAAGGAGATCATCCTTAAAGTTGTAGGAAAGTTAGCCTTTCAGTGTTTTTGTGTACAACTGTGTATTGTGATGTAGTATGTATAGTATGTCTTAGTAGGTATGTGGATTTAAAATGTTTTATTCTTAGTTTTTTTTCTTAATTGTTCATATATGAAATGTATAAAGAATTGGACAATTCTCCTTTTCATACAGAAATAATCTAATGAAAATGCAAACGTGAAAAGTGAAAGGTATAAATAAAATACCGGTACAAACTTAAAGAAATGTGTTTGGCCAATAAGCAAATACTGTGAATGCTTTCAAATAAGTTGAGGTACAGGCTATGTTTCTTCTTTCATACCAGGCAAATCGCAGCACTGCCTAAAAGCACATTCTGTGAAGGAGATCATCCTTAAAGTTGTAGGAAAGTTAGCGTTTGATGCCAGCTCAGCGCAAACCAGAGGCCAGCAAGAAAAACAACTTGTTTAAAAAGTTTCTCAGACCCTTCAAACTTACACCAAACAACTGAATGGCTTTGCACATGATCATGAATTGCAACTAAACTTGAACATTAAGACTACCACTACTAACCAAACAATTTTAGCAAACAAAAATGAAATTCAATGCCAAGATTACCTAAAGCAAATACTACACCCATAAGCTACTTCCCTTCATCTTCCAGACACCAAGTCATGCCTTTCTGGTTACAGCAAATCAACCACAGAAAACACAGAGGTCTTTTATCTTGGAATCCTGGAAAGTACGAGTTTACTAGGCAGTAACCTACACAACATGTAGGTACAGATGTTTACCATAAGTGCCCAAGGGACAACTACACCATTGCACTCTTTTTGATTAGCCAAATTACTGCCTTTGTACACTTGACTTTCCAGGTGTAGTGAAATGGAGTAGTAAAGTCTCAACATATTTGGGAAGCGTTAGTGATTCCTGTATAGCACAACACTGAAAATACCAAAATTAACAAGTATTACCGAAACCAATAGTTCTGGTCAAGTTTGTGCAGTGGTTACTTTTTTTTACTGAAAACACATGGAACGAAGCTGAAAGGTGGAAGGAGGTGGGGGTGGAACACAGGCACCTAAAGTGTTCAACATATGTTTGTAATAAAAGTACACTAATACATTAACCATTGAATACAACTTTGTAACAAAAAATAAAAAAAGACATTTAAAATTACCTTAACCAGTGAATATAACTGTATTAAACCCGAACAAGAGCATCCTATCAGGTGGGCGTTCTGAGAACAGACTCAGAAACCCATACAAGTTTTCAACACACATCGCAAGAAAAAGGGATTGTTACAAGTGCAAACAAGCATTTGCAATGCAATAGGTCTCGCATTTGTGAAAGTTAGAGCAGTTGACTTTGAAAATTACAATGTTTTTTACTTTTGTTTTTTATTTGCAGTGTCATAAATATATTTGCATAGCACAATTGCTATTGGTATGAAAAAGCAAAAGTAAAAAGCATTGTCATTTTTAACGCCAACAGCTCTAACTTTAAGAAATGCGAGAACTATTGCATTGCAAATGCTTGTAGAAAGCTACTGATAGGAAGAAGAGAAACAGGAGTAGGCTTAATGTGTAAGGCAAAAACCGGGAGATGAGAGGGTTATAAGAGAATGAGAGAAAGGCGGCTAGGGAAAAGAACGACGGGTAAAGAAGATAGTGAGGAGTAGAGACAAGGGAAAAGAGGAGGGCTACAACCATAGGAGAGGCAGCGCAGTGTGTGATGTAGAGGCGGGGATGGAGTAAGGGAGGGTGGGAGTTGTCCCAATATAGAAGGAGACCTAGAAAGAAACAAAATATGACCTACAGAAAGACAGAAGAACCACAACGTTCACTGAAGGAGCAGTGTGAGGCACTCTGGGACAGATCAAAGTACTGAAAGTTCCGATTGTACCACCCAAAGAGAAATCCAAAAAGACATAAAAAAAGAGACAGATGAGGAACCACAAATAGAGAGAGTCACCACAACATCCACTAAGGGAGCAGCAGGAGACATCTTGAGACTGACATTGTAAGACTAAGAGACCAACAAGAGACACTATGTGAGAGACACAGAGATAAACACAAAAAGAGACAGACTGGGATGTAAAGACAAAGCCACCGCAACATCCACTAAAGGAGTGGCAAGAGGCATTATGAACCAGAAACTGAGACAGACCAGATCCTTGAGCAGTCTCATTGTAACACACAAATGGAGAGACTTGAGACAGGCACAAAAAAGGCAGATTAGGATCCAGAAAAAGATGGAGCAGCTGCAACATCCACTAAGGGAGTGGAGAGAGACACTGTGAGACAGACAAAGGGACAGTTTGAAAAGGAGAGACAGGAACCTAAAAAAGGACTGTGGTGCCGAAACGTCCACTAAGGGACGACGAGAGGGACCAAAGTCTTGAGTGTTCTTATCGTAACACCAAAGACAAAGCGACACACACAAAAGAGACATATTAGGACCTAAAAAAAGACAGCTGCCACAACTTCCACTAAGGGAGCAACAAGAGACATTATGCGAAAGACACTGAGACAGTACAAAGACTTCAGCATTATCATTGTAATACTAAGAGAGCAGCGAGACACAGAGACATACACAAAAAGAGACAGTCTAGGACCTACATACGGAGCCACCACAACATCCACTAAGGGAGTGACGAGATACATTATGAGACAGAAACTGAGATAGACCCAAACCTTAAGCGTTCTCATTGTGACATACAAAGGATCAGACTTGCCACAGATACAAAAAGAGACAGACGAGGACCCACACACAGACAGAGCTGCTGCAATATCCACTAACGGATCGGCGAGAGACACTCTTACAGACGAAAGACTGGAGTGTTCTCATTATAACACCCAAAGGGAGAGACATGAGACACAGAAATAGATTACTGTCTACAACAAGACAGTGCTGCCGCAGCATCCAGTAGGGAAGCATCAAGAGACACTCTGAGTCAGACACAGAGATAAGACACAAAAAGAGGCAGACTGGGACCAAAAAAAGGCAGCACTTCATAACGTCCGAGGGACGAGAGACACTCTAAGAAAGAGATTTACAAAAAGAGACAGGCAAGCACCTAAAAAAAGACAGAGCTGCTACAAATTCCCTAGGGGAATGACGAGAGACAACCTGAGACAGACACAACAAGTTTTAGCTATTGACATTGCAAAGAACAATGCCTTTTATTTTTGTTTGTAAAACAAAAATAAAAGGCATTGTGAATTACAATGCAAATAGCTTAAACTCACGTAAATGCGAGACCTATTGCATTGAAAAAAAGATAAAGGAATACTGCAATAGGTATAAAATGTCGAAGTAAAAAGTTTTTAAGTGAAAAAGGAATATAATTTCTGACAGAAAAGTCAAAAATCTGTGGAGCTGATTAACCAGGGTCCTGACTGAAGGAGCCGGAAAGAACAACTGACCTAACTCTCACCTCTGAGACATGATGGGAAGCTAGGGGTCAAGGATGGGTAATTCCTATAGCCCGACGCTCAGGACATATTGTCTGGGGTCAAGGGCAACTAGTGTTAATGTGTATTTTGTCCTTGGGACAAGTAGTCCCAACCCCCCTGCACCACAAACCCTTTAGCTGCCCTTTTGCAGTACCACATTATGGATCAAGGAAGGGCACTGTCTGCAGTTAAGGTAATATTTTTAGGTCTCGACCTCTGCCAATGCACTTGAGCATTGCAGATGTCGAGACATATAGAGGTGGAACAGGAAAGCTGACCAAGAGGGCTTTGGCGGGCGGATTTTGCACAGTGCATGTGCCCGTGCACGCGCTTGCTCCCCGAGCCGCCTCGCCTGAGACCCGCCACAGCAATGCCGAGAGCTTCACACTTCAAAGGAATGCTCTCCCCCGCCCCCCTCTGCTCAATTCCTCGCTCCCATTTGCTCCCCGTCTCTCCGTGCTTACTGCAAAGTGTCCCCCCCCCCATAGCGCTGTTTTTGACTCTTCCGACTTCAAAGGCTAACACTCCCCCGCCACCCCACCCCCGCCACAGCAATGCCGAGGGCTTGTTTTATTTCGTTTTTGCAGCAGTGAGGGGGAGAGTTCACAGATTCACGAGGCATCATCCACCCGCTTGGAAGTCAGCCACTGGCAGCTGGGGAGGTTTCCGAAACTAGAGCAAACATGAGAATTGTTATCTAGCAGGACTTTGCTTCGGACAGAGCGATTCCTGTAGATGATTCCTGGTGTATCAGGAACACTGTCTTGTCTGGCTGTCTGCGCCCCATCCCCCATGTCGGGCTGTCTGCGCCCCCATGCTGGACTGTCTGCGCCATCATGGTCTCTGCAGGATGAAAGTTCTCAGATGTCAAGGGTAACACATTCAAATTGTGGAGTGTTCTCAGTTGTGTTGTTGAGACATTAAAGCACAGTAAAATGTAAAACTGTTATTGAAACCATGTGCCCCACAGAGTGCACGGCCAAACTATACCCTTCAACCAGACGCAACAATAATATAAGGCGACTCCATCATACCCACTCAGCCTTCTATGCTCCACTAGCTGCTTCAGCCCAGCGACTGACGTTTTAGGAGCATCCCTGCAGTCATCACGCCTGACACTCAAACACAACGGCCACATCTTTCAGACGATCACAACCTACGGTGCAGCATGCTGCCTGTCTGCTAACGAGCTTCGCTTCATCGTCTGGGATACAAAGCGATGCAGAAATGCAGCTACTCTATAGCGCCAGCCATCTTGAGTGGCATCGACAATAAATGTCTTGCATTCAGTTGTGGTGTTCTCGTGGCATGTGCCCTGCTGCCCACCTTACTACTTCCTTACACTGTAACACTCGGGATCAAAGGTTTGATAATGACTGCAGGCTGTTCGTTATTTTTGCATGGGGCAGACAGGAAGAGGGTCAGCTTCCTGCAGTGTTTTGTTCCTTCATAATATTAACACACATTGAATTCTGAAGCTTTCAAATGCTAGTTGTGATTGGACAGAGTTCTGAACGGAGCCCAGTCGTGTTCACACATTTGACTGCTTAGGCACGGAAGGATGTTCTTATTGCTGATAGAAAAGTTAAAAAAAAAACATAGATGTGTGCTGCACCCACTGAGTAGCGAGACAGAATGGACATGCATTTGTAATTGGGAAGTCGGGCTGCCATGAAGTCCAGTTTAAAAAGAAAAGAAAGATTCTCCAACATTGTTTGGGCCTTCTGTTTATTTCAGTAAAGATTTGGCAAGTGTTAGGGAAATCCTTTTAGGTACGTCTGAAGGAATCTGTGTAAAGTTCCGGAGGAATCCCTCAAGACTTTGTAAAATGTGTATCACAACAATGAAAAGATTGTCCCTTTTCTCATGAACTGAAAGCACACATGTTGACTCATTCAGCTTCCTCTCTCCCTATTGCGTCTTCTGTTAAGTGGTGTTGAGCTGAAGAAAGTGGTGTTTAAGCAGAAGAATGTGGCAGGTTCCCGTGGAAGTGGCTTGGAAGGAATTTGCCTGACTGGTGCCATGGAAAACTGACAGCTTGTTCAGGAAGACAGCTGTGCGCGCAGGGAGTGGGGGGCTGTGCAGGCATAGACTGGGGGTACGTGCATGTAGGGACCGGGGTTATGCCCCTCACACACTCTCTCACCCCCCTCACCCACCCCCCCTCACCCTCACACACACCCACACACACACCCACACACACACCCACACACACACCCACACACACACCCACACACACACCCACACACACCCACACACACACACACACACACACCCTCACACACACACCCTCACACACACACCCTCACACACACACCCTCACAATCACACCCTCACAATCACACCCTCACAATCACACCCTCACAATCACACACCCTCATCCTCACCCCCCTCTCCCTCACACCCTTACACACCCTCACACCCTCACACCACCCTCACACCACCCTCACCCTCACACATCCTCTTACCCTCACACACACCCTCAGCCCCTCACCCCCTCACCCACCCCCTCAACCTCACACCCCCTCACCCTCACACCCTCAGCCCCTCACCCTCACACCCCCTCACCCTCACACCCCCTACCCTCCCTCACACCCCTCACCCTCCCTCACACCCCTCACCCTCACACACACACACCCTCACACACACACACCCTCACACAACCACACACACCCTCACACACACACCCTCACACACACACCCTCACACACACACCCTCACACACACACCCTCACACACACACCCTCACACACACACCCTCACACACACACCCTCACACACACACCCTCACACACACACCCTCACACACACACCCTCACACACACACACCCTCACACACACACACCCTCACACACACACACCCTCACACACACACCCTCACACACACACCCTCACACACACACCCTCACACACACACACCCTCACACACACACACCCTCACACACACACACCCTCACACACACACACCCTCACACACACACACCCTCACACACACACACCCTCACACACACACCCCCTCACACACACACCCCCTCACACACACACACACTCACACACACACCCAAACACACACACCCAAACACACACACCCTCACACACACACCCTCACACACACACCCTCACACACCCTCACCCTCACACACAAACCCTCACCCTCACACACAAACCCTCACCCTCACACACAAACCCTCACCCTCACACACAAACCCTCACCCTCACACACACCCTCACACACACCCTCACCCTCACACACACCCTCACACCCCCTCACCCTCACACACACCCTCACACCCCCTCACCCTCACACACACCCTCACCCACCCCCTCAGACACCCCCTCACCCTCAGACACACCC
Organism: Lissotriton helveticus; assembly: GCF_964261635.1. Taxonomy (NCBI): domain Eukaryota; kingdom Metazoa; phylum Chordata; class Amphibia; order Caudata; family Salamandridae; genus Lissotriton; species Lissotriton helveticus. The sequence goes on along the minus strand of NC_136072.1, from coordinate 605,642,738 downwards.
TCACCCTCAGACACACCCTCAGACACACCCTCACCCTCCCTCACCCTCACACACCCCTCACCCCCTCACCCTTACACACCCTCACCCCCTCACAATCACACACCCTAACCCTCACCCCCCTCTCCCTCACACCCTTACACACCCTCACACCCCCCTCACCCTCACACCCTCACACATCCTCTCACCCTCACACACCCCCTCACCCTCACACCCCCTCACCCCCTCACCCACCCCCTCAACCTCACACCCCCCTCACCCTCACACCCTCAGCCCCTCACCCTCACACCCCCTCACCCTCACACACCCTCACCCTCACACACCCTCACACCTCTCACCCTCCCTCACACCCCTCACCCTCACACACCCACCGTCACACCCCCTCACCCACTCTCACCGCCTCACACACCCTCACACCCCCTCACCCTCACCCACCCACACCCCCTCACCCTCACCCCATCACCCTCACCCACTCACACCCCCTCACCCCATCACCCTCACCCACTCACACCCCCTCACCCCCTCACCCTCACCCACTCACACCCTCTCATGCCCTCACCCTCACACACCCCCTCACCCTCACACACGCCCTCACCCTCACACACACCCTCACCCTCACACACACCCTCACACACCCCCTCACCCTCACACCCCCCTCACCCTCACACCCCCTCACCCCCCCTCACCCCCTCACACCCCCTCACCCTCACCCACTCACACCCCCTCACCCTCACACACCCCCTCACCTTCACACCCTCTCACCCTCACACACCCTCACATCCCACACACCCTCACACCCTTCACCCTCACACCCTTCACCCTCACACCCTTCACCCTCACACCCACCCGCTCACCCCACACACCCACCCTCACCCACTCACACACCCACCCTCACCCACCCACTCACACACCCTCACCCACTCACACCCCCTCACCCTCACACACACCCTCACCCTCACACTCTCACCCTCACACCCCACACACCCTCACACCCCACACACCCTCACCCACCCACACCCTCACCCACCCACACCCTCACCCACCCACACCCTCACCCACACACCCTCACCCACTCACACCCCCTCACCCACTCACACCCCCTCACCCTCACAACCCCCTCACCCTCACACCCCCCTCACCCACTCACACCCCCTCAACCTCACACACCCTCACACCCCCCTCACCCTCACACCCCGCCTCACCCTCACACCCCCCTCACCCTCACACCCCCCCTCACTCACACACCCTCACACACACCCTCACCCCCGCTCACCCTCACACCCCACACACCCTCACACCCTTCACCCTCACACCCCACACACCCTCACCCACTCACACCCCCTCACCCACTCACACCCCATCACCCCCACACCCCCCTCACCCTCACACACACACCCTCACCCACCCCCTCACCCTCACACACCCTCACACCCCCTCACCCACTCACCCCCTCACCCACTATCACCCCCTCACCCACCCTCACACCCCACACACCCCCTTCACCCTCACACCCCCCTCACCCTCGCACCCCCTTCACCCTCGCACCCCCCTCACCCTCACACCCCCTCACCCTCACACCCCCCTCACCCTCACACCCCCCTCACCCTCACACCCCCCTCACCCTCACACCCCCTCACCCTCACACACACCCTCACACACCCCCGCACCCCCTCACCCTCCCTCAACCTCACACCCCCTCACCCTCACACCCCCTCACCCCCTCAACCTCACACCCCCTCACCCTCACACCCCTCACCCTCCACTCACCCTCACACCCCCTCACATCCACCCACTCTCACCCCCTCACCGCCTCACACCCCTCACCCTCACCCACTATCACCCCCTCACCCTCACCCACCCTCACCCACTCACACCCCTCACCCTCACACACCCCTCACCCTCACACACCCCCTCACTCTCACACACACCCTCACCCTCACACACCCCCTCACCCTCACACACACCCTCACCCTCACACCCCACACACCCTCACCCTCACACCCCACACACCCTCACCCTCACACCCCACACACCCTCACCCTCACACCCCACACACCCTCACCCTCACACCCCACTCACACCCCCTCACTCACACCCCCTCACACCCACACCCCCTCACCCACTAACCCTCACCCACTCACACCCCTCACCTTCTCACCCTCACCCCCTCACCCTCACACACACCCTCACACCCCACACACCCTCACACACCCTCACCCACACCCTCACACACCCTACCTCTCACCCTCACACCCCTCACCCCTCACCCTAAAACACCCTCACACCCCCTCACACCCTCTCACCCCCTCACTGCCTCACACCCCCTCACCCACTCACACCCCCTCACCCACTCCCCCTCACACCCACCCACACCCCCTCCCCCTCACCCACTCACACCCCCTCACCCTCACCCTCACACACACCCTCACCCTCACACACACCCTCACCCTCTGACCCTCACACCCCCTCACCCTCACACCCCCTCACCCTCACACCCCCTCACCCTCACACCCCCTCACCCTCACACACCCCCTCACCCTCACACACCCCCTCACCCTCTTCTCACCCTCACACCCCACACACCCACACCCACTCACACCCCTCACCCCCTCACCCTCACCCCCTCACCCTCACACACCCCTCACCCTCACACACCCCTCACCCACTCACACCCCCTCACCCTCACACACACCCCTCAACCTCACACCCCTCACCCTCACACCCCTCACCCTCACACCCCCAGCCTCACACCCCCAGCCTCACCCACTCACACCCCCTCACCCTCACCCACTCACACCCCTCACCCACTCACACCCCCTCACCCACTCACACCCCCTCACCCTCGCCCTCACCACTCTACCGCCCTCACCACTCTACCGCCCTCACCACTCTACCGCCCTCACCACTCTACCGCCCTCACCACTCTACCGCCCTCACCACTCTACCGCCCTCACTCTACCACTCTACCGCCCTCACTCTACCACTCTACCGCCCTCACTCTACCACTCTACCGCCCTCACTCTACCACTCTACCGCCCTCACTCTACCACTCTACCGCCCTCACTCTACCACTCTACCGCCCTCACTCTACCACTCTACCGCCCTCACTCACTCCACCGCCCTCACTCACTCCACCGCCCTCACTCACTCCACCGCCCTCACTCACTCCACCGCCCTCACTCACTCCACCGCCCTCACTCACTCCACCGCCCTCACTCCACCGCCCTCACTCACTCGATCTATCGTCCTCCCTCTATCTATCGCCCTCCCTCTCTTCCACCCACCTCCTTCTCTAAATCCATGATCTCTTCTCCTGTGCTAATCTGCTGCTCTCTTTCACTTCACCTCCTTCTTTAACTCCGTTCTCTTCTGCTGTGATGATCTGTTCCTCTCTTCTGCTGTGATGATCTGTTCCTCTCTTCCACCCACCTCCTTCTATAACTCCCTGTTCTCTTCTCTTCTCTCGTGCTGATCTTCTGCTCTCTTCCACCGTGCCTCCTTCTCTAACTCCCTGTTCTCTTCTCCAGTGCTGTTCTGCTGCTCTTTTCCACCCCACCTCCTTCTTTAACTCCCTGTTCTCTTCTCCTGTGCCGATCTGCTGTTCTCTTCCACCCGCCTCCTCCTTTAACTCCCTGTTCTCTTCTCCTGTGCTGATCTGCGGCTCTCTTCCACCACGCCCCCTTTTCCAACTCCCTGTTCTCTTCTCCTGTGCTGATCTTCTGCTCTCTTCCACCTGCCTCCTTCTTTAACTCTGTTCTCTTCTGCTGTGCTGATCTGCTGCTCTCTTTCACATACATCCTTCTGTAACCGCACACAAACACACATCACCCCACACATCACCCCACACATCACCCCACACACCACACAACCACACAACCACACAACCACACCACACACACAACACCACCACACACACAACACCACACACACAACCACACCTATAGCCCCCACTCTATCTATGGCCCCCACTCTATGGCCCCCACTCTATGGCCCCCACTCTATGGCCCCCACTCTATGGCCCCCACTCTATGGCCCCCACTCTATGGCCCCCACTCTATGGCCCCCACTCTATGGCCCCCACTCTATGGCCCCCACTCTATCTATCGCCCTCACTCTATCTATCGCCCTCACTCTATCTATCGCCCTCACTCTATCTATCGCCCTCACTCTATCTATCGCCCTCACTCTATCTATCGCCCTCACTCTATCTATCGCCCTCACTCTATCTATCGCCCTCACTCTATCTATCGCCCTCACTCTATCTATCGCCCTCACTCTATCTATCGCCCCCACTCTATCTATCGCCCCCACTCTATCTATCGCCCCCACTCTATCTATCGCCCCCACTCTATCTATCGCCCTCACTCTATCTATCGCCCTCACTCTATCTATCGCCCTCACTCTATCTATCGCCCTCACTCTATCTATCGCCCTCACTCTATCTATCGCCCTCACTCTATCTATCGCCCCCACTCTATCTATCGCCCCCACTCTATCTATCGCCCCCACTCTATCTATCGCCCCCACTCTATCGCCCCCACTCTATCGCCCCCACTCTATCGCCCCCACTCTATCGCCCCCACTCTATCGCCCCCACTCTATCGCCCCCACTCTATCGCCCCCACTCTATCGCCCCCACTCTATCGCCCCCACTCTATCGCCCCCACTCTATCGCCCCCACTCTATCTATCGCCCCCACTCTATCTATCGCCCCCACTCTATCTATCGCCCTCACGCTATCTATCTCCCTCACGCTATCCATCTATCGCCCTCACGCTATCTATCGCCCTCACGCTATCTATCGCCCTCACCCTATCTTTCGCCCTCCCTCTAGCTATCTATCGCCCTCACTCTATCTATCGCACCACCACAGCATCACTCAGGGGCACCACAGCATCACTCAGGGGCACCACAGCATCACTCAGGGGCACCACAGCATCACTCAGGGGCACCACAGCATCACTCAGGGGCACCACAGCATCACTCAGGGGCACCACAGCATCACTCAGGGGCACCACAGCATCACTCAGGGGCACCACAGCATCACTCAGGGGCACCACAACATCATTATGCACTACCACAGTATGAAATGAAATGATTACGCACTTGTATAGCGCACGAATACCCGTAAGCATCTCGGCGCTTGTACGAATACCACCAAGGAACCCTTCCTGGCCTTTCCCTGTAAGGAGACCACTCCTGGGCATCCCCAAGGTGAAGTCAGGCATCCTCAGCGTTGTTGGGGCCATTGTAGAGATTAAGCAAGCTATTGCCCAGAGGTGTAGAATAGGCACCGAGGCGAGAATTATCAGGTCCGAGGAAATTGAGCCCGAGACCCGCCGAGGCGGGAATTGAACCCTGGTCCCGGCCAGACTACTGCATCAGGGTCTGCCGCTCTAACCATTGAGCCACACTTCTCTACTATCAATCTGTGCAACCATTCAACAACAACTGGTTAAAATATGCTCTCTCAATGTTTCAAGCTTTATTGCAAATGTCACAAAAAAGATGTTAATATTTCACTCCTGTTCTTGGATTTTCGTCACAATAAAATACACTGAACATAATCTTCACAAAAGTTATTTACAAACGTTTAAGCTATTGCCATTATAAATTACAATAACTTTTATTTAAGTATTAATTATTTAAAAAAATTAAAAGCCATTGTTATTTGTAATATCAATACATCTAAGTCACGTAAATACAAAACATGTTGCATTACAAATGCTATAGGTGTCACATTTGCAAAAGATAAAAGTATTGGAATTGTAAATGACAAAGCTATTAATTTCGCTATTTTCAAAACCAACACATAAATAAAAAACTTGTCATTTACAAGACCAATAGCTCAAACTTTCCTAATGCGAGATCTATTGCATTGCAAATGCTTTTTGTGTATATGTTAATGCTGTTCAAACTAGTATTTATGGTTCATTCATTGAAAGCCTTTATTATTAAGATGAGTGCTCCAAGTAAATGTTGTAAGCTCTGACTGCATTACTGGCAGTGGTTCCAGTATAAAAATGTGTGCACATGTTTTCAAAGTTTAGCAATATGAGGCTATGTATAATGCTCCCAGAAGGCTCTCTGATTTGATGCAAATATTTGCATAATCTTGAAAGTAAGTTTGAAGATTCTTTGCTTTCAAAATAAAATGTTCATAAAAAACTGAAAGCAGGAAAAAAAACATTCTGTCTAAATTTCAGGTACCATTTCTTTGCAGCATCATTTAGTAACATGTGTTGATGCCTGCTAGTGTTTCCCCAAAATATTCATAATGGGAAATCAGTGTAATCAGTTTTAATAAGATTATGGGGAAAAAAATAAACAAGCATTGGGAAACCCAGTATGTCTGAAATTGCTTGTCAGCTTTTTAGTTTTGTCAATGTGTGAACTGTTTTGGCATGGTTTTTGTAAAGCCTTATTGGTGTGGGAGCTGCCGGGCCCTCACCATTATAGCAAACATTGGCAAAAGCAAAAATTGTTTTTGGTCTCAAAAAGCACGCACTGCCACAGTAGTTACTTGGCACTGAACAAAACTACTTTGTGTGCGGATATGCTCCTTGTGAGAGCAGAATGTGGTCACTCACAGTGAATGCAGCCGATAAACAGAGAGACAGAATTTAATAAACACAAAAAGTCACGGTCAACGTCAGACCAAATTAGGGGACCAATTATTAAAGGAAGTCTCAAAAGTGCACCCATGGTATATGTCCTTGCATTAAGTGCAGCTATATGGCTTTCGTGAATTCCCAAGAATTTACAGCTGTAGGACAAGAAATGGTACTCCTAGAAAATATTTGTGAACTGCATTTTAGCATGAGCAAATGTGCATGTGTAAATTTGCTCGTCCAAAAATCTGAATTGTTTGCAAGTTTACTTTCCCGCCAACCACTATTTTCCCAATTCTCAAAGAAGGTTTATGTCTGCCTTTGTCAGGAGTAGATCTCCAACATTTCTCAGTATGAGAAAAGATTAGAGAAAAGTTGTTGAAACCCCTTAAAACATGCAAGTTGGTAGGTTGGCACAGACTCAAAAGGACATTCTAATCCTCGAACTATTGCTTACCACTATCTTCAGCCCCAGTATGTAGATCTGCAATAACGTGGTAACATAAGGGGATTGCAAGTATTCAAACACTACAATGGCATCAGCCCTGGCATAATCATAAAGACTATATCAGAGCTCTTTTATAATGAGACTGCTACCATAATTTGTCGCTGCACTACATGGCAATAAAGGGGCAAGTAGATTTTGTTACAGGACAAGTAGATTTATGAAGCAACCTGCCCCATGTACAAGTAGATATTTTATTAAATTCCGCACCCAAGTCACGCCTGAAACAATACTATTAAGATATACGTTGAAAATAAAATCAGCATTTTCTTCCAAGCCAAACACTAGACTGTGGGACTGTGCACGGTATGTGAATGTAGAAAAGAGATGCAGGTTACAAACAGTTTTCATAATGGAGGATATCGGAGGGTGATTAGGTCAAGAAGAGATGCCATGAAGTTACTCATCCTACCTTTTGCAGAATTTACAATTCCACCTCTAACAAATGTTTTCACTTTACTGATATCGCCTCCTTCAAAGGCAGCAAGGAATTCTTCATAGATTTCAGCAGCAGCTTTCTCATCTTCCTGCAAATCAAATATTTATCAGATTAGTAACATTGCCCAAAAAAGAATATTTTTTATCACAGGACTCTTCTTCTTTTTGCAAATACAATCTGTGAGAAAGTGCCCTATTTCTGCATGGTTGCCCCCACTTTTTGCTGAACTGCTGATGTGTTTTGACTGAGTGTGCCCTGTGCTCCTGCAAATCAGGTACCCAGGGCCTATGTTGTTTCCCTAAAACTGCATTGAAAACAAAACCCAATTGGCATCTCTGGCCACAGGTCAACCCCTGGTAAATGGTAACACAGATACCCAGTGCACTGTGACCGGGAAAGACCCCTAAGGGCTGCAGCACTTATTGTGCCAGCCTTAGAGGCCCTGTATCATTACCCTCACACACTGCCTTTGCAGGCAGCGTGTTTTGGTGCAGAACAAAGTAAATAGTCGACATGGCAAACATCCGTGGGCCATGCCTACAACCCACTGCCCGGGCATAGATCAATCACTCCTCTAGCTGGGTGCACTATACCAGTGGTGAGGGTAGAGGTGCATGAGCCCTGTACCCATACAGTGTCTAAGTCCATTCTTAGACATTGTAAGTGCAGTGCTGCCATTAAGAGTATATGGTGCTGGGAGTTTGTCATTATGAACTCCACAGCACCATAATGGCTACACTGAATACTGAGAAGTTTGGTATCAAACTGCTCAGCACAATAAACCCACACTAATGCCAGTGTGGGATTTAATGAAAAATGCGAACAGAGGACATCCTAGAGGTGCCCCCAGAAAAACAACTTACCACTGTATCCATGCTGAGTGACAGCTTTCAGCTGCCACCACCAGACATATTTCAGGACTACTGGGTCGAGAACCTGCTGCTCTCGGAGGCCAGAAACAATGCACATCCTGGGACGAGGTGCCAAGTCTCCTCCCCCAGGATGGCAGGGTTCATGAAGGAGAAACTTCAAAGGCTTGCTGCCTTTGTGAGCTTCCCCAGGCCACTTGGTGCTTTCAGCAACTGGTCCCCACTGGTTCGGTCCCCTCTTTGGGCAGGAGAACCAGCGGGAAAAACAAGTGAGGAAGAGAGGTTTGCCCACCTCTGCCAACTCCACCCCTCAGGTGAGCGAGGCGAGGTGAAGCCCTACTCTCAGTCCCCGCAATCTTGCAGATGGGATGACCCAGCCAACCAAGGAAAGGCTTAAGCTCCCATCCCACTGGAGGTTGGCATAATAGGGGGTGTGCCCATCCCAGGGAAGAGACCCATTGGTCCCAACCTTTTTACTTACCCGTAATGCCCCTCAAATCTAGTATTTAGGGGCACCCCTGAACCTTGCTTTCTCAGACTAGAAACTACAAGAAGAAAAGAAGAAGGACCGAAGAGCTGTGTGGAGTGGGAAAACCTAAAGTTCTTTAAAATTGTACTAAGTAACAAAAACGCTTCAACTAACCTGTTTACAGGTAATGTTGTAGTGCAGTATCCAGGCATACTGCAATGTGTAAGAAAAGTAAATCTGAAAAGTAACTTACCAGTAATTTTACTAAAAATCCTATACAAAGTATATGTAATGTATTCTGAAATATTGCATGATCAGTAACACTACTGTAATCAAATCAAAGTGCATTTACAATTCAAACTACTTACAAACTGCATTACTACTGTAAAGTATTTATTGCTTAACTGTGCCAGGCTTGCTTGGTTCTAGAAAATAAAACTAAAAGAATATTTTTATGCAAAAACAATTGGTCTGAAGTTTAGTCTTTGAGTGTGTAAATTCATTTGCTGACTGAGTGTGTACAACAAATGCTTAACATTGTCCTCTGATAAAGCCTTACTGCTCGACCACACTACCACAAATAGAGAGTGAGGGGCTATCTATTTTCCCTCTTCCTACCTTTTGGGTTCCACCGGACTCTGTGCAGACTAAACCTCACTTTGGTATAGAATATACAGAGCCAGCTTCTTACACAATCCTTCACAAATTAAAAAAATAATAGACTAACAAAGCTTGCTATTTCTTTTGTTCTTATTATTAGTCAGAGGGGACCTTCAGACCATATAGAGAGCAGGTCAAAGAGGACCTCAAGGAAACCCAATATCTAGTAACTCAGTGACCAGAAATACGGACCACAATATTCCCCAAGACCAGACTTCCTTCTTTAGCAATATATACAGACATGCTCGAGACTGACTCCTGTTCCCAATAGCTTCTATGAGGTGATGGAAGATGTGCCTTGTTCTACAGCTGTGCACAACTTTCCCTGATACATTAGTTTCATCCTCTAAGTCTAGTCTCAGATATTGATAGCTCTACAAGACAGAATAATTCCTAGGCTGCAAAGCGATAGCAAGCCGGGATTTACAAAAGGTATGTTCGGTCAGATGAAATGTGGATAATTTCAACACGAAAAGCTTACTAACCTGTAAGGAATGTTTTGCAGCATGAAGATTTTTCTGGGTTCACATCCAGTGTATTATTCCGCCATCTAGTGGTTTGGGTCTGATATTATTCTGTTAGTCCCCTGTTTAGGTCGAGGGACCTAGCTCTCACAGCGAAGCTGTGAGGGCGGAGTCTCGAAGAATTAATGTTTTGGAGTTAGGGGCTGGGAACCCGCCTCTCTTCTCCATTCTCCTCCATTGGCTGGCTTCCTAAACGGAGGCCAGACATTGGAGGAGAAGGGAGTCACTCCAAACAAGCCCCGTCTCTTTCGGATTCGGGGGCGTGTTTTTTTCGTTCTTTAGCCCTGTGACGTCACCAGTCACTCAGAGCCCAAAAACACGCCCCCGAATCCGAAATTTGCGTAGCTTTGCGGCCGCCATTTTGTTTGTTTCTAGTTTGCACAGCACAGTCACAGGCCGCGCGCCCCTGTGGAGCTGCTGACTTCTCCACCTTGGACAAACTCCCAATGTGCTCCAGGCTGCCACCTTGATGCGTCCACATTTCATTCAGGTAATGGGCAGCTATTTTAGGATACCCTCCCGCTTCATGTACCCCCTGATTGAGGGAGACTGACAGGGATGGTTGGAATGAATTGCTCGTCTTGCCAGCTGAAAGGCTCGGCTCCCTGAAAGTTTTCTCAGTGTCCTTTTGTTTGTCTTCGCTCGGAGCGGGCCCTCAAAGTGACATCTGGTCCGCCCCACCGGCTCGGAGGCAGTGACACGCCTCCGATTCGTTTCCCCATATCGGGGGATTGACGCAACGATGACTTTTACAGGTCATAACACTCACCTCGGTCAACGTCCTGCAAGCCAGAAATAAGGGTCGCTGATGGGCGCAGACGGGGGCCATGTGATGGCTTTTGGGCACCTCCAGGGCAGCGGGAGTGACGTGGCACGTAGGCGCCTCCTGGTGTGGGTGTCTCTAGAGGATAAAGTCCCCTTGCAGCGGCTGGCGGTGATCCTCTCGTGAGTCTGTGTGTGTGAGTATAATGCCGTCTTTTCCGCCAGGAGATAATGGGCACCCCAGCACAGCAGGCCTTTCCACCACAGCCCAGGGCACGAGATTTCCATATACCAGTCTGTGTGTCAGACGCGGGGGGTGGGGAGGCAATACTCCGCAGGACCCACAGAGGCTTGAAACGTGCAGAAGCACTCCCAGTCACAACTGGTCTCAACATGGCGGTGAGCCTCAGGCAGGGCCCTTCCGACCTCTTCAATAGTGAACCTTGGGTACTTTATTGGTGCGCTTTCACTCTGGTCAGTTTGCTAGAGCTACAAGCTCCTGGCTGCCGCGCCACAGGGGTTCTCTTTGTCTTTGCAATCAGCTAGGGCACATCCCCGAGTAGCATTGGGCTCCTCAGCACTGTTCCGTAGGCTGGCCGGGCCTGCCCCAGCAGCCCACTGTTGCACTCGCGGCTCCTGGGTCCCCGGGGGGAGGGGAGGGGGCGCAGCACTCCCTTCCGCCGTGGCCCCAGCAGGCTCAGTCCTCCGAGGCTCAAGATGGGGCGTTCGTATTTCCTTTCCTTCTCCCTCTCGCTGTTACCGTCAGGACTCAGTGGCAGCAAAGCAGGCCGAATCTTCTGCAACCCGCTAAGGCCGCAAACGCTATCGGGCTGTCCGGCTATAGTGTCTTGGTCGCCACACCGGAAAGCGGAAACCACTTATACAGTAACCACAATAATCCACCTCCAAATTGTTTTTATCATAACGCTGAATTGAGTTACCTTCCTAAATTAGCACTGCTTAAGCCAATGGCTCTGGCCTATAAATGAAAGAAGCTCTTAATTTCAACACTCAATAACTCATTATGCATGCTCTCTCATTCGACCTTGAACTCTTGAACTCTTGAATTCATGCATTCATCCATTGACTCGATTTTCAATTCACTCCCTTATGAATGAATGATGAGATTTATAGAGTGCAACTATCACTCCGTGTGGGCATAATGGCGCTAAAGCAGAAACGAGACAAGAGGGGAGAGCAGTGGTACGATTCTACCAGATCAGAGGAGTGAGAAAACTAAATTGTCACACTCCCTTTGCAGCCAAACCTCCTGGCTTTCTCAATGCCAGGTTTTACAAAGTCTTGAATTCAACGTGAAAATCCACATGACTAAAATATTGCGCAGCACACCTATAGCAATCCTAGTATTTGCAAAAATTATGTAAAAGTCCTAAGGGAATTGTTTTTTAGCTGTGCACACCTCCCAGACGTGATTGACTTATGTCAAAGTGAAACATGCTGTAATTCAAAAGCTAACATATTATTAGATTGCCATTCCAAACAGATACATCTTTCTCCGTATTCCGTGAAGAGAAATGAAAATTGCACACAAGTGCACAAGGCACTGTGTAATCTGCTAACTAGTGCCGCTCCACCACTTGAGACAAATTCCTAAACCTAGATATTTGTCACACTGGCGCTCCTAGCACTGCTCTGGAACAAATTCTCATTCTGCTCATGTCCAGCTGAAATTACTTTTTACGAGCAACTTACCCAGATGGTAGCATTTTAAAGTAATAAGTATTCTGTTACACGCTTCTGTAAAAGTCATTTGAATAGGATGTAAATTAAAAAATGCTCCCCCTTTGATTAAAGTAAAAAAAACTTTTTAAAAGTGGAAAAGCATTGCTTGTCTGCCAAATTTGCCACAAGTACAAACCTTACCCCCTTCCCATCTTTGTGTGTAGTGGCCTTCTCTTGTAGAGGCTCCATCCCCCTTACGTCTTGCTGTCCTTTCTTCCTAGTTGTCTGAGCTAGTCTTTTCCGGGAAGCAGGGAGGGTCACATGTGAATCCACAAAATTCTTCGAGCTGCAAAACTAACCCTACAGCCTACTGAATCTTTTCGCGGGTTCACATGCTGTGCATTTATGTAACAGCATTATCCCCTCCTGGGAGGTGTGTATGAAAGGAGTTTGAGGAGGAAAACAGGTGTTTCAGTTCCTTTTGGTCAACCTGTGTCTCCTTGTTTAGTAGTAGTATGTTGTGAAAGGGCCACCAATGCCATGTGGCTGCCATGCATATGCCCTGATGGAAACATTAGCTATAAATGCCAGTGTGGCTCCCTTTTTCATCGTAGAATGCTCTTGGTGGTAATTCTGCACCTGCTGTTTTGTATCATGTTTGGAAAATTTGTGAAGGCTCTGTATTTGATACTGCCACTAGGTGGCAATACCATGCAGAGTCCAGAGGTTCCCTAAAAGTGTACAGGGCTCAATGCAAAACCCAAAGTACTCTATTATTTGTAGTGTGGGCGAGCAGCAAGATGGCCTATCAGAGGAGTGCAAGACATTTATTGCACACACATGATCAATAATGGACACACGACTCCAGGAGATCCAGACGAAATATATAAAAGTATACTTTGTTTGTACTTTTTTTTTAAGAACCCGGTCTTCGTAATAAGGTAGGTAAGTATTTAATTACAAATACTTATGACTTGCAAAATTCGACACTTGGAAACGTTTTCAAACTGTCTAATCTTATCCATGTGGAAAACAATCTTGTGGTTAAACAAGTAAGTATTGAACTTACAATTTCAGTCTTCGGAGCCAAAAGTCAGCAAGGGCCAGGGGTCACGTAGGTACAAAAACTGCACCACCTGCGGTACAGGGGCAGCCGGTGCAGAGGTCAAAATCGGAGATCGACCCAATGCTTTCCAATGGAGACAGGTGGTGCCTGGGGCCACACTGTTTACAAGTAGGTAAATTGTTTGCAGAGGCCAAGATTTGGGGGTTAACACAAGCACAAGGGGAGACACAAAGCAGCACCAAACCTACACCACCAACGGTACAAGAGCAGCAGATGGCAAATTCGACATCTGGCACCCAATGCTTCTCAGTGAGTATTTTCCTGATGACAAAGATGCTGCAGGCGTGACACCAGAGGTTGCAAGAGGAAGACCACCGACAGTAAATGTAAATGTAAATGTAGTATACTTGTAAAGCGCACAGCTGCCCCAGCAACGGGGCGTCCCGGCGCTGTATAACTCTGGGGAACCCGTCCTGGCTTTCCCTGTGGGATGGTCCCTTGCTGGGAGTCCCCAAGGTGGAGCCAGGCATCCCCGGAATTGGTGGGGCCGTTGTGGAGATTAGGCAAGCTAATGCCCAGAGTTGCCGAGTGGAAACCCTGATTAGAGTAAGCACCGAAGCGAGAATTATCGAGTCCGCTGACCAAGGTCCACGACCCTGCCGCGTCGGGAATTGAACCCTGGTCCCGGGCTGACTTCTGCTCTCAGGCCTGCCGCCTCTAACCAGTGAGCCACACTACTCCACAGTAGAGGTAAGTTGGGATGTAAGTATCGTAGGGGCATTGTAGGTTTACCTCACCAAAGCCCAGAGGCTTCGGGTGCAGGGGAGCCTTTTGACGTCGTATTCTTCTTACTGGAGCTGGTCGTGGTCATGGGGAGCTCTGGATTTACACTGCAGGCGCTGTCGTGGAGGGCAGGAGGGGTCAGCCAACGCTGAACACAAGGTAACGATCACTGGGGAGACTTTATTACAAAGGTAAGCCACGCGGGCTGTGGGCGTCAGGTGCAGAGTGGGCAGAAGACGCAGAACTGTGTAAATCCAGAGTCTTAAGAGTCGGTTTCTTCTGGACAGGTCCACTGTCCTTGGGAGATTGGTGTCTTCATTGAAGGCACATGTCCTCCCCGGGGTTTTGGAGGTCATTGTTGCAAGACAGCTCAAAGGGTCGTCGAAGCTGGAGGCAGGCCGGTACGGCTGGGGCCAAGGCACTGGTCGCCTTCTGGCTTCTGCCGCAGGGTGACTTCTTTCTGCTTAGGTCATTGCAGATCTGAGGGTCAGGTCTGAGGGAGCCACCTAAATACTACATTTAGGAGGCGTTTTAAGGGAGTAGCAGGTAGGGCCAATGGGCACCTTACCTGGGGTGACTACACCCTCTAGTAAGCCACCCTCCTGAGAGAGAGGGCATAGACCTAGCCCCGATTAGAGGGGTACCCCAATCTTCAAGATGTCGGGGACTGAAAGTTGTGCTTCACGTCACTCCACCCCCCACCTCACCACCCTAGGGTTGGAGTTGGCAGAGATAGACACATCTATCTTTTTAGGTCTTGCTAGAGCCAGCGTGTGAGAAAGTGGCTCTTTATATACTGGACAATAATGCAGTACAGTGTGTATAGAGTCCACCAACCCCAAAGGTAAAACAGAGGTTAAAGTCAGAACTGACCTTACTCTCCAAAGTGGTAGCTTGGTCGAGCAGTAAGGCAGTACCAGAGGACAGTGTAAAGCATTTGTTGCAAACACTCAGTCAGCAAAAGGTTTCACACACTCAAGAACTGAACTCCAGGCCAATTGTTATTATATCCTTAGATATAGTGGTTTTATTTTTAGAACCAACAGTTATACAAATATACGTTTCAAGTTATGAGTACTCTCAAGTAAATACTTTGCAGAGGAGCAATAAAGTTTGAGCTCACAACAATTACAGGATAGCTAGTAAGCAACACAGTTCTGAAACACTAGCATTGAGCACAAAGGGTTTTTCACAGGTAAGTACAGTTGATTACTTTATGGATTACTTTGGTAGATCAAGGACTAGATCTCAGATTCAGTCCTGGGGTCTAAGCTGAAACCAGATTAGCAAGAACGTTTTAGTTACTGTAATAAATTTTCCTGAATATAAAGCGGTTTTAAAAGTTCACAATTAGAAACTTTGACAATGTTTTTCAATGGGAGGATGTGAGAAGTTGGCCTGGTGTATGATGTTCATTATTCTAGTGAGCACCTTGTACCAGTCCAAACAACCCTTATGGTGAGTGGTTGTAAGTCAACCTTACAGACAAGCTATCCTAGGGGTAGCATTGACCTAAGCAGTTTTAGGTTTAACTCAAGAGGGCATGTGAAGCCAGCTGTTTTACCATATGCAATCCTTTTAATACCAAATGAAAGGACAGCACACGTTATATATTATAAAATATATGTATTTATTACTAGAATGATCCCCTGTACCCTTATGAGGACAGAAGCACAAGCGTTAAACAAAGAACTTCATATAACATACAAAAGTTGCACAATTATGGATAGGCCCTGGTGGCCCCTAAAACCATATACTAAAAGAGTGGTATAAGAACCACGTCACGAACAATGGTAAGGCCTAGGGCCTTGAGAATCGCTGGGGCTACACTGGACTAACTTAAGTTAGGACGGGAGCGGCCCACAGGATGTGGGTGCAGTGTCTAAAGCACACGCGTGCACCAATGCAAAGTCAATGGCGCGTAAAAGTTACAAAGTTGCAGATTTAGGAGTCTTCCGACTGGACTAGAACGTAGCCACTTAAAACTAGGACACTAGAGGTGTAAACCACTACAGGAGCACCGGAGTACTCGCGTTACCTCACCCACAGGAAGCGGGTGCATAGGTGTCAAAGTGCGTAGGGTTTCTTCGTGGAGTTCTATGGAGCCTGGAGGTAAAGATGCTGCAGGCGGCCAGGAGAGAAGAGTCCGGTTGGATCCAAGGGTGGATCGAAGATGTAGAGTACCTGAAAGCAGAGGGGACAGAGTCTGGGTCACTAGCCAGTGACCAGGAAGGAACCAGGAAGGAACCAGGCGATGTCGGGCGCAATCAGGTAGTTGTCGAGAAGCTTGTCTCCACTGCCACGTGGACCCGGGGGCATCGACGATGACCAGGAGTCGGACACTGACTGTCCCACGAAGGCTCTCGCTGTCGGTGGTGTCGGCTTCGGATTGGAGTCAACAGGCCTTGGCAAATGCAACCCACACAGGAATCGAAGATGGCTTCTGGTTCAGATCAGCAAGATCTGATGGGCTGCTCCTTTTCAGGGGAGCAAGGGCCAGTCTGGAGCAACCAGACCAGCGGTGTAAATTCGAAGGTTCGTCGTCACAGAGGCCACTAGCCAACGGGCAAGTGACCGGACAGATGCGTCGAGCAGGAAAATGCAAAAGGGCCCCACGCAGCACTCGGTGAGTGTGGAGAGGTGATATTCGGTGCAAAAGCTGCTCGGGGCTGGGGCTTCTCAGTCCCCAATGCACAGCTTCGAGGGTGCCTCAGGAGCTGCACGGGAAGCACTTCGCAGGCTTTCCAAGATGGCCGGTCCCACTTCTCACGTCGCCTCCACGGGTCTCAGCTTTGCTGTGGCTGTGGATCGGGCTGTTGGATGTCTGGGAATCCTGTTCTTGTCGATCTCTGTCGCTCGAGCTCCGGCGGGAGCTGCAACAAAGCAAACCGTTGGGCGCTTGATGGTGCCTGCTTGCACAGGGTGGTCACTCCTTGACCACAAGGGAGATTCTTCAGTCTTCTGCGTCGAGTAGGATGTCGAAGGGTCCAGAGTTTCGTATCAAAGTTTCAGTCAGGATTATCTAAAGTCTATGGACACAGCTCCTACCTTTATTCCAAATCAAGGGGCTGGATTACCTGCTAGGTCCCTCCTATGTGTGGGACCCAGGAAGGGGGTGGTTACACCCCTTTCCCTTTGTCCAGTTTCGTGCCAGAGCTGGGGCTGGAGTGCCCCAGCACCGGTTTGAACTGGGCTATGCATGGGACACCTTGTGTGCCCCAGGCAGTGTCTAGTTTCACTCAGCCCTCCCTGCCTCAATCCACTATCTCCTGTCTGGGGTGGTGTAACACCTCCCTGTGACCGGAAACCTTTTATCCAGGTCTCCCCTGCCGGAGTTTCGGTCAGCAGCAGGAGGCCAGACTCGTGTCTGTGGCAGCAGCATCCATTTTGTGATGCTGAGGCTCTGGTTAGTTTTAACCGCATTTAAGTAAAGTAACATGTCTTCTCCCTCTAGAAGGGTGGAATGCTACCCCCGTCACCAGAACTGGCGAGGGGGTAGTATTCCAAAGTGTATGACACCTTACACGACATGTTTTGATAAAGCCAAACCAAAGTTAGCAATAACCGCTGTTGGACCCGGCCTCATGGCGTGGTCCTACCCCTCCCGCATGGCGGGCCCAGACCGACATCGGCCCTGCACCGAGCCTCGGACAGCCCCGTCTGCCCGACCCTGCACGCCCCAACACTGCCGGTCCGGTTACCACCCCGGACCACCACTACCGGCCTGGCTCCATCTTGGGCCCATCATGTCCTGAGCACGAGGCCGCGCCCGTCTCCATCCTGGGCCCACCACGTCACGAACACGTGGCCTCGGCCCCGGCCCAGGCCCCAGCGAAGCCCGACATCGAGGCACCAAGATCCACCCAGGTGGTCGAGTGGCCACTCGACAGATCCCGGAGGAAGGGGAGTTTCGATGGCCCTCCAGCCGTCCCCGGACGCCTGGTATCGATCGCCCTCCGGCCTCCCTGGGCGCTGGCTCCACCCCCCTGCTGGGTGTCTGGACACCATCATCCCGGCCCCTCTGGCCCCCAGGCGCGAGGGTCCGGACATCAAAGGACCCCAGTCCTATATCTGGGCCAGCCCCGGAGTAGGACGCCAGTTGTATCCTGGACTGGAAAGCCCTGCTGACGCTGTCACGGCCGACACCAGAAGAACTCATTTCCCTGTAACCTGAAGATACCCTGAGAGCCTGCTGGCGCTGCCGTGGCCCACCTTTGCTAAACCATCTTGAGAGCCTGCTGGCGCTGCCGCGGCCCCCCTTTGCTGAACCACCTTGAGAGCCTGCTGGCGCTGCCGCGGCCCACCTTTGCCGAACCATCTTGAGAGCCTGCTGGCGCTGCCGCGGCCCACCTTTGCTGAACCATCTTGAGAGCCTGCTAGCGCTGCCGTGGCCCATCCTCACCGAAACCACCTCGAGGCCTGCTGGCGCTGCCGCGGCCTCCTCTCCGTTACCGACCACCTGTCGAGTCCTGCTGGCCCTGCCGCGGCTCGGCCTTCCGGAACCCCCGGCTCGAGGATTGAGAGCTGTGCGCAGGGTATCCCTTCCTGCACCCATATTGAGACTGTCCCGCTACCACGCTCCTTTTACGAGACTCTACAGATCCCTCGATCTGCCTGTACACCTCGCTGAGAACCAGCAACCTTTATTCCAGATAAAGCTTAAGAACTTAACCTCTTGTGTGGTGTCCGTTTGTAGTGTTGTGGTTATTCTGCTGTACGATCCTAGGAGAGGACCCTCACCCAGGAGGCCTCTCGATAACGCTCGGCTGCTTCTCGACGGAGAGGTGGACCTAGGGGTGGTCAGTCAGACATCTTCTGCCTCCCCCGGGATCGCCTTTCTAACAGTGGTGGCAAGCGACGGGATCCGAGCCGACGCAGATCATACAGAGAGTGATTCACTCACTACCGAGAAAAACACACCGCGACCATGACTACGCAAGAAACGAGACAGACTACGGAATTCCAGAAAGAGAAAATGGAAGACTACAGTCACAAGGAATTAAAACAATTCTGCAAAGACCTGGGCATCGTTACCACGGGCCTAAGCACCAAGGATGACTTTAAATCGGCCCTACAGGCATGGGTGGACGCCGGTGACACGCCACCCCAGAATGAGGACAACACAGGTCTGAACGGGAGCCCGGAGACAGACATGACCCCAGTGGGGGAGAGACCTGCAAATCCAGGCACGGGCCCCCACGAAGACGCCCGAGAACGAGAGAGGAACCGGCTCCACGAATTGGAACTCGCCCGACTCCGGCTGGATGGAGAACTGCAGCTGGCGGAAGGAAAATAGCACTCGAGCAACTACGGCTAGAAGGAGACCTGGAGGAGAAACGAAGATCGAGACCTGATCCCCCGAGACCCGATCCCAGGCAACACACAGAAATACCGCCAATGGGTCACCATCAATGGACGCCGGGCCGAAGCCCTCCGTGACACTGGAGCCAGCGTGACGGCGGTCCGCTGCCACTTGGTGACCCCAGAACAAATTCTCCCCAATGTCCTGTGCCCGGTGCGGACGGCGGACAACGCCGAGAGTTTATGCCAGATGGCCCGTATCCCCTTCGAATAGGGAGGGGTGTCGGGTATGCTGAAGGTGACCGTCCGTGACGATGCCCCCGTGGACTGCCTCCTCGGGAACGACCTGGAAAGTTCCCCCTGGGCCGGCGTCGAGCGGAGAGAGCATCTGGGGATGCTAGGCCTTCCAGAGTGGGTCTGTGCGACCACCCGCTCCATGTCCGCCCGAGCCTCCGCCCCAACGGAGGATGCCCCGACCGAGGAACCAGAGTGGCCCGCACCTCCTCCGCCCGCCGTCCCCGAGGACGCCGACCCTGAGCCCGGCCCCCAGGGGCCCAGCCATGAAGACCTCACCGAGCCCGGCCACCTTCCAGAACTAGCTCAATGGCGCCAAGAAGGTGGCCCCACCCGCGAACAATTCCGGCAGGAACAGAAAACCTGTCCCTCCCTCGAGGGAATCCGACAACAAGCCGCCACGCAAGCCGCTGGAGACCCCTCGGGGTCCCACTGGGTCTATTGGGACCACGACCTTCTCTACAGCGAGCAGAAGATTGCCAAACTAGGGTCCAGCCGGGTGCTGGTCGTTCCCCTCCGATTCAGAGACTTCCTCTTGAACTTGGCACATGACGTGCCCCTCGCTGGGCACCTGGGGCAGGACAAAACTTACAGCCGCCTGGTGACCCATTTCTACTGGCCGAAAATGCGCAACGATGTGCATAATCACTGCCGATCCTGTCCGACTTGTCAAGCCAGCGGGAAGAGCGGGGGAAAAGTCAAAGCTCCACTCCAGCCTTTTCCCGTGGTCACCACCCCCTTCGAGCGAGTAGGGATCGACATCGTGGGGCCCCTGGACCACCGCACCTCTCAGGGGCACCGCTTCATCCTCGTTCTAGTGGACCATGCCACCCGCTATCCTGAAACCATCCCCCTCCGAACCATCACGGCCCCAGTAGTAGGCCGAGCCCTAATGGGGATCTTCTCCAGAGTTGGCTTCCCCCGAGAAGTCGTGAGTGATCGGGGCACCAACTTTATATCTAAATATATGCGGTCCCTGTGGCAACAGTGCGGGGTCACATATAAGTTCACCACCCCGTATCACCCCCAAAGAAATGGACTTGTGGAGCGGTTTAACCGAACACTGAAGGGAATGATCAAGGGCCTAGAGGAGCCGCTACGACGCAAATGGGATGTCCTGCTGCCCTGCCTCCTGTTTGCATATCGCGAGGTGCCCCAGAGGTCCCTGGGGTTCAGCCCCTTTGAACTATTGTATGGGCACCCGGTCCGAGGCCCCCTCAGCCTGGTCAAGGAGGGCTGGGAGACGGCTGTCCGAGGTGCTCCCCCCGATGTCTACCAGTACCTCCTGACACTCCGCAACCAGACTCGGGAGTTCCGGGAACTTGCCGAGGCCAACCTGGAGGCTAGTCAGGAGGAGATGTAACGCTGGTATGACCAGAACGCCTCGTCCATCGAATTCGAGCCGGGCCAGCAAGTCTGGGTCATGTCCCCGGTTGAACCTTGTGCCCTCCAGGACAAATGGACGGGGCCCTTCAAAGTGGTGGAGCGCAAGAGCCCCGTCACCTACCTGGTGGACATGGAGTCCCCCAGAAACCCCCTCCGGGTTCTACACGCTAACCGGCTCAAACCACACTTCGAATGTGAAGGTAAACACCCAGGCTATCTGTATGACAAAACACTAGCTATGTACTCGCACACAACGTTACCAAATGGAGAGATTATAAACCATAACACAAACAATCAAATTGATATCAAAACCAGTTTGTTTTAATAAAAAGGGGATACATTTTTACAATATAATTATTTAAACATGATGAATTGATGATAAAAAAATGATATACTTTTTATAAAAAAACAAATTAAAAACATTGGAAGGACAATGATATATGTCCTATCTATTGTTGCTGTGGCTGTTGTATGTCAGTCAAACCACACTTCGCCCACACTGAACTAAGCCTGCTGCTAGAGACCGATGACGGAGCGGAAGACGACTCCGAGCCTCTACCAGATCTCCTGAGCACCACCGAGAAGGACGGCTCCGTCGAAGGGGTCACGCTCTCCTCTACCCTGACCCCAGAACAGCACCAGGACTGCCGGAAGCTGCTGGGGCAATTTGCAGACCTCTTCTCCCTCACTCCCGGAGTCACCCGGTGGTGTGTACACGACATGGACACCGGAGACAGCCCGCCTGTAAGACACCGAGCTTTCCGAGTGCCCGACTGAGTTCGGACCTGCATTCAATCCGAAGTGGCCAAGATGCTAGCTCTGGGGGTAGTCGAACCCTCCGACAGTCCCTGTGCCAGTCCCGTTGTCCTGGTCCCCAAAGCCGCCGCCCCCGGCACACCCCCGGAGCTCCGGTTCTGTGTTGACTACCGAGGGCTGAATGCAGTTACCAGAACCGACGCACATTCCATCCTCCGGGCGGATGAACTGATCGATCGCCTGGGGGCCGCAAAGTATCTCAGCACCTTCGACCTCACGGCCGGGTATTGGCAGATCGGCCTCACCCCTGGAGCACAAGAGCGATCGGCCTTCTCGACCCCTGATGGCCACTACCATTTCAAGGTGATGCCCTTCGGCATAAAACGCCCCGGCCACCTTCCAGAGACTCGTGAATCGGGTGCTGGCCGGACTGGAGGAGTTCAGCGCCGCCTATCTAGACGACATTGCGGTGTACACCCTCCACTGGGATAAGCACCTGACCCACCTCTGGGAGGTCCTCTCGGCCCTCTGACGGGCCGGACTGACAATAAAAGCCAGCAAGTGCCAGATAGGCCAAGGGTCCGTGACCTATCTGGGACACCAAGTGGGGAGCGGCCAGGTGGCTCCCCTCCAGCCAAAGATTGACGCCATCCGGGCCTGGGAGCCCCCGGTCACCCAAACAGCCGTCCGAGCTTTCCTGGGGCTCACAGGATATTATCGGCGCTTCATAAAGAACTATGGAAGCATTGTGGGGCCCCTCACAGAACTAACCTCCAAGAGACTACCCCAAAAGGTGCGCTGGACCCCCGAGTGCCAGGTCGCCTTTGACACACTAAAGACCGCTATGTGCACCGCCCCTGTACTCCAAGCCCCCGACTACAGCCGAGAGTTTGTGGTCCAAACCGACGCCTCGGAGCACGGCATTGGGGCGGTCCTCTCCCAAGTAAATCCGGAGGGAGCCGACCTTCCCGTTGCCTTCATCAGCCGGCGGCTGCTGGCCAGAGAACAACGGTGGAGCACCATCGAGAGGGAAGCCTTCGCCGTCGTGTGGGCCCTAAGGAAACTCCGGCCCTACCTCTTCGGCACCCACTTCCGGGTCCAGACCGACCACCGGCCCCTGCAGTGGCTGATGCAGATGCGGGGAGAAAACCCGAAACTGTTGCGATGGTCCATCTCCCTGCAGGGGATGGACTTCACTGTGGAGCATCGCCCCGGCAACGACCACGCCAATGCTGACGGCCTGTCCCGATTAGTTAGCAATAACCGCGAAGATTATAATGCACTTAAGAGTATATGGTATGGCAATACCCTGGAACAGCTATAAGGACATGGTTCCGAAAGCTGCAGACAGGCTCAGCTCATGCTAGAGTACCATCTCACATAAAACCAAGCACTCTGCCTCCAGGATTGTTAAGGCCTGCCATTGGAGTGACTTATAGGTGCATATGTGTCCAGATATAGGTTTAGACATAGGTATACTATATCTATGCAAGGGGTGATTACACGACCTTGCCCCAGCTGAGTGATCAGCCAGTTGTGTCAGTTTGGATGGCCAGCCAGGGGTGGCAAAAGATATGCTGCAGCCCCTGGTAGGCTTTGGGTGCACCTATGCCCTGGGTACCTATAGTACACTGTACAGGGGCTGATAAGGTGACTCAATATCCAATTAGTTATGTACCTAGGGTACATGGAGTCCATTTTACAGAGAGAGCAGATAGCCTGGGGCCCTGATTAGCAGGGTCCCAGGCCAACTAAGTCGAAAACCAGCTAAACACAAGGATAAACAATCTGGGGTAACCGTAGTCAGATATCCATCCTCCTACAGAGGAAATTCAGGTTACAGGTAAAATACGATTGCATTACTTTTGTAACCCAGCGCTAGTCTCCTAGGGCCAGCACTGGGGGCTTAACTCAAAACAGGTAGGTAAATGCGTTTCAGTATTTCGTACGATTTGTAAAGAATATTTGCAGTTTTCAAAAGTAGACACTTAGAAGAAATTTCATAGAAAAGCAGACAATGGGATCCTAGGGAGAAAATACAGGTTACTGGTAAACCCGCTAGGGATTATTTTTGCGGTTCAGTACTGGGCTGAAAGGTACAGTACTGGCTTCTCTTGTGATCACAGGTGAGTACTTTCGAATTCAGACTTTGGCTGATTTTAAAGGAATATTTTCCATTTTCAAAACTTCACACAAAAAAATTTCGAGTCAAAATGGGTCAATGTTATCCAATGGCAGGTAAGTGAATTACCAGTTTCCAGGTGAGTACTTGGTTGGTGAAGTTAGGGTTCTGGGCATTGACTCAGGGGTCCCCCAAGGTCAGGTGAGTACAGCTAGTTCAGTCCCTGCGTCACAGGGGCGGCCGGGTGCAGAGGTAGGTAGGCCCAATATTATCCAATGAGGGTAAGGGGGCCTTCGGTTGGTGGCTGCTGGCTAGCAGGCAACGCGGCTCTGGGAGCTGTGCTCCTGGTCACTTGCTCAGGGCAAGGGGGGGAAGTAGGATAGTGCAAAGAGGTCACAGCCTGCGGCACTCGGGCAGCTGGGTGCAAGGTGCTTTTGAGCCGTCGGGCGCTCAATGTTATCCAATGAGGATCTTGAAAAAGGAACAAAGGCTGCAGGCTCGGGGACAGTGACTCTCCAGGGGCGAAAAGCACTTCGAGAGGTAAGTTGGGAAGATGGAGCACAGGTAGGTACCCCAAAGGGAGGCACAGGGGGCCGCGGGGCGCCGTGGTGTCTTTGGGGGTCGGAAAAGCTTACCCTCGGCTGGTCGCGGTTGGGGTGGCCCCTGGTTCTGAGTCTGCAGGCATCGGCTGGTTCGTCGAGAAGGGTCTTTGGGCACTGGACTTCGGGGTCCCAGTCGCCGGGGGGACGTCCTCGTGGTCTTGGTTCGGGTTGGCCCGACCAGGGCTCAGCTGGTGCAGAGTGGGCTGGTCCGGAGCTTTCTGGTTAGCACCAGGTGGGTTGTTGCAGCAGAGCCTCTGCTGATGGGAGTCCCAATCTTCGAGAGGGTCAAGGCAGGCAGGTCCTCTGGGTGTCCCAAGGTTGCTGTCCGCGGAGGTCGCCGGGATTCGGCAAGAGCAGGTTTCAAGATCAACAGGTCAGTAGGGCTGGGGCCAAGTCAGTTGTTGTTGTCCTGTTAGCAGCTGCGTGGCGGGTCTTCTTCTTGATCTTTCTTCTTTTGATATCGGGATCTGAGGAAGGAAGGTTCAGGGAGCCCCTAAATACTAAATTTAGGGGCGTTACAGGTACGGTAAGGGCAGGGACCAATGCACACCCTCCTCCCTGACGTAGTTTTTCCCGCCAGTCTTCCCGCCAGAGTGGGGGTAGAACGGGTGGGGGGGCCAGTTGCTGGGTACAGCAAATGGTCTGGAGAAGCTCTCAGAGGCGGTATGCCTTTGAAGCTTCCCCCTGTCCATCCTAGGGGAGGAGACATAGCACCTCGCCCAGGATGTGCATTGTTGCAGGCCCAGGAGAGCAGGGGGCTCTCCACCCAGGGGTCCAGCAACATGTCTGCTGTGTGGCAGCCTCTGCAGCCACTCAGCCCAGACGTGGATTGTAGGTTTGGGTTTTGGAGGGCATCTCTAAGATGCCCTCTAGTGCATCTAACATTAAATCCCACACTGGCATCAGTGCAGGTTTAATGTGCTGAGAAGTTTGGTACCAAACTTGCCAGTCTTCAGTGTAGCCATTATGGTGCTGTGGAGTTCGTAACGACAACCTCCCAGCACCATATACTCTAAAATGGCATCACTGCACTTACAGTGCCCAGGAATGGCCCTGGGTACTGTAGGGGGAACAGGGCTCATGCACATGTGCCCTCACCTCTGGCATAGGGCACCCAGCTAGAGGGGTGACTGAAGTATGCCAGGGCAGTGGGTTCTGTGGGCATGGCACACAGGGATGTGTGCCATGTCGACTCTTGGTTTGGTTCTGTACTTAGGCACTCAGCCTGCAAAGTGTGGGTGCCAGGGTACAGGGCCCCTGAGGGTGGCACAACAGGTGCTGCAGCCCTCAGGGGTCTTCTCTGGTCACCATGCCCTGGGTACCTAGGGTACCATTTACTAGGGGCTGACAGGTGGCCAGAGATGCCAACTGGGTATTTTGTTTCAGCATAGCTTTTCTTTTTAGGGAAGGAACACAGGCCCTGGGTACCTGATTGGCAGGGACCCAGGGCACACTCAGTCAAAGCACATCAGCAGTTCAGAAAAAAGTGGGGGCATACCAATGCAAGAAAGATGGCACTTTCTCACACAGTGCATGCGCTGGCCTGGCGAGACATTTAGTAACTGGCTTTTTGAAGTGCTACCAAAAGGCTTTCTCCGGCCACCAGTGAGCGGTTACATGCCCGGGCGCGCGCTTATGAGCACAGGTGCCATCTCCCGGGCTCCCTTACAGCCACGATTACTTTCACTTTGGCGACGCCCCCATCTGCCTTTCCTCACGCCGCTTCTACCACACCACAGAACGCGTACCGTTTCACGGCCGCACGGCCCTTTACTTTTACGGCTGCGCGGCAAATGCTTGTTCTTTTGCCGTAAGTGGTTCGATCTATTTAACACTGGACAGCTGCATATATGCTTTAATAAAAATTCTCTCTCTGTCTCTTCTTGGTTTCTTTTCACTGGCTTCTTTCTGCCTGTACATTATTTTTTCCATTCTTCTTGCTGCCTTTACTTTTTCTGCCTTTCCTCCTCTCTCCCTTCCACTTATTGCCGTTCCCTTTCTCCGCTTGTCCCACTCTGCAACGCCTCCTTCTTTTGCACACGGTCACTTTGCATTAACACACAAGATTAGACCGTCACAGTGCATGGCAATACACCCTACCCCCACCCCAACCCCCCACGTGGACACAGCAAGCTAAGATTGCACTGCCACTGACATTTAGTACCTGCTGTATATGTTTTCTGTATGTTTTATCTCTTCTGTCTGTTTGCTATAACTTTCAACTGCTGCTGACTCCTTCCCTATACTTGTTATATACGATTGAGGAGCTTTTTTCGCTTTTGGCCATTCAGTATAAGTCGTGTACAAGGGAAAGTTCTGTAAATATTTTCTCAAACGAGCGGAAACGAATTGCATTGCGTCGAGAGCATACATGTGCTCTCACCCTGGTGTCATCTGTGAGGTGTTTTTTCACATCTTTATCACTTTTGATTCATTAGTTTGTTTTTACCCCAGTCGCTTTTTTGGAGCCATTAGTTTGTTTACCCCACGCACTTTGGTGATTGGTTTATTTGCCCCCAGAAACACAACTTAGTAACACGTTGGTTTACGCACTGGGAGAAGGATGGAGTGGTTTTGCCACAATCACAAGAATATATTTTGGGAGGTGCAAGCGGGAGAAATGTTCTAGTGCAAACTAACTCCTAAGAAGAGGACATGCATTTTTAATTAATTAATTAAGCACTGCCATCACCAACTCTCCATCACTAAACAAGTATCGCACATACTATGTCTCACGCACTCACTTTGCCACACAGTCTCACGCACTAACTCTACCAACCTCTATATCACTAAGTACATTAGTCTAACACTCGCAAAAAATAAGTACAGATTTCACTCTATCTCAAAAATAAATGTCCTTTCACAATCACTTTACCTAACTGACTAACTCACACACTCAGTCAAACACAATTACTCTAACAAACTATATTAATAAATAACACTCAGAAACTCTCACAAAAAATAATACAACAACTCTCTATCGCTACATTAAACAAGCATTGGCATAGCCAATAGGTCTCGCCTTTGGGACCTTTTAAGTGTTTAGCCATGCAATAGTTACTGTTGTTGCACCAAGGATATTGTGCTGCATAACTAAATACTTATAAGGTCCCAAAAGCGAGATCTATTGGCTATGCCAATGCTGGTTTAATTTTCCTGCCCTAAGTGGGGGTGTAAACCAGGGGCTGCCATCTGTTGCTAGCTGCAGAGCCTGTGGGGGTCGCATAACAAAGGTGGCAGGCCTTTGAAGCTCCTCTCTTCGAGCACTGGCCCATCCTGAGGGAGGAGGCATCTCTGGCCAAGATGTGCATTATTTCTGGTAGCAGAGCAGGGGCTCTCTTCTCAGAGGTCCACAAACATGTCTGGTGGTGGCTGGCTTCCTACAGCGAGTCAGACCATACCGGGTTTGGTAGGGATTCAGGGGGCACCTATGAGGTGCCCTCTGGTACCATAAATCCCACACAGACATCAGTGTGGGGTAACTGAAAGGAGTAGTTTGGTACTAAAGCTGCCTGTATTCCGTAAAGCAATCATGCTCCTGTGGAAATGGAGTTGTCCAGTTCCCAGCACATGTGGCTTCCCTGGCACTTACAATATTAGGAAATGGAGACCAATATTGGAGGGGCATATCTGCTCATGCAGATATGCCCTCACCTGAAGTATGTGCACCCTGCCTTAGGGCTGTGAGGCCTGCTAGAGAGGTGACTTACCCATACTGCCAGGAAGAGCGGGCTGGCATGGCACCCAGGCAGGTTTCCATGTTGACTGTAGTTTTCTCCCTCACAGGGGTATGCAAGCTGCAAGGGCACTGGCATGGTCCCAGTAAGGGGGTCCCAAGGGAACCTCTTCAGCTTTCAGGCCCATGGTACCCAGGGTACCATTTACTAAGGACTTACAGGCGGCAGAAGTAGCAATTGGGAGTTTCAGGGAAGGAGCACTGGCGCAGGGACCCTGTGCACTACATTTGAAACTACACCGAAACCAGGCAAAAAGTGGGGGGCTAACCATGCAAGAGGCACTTTCTCAGTTCATACGATCCTTCTTGTGATGGTTTCCTTTCCGATTGGTGCACCCTTGTTGTTCGGGCAAATGATACAAAGAACTGAATAACTGTCTTGTTCTTTACAGGTAGTACATAACTGCTCTTCTAACATCCAGAGCGTGCAGGGGTCTTTTTGCTTGTGTCTTCAGACTATGAAAGAACGCTAGTGGTTCCAGGGTCTGGCTGAATTGGAAGTGTCAGAATACTTTTAGTAGGGACTGTAGATTCATCCTCATTACAACTCTGTCCTCTTGTACATGCAAGTATGGTTTCTGTATTGTGAGCGCCTTTAGCTCAAAACCATCCTTCTGGAGGTGATGGCTATCACTAATGTTATTTTTATCATTAAATGCCCGAGAGCTAACTTTGTGCATGGGTTTGAATAGGCTGGTCATTAGTTGAGTCAACACCGGGTTCAGGTTCCACAATGTAGCGCGTACAGCTCTGAGAAGCTATCCTTTTTGCTCCCAATAGGAATCTTTATGGCTGGTACGGTGGACGGGCTTGATCCCATAGTGCAGGCCACTACACCTGCGAGATTTAACTTTACAGAAGCGCAAGACAGTCTCCTTTCCAGGAGTTGGCTGAGGTACGGGACCACTGCGCTTTCATGTATCCATTGGTCGTGCAGTTTGCTCTTCCTGCACACGTGTATAAATATTTTCCATTTCACCCATCAACAACTACTTGTGCTATCTCTGCAGGCCTCCGTGAGTATCTCCATTATCCTTTGTGGTAATCCCGTTGTCAAATTCTATGTTCTCAGGAACCATGCTGCTAAGGCTGGGGGTTGCTGGTTCTGGTTGGTATATCTGCTCTTCATTTATGGTCAGTAGGCCCTGGTGGGTGGTCTGTTTTTTTGGGTTTTTTTTTACTTTGGTGTTCCTGGATTTCTTCTGTAGCCTTGTGGTTACAACCACTTGATCTTCCCATCTTCCGGTGGCTTGGGACCATTGCGCTTCAATCCACTCCCTAAGGGGCCTCAAGTGTAGCCGTGCCTGTGATGCAGCATTGCCCTCGCTACAATCCTTAGTGTTACAAACCATCCCCTCTCATATAGGCAAGCTTGCTGTGCCAGTGTTTTTTCCCTCTCTGAAAAAGCTCTGGCTTTTATGGAGTTCAGTGTTGTTCAGAGGAAAATATTTTGCCTTTGTGGTCTTGGTGTGGGTTTTTCCATGTTTACGGAGGGTCTTACGTTGTATAGTATTTGCATGACCATCTTTATATTCCTTTGACATTGTGTCAGAAGAATCCTGCTTTTACCAGCCAATCGTCCAGGTAGGAGTAAACATATTGATTCCTGAAATCACTGCAAGGCACTTCATGAAACAACTGCAAAGCGCCTTATGAACACCCTCGGAGCCGATTTTAACCCGAAGAGGAGTACTGTGAATTGGCTATGCTCTGGGTAGACCACGAACTGTAGGAATTTCTTGTGTTTTGCATTTATTGGGATGTGAAGCAAGGTCTGAGGTCTATGGTTGCCATGTAACCTCCTTGCTGTAGGTTTGTTATGAATTCCTGCAGTGTCACCATATTGAACTTTTGTTTCTTTATGAATTTGTTTAGGGTGCACAGATCAAGGAAAGGCCCGACGGTGCTGTCCTGTTTTGGTACCAAGAAATATGTTGAGTGCACCTCTTATCCCCTTTGAAATCATGGGACCTCTTTTATTGTATTTTTGTGAGTAGGTCCTGTACCTCCTGTGATAGAACTTTTCCTGCTTACTGCAAGGTTCCTCCCTTGGTATTATGTTTAGAGAGGATGTTGCCAGTTCTATGCAGAATCCATGTTATATTATGTTTGGGATTCACTTGTTGGAGGCGATCGTTTGCCACTGTTTGAGGAACCCTCCACTGCTGCCCCCAACTGGTGTGTGTGTGTGGGGGAGGGGGGGCACAGGGTGAAGTGACTTATAGGTGTGACCCGTCCCTGCTGTTTGGCCAGCTCCACCACTGGGCCTGCACTGAAAAGGCTGCCTTTGTGTGCTGGGGTAATGCCATTCTTATGTCGACATAAGGTGCAGTGGGGGGTGCGAGGCCGATGGGAGTGATAGCTGGTTGAGACCGCTCATCCGATTGTTCTGGTCCCCTCTGACAATGCAGCTGAACTGGAGTGCACCAATGGCCTTAGCACTATCTGTCTTGTTTTCATTTGCTGCACGCCCTCGTCCATCACTGGTCCGATGGGATTGTCCCCTGTGAGGGGCATTTTCATTATCACCACCTGAACCTCCTGTTTAAACTTGGAGATCCTCAGCCACGCATGCATTCGCAGTGTTGTGCCTTCTAATAGAGGTCTACTGGCTGTGGGGGCCGTATCAATTGAGGACTTCGGGCAGGTGTTTGATATGCTTTTGCCTACTTAGTTGAGGTTTTGGCACTCACCTGGTATAGCTGTGGCAGGTGCTGCATGAGCTCCCCCACACCCTCCTACTGCTGGTGTTGGAAACAGCTGAGGGGAGCATTAGAATAGACAATGCACCATTATGTGCTGCCAATCTCTCTGCTCGAGATTCACCATCTCCATCCTTTTACTCTCCTTATCAAGTGACGGGGCTGTGGTTAATGGGGCATTAGCTCTCCAGATTGTTGTTGCAACAATGAACGAGTCTGCACTTCTGTTCCCCTTTGATGTAAGGTGGGTCCTTTGACATGTGCTTATACTTCTACAAGAAAAGTGTGAGCCATATAGCAAGCATTTCTGAAAACCTGTGTAGGTAACCCCTTGAAACTTTAGAACATTTTAAAACAAACTATTACAAAATACGTTTTTTAGTAAATATATTCCATTCTACACTAGAATATTTTTAAGACCTTTTTAAAACAACTCTTCAACATTTCCCTAGAAAAATAACTCATTTCCTGAAGAAATCTTAATTGTTAGGAAATCTTTTCGTAGCTAGCAGGCAGAGCATCTATAATTTTTATAGTAAGGGAAGACATTTCCGGATGAAGATTATAAATGTGGCAACTAAATGTCACACAAAATTAGACTTGCCATAATTTGGCATAAAAACATTCCAAATACCAGTCCCAAAAGAAATCCAAGTTGATAAAATCCTAGAAAACGTGAACAAGCACAGTTTGAAACTAGGTAGAGAAGGTTAAAGTGACTTTGCTCAGTAAAAAACAGCCCCACCACTGCCACAAGACTAATGGGATAGATGCAAGAAGCATCAGACTACCTCACACAAAATTTTACTGGTATGAGTAAAGTATTTTGAGAGGCCAACCCAATCAAAAAATGTTTACGTATTCCAACCACATCACTTGAAAACCAAAAGTCCAATTTTGAGAGGCCAACCCAATCAAAAAATGTTTACGTATTCCAACCACATCACTTGAAAACCAAAAGTCCAATTAAAAATGGAATTTGGCCATTAAAAACAAGTTTGGAAAGAAGCACTTTTTTCGGGAATGGCCTATAACTATTTTGAACATTAAATGGAAACATATCTAAGTATTACTGTATCAAGTATTTGTTTTTGGAATGTGCAAGGCACAAAACAGCTTTAGTACAAACTTTTACCATTCATAAAATAAAATGGAATGTCTTTGCTCCGTAAAATGCGGCATACATTATTTCTACTCTTCAAGTAGCTAGTATGCATGCATGTCATATTTATGAAGTGCAAACCTAGAAGAAAGGCAGTGAAGTGCTGTACAGGGTGATAGGCAAAGAAACAGTCAACAGCTAAATTCTAAGAGTGAAAGTGGACTGTTACTGAATCAGTATATAGTGTTATTTGAAATGGTTTATCTTCAGTTCTTTACTAAAATGAAGCAGGGTTGTTTGTTACAGTCCTGATGGATACAGGGATGTTATTCTAGATCTTGGGTGCACTTGGTTCCATTCAAAATGTAATGGATGTCCCATCAGAGGAACCCTAAGCGTTTCTTAAGAAAGAGGGGGGGGGGGGGGGGACTTGGGTCTTTTTGTATTTGAAGGTTCTTTCTCCAGTGAGATACTCCGTGAATTCCTCTAACAACTCCGGAACCAACCTGTAGCTATGGCGGGAAGGGAGAAAAACCCTTTTCTTTATATAGCCCTCACTCACTCTAATAGTGACATGCTTCACCATCGTGCTTACCCCAACTGCTAAAGGTCGGGTGGGCTTAACCATATTTCAGGGAGCACTTATGAAAAAGGTGAATGGGGGTTAACTTTAAAGATAAAATTCCTCACCCACTCCTAGAGAAGAGTAAAAACACTATAGTAGGGTACTGAGGATGTGATGGTCCTATGACCCTAAACTAGACTCCAACATGTTTCAGCCCTTTCTAGTGGCCTAAAAAAGTCCTATATCTCAACCGGATTCAGTAAGAGGGACAAATGAAGATGTATGTACAAGACATTATGAGAACACAGGAAAAAAGGGAGAGAGACTATGAATTTCACTTTTTAGAAAGTGCATATAGCATCATATATTTGAAAAAAACATTTTATACAAAACAGTTGGAACAGCACTGTAAGCACAAAATGCGGAGGCAACCCAAGGGGGCTTTGTGCACTAGTGATAGTGAAGCAAAGAGTGATGGCGAGAGTGACAAGTGGGTGAATACAGCAAAGGACGCAAGGTGACACTGTGAAAAGAACACAATATATACAAAGGCAATGGTTCTTCCTCGATCAATGAGTGATGATTATTAGTTTTGGGAACCAAAGTTGATGGTGCGCCACAAGTCACGCTGTAAAAGGGTCGACGGCGTTTCAATCCTATTTAGTTCAGGATCTTCATCAGGACCGGGTTGCCAGTTCAGGTAGTGCTGTATGGGGAGAAGAGGAACAGTGAGGGCAGGGTAACAGATGGAGGATGTGGTGTGGCTGCATGGGTGGGGGGCATGTCAGGGAAGAGGTATAGGTATGCAATGTATAACTGGGTTGGGGAGGCGCAGGACAAGGAATCCCGGGCGGTCGAGTCAAGGCACTGAGACTAGTGACCATGTCGGGACCGGTGCCAGTGCCAGTAGACATGCAAACAAACAGACATTCACAATATCCATGACGGCATTGACAGCACAAACCTTGCCACGTCACATGAACACTGAATTACAGCTCCTAGACTGGAAGGTATGTAAATTAGACTTCTAGGTGCATATTTGCAGAACTATGTCATGCATTTATGCATACCTTTCACAGTGGGATGGAAAAACTGGGGGGGGGAGTTCTCTGATAGGGGTGTGGCAGCTGTAATTAAGGGTGTAGCCTAAAACACTGAATCTAATAATCTGTGTTTAGCATAGTGTGCAGCCTGACTGGTTTTTTGCAACTTCTGTCCATCACTTTGATGTATATAATATTTCAAATGCTTCCGTTCTTGTGGATGAGGTTGTGGCGTAAGGCTAGAGCAGCCGACTTTCGAGCTGAGACAACAGGTTCGAGCATGAGGTACTGTGATAAAAAGAAGTATGTCCTTGTGTGATGTAACTGGTGCTCATGTAAAGCGGTCGAAGTTTGCACTTTGTAAAACTGAACGACGAGTATCTTTGAAGTTACATAAAAGTCAGTGATAGGTTGTACTATTGCCGAGTTAAGATTTTTTTTCCACCCAAAGGGTAACAAGCATTGGCATAGCCAATAGGTCTCGCCTTTGGGGCCTTATAAGTGCTTAGCCATGCAACAGTTGATTTTGTTGCACCAAGGATATTGTGTTGCATAACTAAATACTTATAAGGTCCCAAAAGCGAGACCTATTGGCTATGCCAATGCTTGTTAATGATTTGAGCTGAAAACAATACAAAACAAAATTCAGAAACAAGCATTCATTAAATAAATACATAAATGATTAAATATATTACTTCACAAACTTATTAAAAAAAATAGGAGGTTGCCGATTTTCTAAATTCAATTTAAGCCACTCATCTTCCACTTTATCTTCTGTTTGATGCGCTGGCACTAGTCCAATAAATCAATCCGAGGATGCTAACTTCAATTTTAGGCCCCAAATTCAAATTCCTGCATATTATACAGAACATTTTCCGTTTTTCGATTCTGTTAATAGGGGGGCGTGGCTTGAGGCGTTAAGATGGTTGTCGCACTCCGAGAGTGC
The DNA here is from genome assembly GCF_964261635.1 of Lissotriton helveticus. Taxonomy (NCBI): domain Eukaryota; kingdom Metazoa; phylum Chordata; class Amphibia; order Caudata; family Salamandridae; genus Lissotriton; species Lissotriton helveticus. Next base: position 605,607,815 of record NC_136072.1, on the reverse strand, counting down.
TCCGGACCCCCTCCGTCATCCGCCGCTACCAGCCTGCATCTAGCTCCCCCACCAACCGGCCGCTGCTCCCCGTGCTGCCTGCTGTCCCCTGGTGTCTTGGGGGGGGGCCGCTCTGGGTCTCCCTTCCCTCCATGGAGTCCCTTGCTGCCTGCGGCCTTTGCCTCTCAAAATGGCGGCCCCCATGAAGCTTGGACCTGGGCCCGGAGGATCGTGCCCATGTGGTCCGGTGCTCTCCTCCCCGCGGCCTGTGAACCCGGCAGGCGGGGGCGACACATCCGGACGATAGCCCTCTCACCCTGGGGCCACAGGGGTGTGGATTGGCCGACGGAGCAGGGGGCCAGCGAGCTGCGAAGACGCCCGGGATAATTGGGCGGCGCGCCGGCCCTGAGAGGATGTCGGGCCGGCCCGGGGCTGAGGGCGGTGCTGACTTATCCCCGGTGGTGCCGCGGCATCCTGTGCGGAGGACGACGGCGGCTGGGCCTGGCGGTCCTGCGGCCGGCCAGGCGCTGCAAGACATCTGCTGAGGGCGCTGCGGGGAGCGGCGCGGAGCCAGTGTTGGACCTGGGCTGCACCGGCGCGGGAGTGCCGACCTGCAGAGCGGACCCACCTGTGTGTGGAGAGATTGCGGTGTGGGGCTCCCGGCGGGGTGCGGTGCGGCTGGGGGCCTACGCTGGGCTGTTTACCCTGGACTGCTCTGGATTGCCTCATCGGGTGGCGCTGCCCCCCCCTCACCCGTTTTTTCTCATTCTCCCTCTCCCCCCCCCCCCCCCTCCGGGCTTCCGATTGGGGGTCTGTGGTACTGACAGGCGGAGTGTGGGGACGAGGGTTCGGCCACAATATCGGGTGGCGGGGACGCTGACTGGGGAGCCCCCCCCCCCTGTTCCTTCCCTTGAACACGTTTGTTGGCCTGCCAGGAGACTATGGGGAAGCCCCACGCCACTCAAGCCCCCGGCCCCACAACCCAAACTACAATGGAGCAGTTCACGACGTCGGATCGGGGCCCCAGCGGCGGATCGCCGGCTGGCTCTGGCCTAGCCGGGGGGACCTCTATGGGAAGTGCGGATAGACGTGGCCTTAATTCGTCGAGACCTCCGCTAGGCCACAGAACAGAACTCATCACCGAGAAGGAGTTGCGTATCTCCACATTGGAGGACGACGTGAGCATCCTTAAGTCCCAGGTGGCCCGTCTTCAGACGCAGACCTCAGAGTTGCATCGTAGGGCCGAGGGTGCCGAAAACAGGGCGTGCCGAAACAACCTGCGCCTCCTGGGTTTTCCAGAGGGAGTCGAGAAGGACCGTGTTGCCACCTTTTATGGAGACCTGGATCTGCTCCTGGATGCCCAAAGAGAACTTTCCCCCTGGTTCGCGGTGGAGCGCGCCCATTGCTCTCTTGCTCCTAAATCCCCGCCTGGTGCCCCTGCTCGCCCCATCATCCTTAGAATTTTCAACTTCCGAGACAGGGACGCCATACTGGGAGCGGCCAGGGAGCTGGGGCCGTTGCACTTTCAGGACTCCAGAATAATAGTCTTTCCGGACTACTCCGGGGAGGTGTAATCACAACATCGCTCTTACGATGAAGTCAAACAAAAACTCAAGGCGATGGGCCTTGCTATGGGCTCCTCTTCCCGGCCCGGTTTAAAGTGATCTTCCAGAGTAAGACATTTTTCCTCGATTCCCCCCAGGCAGCGTGGACCTGGCTCACGGAAGAGCGGCCGCTCCTGCCGGGGGCAGCCCTTTCTCCTGCCCAGAGGGCCCCGAAACAGCAGAGCCAGCCCGCGCCAAAGACCCGGCGACGCCGGACCGGGTCTCGGAGGAGAGGCGGCTGCCGGAGGGGGGGCCGGGGGGCTCCCGGTCACCGGAGGCATGGTCCCAACACTCACCGGTCCAGACCCAGGGGCAGGGATCCGCCTCCCCACACCAGGCTTCCTCCTTGATCGACCTGGGCAGCATCCCTGGGCCCAGTGAAACTCTGAGACGAGCCATGTCAGACTCTGACCTGTCGGGAGCCCTGTGATCCGTGGCTCTGATGCGGAAAATGGGTCATGAGCGACACTACTTCCAACGCCCGAGGTTCCACCTCCGGGCTCTTCACCATCGTGACTGCTCCCGACCCCACGAACAAGCTCCTACCGAGCTCACTTGACTGGTTTGGTGGGGTATTGACCTTTGGTGCAGTCCTGGGTTGCAGCACTCTATTCACCATATGCCTGTTACTTTTTTGCCTTTCGCTGTTAGCATTCCATCCGAACACATGGAGGGGGTCAGACTCAGCCATGTCCTACTCTTGTTGTTGCTAACCGTTTTAGTTTAGCTGTTTACCTCCTTGTGAGGTGCTGGTGGTTGGAATTGTTTAGGGCGACAGATGCTTCTCTTTCCGAAGTGTAGGGTGGGGAGGAGTAAGGGGGAGAGGGAGGGGGAGGAGACTGTTGTCTCCCAGGAGTTTGTTATTTTTAGCAGCCTACGGGCCACTGAGTTTCGTTCTCATTGGTAGCCACGTGTTTTTTCATCCTTCCACAGCTGACACACACACCGTTACTTCCTCTAACTTTGTCTTTAAGCCCTGGGTCTGGGTCGAGACTCCCCTTCGACCGAACATGGCTTCCCGCACGCACCTGCATCACTCAAGTCTCACCTCTCTACATGTCCTACGCCTATAACAGACCCCTCCACATCCTTTCCTGGAATATAAATGGTCTACTTGACCCCAGTAAGCGTACCGCTGTGCTTCGTGCCGCCCACCGCCACATGCCTGACGTTTTTTTTCCCTTAGGAAACGCACCTTCTGGGCTCGCAATGCAACTTCCTAGCCCAATATGGGTTTGACCGGGTCTGGCACTTCGGCTTTGCCCGGGGTTCCTGGAGGGTGGACATTCTACTCAGCAGGGGGCTCCCCTTTACCTTGGTTAACACCGACTCTGACGAGCAGGGGACGTATGTGGCTTTGTCGTGGACGATTGAGGGAAGCCCTGTGAACCTCCTGTGCACTTAAGTTCCCCCGGCGCTCCTGGCACCCACCCTTCGGCGCCTCACACAGGTGATCTCCTCCCTTCCTCAGGGCCTCACTGTCGTCGGGGGTGACTTTAATGCAGTCTTGCAGCCATCCCGGGATGCGACGGGCATCCCGTCAGCGCATCGGTTGGCCTCCGCAAAGAGCCTCTTCGGATGGTCTTCGGTTGTGGGCCTCTGCGATGTCTAGAGGGTGTGGAACCCCCGAAGAGAGCAATACACACACACACACACACACACACGTCGGCCGCTCACCATACCCATTCCCATATAGATATTGTCCTAATGCCCGCCACGGATTGCCAACTGGTGTCAGGGGTGGATATTCTGCCCAGGGGGATCTCAGACCACTCCCCCATCTCTCTCCGCATTGCTTTCCCCGTTGCAGGCCCTAGGGCGGCCTGTCGACTAAACGCTTGGTTCCTGCAAGACTCTGCACTGGTGGAGTCCCTCGGCCAAGAACTGCGTTACTACTTCTCCGCTAACACAGGCTTGTTCCCTTTGCAGGGGACGTTATGGGAGGCTGGTAAAGCGGTGGTTCGAGGGGTGGCCAGGGGGCTGGTCCACGCGAAATGCGTGGAACAGGTAGTCCAGCTGGTGCAATCGGAGTCCCGGGCTGTACAGCTGGAACGTGTTCAGCTGACCAATGGCAATGACGACTCCTCTAGGCAACTGGCGTTGGTCCGAGATGAGATTCGGCAGATCTCCCTGGAGTCTGCCAAAATGCTCTGGCGCTCCTCGGTGGCGCGTATCTATGGATGGGGGGACAACAATGGTAAACTTCTCCACAACCTAGTGTCATACCCCAGAACTAATCGTATCATCCCGGAGATCCGGACAGCCACAGAGTCCCGTCAGGTGACGTCGTCGGCCATTGCACAAACTTTCGCGCACTACTATGCGGCCTTATACGCCGCGCGTCCTCCCGGCGCCTCCCTGACTGGACTGCTGGAGGAGTCCGGTATCCATCTGCCGTGTCTCTCCTGGGAAACCGCTGATACCCTGGACGGCCCTCTCACCCCGGAAGAAATTCACAGGGCAATCTCCCTGGTGAACCCTGGCAAGATGCCTGGACCAGACGGGTTCCCCCAGGAGTACTACGCCGCATTCCGAGATGACCTGGTCCCCCATTTGACGGAGCTTTTCCACCATGTGGTCGATGAGGGGTCCTTCCCGTCTGAATCAGATGTGGCAACCATTGTGGTCATCCCGAAGACACAGCCACTGCTGGACTGCTCTGACTACTGCCCAATCTCGCTGATCAACACAGAAATCAAGATCTTCGCTACAGCGGCTCCGGCCCCTCCTGCAGGACTTGGTCCACCCTGATCAATGTGGGTTTATGCCTGCCAGGGGCACCCGACACTGTATTTGCCGCCTCCACCTGGCGATGGCCCACCGTCATCGGCTGTCCCCGTATCTGGCGGGGCTTCTCGTCGACTTCGAGAAAGCTTTTGACACGGTGGACTGGGGGTACCTGGGGGATGTTCTGGAGAGGATGGGATTTGGTCTTCCCTTCCGCAGCCTGATCAGGGTTCTTTATAATAACCCTAGAGCCCGTGTCCTCGTTAACGGTGAGCTTTCCGAACCATTTCAGATCCGGAGAGGCACCCGTCAGGGTTGCCCGCTCTCACTGCTTTTATTTGCACTAGTGATGGAGCCCCTGGCGGCGTTGATCCGGCAGAACCCCCTCATCCGGGGTTGGGCCTGAGCCCTGAGCCAGGTCGAAAAAATTGCTCTATATGCAGACGACGTTCTGCTCTACCAGGCGGATTCAGACCACTCCGGCCCTAGATGCCTGGAGGCCCTCTCAGCGTTGAGCGGGTCTCGGGGCTCCGACTTAACCCGGCGAAATCAACCTTGGTCCCTCTACACCCCTCTCGGGCGTGCTTTGATTGGCAGGCGGTGATTCCCCTCCGGAGGCAATCATTCAAATACCTGGGCTTGTGGGTCACTCTCCTCCCGGAGCTTGAATGGGCCCTATACGTTGCTCCCCTGGTCGCTCGGATGAAGACCGACCTCAAGAACTGGCAGTCCCTCCCCCTTAACCCGCTGGGCAGGAGCGCGCTTTTTAAAATGATGATTCTCCCCGCTTTCTTTACATTCTGCAGAATACCACGGTCCACCTTTCAGGGTACTAGACGGCACACTAACCCGGTTTCTGTGGGGAGGTGGGCGGTCGCGAATGTTCCCGTCTTACTGTCGTATTCCCCCTTTGACGTAGGTATGGGAGTTACTAATCTCCACCTCTACTACTTAGCCACAAGACTTATCGTGATCCACGACTGGTTTGCGGGCGGCTGGTCCGACCCAGCTTACCGGGTGGAGCTCAGTACCTTGGACTTTGCACAGATCCAGGGATTCCTATACGGCTGCCCAGTGCCGCAGGCCTTGCCCAAAGTCACCAGGACGGTGCTCACGGCCTGACGTACTGCCCTCCGTCATGTGCGATGGGATCGGAGGATAACTAGACAAACGCCGTTATGGAATGGTGCCTGGCTGAGGGAGGTCTCGTCCTTGGGAGATTTCCGTCGCTGGGACCTGGTGGGGGTTGCGCTGCTTGGAGACGTGTGGGTGGGGGACCACATGCAATCCTTTCCTGAATAGGACAGTTCAGAACGATCCCATAAAGATAGAACAGAACGGTATGTTGATCCTCTCTCTCATCAACTGTGCCCCCCTATTTTTCCAGGTTGCAATTTCTTGGACCTCGTTTGTCCCTACTTTGAAGTTACCAAATAATGATGGTCACAAGGAAATTCCCTTTTCAGACTGGTTTCCTTGATTTTTCCTTTCTTCTTTTTTTCTTCTTCTCTTAGGCCCATCTTGTGCTTAGAATCAATTATTAACTTTCTGCATTTCGTTTTTGTTAAACTTTAAAAGCTCTCCTTTGTAAATTCCATTGGAAAACATGGACAGCAACAAATTAATTAGCAATGTTTCTTTATTCATGTGAAACCCTTCTCTGGTTAATGTGATTGACCAGTTTTTGATTCAGTATTATTATAAAACTGTTCCTTTATTCATGTGAAATCCTTCACGGTAAATGCAATTGACTAGCTTTTGACTCCGTTGTATTATAAAACTGTTCCTTTATTCATGTGTAAACCTTTCCAGAAAATGGGATTGACTAGCTCTTGTTTCAGTTGAATTATAACATTGTAAGAATATGATCTTGTACATAATTATGTTGAAGTGATTGATTGTATTTCTGTTCTTAATACCTGGCTGTATATGGAACGTGTTTTTAATTGTATGTTTACATGTTTGTTTTTATGACAGCCCTGAAGAAGTCCCTAGTGGACGAAACGCGTCCGCTGTGCAATCTTCTGTCTTTCACCTTAGTTGGAATAAAAAGAACCAAAACAAAGAAAATTAATAATTTTGTTTTTGTGATTATTGGACTTATAAGTATCTTAAACTATCTTGAATTGTGTTGTGCACCTGTGCGTTTATGTACATTGTATAAGTTCTTTTATGAACTGGCATGGAGATGGTGGGTGCCAATCAGTGTGCACACAAATCCCCCAACCAAGTATAAGGGGCAACTCCTACTGAGGAGTCATTTGGGTTGGGTGCTAAGAAAAAGAAGGCCCCACTATCCTTTTTGTTTCCAATCCTTTCCTGACCTACAACACCGACACGCCCTTCTCCACTCCCAGTTCTATAAATACCTACAACTCAGACATGCTCTCCATACGCACCTCCCAACACCCACCTCTCTCTCACGGAATTCAGCCCCCTGGAGGCCCAGGTGATGATGGGGAACTTGGGGCGGGGGAGGGGGGGGTGTCCCATATATACCGGGCTCTGGTGAACAACAGCCCTACATCTCTTGATCGGGGTAGGGAGCGATGGGAGGGGTGGGTGGGTCCTTAAGAAGAGGCAGACTGGTGAGACGCCTGTAATGATCAAGTCCACAAGTGATCATGTAGTTTAAAGATGGTTTATTTCAGGATAGTTACAAGATGATAAGTAGATAGGAACAAGACCACAGGGAGATCCAGGGAGACCCCACCAGGAGCAGCCAGCATGCTGCCCAGCCAACTGTGGCTATTTGACTTCCAACATTCTGTGAAGTGACATCACATAAGGATTCCACAGAGAGGGGAAGGCATAACATGGGAGTCAAGATACAACAACGCCCTTATGGCACCCAAAACCCTGACTTCATCCTCTAAGTTACACCTGGTCCAGCTTTACTACCTCCACACAGCGTACCTCACTCCAGCACGTCTCTTCCGAGCCGGTATGAGAGCTTCCCCGGCATGCGCGCGCTGTGCCTCTACTCCAGCGGACTTCTACCACAGGGTATGGCTGTGCCCGGCCCTGGCGCCGTTATGGAGGGGGGTGGAACTCGAGCTCACACGGGCCTTGGGGTGGGAAGTCCCCCATGACCCGAGGCGCTTGCTGTTGGGGGTGTTTGATGGCCTAGATGACTCCAGGGCTGACAAGCGTTTACTGGGGACAGCTGTGGCGGTGGCGAAGCGGGACATAGCAGCAGGTTGGTCCCAGGCAGCGGCTCCAGCGATGAGGAAATGGAGGAGGGGAGTGGATTGGTGCGGGGTACACGAGGAGTCTCTCTTTGAGGCCCGGGGTTGTCCGGAACTATTCAGTAAAGTGTGGGGCAAATGGTTCAGCTTAATACCACTGTGAAGGTCTAAGTCTTGCTATGAAGCTGTGTTATTTGCAGATTGATGTACCCACTCAGGGAGGGCATACTTCACCTGTGTTGTCGCCAAGGAGGGGAGGTGTTTTAACCGTGATGTGTGATTTGCTACCAATGAATTTGTTTGTTCCAAAAATTTCAATAAAATTGATTATCAAAAAAAAATAATCTGTTAATATTAGATTTCCCAAGCAGTCAAAGACCCCCTTAGTATGCTTTGCAGACCCCCATTCTCCCTGGACAACAGGTTAAGAACCACTGATCTAGAGGCGAGAGTACCAAGGCATGTTCTAAAGACATCCTCCAGGAAAAACAGTTTCACTTTCGTTAGAGAGCTGGTACTACGTTATCTTTATTTTTAGCAAGGTGTTCATTGAGGGCGAGATTGAGATCTAGGGTAAATCTGAGAGACTTGACATTGAGGGAGGCATAGGGTTCGAATATATACAGTTTCTTCAGTTGGAACCAAGTTTGGATTAGTTGGGCTTTGTGGTTTTTGGCAGCAGCAAGAATTCTGGGTTTATGGTGGCGTTAAACATTAAGAAGGTATTCGGTATTGGAGCGATTTCCTCTTTTGTATACTGCACCTGCTGCTATGTTGATATTGCACCCCCAAAATACCCATCCATTGTAAAGAAGGTTTCATTTTAATGGAATCCCGCACTGTGGGAGACTAAACACAGCTTAACTCAACAGCAGTCAGTCCTTGCTCTTATTGATGAATGAGTGTGTTAAGAACTATTTCTTGTAGAGGGGGCGGAGCTTGCCAGCGACCAACATGGCCGCCTGAGCCTTGAGCTCCGTATCGTTGTACGGACTACCCTGAATTATCCTGCATTAGAATTTGGCTATGCTGCTGCTGTGTTAGCCCCCAAGATTGCGGACTGACAGAGCTTGCAGTGGTTGCCTCGCGAGCAGAAATTAAAGCCCGGGTCGGTCGAAATCAGCCGTGGCAGATCGGCGGGGCGGTAGGTCTCGCAGCCGCGACCTCGAGTGCTGCCTGAGGCCATACTGCGTCAGAGTGCATGCGGCTGGAGTGTGGAAGGAGACCCGGGGACTCGGCGGCAGACCGGGAGGTCGGAAGAAGTCCGTGCTTTCATTGCTTGACGGACGGCGGCGGTGAGGGGCCTGGCGGCATTCCCCTTCCCCTCTCCCCTTCGCCTACTACTACGAGGCAGTGGAGTAGACTCCTGATAGACGTCGAGTCACTGGTGGAGTGAGCCGGTGCTGACACCCGGAGACCTGCGGACTTTGTGCGGAGGAGCCCAGCAGTGTTGGCTATGGAGGATAGTGGCCCCTATGGAGAGAGGAGCACTGCAACTGAGGTGAGGAGCCACGGCAAGGCCGGTGAGTGGAGAGGCCGATCCACGGACAGAGCGTGATACAGTCGGACGCCAGGCCCGAGCTGGGATCGAACTGCACAGCGCGGGGACTGAGTGAACGTGGCTCTGGCCAGGAGGCAGTCGTTGGAGGTCATCTTGGGGCGCGCTCCATTAAGCTGCGCTAATGAGAGGGAGCATGCAGTAGTGCGCCACAGCCTCACGACGGCTCGGAGGGGTGTCTGTCTCCCCCCTCCCCCTCCTCGCAGTGGAAGCCTGGACACTGATTCAACGCTGTGTGGTAAATGAGGGCTGCATCAAGTAAGGCAGCGAAATTCAGGACGAGGTACAGGCCCTGAGTGGGGCACGGAAGAGACGCTAAGAGGACTGGGCGGAAGGATACTTCGAAGATACCACCCAGAGTCAGGTTAGAGATCGCAGATTTTTTAGCGAAGTGGGTTCCCTCGCTGCGCTGTGCCGGACCTTGGTCATATAGCTCGTGCGTTGGGAGCCCAGGCCAGTCCGGATTCACTGGTGGAAATTGCACTCTGCAACTCACGGCTGCAACAGTACCTAGCTCCCCTGGCACCATGGGAAGAGGGGACAAGACACAGAGCAAGTTATCCTTTGCACAAAGGCGCTCAAAGTCACAGGACGCGACGGGCGATGACAGAGTCAGCACGCAAGCGGGAGAGGACTCTGCAGTAGGCACACACATTAAAAGCATGCTTCTGGTAATGGAAAAAGGCCTCCAGGACAGTATGACGTCCTTAGGTTCGAAGATAGACGCCCTCACCTACAGAATAGACAGAGTGGCGGAACGAATCGACAAACATGCTGAAAGGCTTGACATGTTCCGAAAGAAGACTAACTGATGTGGAGGAAGCGCAAACGGAGCTAGACACAGATCATAAGAAGATAGGGAAACTTATGCAGGCCTTGCAAGATAAGACAGAGGATTTGGAAGCCCGCTCACGTCGCTGCAATCTACGAATCACAGGCCTTCCAGAAACGACCCAGACAGGAAACATGGAGATGTTTGTTGAAAAGCTCCTAATCACTCTAATTGGGGCGGGTGTATTCTCTCAAATGTTTGTGGTGGAGCGGGCCCACAGCTCACTGGGCCCTCGCCCGCGCCCTGGAGCACCGCCGCGTCCTATCAAGTTGCTAAATTATAGGGACAGGGATGCAACGTTACGACTGGCCAGAGACAAAAAGTCGCTACAGTACGAGGGCTCAGAGATCTCGCTGTACCCGGATTTTACAGTTAAAGTGCAGGAGGCCCGGAAGCACTTTGCCCTGTTCAAAAATCAGTTTAGAGACCTAGGCCTTGATTACGCAATGTTTCGGTTTTTGAACATACATCAGAATGCAACTACACATAGGGTACATACACATACGAGTTTCGGAATAGAGAGCAATGGCTAGTTCGGCTGAACCCGAAAAATCTAAATCTACTGACTCGTTAAGGGCACTCACCTGGAATGTTAGGGGTCTTAATGATTACAGGAAGCTCAGAAAGGTGCTGAGCTACTTACAGCGTCATCAAGTTGATGTGGCACTCCTGCAGGAGACTCATCTGCCACAAACAAGCAGGATGCTACACAGCAGAGGTTTCGAGGGGATCACCTCGCCTCAGCGGGCTTCACAACAAATTCCAGGGGAGTGATTACTTGGGTAAACCCCAAATCGAAACTCACATTGGAACCCATGAGAGCAGACCCGGCGGGCCGTTTTGTTTTATCGCGATGTAGAGGGCTGGGGATGGACTTAGTGGTAGTCAACGTCTATGGCCCAAACTACGACTCCCCTGAATTCTACCTGTCATTGGCAAAGACAGCACGCGACTATAAGGCAGCCCAGTTCCTGTGGGGTGGGGATTTTAACTTTGTGCTAGACCCGACGCTGGACAGATCTGCAGGTCCAGATAGCACGCGACTATAAGGCAGCCCAGTTCCTGTGGGGTGGGGATTTTAACTTAGTACTAGACCCGACGCTGGACAGATCTGCAGGTCCATCACGTAGGCCTTCTGCAGCTGCACAAACACTACGCAGTGTGATCACTAGTCTTGACTTCGACGATGTATGGAGGACGAGGCACGCAGCGCAGGGGGGGTACACACACTACTCGGCCTACCACAACATTCACACCAGAATAGATTACTGGTTGGCGTCCTCCTCTATACTGGGACTGATACGGGATTGCAGGATCCTACCACGCACTCTTTCTGACCACTCACCACTACTGCTAGTGCTAGTTACCCCTAAGAAGACCATCCCACCATTTACATGGCGGTTTCCGCCATATTCGCTACTTGATCCGCTGTTCAGAGGGGAGCTAGCGGAGGCAATCAATGTTTTTTTCGAGACCAACATAGGCTCAGTGGACAGTTTTCATTCAGTGTGGGAAGCATTTAAGGTTTACATAAGGGGCATCGCTATGTCTAAGCATTCGGGGGTGCTCTAGTCCATCAGGCGTAGGCTGGTGGAGCTGGAGCGACAGTTAGAAGAGTTAGAGGAGCGACAGCGCGGTTGATGAAGAGATTAAGATACTTCTGACTGAATATCACGAGGAAGCAGACAGGGAAGTCAAACACATGGGAAAATATGCGGCGGAACACGTGTACGGAGAGGGAGAGAGACCCAGCTCAGTTCTTGCGAGGGTGTTGAGAGGGGGGAAGGGAAGGTTGCAGGTTACGGAGATAAAGACTGAGGAAGGAGCAATCCTCACAGACGAGATGGACATCGCCCAGAGGTTTCGGAGCTTCTACACAGATTTGTACTCCTCCAAAAGCCGGGACCTTGATGATGAGATTCTTGATAACCTGGCCCATATAGAGCTGCCCTCGCTCACCAACACACATAGGGAACTCCTGATGCACCCAATAGAAAAAGATGAAATTGTTGAGGCTCTCACGAGTATGCGATGGGCAGCGCTCCCGGAACGGATGGGCTCACGGTGGGCTTTTACAAAACATTCCAGGATCTACTGCTCCCGCACCTGTCGACGTTGTTCGACGATATTTGCGTTGAGGGTTGTATGCCGCAAACAATGAGAGAGGCGCTTTTAGTGACTATTCTTAAGCCAGGCAAGGCACCCAACGAATGCAGCTCGTATAGACCCCTCTCCCTGCTGAATGTCGACACAAAAATTTTTGCCAAGGTGTTGGCGAATCGACTGGCGCTCCTAGCTCCGTTGCTGAACAGGCGGGCTTCATTCCGAGTAGAAATCTAACATATAATATTTGCGCGGTACTTGGCACTCTGCAGCACATAAAGCAAGACACAAAAGCGATAGCCGAGTTCCTAGAAATGGAAAAGGCCTTCGACTCGGTGGAGTGGCCTTTTATGCGGAAAGTGTTAACTAGGATGGGACTGGGTTCACCTTTCCTGCAAATGATAGGCTCCCTGTACAACAAACCGAGGGCCAGGATACGGCTCGGCGATCTGGTCACTGACTCCTTCCCAATCTGCAGAGGGACCAGACAGCGGTGCCCTCGGTCTCCTTTACTGTACGCCCTTGTGGCTGAGCCCCTGTCGTGTACATTGCGAGAATACCATGGCGGAGAGGCTATAGGGTTCCCTACATACAGGATTGTGGTCTCTATTTATGCAGTCGACACGCTGCTGTATGTCCGCGACCCAGAAAATAATGTATCTTCAATGCTTCGAGAGGTGGTGCACTTCGGGGCCCTCTCCGGCCTGAAAGTGAATTGGACGAAGTTGTTGGCCTTCCCCCTCACACCGGTAACTCGGGAATTTGACATGGAATTCCCGTTGCTGTGGACTACGGACCCGATCAGATACTTGGGGATCCGGATTCACACCGACTCTGAGATTTTGTTCAAGGAGAACTATGGGGTGGCTTTCAGTAAATTGGAAGACGATGTGGAGGCCTGGTGTAGGCTCCCGCTTTCGCTCCTAGGTCGAATCTCGATCATGAAAATGGTGGTGCTCCCCAGATTACTGTTTCTATTTTTTCCGCCATTCTGATGGTGCTGCCCAGGGTCTTCTTTCAGAGACTGACGCAGCTCATGATTAAACTGGCGTGGGCAGGTAGACAGCCTAGAGCGCAGTGGAAACTCCTCTTGCTGCCGTACAACATGGGTGGTCTGGGTGCCCCGGACCTGGAGCTTTACTACAGGGTAGCGTCATATCTGCACACCTGGGCGCATGGAGACGTACGAATTCCTCACGTTCGAATGGAAAGGGTATTTGCGGACCCACTTTCGCTTACGGCAACGGTCTTCACACCGACGGATCGTAGGACTGGGATCTTGGATTCCATCACAGCCACAAATCATGCATGGCACTGCCTCCTACGGTCACAGGGAGGGGCGTTGCTTTATTCACCCAATATGCCAGTGGAATGGGCCCAATGGTTATCCCCCATCAGAGATAAAGGTGTGACTCAGGCCTTACACAAGCTAAACATCAACCTAGCGGGAGATCTATTCCAGGATGGGCAGGTTAAATCCTGGGATCAGATGGCTGAGGGAGGGGGGGTGTCTCCTTGCTTCTTCGATTCCAGTTCCACAGAGTACAAGGAGCTCTTCTAGGACTGCTGGGGGATGACCTGGCTGAGCCGCCGGTAGTCCCTGAACTTGCATATATAGTAAAAAACGGAGGCTCCCCGCAAATTACTGACCAATCTTTACAAAATCGCGATGTCTCATAAGGAGCACCAGTTCACGAAGGCACGGCTGGCATGGAAAAGGGATTTACAGATCACAATAGACAATGACATGTGGCGCTTCTGTTGTATAAACACCAGGCGGATCTCTCTGAATGGCAAACACAGATTGGTCCATTTCAAATGTATCAATAGAGTGTATTACACCCCAGAAAGGCTGCACAGGTATGGCCTCCGCCAGACGGCTGAATGTGAGAGATGCAGTGTGCCGGTGGCAGAATTTCTGCACTTGGCGTGGTTGTGCCTGGGAGTACGAGCCTATTGGGACAACATCTTCACGGAACTTAGCACGATTGTGGAGACTGAGCTGCTCCCAGACCCCGCGCTGGCCCTGTTAGGTCACTCCAGGAAGCTGTCATGCGCAGTCCGCAGGTTAGTGGATATTGGAATGCTTATGGCCAAGCGAGTGGTGGCCCTCTGCTGGATGAGAGGACCAGCACCCACAGCCAAACGCTGGGCGCATGACATGCTATACTGCTGCACGCAATCTGAACACTACAGTGAGTTGTTGCCTCCCACAAGCCGCCCGAAGAATTTTTGGGGGTTGTACCAGACACATGTGAGTGGAAGGGGCGCTAATGATGACTCGGAGGATACTTGAGGTAGCGGGGCGGTGGAATCACATTGAGGCGACACGATAGGGTCTCAAAGTTATGACGAAGGTGGCTGGATTTACAAGCTCGGGGACCCTATCGGTTCAGGGGATGTGGTAGTCTTAGCAGCTAACGTCCCCCTATTGCGTACTACAAGGGAGACCTCAGGGATTGGAGAATATTTATACTAGGGGCACACTGGGGCCGCTGTGCTCACTCCAGGAGCACGGCCGCACAACTAGAGCTTGGAGGGTGTAGGGTATTGCACTGAGAGTGGGACGGGGTTAGGTGGTATGTGTAGCTTGACCTTTCTAATAGGATGTTCGTAAGTGTGTGATGACCGCCGCCTGCCCTCTCTCGGGTTGTTGGCTGAACGGCGGTGTATAAGATCACTGAAAGTCTTGTATATGGGGACGCTGGATTGTTTCACTGTGTATGTTCAGTTGGGGGGAGGAGGGGTTAATTGGCTGATGTGATTATGTACTTTGCATCCCACAAAAATGTTTTTTTTTTTTTAACTATTTCTTGTAGAGACCTGTGTGGGTACTCACTAGCTAGAATGTGAGGCTACGCTTACGCAAATATTTAGTTGCCACCGTATTACAGTGTACACCAAACAGTGTTGCAACATGCTGGCAAGAAATGCATGTGTTGGCCTACTTCTGGTTTACTTTTGTTGCTGTATCTATTAATTTATTGTCGAGCATAAAAATAAGTTTATCATGTAGTTTATCCTATATCAAGAAATGTTTGCTTCTGAGGCTTCTTTTAATACGTGTTTTTTCAAGCTTTGAGAATGGATAAACATAAGGAGTGTTTTTTTGTTTTTTTAATGATAAACTGCACATGAGCACCATACATTAACATCTTTATTTGTGCTGAAGGGAAAGACTTTGATTTCTGCAGTGGCCAAGCTGTAAATTGGAGCACGAGCAGAACAGAGTACAGTTCCCAGCTTTTCCACTTGATCAAATAGTGGGATTATGGTCAAATTACATCAAAGTTCCAATCAAAGGAAAGTTAGAAGAAGGTAGTCCCTAGTGATTTCTTCAGTGCATTTGACAATTACTTAAATTCGGCTTAAAGACAGATGTATTTTATTTGTGACCAGAGGACATCAACCAGTGGGTGAAAGTTTCTGGGAAGAAAAAAAAAAGTCAATAGGTCTCATTTATTCGAGCTATTGGCTTTGTTAATGTTTTGCTGAAATGATGCGGACTGTAAAGCACTAGCAGAAGGCCTCTCAGAAGGAGGGAGTGCAACACAGTTAATATTATTAAAAACACTGACAAAGCCAAAAGGGCGGATAGGGAAACCCTATTGGCTTTGTTAATGCTGGTTTCATTACAAACTCTGGACATCTGGTGAAATGTAGATGCTAAGCAAATATTTATTGAGCAAGGTGGGACTACCGGAATGTGGCTTTTTATTTACTGTACCAAAATGAGGAACACTATGTAGGAAAGTTCCGACAACCCTTATTGGCATACAGAGCTTAAATTAATAATCTCAAATGCTCTCATTTGTGGTAGTGTGAGCAAGCAGTTTAGGTTCATCATAGGGAGAGTTACGCATTTGTTGGTTACGCAGAGTCAATAAATGAGACACACTCAAGAAGACACTCTAGGCAAATTTAGAAAAACAACAGATTTTTATATAAATGTTGACACCAAGATTATTGGAATCAGGCAAGTACTTTAGAAGTTATCAAGTTGTACAGAAAAAACAGTAAACATTTTTACAGCTGTCATATTTGAGGCATGGGACTCGAACGCAGTAATGTTATACATGAGAGAAAAATACACTGCATAGGTACACTTACAGACAACTTACAGGACTGTTCTTTTGTGCTTAAGGTAAGTAGGGGCCGAGGTCAAATAAAGCACCAAGAGTTCAAGTTACCTGCCCTAGGGTGCCCAGGTGCAGAGGTGGTATTACGTGGCAGTAGCCTAGAACGCTACCCATTAAAGTCAGCGGGAAAAGAAATCTGTAAGAAAAAGGCTGCCAAGGGAGAGGGTTACATTTTGGCAGCAGTAGTGTTCCGACTGAACACAAACAAGCCTTGGTGCTTGCAACTGGCTCCGGTACCTAAGGTATTGGAGCAGAGCAGCTCCTGAGGTCTCCAAATTTAGCAGACAGCTGATCTGACCTGCTGAAGCAGAAGACCTCTAGCTGGGGTGCTCCTCCCTTGGTGGGACCGGGAAAAAACAGACGGTGTACCGGGCAGCTGCAGTTGGTGCCTGCTGGTGTAGGGGAGTGGCTCCTCTACGCCAAGGGAGATGTTGGATGGTCAATGAAGTGCTGGGCACACCTCCAAAGGTTTGGGGAGGCTGTTCCACTTCTGGTCGAGTCTGTCTCAATGATTGTCGGGATAGCAGTAGCCAGACAAGGGTTTGAGCAAAGTTCGGTGCTGGTCCACAGTTCTCATGTTTTCCACTCTTCTTTATCTTTCTCCTTTCAGGCAGAAAAAGCAGAGTTCCAAGTGTCAGTGAGCCACATAAATACCAAACGTAGGGGCGTAAGGGGAGTGAAGGAAAGTAGCCAATGGGCTACTTACCCCTGGGGTCACTACCCACCCTATATGACCACTTCCTGTGGGGAGTAGGCATAGCCCTGTCCCAGGATTCCTAATTCCACCAAAAACAAGATGGTGGAACCCTTCCTCTGTGGAGCACATCAGATTACCCTCCTTAGGGTTGTGAGTAGCCCGGTGGTGTAACACTCCTACTACATAGCTGATTTCCTGCCTGTCCTGGTGCGAAATGGACCTCAGGGCAGGAGGCGGCATCTCTCAGGTCTGGGGAAGCCACGGTTGCATATCAAAGGCAACAGGGGCTTTGAAGACACTGGCCTTGATATTTAAATCACTAGCCATCCTGCTGCTGGACTGGTGAACACCTTCCTCCAGAGCAGACATGGTTTCTGGCCTCAGAGAGCAAGGGCTCTCACCTGCAGGAAGTCAGAAACCGGTCTGTGGTGGCAGACTGGATGATATCAGTCAGCCAGTATACTAGATTCTGGTACGATTTTCAGGGGACACCTCTAAGGTGCCCTCTGGGTGCAGATCACAATAACTATAGTACTGGCAACAGTATGGAATAATTAAGACAAGGTGTTTGATACCAAACACCATAAGTTTCAGTAAAGTCCTCATCTAGCTGGGCAACTCTTAATGACAAGTGCCCAGTATATATATTAAGATAGCTTCCCTGTTCACTTGTTCCAGCTAGTAACTGAACTAGACAGCACATGTAATACAATGCGCCCTTCTTAAGGGCTACAAGGCCAGCTGTAGGTGTGACTTTCATATATTACATTGTGACTTTGACGTGCACACAGTGAGTGTGCTATGTTCAGTTTTCACACATTGTTTGCACCATGTCACACCGTCAGCAATGCAATTTGAATGGGCAGCACCTTACATGCTGCAGCCCTTAGGGACCCTCTTTAGTACCCATACCCTAGGTACCACGGGTACAACATTTTGGGGACTTACAGGGGTGCTAAATGGGTACAAATGAATAGTTATCTTGCTTTATGGAAAAACCACTGGCACTGGAGTCTGGTTATCAGTTTTCAGTGCATGGTCAGGGTCAAAAACCAGTACCTGGTAGTTCTAATGGGGGCAGAAAGTGTGGGGGACAACTACAACAAAATTCCAGCTTCCTACAGGGACTGGGAAGCAACAGGATGGAGAAGAACGGGAGGGTGGGAGGTTTAAGCAACAAGACAGAGGGTGGGAAGGACAAGGAAAAACCGCAGGAGGGGTTGAAGGAGACGGCAAGCAAAACTACGGGACGGGTGAGATGGGGCAAGTAACAGGGAAGGGGACGAGCAACTGGGTGGGAGGGGGCAGGTTAAAGCAAAAATGTAAAGCAGGACCCTGGGAGATCATGCAAATACATGCACTATTATGGAGTGCTGCAAATAAATAACAGTAAGTTATTGGAGTGAAAAACTGAGAATGAGACCCCATTAGACGACTTTCAAAGCTGATTACAAAAAGGCTTGATGCGGTCCGTTTCTATGCGGACTTTAAAGGAACCAACCTTCTTCACCGCTTTGAGAACTATGCAGCGTAGCCACCCTGTTCAAGTTCTACGTTCAGCTATCGGCAATTACTAAAATGACAGAGCTGAAAGGAAGCATCAAAGAAAACATCGCGGGCCTTACGAAAATCGCCATTCCAAAGTACAACTAGGCTCCCATTTAACCAGCAGCAAGCATCTCTATACCTTTTGTAAAAGAACCGCTCGTCTGGTGCAAATCGTGCCATCTAAATTTGAACTTGCCTCTTCTTGTCTGCAACTTGCAAATGTATTTCTCTATTCAATCAGATAAACCAGTCCACGCCCTGAAGAGAATCCCGCAAACCACCTTTGGAAATCAAAACTCGTCGGCATTACACAACGTGGGGACTTTGGCATTTAATTAAATTTCCCCAGTAGAAATGTTATTTGAACGGTCTCACTACTGGGTCTAATGTCTCATTTACCTGTGGGTAGCAGCTTCTTAAATTTGTTACACAATGTGGATGATAAAGGATGTCCTAGTAGCTGCTCCTTTTGTGAACTAAGACTGGTGATATCATGTTTAGATAATTGTTATGCATAACGCTTCATGTATTGTTTGTTACTTCACATTACTTCATCACAAAGCTTGTATGTCTTGGTTTTTTTTTTGCTTTAATATGTATCATTTGTTCTTGACTGAAATGTATCCGCACTTACCTGACCCATGATGAATGTGGAGTAAAGTAGCAAATAAATGCTTCAAGCCCATATCAATTGAATTGATGGCCTTTAGTCTGTTAAATTGGTTTAGCAGCATTTGAATTTGACGGCAAGGACACCTCTTCTCTTAGTAGGCAAATAAATAACGAGCATTGTTAATGACAATAGGTTTCGCCTCTGCAAAATCTATTGGCTTTGTCAAGGTTTTTTTTTTACACAGTGCACAGCAGTTGACCTGCTGTGCAATATAGCTTATAGTACAAAAAAAGTGCTAGGACAGGACCAGCTTTGACTGTGTCATAGAATTTATTTAGGTTAAGACATGTTCCGCAGCAGCTCAACTGCTGTTCAACATGTAAAAAAAGGTAGTAGATTTAGTTTTAGGCGAAACCTATTCGCTTTGAAAAGGCTTGTTATTATAAGCAAGGTGTTTTCAAAGTAAAGAAGTAGTCAATAAGATGTGATTGTGCAAAATCATTATTTGTGTAAATTTTGCTTTAGGTCGTTGATGGTAAACAATATTCTTCAAGGATAAATACAAAATAAATACTTCACTCAGTCGAATGAGCCCCTTAGTGTGCGTCCGAATTTCACCTAACCAGAAAAATGCGTGTCTCTCAAACCAACAACTATAAAACAGGAGGCATAATGTGTCATAGGCACACCGCAGTTGCATACTTGGGACTGGTGACATATTTTGCTAACAGAACTTGCACCCGACACTCCTCTATGAAAGCAGTTGTGTTGATGCTGTGCACTGAGTGAGATGTTTATTAAGCTTGAAATCGTAGACTTGAAAGGGCAGTCACCATTTGGGTTTTTTATGGTATTTGTTATCCTGAATAAGTCACAACTCTGGTTTGTGTGTTTTCAACATGAAAAATGTAAAAATTAAGAGCCATTATTTTAAATGTCTCTTTACGTGAACTCCAGTCACATTACACAAGATCACCTACATTTTAAGGCACAGGGTGATGAAAGTGATTTGCTCCGAATCACAGGATGTGTAGTTATAAACCTAGTCCCCAAATTCCTAAGTCAGCAGCTTTGAACATAATACCACATAGTATACTCTGGAGTATCCTAGAGTAATGAATAAGCCATACCACTTTAATCAGCCTCCAAGATAAAGCACAACTGTTTTCTCATTTTCGTTTTCACTTTGACTGTGCACGATACAAGGCTCACATTACTGGAACGTGTATAGCGAAGCTTTACGCTGCAGCAATCGTGAGGGATCAAAAAGGACTGAAAACAGTGGAGGGGTTGGGAGGGGACCGCAGAGACATGACTCTTCTTCAGTGCACACCACACTACTTCAATGAGAGAACGCTCAGGGCACGGTGAAGCTTTACGGCGCAGAGATCATAAGGGAGGAAGAAGGACTGAAATCATCGCGGGGAGGAGGGGAGGGGGCTGCAGAGACATGCACTCAAGAAGAGGCTTGTCGAAAAGGTAGCTAAAGAGTGCCTGTGGCTACTGGAAGGACATTACCCACCAGAAGAAGTACTTGGTCCAGGCTCCACAGCAGGACAAGGAAGACTAAGTCCAGCAGGAAGACTTAGACGAGGAAGATGCGCTGACCAATAGCAAGCAAGGAAAGGAGAATGATGTGAGAGCCACGTGGAAGCTAGCTAATGGTAAGTAAAGTGACTTAGGTGCCACGTGGGAGCCAGCCAATATAGGTAAAGGTAAGTAATGGGAGAGCTCTAAGCCCTTTTTATTACGTTGTTATTGTTCTTTTGTTTTTTTTATTTTTTTTTTTTATACGAGAGATTTCGCAAGGAGCGCACCAACGTTGCGCAGGTGAAGCCTAAAAAAAGTTACTAAAAACAAAACGTGAGCAAGGAAAGCACAGTAGGCAAGGACGTAGTACGTGGGCATATCCTAATGGGGGGACAAACATACTAAGAGTGAGTGACGCTAGCACGCACTGACAAAAGAGAAACAAGGAAATAAGAGACAATAAAGTCAACCAATGATAAGCAATAGGGGCGCTATAAGCCCCATGTAAGTAAACACAATGTCTCAAAAACAACTGTGAAGGCGAGACCTAAACATAGTCCACCATGAAACAAAGTTTCAAGAGTTCTCTAGGTCAAAAACATCTACTCTCCTTGTATTAAAACGGTGATGAACTATATTACGTATCTGAAATGAGACAAAACCTATGCAAAACATTTTATATTACCTTCTTTTTCAGTTCCTCTTGCTCTTTCTTACTCAGCGTCCTTTTGGCAGCACTCATCATGCTTAAAACATCAAGTCTGCTTTCCAAAGGGGTTTCCTAAGGTGAGGATAAGAAAAATCACTCAATACATCTAGCACACAGAGCACTAAAACTCTGAGCAAATTATTTTAGGAAAGAACAATAACCATCAGAAGCAAACGGTTAATAACACCAGGCGCCAAGGACATTATATAAAATGAATCAGAAAAGCATATGTAATGCATGTACCCAGAATTAGATTACATCACGCTTACAAAGGCATTCTTGGCATTACTCGCAACACATGAAACCACAAGGGAAGAGAGTGGCTGCAACCTAACATGTCTATCTTATATTTATCATGTACCACAGACGTATCTTCATTATGCTTTTATAAACATTTAAGTGAAAAATAACATACATTTTTGCCATTAGGAAAAGACATTGTAGATGAGACATCTGAAGATACAAAATCATCAAGTAGTATAGTTAATGGTCAACATTACTTATTATAGTTCAGTGGATTAATACCAATGTAAAAGAGACCAGTCTGTGAAGCAGTTTGAATCTCTGCTTGATTCAGCTCTTCCTTCTTTTAATGTTGATTAAACTAATAAGGACTTATAAGGGCTATATGAAAGTTCTGCATTCCGATTTATTTGTGTAATCACCCGCATCAAGGACAAAGGCGCAAGGTGTAAATTGTTGGTCTTTTTATTTCTCTGTGCTGTTCATCAGATATGTGTACCATCCTGAGTCTATCGTTTGAAGCGAGATATAATCACGCTGTGTGACGAGTGCATTGACGTAATGTAAATAATCCTATAGGGCCATAGTGTGCCCCATGCCATGTAATACTAGAAAACTCAAAGATGGGCTAAAAAAAAAAAATAATTTTAATGGATATCGTTATGCAAAAGAAAGGGGTAGTATCTAGAGATTTAAAAAAAACTTATAAGATTTTGGAGCTATTTAATAGACTTGAAACTGGAACAAGCGCACATCTGCCAAGATGAATAACGCAATAACAGCGAGTTACAATAGATTGCGCACTGCAATTTCTGCTTTGGCTACAGAGAAAATTTACAGCACGTCCTCTTGAGGTGGGAGAAGTCGTCATGGAGCGTTTTGGGGACACTGGCAGCCAGCTTCTAAACAATGCCATGGACTTGCAGTATAGATATGCAGGGGGTGGCACTGGAATATTGGAGAACAACCAAATGACTACAGTTGCATTACATGCCAGCAAGGGCTACATGTTGCAGCTATTCATCCCATGTTCCTCTTCATGTTCGCTTTATCTACCAAATGTTTACCAATAAAAAAATGAATTGGGAGGGGGTCTAGTCCAGTCAGGATATAGCAATATGCCAACTCCATTATAAGCTGAAAGCAGTACCATTCGAACTTTAAATTGCTTGGTGAAGACGGGGTAAACAAGCTACATGAAACACTGGTATGCAATCTAGACAGTAAAACATTTCTACCTAATTATCAGTCCAGCTGGTCTGAAAATTGTCCTTAAAGTGGAACGAGTAGGAGTATCAAAATCCCAACCTACTTTTCCATGCAGAAAATGTTAATTTTGCAAATACACAAAATCCAGGATTCATGATTAAGGACAGTTGTGTAACCATGGAGATAAGTTAGGAGGGCTATCTCGGCACTTCAAAATTGATCAGCACTTTAATCAAACTTTAAGCAAACTAGTTATTTGTAGTGCACAATCAAGGAGTTACATCTGTAATTTTTACAAACTGGGGGGGGGGGGGATTCTTGCCACTCCCAACTGCTACTAGTGCATGGAATATTTGCTGTGACATTAAATGCTTGAATGTCATACTGGCATGTGTAAATCATGAAAAGGTGTACCGAACATGCCCTTATGGCATCTACAAGAACATAATGAGTAAGAGAAATAAATCTCAAGAGAAGTGCCTCTCTACTATGTTTAGAAGGTACAAGCAAAAATTGGAAAAAGTGTTTGCCACATGAGTGCGCAGGCACCCCTGCAGTCAAATAATTACACTTCACATTGAAGGAACTGTTCAAGATAAAGGCTACAGCACAAAATGTTATTGTCCAAGCATTCAAAAACCACACCATCTAGAGCGACGTTTTTATTGTCTGGCTTGACAGCACAGTTTTGCAAAATAATTATGTGAGAATCGACAGGGGAGGATCTTTGGCTCCGCCCACAATTTAGGAGCATGTATATGTTTTAATTGGGCAGAAGTTGTGTGCTTTGACAAAAAAGTGATTGCCCTCTACACAGCTGTGATCATTTATTTGTCTACTCACCTGAGCTTGCAGAGGCTCACAGATGACATTGTAATGCTATTAACGTGTCTTAGATAACTAGCTAATTTTTGGTGTTTTTCTCTGGCAGAGGCACAGATGGGAGGAGGGCAGTCATTTACTACATGGATTTTTTTGGTCTGGCTTGAGAGCACATCCGTCACCTGACCTTGTAAAAGCAACAAAAATGAAGCTTTCAGAGTCCAACTGATAGAGAGGTTTTGACATCGACGTGTTAGACCCCCGCCCCCCCCCCCTCACGCGCTGAACATAGGGTTTAACTGGGCGGAAGAGGATGTGGCATAACGGCCAGAACTGATCAATTAACTTAATCTCCCTGTGCCAATGGACAGTGTCTGGATACCCTCACAGGTGATTCGACACGCTCTATAAATCCCAGCATTTATTTAATGTGTGCGCTTCCACCCAAAACACTTCATTTTATGGCTTGTGGCGATGTTTATACCCGATGCAGCTGGACTGGGTTGTTTATGGTGGCAAGCCATAGGCCTCATCTATTTATAAAGACAATTTTATGATAAAGATACTAGGCCTGATGCATTTATTGTGAAAAACATATGTTAAAGTCGATAGGAATTTAGGCGTGGATTGTCACAACTCTATATTGATGCCAACAGATAGGTATTTTTTTGCATGGAACCTCGCAGATTATCGTAATAGGCAAGACTTTTGTGGTTGGCCACACTGACCAACCCTGGCATCTTCACGGTTATGATTCAACATATGACCCTGGGGTTATTTATTGTTTTGTAAGCTGTATTTTTCTAAATATTTGTGATTTTATAACAATGCATGAAGGTTGTCAGTTTATGTGGACTTGAACAGTCCGGTAAAGTGTAAAGCCAATGTTCAAGGATAAAGTCTTCATCAGTTCATTGGTAAAAGCATGCCATATTTTATAGTTTTGATCTGTTTATTATGAAACGCTATAACAAATCTAGTAGACCTGGCCTACTTATTGTAAAAAGCATGTATTAAAGACAATAGGCTTTTTAGGATTGTAATTACACTGTGCTAAAGCCTGTAGGCAGGCACTATGTTCCATAGAATTTCACAGATCAGTGTGGTAGGCAAGGGTTTTGGAGTTGCTGATCTACAAGAAAAAACTGGAGATTGAAGATATGCACTACAATAATCCCGAATAGGCTCTCCTAGGAGACATAGTATTATGGTTTTCCAACAGTAATTTTGCATCCATTTGTACTTTAATGACTGTGTACTGGTTGATTGCCTTGTGAAAAGCTCACACTGTAAAATGGGTTTAAATCCATTAATAAAGCCAATGAAAAAGGATATATAGATATAGATATAGAGATATATATATATATATATATATATATATATATATATATATATGATATGATATGATATGATATGATAAAGGCAGTAGGCCTCCCCGTTCCACCCACTAAAGTAGCACTTTAAAACATCTCTCTGGACTGCCATTACAGCCTGTAGTGGAGTTTGAAGACTGCCAAATTTTTTCCCCTTGGTCACATCTTCCTTCTTCCCCTTATTAATTCTTTGTCTTTATTGTTTAAGAATTTTTTTGTTAATACTTCTTGTCTTTATTTGTGATTATTTAATACGTATTAATTTCTTTATCTTGATCACTTATAATGTTTGCGTATGGTTAGTCTTTTTTCTATTTTCTCTCGGACCTACGAGCACTCCGTCATGACGTCCTCGTTCCTTCCCCCGGAGGAGTTGGTTACCGTTCTAGCAGTTCTGCTCGGGGTTTTTACATGTGTCGCGCATTAAAGCACCATTCACGGGTTTTAAAAGGAAGCAGTTCCCCTTAGCTCTTCCTCGCACCCGGAAGAAGACGGCAGAAGACCGCTAGGAGCCTTTCTCGTTAATGACCCAAGTAAGTACGTACACGCTAGTTAACGCGGCGCGCTCCATGGACTGCAACTGTATAATTCCGAGTCTTTATT
Organism: Lissotriton helveticus; assembly: GCF_964261635.1. NCBI lineage: Eukaryota > Metazoa > Chordata > Amphibia > Caudata > Salamandridae > Lissotriton > Lissotriton helveticus. The sequence continues at coordinate 605,582,338 of NC_136072.1, read as the reverse complement.
CTTTCAACTTACGGGTTGCTTTTCAATTCACAGAATTACCGGCTTGAGCCTTCTATTTATCACGCTCTCAAGTCAGCACCCGTGCGGACGTCCATTACGCATTTACATCTCTATGAATACAACTTACATGAGTAAGTTTGTCTTCCTTCACGCTCGCTCAATCTATGCTTGCTTTACCATTTTCGGTTTTCTCCAGCGGTATGATTTGCATCCTAATTTTGTTTCAGAATTCCTTTACATTTTGGATATAAAGACCCGTCTTACCTCATTAAGGCCCTTGTGCCTTTGTTCTGATCTGCTGACCTGGGGTGCCAAATCGTCTGTTCGTTTTTCTGTAAACTTCGAGGGTAATTATGTGTACTTTGGTTACTTTATATCACTTGACTGTATTCCAATTACAGATGGCTGTTAAATCAGTTTTTCTATTCCCTTGTATATATGCATTTTCATGGTTGGAATGGATAAAGGCCTGCGGTGTTTTTTCTTGTCTTTCCTTCCTTCAATTTCAGCATCCTGTTTTTAGTATATGTCTCAACCCTTCGTGTGCTCTACTCCAGCTTGCCCCTTGAATCAGACCTGGTTCTTTGTAAAAGGTGAGCAACTTTGCACCGTGAGATACCGCCTTGGGTACTTGAGACACCATACTTGGGATTATTTCCTGAGGTTTTCTTACAGTTTTGAATCTTGTTTCTAGACTAATTGCAGAGACAGCCTAGTTCTGCTTATCTTTTACCTATCTTGATTTATAGTTACCGCTAGTTGATCTCAAATGTAACATCTGTTTGCTTATGGTTTTGCAAACACTGTTTGGTTCCACCAGTTGTCATTAGTCTCTCCTGACTATTAGTTCCTCCTAGAATCTTGTGTGCTGCTACTATTTCTAATTATTGGAATGTTTGTAAATAGAGATTTTTAAAGACTCCTTTAATGTTTAAATATGTGTTTGCTGGTTGCCATCTATGACCATTTTTTCTTCCCCTTTTGTCCCCGTTTTTTCATGATTTTATATCTTTTGCCCTTTCTTGCCCACAGAAACGCTTTTGCGCTGCAGTTTTTTGCTCAGCAAAACTGAAATGAAAGTGTAATATACATCATCTGCGCCCTGATGAAGGAATTCTTAATGCTGGCACTGTTTCCGAAACGCGCGTCGGCGCTTTCCGTTTTTGTTGGTCTTTAATGTGGTCTCATTTCTTTGTTTGCAATGTATACAATGATGGCTGAATGTGTGAATGGTTGAGAGAATGAATGTTTTTTGTATTTAATGTTTCACTGTTTCTATTGCTGGGCTTATATTTTGCTGTTAATGATATGAATATATTTTTGATGTTTTTGATACAATCTACTTGAACAAATGAATGTTTTTTTACTAAGAAATATACAAAAATAAAATGAATGTCTTTTTTATAAGAAATAAACAAAAATAAAATGAGTTGACACTGCACAGCTTTTTTGTGGGCAATTGTAATTTTTTTAATGTTCTAGTTCACGATAGTCTTGGGAACCTCCCGTTCATGTTCTTATTATTATTGAACGCCCTGGTGGGTTGTTCCCCTTTATCCTTTGTTTAGGTTCAGGGCCCCTTTATGTTTATCATTCTGCCAATCCAACCCAACACATTTAAAAAAAAATGCTTGTTCTAAAAACTGCTACTGAATTTGTCAGTATGTCAGAACCAATATTTTCTAAAGTGTTCTGAGAAGAAATACAAATACCCGAAATCACCCTGGGCCAGGTTTTGGCCATTCACTTTCAGATCTTGGACAGGCGTGGCCCATTCTCCACACCTTGAGCGAAGAACTCTGAACGCTACCTATGTTCTGATTATATTAAAAAAAATGTCTTGGGGCGTGGCCAAGATGGCGACCTGAACAGTCGCAGGTCTGTGTGGCTCCCTGCCCTAATTCCCCTGCAGCATACATAAGCATTGCGTATTGCCCCCAGAACACCGGCCTTCGAGGGACCCCGCTGTCCACTGGCCTTGCGGGTGCCCTCGGCGCGGCTGCGGACTCGACGGCGTCGCCTACAGCCCGGGAAGCCGACGATTGGCCAGACTCGGGTGCAATCCCGATCGGGAGACGTGAGTGGTGCGGGCAGTGCCCAAATCGAGGCCCCGGCCTAGGCGGTCCGGCTGGAGCGGTGCAGGCGGCTAGGGGCCAGATCGGGAGACGCCGCGCACCCTCCCTCAGCCTCCGGAAGTAGCAAGTGAGCACGGGGCTGTCCTTGGCGTGCTGAGCTCCCGGCGGCTGGCTGCCGAAGCGCTACTTTGGTGGAGCGGGGGGGCATTTTCACTATTGCCAAAGGTGCAGGACACTTACTCTCTGCCTGGACGCTCCTGGGGGGCTAATGCTGTAGGTCACCCCGCCGCCGCATTCCAGATCACCGCGGCCGGGAACTGCAGCTCCCAGCGAGCCTAGCGAGGACTTCCTGGTTCCCGCCCACATCGCGCCCGGAGGCGCTACTTTACTGGAGCTGCTCCCTCCGCGTCTCGAGACGAGCGCGGGTGACGCCGGGAGAAGCCCGGGACAAGGGCGCGGCCATCAAAGGCCAGAGGAAGCCGGGTCGGGTCACCCCCCTTAGTTCTTATGCCATTATTCCAGGAACACTGATCAAAGGTACTGTTACCCATTGACTATCTGCGGTCCCTCTAAGAGGCCCCTTCCGAGGTTCTCGATATAGTACAAAACTCTTATTGGTGATAGCTCTAACGCTATGTCTTGCAAAGCGGACCTTATCAATCTCTCCTCCCAGGGTGATCTGCATAGGGGAACACTGGATACGTACTTTAAGCGTGTTATACTGCCCATTGCAAGTGATCTAGATAGAATAGAACGATCCCCAGTTCTAGACAGTTCTTTCGCTCTGGGTTCTCCGCCTCAGACTGCTAATATAGCTCCGGCAATATCATTACTGGATGAACTTAATTTATTGTGCAAATCCTCTTACGTCCCTTTGGTTCCAGAAAAAGCTCCAATTTCCTCATTATCTACGCCTAAACATGGGTCTAGCTGCTCTTTCCAATTAACTTACACTCCACAGGTAACGCCCCACATAATACAACCAACAGCAAACTTCCTACCGGTAATCCCCAACCAGGTGCTCTCTGCAAAAAGGAAGAGAGATGAGGCTATAAACACGGGCAGTCAGGCCAAATTACAAAAATTACATCGTAATCCACCCTCATGCAAAACTCTCAGCACTGCGACTTCGAAAACACCTACACAGGCCTCCCTATTGTTGGAGCTCGAAACCATGATGAAGTCAATCATAACTCCGTTGATTGATAAAATAACTAGCCTAGAGGACAGGCTTAGGGGAGTCGAGGAAGCTATAAAAGTCAATTCAGTAGTTACTAAATCTATGGGAGGACCCGTACTAACACAGCATCCAGCCCCTAGAGATACGCCAATTTCCACCACACAAAGCAAGCTCTCCAGTATACAACTACTTGCCCCACACATGAAAGCTGTAAATACCCCAAAAGTCGCTAAAGCCGCTAGGCCATCACAATTTTCTTACCTTAGGGCTGGGCAGAATAAAGACAAGGCATCTTATAAAAGAATAGTGTCTAGTCATGATACTTTTCCTCACAAAACTAACCACTTACATTTGCCACCTGAGGCAGCTCCTATTGTGTGTGCCCTCTCAGGAATACCCGAACTCCCAAAGGGAAAACAGGACCTAAGGAATAAGGTAGTGTACTGGCTCACCAAAAATAGACCTCTGCCCTCCAATTTAGACGGAACCATATTAAGTGCCCGAAGGGTGGGCTGGTTAGGACCTCTCAGAAAAAACACTGTGGGCGACTTGGTACTCGTAAAGTTTAGAAATAAATATGTCGTACCATACCTGCAATCCTGGCAGCCACAAATAGGGGATGGTCCCATATCAGTATGGTCTCTAAGTGACTTTTACCCCAGAACATTATATGTGCCGTCATAATGTCAGATAACAGAGTAATTTCCAGACGGCAACAAGGGGTCTCGTATTGTGTGGCCAACTTTCTCCCGTTTTTTTAATTGTTCATGCTGCATTTTGTATACTGATTAGCCGATTCATCTTATTGATTTAATTTATTTTTAAATTCATCTAATTCTTTTATGAAATGAAATGTATTAATGTTTTGGTGTATTTTTCTGTACTGTTGTTGCTTTTATGATTTTTTTTTTTACTGAAATCGAATAAAGCTAGGGAGGTGGGGGTTTTTCCATATTTCAAATAATGACTGCATTGTTGTTGCGACCGACTGACTTTCAGTTTTTCAACCGCGGCCGGCCCAGCTGGGTTGTAGGCGACTTGCCGTGTTTAATTTGCATCGTGAAACACCTGCATTGGCGTTGGCGCAGCAACTGTTTTGTCTTTGTTCGGCCCTAGCTTCCAAAAGCACTGGTCGGTGTCCTTGCTTTCAATAAAAGATTTAATACTAAAAAAAATGTCTTTACACTCAAAGCTCTTCCGTCAAGAAACATGGTGTTGTTCCCTTGTCACTCCGTTTCCCCATTCATGTGCTCCTGTACAAGAAAGCCACCCCCTGCTCCTGCGTCTCCTTAGTAGCCAGCAATTCCCATTGCCCCTAACCAATCATGAGATGCCTTTATAGCTAAAATATTGAAATGGCAGAGTTTATGTGCCTTCACTGCTAGTTTCCCTGTGCCAAGAGGGCACCACCTATTTCGGCTGTTTTTGTGCTTAATGAGCACTGTATACTTCTAGTTCCGTGTGATTCTCTGTTAGAGTGGCAGCCTCTTTTCAGGAGAAAATTTGTTTTCTTCTGCAAGTATTTTGCCTTGTTCTTTCGCTTTGCTGACCTGAGTATATGATCTCCCCTGGCTGTTCCATCCAGAGAACGAACTGGGTAGTAGCTGTAAACATCACACCGCGATGAAGAGCTTTATTTCTACATATTATCTTTGCTACCACTTCGTATTCCGGAGTCGCCCTCTGTTCATAGCTGGTGGAGTGTTGCACATCCATAGAACCTTTGGGCCTACTCATAACTTACCAGACTTCTGTCTATGTTTGGTTTCCTCCACTAGGCTAGTTCGTTTCCGTAGCCATGTGCAAATACTGTCCTGCTCAGCTGACTCCATTGCTTTGTGATGGTGCCTGTGGAGCAAAGTCTAATGAACTAGTCGAATAGTTGTACGGTGATATAATACCTTGCACTTTCTATCTTTCTTATTTCTGTTTGTATGCAGCTGTAGGCATGACAGCGACTCTTAAAACAAACTATGCAGTAAGTATATTTTTACATTGAGCCAAGACTGCGATATACAAGGGTACCTCCAAGGAGACAAAGTGGTTTGAACTCTCATGCCATGCTTACTAGATCCGCTCAGCCAATAGATTCATGCCAAAGTGCAATTACAGAAACAGAGTATTAATATTATTTTTGCCGGAGATGATCTCAGCTTCCCACAAGATGGCTTCCCATTCAAAAATAAAAGTAGTATGGTAATCATATATGGAAGTGGGAAGTTTTGAGATCTGATCAATGTATAGATATTTTATAGAGAAAAGGGGATTTAGAATCTTACTTAATACGGTTCCTATAGCGTGTCCTATATTGTTAGCGCCCAGTCATTTATATGTCCAGCAGCCGCTCCTATGTCACAATATAAGAATGGCTTATCAAGTCTTTTATATACAGCCTCCTGTAGCAACAGATGTTTCAAAGAATTTTTTTTTAAGCTTTTCTAGGTTTATTCTGACCAATTAATTGTTGAGTTGTATTACTTATGTATATTTGTCACTCTATTGAGGATCACAATATCAATTGGTAAACGCTTGGAACTGAATTGAAAAAAGTAAAAATTAAAAAAAGTCACCCACATTTCCACAACTTACCATCTCGGGCCTCAAACGAGGAGCCGGCCTATTCAAAGGGGAGTGTGCATTGAAGAGAACTCCAACCCGCTGAAAGGTGTGCTTTTCTGCTGCCAAATGTCATGCGAGGAGGGCCAGAAAGCATTACACACCCATCTGTAAGCACATGACCCTTCAGCGGGTAACGTGTCCAGGGTTAGTGCACGTAAATCCACTAAGCAATTTTCAACGAAAACGTAAAGTAAACCCGCAAGTAATTTTCAATGAAAACATAAAACTACCTCATTGGGAGCAGCATATGTTCATTCATATCGTCTCTGGTGTTTAGTCAAGTAAGGGCCCGGCCGTAAATCACAGACAACACAGAGGGTGCGTGCTATCGGAAAGGCATGAGATAGCTGTGCAGGGCAATGCTTGGCAAGGACCGCTGGCTCCACCACGCAGTGATTGCATCGCGCCAAATCGCAGCGATTTCCTCCAGAAAACAATTCAACAAAAACAAGCATCGGGGAAGCCAACGGTTACCTCAAAAGAGCCCGAGCAGCGCAACACAGGTGAATCGTTAAGGGGCGTGTGGCGGGCTGTTTGCAGGCTTGAGATAAGCCACAGCAAGTAAGCGAGAAGCCCATGAGTGGTGTGCACGTGCGCCACAGCGAGACATGTGGTTTCAATTATCGCGCCCGTGTGTGGGCATGATAATTGAAACCACATGGCGGCAGGGTGTGTAATAGGCACCAATAGGCCATGGCCGGAGCAATGCGCCAGCCTTTGGCCAATTGCGTGCGGTCTTTGATAAGAAGACGCTCGCAAAGGCCAATAGCACGGGCCAAAAGGAAAAGCACAAGCACGAGCGTGTGCGATTAATAGGTATGTTTTCAAATGCCCGACATGAGGTCTCTCGCTGCGCGAGCAATGGTGCGCACTGCAACGCTAGGTGCGAGACCTAAAAATGAACTTTGGCCAGGCCCGGGCCTAAATCTTTTTTTTTTTTTATGACCCCTGCAGTAGGCCCTTAAAACCCATGGTATTTAAAAAGTAGGATGTGTGTGGTCAAATTTTACATGACCTGGAAGTGAAAAACCCCTAAATTCGTTTAGGCCCATCTCTTCCACCTTGTGACATTTAATAAGTGCTAACTTTTGATTGGAAGAAGCTGGAAAGGTCATGTTTGGACTCAAATAAATTGTAATTTAAAATCCTCAAATGGCAAAGTCGGACGTTGTGTCATAATTCTGAAAATCAATCGTTGTGTAGATTGCACACTCTAAATTCTTTGACCGAAAGGTATAAGGAGTATACAAGTTGGAGCACGAAGCAGGCTATCACTCTTCAATCAAGGAGTGTGCCAATCAAATTTCATTAATAGCGTTCCCCCACCATGGGGAGCGTCCCCTTTTGCAATGCTTATCGATCCCAAATGGGAAGGAATTAAAATACATAATTGTATTCCCGTTTGGGATTGATGAGCAGTGCACTAAGGGGACACTCCACATGGTGGGGAACGCTATTAATTCTGAAAATGACACTTTAAAAAAGTAGTCATTTCCATGCCATAACCATATGGTGCCTGCTGTCTGTCACATGGCTGTGCATAGCTTATCTGCTGGGCTTTGTGTATTCCTCTGCAACAGTGACAGTGAGACAAAGGGAGATTAGTTGTCAGAAAGGGACATCCGGTCGGGTTGGTTGGTGGCAGAACTGTTCCCTGTTCCAGTTACATTTCAAAAGGTTGGCCTCCAGCAGACACAAAGGAACCAGACACCAAACTATTGTAATCCCAGACTTCTTGGAGCTTTGGCAGGGGTAGGGAAGAACTTTACAGAACCAGATGCGGTGGTAGTTTAGAAGATTCCCCCACTGTAAAGGATGGCACCAGGTACAAACACTGGACCCTCAGAACATCTCTTCAGTACACTCCTGGACCTACGAAAGACTTCAGAAGGACTGCCTGAATCCCCAGAGGAGGACCCTGCTGCTGGAGGCCTGCAGTATTCTCCACAGGACTGCGCTGCTGCTGCCAGAGGACTGCCCTGCTGCTTAAGGCCTAATTTGTGCCCCCGAGGACTGCCAGGCTGCTAGAGACTTGCCTTCCTGCTTGAACCCAGTGACTTAAAGGGCTAGTTGGCTGGCCTCGACTGTGAGCTACAAGGGCACAAGCTTCAGAAAGCCTCAAACCTACACCTGGACTTTAATGGAGTGAGCCCTAACCCCCCTCCCGCCACTCAAGGTAGCAGATCCTTGGAAGTGGTATGAGAGGTGCTGCTCCTGCCTAACCCTAAAAGGTAGGACTTCGACATTTTCTTTACCAAAAAGTGAAAGACTGGGACCTAACTGCCGGTCGATTTGTCCAAGGTGCATCTTTGGTCAGCTTGGCTTTGCAATGGCTCCTGCTAAGTTCTTCTGCACAGCAGCAAATACTGTTCATCTGGACCTCCAGGTGCCTAAATTCGGCCTTGTGGAGCCCTCTTTATCTACGGCTTGCAGCTTCATCCCCTTGCAGGTTTTCCGCTTCTAGAAAGTTGTCCAAGGCCAAAGGTAAAATACTTCACCAGGCTCAACGACAAATGACTCCCCATCAACAACAAAGAGCTCCGTGGCATAGAAATGCAACTTCTCCCACTCAGCTTATTCCTGCTATCATCAATGGCTTCACCAAGACCTTGCCCAGCGCTCCCCAGTGACAACATCTCTTCCTCAGACATTTCATAACTGCAAATGCTTTGCAAGGAAATGGGGTTGAATGTGGAAAAGAAAGCTATCAAGGTGGACCTCCAGGTAGCCCTCTAGAAGCCTTTGAGGAAGTCAGAAGGATGTAGACAACCTTAGAAGAGCAGAAGGATGGTTTGGAGAGGTGGACTTTTTTTAAATATCTTAAATTCCAGGAGGATAGGGGCATAGGAACACGCGCCCTGGGCTGCAGCTGGAGAAGGAGGGCCACTTGCCACAGAAGTGAGGCCCTCAGTCAGAGCAGGAAGCAGTGTGTTCTCAGGCCATGTGTTCCCTGAGGAGATGGAGGACAGGACAGCCGAGAGGGAGTTCCAGCTGTATCTGGTCAAGCTAAAAACAGAGGGGGCTGCTACACAGAAGGCCTTAGAGAGGAGTAAGCTGGTCCTAGAGGAGAGAAAGTCTCAAAGTGAGTCTGAAGAAGTAAGGCCTTAAAGCCAAGCAATGCACAGGGTCCGGCAGCAATACCCCAGTGCCCAGTAAGGACATAAGGGTCCACATTCCCAAAGACCGGACGCCTAACTTTGCTGTGGGGCAATGACACGGACAGGTGGTTTGAGGTATATGAGGTAGCCTTAGTGATGCAGTGTCCCTGGGGAGGTTTAGGGAGCCATTCTCTGGGGGAACATTCTCAATGAAGGGAAGGCTGCACGGTGGACCCTAAGAAAGGGAGTCACAGTGAGGTATACCCTCATGAAGGAAGCCCATGTCAGGAAGTACAGGCTCACCTATGAAAGGTATAGGCAGAAGTTTAGGGACAGCCAGAAGCCACGCAAGAGTCCTGGGTGGATTATGTGGATCACATTTGCAAGGCACTGGATGGTTGGATGAAGGGCAGTGATGTCAGTGATTATAAGGTACTGTATAATCTGATTACGGAGAGATCATGTTCAGTCATTATTTTGCAGAACTGCACAAACACTCAGTTGGTTGTGAGCTCGCTGACCCTAGGGAGCTTATTAAGAAGGCAGACAGCTCGCTCAGTACACAAGATGATACATGGGAGTATCCTCAAAGGGTGGACAGGGTCCCCAACAGAACAAAACGGAGTACTCTAAAGGCTCCCACAGAGGAAGAATACCTAATCCCAACCTGAACACAAGAAGAATGGGTTTCCTGAAAAGAATTCAATGAAGTTCAGCAGATATGGGCACATGAAGGGAAATGCCAAATACCCCAAGAAGTCGCAGCGCTCAATGGAAGGCTGACCCTGGTTGGTTAATTTAGCAGTTGGGGAGAAGGTTGTTGTGGTTGGCAGCGGGGGGAGGGTAGTGCAGAGGTTACCCAGGTGTACCTCGGTGACATGGAGATGGTGCTAAAAGCCTTCATCCCTACCAATACTTTCGAGCAGAGGTTCAACATCAATGGGCAGAGGGTCGCCATCAATGGGCAGAGGGTCGCCATCAATGGGCAGAGGGTCGCCATCAATGGGCAGAGGGTCGCCATCAATGGGCAGAGGGTCGCCATCAATGGGCAGAGGGTCGCCATCAATGGGCAGAGGGTCGCCATCAATGGGCAGAGGGTCGCCATCAATGGGCAGAGGGTCGCCATCAATGGGCAGAGGGCCGCCATCAATGGGCAGAGGGCCGCCATCAATGGGCAGAGGGTAGAGGCTCTGAAGGACACAGAAGTTCTAGCAGGACGCAGCAGCAGACAACGATGAGTTTCACTACCCAGTCGCTCTAGTTCCCCTTGGGGAAAGAAGCTCAGGTTCCTTAAGGATAGCGGAGAGTCCTGCCATGCCTGTGGACTGTCTGCTTGGTAATGACTTAGAACACACTATCTGGAAGGAGGTGGAGTTCAAGTCCCATCTGTAGATGTCCAGTGAGCATGCCTGACCACAAGGTCCGTGGCAGCCCTAGAGGGTAGTCAAGGAGGGCTGGAGTTAGGAAAAATGGCCCACATAGCTGCAAACAAGGGTAAGGGTTGTGGGAAACCTGCCGCATACTGCCACAGCCGAGGATGATGCTGAGCATGGCAGACCTGCCTCAACTGGCTGGTTGGCAAGCTGAGGGTAGGCCAACCAAAGAGGAGTTCTACAGGGTTCAAAAGGAGTGTCCTTCACTTACAATAAAATACCATTTATAAAGCGCACGGCTGTTTCTGAAAATGTGACCCAGGGCTAGCGGCAAATAGACTTATCAATAAAACAAAAATAAATATCCTTCGCGATGAAAATTAGATAAAAAGAAGTCTCAAGACTTTTTAAAAATTGCTTCAGTAGGGGCCAGAAGTAAACTGAGCAGGAGAGAATTCCAAGACTGGATGCAAGGTAAGCATACAATCTGTCCTCCTCTTCTAGCTTTACAAACTCTAGGAACTTGCAGCAGTTTGGAATTATTTGACCTATGGTTTCTGAAGTGGTGATAAGGTTTAACTCTAATCATTAGGTAGAAGGACCTTCCTATTCAAATGCGCTATAGGCAAAGGTTAGCACCTTAAAATAAGAAATCACTCGAGAGCCTCAAGATTCTATGAGACTCACCAACAGCTCCAGATATATAATAAAAGGAGTGGGCCCAGTGCAGTCTGTGAGGTTTTAGGTGTGTATGTATAAGGAAGGAGATAAACAGCCTGAGATCTGTCTTCAAGAAATTATTTCAGCCAAGTCCAGGAACAACCTCGGATTCCAATTTTTCTGTGCCTATTCAACAGAATTGAATAAGAGACCGTATCCAAAGCAGATAATAAGTTGAGTAAGACCACCAGTTCTGAAGAATTCTGGACAAGATTGTCTTTAATAAACTCTGTGACTTCTAACAAGGCGGATTTGGTATTGAAACCTGAACGAAATCCAGATTCACAGTCATGCAAAAGATGACTGGATTCCAAAAACTAGATTAATTGTTTATGGACTGATTTCTCCAGCATTTGTGCCAGGGCAGGTAAATGGCTTTTACTGCCTGTAGGGAGGTGCCACAGAAAGATGATGGGTTCATCCCTTTGAGCTTTTCCATGTACACTCTCCTGGGGACCTCTCAGTCGTGTAAAGGAGAGGTGGGAGCAATGTCCCATGAAACCCCCCTTGGGACGTAGTCAGCTACATGTTAGCTCCAAGGTCTCAGCAAAGCGCCTCTGGAAGAAGGGTACTGAGAACCTGTGAGCCAGCCAGGAGGTGATACAGCTCTGTCATGACCAGAAGGCTACCCTGGTTGAGTTTCAGCCTGGCCAAAAAGATGTGATTGATGTACCCAGTGGATGCTAGGGCCCTACACTATTGCTGCTCTGAGCCTTATGAGGTGAAAGTGAGAAGAGGGGTGGTCACCTACCTGGTGGACCTCAAGACTCCCAGGAACCCCTTAAGGCTCCTTCATGTTAACTGTCCCAAGCCCTACAATGAGAGGTCCGAATTCACAATACTTCCAGTGACAGATGATGGGGTGGAAAAGGAGAATGAAATGCTCCCCGATGACCACCTATCTTCTAAGGAGTAGGATGGATCAGTGGAAGGGGTCAACCTTTCCCTTACCCTTACCGCAGAGCAGCAAAGGGACTGTCACCACTTGTTGGGGCAGTTTCCCTTCCTATTCTCACTAAACCATCGGGTCACTCATCTGTGTACCCATGATATTGGCACTGGGGTCAACATGCCTGTGAAAAATAAAATATACAGGCTGTTTGACAAGGTGAGAGCTAGCATCAAAAAGTGTCCAAGATACTCGGAGTTAGGGGCGATTGAGCACTCCAACACTCCTTGGTCCAACCCAGTAGTGCCGGTACAGAAAGCTGCCTTACTGGGTGTCTCCCCAGAACACAGGTTGTGTTGTAACTAAAGGGGGCTCAATTCAGTTGCAAAGACTGATACTCACCTATCCCGCAATCTGATGAGCTCATAGATAGGTTGTGGGCTGCAAAGTTCTCAAGTACTTTTGGCTCGACTCCTAGATATTGCCTTAACTTAGACGGCCAATAAAAGGTCTCCATTTTCCACCCCAGAGGGTCACTTTCAATTCAGGATGATGCCTTTGGGTTAAAGAATGTCTGTGCTATCATCCAGAGGCTGGTTAACAGAGTCCTGGCAGGGATGGAGGCTTTCAGTGTCGCCTACCTGTATGACATAGCCTTCTGTTCCAGCTGGGAAGACCAACTGTTCCACCTCCAGGAGATGCTACAGGCCCTGCAGAAGGCAGGCCTATCAAGGCCAGTAAGTGCGAGATAGGGCATAGATCTGTGTTCTATCAGAGTCACAAAGTGTGTGGGGGGAAAGGTACAGTCCCTCCGAGACAAAATTGAGACTATTGAGGCTTGGGAACGCCCCTGAAGCTCTGACTGGAGAGAGGACATTAATGATGTGAGTACCTGGTACTATGGCACCACTGATGCCACTTTACAAGGAAATGTCTTTTTTTGCACCTTCACCCCAACAAGTTTGGACTGAATCTTATGGTTTTATAACTCAAGAGTGCACAGAGTCATTCTAACCAGACCTCAGTGCCAGAGTTCTTACTCATTACAAAGTATGTCGAACTGGCTATCCCCAAATGGAAGGTACTCACTTACTTAGAAGTTCCTAGTATATGGTACACAGGGCATGCATGACCTCTAAGGCATAGGGTCCACACAGAGGTGGGGTGCTGATTGTGCCACATTAAGAAACACAGAGTGACCCTAAGGCACAGATATATGTTACAAGTATCAACTATCACATACTGGAAAATAATTGCAGGAGATTATCAAGTTTGGCTAATTTAGGTTGATGCTACAAAACATTGTTGTTTAGCTATAAAGGGGTATTTACAGGATACTCAAGAACTAGAATATATTAATGAGACAATGTTTTAGCATCATGCCAGAAAATAATCACATTATCCGACTGTTCAGTATAAAGCGAGGGTGGCATGAATGAGGAAGCAAGCCAACACAAATAAAAGTAGCTAAAAGCACATATTTTTCCTTAGTTTCATAAAGCACACATTACCATAATAGTCCCTGGCACTGAAGATACCTCTGTGTGTTTTTGTGCTCTTTGTAAAAGGGCAGAATGCAGTCACTCACAGAGAAGTTAGCCAGGGGCTGAGGTAGGCTGACCCATTGCTCCATGATGTATGATGAAGTAGGCAGAGGAAAAATGTGAAGGACCGAACAATCAGACCATCCAAGATAATACAGCCTGTTTTGCCAAATTATGAGGCCTCAAAAGAAAAAAAAATACAGACCCCCAAAAAAACAAGGTTTGCAGTCATTTTGTGACAGCCACTAAACGTGCCACTCACAAAAATACTGTGGCCCAGTGTGGGGTAGGCAAGACTAGGACTTCACACCATGACCGAGCTCGGAAGACAAATGTTTGGAGCCAGAGTGCAGATTTAAATTTTAAAGCTGCGCTCAGAGTCATCGCCCTGCCGTCACACTTTCCAGCATCAAATATATGGTGCTGGTAGGAGAATTAGCCCTCTCTGTTCTCCCCAACTTTAAATCAAGGTAAACAGTATAAAACACCTCTCTCCTGCCCTCCCACTTTTATTGGAACAGCATAGCAGCGCCAGGACAATAAAAAGAGGGTTAAACAAAGGGTTCCATTAAGACTTTGTGTGTGCTTTTGTAAAAATACAAATTTCACCGAATTTTATTCTCAAATTTCGAATTCTTGAAGGGTCTTAACAATGGATGAATAACAATGGCTGAAAGTCCTTACAAGTATATTATACATACAACTTTTATAAAGGTCTCTGCTAACTCTACCTAAAAACACTGAAAGCAGAAACCTTGTGAAAATGACGTCACAAAAATGGTGTACAGAACGATTCAGATAATAAAGCTCAGGCCGACATCTTGCTTTACCACTTTAAAGAAAACATAGTTAGACAATTACATAGTTAGCTACGTGCCTGGTAGACCGTGATCACAATACAGAAATTGGTAAATGACATCCAAGAAACAAAAGCGTCCCCAAATTATTTAAATTCATTTTAAAAAAGATTTCTTTGGTCTGCATACTTTGATAAGGTGTCCCATGCTTTTAATCTAAACATCATTTTAACGTCTTGAAAAACAAAAAGCATAGAGGAATGCCCGCTGTTCAAAAGAGAAACGTCAAGGTCATTTCATCACAAGTTTAACACAGATGTCCTGCCATTACAAACAACCAACCAGAACTAAGCTTTTTTATAAAAAAAAGTTCCAGAGGTTTTAAAAGCATACAACAGTCCAAAACGTTCTTTTCGGTTACCTTCAACAAGAAGCTACAAGTCAACGATAGCCAACTGTCTTGGAAAAGGCGTGTGTGCAGCAGCTGAAACAACCAGAGTAGAACATCAAACACCAAAATGTCCTATACTGAGGAATTTGGATTGTGTACCAACCACCTGAAATACACTCATGAGGGGAACTAATCTAGTCGGAAAACCAAGAAAACTAAATGCCAACCCTAACAGACAAGCATTTGCTAATGTGATTCATTCTGTAGCCGCTGTATTATTCAGATTTTACATATGTGATGGCTAAAGGTGCGGGAGATCAAATGCGATTGACCAGAAAGCCAACCTATGGTAAGCAAAGGGCCGGCTCAAAGAAAGTTTTGCTGTCTTGAAAAAAAAATCTATTGGACAACAGGCCACTAAAAGAAGCCTGAAGGAGAGCCCGAAAAAGGAATAAGAATGACACTTGAGCAACTGTACTCCGTATGTAAGATTAAAGTTGTCAAATTAAACGCAACATGTCTAATGAGCATGTGACACAAGCAGGTACAAAAATAAGAGGCGACACAGGAGTCTAACCTCACTGTTAAACCCTTGAGAACTAATTTTGAACTTGGGTACAAAGTGCATTGCTTTGAATGTAAACTTACACAGAGAATAAACAGAACAGAAATGTGCTTGTACATAAAGTTACAGTTGAGGAAGTCTACTCCCGGGGGTGTGGTGGCTGTGTTTCAAAGTGAGGGGTGCCTTAAAAACAGAAAAGACCACCCACAAGGGTGTGTTTGTGGGTATTCACTAACTTCTGCAAGCCACACCCCCCCTCCCCCTTGGATACAGTTGGAGAATTATTCCTGTATGGTGCAGAATTAAGTCGTGATTCACGATGGGAAGGAACAATGAGGGAGCTCTCACAAAAATCGATGGGGTAGAAAAGAGGAAGGCTTTTCTTCCCTGCAGAAAAATAAACAAAGACTTTCAACACCACATGTGTCTGGCTTTAACCCCTTCGCTGCTAGGCCTTTCCCCCTGTGCTAAGCTTATTGTTTGGCTATTTGGGGTAGTATGCACTTAGGCCCCTGTAACTTTTTGACCACATAATGCATCCTCGTCAAATGTTTGTCCTTTTCTTCCAACATCATGGGGATTTTAAAAGGTACCCAGGGTTTGTTGATTCCCTTGGAGGGGACCCAAAAATTAGCCAAAATACAGCCAAATGTTTTTTGGGGGAAAAAATTGAAAAATGTGCTGCAGATGAAAGCGTCCGTTATTTCCCTGCAAATGGTATCAACAAAGGGTTTGTGGTGCTGAAATCACCATCTTTCCAGCTTTCAGGGACAGACTGACTTTTGTCAGAAAACCAACTTTTTTTTTTTTTACAGAGTTTTGGCATTTTACTGGGACAGTCTATTTTTGCTATTTTTTGTGCTTTCAACCTCCTTCCAGTTAATGGTAGAAATGGGTATGAAATCAATAGTGGATCGTGGAAAGTTATACATTTAAGAAAAAGTAGACAAAATTCTGAATTCAGCAAGGGGTCATTTGTGTAGATCCTTAAAGGTTTTTTTTTATATAAACTAACAGTTGAAAATAGGAAAAATTGAAAAGGAGTTGAAAAAAACAGCCATGTGCCATTTTCACCTGTAACAACTTCTTAATGCAAAATACCGTTACATCCGCTGGACCCTTCTGGTTGTGGGGATATATAGGACTTGTAGGTTCACCAAGACGAACCCGACAAACCCAGAACCAATAAATGATCAGCGTCTTGCAATGGTTTTTTATTGTATACCGGGTATATAGCAATTCATTTGGGAAAATATAAAACAGCGAAAAATCGGTATGAAAGACACCTATGTATTTCTGAAATGGGAACAAAATATAAAGTTTAGAAACAATAGCTATTTAAACATCTCCGAAACTGTGGGTACCCATACTAGCATGTGAATTATAGGACATTTTTCAGCTAAATTTCAAGTACCCGCGACAGGCAAAGGCCCAAAACGTATTGTGGAGACATCAAAATTACCCAACACAAAACGATCTGCTTTTGCAGGGGGTTCACATGAGTTTTTGGTCCCGGGCTTGGAGGCCATCTAGGGAAACCTACCAAAACCACACATTTCTTGAAATTAGACACCCTGGGGAGTCCAGGGAAGTATGGCTCGCACATTTCCCCACCCAGAATCCCATGCAAACCTCAAATTTTGCTGAAAAACAATGACATTTTCCTCACTTTTCTGTGTGGGAATGTTCTGGGATCACCGGACAGAGTCAAATTTCCTACCACCTAGCATTCCGCCCAGGTCTCCCCATAAAAATGGTACCTCACTTGTGTGGGTAGGCATAGTGGCTGCAACAGGAAATGGCCCAAATCGTACTGTGGAAACTTCCAAATTCCCCATCATAAAACTACCTGGGTTTGCAGGGGAGGGCACCTGGTTTTTTGGTCTCCGGTGTCTAGGGAAACCTAACCAACCCACACATTTCAGAAAACACAAAACACCCTGGGGGAGTCCAGAATCCACAGAAACTCTGACCGGTGATCCCAGAACATTCCCACACAGAAAAGCGAGAAAAATTTGATTGGAAGGTAGAAATGCATCGAAGGTCAATAGGCAATAACAGTTGCTCTACAATTCTGTGTTCCCCGAAGTCTCCCGAAAAAAATGGTACCTCACTTGTGTGGGTAGGACTAGTGTCCGCAACACGAAACTGCCCAAAACGCAACGTGGTCACCACATTTTTAGTGAAAACTGGCCCTTTCGGACACTAGGCCTACCCACACAAGTGAGGTACCATTTTTCCCGGGAGACTTAGGGGAACACAGAATTGTGGAGGAACTGTTATTGCCTATTGACTTTCGAGGCATTTCTACTATATATATATATATATATATATATATATATATATATATATATATATATATATATATATATATATATATATATATATATATATATATATATATATATATGATTCAGCTTATATGTGGATTACTTCTGCATATAGAGACCTCTCAAAAGTAAATTATTGTAACCAGGAAATGTGTCCAATTACATTCTGTAATACTGATCTTTGAGAATACAGGTGATTTGCTTGTGAACTGATAAGCGGTAGCATACCAGGTAAAGCCATTTGCTATTTGTATAAGAGGACAGGGCTCCTTCACTGCATAGCACATCATGCAGCTTTCAAGACAAGAGTGCGTTAAGGGAAAAACTAGGTGCTCACTGTCCCAAATGCATCAGAAGTGCTGGGAGCTCCTACAACGCCATGCCTGTAAAAAAAGAAAAAGGAAATGCAGGGCATGGTTGATGTGCAAATGCATGTAATTGACAATAATTATGGATGGTTGCACTTGTACTGCACCACGACATTATATTCCAGCAAGGCAGCCACCTTGGGTGAGAGGAAAACCCTCGCAACCAGCAGCATGGCGGACAGTTTTCCACCCTGCTCAATGGTACTACTAGGTGAGAGGAACCCCCACAAGAGACAATAGAAGTGCAATACAAACAATTTTTCCGAGGAAGAACACAACTTCTGCACAATCAAAATACTGTAACTGGAGAGGTCAACATAGGGGCAGAATGCCTCTCTCAGCAGTGCTTAATAAAGCTCCTCCTTGCTCTTTTACTGTTAATCACAAAAGCTTTGGTTACTGCTGAGCAGTCAGGCTAGACATAAAAAGCACATTTCTGAATGTAAACCATAGGAAAGGTATTCTGCAAGCACAAAAGTATTTCAAAACGACAAACTGACATCTAAAGTGAAGCTTTGGGTCAATTTTGATGACTAAAGTGACAGGACAATTCACGATTTGGGACTTAAGAGTTTCAGAAGGTTGGATCCTGAATCTAAATTCCGGGATAAGACCATTTATTCGCTTATATTTCTAGACTATACGTAACCAGCAGGGAGTGCATTCGAAGGTAGATTTAGCTTTAATAAATGTGTATAGTTAGATGGCTTCAAGACCAACAATGTGTACTGTTTATAAAGCACTCAGCAGTATTCAAAATAGGCGACTTTGGCTTGAGCAAATGGCAATTATTTCTGAGCAATACGATCATTTGATTAATTTCAGAGTGTAAGGGATATGCGTTATCTCCATATCATGTTATTATTAGTCTACTGTTGCTGCCAAGACCTTGTTGTATAATGGGGCTTGTATTTTCCCTTGTATGTAACGATCTGAACATGGGGCCAAAATTCCCAACCTCTGAAATGCAGACTGCAAGGGCTAATTGACGGTGGGGTTCACTTAGCGGCTACGTAGGGCTAAAAAATTACCAATTGTGTTTGCATGGATAGTTTCTTTCAACAGATGCAGCAGTCCCGCCCACCAGAGCAGCATAGACAAACAAGCACCACATGCGTTTTGTGAATAACTGTTTACGATTTGTTTAATCACTGTTTTCCCAAAGGAATCACTTAAACAGCCCAGCTGGCTTTGTTTTGTTGCATTATAGAGTAGAGGCAAATGTAATGGCAACTTTCTTTCCAGTAAAACAGTAGCTTTGAATAAGCATTTTTGTATTTTTATTTTGACACAGCTGTTCGGTAGAACCTTGAACTCCAGCCTCCAACTCCATCAGCTCACAGCAAATAGTTGATCATTCCCACCTCATAATTCATTTAGTGGAAATCCATTATATAGATTTTAAAGAAACTATTTTCACAACGATCTGCCATGGGCAATAAGTCAATCTGCTTCACAGTGTGAAAAAGAGCAGCAGGTTCGGTGGTTTAACAATGTGTTCAGGTGCAAGGAAGGGGTAGGTAACGTGGCCCCAGAAACAAACACTGTAAAAGACAAAGGGTCTATTGTGGGTTGCCAGACTAAACTTCATCAATGCTTGTTTTGTTACGTAATGGTCTTATTGTTTGATAAGCTGTGGAGCCTTCTTAAATATTAAAAAAAACATTGGCTAAAAAGCAAACATTTGGTGGTCTCAAAAAGCACAAATTGCCAAAGCAATGTACAGCACTGAAGGGAACGAAGTTGTGTGGATACGCTGCTTGTTATGAAAGGGCAGAATGATGTCCCTCACAGTGAAATTAGACAATGGCTGAAGTGGGCTGGTTCACTTCACCTGCTCTAGTGAGCAGATGTAACAAGCACTGGCAAAGCCAGTACATCTTAGCTACGAGCGATCCATTGGCGGTGTAGTTTTTTTAAAAATATTGTTGCATGGCATGGCCTGTCATGATGGGGTATGGCTTGGCTTGGCATGGCCTGGATTGTTGTGGTATAGTATGATATGGTTTGTTATTAACTTGTCAATGTATAGTATGGCATGGTTTGGTATGGAATGGCTTGTTAATGTATAGTAAGGCTTGTTATTGTATAGTGTGGTAATGCATGGTATGATCAGTTCCTGTATAGTATGGAATTGAATGTCATTGTATATTATGGCATGGGCCATCATTGCATAGCATGGTAGGACCTGTCATTGTGTAGTATAAACTGGTACAGTATGGCTTCTCTTTGTTTAGTATAGTAGGCCTGGTACATCCTGTCATTGTATGGCATGCTAGTATGGTCTGTCACTGTACAGTATGGTATGAACTGTCATTTTATAGTATAGTGTGGTATTATAGGGTATGGCCTGCCATTGTCTAACATCCCATGGTATGGATTGTCATTGTATAGTATGGTATGGCCTGTCACTGTATGGGATGGTATGCTTGCCATTGTATAGGATGGCCTGTCACTGTATAGTATGATATGGTCTGTAAATTAAACTGTAGAGTATGGTTATTGCACAAACTGTTTTCCGTGCTTCAGTAAACAACATGCAGTCGAACAAACTGCTTTAATAAAATGGTAAAATTGCACTTTAAATAGAGAGAAAATGCTGAAAGGTGAGTAGATACAGTGACGCCCTGGAGGATATAAAAGCAGTGTAGTAAAGATTTTGTTTGGATAATGAACAAAGCGCTTTTAAATAATAAATACGTCAATCACTGCAGTATCGCCCTGGAGCTTTGGCTACAATGTCAAAAAGTGCCTCAATCCTAGCATGAGGAATGGAAAGACACTAGTAAAACACATTAATCAGTACTTAGTATGTTTCTCTTAAATGGAGCATGGACCAAAAGAAAAAGTGAAACCAGCACACACTGACCAATGAGAAGCATGAAAATAGGAGAGACTATGAGGCCAACAAACAGTAAGTAATGTGCAGGCTCTAAGTCACCTTTAAGTTAACAAAAGATCTTGTAAGCGACAGAGTGCGTGTTGTCTCAGGCAAGACCTAAACATTTTGAATGACAAAAAGCAGACCAATGGATGAAGAGGGATGACTGAAAGCTCCCAAAACGACCATACATATTATTTCAGGAAAATCGAAAGTCTTGGCTAATGCTAGAACACAGAAAAGTAGGAGGCGCAAGCATACTGGGGTGAATAAAGAGACTTTTCTATTTTTTTAGAAAGAAGGGAAAATAGTCATAGAAAAGTACACTACACAAGTAAAAATAGGTTATGTAGTTTTTTTTTTAAGTAATAGGATGTTAAGAGGGAGGAGAAACTGAAAATGAAGGATTCAATAGAACTCTTTCACAACTGATCATTAACTGAGAAAAAACTTTAGAATAGGATTAGGGACATAAAGTTGTTTGGTTATAATGCGAAAATGCTAAGCTGTAGTACTTTCATGAGTCAAAAAGAATTGTAATGAACCGTACAAATTAATTCTAAAAAAGAAAGCACTCAAGGATATGTGCGTGTTCACAGTAGACAACATTTACCCCAAGTCTACAATGAAACTTCCTGTTTACGGAAGGCGAGTAGTGTAAAATCATAGTTCATGAGCATAATGACAAATATTTGTCTTTCTAAAGTGGATCTACAAAAAACTAACAAAGATGAAAAACATGTCTAATAAACATGCAGTAAAGAAGATACCTGATGTCTGTGTAGATCAGGCAGAAGTCTAATAACAGGAGCTGCAGGTTTCACACACAAGCGCTCTTTGTTGAAAACTTTCCTGAGACGCCTACTGCCCCCAGCAGATGTTCCCCCCCAGCCCCCAACAAATAAACACACACGAAAAAGCCAACCAGGAGTAGCCAATGGCACAGTGGTAGGTAATAAGACCTCTGATCGAGAGAACAGTACTACGAAATGAGGCAAGAAATTCAAGCTCTTCATCCTAAAGTTGCAGGACAGTGCTTCAGAGAGGCACAAAAGCAAAGACAGTTCCATAAAACCAAGGAATGAGCATAAATGGATTTGCCCTCACTCCATTTCAACAGAAAACAACAACTCATCAACGACTATGAGGAATATTCGATGAAAAAGATGGCATTTCACCAAAACACACATATGCAAAGAGCAAACACTGACACGAACTGATAGAATACAAATGAGATCAAGGCTACCTATCCCCGTGGAACGACACCAGGTGGCCCACCAAACTCAGCCCCACACACACAGACCACACACGCAACCTTGGCATCATCCTGGACAGAAACTCACCTTGAAAGACCAGATCAATCCGTCTGCTTCCACATTCTCCGAAAGATTTTCAAACTCACTGTCAACTCCACGAAATCCAAACAAGCCCTAGTCACCAGCCGGCCGGAATACAGCATGAAGCTCATGAAGAGACTCCAGACAATACAGAAATCAACTGCCAGACTCATCCTCAACCTTCCCAGATGTAATCACATCTCAGGAACCTTCACTGGCTTCCCGTCCAGAAAAGATGTCAGTTAAGGATGCTGACCGAAGCCTACAAAGCACCCATGACTAACCATCACACATCAACCACCGCCTGAACTTCCACCAACCCTCCAGACATTTTGACTCTTCCAACCTCACTCTCGCACAAACTCCCTGCATCCGCCGAAGCCATAGTGGAGGCCATTTCTTCTCCTACCTTGCCTCCAAATCCTGAAACGGCCTTCCTCTCCACCTCCGAAAGCCACCTCTTGCGGAGTTCAGGAAGGGACTAAATACATGTGTTTTCGACTGAGCCCCACAAAACCAGCACCTAGATACCCCTGCGGGTGAATACTCACGCTTTACAAATCTGAGTAAAGGCACCTCTTAAAAGACTTTGCTAAAGACATGGACCAAAATCCTTAGAATTAGACACACTATCGTTCTAATTTCATATAGACAGACAGTTTTATAATAAATTAAACAAAATGTGTTTGCATCTTTGGGCTTCAGTAGGTACCAGTTCCGACTGACCCTGAAAACCCTACTCTGCGTGCAGTCAGTTTTTTCTTTTTGGCAGGTTCTGGCACACAGCTTAATATTTCTTCAACCAGATTAAACAAGCATTGGAAATGCAATAGGTCTCGCAGTAGTAAAGTTTGAGCTATAGGTGTTATTTATTTTTTTGTTTTTTATTTATGTGTTGTTTTTTCTAAATAGCTAAATTAATAGCTTTCTTCTTTACAAAGCCAATAGTTATAATTTTTGTAAATGTGACACCTCTAGCATTTGTAAAGCAACATGTTTTGTATTAACGGGACTTATATGTGACTTATATGTATTGATATAAAAAAAATCAATGGCTTAAAAAAACAATTAATAATTAATACGTAAATAAAATGGATTTTATTTTATATTGCCAATAGCTTAAAGTTTATTAAATATATTTAGTGAAGATGCTGTGGTTGCGCTGAGTGAGGGTGAGTGAGGGTGAGGGTGAGTGAGGGTGAGGGTGAGTGAGAGGGTGAGTGAGGGTGAGGGTGAGTGAGGGGTTGAGGGTGAGTGAGGGGTTGAGGGTGAGAGGGGTTGAGGGTGAGTGAGGGTGAGTGAGGGTGAGTGAGGGTGAGTGAGGGTGAGTGAGGGTGAGTGAGGGTGAGTGAGGGTGAGTGAGGGTGAGTGAGGGTGAGTGAGGGTGGGTGAGTGAGGGTGAGTGAGGGTGAGTGAGGGTGAGTGAGGGGGTGAGGGTGAGTGAGGGTGAGTGAGGGTGAGTGAGGGTGAGTGAGGGTGAGTGAGGGTGAGTGAGGGTGAGTGAGGGTGAGTGAGGGTGAGTGAGGGTGAGTGAGGGTGAGTGAGGGTGAGTGAGGGTGAGTGAGGGTGAGTGAGGGTGAGTGAGGGTGAGTGAGGGTGAGTGAGGGTGAGTGAGGGTGAGGGTGTGAGGGTGGGTGAGGGTGAGTGAGGGTGAGGGTGAGGGTGAGGGGTTGAGGGTGAGGGGTTGAGGGTGAGTGAGGGTGAGGGTTGGTGAGGGTTGGTGAGGGTGAGTGAGGGTGAGTGAGGGTGAGGGGTTGAGGGTGAGTGAGGGTGAGGGGTTGAGGGTGAGTGAGGGTGAGGGGTTGAGGGTGAGTGAGGGTGAGGGGTTGAGGGTGAGTGAGGGTGAGGGGTTGAGGGTGAGTGAGGGTGAGGGGTTGAGGGTGAGTGAGGGTGAGGGGTTGAGGGAGGGTGAGGGTGAGGGTGGGTGAGGGTGAGGGTGGGTGAGGGTGAGGGTGAGGGGTTGAGGGTGAGTGAGGGTGAGGGTGAGTGAGGATGAGGTGTTGAGGGTGGGTGAGGGTGAGTGAGGGTGAGGGTGGGTGAGTGTGAGTGAGGGTGAGTGAGGGTGAGGGGTTGAGGGTGAGTGATGGTGAGGGGTTGAGGGTGAGTGAGGGTGAGGGGTTGAGGGTGGGTGAGGGTGAGGGGTTGAGGGTGGGTGAGGGTGAGTGAGGGGTTGAGGGTGAGTGAGGGTGAGGGGTTGAGGGTGTCCAGGAAGCACATATGTTCGATAAATACTCCATGGTCACCCCAAAAGCATTTTAGGCCAATAGAATGGGTGTCTGATGGTCGCAAATCATAAAGTGATTGAGAAATCTACCTCATTTACCTAGTACCTCCTCTGCCTGGCCTCTACATGACAACGCACCCTAAGCAGATTGTAGCGCCTAAAAGCATCCTTGGAGAAGAGCATTAGTCATGCATTTGTAATATTTTGGCCACATTTCAAGAGCTATCGGCAGCCTCATCTTCAAGCCCTCATAAACCAATGAACACTCACTAAAGCGTATAACTCTCGGTTGCAACATTGGGGGGCTGTACCCTAAGGACACCCCAAAGTGAAGCAACCACGGCTTCCCTTTAGCCAAAAAGTGTTGCCTCAGTGCGGTCACGTGACCCACCCACTTCTTAAGAAGTCAGAGCAGCCTCGTCGCCGCCAGTTCCCCTTCCTGGTTGCTGCAAGCCTCAGGTAAGCGAGGTGCAGGCTCGCCCACAGCTTGGGATGCTGCCCGTCCTCGCCATGTTTATTTCTGTATCTAGTGCCGACTTTTATAGTTAGCAGGTTTCAAAGCGCTGCAAAGGCTCTCAATTTCAAATTAAGAGACTGTGAACTTAGTCTATAGTGACTGTTTATGTGTGCAAGGAAGTCGAGTTATTTTCTTATCATAAACAATCGAACTTTTAACCTGTTGTATTAGTGGGGGAGGGATGGAGAGCGGTTGGACAGGAGAGGGGAAAGAGTTATAGACGCGAAGACAGAGGAAGTGAGAAGGTGAGTATCTAAAGGAGTGCATTGGGTGAAAGGAGTGAGATGACAAACAATGAGTGAAGATAGAAGAGAGAAAGAGAAAAGGCACAAAGGGAGGAAGAAAGAAAAGAGCAAAGGAGGGTGAGGGGGCGTGGAAGAAAGAGAGGTGGGTTTGGGGACGAGAAAGAGCGCTGCGGTGCTTCTACCCTGACACATCTGCGCTGGAAGCACCACATAGTTACTCCCACGGACCCGGAGTCACATCTGTGGACACCAGAGAGTTGAACGCCCACCTCAGCAAACATACACACTGTTAACTCTTTGCAAAGCCCGCAGTCTCCAGCCAGCCGCAGCTCCTTACACAAAATGCCTCTAGCTTGGAGTTGGAATGGTCAGTCTTGTAAACTCCCTGGTGGCATGTTAAGGAATTTTGGACCCTGGGCAAGACATACTTTTGAGATCCCTGCGCGGTGCAACTTGTACTTTTATTATCCTTTTTGTGCGAATTCAAGCCTGTATGGTTCCAAATAAAGTTTCCGAAACTGTGGTCGCTGAAAAAACAGCTGAAATATGCCTTGAGTGAGGCGCCAAGATATCCTTAAGAAATGTAAAAGGAGCCTGGGTCAGAGGTACGCAGAGAGGTTTAGATGCAGAAATAGAGGCGACATTGAGAGTAAGTTCACTTTTCCCAGGGCGGGTAGGGCGGATGAGCTTGCATGGTGGGGGGACGAGGCAGTTGCCCAAGCTTTAAACTGTATCTGTCATCTTATCCACGATATAGTGCCGAGAAGCATTCTAGAGGGGGATGGGTTTTTTGGGAGGGGGGGGGGGAGGGAGAGGGGGAGAGAGAGAGAGAGAGGGGGAGAGAGAGAGAGAGAGGGGGAGAGAGAGAGAGAGAGGGGGGAGAGAGAGAGAGAGAGAGGGGGAGAGAGAGAGAGAGAGGGGGAGAGAGAGAGAGAGAGGGGGAGAGAGAGAGAGAGAGGGGAGAGAGAGAGAGAGAGAGAGAGAGAGAGAGAGAGAGAGAGAGAGAGAGAGAGAGAGAGAGAGAGAGAGAGAGAGAGAGAGAGAGAGAGAGAGAGAGAGAGAGAGAGAGAGAGAGAGAGAGAGAGAGAGAGAGAGAGAGAGAGAGATAGATATATATATATATATATATATATATATATATATATATATATATATATATAGATATGGTGGCAGGGGATTCTTCAGAAGGGGACTGGTTTCAGGTTGCCGGTACGAACGATGATTTGAAGTTAATGAGACAAAGGATAAAGGGTGGGGTGAGGGGGAAGCATCGTATCGCAGGAAAGGCAACGCATTGGGTGGAAAGAGTTAAGACATGCACTGGCCAAGACAACAAAAAAAAAAGTGTGAGTCAAAGAAAAGACAAGCATGGAGTCCAATGTTGTGAACTGCGCTAATGCAGCAGACACAGGATGCTTTTAGATCCACTGTTAGTGCTTGGAAGGGGCCGTCGGAGGCACACGACACGTTACAAATGACTTGGCATTACGGAGATTTAATTTCCTACCACAATTTCTGCTCAAGCTGTGCAAACACTTGCTCGTATGTCAGATCCAATGAAAAGAAGATATTACAGGTTCCGGAAAACATTCTGTTCCGGAGGACAGACCCGATATTCACAGTTTAAGAGCCAAACCATGAGCAAGGAGACTGTCTACAAGTCCTCAGCCAAATTCAAGGCTGCATCACAACACGAGTTAAACATGCTGAACGTACCTCCGTGGTGAGCAGAGCCCCGGATGTCCCTCTCTCTGCCTGCGTTACTCGACTGTGTGTTGTTGCCAGAAAGCATAACGAAAAAAAAAAAGGAAGAGAGGGGAGGGGGGAGGAGAAATGCGTCTCGGCCGGAGCAGGGGGCGGAGCAGGGAGAGCGGGCTTTGGAATGTAATTGACACGGCCGGCCGGTCGTGAAACTGAAAGCATGGCCGGCCGGCCGTGAAAGCCTTTGATGCGGCAGGGGAAATGCGAGACGGCGGGAAGGGGAGGGGGCGGAGCGGGTAAACAAAGACGGATGTGCACGCGCTTTTAAGCTCAATGCGCATGCGCATTGAGCTTAAAAGTCACGGGCACTGCAAGGAATCGCCACGATTCCTTGCAGTGTGGATAAAGAGTGGATAAGTCCCAATACTCTCGCTTGCTCGATGCGCATGCGCATCGACAGGCGAGACCTAAAAACTGAGCTCATAACCACATCATCTATCAAGAATATGAAAATTACCATGACTTACATTTTCAAGAGTCAGCTTTCTTTTAACTGCAATGTCAATATAAAAATAATATAATGAAGAGAAACCCACCATGTACAGCAAAAGTTATCAGGATTCTCCTTCTCCTATATTTATGAGGAGTCTTGTGGTTCTGCACTTCAAGACGTCTCACTGCTTTCTGGGAAATTATTTTAATGACAACAAAGTAAACAAATGGGCTATAAGCCTGTGACAACAGTGGAATGGCAGGCATCCAATGGGCGCTCTGGAAAATCTCCAGACATTACTCATACACTTTACAGCACGAGTCTCACCCATATTATACAAAAGAGTAATTAATACCAATACATGGAAAACAAATAAACTATCATCAAGTACAATTCATAGACTACCAGCAAGTTCATGTACTGGAACTACAGAGCAAAGTCAAGCGATATTTTTAACAGGGTTAACACCAATTGAAGCTTCAAATGACAGCTTGGTGTCCCCAGATTTAGCACAGTCAGGAATTTGAGTATGTGTGTCTATAGATATGTCCATAATTCAAGAAGATAACATGCTGTGGAAATAGCCTAAGATGACTAATCTACAACAACACAATCGACAGACCTGGAAACCAAATATAGCTTTAAATGTAGATACTCTTCTCCCAACCTGTTATTCACTACCATGAGTTCTGGTTTGCACTTCATAAGGATTTAAATACTTGTGCACGCATTAGATGCTCCTAATAGTGGCTTGCAAGATCTGTAAAAATAGCATCAAGTATTTAACATAGGCTCATATAGAGTGCAACAGAACCAATACTGACAAAGCCAATAGACCTTTGAATGCTTAACAGCTCAGGCAAAATAAACAAAAAGCCGAAATGGCCCACCCCAGCACGGTGATGTATCCATTACAAATTGGCCAAGGCTTATGAAGAGGTAAACTAAATATTAAATGTGCACAAAAGTTTACTAGAGAAAAAGGAGTAGACTAGCATCAAATTGCAGTGCCCAGGCCTTTCTAAAATATAAATAAATCCGGAAATGGTGACGGGCGACAGAATAGTGGAGCTAGCGTTGGGGACTCGAAAGAACAAGCATTGGCAAAGTTAACAAGTCTTACCTACGCAAGAGCTATTGGCTTTACTAATATGTTTTAGCCGTGTTATACACCAGCGTGGCTGCTGTTCAGCATGGCTAAAGGTTAGTGGGGTAAAAAAAGAGCGACGCAGAGTGGAGCGGCATAAAGGCGAGTATCGTGGAGTGTCATGGAGTGCTGTGGAGTTTTATAGAGTGCCATGGAGGGAGTAGAGTGTTAGCGCGGAAGGGAGTAGAGTGGAGTGAAATCGAGTGTTGTAGAGTTGAGTGGCATAACGTGTCCTAGTGTGGTGTTGTTAGGGTGTTGCGTAGAGCTAAGTCGGTGGTCAGATTGGAGCATTGTAGGAGAGTGGAATGGTTTAGTGGAGCAGTGTTGAAGAGTGCATGGCAAAGAGTGGATTGGTGTAGAGTGGAGAAGTGTGTCAGAGAACAGAGTAGGGTTGAGTGGCAGGGAGTTGCGCAGAGTGAAGTAGTGTTGCAAAATGGCATATAGTGAAGTAGAGTGGCACATAGTGAAGTAGAATGTCAGAGTGGAGTATAGTTTGATGGAGTAGAGTTTGTTGGAGTAGAGTATCAGAGTAGAGCGCCAGAGTGGGGCATCAGAGTGTAGGAGATTGGCGTGATGTACAGTGGTGCAGTGTGTATTGGTTTTGTGTAGAGTGCACTGGCGTAGAGTGCAGAGACAGAGTGGTTCAGGTTAAAGTGGAGTGGTGCAGGGTAGAGTGCACAGCTGTAGAATGTTGTAGAGTGGTGCAGAGTGCAGTGATGCAGAATAGAGTGGTGTGGAGTGATGCCAAGTGTAGTGGCATAGAGTGCATTGAGGGAGGTAGGGTGGCATAGAGTAAAGTGGTAGCAGATGCATAGAGGACAATAGTGCAGAGTACAATAGATTGGCATAGAGGGGAGAGATGTAGAGTCCAATGGTGTAGAGTGGCATAGCTTGCAGTGGCAGAGTGCAGCGGTGCAGAGTAGAGTGGCGTTGAGTTCAGTGGTACAGAATGTAATCTTCATTGGTTGCCAGTCCAAACAAGCATTGAAAATGCAATAGGTCTCGCCTTTGATTAAGTTAAAGCCATTTGCTTTGCTAATGGTATTATATAGCAAAGCAAATGGCTTTAACTTAGTAAAAGGCAAGACCTATTGCATTTTCAATGCTTGTTTTAGTGCGGGTGATTAGGTTCACAGACAGCAAAAAGGAAGAAACAAACAGCCGACACGTGTTTCGCCCATGGCGCCTAATTGGCCGAGGGCTTTCTCAGAGAAAAATGGAGCACAGAGTGTTTTCAGGTGGAGCAAAGAGTTAAGAGGTGTAAGCATGCCAAAATTGGTGAGGATAGGTGTGTACAAGTAGGGAAGGGTAGTAGAGAAGAGAGAAGGTGTTGCACAGTTATTAAAAAAACAACAAAAAACTTTTCTCAAGTAATTTGGTGGTCATTGGTATAAGGTGCATTCCTGCAAGGTACACATTACAGTCCATCCTCTAATTAGTCAGTTTTTACGCCATATTATGTGGGGAAATAGGGATAAAGTTCGGTAATCAGTAAGAACAAATCAAAAGTGATGCTCTAATTAACAGCATAAATGCAATTCATCCCACAATCATTGTAGGGTTTAACTATTTCCTCCATATTGGAGCGGTGGAGAGAGCCAGTACTATTTAAAGGAAACAAAGTAAAATTCGTTAGAGCTTCCCAAGTGAATTATGGCGTTAGTACTAACAAGTTCAAACGCTGTGACTTATCCACAAATGCAAGTAAGTACATGACCATGCCGGTACACTTACATAATCATAAAGCCAACACAGTCTCAAAGGGTAGAATATACAAACACCGTATGAGTAAAGTGATACACTCACCAATAATTTTCCATATGTTACATATATCAAATGGATAGAAGAAAAAGAGAAAAGGATCCATAAACGCCAGGACATCGGTCGTATTTGGTGGTCTAAAGTTAACTAAAACGTAAACAAAGCAGGATATCGCCATGTGAAGACCGGGATGGGGTCAAAAGTGTGAGGGACGCGCTCAGGAACCAGCACTTAAGGGAGGCGTTGTTTTGATTGAATGAAAGATATATGTAACTGAACAAAAGAGGCCATTGTGCGCACTGAGCGTCAACCGCATTGTATAATTAAATGACAAAACTGCTCCTTCAGGTGCAAAGATAAGTGACCTATCTACGGGTTCTGCTATGGTTAAATAAAGGCAGGGACTTCATTAAGAAAGTTAGTAATACTTGAGGCATTGTTGGCGCTTCATAGGAGGCTATAATCAAGTAAAATGTCAGTTCATCCAATCTCTTCAGGGTAACGATGAAGGTAGACAAAGAAAAAGTATAAAACTCACAAAATATAATTGCGTCTAGTCTCGTCCCTGCGGTCCTGGTAAATGGAGCGGTGCACGTCTCTTCAAATGTTAAAGAAGGCCCAGGCAACATCAAGGCGTCATCAACGTGCCAGTGGTGTCAGCAAAATGGCATGGAATAGAAGAGATACCTACTATCTCTTAGGGAACGACGGAAGGGGGGAGTGAGCAAAAATATCCTAGTGAAGTCACGACATAGGAGAAGTGAGTTATAAAGACAAAGGCTCCTAGCTCATTCAAGATCAACAAAATACAATATAGATCACAATGGAATACTATATGCAAAAAATCCTTGCCCAGCCGGACAAGGGATTTATTTGTAGACAAATGTCAGATGAACATTATAATCATATAGAAGTAGCATGACACAAGCCTGTGCCGTACTAGAGAAAAGAGAAACAAGATAGCAAAAGGTGAAAGGGTGTTTTCAGGCAAGAAAGAAGAGCAAAAACAGGGCACTGTAAGTCGGTTTGCAGATAAATAACAGTGTCACCTTGAGTGAGGCACACATTCACATTTACAATAAATTATGCGCATGTCCACTCATGGGTGTCGACGTTTCGATCCCTTAAGCTCCGTTAATTGGTTGGGATCATCATCAGGACTAAAAGTTAGATTTGCCTGAGCATAATGTAGCCTCTGTAAGTAGGCTGTGGTCACAGAATGGGGGGACCACCGTCAGAGCCGGATTCCCACTTAGGCGCACCGGGGGCGCAGGGGAATTTCACTTAAGGCGTGCAGCCGGGCCGTGGATTGCTAGGGAATGTGCTCCTTATTAAATTCATACGATTCAGCAATGTTTTAGATGGGTCCTGGTCTATTGTGCTTCCGCCTCATACGGCGTGCTTGTTTGTAGAGTCACAAACTCCAATAATTCGAGGTTGTCGGAGTGGGGCTCGAATACCAGGATACTCGGACTCGATGCCGGTTTCGAACCGGCATCGAGTCCGAGTATCCTGGTCCACGCAAGTCCGACTTCGACCTGCGGTCCATTACCCTATTACGGGTTAGTGAGTGCCCGGCATTCGAGCCCCACTCCGACAACCTCGAATTATTGGAGTTTGTGACTCTACAAACAAGCACGCCGTATGAGGCGGAAGCACAATAGACCAGGACCCATCTAAAACATTGCTGAATCGTATGAATTTAATAAGGAGCACATTCCCTAGCAATCCACGGCCCGGCTGCACGCCTTAAGTGAAATTCCCCTGCGCCCCCGGTGCGCCTAAGTGGGAATCCGGCTCTGACGGTGGTCCCCCCATTCTGTGACCACAGCCTACTTACAGAGGCTACATTATGCTCAGGCAAATCTAACTTTTAGTCCTGATGATGATCCCAACCAATTAACGGAGCTTAAGGGATCGAAACGTCGACACCCATGAGTGGACATGCGCATAATTTATTGTAAATGTGAATGTGTGCCTCATTCAAGGTGACACTGTTATTTATCTGCAAACCGACTTACAGTGCCCTGTTCTTGCTCTTCTTTCTTGCCTGAAAACACCCTTTCACCTTTTGCTATCTTGTTTCTCTTTTCTCTAGTACGGCACAGGCTTGTGTCATGCTACTTCTATATGATTATAATGTTCATCTGACATTTGTCTACAAATAAATCCCTTGTCCGGCTGGGCAAGGATTTTTTGCATATAGTATTCCATTGTGATCTATATTGTATTTTGTTGATCTTGAATGAGCTAGGAGCCTTTGTCTTTATAACATAGTTATACCCATGGTTCTTAGCTATCCGTTGGGTCCCCCTTGTCCTCTAAAACTATAGGAGAAGTGCGAGCATCAACAGAGAACTGATGTATGGGACTGAAAATAAACAAGGCAGCGCTGGAAGGAAGGATAAATGCGAGTCACGGCCGGAGGCTGGCCGTGAAAACAATGCAGCTCTCCTGAAAGTGAAAGCACGGCCGGCCGGCCGTGAAAGCCTTTGATGCCGCAGGGGGCGGAGCAGCACCAAGCTGGGCAACAGATGGCTGACGATTTGATGCTGTGCACGCGCATTTTAGGTCAATGCGCTTGCGCATTGACCTAAAAGCGCACGGGCACAGCACCAAATCGACAGCTAGTTAAACCTCTGTTTAAGCCCCTTTATATCGAGCTCCCGCTCAATGCGCATGCGCATTGAGATAGGTCGCTCGACCTAAAAAGGGCAGAATTCAAAGCACTCACCTTGGCACATCGTGCAATCAAGGGAAAGGGCTCTGCATATCTCTCTTCCTGTCTCCGCCCTTACAGCAATGCGAGACACCTCTGATCCAGCTCTAAAAATTTGCTGTGTACCCCCAGATTTAAAAAAGCACGTTCTGGGGGAAAAACTTTTCACGTATGTGCCTCCTCTCAATGGAATAAACTCCCTAGGTTGATTCAGGAGGAGTTGCCCTTTCGCAAGGCACTGAAAACATTTCTCTTCTGCTAAATTCCCCATGAGTGAGACTTAGTATACACACAGAAGCGCCGGGACACCCCGTTGGGGTAGCTGTGTGCTATACAAAACACACTAAATAAATAAATAAATAAATAAATAAATAAATGATCTTGCAGAGTGCAGAGTTGTAGAGTGCAGTGGCTGAGAGTACAGTGGGGCAGAGTAGATGTGCGCAGATTGCAATGGTTTTGAGTAAAGTGGTGTTAAGTGCATTGGTGTAGAGTGACGTAGTGGGCACTAGTGTAGAGTGGCGTGCAGGGCAGTGGCATAGAGCAGAGTAGCATAAAGTGCAGTGGTGTGGAATCAGTGCCAGAAAGTGCAGTCTTGCAGAACAGAGGGTCGCAGAGTGGCACATAGTGCAGTGGCAAAGAGCAGAAGAGAGAGGCATTGAGCGCAGTGACAGAGTGCAATAGTGTCGAGTGGCGCAGAGTGCAGGGGGATAGTAAAGTGACACTGAGTTCAGTGGCGAAGAGTGCACTCTTGCAGAGTAGAGTGGAGCAGAGTGCATTGGTTTGGAGTAAAGTGGTGTTTATTGCATTGGTGTAGAGTGCAGTGGTTTAGAGTAGAGTGGTGTAGAAGGCAGTGGTACAGAGTAGAGTGGCACAGAGGGCAGTGGCAGAGTGGTGATGAGTACCTCAGCATAGAGTGCAGACGCGTAGAGTTCAGTGGCAGACAGTACAGTCTTGCAGCAGCATAGAGTGGTGATGAGTACCTCAGCGTAGAGTGCAGACGCGTAGAGTTCAGTGGCAGACAGTACAGTCTTGCAGAGTAGACGTGGTAGAGTGGCATACAGATTGGTGCAGAATGCATTGGTTTTGAGTAGACTGGCATAGAATACATTGGCTTTCACTAGGCTGGCGTAGAATGCATTGGCTTTCAGTAGATTGACAGAGAATGCATTGGCTTTCAGTAGATTGACACAGAATGCATTGGTTTTTAGTAAAGTGGTGTTGAGTGGAGCAGATCGGAGTGCAGCGGATTGGAGTGGCATGGCATAGAAAGGCGCAGAGGGCAGTGGCACTGAATTGAGTAGAATAGACTTGTTTGTTTCAGAGTGGAGTGGAGCACAGTAGAATACAGTTGCGTAGAGTGGATCTGTGCAGAGTGGATTTGCATAGAGTGGACTAGCATAGAGTAGAGTGTAGTGGCGTAGAGCGCAGTGTTGCCGAATAGAGTGGTATAGAGTGCAGTGGCGAAGACTGCAGTAGGACATTGTAGAGAAGTGTAGGGTAGAGAGAACTGGCACAGAGTAGGGAGTGGAGCGGCACAGAGTGGAATGCAGTGACAAAGTGTGGAGTGGCGTAGAGTGGAATATGCATTGTGTCGTAGCATGCTGCCATTACAGACATCTTCAATTGAAATGATCATTGCATTTGCACAAACATACAGTTTAATTGATAAAAGTATATAGCGCACAATCGAAAATGTGTGGAAATGTCATCACCCAGTGTACTGATTTGTTTTGATCACATCAAAATATTTGTTTCCACTACACTTCAGAAATACCCAAAAACGTGCTTCATTGGAGCTTTCTAATTCTGATATATTCTGAAATGCCTCCACAGTTCATTTACAGACATTTAATTGTTGTTGTATGCTAGAAAAAAAATATAACATCCTCAAGCCCTCCTTCAATACCCAGCATGATCGTCACATAAATCCTCTCACTTTAAAGTCAGCGTAAGTAAATTAAACACCAAGCTTCCTGGAAGACAGAGCCCGACATCAGACCTCTGTCTTTGAACGCACATCAAATGTGACAAGATAAGATCAAGGTTTAAAGGCCTGTTTACAGAATTTCCAGTACTGGTGTAACAATACAGTAAATAGGGTTTGGCCGAGGGAAGTGTTGAACTCCAGCTGAACAGCTTAAAACAAAGCCACCAAATAAAAAGAAAACAAATGTGACTTACTAACCACAAAGCCAATGTTAGGCAATGGGCGGAACGCATTCCCAGGGAAGCTTTCTGAATTTTCCAAAGATTATGCTAGCAAAGCAGAAACAAATGCAAAGCAAGGTGGACAAATGCAAAGCAAGGTGGAGAAATGCGTGGGAAGCAAGATAGGTGGGGACGGGCTACATGGGGAGCGCAAGGGTGGTGGAGGGTGGAAGAATAGTACACATGGGAGAGAACATGAAAGCGATGCCAACTAAAGGAGTGCTGGTAGGTAGAAATAACTAGCTCTCAGATGTCAGCCATGGAAGGATACATGTCATCTAATCAAAAGGATTGTAAATAAACTATGCTTCAGGGGTTGCCAAACACAAGAAGAAGTAGAAAAGCCAGTGAATAATAAGCAAGCAACTAACAAGATAACCAAACAATGATAGTAAATGGGATGACCCAAAGTCCACTTTAGATATTGTTATGTACAATAAGATCTTAAACAAACGGCTAAATGGAAGTACAACCTATGCTAGCACAAAGGAAATGCATGCAACATTATTCTAAAGCAACCAACCTTACAGTAATAAGTTAATAGCATCTGAACAATATGCAGCCTATGCTATGAACATTACCAGAAATGGAAGATATGTGAGACCTTCCGACTGTGTCCTGGGGTATTTAGTGGTTAGTGGGCGAGAATCACATGTGTGTACTGCCTTGTCTTAGTGGTGTGAAACTTCCACCAATGATACTGTCCTACAGTTTGATAATCCAGATATTCTACTTAGTCAAGTACCTAAGTCTTGTGGCACAACAGCAAAGTGCCTATCAAGATGTCAGACTTGTTCACAAGCTGACCAGACTAAATTGCAACCCAGAGCGGGTGGATTGCCAACGAAGTAAAAAACATCGGCTCACAAGGATGCGAAGGGAGCAGTGTTTACCCGAAATCCCACGACATGAAGCCAGAGCCAAAATGATGTTTTGTTTTAACAAAAGTCCAAGTTGGAAAAGTGTCCTTTTACAGAAAGGCGCTTTCCACGTTGTGCTTAAAATCTCGAAGGCTTTCAGAGTAGAGGGCCAAGAGTGAGATCATTTTGAACCTGTCACGATGTGAACATTGACTGCTGTAGCAATATGCTCAATAGAAAGCCATCATTGCTAGGCAAGAGCCTGCGCACCAGGAAGAGTGGAGGGAGTGAATTCACCAGAGCAGAGGAAATCAACAATAAAGGAGGACAAAGGAAGACTGGTTTAGTGGAAGATGTCTAAGAAAGGGGAATGCAGACTGTCTTATTCCAAAAAGACTGCAGACAATCTTCAGACAACCCACGATCTTGAGCACCCATAAACACAATGACCCCACCATACCCTCATCTTAGTGTGAATCACACACAGATAGGCAAGGGGCTGCAGTTATTGGATGATCCCATCAGCAATGCTAGGATTTGCCAACAATACATAAAATAAGCAGCACCTTCAGTGCAGTAACAAATCGTGAAAATCACTGGAGGAAAAACAATAACGCAGAAAAAAAAAGTACAGGACCAGAAGACACAATTTTACTAAGACATGCCCTCCCCTCTCCCACCCGCCCCCCAAATCAGTGTCCTTTTCATATATTCTATCATTTACATGAAATAATTTTTATCTGAACTAAGAGTTCTCCAACTAGGGCGCCAATCCTGTTTAAGAATATCTCCTGCCCCACAACACATCAGAAAATCTAAAGTTTGTAACAAAAAATAAAAGTTTCTTTCAGTAACACATTTTATTGTGCTCATTTTTAAAAATTATCCTTCCAGCATTAGTTAGGTCATTCTACTTTGTGAACGCAAAACATGTTGGTTGTTTTGTCCATCTACATCACATCTTCTTCCCCTGTAGAGAATCTATGAGGACCAACTTGATAGTCCTTAATTTCAAGATCATGATGCGGAACAAACCTCCTTCAGAGTCTAGATTCCAAGCAAGGTATGGTCCTTGTTTACCATAATAATCTCTAATCAGGAGGATGTGTGCTGCCTTATTGAACCTGCACACATCGCAGACTGCAAAAGCATTACTTTCGCTCTTACTCTTTCCCTCCACAACCACGCTTTTCAGGACTTGTTGAACAGACAGACTTCCTGGGCCTAGTGGGAACTTCATCCACTATGCTAGAAGTAACTGCATGACTGGTCAGTACCAGAGCAAATTCTGCTGTGTTAGGCGATTTTAATCTCCATTTGGAAGACTCAGAAAATACTCCAGTATCAGGTCTGCAACAAGATATGATGGTGATTCAAATGGGTCAAAGGGTGGATGGACCCAGCCATGAGAAAGGCCATTTACTTGAACGGGTCTTTTATTCAAATCATTTACTGAAGTTCTATGACCCAATATCGGTTAAGTGGACTAATCACCCGCCACCCCCCGCCCTCCTGCCCCACAGACTTCTTTGGTTTCCTGGAAAGAGCAAGCCTAGTTCAAACTTCCTCTGGAAACAGGTCTTGGGAAATTCTAAACCTTCCCTAGGGTCAGGTCAGACCCAGGCTAATGAATGAATGTTTCAGTGGCTAGAGGCTCCATTGGATGCGGTGGCCTCGATAAAGACTCACACGAGGAATGTTAAAAATAAATTCCTGCACCTTTGCAAAATAAAGCAAGTCTGTAAAAAAGCAGAAAGTTTGGAGAAGAGATTATGGGGACACCGCTAAACAGAAATACCAAGACATCACCAGTCTATCCCTCTGAGATCGAAAAAGCTAAGCAGCTCACTTCAAGGAGAAAATGAATGCCGCTTCCTATGTCCTGGGCATATTTGTTTCGGGTAGTGAACCACATTCTACTGCCTCTAGTAGCCAGTCCAACACTAGAATCACCTGCGTCACGATGTAATGATCTAGCAAATTACTTCCACAAGACAATTTTAAAAAGCTATGATACATTTCAAGCACCCCCCATTGGGAGACTGTTGGACCCTCCGAAACAGGTTGATCCTCATTTCTTCTGATCTGAGTGCATTTCCTGCATTAACACTCAAAAGCCTCGCAGACATTTTTAGTAAAATTCAATCGGGCTCTCGGAGGGATGAAGCTTCACCTCGTATCCTGGCTAAAGGAGCAGAGGGGATTCTGCCAACCCTGCTCGAGCTGGATATTCTTTCATTATGCTCTGGCCCTGTACCGATGGCCTGGAAACATACCATGGTGAAGGCACTGTTGAAAATGCCTAATCTACACCCGCTGGATCTTGCAAATTATTGTCCAATTTCTCTCTTGCCAGGGATAAGCACAATTCGGTAAAGACACACCAATCAGTCATTCTCTGAATTTCTAGAAAAGCAGGGCATTTTGCATCCTTCACAGACTGGATTCTGTATGTACCATGGTACTGAGGCAGCTTTGCTAGCAGTGGCTGAAGAAGGAAAACGCTACTCGATCAGGAAGGTTCAGCAGCAATCATCCTCCTTGATCTTAGCTCAGCTTTTGATACTGTAGACCACAATTCTTGGATTCTGATGTGCTCCTCTGTACAACATACTTCAGTGAGGCTCTGCAGCACATACAGCAGGAGAGTCTTTAAAATTAATGTAAAACAGTTTACATCTAATGTGCATGCTTACCTGCCCCACTCCTCAAAACCGGGACATTAGTCCGTTTTAATTACAACTGTTGGAAATCCGGGACAGTCCACACACACACAAAAACGGTACTCTCCAGGGAAATCCAGGACGCCTGATCAGCCTAGCCGGAATGCAAACTCAATCGATAGTCTACAGAAGGAGTGCTCGGAAAAACGCTACCTCTAGCATGAGGGTTCACGCCAAAAGCAATATGGCAGTGAGGCAGAAGGGTGCAATTGTGTCAAAGGTATTCACTATCTAATAAACTGCTTCAAAATTAACAGGAGGGCTGACAGAGACAGAATATTTATAAGCAATATATCTGAAAGTGGACACCTTGCATGAGAGACAAAAGCTATAGCAAAACTTACTTTAATGCAAAATTCCAATTCAGTGAAGCGTTGTGCTGAAGTGGGTTAGCAAGATTTCTTATGGCTTCTTTGTTGCAGCCTAAAAAGAGCATAGCCCATTGTTAAGTTCCAAGTCTATATTCTTTATGCCACATACAATCGATTTAAAGCATTCCATAGGAAACAAAACGATCAAATGGATTATACCGAAATCTCCTTCAAAACCTTGGCACCGTGTCAACAGAAGTCTATCCACTATCTGAGACTTCAAAGCCTTCTTTACACTACACCCAAGTACATTTTTGCATGTTGGCCTCACTGTTCCGTGTTGATTCAATGATGAATCATGTAATGATTATTACAGTATCATGGCACACCACTAGCCGTCTGACATCTAGGAACTGATAACAAATGGAGAGGTACACAGTAGGAAAATTTGTAGTCCAAATAAGCTTCCCATATATATCATCCAAAAAAGATGTTTATACTTTCACATCTTATACCCATCTCATGCGATACTACATGGCAGTGTTGAGACTTATTAAGGTACCCACTGGAAAACTCTATATTATATATTTTGATCTTAAAGCTCTGGGAGAGGATAATATTATTCATACCAGTTCACTATACAATCTTATGACTTGGATGGAATCTTATACATTTGGCATGTTCATAAACAGACATATTAGCACTCAACATTAAGCCCTGATGAAGTTCTAAATGTATTTGGAAGGAAACGTGTTGGCTGATGTTGTTATAATTTGGATATAAGAAG
This sequence comes from Lissotriton helveticus, assembly GCF_964261635.1. NCBI lineage: Eukaryota > Metazoa > Chordata > Amphibia > Caudata > Salamandridae > Lissotriton > Lissotriton helveticus. The sequence goes on along the minus strand of NC_136072.1, from coordinate 605,542,472 downwards.
AGAAAGAATAATCATCTTTTTTGGATGATATACATGGGATGCTTATTTAGACGACAAATGTTCCTACTGTGCATCACTACATTTGTTATATTTGTAATATGCTGAACAGTGGTGCTGAACAGTGGTACTGAACAATGGCTGGTGCAAGATGAGTAGTGCACAGGACTATACTGTTTTGTTTATACTGTGATTGAAGTGCAGTAATTTCAATTCTCCGTGGTTTGAAGTGTTTTTATCCTGATAACTGGTGTTATTAACCACCTCAAAGGCTCCCGTTTTATTAACATTAGAAAAGGTAACAGCTGAGTGGACCAGCAGGGAAATGGACCCGTGACTTATAGATCCGAGTATAAGCCATTTAGTGGCTTATACTCGGGAGCCATTTAGAGTCTTATAATGAATCAAAGATCAAAGCAAGAGGCTGATACTGAATTAAAGATCAAAGCAAAAGACAAACTTAGATTCAACTGATAAAAGGGATGGTACTCAACATACACCAGCAGGGATTCCTTCTCTAAACAACAATAAAGGGTGATCAAATATGGCAGTTCAATGTAAATTCATTGGGCTAGTCTAGATGTCAATTGGTGTAGGAGTGTTAATGTTTTCAGTTACCTCTAAAGCGCAGTATTGTGCTCAAAGTCTGAGGGAGCCCATGGAAATAACGTTCGCCAACAACTGTTCACTCCCGTCCCCCACGGGGACAAACCACCTACAAACACAGTGTTCATTCAAGAACCACATAGAGCTCTAGGGCATAATCAAGGTAGACCTCAAAACTATATTATAAGTATGTGAGGAACAGGGTTTGGGAAAAGGTGTAATAGCTCCCTTCCGTACACCCCGGTGCAGTGACATAACAGTTCCAAAGAGAATAAGCAATGGGCCACAATTGATCAGGTGGTGTGGCTGACATCAATTAACAAACTACAAAATGGACAGGGTAGTCAGAGCTAACCAGCCAGATATAACTACCCTTCAACCTCATACCTTCCCTCTGGCAGTAAAACACAAATGTCCTCAGTTTCTAGTAATTTTCAGAATGCACTCAGTGGGCGGGATTTTTGGGACTGTTTTGTGTTACGTATTACTGGTGCACGTCCAACACTGCTTACCTGCAAACACAATGAGTAAATGTGCAAATACTTTGGAGCCTAGAGAGTAATAACATGCATTGTATTTTCCTGCATCGATTAACGATATGCCTGGATAAGGTTTGGTGTTTTGTTCTGCACAGCTTTCTGCGATGATTAACGGTGCAAAAGCTAAATGGAGTTATTCTGGCAATTCTCTAACCACTCCCCTGCTATTCCTTAGCCAACCGGTACAGCCAGGGCCGCAATGATTAAGTGATTCTGCAGATGTGGCATTTCCCTACTGATTTACGGCATTCTCTACATAACGCACCTGCTGCATAATTTCAACAGTTTCCATCTCACACACTGATCAAAAGTGACCGCAAAAAAGTTCACCGACACGTGTAGCGCTGCGCAGTGACAGACCCTTTGCAAATATATACTGGTCACCGATCAGCTGCTGAGCGATGCATTCAGGTGACAAACATACACCAGTGAGATGAAGAAAAAAAACTTTGAGACAGTATTAGCGCGTGTTAAGTGGTCAACATAGCAAAACAATACTACCAAAACTGTGCTGTACTATGTTGCAGACAGTGTAATGTGTTATGTATCCAAGTGACCCTCGGTACACCCACCAACTTCAGAATGTCTAGAGTTCGGGTGTTTGAATCTCCGACCCAGAGAAAGGACTACAGAGGAAGATCATGTTATTAATGTCACAGTCAATGAACGTGCTTCAAAGGCATGTTTGGTGCAGGGGCTAGGGAGCCTTGTAGTTAACAGCTGAGGGGGGTCTCTGTAACCCTCGCCTCGTTTGGAGCCCGTACGAATTACTTGCATTCTCCCTACTATAGTCCAGTACCCAAGGACGTCAATGGTCACCTGCTCTACGCACGTTAGTGAAGCGTTCAACTTCACTGACTTTAATGGAAACCTCTGCCCCCAAACACCTGACAGCACCCTCCTGGAGACTCGCCTGTCTGGACTTTACCCTGCTCTCGTAAACCCGAGCAACCACCAAACCCCCTGTGCTAGGAGCAGAGACAAGGGGGAGGACCGGTAAAGTCCCATTCAAGAGCGGCAGACCTAGGAGTAAGGGGACATCGAGTCCCCGTACCCTCGGAGCGGGCAGGAGTGGGAGACCCTGCCCGCGGAGCGGTTAGCTGTCCTGCTCCGTGGGCACGTCGCACTCACCGGGTTCGTAGCGGACGTTAGCCCGTGGTAAGGGGGTAGCAGAGACGGGGAGAGGGTCCCCCGGACGGGACGTCTCGGAGCCGGCCTGCGCAGTGCGCATACAAGGGGCACCCTGCAGCAGCACGGGCTGGGGGCCTAGGCCCGGAAAGCGGCGGTGCTCCGGAGCTGCGGGTCCAGCAGGGAGGGCCGTAGGAGGCGTCACGCTCATGACGCTATACTGGCCGGGTGGCTCTACGCAGTAAACCGCGTCACTGGCGCTGCTGCCCGCAGTACAGTCAAGGGAGCGCATTTGCTGTCTCTGAAGGCAGGTTTGTCACTTCAGGACCCTACGATTATTTGTTTATGTATGCGTTTATATAGAGCGAACTTTACCTGAAGGTGTTAGAGCGCTTTACGTTAGAACCAGTTACATATAGAACCAGTTTCATTACAAAAGGTCTTCAGAAAATATGAATTTCATAATTATGTAATATAACTGGTTCTATTGAAAAGCGCTCTGACACCTTCGGGTACAGTTTGCGCTATATAAAAATGCATAAATTAATAAAACATTGTAACAGATAAACTCTTAATTCATTTAAGAATTGTAGTAAGTACAAAAATATACTACAGATTTTAGTGGTTATAGTTACATTTATACAAGATGCAAATTCCATTAAGGTTACATTCTAAGAAAAGTTGCAGCGAATAGGGTTGATGAAATATATATCACATATTTACCCAGCATGATCTTCTCGCCATTGCTAGGGTTCTTGCTTTCAGCCCGGCCTTCAGGGTGTTGTTGCACTCACAGGTGGTGATTTTGGGCATGGAGCGATGGTGCTGGTGATGTCCAGATATCCTTCACTCTTGTTGGGATGTTGGCTTGCCAGCCGGGCCCTAGCACAATGAAGTGGTCCTCAGTCCTCGTCAAAGTAGCTGCAGGTCGACCCTGCCCCTTCGTCTCCCTTGGTCTTCGGCCCTCCATTCGTATGCCACAACGACCACAGCCACACCCAAGGCCACATCACAGGATCCGCTGCGCCGCTGCTGCCCTATTCTCGGTGGTTACAGACCTTGCATCTCCCGCAGTGGCATAGGATGCTTCCCCAGGGCTGGCCAAATCCACAGTGGCCTGCGCTCTGGATCAGGAGAGCACCGGGAAGCAACTTCGGCCGAGGATCAGGGATGGCCCGGCCTCCTGCATGCGACAGCCCTTCGAGCCGGGGCTGCAGTCCTACCACCGGGCTCGAGCAGAAAAGACAAGTCGCCAGTCCTTCTGCTACAGCGCGGCTCCAGAAAACATTTCTAATCAATACTCACCAATTTCCCTGAAACCTTAAAACTCACAAATCATGCACCAGTGGGGGCCCATAACACTGCGCATTTTACCCTTCTTCACTTACACTTGGCTTCAAGGTTTTGGTGAATCGCAATGGAGAAATGCTGTAACATTTGGTGGAGCGTCTAAACTTATTTAGCTATTTATTATTTGCACCTGCAGATTATTACATTTTACCATGGTTTTAGTCAAACTTTTAATTTATTCAGATACATCACCATTGTGGCAATGGATCTGCTAGAAAGAAAATTAGGCGTAGGAAAATCACAAGACCAGCTTTTAAAATTCCATTTTCCCAATTTTATTAACAGCAAAACTTTATTATGTCTGACATTTATGCATTAGTAAATTCTTTATTCAGAAAATCCTAAACTTTATTTTCAAAAATGATCATTTTATTTACAGCTCAAGAAAATCGTTTTATTTTAGAAGACAGTTAAAGTTTAGCAAAGAACAGATAGTTCCAAATTCATTCTCTCCTAACATCCCTAACTAACACCCTCATCTTATCCTTCAATCCTGCAAAGCAAACAAGTAAAAATCATTAAAGTCTTACATCCAGGAATCGGTCATCGGTCGGGTAGCACTTCCAGATTAAATCGAAAAAGCGACCCCTTCTAGTCAAATCCAGGAATTTTTATACCCTAATTCTCTAACTTAATCTATCTAAAAAGTAACTATCATCTCTTATTCAAAATTTCATTGGACAATTTCGGGGTGGGTGAGCATCATCTCACCATTACAACATCATTTTCTCGATGGTTCAGCAGAAAAATAAAGGTCTTTGTTTTAAGACAGTCCATAGCGTAACTGTTTCTTCTAGTAGATACATCGGTACTGCTTCCCATGATCACAACGTCCAAGTGCTCATGTTTGGCACTCATCCTAGGTTCCGGGCCAAGGCAGCCTTGAACCTCCTCGAGCACAGGCAGTTCACTCTGACTTGCAGGTTTTGGCGCGCCTGCGCTGTTCAGCTCTTGCTCACAGTTTACCCGAGCGTTCATTTTCTAACTAGGCCTCAGAAGCCACTTTTGGAACTATCATAGAAACAAACACAAATTCATGTTAATTATTGAATTTAAACCCATTCTGTTTACCTCCCCCCATACTAATGTTTCCCATTAGTTGTTACCTAGCAAATAAGCCACCCAAATGCGTTTTATACTTACGTAATTGATCTCTTCTTGTAACAAAAAGTGTATAAAAAGCACATTTAATTTGCGTTTGTTTATATTAAAGCCATGCATTAATTCACAATACCATAACAACACATGTTAATTGATTATATGGCAACATGCAAGCAAAATTAGTACTCCCACGTCTAATAACAAAATAATGTGTGCATCTTACTCTATGGTTGGTTAATTTCACCAAACATACAATTAGTAAATATTAACGTTATGGGACATTAATTTTGAGAGGGGTACACAACATTTTGCGTTTGCCACCTCGCTCCATCAATTCCCTCATCTGGTGATTTTATCACCAAATAACTCTCAACATTTTGGAAAATTTAGCAGAACATGTTTCATTTTCTTTTTGTTAATGTCATCTATACTTTTGTCTCTTTCTCCTTTGAGTCTTTGAAAACTTTTTCTTTGATTTCTTCCATTTCTATTTCGTTCTTTTCTCTCATTCTGGCCTGTTGCTCTTCATTCCTTTTCCTTATTGACTTTCTAAAATCTCTTCTACCATTGTATATGCAGCATAACCTTATCATATAAATTACTATCACTAAGATTGTTATCGGTATTAGTATTTTACCTATAATCGAACTACCTATTTCTTGAAACCAATGCTTGATTGCTGAGAAACATTTACCCAGCCTTTCAAGGACACCTTCAACCTCCAGTGGTTCAATTTCTCTATGCAAATCTGTAATGTTTATAATATACTTTTCAATATTCTGACTTTTATCTGGAATATAAGTACAACAATGTTGAACTTTCAAAATTCCACAGACTCCTCCCTCTTTTGCTAAAATTATATCAAGGGCAAGTCGATTTTGCATCACCATAGCTCTCATAGCAACCATTTCAGTATTGACCATCAGGAATCCTCCTGCTGTGTCTGTTGATAATCGATCAACAATTGTGGACAATTTTCTGATTCTATTTGCATTGAACGAAATTCCCACAGCTGGTATCAGTGCTCCAAATACATCTCCTATTATTTCTAACACACTTTCTCTTCATTTTTGACTTAGAACTTTACCTATCTCATGCTTTCCATTAGTACCTCTATGTACATGAAACATTTTAGGAAAGACCAAACCCACAAAACATGTCCCATACCAATGGTCCGGTAGTCTATAATAGGCTCTATTCCCACAAATGAAATAAATTCCAGGAAAAACAAGATCATTTCCTCCTTTAAATCCCCAACCCCCTATAATTCTATAGGTATCTTCACATTGTCTTGCACCCACAAAATAATTGTCATACATTGAGTTGTCTCTTCTAATACAACATTTTCCCAACATTGGTGCATCTATATTAATTGCTACATTCACATTCTTATCCTCAATATTCTCATCATCAAATGTGTAATATTTAGACTTTGCATGTTTCATTTTCTCATTTCGTTTGTAAGCAAATCTTCTTTCCTCAACCATATTTAAGAATTCTTTTTCCTCAACTCTCATTTTACATGTCAAATTATGATTAAAAGCGTACTCGTGCGTTAACTCATCTACTTCTAAAAAAAATATTCTCCCATTACCTCTGCATGTTTTATTTTATTTAATGTATTGCCAATCTTTAACTTTGCAAATATTTCATCTACATTGGAATAATGATATTCCAATTTCCCAGTCTTGTAAAACAAACTTGCAATTACACTTCAAGTTACTCTATATGTAAGAGGAAGGTGGTGATAGATCACCCCTTCTGACACTGATGCTGGCAATTTTACACAAACATAACAGTCATCAACATTCATTTTTTTGATGTACTCAAGCAGTAACTTTGAAAAAGTGTTCTTGGTATAATCACCGATGGACCTCTCTTGATGCAATTCTGGCTTATATACATGAGTCTCGTGCACCTTTTCTTTCTCACTTTGTTTACTTGAACTCACATTCGGTTTTAATTGTGTTAAATTACTTTAGAAAGGAATCACAATAGCTAAAATTACCCACAATATCATCAACAGTCCCATACATATTGTAAAACATCTACACCACTTTCTAAAGATAGAACATTTCGTTTTATGATTATTCATTGCCATTTTCCCTAACACCGTTTCTTCGACCTTATGTCACCTATAAATTTCACACTTCTCAGCACTCTAACAAATTTTCTTCGACCTTGTGTCAATTTCTATTCTAAATTATACTACAATTAGATTTTCTAACAAGTTTTTCTTCAACCTTTTGTCAACTCCGACCTCTCTTATATTTACAAAAACCGTCTCACAGGCGTTTCAGACTTTTTACTTTAATATCATATAATTTGGACACCTAACTTTCCATTTCTCAGTTGACTTCTTTACTCACTTTTCCCAATTGGGTTTGGGTTGTACAGATTTTCTTGACTGCTATTAACTTCAGTAATTGGTGGCAAGACAATATATGTCCCCTCAGGTGATTTGTACCTCTGATTTGGACGTCTTACGCTTTTTGGCCTTTGAAAAGTCTCTATTTTCTTTCCCAGTGTTTCTTTCTGACTGGTAATTTCATTCACTTGATCTTCCTGCTCTTTTGTTTTATTTACTATTTTGAATCTTAATCCTCCAGCTCCTTTAGGCCAATTGTCTCCTTTGCAGACTTTCTTAGTCTTCGGCTCTATTGTGTTATGCTCCACTCTCCAAGCTCTTTTTCTTGTGCTTTTTCTTAATGGAGTTTCGTCTGCACTGTCATCAGTTGTACTTTCAGTGTCTTCTACTGTATCATTGATTATGATCTTCACAATGTCTTTGTCTTCATCATGTTTAGTTTTCTCCACTGTTACTCTGTTAGGAACACCTTCATAACTGGTACTTGGAATCTCATCCTCATCATGAGTTACTTCCTTTTCCCCAGTTTCAGGATTTCCGTTCCTGCTTTCAGAGTCTTCAGATTGCTTTACAGTTTTCTCCTCTTCAACAACTTTCTCTTCACTTTCTTTTGCATCTTTACTGGTGCTTGTCTTTACTGATTCTCGACCTTCAAGTTGATCTTCTGAATCTGGTATTTCAACAATCTCCCTTTCACCTTCACATTCAGACGCAGAACTGGCTTCTGATACTTCCAGATGTCGACGTTCCTGTCGATCTTCAATATCTGGATCCTTCTCTGGTTCACCTTCAGAATCAGAGTCAGTTGTACTTTCACCGTCGTATGGGTATTCAGGTTCAGGCACACGGATGTTGTGACTAGCATGAACCCACCTTTTCAGTCCAGCACACTTAACTGTGGTAGTACTGACCAAGATAACTTGACGTGGTCTTTGCCACCTTGGTACCAAACAATTCCTTCTGCGATGAACTTTCACTCGTACCCAGTCCCCAGGGACTAGATCATGAGCTGGATTTTTCTCTTTGGAATTTGATTCAGTTCCCACCTGGTGGAGCACAGAAGTTACCACATCAGACAGATTTTTGCAGTAATCCAGTATGATGTCATCATTAATTGTTAACAGCTTATCAACTGGTGCATAGGCCTGTCTCATCACCCTCCCCATCAAGATTTCGTGTGGACTTAATCCAGTTTTTCTGTCAGGGATGCTTCTTAATGTCATTAAAATAATTGGCAAAGCATTAGGCCACTTCATTCCTGTTGCCAAACACATTTTTGCAATTCTGTTTTTAATCGTTCCATTCACCTGTACAACTACTCTTGAAGCCTCAGGTCTATATGCAAAATGTAGCTTCTGGTGAATATCCAGAGCTTCACAAATCATCTGCATTAACTCATTTTGAAAATGCGGGCCTCTGTCCAGGCCCGGACTGGCCGTTGCGGGCACCGGGCAATCCCCCGGTGCGCCTCAAGGGTGGGGGCCGGTTTTGGGCCCAGGGGGCCGTTTTTGTTACAGGGCCGTTTTTGCAGCATAGCTGCAAAATCGACCCTGTAACAAAATCGGCCGAAAACCGGCCCCGCCAAAGAGTTCTGTCGCACCCCCAGGGGGCCGGCCGAGCACTTTGCCAGGGCCGGTTTTGTTTCTCAGTCCGGCCCTGCCTCTGTCCGATTCAATCGTCACCGGAAACCCAAAACGTGGTATTATCTCACGCAAGAACAGTTTAGCAACAGTTAATCCATCATTCCTCTGCGTGGGGAAAGCTTCTACCTATCGAGAGAACAAACAGATTATTGAAAGAACATATCTGAGTCTGTTGCATGGAGGTAGCTCAATAAAATCCATTTGAACTCTTGTGAATGGGCCACCCTCCCGTTCTATGGTTCCCAAGCTTACAACATTTTTCTGTTTGGATTAAATTGCTGACAGACTAAGCATCTTTGACACAGGCTTTCAGCAATCATTCTGAATTTAGGATTATACCAAGTTTGTCTGAAGAGACGAATCATAGCATCTCTACCTATATGGGCTTGACCATGGTACATTCGGGCCATATCGGAAATCATGCTATCGGGCATTACTGGTCTTTCATCCTTGTAAACCCAAATTTCATCTTCCTCCCTTTGTCTACATCCTGATTTTAACTAAATATCTTTTTCCTCTGTTCCTGCCTCTTCCTGCATCTGCTTCACTTCCTGCCAAGTTTCAACTACAGTGGTTAGCATTAAAGGACTTGGAACATGTTCTTCAGTTTTTTCCCGATTTATTGAAATTTGATTCTTTGTACAATGCTTTGCAATTGCATCAACACCCTGCACCCTGCTCTGCTGCCTCGCCTCGCTGCCGCCTCGTGGGACTTCCCCCCGGCCGCCTCGCTGCTGACCCCAGTGCCGCCTCTGTGTGCCCCCGTGTCAGCCTTTGACACCTGTGCTGCCCTACCTCTGTGTTGCCTGTCGCTTGCCTTCCTGCCTTGCCGCCACTAGCCCCTGCTCCCCCCCCTCTGCTCACCTACCTTGGGTGCCGCTCCCTGCCGCCGAGCCGCCCCAGCCCCCCTTCCCGCCACAGACCTTCTTCTACCCCGCCCCCTCCTGTCCATTGGCCCCCCCGCTCCCGCCACCCAGCTGACCCGCCCTCCCGGCTCCTTCTTATGACGCCCCCAGAGCGACCGCGCAGCGGACGCGCGCAGCGGGAGCACCGATTGAGCGCCGAAGGTGCGCCAAAGGTAAGCCCGTCTGCGCCCGTCCGCGCCTGGTCTGCGCCCAGTGCCATGACCCCTGGCCCCCACCGACGGAAGCCGACCCGACGGACTTACAACGCCACCGAACTCAACGCACTCAACACCGGCCGAACTCCGGGCTGCTACCAAGCCACACCGAGACGCACCCACGGACCCTTCAGCTGCCACTCCTGCAAGTTCGCCTGCAACCGGACCCACGCCACACCAGCACCCACCAAGCCGAACTCCAGCAGCACCCACCTGAAGTGCATCCTGCTCAACACCCGCTCCGTCCACAGACACGCCGTCGAGCTCTGGAACCTGCTCGACAACACAGCCCCAGACGTCGCCTTCCTCACGGAAACCTGGATGAACGCCTCCTCAGCGCCCGACATCGCCATCGCCATCGCCATCCCGGACGGCTACAAGATCATCCGGAGGGACCGCGTCAACCAGACAGGAGGAGGCATCGCCATCATCCACAGGAACACCATCCGCATCACGACCGACACCGACGATACCCTCGCACCCGCAGAACACCTGCACTTCCAGATTCACGCCAACCCCAAGACCACCCTCAGAGGCACCCTCATCTACAGACCCCCGGGACCACGCACACAATTCAGCGAAGACCTCGCCGACTTCATCAGCCCGCACGCCCTCCCCTCCGCCGACTACATCCTCCTCGGGGACCTCAACTTCCACCTGGAGAACAACAACGACCGCAACACCACCACCCTGCTGGACAACCTCGCCAACCTTGGACTCAAGCAACTGGTGACCACCCACACCCACTACGCCAGACACTCGCTCGACCCCGTCTTCTCCTCCATCAAGGACATCGCCTTCAGCCACGCCACCGGACTCCACTGGACGGACCACAGCTGCGTCCACTTCAGCTTCAGAAGGACCACGTTCCACCATCACCAGCAACAAGTTCCCCGCAGAAGCTGGAACAAGATCACTGCAGACCAGCTTGCTACTTCCTTGAACATGAACCCTCCCACTAGCACAACGAACCCCAGCCAAGCGGCCACCAACCTCACGAAATGGATCAGCGACTGCGCAGACGACCTCGCCCCTCTGAAGACCCCGCCGAGCCGACCCGGCAGCAAGAAAGCACCATGGTTTAACGACGAACTCAAGAGCTCCAAGAAGAACTGCAGAGCACTCGAGAAAACCTGGCGCAGAGACCCAACACCAGACAACATGACTGCCCTCAAGCTCGCCACCCGAAAACACCACCAACTGATCCACACCACCAAGAAAACCGCATTCAAGGAACGACTGGACAACAACGCACACAACAGCAAGGAACTCTTCAACATCGTGAAAGAGCTCTCCAACCCCAACGCCGGAAACAATGACATCACCCCCTCGCAAGACCTCTGCAACTCCCTCGCCTCCTACTTCCACAACAAGATCACGGACATACACAACAGCTTCAGCACTCAACCGACGCACGCCACGACCGAACCACCGCCCCCCACAACCACCCTCCGCGCCTGGACCCCGATCAGCACTGAAGACACCGTCCACACGATGAACTCCATCCACTCCGGATCTCCGACAGACCCCTGCCCTCACCACGTCTTCAACAAGGCCGACGCTGTCATCGCACCCCACCTGCGGGACATCATCAACACCTCCTTCAACACCGCGACCTTCCCGGAGAGCTGGAAGCACGCCGAACTCAGCGCCCTACTTAAGAAGCCATCAGCCGACTTCACCGACCTCAAGAACTACCGCCCCATCTCGCTGCTCCCATTTCCGGCGAAAGTCATCGAGAAGACCATCAACAAGCAACTGGCCGCCTTCCTCGAGACGAACGGCTCCCTCGACCTCTCGCAGTCTGGCTTCCGGGCCAACCACAGCACCGAGACCGCCCTGCTCGCAGCTACCGATGACATCCGAGCCCTGCTCGACAACGGGGAAACAGCGGCCCTCATCCTCCTGGACCTATCCGCGGCTTTCGACACTGTCTGCCACTGTACCCTAGTACAGCACCTCAGCAACGTCGGAATCCAGGAGAAGGCACTGGAGTGGATCATCTCCTTCCTCGCCGGAAGGACACAGAGAGTCCGCCTCCCCCGTTCAGATCGGAAGCCACCGAAGTCATCTGCGGTGTCCCTCAGGGCTCCTCGCTCAGCCCAACACTCTTCAACGTCTACATGAGCCCCCTCGCAACCATCGCACGCCAGCACAACCTCAACATCATCTCCTAAGCCGACGACACCCAGCTGATCCTCTCCCTCACCAACGACCCCGCCACCGCCAGAGCCAACCTACACGAAGGGATGACAGACGTTGCCAAGTGGATGATGAACAGCCGCCTGAAACTGAACTCGGACAAGACGGAAGTCCTCATCCTGGGATCTTCACCCTCCGCCTGGGACGACTCCTGGTGGCCCCCCGCCCTGAGCAGCGCACCCAAACCCACAGACCACGCACGCAACCTGGGCTTCATCCTGGACTCCTCCCTCTCCATGACCAGACAAGTCAACGCCGTCTCCTCGTCGTGCTTCAACATCCTGCGCATGCTACGTAAGATCTTCCGATGGATCCCCACCGAGACCAGGAAGACGGTCACCCAGGCCCTCGTCACCAGCCGTCTGGACTACGGCAACTCCCTCTACGCCGGAACCACCGCCAAACTCCAGAAGAGACTCCAGCGGATCCAGAACACCTCAACACGACTCATCCTGGACATCCCCCGCCGTAGCCACATCTCCGGGCACCTGAGAGGCCTGCACTGGCTCCCGGTCAACAAGAGAATCACCTTCCGGCTCCTCACCCACGCACACAAAGCCCTACACAACCAAGGCCCAGAATACCTCAACAGCCGCCTCAACTTCTACGTTCCCAAACGCCAGCTTCGATCGACCAACTGACCCTCGCCGCCGTCCCCCGCATCCGAAGAGCCACCACAGGAGAAAGGTCCTTCTCCCACCTGGCCGCCAAGACGTGGAACTCCCTTCCGACCCACCTCCGCCTGACCCAGGACCACCTCGCCTTCAGGAAGCAGCTCAAGACCTGGCTGTTCGAGCAGTAGCAGACCCCCCCCCCCCCAGCGCCTTGAGACCCGCCGGGTGAGTAGTGCGCTATATAAATGCTGTGATTGATTGATTGATTGAACATAACTGTTTCTCCTGGTGATATAATCCTCACCCTTTTTATGAGCCGAACATTTTACCACAGCCAATTTTTCAGGTAACTGTATCACGTCTATTAGTGTCTTCACAAACTCTGCATTCCTTATGGGTGTTCCGGCAGAGGTCAAATATCCTCTTTTGGACCAAAGCTGTCCATAATCATGAACAACTCCATAACCATATTGACTATCAGTCACAATGGTTACTTTGACCTCTTTTCCCAACTCACATGCTCGTATCAAAGCAATCAACTCCGCTATCTGAGCAGAATGAATTCCTTTCAGACAAGATGCTTCCAACACTTTTGCCACTGTACAAACAGCATATGCAGCACTTAGAACACCACTCTCCGTTCTCAATCATGATCCATCCACAAACATTACAAAATCTGATTCGAGCAATGGTTCATCTTTAATTCTGAACGAGTCTTTGTACAATATTCCAGAACATCCAAACACTTGTGATCAAGTTCACCTTTCACTTCTGCTTCAATTGTATCAGGTAACAATGTCGATGGGTTGACATTCACACATCTTGCAATTGTCACATTTTCAGCTCCCAAAATTATTTTCTCATAACGTGTCATTCTGCTGTTAGTCATGTACTGGGTCTTTGCTCTTGTGACGAGAATCTCCACTGAATGAGGTACATATACTCTCAGAGGAAATCCCATCACAATTCCTTCACTTTGCTCCAGACTCACACTAGTTGCTTCTACTGATTTCAGACAACCTGGCAAAGCCTTTGCAACAGGGTCCAAAACAGCTGAGAAATACGCAATTGGTTTTCTCATTTTTCCATGTCTTTCAATCAATACTGATAAAGCACATCCTTCTCGCTCACTGCAGTACAGTTCAAATTCTTTTTCGTAATCAGGCATTCCCAAAGCTGGTGCTTCACACAACTTAGTTTTTAGCTGTTCAAATGCTTCCATCTCTGTTTTGGTCAGAACAATAGGGTCTCTGATGTCTGCCTTAGTCAGTCACTGCAATGGTTTTGCAATCAATGAAAATCCACTTATCCACTGTCTACAGTAACCTACCATTCCTAAGAACATTCTTACCTGTCTTTGAGTTTTAGGTGGCTGCATTCCCTGTATCATTTTAATCCTTTCAATTGTGACCTGTCTGATTCCTTTAGCAATCTTGTGGCCTAAATACTGTACTTCTTTTTGACAAAACTGTAATTTTGATGGAAACACTTTATGTCCCTCCTCAGCCAGATGATTCAACAATACTACTGTATCAATTATACAGGCATCTTTTGTTTTTGATGCAACTAAAAGATCATCAATATACTGCACTAACACAGATTCTCCAAGCATGCTCAAATTTTTCTAATGATTTCTTTAACAGCTGAATAAAAATCGATGGACTCTCAGTGTACCCTTGTGGAATTCTACACCATGCTAGGATACGATTTTGGAAACGAAACGCAAAAATTGGTTGGCTTTCTGGATGCAAAGGAACAGTAAAGAACGCATTGCACAAATCAATCACTGTGTACCATTCCGCATCATGAGGTATTTGGTACAAAATCACTGCTGGATTCGGAACAATTGGACAACATGGGACAACAATTTTATTAACCTTTCTCAGGTCCTGTACAATTCTAAATGTTCCATTTGGCTTTTTCAATCCCATAATTGGTGAATTACAAGGACTACTCTCAATTTCTCTTAAAATTCCCTGCTCAATCATTTTGTCAGTTACTGGAGTAATTCCTTCAATTACCTCTGCAGTCATTTTATATTGAGGTATATGTGGGTAGCTTGCACTTTCTTTTATAGACACTTTCACAGGATCAACCCCTTTCATCAAACCTATATCTTTTCCAGTAAAATCCCACTCGGTTTCTTTCACTGCCTCTTTCAATTCAACAGGAATTTTCTCTTTATCAAAAACAGGAAACAGTTTATCTTGTTCTGCCTCAATCATGAGCATCGTCAGTTTATACAAACTATCTTCATCTGGAGTTTGCAATTCTATGCCATCTGGTGAACAATTTATGGCACAGTTCATTTTACACAATATATCCCTGCCTAGAAAATTAACAGGACTGCTGTCGCACACCACAAACCGATGCATATCTTTGTATGTCCCAATCTCTATTTCAACTGTTTTGTCAAAGGAGTATTTATTTCTCTGTTAGCTACACCTACAACCTGGATTGTCTCACCCGAGAGAGGAAGATTTAGAATTTCCACTGATCTAACAGTAGAACAGGTAGCACCAGTGTCCACTAGGAAGTTTATTTTCACATCATTCCCTTTTCCGCTCACAAATGGACCTGACTGATCTACCTCAAGAGTGGCTCCCAGCATACACTCTTCTTCCTCCCTCAGGCACCGTCAGAAACTTTCATCTGGCTCACTGCCATTCTCTTCTTGCAACCGATATTAAGGACCCGCATTTACTCTTTGCGGTCTTTTTACCTGCTCACCTCCGCTGAATCCTGCCTCTGCACTGTATCTCTGCTGATTCCCACTGTATGGCTGTGGCGGTTGCGGCACCTGACTTTGCTGATTTGCTATCTGTTGTTGCTGTGGTTGCTGCTGATTTACCTCAAACTGCACCTGCGGATTCAATGATGTATGTTCCCCATTAACTCTAGGCGGACATTTACACTCGCGTTTCCAATGCCCTATCTTGCCGCAATTGAAACATGGCATTTTCTTTTTCAATTCATCAATATTCCCTACTAATTTAGGTTTGCCTTTAAATCCTCCTTGATCCCCTACGTTCTTATTCTCCATCTGTGCCACTTGCTGTTCTGCTACTTTCACTTGTGCCCACATGGCTTTCTCTTTCAACTTCTTTTGTTTTGCATCAATCTCTTCACTGCAATACTTCGCCTGTCTCAGTACCGTATCTACTGAGCTCGACTGCCAATCCATCATGCTATGTCCAATCATATCTGAGATTTCTGGTCTTAATCCATATACAAACCTATACACAAAATGGCTCATATCCTTTTCATTTAATTCCTCATATCCACTATATTGTTTGAAAACCAACAACAACCTTTCATAAAATGAATGCACAGTTTCTTTCGGCTCTTGAGTGGTCCTGTCTATCTTTACCCAATCAGTTTCTTTTGGCGGTATTTTGTTTTTCAACCACACTATCACTTGTTCATATTTTCGCATCACATCTGGCGATGGAGCTCCTGTTTTCTCATCTCTGGGATACTCCTCCCTTGGCCAATCCACAGATATTTTACATTCTGTCCATAAATCTGTTGGCACTACTATGTCAAACAATCCATCCAGATCAATCCACAATACCTTTGACACCTTTACAAATCTGTCAACTTGCCGATACCACTGTACTGGTTTTTCTTTCAGTCTAGGGAAATCATTCGTAAATGACAATATATCTTGTCTACTCCAAGGAACATGTACATATCCTCCTCCAGGAATTTCTCTCATAGGGAATTCTGTTGCCACCTTTCCCTTTTCTCTAATGAGGAAAGCCAAGGTAGATTTATCACTATTTTCTTCTTTCTTCTTTGCCCACTTGACTCTCCATTTACCTACATCACCCCATTTGCGCAACAACACAATCAAATCTTTTATCTGAGCTTGTCTTCCTGCAGTGTTCATATTTTCAATGTCTCTTTCTGCAAAATCTACTCAATAGGTTTTCTGCAATGACTTTATTTTGGAAAAATCTATTCCACATTCACTTGCCACTTCTTCTAGTTGGTCATACATTGTCTTAGCTCTCCATGTTATACTTTTACATAAAAACATGAGCTCATCATCCTGGTAAGTTTGTCTGTCCCAATTGTTCCAATTATTAATTCTTCCATATCTATTTTTAATTTAGCTACATCCAATACTTTTAATTCCTGCTCTTTTAATTTTAACGTTTTTATCCATTCACTCAACTCTCTTTCTGATGGTCCCATGGGTGTCTGCGTTAAATCTACTTTGTCTGCACTTCTCTCTGGAGTGGCAGAGTCAGATTCTGCTCCTGTGGGGTATCCGCATGACAAATTTTGATTAAAAGTTAACTCTGGTGGATTTACACTTATATTCTGCCTTATTTCCGACAAATCAGGATTAGTACTCCCTCTTACTCTCTGTAGACTTTGCTGTAATGGAATAGTTAATCTCGGCTCTTTCATTTTCTGATCTTCAAACACTGGTATTACAGGTGCTATTGTTACGGGGACAGTTACAGCTTCCATATTTTTTAGTAAGGGTTTGAATCAATTCATGTGCAGATCGCTCATAATCAGACATATTTGGTTGTTCATCATTTCGTCTTTCCGCACTTAACACAAGTCTGTGAATCATTACTTTGCACAGGTGTACCCGTAATTCTAGCTTCTCCTATCGGTGTACTTGGGACATATCTTGTTTCTACTCTCTCAGGGAAATCTCTGAAATTTGATGGTTGTCTTGGCGTTTCATTAACTCTTTCTTCTGCCATCGGGGCATTTGGGGTAGTCCATAAAGAACTTAGTTGATATGGGGGCGGTCTCCTATTTAATATTTCTTCTAAAACAGCATCCTCTGATTCACTTTCACCATAACTTTGATTTCCTAATTCAGTATTCTTTTTCTTCTCTGTACTTTTTCGTCCCTCATATTCTTCTACCAATCTAACTGGATACATACCATCACACATATTTCCATTCCTCCATCTTCGCATTTTGGTCTCATGTGTTTCTCCCCACAAATCTCTACCTCTACCTCTCGGTCTAAGATGCCTACTTAACCTTTCACTCTCCATTTGATGCATCTCATCTTCCCACTCAACCAGTGCTTCAAATTGAGTTGGTCTGGGTCTCGGTTCAAGTTTCATCATTTTGTCTCTTAAATTCCTCAAAATTGCCAAATCAAACAATCCTACTTCTGGAAAAGCTAACACACCATCATCCTTGGTATAATGTGCCCAATTTTCCAACCAAACACACGTATGGTAACCATATTTCGTCAACATATAGGAAGCAGGTGTTTTCAGTGAAGGAAGTATTTTTCCCTCTCTCGTAACTACCTCTTTGTCTTTTACAAACATGTTTTTCAGCCTTTTAAACCATGAAGGTTTCTTCTTGTCATCATCATCATAATAGTAGTATGACATTTTCGGTAACTTTCCTGCTTTCAAAAGATCGCGTACTATTCTATTGCTGATTCCGTAACACCAACCTATCACAGCGCGGTTCGCACTAATGCACCAGTTAGAACACAATACGTCACTATAGTGCTTAACCAATAGCTTTTGCTGCTTTCTGTGATGAACCAATCAGCTCCTACTCTGTCTTAGTGGACCAATCCCAGCACGACACTTTTGACGTCACCCGTGCGCCGGCTTCTGCAGCGCCAACTGACCCCTCCTCTACAGGGTTTTTTCAAGAAGCCGTATTTACAAGCTATTTTGCAAAATCAGTTAGTAACTTACACAAAACAATTCCACTAATCTGTTTCGCTAATAAAGTGACAGAGTTTTCAATTGCACAAGTATTCTGTAACCGGAGTAGACGACTCTTATCTCCTCAGAATTTTTAGACTCATCGATAAAGCAACACTACTGGCTTTACCCTTCCATCAGGCAATAATGAACTCGTTTCTCTAGGAAAGCACATACAGAGATCTTTTCCACCTCCTTAGAGACAATCCCAGAGTTTCACTTGAACGCGTATTGCAATATCATTTACACACGTTCATACGGAAAACCCTATTCATATATACATGAACTCTGTGTTACCAGTAGGCAGCGCGTCCATCTAACCCACCACAGAATTCCTCTATCGTTAGTAAAGTAGATGCCGCTCCTTTACCCTTCTTTCAAGCTGGGGTTGAGTCCTACTATTCTCCCAGCAGTAAGTTTTAATCAGGATACACGGAATGATCCCTATACTTGAAGGCTGAAATTTCATAGACTGTCCTCACTATACATTTATCCTTTCACACCTATTATCCCTAAACAGTGATATAAGACGATACCACCGCAGTATTCGGCGATACTCCTTGTTTGAAACAGACTAATTCACTGTGCGACTTTACCTTGCCACACTTCTTCCGACTGCAGACAGAGGCACTGGCTTCTCCCAACACTTGGAAACCTTTTCAGGACTACATATAACGTAATACGAACTCAACAGATGTTAGTCATAATTCTGTACATCAAACTCTTTATAGTACTTTATACAAAACCCTAGCTAATTTCCTTAGCAACCACTACTCTGCTACCAAGTTATAACTGCTGCAGCGCGGCTCCAGAAAACATTTCTAATCAATACTCACCAATTTCCCTGAAACCTTAAAACTCACAAATCATGCACCAGTGGGGCCCATAACACTGCGCATTTTACCCTTCTTCACTTACACTTGGCTTCAAGGCTTTGGTGAATCAAAATAGAGAAATGCTGTAACATTTGGTGGAGCGTCTAAACTTATTTAGCTATTTATTATTTACACCTGCAGATTATTACATTTTACCATGGTTTTAGTCAAACTTTTAATTTATTCAGACACACCACCATTGTGGCAATGGATCTGCTAGAAAGAAAATTAGGTGTAGGAAAATCACAAGACCAGCTTTTAAAATTCAATTTTCCCAATTTTATTAACAGCAAAACTTTATTATGTCTGACATTTATGCATTAGTAAATTCTTTATTCAGAAAATCTTTAACTTTATTTTCAAAAATGATCATTTTATTTAGAGCTCAAGAAAATTGCTTTATTTTAGAAGACAGTTAAAGTTTAGCAAAGAACAGATAGTTCCAAATTCATTCTCTCCTAACATTCCTAACTAACACCCTCATCTTATCCTTCAATCCTGCAAAGCAAACAAGTAAAAATCATTAAAGTCTTACATCCAGGAATCGGTCATCGGTCGGGCAGCACTTCCAGATGAAATCGAAAAAGCGACCCCTTCTAGTCAAATCCAGGGATTTTTATACCCTACTTCTCTAACTTAATCTATCTAAAAAGTAACTATCATCTCTTATTCAAAATTTCATTGGACAATTTCGGGGTGGGTGAGCATCATCTCAACACTACAACATCATTTTCTCGATGGTTCAGCAGAAAAATAAAGGGTCTTTGTTTTAAGACAGTCCTTAGCGTAACTATTTCTTCTAGTAGATACATCGGTACTCTTTCCCATGATCACAACGTCCAAGCGCTCATGTTTAGCACTCATCCTAGGTTCCGGGCCAAGGCAGCCTTGAACCTCCTCGAGCACAGGCAGTTCACTCTGACTTGCAGGTTTTGGCGCGCCTGCGCTGTTCAGCTCTTGCTCACAGTTTACCCGAGCGTCCATTTTCTAACTAGGCCTCAGAAGCCACTTTTGGAACTATGATATAAACAAACACAAATTCATGTTAATTATTGAATTTAAACCCATTCTGTTTACCTCCCCCATACTAATGTTTCCCATTAGTTGTTACCTAGCAAATAAGCCACACAAATGCATTTTATACTTACATAATCGACCTCTCCTTATAACAAAACGTGTACAAAAAGCACATTTAATTTGCGTTTCTTTATATTAAAGCTATGCATTAATTCACAATACCATAACAACACATGTTAATTAATTATATTGCAACATGCAAGCAAAATTAGTACTCCCACGTATAATAACAAAATAATGTGTGCATCTTACTCTATGCTTAGTTAATTTCACCAAACATACAATTAGTAAATATTAACGTTATGGGACATTAATTTCGAGAGGGGTACACAAAATCTTGCGTTTGCCACCTCGCTCCATCACTTCTCAATATGGACTCGTCCGGACAGCACTAGCCGCGGCCCGGGCAGGTAACAGCGGTGGGGCGGTAAGGCCGGGTGAGGGGGGATTTAATTATTTATTTAATTTTCTCTTGTCATCATCTGTCAAAATCCCCCCCTCACCCTGCCCCACCGCCCCACCGGTCTTACTTGCATGGGCCACGGCTGGGCAGCAGGCAACCTAGTCTCCTCTCCCTCTCCCTCCACCGGCCTAGACCTACACGTGGTGGCCGTGCAGCACCCCCTCTTGCAGCTTGGCCAGGGTTGATTCACTGGCGCCAGCTGAGTCAAAAAAACAGATACAGCATGCTATCACACGCTTGGAATTGTTTCTCCTTCAGTAGAAATCAATGGGAGAAATACATTCTGCAGTTTTTTTTATCTCACAATTTCCTTTTGTAAAGTGTTGGCATGTCTGATCATGATACAACTCCATACTGTTAGACATGGGGTCTCTAGTTGTCCAAGTAAGAACCCTTCTTCCTAGTCAGGGTAAGGGGCATACACTTCTAAAACAACCCCTGCCTAAAATAACCCCTGATCACCCCCTGGTAGCTTGGCATGAGCAGATAGGCTTATCTCAGAGGCAGTGTGTAAAGCATGTGTGAATGCATGCAGTAACACAGTGAAAACATTACAATTAGACACCACACTGTAGGAAACTGACTGTATATACTGTCCCAAAATGAAGTATAGTGTGCACAGAGTCCAGTGGAACCCCAAAGGTAGGAAGAGGTAAAAGTAGATAGCACCTTACTTTCTATTTGTGGTAGTGTGGGCGAGCAGTGGGGCTTTATCAGAGGGTACTGTTAAGCATTTGTTGTACACACTCAGTCAGCAAATGGTGTCACACACTCAAAGAATGAACTCAGACCAATTTGATTTGTATAAAAATATTGTAAGTTAATTTATTTCCAGAACCAAGCCACGCCTGGTGCAGGTAAGTGAAATAAATGCTTTGCAAAATCTTATGCAGTGTTTTACAATTGAATGCAGGTTCAAATGCAGTTGATTGAAATACAGGTACGTCAATATGTTGAAATTACTGTTCAGATTACTTTGTATGTTACTTTTTAGATTACTTTTTACGTTACTTTTGCTAATCAGTGTGATATGCCTAGATATCACACTGAGACATCTCTTAGAGAAAAGGTAAGTAAATCAGTTTTTGCACAGCTGCAGTTTTTCAAGTTTTCATACAAACCAACTCAACACTTAGAACACTTTTCAAGAAAAGTAATCAATGCAGTCCTATGGAAGGAAATTGAGTTATCGGTTTGAAGGTCAGTGCAAGTTTGTGGGAGTTGGTATTCTGGGGTTAAAACCAGGGTCCCCCCAGGGTCAAGGATGCACTCCTGAAACTCCCTCAGCGGCATTACGGCGGCCGGGTGCAGTGTGCTGAGAACCAACGCTATCCAATGGGGGATAGGGTGCCGCCGGTTGGTGGCTGCTCACAAGCAGGCCACAGGGTTGTGGGAGCAAAGCTCCTAGTGTTAGGCTCAGGGCACAGGGGGATCCAAGTTAGCACCTAAAGTACACCCGCAGGGGTACAGGGGCAGCTGGGTGCAGGGTGCTGTTTTGGTATCAGGTGCCCTGTAGTTTTCAATGGGGATTCTCCGGTTGCAACAAAGGCTGCAGGCTCGGGACGAAGATCTTCTGGAGGTAACCACCAGTTGGAGAGGTAAGTTGGGAAGCCTAGGGATGCTGGGTCGTGGGGGTCCTCCAGAAAGAGATTGCAGATGTTGTTTGGAGTGTCGAGACAGGTCAGAGATCACCAGATCTCAGGACATGATCGCCGGGGAGACCTCCTCGTGGTGTTGGACCACTCGAACTTGGGCCATAGGCGTCGGATGCAGAGTGCTACAGATTCAGTGTTTTGGCTGGGGCCAGAGTCTGTTTGGTGAGTAAATCTGGTGCTCACGAGAGCCGAAGTCTTAGAATTGGAAGGCATGGCAGGTCCTTTGGGTTCTTGAGGCTGCTGGCTGCAGAACACGCTGGGATTTCGCAGGAGCAGGTTTGAGGTAGGGACAGGCTGGTAGAGCTGGGGCCAAGTCAGTGGGCGTCCACCTCTTCTTAGATTCAGCACAGCTTCTTCGGTCCTTCTTCTTTTCTTCTTGTTCGGTTCATGGGTGCCCCTAAATACTAGATTTAGGGGCTGTAGTATGGTTTATGGCCCTTTTTTGTGTGCATGTTAAGTTAGCATGGCTTATTAGAAGTTTAAACGCCATTTTACCTTTTGCTGCTTTTTGCACACAACACTGCTTCACTGTTTTTGCAAAGTTAGCTTTCACGAAGGTCTATACATGAGAAAAGGTTTTGTTTTTCGACATCTCTAGACATAAATCGTGCCCCCAGTCTGTACAGTGAGTGCTGAGCCGTCAAGGTTATCATAACATGTGAGCCTGTTTATCGGCGTGTCCGTGTAACACATTCTAGACACAACATTTTGGCAGCTGCAAGCCGAGCAAGATTCTGGTGCCTGTAATAATTTTGGGACCCAAGGGATGTAAATAGCCAGACCACAGGCGGTACCACAGTACTTATGTTCCTGATTGTTGTATTCAAGATATATTCAGTTATGAACAACACTATGTAAGGGTAGAATCCATGGGATCTTGGGGCACTGGTTCTCTGCTTCCTGCTTGTCCAGAGCGGGTCAGGATGATGGGGCTTCTCCTTGGACTCGAGGTTCTCTGGTATCCTGGGTCTCTGGGCCTCAGAAGGGAAGAGAAAAGGGTGCAAGACATGGGGTCAATCCACTAGTCTGCCTCTCTATTAGATACGTGTGCTACCGTGACCAATCAGTGGAGATGAGGGTTCTGAGGAATATTTTTAAAAAAAACAATCCCGCTCAAGTGCTCTGCCTCCCACCTCCCTGAATCAAGTACTCTACCTCCCACCTCCCCAAACACCCCACCAGAATGCCCCTTGCAACGGCACTTGCCTGTGGCCGCGGCCCGTCCCTTGGACCACGGCGCGTGGACCCGGGGCGTCTTCTCCTCCTCCTGTCGGCCCACCGGGTTTACTCGCGTTGTACAAGACGTTCTTTAGACTCGGGTATTCACTCGCCGGGTCCCCTGCTCGGCTCTCTGCTCTCTCCTCCGCGGCTCCGACGCGGTTCTCTGCTCTCTCCTCCGCAGGTCCGACGTGACTCTGTTTTCTCTCCTCCGCTGTTCCGACGTCCGTCACTCCTTCCCCTTCTGGAATACGTCCTCTCCGTTGGTTCTCCTCTCCGTCCTCCATGTGCTCGGCTCTCCTGCCTCCAACGCTGCACACCGTCCGTTACGGTCCCAGTCCTCTTATCCTCCTCACTTCCGCAGTCAGACTCGGCTCCGCCCCTTCCGGTTTGTCCGAGACTAGAGCGCTGGCCTGTTCCTGGTCCTCGCATGAAGGCAAGGCGGAAGTGACTTCCTGGGTAACACCACGGGACCCGTCCCGCGCCTCCTCACAGTGCCTTTATCATAGCACACTTGCCATAATTTCAGACACTTGGAAGCTTCCAGGGATGCCGAGAGACTTGCCGATCCAGATGTAATTTACACTTACTGAGCGGACAGGTAATGAGGTCCCCCAAAACAAGCTCAAGAGACCTTCTATAGCTTATAATACATAGTTCCTCTATAGGGAGGGTGTTTAAACTAGGTGCTGTGTCACCTGTTTGCACTATCATTATAATATGATTCCTCCTTTTGTATTTTATGGAGTTGTAACCATGCTGACCATATCATTTTTAATCATATGTCTGCTTATGTTGACTAAAATACTGCATTTGAGATCACGTCGTTAAAATAAATATTTTAACCTTACTGTGTCTTTTTTTTACTCCTGTTGTGTACTGGTATGAGAGTATAACAAAAGAGTGTTCTCACATCCCACCATTCCTGAGATGGTTCTAAGTCGCATGTTCTAGGTTGTCTAATCATTGGTTACTTTGCTATAGGACAAAGAGCTAATGTGACACTGATGCTAGCTGGTTGGGGTTTTCTAGGTACTGAGGTGAGTTTCTGGTGCATCACAATTCACTAATGTACTAGGTCTTTGTGCACAGTTCTTTGTATGAGCAGAAATCCTTGCAACATGGCGCCACCAACGAGTGTGGTCTTATTGTGAGACACTTGAGTAGTGCTTATATCAGTCTACGACCCCCTCACTATTTTTTCCGGTTGACGGTAGTGACGGATAAAACCTACCTATAGTTACATAGGTTTCTTCAAGCTTGATAATTTTAAACGGTTTTCTGTTTGAATTACAACCCAGTTGTGCCTTTTTGTATTGCGTTGTACTTCTCTATTACTGTTTCAATATGGCTGTGGTTGATATCCCAGCACACAGTCGTGTGGCTGTACGGAATCACTTGCAGGAATACCTCATTTCTTTAGAGGGACAGGCAGTGGTTTTTGTTGTTTCAGCTGACGCGGCGTACCCATTTGAGTTGTATTACTCATGGGTTACATTTCCCGCGGTAGATGCTGTGTCTTGTGTATTTCACACTTACTCCCCTGCTGATGCTCCTGCTGCGTACGCTCCATATCGGACAGTGGAAATTCCGATTTCTGCTTGGCAGCATGACGTTTGGTTTTGTGGCGCCCTCCAACAGTTCTTCCAGCAGTCAGACAAAGGCCGTTGTCGATTCCAGGCGCTACTTGGCCTGTTTTAGCTGCGTACACCCGCATCTTCAGGCGGGGCAGCTATCAGCTATACAACTGAGACACCTATATGCCTCTGCAATTGCAGTTATTAGGGGTCTAGTTCATTACATTACCCGCAACCTCCCGGGTGGGGCCCCGGGTGGTGCGGCGCATCCAGTTGGCAGTGGTGGACTGAAGCTTAGTCCAGTCATGGTTAATGCAGTCATGGGCAAGCTTCCCCAGGATAAGGAAGAGATGCCTTTTTGGCTTGCTGAGAAATTCAACCAACTGGAAGCAGTATTCCCGAATACTAGTCCTGTTGAGAAACCCAGGATCCTCACTGTTAGTTTGCAGAAAGACTTAGTGCCTGACGTAAATGAGTGTACATCTGGGGGGGTGATATTTGCGTTAGTCTATACTAGGTGCTTTGGCACGCCGTCGATGACTGTTCTACCCTCTGTGATCTAGCGTGTTCAAGATGAGCACTGACCAGAGGCGGCTGTAGAGTTGGGAATGCGACTCGTGGGAGCGTTTGACATGGTTCGCGATCTCATCCTTGCAAATGTCAAGGGGGATGCGGTAAGTTTCCAGGTCTCTAATGTTCTGCGCGATGTCCCCAACTGCGACAAACACCGCCAATTACTGAAAATTATTACGGAGGCTTATAAGACCGTAGGCCGTAATAGTTTGGGTGTTAATCCTTTCGCTAAGAAAGAGAAACAGCAGTAAACTCAACAAGCGTTGTCTGTTAAGGATAACCGCCTTAAAGTTCAGAAACAAAATTGGAGTAAGAACAAAAAACAGGGTAAGCAGCAACAGAAAAAGGGGTCCTGTCCGGCTTCACCTACACCTGCCCCTGTTGAGCGTAAGTATGAGTTACGCGGCCGCAGTACGATTAAGTCGCCTCATAGGTTTCAGGTTCCTGAACAATGTTCTCCTCGCTCTTTACAGGAAACATCGGTAACAGCCACCGGTGGAGGAGGCGGCGTCAGAGGTCAAGGTGCCCAACAGAGCCATGAGCAGCCTCGTAAGGCTGACGGAAAAGGCAAGCAGGACGAGACACAGCATCAAAGACCCCAGTTTCAGAAGAAGAAAGTTGCTGCAGTAACAGCGAGATATGCCACAGATAGTGAGAACGCAGCTTCAGAATCTGACATGGGCGCTGACGCTGCTGGACAGCGTGGCGTAGATAACCATCGTTCGAGTGGCGCTGCGTCCACTACTGAGGGTGACAGCGACTGACACATTTGTTGTGGTGGAGACAGCTGATACTAGAGTGGCTCCCCCTGACAGGCTTTATAAAATTGTCCTTGTAATTGAAGGTGACATAGAACATACCGTAAAAGGTTTTTTTGGGGAAAATCTAACAACTACCTATGATAGTTTGTTGGCGGAGGTCGATTGGCCCCCACCTTTTGTCTTTGCTGCTCTGCAAGGGGAGGAGGTAATCCTCCCTGCTTTCGCGCACACAGTGCCGAAGGAGCAGGCTCTGCAGTTTGCAGAAGATTGGGCTAAGGCGCTTGCTCCGGCGTTGTACCGTACTAGACTATGGATGGGACAAATTATCCCCTCGACATGAGATTCCATTGCGATCGATGCCACAGCCTCAACCCCACTACCCCATATGACGAGAAGCGAAAGCCTCCGCTGCAAAAATCCTTGAACAATTAGAATATCAGGGTGTAGTTGAAACGTCTGTGTCTCCGATGAATAACCCACTTTTTACTGTGACCAAACCAGATGGCTCGTACCGTTTGGTATTGGATTACCGCCACTTAAACTCACATTGTCGTACGTGCGCGGTGCAGAATACTCACAGTTCTGTTTTTGTGGATAGTCTGGTGCGTAAATGGTTCAAAACCACACTTGACATTTCCAATGGCTTTTTTGCCCATAATTTGTCCCACCTTAGGAGTCAGTGGGTGAGTTTTACAAGTGGCGGCAAACACTGTCTCTTCGTTCGTTGGCTATGAGCTACAAGAATAGTCCAGGCATTTTTGCCGCCCGCATTGTCTCTCTCCTGGAGAGTCTCGACGCAGATACTTGTTCGTATGTGGATGACATTTATCTCACAGACGACGAATTATGGCCGCATCTGTGCCGTGTTGACCGCATAATTTGCTGTTTTGCGGACTTTGGCTATAAATTTAACTTTGCGAAATCACACATTGCTGAGTACACAGTGTTGTTCCTGGGCTACGAGCTCAACAATGAAGTTCGAGGTTTAGCTCCTCACGTCTTGGAGAAATGTGCACTTTTGCGTGCTCCCGCAACACTGAAAAAGCTTCAATCTTTGCTGGGTTTTTTTGAATTTCGGTTGTAGATACATTCCGGAAAATGCCCAGGGTATCAAGCTGCTTTATGCGTTGATACAACCTACTTTTTCCAAATCGTGCTGGCTGCCAGAACATTCAGCCATCTTGCAATCTTTTCAGGCTGACCTACTTGAATCTAAATTCTTGTCGACTCGTGACAACCACACCAACCTGGTGATAAGAATCCTGCCAGGGGCGGTGGGTTTCACGTACCTCACTTTTAATGAGGGTAACACAATCTCTATCGCTTACAAGTCACACTTGTACACTTCAGCTGAGCTGTGGTTTTGACCCTTCGCAATAGAGTCCAAGTGCCGACTTCGCAGGTCTCCACTTACATAGATATGCCTTTCTATGGTGGTCCTTGATGGTTCTGTTTATAAATTGCCACGTTATTTTAGGGCTGTTCGTGCTATTCAGTCGTCACGACGTAGTGGGCTTAATCTGTGTAATTCTTCACATTTCAAAACAGTAATCTCCAGCATACAATGTCAGGGTTCACGATAGGCGGCATCCACAGTTTGAAATCTGAAGAATTACACAGATTAAGCCCAATACGTTGTGACAACTGAATAGCACGAACAGCCCTAAAATAACATGGCAATTTCTAAACAGAATCATCAAGGACCACCATAGAAAGGCATATCTATGTAGGTGGAGACCTGCGAAGTCACACTTAGACTCTATTGCGAAGGGCCACAACTGTTTATTTACTTTACTATCCTGAGGAAGGTCTAAAGGATTAATTCAACCGAAGACCAAAACGTCGACCATACAGTCCTTCTCCTGATTTATGATTAACTTTCATTGATGATTATCTTATTGTGAAGGAATAGATGTCATCTTTTTGACTGATTTAGGATTGAACTTTTTTGCAAATGAATTATAGTTTGATTGTACAATTCTTTATTTCATTTGTTTAGTGCTGTATTTCTATCAGAAATTGTTGATCTGTACCATTTTGACTCGTAAAAAGCAATATATAAACTAAAACATTTTATCAAAAGATTTATTACTCTGTGTCTTTCTCATCTCTCAATCGGGGTGGTTACACATTTTGGTTGGTTGAATATCCTATCTTTTGTATTTAATTTACTTATAAATTGTTGCAGTTTCTGATTGATCAGATAAGATTTAATGATCATTTCAAGATAGAATCTAAGGGCTAGATGTAATTCCCATTTACAGACTCTTAAATACCGAATTTTACCGATTCGGTATTTAAGAGTCTGCAAATGGGAAGAGGGCAGATGTAGGTAATTCCGAATTCAGGAATACAGAATCTGTAAGATTCGGTATTTACCGATTCGGTAAATACCGAATCGGTATTGTCCATTGATTCCTATGGGCCTTGAAGCCCATAGGAATCAATGGGCAATACCGATTCGGTATTTACCGAATCGGTAAATACCGAATCCTGCAAGGGTGCAGGGAGTGTCACTTTGACACCCTCTAGCACCCCAAGTACAGGCTTGTGTGACATGTGGCACACATACATGCCCTATGGGCATGTCTGTGTGTCATATTGCACAGGTGTGCATGCACTGAATTCGGTATTTTACCACACAATAGGATTGTGTGGTAAAATACCGACTCTTAAGGGCCTGTGGCACTGTAAACTGTGCCACCTACATTTGGAATTACAGAATCGGTATATTTACCGATTTGGTAATTTACCGAATCGGTAAATATACTGATTCTGTAATTTTCAGCCCCCTACATCTGAAAACCCTAATACCGGTCGGAAATCGGCCGTTTCCGACCGGTATTAGGGCTCCTACATCTGGCCCTTAAACTGGAATGTCATTATTTTAAACAAAGTCCCTTGCTGGCATCATTGTCTTTATATTGTACTGTTACCAGCATTTTGGCAATCACTTTTTGCATAAATCTAATTCAATTAGAAATATGGTTAATTACACACAGTTGGAGCACAGTCCCGTGCCAGTGGAAGGCAGCTTGAAAAGGTTTTTGAAAAAGTTTTATTATTTTACTGATTTTGATCAATCAAACCCTAATGCATTTTATTTTAAGTTGACTGAGACAAAATTACTGTATTCGAACTCCTTTATTGACCAGTTGGCTGTTGGGGGCTATGAACTGGGGAGAGATACTATTGATCTTAAATCTGTTTGGGGTTCTAAAAGTTGGCAAGTGCAAGACACTGAGGCTTTGCATCGTGCATGTCTCATCCCAAACCATATGTTATTTCTGAATGACACTATTTCACAAACCACCTGCTGTGGATTGGCTACTTCTAAAAAATTAAATGCTCCTTCATTTCCTAATTTGGGAGAATTTCCCCATGGGAATAGTTATACCAGTACTTTGCTGAGTGACTTAGAAGCCCTGTTAAGTAATTCCTCTTTTAATGCTTCCAGCATTAATCTTGAAGGCTGGTTGCTATGGCAAAAAAGTGTGGAATCCTGCCAGCACCGTTTTCTGGGTCTGACCCCTGGCTATTCAGAGGTTAGAGCTGATCCCCGTTTTCAGACTCAACATTCAGTCACCACCTATTCTGTGGGTAAAGCGTGCCAGAGTTGGCTCAGACATTCATCCTTAGCGTCTGTTAAGCTACATTTATCCAAACGCACTGAAACTGTCGACTTAAAAGATTTTGTAAAAGGTACTGCAGCAGGCAGATCGAAAAGATGGATATATGCTGCTTATAATGAGGTTTGGAAACTATCACAAAATGAGGCTGCTTCTAGGCTTAGAGGTATTGATCAGGCCAATTTGGAAAAAGTGCTTGCCGTTGTAGATAATAGCATTTACACCCTTTCTTCCCGAACTTTTACTCTAGATAATATTGTGTCATCTGTAGTTGATATTGTGCGAGAAGATGTTGCTGTATTGTATCATGGGCAAAATCATTTGCGTTCAGTTATGCAGTTTGCCTGGACTCTGCAAACGTTAAAAAATGGTTGTGTTCCATGCGATTACATGAACACGAGTTTATTATTTCTGCCTTTCAATTTGACTGTTAAACAATAATTCATGTCAGTGAAGGATGCCACATTTTCACTGTTGCATATTGAGAAGTTGGAACATTTACCCTTTTCAGTAGCAGAATCCAATTTGGCAGTTTGGCTCATCCATAAGTTAATAACTCTACCTTTTTCCCTTTTCAAATTTGAGTTCTGCGTGAAACATTATGCCATAGGCAGGTTTGAGCCCCTGGGTGGAGCTTATCTTCATGAAGTCTGGAATCTCTCATTCACATACAGGTGTTTGAGGGATGGAAAGGAAGTTTTTTTAAATGGTGAAGATTGCACCACAACACCAGATCATTCATTAACATGCAGAAATCTTCAATTGCATGGCTCTTGTAATGTGCTTGCACCGAACTTGGCCTGTGTTCTGAAAGGTGCTCCAGTTACGGCCATTACGTCAACATTCACATTGCTTGCAAATGGTAGTTATTTGTTATTAAATAATGAGGAGTGTTGTGGGATGCATGCTGGAATCGCTTATATCGTTACAGTTTCCCAGCGTGTAACTTGCTGCAAGAATGTAGCCCCTTAGTTGCTCATGAAATAGATTGTTCTAGTACCGGGATTATGGCCTGCGCAGCGGCACATGGGGTTCTAGGCAATTGGCTCATTTGGACTGCGGCCAATGACTTTCTGGCATGCAGTTATCTTGAAGTAAGCCCGAGTTGTCCTCTGATGGTACTAGAGGCTCTGGCAATCGAGGAACATGTATGTTCTTTCCCTTTACTTAATTGGATGGCTGAAATGTTCATGGATGATAACAACGACTTCCTATTGGAGACAGTTGCAACATATGGTGCTTTTACATTGTTGGACTGAAGTACGGATTTTTTTTCTGCTTCATAGACACATACTGAACTTGTGAATATTTTTTCTTTTTAATGTCTGATTTTTTCCTTACATGTTTGAGGTCTTTTTTCACACCATGGCCACCTGTGATTGTTTTCACCGACTTAATTGTTGAATTTGTATTTCAATTCCCTATTCTCAAGTTTGGCAAAATTTCTGAACTTGGTTCTGTCTCATTCGAACTTGAACTCTGCGTTCTATAAAGTTTGCCCTTATTATTGTGTGTTCCCCGAACAAGGGAGGGTGTAGTATGGTTTATGGGCCTCCTTTTGCATGCATGTTAAGTTAGCATGCCTTATTAGAAGTTTAAACGCTATTTTACCTTTTGCTGCTTTTTGCACATGACACTGCTTCATTGTTTTTGCAAAGTTAGCTTTCACAAAGGTCTATACATGAGAAAAGGTTAGTTTTTCGACATCTTTAGACATGCATCTTGCCCCCAGTCTGTACAGTGAGTGCTGAGCCATCAAGTGTATCATAACATGTGAGCCTGTTTATCGACTTGTCCATGTAACACATTCTAGACACAACATTTTGGCAGCTGCAAGCCGAGCAAGATTCTGGTGCCTTTATCATAGCACACTTGCCATAATTTCAGACACTTGGAAGATTCCAGGGATGCAGAGAGACTTGCCGATCCAGATGTAATTTACACTTATTGAGTGGACAGGTAATGGGGTCCCCCAAAACAAGCTTAAGAGATCTTCTATAGCTTATAATACATAGTTCCTTTAAAAGGGAGGATGTTTAAACTAGACCCTGTATCACCTGTTTGCACTATCATTATAATATGATACCTCCTTTTGTATTTTATGAAGTTGTAACAATGCTGACTATATTATTTTTAATCATGTCTGCTTATGTTGACTAAAATACTGCGTTTGAGATCACGTCGTTAAAATAAATATTTTAACCTTACTGTGTCTCTTTTTTACTCCTGTTGTGGACTGGTATGAGAGTATAGCAAAAAAGTGTTCTCACTTCCCACCATTCCTGAGATGGTTCTAAGTTGCATGTTCTAGGCTGTCTAATGATTGGTTACTTTGCTATAGGACAAAGAGCTAACGTGACACTGATGCTAGCTGGTTGGGGTTTTCAGGTACTGAGGTGAGTTTCTGGTACACCACAATTCACTAATGTCCTAGGTCACTGTGCACAGTTCTGTGTATGAGCAGAAATCCTAACAACAGGGCGTTACAGGTAAGTAAAGGTTGCGACCAATGGGCCCCTTCCTTGGGGTGGGTAGACCCCCTATTCTGCCACCCTTCAGTGGGAAGGGCGCATGTGCCTCTCTCTGGTTGGCTGGGTCCTCCATCTGCATGATGGCGGGGACTGAGAGTTGTGCTTCACCTCGCCTCCCCCACCTGAGGGGTGGGGTTGGCAAATGTGGGCACACTTCCCTTCCTCACTTGGTTTTCCTGCCGATTCTCCTACCCAAAGTGGGGGTCAGAACCAGAGGGAGCCAGTTGCTGGAAGCAGCAAAGGGCTAGGGTAGCTCACAAACCCTGCAGGCCTTTGAACGTTCCCTTTCGTCGACCCTGTCAATCCTGGGGGAGGAGGCTTGGCACCTCGTCCCAGGATGTGCATTGTTCCAGACCCCCAAGAGCAGAAGGATCTCGACCCAAGGGTACAGAAAAATGTCAGGTGGTGGCAGCTGGTGAGCAGCCACGCAGCCAGGACACGAGTATTAGGTCGTTTTTCAGGGGGCATCTTGAAGATGCACTCTATGGGCATTTTTCATTAAATCCCACACTGACATCAGTGTGGGTTTAATATGCTGAGAAATTTGATACAAAACTTCCCAGTTTTCAGTAAAGCCATTATGGTGCTATTGAGTTCGTAATGACAGACTTCCAACACTATATACTCTTAATGGCATTACTGCACTTACAATGTCTAAGAATTGGCTTAGACTCTGTAGGGGTACAGGGCTCTTGCACCCGTAACCTCACCACTGGTATAGTGCACCCAGCTGGAGGGGCAACTGACCTATGCCAGGGCAGTGGGTTTTAGGCATGGCACACAGGGAAGTGTGCCATGTCGACTTTTCACTTTGTTCTGCACCAAAACATGCAGCCTGCAAAGGCAGTGTGTGTGTGTGTGTGTGTGTGTGTGTGTGTAAAGGTACAGGGCTTCTAAGGGTGGCACAATAAGTGTTGCAGCCCTTAGAGGCCCTCCCTGGCCACAGTGCCCTTGGTACCGGTGGTTCCATTTACAAGGGACTGACATGTGGCCAAAAAGTGCGAATTGGGTTTTGTGTTTAATGCAGTTTAGGGAAAGAACATAAGCCCGGGGTACCTGTTTGGCAGGAACCCAGGGTACACTCAGTCAAAGTACATCAGCAGTTTAGCAAATAGTGGGGGCAACCAAGCAAAAAGAGTGCACTTTCTCACACACACCAGTTTAGAAAAATAAGCAAAACTTTATCAAAACCAACAAAACCAAAAATGACAAAAATCCAACATAAAATACTGGAAAAATAGGTACTTTTCAAGATAACATTTAAATTGCAGAAATAGCTTAAACACAGTTCTTCCAAGTCTGTAGCTCCGTCCTGGGCTACAGCCATGCTGAAAATGAGCCTAACAGTTCATGCCGACCGCATGAGTACAGGTGAGCTGTAGCGTCTACAGACTCGTAGACAGGACCCTTCTCATTGTGGCCGATCCTGTTGGTACGAGTCGGTTGGGGGCAACTGTCGCGGTTGCATGTTGAAGTGGAATCCGGTGCAGTGTGCAGAGCCCTCACGATGCCATGCAGGCAGTGGCTCAGTGACAGTCGTCCAGCGGCGTCGGTGAGACCAAAGCAATGATGCGGAGAGAAGCGGTGCTCGATGTGGTGCTGGCAGGTCACGGTGCAGGCGACAGAGCCGGTCAATGTTCAGGTTGGGCAGCGACAGTGTCTGTGACGTCCGGGCAGAGTCAAGCGAGGCGGTGCCCACAGGACTCGGTGTAAGCAGCCACTTGGTGATGGTCTCCCAGGGGCATTGGTGAGACCAAGAATGCGGTGCAAAGTGCAGCGGTGCCTTCAGGACAGGGAACCAGCAACGGACTCTGTGACAGAGTAAACTGCTCTTTTCTTCTGCGGCGACTAAAACCAATGGTTCCAGAGACGGTGTCCTGAAGATGGTAAAGTCTTTGCTGTTCCTGAGACTTCTTAAACAAGGGACAAGCTCTACCTCTAGCCTTTTGAGATACTTTGTCAAGCAGGATACAAACACAGTTCCTCTCGTAAGCAGAAACAGCTACTGCAGGCCAACCTCAGGCAGCAAACAGCAAAGGGGCAGTACTTCTCCTCCAGCTTCTTCCACCTTTTCTCCTTGGCATAGGTTCCTCTTGACGTGCAAAAGTGATCTAAAGTTCAGGGGTCTGCACCCCACTTTGTATAGTACAAAATCCTTTGTTCTCTGGAGGCAGAGAGTGTCTGTGCTCAGCAAAAACAGTTCTGTCCTCTTTGGCCCAGCTTCCTGACAGGAGGTGGAGACAGCATTGTCAAAGACAGACCAGGCCCATTCAGCTGTGAAAGAAACCTCATCCCCCTACTCTAAATGCAGCCCAGCCCTGACTCACCCTGGAAAGGCAGGACACACCTCACCCCCCAAGTGGCTGCCTGAACAGAATTTTCACCCCCAGCCCCAGTCACTCCAAAGCCAGTCTTTAAGTTCAAGAAGTCTTTATTCGATTAGTTCATCATAAAAGACATAAAATACAATACATACATAAAAACAGTTAAAACACGTATTAAATCATTTATAACTAATCAGCTTCTTATACAAATGTACAAAAAAGCAAAACTCTACAGAGGAACTCTAATACAACCTTAGGTCTGCATGTCAACAAAAACTAAACAGTCACCATTTGGGAGTTTTTAATAAACCTGCTTCTAAGGACCCAAGCCCACCCAAGGAATTTAGCAACCCCAACAATGATAAGGGAATCCAGGTTGGTTTTTAACAATCTAGTTGCTTCCACAGCCGATCTGGTACCTAGATGTCTACCAACCGGTCTTAGCCATTTGGCTCTAGGGGCAGAGTATAAAGGGCACACATACAAAAAGTGATTCAGGCTTTCCCCAGTACCTTGACACTTGGGACAGAACCCCGACCTTTCAGTTCCCCACTTTTTGGTAAACTCCCCTATGGGAAGCGAACCGCATCTGAATTGAAAAAATAGTTTGCGGTCCAGGGGTTTCGTTATGGTATCCCAGTACCATTCTAGCTTGGGCGCATCCTTGTGTACAATGAACAGTCCAGTGAGGCTGCTTGAGCTTGATTTCAAGTACATGTTGTGAGTCACCCAGTCCCAATAGCATTTTTTTAGTTCCCTTTTTGAGGGGAAATTGGCTGACTCAGGCGCGAACCACAGATCGCCATGACCCAAAGCTAATAAAATAGCCTTGAGGTCTCTGAACCATCCAATCTTTATGGCACCAGGGCTGTTTTTAACCTCCAAGCATGCTTCAGCATAATAATGAAGTTCGGGTGTTGTCCACGGACGGCGCCAGAATGTTAATGGACGGAGTCTTGCTTGGTCCTCCACCGAGTGGCACCCTAGGTCATAAAGTAGGGGGATTAGTGGGGTCAACTGGGGCAAGCCTATGGACATCCTTAAGAATTTATTTTGGGCATGGTTTAGTGTATCCAAATTACTGCCACCCCATAGTTCCGCACCATACAAGACTGCTGGTAGAACCTTACCCCCATAGATCTTAATAAGCGGGGACATCGGCCTCGTAAATGACCCTTTGTGTTCCTTGATCAGTGCCCCGCCCAGCTGTTGATGTTTCAAAGTCATGAGCTCGATCTGATGGGTCCAGCTCAAAGTGTCACTGAAGGTAACACCCAGGTAGGTGAAGTGCTTTGTTTGCTCCAGGGGGATATCCCCCATGGAAACCCTGGCATTTATTTGCTTATGCCCCCTTAAGACCATAAATTTGGTCTTGGACACGTTCACCTCCAGCTCCTGCTCGCTGCAGAAACTCTCGAACCTTGACAGTGCCTTTTGCAGACCCTGTCTGGTTCGTGAAATCAAGAGAGTATCGTCAGCGAACATGAGCAGGGGGATTCGCATGCCAGCCAAACTTGGGGCGTCCGTGGAAAAGTTGTCATAATATTTAGTGACCCCGTTGATATATAGGGAAAACAAGGTAGGTGCCAAGACACAGCCTTGTCTGACACCTTTGGCCACTGGAAAATTCTCCGTCACCTCACCCGGTTTTCCCCAGCGCACATAGGCAAAGGTCTGGGCATGAAGGTTCACTATCAGGCGTACCAATATGGGGGGCATACCCATATCCAGTAAGGATTTCCATAAGCCTGCCCTCGGGACCAGGTCAAACGCTGACCTAAGGTCCACGAAGGCCGCATACAGGTTGCCTTTACCAAGGGTAACTGTCTTCCAGTGCAAGAGCATAAATCGGAATGCCTGATCCAGTGTGCTCACATAGGGTCGAAACCCAGCTTGTAGAGGGGTAAGAATATCATGCTCCTCTACCCATGCCTGGATCCTAGTGAGCACAAGACGGGTTATGATCTTTTGTACCGCGTCTATTAGACTGATCGGCCGGTAGTTGGAGGGAACCGACCGATCGCCCTTCTTAAAGATAGGCAAAATTTCAGCACCAGCCCAGGATTCGGGTACTCTGGCGTCCGCTGCTAATGCATTTACCAAACGCACCAGGTATGGAACCCAAAGGTCGTGATCCTCCAGAAATATATCCGCTGGGATACAGTCTGGACCTGGCGCTTTTCCCCTAGGGATGGCCTTCAGAACTGCCTCGACTTCATTAGCCGAGAACACAAGAGTGTCAAAAGATAATGGCCAGCTAATAGAAACATGCGCTGTGTTGCAACATCTAAATTGTTCCACAAAATAGTACACCCATTTTTGTGGTTCCACAGAAGCAGGGCTTGGGCGATCATCCTGTGAGCTACCCCACCTAAGCAAGTGCCAGAACTGTTGTAAGTTCCTTGAACCACATGCCTCGGCTAGAGATGTCCATCGCTCATCATCCCAAGCGGCTTTGGCATGGCGTTTTGCTACATTAAAAGCCTTCCTGCTTGCTTTGATTAGAGCAGGGTTCTTTGATTTTAAGGCCTTAAACAAATCTACGTGGGACTTTCTGCAGGCTTCGTTAAACCAATTTAGTGGTTTCTTGCCCTTCCCTCTCCCTTTATTTGCAACATACTTAACGAACAAAGATTTTAAGGACAGAAACAGGCTGGCATGAATGGCTGTGATATCCAAGTACTGTACATCACACTTTTCAGTTTCTACCAGGGAGTTTGAGACCAGAGCTCTGATCTTTTTGCCTGCTTCCACGTCGACCGAAACTTTCGGCCAGCGCACCCTCCTCATATCGTTCGTAAGTACTACCGCTTCCTGAACAGGATTAGGCCTTAGATCAACCATCCCTACAAAACTAAAATCCTTCAATTCTGCCACCAAGGGTTCATGATCACTTTCTTGGCGCGGTTTAACAGACATGTCTAAAACCACGGGCCACATTTCCATGTCAACTAAAATATAGTCAATACGACTACTATGTCTACCATTATAAAAGGTGTGATTACCCATCTTGTCCGAGCTGGTACGACCATTAAGAGCTCGGAGCCCCCAGTTCAAACAAAGACCTTTAATATAAGTAGCTGCTTGAGACCATTTAGTTATCGGGGGTATTTCAAGTTGTGGGATCCCCCAGGTCTGGTCCTCTGCTTCGGTTAATAAACCATCATCATTACTTAATGGTTCGAAGCAGGTGTTAAGGTCGCCCATCACCATTACGTGTCCGGAATTTACATTAGAACTTAAAAAATCATCTAAGCAGGTAAGGGTGTGTGAAACTCTGCCACCCGTCATTCCCCTAGCATAAACATTAATCAACATTATATCCAGCCCACTGCATGTTCGAATGCTAACTATCAATAAATCAGGACAGTCAATAAAAATTTCTTTGACAGTTACACCTGCAGCTTGGCGAACCCAAGTTGTGAGGCCACCCATAGCCCGACCTCTTAAACCTTTGATCGCGGGTTTGTAAAAATTCAGGAAGCCTTGGAGATACACAGGAAGAATTGCCCAGGTCTCCTGAAAACACCAAATATCACCAAGAGAGATGAACTTTACCCAATCAGGAATACATGTACGAGATTCTAAACCTGCGATGTTCCAACAACCCATAACAGTACCCTTGTTGTACATTTGCTCACACAGGTTAGTAGTCTCCATAGGGTGAAAGTCGTGAGGCTTGGGAGGGGAGGCTTCAGAAACAGAGGCACCTAAACTCGTACCTGGCATCATCAAACCCACCGGCCCGGCCTGAGGGCATGGCTCTGGGTTTGCATCGACTTTTGTAACACACATTGAGGGCAAAGGGGTTAAAACCATATCCTGTGTGCCTAACTCCACTCTGTTAGTCATGCCCCCCTCCATACAATTACAGGGATGCTCAACAAAACTTCCAGTAATGTTTAATGAATTAAACAAAACAACCCCCCCTCCCATATAATCCAGGTTGGATTTAACATCCCTTATCGACACTACTGGTCAATCATTTGTCGATAACCCTGATAAGGGGTCATAAAGATTCCTCAATGGTATATTCCAGTGGTCTTTGGGGTTTAGGCTGGTTGGATGATATAATGCTGGGTACATGTTAGGGAGCTGTTGGACCTGGGGAAAGACATGGGTGAGAGGAACTATGGGATACAGAGGATTGTTTGGAACAGGATAGTTCGATATTGCCGGTGGGCCAAGAGGTTGAGGTTTAATTTTAGCCCAACCAGGTGTATGCGGGGGACAATTATAACTAGATTGGATGTAGGATCGATACCGTTCCTCAGGGTTAATTTGGGGTCCATGGAAGCTAGATGTAAAATTGGACCACTTGAGGAGGCTTTTGGTGTTTTTAATGTGGGGTTGTTCAGTTGGATTAATCAGGGTCTCAGGATAAAAATAACTAAGATTCCTAGTGGAGACCCCTCCCTCATGTTTTCCCACAAACCAATCTGAGATATAGGATACTACTCTGTTGTCCCTAAAGTTAATGATAACAATATCTCCCTCAATATCCTTTGGGCGAACCCCCACCCATTGACATCTTCTGACCGAGACAATGTCCCCATTAAGATGTGCAGGAAGGGGTCTATTAGTCTTAAGCCAAAAGATGACTTTCTTTTTTAGGCTTTCATTGTTTTCCCGATCCCATTCCAAGACGGGTGGCACACCCGTCATTACAATAACAAAATTCAAGGAATCTGGTGGCAAGTCCACATTATGCCTCCTTGGTGGGTGTTTGTGGGGTTTACCAGTAGAGGGAGCTAATTTACCCTCCCCTTTCTTTGGTTGTTGAACAATTCCCTGTGGGGGGTTTGTTAACAACCGCCCTTTGATTCGTGTTAGCCGTACTAGCTGGTCTTGGGGGTTTAACAGCCACATCCTTCACTTTATTTGGGATAGTGGCTGCAATGGTTACACTTTTAGGATGTTGGCTGATATTAATATTTATATTACCTGCCATGTGTAAAGTACTTTGTGGGTAAGTGGAAACACCCTTGCCCTTAACTAAGGTGGGGGGTTGTGTTGACTCAGCGGACACCAGAAGGCGATCCAATTTGTCACTCACAATCCTAACGCGCTCCATCAAAGGTAACATATATGATTTGATGAGCTTCTCTAAGATGGCACAAGAGGCCTCACCAAGCCCTTCATTAGCTAAGTCAGGAGTAGGCAAGTTTGGTGTTTCTGGCTTCCGTAGCTCTGTGTGAGGAGGGATAGGTTGATCAGGGATAACAATTGGTGTAGCAGATAATACAATCTGGCGATTTTGACCTTTCCTTTTTACCCCACCCTTTCTCCTTCGTTTTCTCGGTGGGGAACGCACCACCCTCTTTACATCATCAGACTTAGTAGCAACGTCACCCACACTCCTCAAGGGGGTGTTCTCACCAGGTTCAACACAAACCAGTGAAGAGTTGGGTAACGTGGGACAAAGCCCGAGGTCCTTAGGTTGGCTATCTGGTATATTTGCATCAACAAAGCTCGAGTGATCAATGGGAATGCAACGTAGCTGGTCACCACTAGTTGCACTAACACAGGGCGGCGAAATAATAGGAAACCTAAATATACTGGGCGTTTGGTTTATATCTGTACCATCATCCTCAATCGAACTTAGCCCTCTGACGTCCGTGGCCTGAGTAAGATTTGAGTCTGAGGGGAAGGGCAGTTGGCTTCTCTTTAATTGCTCTATAGAGCGTCGTCGCACAGCTCTTCTCTCAGCAAGGAGGAGATCCCTATCTACTTCCTTGGTGGTTTTTTAAAAAAATTTGTCAAGAGGGCCAAGTGGAAAGGTGCCCACACCAGGGGGGGCTGAGTGACTCATGTCTAAAGGGGAAAAACAAGATATATTGTCTGACCGTTAATTATAGCTTGTAACGATATTAGCAGGGGCGAAGCAATGGGCAGCCAAGAATAGACTAAATAATTAAAATATAAATAACATCAGCCTTAAAACAGAGATGACAATACCCTGGCCCAGCCCGGCCTCCTGCGGCCCCGGACGGCCACAGACGGTCCCGCCCTTGTCCCGGGCTTCTCCCGGCGCCCTCCCGCGCGCTCCCGCGAAGCGGGAACAATGCTTCAATGTATATTCAATGGACGCTTGCCTATTGGTCGGCGTTCAGGGGGGTGTGGCCAGCGGGGAGAGCAGCCCAGGTGTGTTAAATGGGCGCGCAGGGGCTCCTGGTCATCGGAGTCCCTGCCTGCGTGCTCGCAGCCCCGCCGGCTTGCTCACCTGCCCGCGCCTCCTGTCCTCAGGTAATCCAATGTCCACGGTCTGCTGCCTCCTGTGTGCGAGGCGCTGCGGGGCCCGCGAAGCGGGTACCGCGAGGTTAAAGGTGGCGACGTGAAGGCTCTAAAATCCTAAAGGCTCGTGAAGGCTCTAAAATCCGCAGGAATCCACTCGATGTGCAGACTTTCCCTTGCTGCGTGCAATCTCCAAGGTAAGGGTTCCGACTAGAATTGCAAACCACCGCTTTTTCTGGACCGAGGGCGGGGG
This sequence comes from Lissotriton helveticus, assembly GCF_964261635.1. NCBI lineage: Eukaryota > Metazoa > Chordata > Amphibia > Caudata > Salamandridae > Lissotriton > Lissotriton helveticus. The sequence goes on along the minus strand of NC_136072.1, from coordinate 605,500,926 downwards.
GCGTGGCCAGCGGGGAGAGCAGCCCAGGTGTGTTAAATGGGCGCGCAGGGGCTCCTGGTCATCGGAGTCCCTGCCTGCGTGCTCGCAGCCCCGCCGGCTTGCTCACCTGCCCGCGCTTCCTGTCCTCAGGTAATCCAATGTCCACGGTCTGCTGCCTCCTGTGTGCGAGGCGCTGCGGGGCCCGCGAAGCGGGTACCGCGAGGTTAAAGGTGGTGACGTGAAGGCTCTAAAATCCTAAAGGCTCGTGAAGGCTCTAAAATCCGCAGGAATCCACTCGATGTGCAGACTTTCCCTTGCTGCGTGCAATCTCCAAGGTAAGGGTTCCGACTAGAATTGCAAACCACCGCTTTTTCTGGACCGAGGGCGGGGGGCGTGGCCAGCGGGGAGAGCAGCCCAGGTGTGTTAAATGGGCGCGCAGGGGCTCCTGGTCATCGGAGTCCCTGCCTGCGTGCTCGCAGCCCCGCCGGCTTGCTCACCTGCCCGCGCCTCCTGTCCTCAGGTAATCCAATGTCCACGGTCTGCTGCCTCCTGTGTGCGAGGCGCTGCGGGGCCCGCGAAGCGGGTACCGCGAGGTTAAAGGTGGCGACGTGAAGGCTCTAAAATCCTAAAGGCTCGTGAAGGCTCTAAAATCCGCAGGAATCCACTCGATGTGCAGACTTTCCCTTGCTGCGTGCAATCTCCAAGGTAAGGGTTCCGACTAGAATTGCAAACCACCGCTTTTTCTGGACCGAGGGCGGGGGGCGTGGCCAGCGGGGAGAGCAGCCCAGGTGTGTTAAATGGGCGCGCAGGGGCTCCTGGTCATCGGAGTCCCTGCCTGCGTGCTCGCAGCCCCGCCGGCTTGCTCACCTGCCCGCGCCTCCTGTCCTCAGGTAATCCAATGTCCACGGTCTGCTGCCTCCTGTGTGCGAGGCGCTGCGGGGCCCGCGAAGCGGGTACCGCGAGGTTAAAGGTGGCGACGTGAAGGCTCTAAAATCCTAAAGGCTCGTGAAGGCTCTAAAATCCGCAGGAATCCACTCGATGTGCAGACTTTCCCTTGCTGCGTGCAATCTCCAAGGTAAGGGTTCCGACTAGAATTGCAAACCACCGCTTTTTCTGGACCGAGGGCGGGGGGCGTGGCCAGCGGGGAGAGCAGCCCAGGTGTGTTAAATGGGCGCGCAGGGGCTCCTGGTCATCGGAGTCCCTGCCTGCGTGCTCGAAGCCCCGCCGGCTTGCTCACCTGCCCGCGCCTCCTGTCCTCAGGTAATCCAATGTCCACGGTCTGCTGCCTCCTGTGTGCGAGGCGCTGCGGGGCCCGCGAAGCGGATACCGCGAGGTTAAAGGTGGCGACGTGAAGGCTCTAAAATCCTAAAGGCTCGTGAAGGCTCTAAAATCCGCAGGAATCCACTCGATGTGCAGACTTTCCCTTGCTGCGTGCAATCTCCAAGGTAAGGGTTCCCCAAAGCCAGTCAATATGCAACCCTAGCAGAGGAACACTGGATGGCTAAGCAAGAAAAGACCTACTTTCTAAAAGTGGTATTATCAAACCCAGAATGTAAAACTAATCCTTGCTAGAAGATGCATCTTTAGATTCTGAGTTCAGGCGTACTAAACTCAATGTTCCTATCTTGTTCCCATGGGCTGTTACTTATAAGATGTTATAAGTAAACTCCCCATTCTATCCTATGAGACAGATGGCCTTTCAACAGTGAAAAACAAAATTGGCAGTATTTCACTATCATGATATGCCCCACAAATCAGTGCATGTCCTACCTTTCACATACACTGCACCCTTCCCACAGGGGTACCTTGGGCCTACCTTAGGGGTGACTCACATGTAAGAAAATGGGATGGTTAGGACCTGGCAAGTGGGTGCACTTGCCAGGTCGAAATGGCAGTACGAACTGCACACAGGCACTGCAATAGCAGGCCTGAGACCCTTTTACAAGGGTGCTTGTGTGGGTAGCACAATCTGTGCTGCAATTTGATTTACAGGCCCTGGGCACACATGGTGCACTGTACTAGGGACTTAGCAGTAAATCAAATAAGACAATTGTGGACACACTAATCCATAACAAAAATGTACAGAGGGAGCACTTGCACTTTGGCACTGAACAGCAGTGGCCAAGTGCCCAAAGCATCCAGACGTGAGTCCCAGGCACTCCACACCACTGGAATCAAGCTAGCCGGAAAAAAGCATTGTCTAACCCAGGGTGGTGTGGAGTGGAAAAACGATGGATTTGGGCCCAGATCTTTGGACTGGGGTGAATGTGTGACATTGATCCACATTCTGTCCATCACTGTTGTGTTTGCAATTACCGCTCTAAGTGTACTGGGGATGCTCAGACGTGAGTCCCAGGCACTCCACACCACTGGAATCAAGCTAGCCGGGCTGATGAGAGGTGTTACCTCGAAACCGGGCCGGTCCTCGGATGCTTGTTTCCGTTCTGGGAAGGACATGGCTTTTGTAGTTCGGACTGGACTGTTCCCATGGGGCACAGGGTCAGCGCTGATTTGCATATCGCCATTGTCTAACCCAGGGTGGTGTGGAGTGGAAAAACGATGGATTTGGGCCCAGATCTTTGGACTGGGGTGAATGTGTGACATTGATCCACATTCTGTCCATCACTGTTGTGTTTGCAATTACCGCTCTAAGTGTACTGGGGATGCTCAGACGTGAGTCCCAGGCACTCCACACCACTGGAATCAAGCTAGCCGGGCTGATGAGAGGTGTTACCTCGAAACCGGGCCGGTCCTCGGATGCTTGTTTCCGTTCTGGGAAGGACATGGCTTTTGTAGTTCGGACTGGACTGTTCCCATGGGGCACAGGGTCAGCGCTGATTTGCATATCGCCATTGTCTAACCCAGGGTGGTGTGGAGTGGAAAAACGATGGATTTGGGCCCAGATCTTTGGACTGGGGTGAATGTGTGACATTGATCCACATTCTGTCCATCACTGTTGTGTTTGCAATTACCGCTCTAAGTGTACTGGGGATGCTCAGACGTGAGTCCCAGGCACTCCACACCACTGGAATCAAGCTAGCCGGGCTGATGAGAGGTGTTACCTCGAAACCGGGCCGGTCCTCGGATGCTTGTTTCCGTTCTGGGAAGGACATGGCTTTTGTAGTTCGGACTGGACTGTTCCCATGGGGCACAGGGTCAGCGCTGATTTGCATATCGCCATTGTCTAACCCAGGGTGGTGTGGAGTGGAAAAACGATGGATTTGGGCCCAGATCTTTGGACTGGGGTGAATGTGTGACATTGATCCACATTCTGTCCATCACTGTTGTGTTTGCAATTACCGCTCTAAGTGTACTGGGGATGCTCAGACGTGAGTCCCAGGCACTCCACACCACTGGAATCAAGCTAGCCGGGCTGATGAGAGGTGTTACCTCGAAACCGGGCCGGTCCTCGGATGCTTGTTTCCGTTCTGGGAAGGACATGGCTTTTGTAGTTCGGACTGGACTGTTCCCATGGGGCACAGGGTCAGCGCTGATTTGCATATCGCCATTGTCTAACCCAGGGTGGTGTGGAGTGGAAAAACGATGGATTTGGGCCCAGATCTTTGGACTGGGGTGAATGTGTGACATTGATCCACATTCTGTCCATCACTGTTGTGTTTGCAATTACCGCTCTAAGTGTACTGGGGATGCTCAGACGTGAGTCCCAGGCACTCCACACCACTGGAATCAAGCTAGCCGGGCTGATGAGAGGTGTTACCTCGAAACCGGGCCGGTCCTCGGATGCTTGTTTCCGTTCTGGGAAGGACATGGCTTTTGTAGTTCGGACTGGACTGTTCCCATGGGGCACAGGGTCAGCGCTGATTTGCATATCGCCATTGTCTAACCCAGGGTGGTGTGGAGTGGAAAAACGATGGATTTGGGCCCAGATCTTTGGACTGGGGTGAATGTGTGACATTGATCCACATTCTGTCCATCACTGTTGTGTTTGCAAAGCATCCAGACCAGCAAAACAAAGTCCAACACACAGTAAAAACACAGGAGTCAAGTCAAGTCAAGTCATACAATTTATATAGCGCACTACATACCCAGAGGGTTTCAAGGCGCTTAGGAAGGGGAGGAGGATTATATGTCAAATATCCACGTTTTAAGCTGTTTTCTGAACGCTAGGTGATTCTGGGTGAGGCGAAGGTAAGCGGGGAGTGAGTTCCACGTTTTGGCAGCCAGGTAAGAGAAGGATCTGCCTCCCATGGTGGTCTTGTTGATGTGGGGTACAGTGGCGAAGGCTTGGTTGGAGGATCGAAGTAGGCGGGGGGGGGAGTAGAAGGACAGTCGGGAGTTGAGGCAGTCTGGTCCGATGTCGTAGAGTGATTTGTGTGCGTGGGTGAGCAGTCGGAAAGTAATCCTCTTATTGACGGGTAGCCAGTGGAGATCTTTAAGGTGACCAGAGATGTGTTCGTTGCGTGGGATGTCTAATATGAGCCTGGCTGAGGCGTTTTGGATTCGTTGTAGTTTCTTCTGGAGTTTGGCGGTGGTGCCTGCGTAGAGGGTGTTTCCGTAGTCCAGTCGGCTCGTGACCAGAGCGTGGGTGACTGTTTTCCTTGTTTCAGGAGGCAAAGACAAACATACAGGGGAAACCCACGACAAGGATGTCACTGACTGAGGATTTTGCCTGCACCCGAGGAATTCACTGAGGAGTTCCCACCTTTCCAAGTGAAAAATACCAGCCATTTATTCATGTTACAAAATTCTGCAAAGGCCCGGCCTGGACGTGATACTGAAAGGGGACTTTATATAAAATTGTCTGTATTCCATTTTAATATGGATCTTCTGCCTTTGTTTAATTTTTTGAATTCGGTCCCGTTTCATGAAAGCAGTTTTGGCACACATATTAACATACTTTCTTCTTATGAGCACTTTTTTAAGTATGTACTGATAAACGGAAAAAATACCAACTTTAGTTGATTTTCTTAATTTTATGTTGTGTAGGATCAGAGGTGGCCGTAGCTACTGGGGGCCGAGCGGGGCCAGGCCAGTCCATTTGTCAGCGTGGCCGGGTGAGAGTGCTTCTAGTGTTTCCACACCTTCTGCCAAGAAGAAGATCGAGGTGGTGATCCGCAGGGGGAGTCAGCATTGGAAGTGGAATTAGTGTTAGTGGGCAGTCCGAAGAAACTGCGCTCATCCCTAAGTGATCTAGGTTGCAGGAGCTGCCTCTCCCATCAGAAGATTAGTTTGAAGGGGTGCCCCCAGCCATAGGACTGTAGGTAATCGGTCGCCAGTTTGAGCTCACTTTGACGTTGGAGGGTAAGGAGGGATACATCTTGTGTCCTCTGAAGTTGATAGGCTGTTTGGTTCTGGCTACGCTTAGAAAGTCTTCTTTTATCTGGAAGGCATTGACATATGCTAGAATAAATGACACACAAAGAGCCCTCGGGTCCGAAGTAACGAAGTGATAGTCAAGGAGTGGGAACAACTATTCTGGAGGGGTTTCCCTTTTAAGGATGGTTTCTCACACACACCAGAGGTGTCATGCTTCATCATGGGGAATCCTCCTTTCATCATGAAGTCTGGTCATGATGCGGGCTATGACCTCCTTGCTGCGAGGGAGGAGCTCAGGGATGTTTTCAAGTAAGATCCTAAAACCCAATGAGAGCGATGTGTATGATGGGAGACGTGCAGTGCTGATGGATTAGTGGTTAAAACTAGCAACAAGATTAGCTAGATACAATTTATTATTGCTACCCTGTGCTAGGGTTAGAAACAAATTGTGTGCAGTGCTACTGAGTAGCGATCAACATGTTTCAGCCTCAGACCTAGACAATGTAGTGGCTTTCATCAGGATCTCTATTAAAGCAACTGCTGTGTGTAAGTGAAAAAAGTAAATAATAATTGCAAAATTAGCAATGCGTAGGAGTGTTAATTGAGAAATACTAGACCAGTGAATCACCGGTTGGACCTGTGAATAAGACAGAAAAAACAAACAGCGCAATTAAGTCAGTATATTAAACTGCTGTGCAGGTGTCCCACATGTAGACATATCAACGTTACAAAAAGAAACATATATACAACTGGTTCATGTAAAAGTCACAAGTCTATTGTGTAACAGAGGATGTATGGTGACTCTGGACGTATTATGTTGTATCCTATGAATAGCATCTCTCACCTGCAAAAGTCAGGTTCCGTGCCACATCTGTTCCTGGCTATTAGCTTAAGGTACACAAGCCCGTCCAACCTAGTAAGTAGAGGTTGTGGCGTTAAAAAGAAGGAGAGATGCCCTAACTTTAAAAATACAAGCATTAATTTTTATTTGAATATAACGAGTGAAATGGAGACCGAAACCTGTTCTCTAGTGAGGTAAGGTAAACAACGCATGGCTCTAGAAAAGAAAAATAATGTGACAGTCTGTCTATCACAATTGAACCATGCATGGTTACTAGCATGGGGATGCATGCTCTCGATCTAATGTATGGATAGCTGTGAGTACAGCACGTGTAATACGTAATCTGGATAGCGACTACGGAGGGCCCAAGGGAAGGGGCTAGAGAAACATGCCTGAGTCTAAGCAGCAGACCCCTGTATGAGATAAATCACCTGGCCGATATAATAACACTGTATGAAATAGATTGCCTGGTCGATATAATATGCCCCAAACTGCAGTAAACATTTCATGTGTGTCACGGAATGAAGAAACGACGTGTAAGTCAGAAGGAGTTAGACAGGAAATACCAGACCCTGTGTGCAGCGTCGTTAGTTGAACAGCAGGCACACACTGCTCAAGAAATAGTGGGGAATGGTTCTGAAGACAGGTAGCGCTTCTAGGGCGTGCTGAACAGCGCACGTACTTAGGACTCGTGAGAGTAGCGCTATGTACATGAAGGTACTCGCTACCGGAGGTATACAAATTCAATTGGATGGATCGCCTTGGCGATCGAATGCATCCCAGTCTACAATCAATATTCCGTGTGTGCCCCAAAATGGAAAACCGGTGTGTAACTAGGAACGAGTTACAGCCAAACGGAACCTCGGGAGACTCCCGAGCCCATGAGCAGCAGCGTAAATCACCACACCAGCATTTACCGCTTGGATTACAGCCCGCTTGAACAAGGTGGACAAGTATCCAACGCATTCCTGGTGACTTCACGAACACTTCCTGGAAACGGCTCGGGCATGCTGGAAAAGGAAGTTCGCCTGGGCCCAGCATATTAGACACACCACTAACCAACACTATTGTTCATACTGACGATTGGCGCAAACTACTGAATCTCAAATGCTTACACAATCGAACAACCACTCATGGAGCAATCATGACGGAATATCCTAGAAGGAACTGTGCCCCCACAGGCTTGATTGTGACTAATGCACCTAGACTCTTCTTGGATAACAAGAACTTTCTAAAGAACTGGACCCTGATTGCATGCTGATGCACCAGGGACTGGCTCATCCTAATCATCAGTACAGCCAAGAGAGTAGCTGATACCAGAATAGTTGTTCCCACTCCTTGACTATCACTATGTTACTTCGGACCCAAGGGCTCTTTGTGTGCCACTGAGTCTTCAATTGGGGAGTGTGCCCCCGTTGGTCTTTAAATCTCCGCAAGCCCCCCCTTGTGTGTATATACACATGCTAGAATATCCAATGACTTGGCTGTAGGGCCCCCTAGCGGCCCACCCGATGGAGCGCAGTCCGTGTCGTCCTCTTTGTCCAGGATTGGAGGAAAGAGAGCCTGGGTATATCCTCTAGTATCGGATCCCTGCACACCCATTGGGACCCCCTTTGTCTGATATTCTTATGGCGGAATCTGTTTTTAAGGCCCTCTGTTTGTGCTCTGAGGTCGTTATGTTGCTCATGGAGGTGGATGATTTTTTGTTGTAGAATTTCTACTTCTTCCCCCTAAGGTTTCATTCTCTTCCAGGGTAGAAACAAATCCCCTATTAAATACAAATCTTGTTGCAGATCTCGCATATCTTGTGAGCACCGTTCCCTCTAGGGCGCGCGCATAGAGACAGTTTCCAAACACAGCGTGTGCTAAAGTACACCCTGTGTTTGGAAAGTGTCTAAGCTTTTGTTAGTAAAGCACGGGGAAGACTGTGGCTTTTTGTTTAAGTATTGATGTTAATCGGAGCCCGTGAAGGGGCTCCGATTAACAGCCATATTTAAACAAAAGGCCACAGTGGGCAGTCAGGAGGGCGGGGCCGCAGGGGGCACAGCGGCCCGGGTAAACGAGCGGAACAGAAGGCAAGAGGGGCATAAAACAAGGAAAACAAGCATTTGCAATGCAATAGGTCTCGCATTAGGAAAGTTTGAGGTATTGGTATTGCAAATGACAAATATTTTATTTATGTGTTGGTATTGAAAGTAGGGAAATTACTAGCTTTGTCATTTACAATGCCCATATTTTTAACTTTTGCAAACGTGACACCTATAGCATTCTAATGCAATATGTGTTGGATTTACATGACTTTGAAGTATTAATATAACAAATAACAATGGCTTTTATTTGTTTTAATAATTAATACTTAAATAAAAGTTATTGTAATGTATAATGCCAATAGCTTAAACTTTTGTAAATAACTTATGTGAAGATTATGTTCAGTGTATTTTACTGTGATGAAAATCCAAGAACAGAAGTGAAATATTAACATTATTTTGTAACATTTCTAATAAAGCTTAAAACATTGAGAGAACATATTAGAACCAGTTGTTGTTGATTGGTTTCAAAGAGTGATGCTGTGGCGTTCAGTGATGCTGTGGCCTTCAGTGGTGCTGAGTGATACTGTGGCCTTTAGTGGTGCTGAGTGATGCTGTGGCCTTCAGTGGTGCTGAGTGATGCTGTGGCCTTCAGTGCCTGCAAACACAACAATGATGGACAGAATGTGGATCAATGTCACACATTCACCCCAGTCCAAAGATCTGGGCCCAAATCCATCGTTTTTCCACTCCACACCACCCTGGGTTAGACAATGGCGATATGCAAATCAGCGCTGACCCTGTGCCCCATGGGAACAGTCCAGTCCGAACTACAAAAGCCATGTCCTTCCCAGAACGGAAACAAGCATCCGAGGACCGGCCCGGTTTCGAGGTAACACCTCTCATCAGCCCGGCTAGCTTGATTCCAGTGGTGTGGAGTGCCTGGGACTCACGTCTGAGCATCCCCAGTACACTTAGAGCGGTACCTGCAAACACAACAATGATGGACAGAATGTGGATCAATGTCACACATTCACCCCAGTCCAAAGATCTGGGCCCAAATCCATTGTTTTTCCACTCCACACCACCCTGGGTTAGACAATGGCGATATGCAAATCAGCGCTGACCCTGTGCCCCATGGGAACAGTCCAGTCCGAACTACAAAAGCCATGTCCTTCCCAGAACGGAAACAAGCATCCGAGGACCGGCCCGGTTTCGAGGTAACACCTCTCATCAGCCCGGCTAGCTTGATTCCAGTGGTGTGGAGTGCCTGGGACTCACGTCTGAGCATCCCCAGTACACTTAGAGCGGTACCTGCAAACACAACAATGATGGACAGAATGTGGATCAATGTCACACATTCACCCCAGTCCAAAGATCTGGGCCCAAATCCATTGTTTTTCCACTCCACACCACCCTGGGTTAGACAATGGCGATATGCAAATCAGCGCTGACCCTGTGCCCCATGGGAACAGTCCAGTCCGAACTACAAAAGCCATGTCCTTCCCAGAACGGAAACAAGCATCCGAGGACCGGCCCGGTTTCGAGGTAACACCTCTCATCAGCCCGGCTAGCTTGATTCCAGTGGTGTGGAGTGCCTGGGACTCACGTCTGAGCATCCCCAGTACACTTAGAGCGGTACCTGCAAACACAACAATGATGGACAGAATGTGGATCAATGTCACACATTCACCCCAGTCCAAAGATCTGGGCCCAAATCCATCGTTTTTCCACTCCACACCACCCTGGGTTAGACAATGGCGATATGCAAATCAGCGCTGACCCTGTGCCCCATGGGAACAGTCCAGTCCGAACTACAAAAGCCATGTCCTTCCCAGAACGGAAACAAGCATCCGAGGACCGGCCCGGTTTCGAGGTAACACCTCTCATCAGCCCGGCTAGCTTGATTCCAGTGGTGTGGAGTGCCTGGGACTCACGTCTGAGCATCCCCAGTACACTTAGAGCGGTACCTGCAAACACAACAATGATGGACAGAATGTGGATCAATGTCACACATTCACCCCAGTCCAAAGATCTGGGCCCAAATCCATCGTTTTTCCACTCCACACCACCCTGGGTTAGACAATGGCGATATGCAAATCAGCGCTGACCCTGTGCCCCATGGGAACAGTCCAGTCCGAACTACAAAAGCCATGTCCTTCCCAGAACGGAAACAAGCATCCGAGGACCGGCCCGGTTTCGAGGTAACACCTCTCATCAGCCCGGCTAGCTTGATTCCAGTGGTGTGGAGTGCCTGGGACTCACGTCTGAGCATCCCCAGTACACTTAGAGCGGTACCTGCAAACACAACAATGATGGACAGAATGTGGATCAATGTCACACATTCACCCCAGTCCAAAGATCTGGGCCCAAATCCATTGTTTTTCCACTCCACACCACCCTGGGTTAGACAATGGCGATATGCAAATCAGCGCTGACCCTGTGCCCCATGGGAACAGTCCAGTCCGAACTACAAAAGCCATGTCCTTCCCAGAACGGAAACAAGCATCCGAGGACCGGCCCGGTTTCGAGGTAACACCTCTCATCAGCCCGGCTAGCTTGATTCCAGTGGTGTGGAGTGCCTGGGACTCACGTCTGAGCATCCCCAGTACACTTAGAGCGGTACCTGCAAACACAACAATGATGGACAGAATGTGGATCAATGTCACACATTCACCCCAGTCCAAAGATCTGGGCCCAAATCCATCGTTTTTCCACTCCACACCACCCTGGGTTAGACAATGGCGATATGCAAATCAGCGCTGACCCTGTGCCCCATGGGAACAGTCCAGTCCGAACTACAAAAGCCATGTCCTTCCCAGAACGGAAACAAGCATCCGAGGACCGGCCCGGTTTCGAGGTAACACCTCTCATCAGCCCGGCTAGCTTGATTCCAGTGGTGTGGAGTGCCTGGGACTCACGTCTGAGCATCCCCAGTACACTTAGAGCGGTACCTGCAAACACAACAATGATGGACAGAATGTGGATCAATGTCACACATTCACCCCAGTCCAAAGATCTGGGCCCAAATCCATCGTTTTTCCACTCCACACCACCCTGGGTTAGACAATGGCGATATGCAAATCAGCGCTGACCCTGTGCCCCATGGGAACAGTCCAGTCCGAACTACAAAAGCCATGTCCTTCCCAGAACGGAAACAAGCATCCGAGGACCGGCCCGGTTTCGAGGTAACACCTCTCATCAGCCCGGCTAGCTTGATTCCAGTGGTGTGGAGTGCCTGGGACTCACGTCTGAGCATCCCCAGTACACTTAGAGCGGTACCTGCAAACACAACAATGATGGACAGAATGTGGATCAATGTCACACATTCACCCCAGTCCAAAGATCTGGGCCCAAATCCATCGTTTTTCCACTCCACACCACCCTGGGTTAGACAATGGCGATATGCAAATCAGCGCTGACCCTGTGCCCCATGGGAACAGTACAGTCCGAACTACAAAAGCCATGTCCTTCCCAGAACGGAAACAAGCATCCGAGGACCGGCCCGGTTTCGAGGTAACACCTCTCATCAGCCCGGCTAGCTTAATTCCAGTGGTGTGGAGTGCCTGGGACTCACGTCTGAGCATCCCCAGTACACTTAGAGCGGTACCTGCAAACACAACAATGATGGACAGAATGTGGATCAATGTCACACATTCACCCCAGTCCAAAGATCTGGGCCCAAATCCATCGTTTTTCCACTCCACACCACCCTGGGTTAGACAATGGCGATATGCAAATCAGCGCTGACCCTGTGCCCCATGGGAACAGTCCAGTCCGAACTACAAAAGCCATGTCCTTCCCAGAACGGAAACAAGCATCCGAGGACCGGCCCGGTTTCGAGGTAACACCTCTCATCAGCCCGGCTAGCTTGATTCCAGTGGTGTGGAGTGCCTGGGACTCACGTCTGAGCATCCCCAGTACACTTAGAGCGGTACCTGCAAACACAACAATGATGGACAGAATGTGGATCAATGTCACACATTCACCCCAGTCCAAAGATCTGGGCCCAAATCCATTGTTTTTCCACTCCACACCACCCTGGGTTAGACAATGGCGATATGCAAATCAGCGCTGACCCTGTGCCCCATGGGAACAGTCCAGTCCGAACTACAAAAGCCATGTCCTTCCCAGAACGGAAACAAGCATCCGAGGACCGGCCCGGTTTCGAGGTAACACCTCTCATCAGCCCGGCTAGCTTGATTCCAGTGGTGTGGAGTGCCTGGGACTCACGTCTGAGCATCCCCAGTACACTTAGAGCGGTACCTGCAAACACAACAATGATGGACAGAATGTGGATCAATGTCACACATTCACCCCAGTCCAAAGATCTGGGCCCAAATCCATCGTTTTTCCACTCCACACCACCCTGGGTTAGACAATGGCGATATGCAAATCAGCGCTGACCCTGTGCCCCATGGGAACAGTCCAGTCCGAACTACAAAAGCCATGTCCTTCCCAGAACGGAAACAAGCATCCGAGGACCGGCCCGGTTTCGAGGTAACACCTCTCATCAGCCCGGCTAGCTTGATTCCAGTGGTGTGGAGTGCCTGGGACTCACGTCTGAGCATCCCCAGTACACTTAGAGCGGTACCTGCAAACACAACAATGATGGACAGAATGTGGATCAATGTCACACATTCACCCCACTCCAAAGATCTGGGCCCAAATCCATCGTTTTTCCACTCCACACCACCCTGGGTTAGACAATGGCGATATGCAAATCAGCGCTGACCCTGTGCCCCATGGGAACAGTCCAGTCCGAACTACAAAAGCCATGTCCTTCCCAGAACGGAAACAAGCATCCGAGGACCGGCCCGGTTTCGAGGTAACACCTCTCATCAGCCCGGCTAGCTTGATTCCAGTGGTGTGGAGTGCCTGGGACTCACGTCTGAGCATCCCCAGTACACTTAGAGCGGTACCTGCAAACACAACAATGATGGACAGAATGTGGATCAATGTCACACATTCACCCCAGTCCAAAGATCTGGGCCCAAATCCATCATTTTTCCACTCCACACCACCCTGGGTTAGACAATGGCGATATGCAAATCAGCGCTGACCCTGTGCCTCATGGGAACAGTCCAGTCCGAACTACAAAAGCCATGTCCTTCCCAGAACGGAAACAAGCATCCGAGGACCGGCCCGGTTTCGAGGTAACACCTCTCATCAGCCCGGCTAGCTTGATTCCAGTGGTGTGGAGTGCCTGGGACTCACGTCTGAGCATCCCCAGTACACTTAGAGCGGTACCTGCAAACACAACAATGATGGACAGAATGTGGATCAATGTCACACATTCACCCCAGTCCAAAGATCTGGGCCCAAATCCATTGTTTTTCCACTCCACACCACCCTGGGTTAGACAATGGCGATATGCAAATCAGCGCTGACCCTGTGCCCCATGGGAACAGTCCAGTCCGAACTACAAAAGCCATGTCCTTCCCAGAACGGAAAGAAGCATCCGAGGACCGGCCCGGTTTCGAGGTAACACCTCTCATCAGCCCGGCTAGCTTGATTCCAGTGGTGTGGAGTGCCTGGGACTCACGTCTGAGCATCCCCAGTACACTTAGAGCGGTACCTGCAAACACAACAATGATGGACAGAATGTGGATCAATGTCACACATTCACCCCAGTCCAAAGATCTGGGCCCAAATCCATCGTTTTTCCACTCCACACCACCCTGGGTTAGACAATGGCGATATGCAAATCAGCGCTGACCCTGTGCCCCATGGGAACAGTCCAGTCCGAACTACAAAAGCCATGTCCTTCCCAGAACGGAAACAAGCATCCGAGGACCGGCCCGGTTTCGAGGTAACACCTCTCATCAGCCCGGCTAGCTTGATTCCAGTGGTGTGGAGTGCCTGGGACTCACGTCTGAGCATCCCCAGTACACTTAGAGCGGTACCTGCAAACACAACAATGATGGACAGAATGTGGATCAATGTCACACATTCACCCCAGTCCAAAGATCTGGGCCCAAATCCATCGTTTTTCCACTCCACACCACCCTGGGTTAGACAATGGCGATATGCAAATCAGCGCTGACCCTGTGCCCCATGGGAACAGTCCAGTCCGAACTACAAAAGCCATGTCCTTCCCAGAACGGAAACAAGCATCCGAGGACCGGCCCGGTTTCGAGGTAACACCTCTCATCAGCCCGGCTAGCTTGATTCCAGTGGTGTGGAGTGCCTGGGACTCACGTCTGAGCATCCCCAGTACACTTAGAGCGGTACCTGCAAACACAACAATGATGGACAGAATGTGGATCAATGTCACACATTCACCCCAGTCCAAAGATCTGGGCCCAAATCCATCGTTTTTCCACTCCACACCACCCTGGGTTAGACAATGGCGATATGCAAATCAGCGCTGACCCTGTGCCCCATGGGAACAGTACAGTCCGAACTACAAAAGCCATGTCCTTCCCAGAACGGAAACAAGCATCCGAGGACCGGCCCGGTTTCGAGGTAACACCTCTCATCAGCCCGGCTAGCTTGATTCCAGTGGTGTGGAGTGCCTGGGACTCACGTCTGAGCATCCCCAGTACACTTAGAGCGGTACCTGCAAACACAACAATGATGGACAGAATGTGGATCAATGTCACACATTCACCCCAGTCCAAAGATCTGGGCCCAAATCCATCGTTTTTCCACTCCACACCACCCTGGGTTAGACAATGGCGATATGCAAATCAGCGCTGACCCTGTGCCCCATGGGAACAGTCCAGTCCGAACTACAAAAGCCATGTCCTTCCCAGAACGGAAACAAGCATCCGAGGACCGGCCCGGTTTCGAGGTAACACCTCTCATCAGCCCGGCTAGCTTGATTCCAGTGGTGTGGAGTGCCTGGGACTCACGTCTGAGCATCCCCAGTACACTTAGAGCGGTACCTGCAAACACAACAATGATGGACAGAATGTGGATCAATGTCACACATTCACCCCAGTCCAAAGATCTGGGCCCAAATCCATCGTTTTTCCACTCCACACCACCCTGGGTTAGACAATGGCGATATGCAAATCAGCGCTGACCCTGTGCCCCATGGGAACAGTCCAGTCCGAACTACAAAAGCCATGTCCTTCCCAGAACGGAAACAAGCATCCGAGGACCGGCCCGGTTTCGAGGTAACACCTCTCATCAGCCCGGCTAGCTTGATTCCAGTGGTGTGGAGTGCCTGGGACTCACGTCTGAGCATCCCCAGTACACTTAGAGCGGTACCTGCAAACACAACAATGATGGACAGAATGTGGATCAATGTCACACATTCACCCCAGTCCAAAGATCTGGGCCCAAATCCATCGTTTTTCCACTCCACACCACCCTGGGTTAGACAATGGCGATATGCAAATCAGCGCTGACCCTGTGCCCCATGGGAACAGTCCAGTCCGAACTACAAAAGCCATGTCCTTCCCAGAACGGAAACAAGCATCCGAGGACCGGCCCGGTTTCGAGGTAACACCTCTCATCAGCCCGGCTAGCTTGATTCCAGTGGTGTGGAGTGCCTGGGACTCACGTCTGAGCATCCCCAGTACACTTAGAGCGGTACCTGCAAACACAACAATGATGGACAGAATGTGGATCAATGTCACACATTCACCCCAGTCCAAAGATCTGGGCCCAAATCCATCGTTTTTCCACTCCACACCACCCTGGGTTAGACAATGGCGATATGCAAATCAGCGCTGACCCTGTGCCCCATGGGAACAGTCCAGTCCGAACTACAAAAGCCATGTCCTTCCCAGAACGGAAACAAGCATCCGAGGACCGGCCCGGTTTCGAGGTAACACCTCTCATCAGCCCGGCTAGCTTGATTCCAGTGGTGTGGAGTGCCTGGGACTCACGTCTGAGCATCCCCAGTACACTTAGAGCGGTACCTGCAAACACAACAATGATGGACAGAATGTGGATCAATGTCACACATTCACCCCAGTCCAAAGATCTGGGCCCAAATCCATCGTTTTTCCACTCCACACCACCCTGGGTTAGACAATGGCGATATGCAAATCAGCGCTGACCCTGTGCCCCATGGGAACAGTCCAGTCCGAACTACAAAAGCCATGTCCTTCCCAGAACGGAAACAAGCATCCGAGGACCGGCCCGGTTTCGAGGTAACACCTCTCATCAGCCCGGCTAGCTTGATTCCAGTGGTGTGGAGTGCCTGGGACTCACGTCTGAGCATCCCCAGTACACTTAGAGCGGTACCTGCAAACACAACAATGATGGACAGAATGTGGATCAATGTCACACATTCACCCCAGTCCAAAGATCTGGGCCCAAATCCATCGTTTTTCCACTCCACACCACCCTGGGTTAGACAATGGCGATATGCAAATCAGCGCTGACCCTGTGCCCCATGGGAACAGTACAGTCCGAACTACAAAAGCCATGTCCTTCCCAGAACGGAAACAAGCATCCGAGGACCGGCCCGGTTTCGAGGTAACACCTCTCATCAGCCCGGCTAGCTTGATTCCAGTGGTGTGGAGTGCCTGGGACTCACGTCTGAGCATCCCCAGTACACTTAGAGCGGTACCTGCAAACACAACAATGATGGACAGAATGTGGATCAATGTCACACATTCACCCCAGTCCAAAGATCTGGGCCCAAATCCATCGTTTTTCCACTCCACACCACCCTGGGTTAGACAATGGCGATATGCAAATCAGCGCTGACCCTGTGCCCCATGGGAACAGTCCAGTCCGAACTACAAAAGCCATGTCCTTCCCAGAACGGAAACAAGCATCCGAGGACCGGCCCTGTTTCGAGGTAACACCTCTCATCAGCCCGGCTAGCTTGATTCCAGTGGTGTGGAGTGCCTGGGACTCACGTCTGAGCATCCCCAGTACACTTAGAGCGGTACCTGCAAACACAACAATGATGGACAGAATGTGGATCAATGTCACACATTCACCCCAGTCCAAAGATCTGGGCCCAAATTAAGTGGTGCTGTTGCGTTGAGTGGTGCTGTGGCGTTGAGTGTTGCTGTGGTGTTGAGTGATGCTGTGGCGTTGAGTGGTGCGGTGGTGTGAGTGGTGCTGTGGCGTTGAGTGGAGCTGTGGCGTTGAGTGGAGCTGTGGCGTTAAGTGGAGCTGTGGCGTTGAGTGGAGCTGTGGCGTTGAGTGGAGCTGTGTCGTTAGTGGTGGTGTGGCGTTGAGTGGTGCTGTTGCGTTGAGTGGTGCTGTGGCGTTGAGTGGTGCTGTGGCGTTGAGTGGTGCTGTTGCGTTGAGTGGTGCTGTTGCGTTGAGTGGTGCTGTGGTGTTGAGTGGTGCTGTGGCGTTGAGTGGTGCTGTGGCGTTGAGTGGTGCTGTGGCGTTGAGTGGTGCTGTTGTGTTGTGGGGTGCTGTTGTGTTGTGGGGTGCTGTGGCATTGAGTGCTGCTGTGGCATTAAGTGGTGTTGTGGCATTGATTGGTGAAGTGGCATTGAGGGGTGGATTTGGAGGTTGGAGTTTGAGGTTGGAGTTGGAGGGTGGAGTTGGAGGGTGGAGTTGGAGGGTGGAGTTGGAGGGTGGAGTTGGAGGGTTGAGTTGGAGGGTGTAGTTGGAGGGTGTAGTTGGAGGGTGGAGTTGGAGGGTGGAGTTGGAGGGTGGAGTTTGAGGGTGGAGTTTGAGGGTAGAGTTGTAGGGTGGAGTTGTAGGGTGGAGTTGTAGGGTGGAGTTGTAGGGTGGAGTTTGAGTATTGTGAGCGTGAGGGTGTGAGGGTGAGTGAGGGCGTGTAAGGATGAGGGTGTGACGGTGTGTGAGGGTGTGGGGATGTGAGGGTGAGGGGGTGTGAGGGTGTGTGAGGGTGACTGAGGGTGAGGGTGTGAGGGTGATTGAGGGTGTGAGTGTTGTGAGAGGGGTAAGGGTGTGAGGGTGAGTGAGGGTGTGTGAGGATGTGGGTGTGAGGGTGTGATGGTGAGTGATGGTGTGTGAGGGTGAGGGGGTGAGGTGTGAGGGTGAGTGAGGATGTGAGGGTGTGTGAGGGTGATAGGGTGAGGTAAGGGGGTGTGAGGGTGGGAGGGTGAGAGGGTGTGAGGGTGAGAGGGTGTGTGATGGCGTGTGATGGTGTGTGAGGGTAAGTGAGGGTGTGTGAGGGTAAGTTAGGGTGTGTGAGGGTGTGTGAGGGTGAGGGGGTGTGAGGGTGAGGGGGTGTGAGGGTGAGGGGGTGTGAGGGTGAGAGGGTGTGTGAGGGTAAGGGGGTGTGAGGGTGAGGGGGTGTGAGGGTGAGAGGGTGTGTGAGGGTGAGGGTGAGGCCGTGTGAGGTTGAGGGGGTGTGAGGTTGAGGGGGTGTGAGGGTGTGTGGGTGAGTGAGGGTGTTTGAGGGTGGGTGAGGGTGTGAGGGTGAGTGAGGGTGTGTGGGTGAGTGAGGGTGTTTGAGGGTGGGCGAGGGTTGTGCACATAGGAGACGAGTAGGGTGAAAAACGGAGCCATTGCTGGGACTTTTCTGGTAAAATACTTGATGAGAACCCAGGCCAGTATAATGCTGTCTTCTGCGTGCAAGTCTGGGCGCCCCCCTCCAATCGGGGGGGGGGGCGAGTTGGCAAGCAGCTGGGGAGGGTTTAAATAAGGGCACAAAGCCCTGAGTTACCACAACCCCCCTCCCCTAGCAATGAGAAGAAGGAGTGAGGAATCGCCGGGAAGAGGAACAACTGACCTGAGGACATGACCTGAAACCTGACCGTGAGCAGCGAGTTGGAGCAGAGCAAGTGCGATTCGCAAGGACCGGAGGCGCGAGGGCAGCGATTCACAAAGACCACGGGGGGACAAGCTGAAGAGTTTTCAGGACTTACGGGGCATTTGAAGTCAATACAGCAGTGCCTTGGGTTGAGGCAGGAGGCCCAGCCTGGAGTTACGAGGACCAGCGATCCAGTCATGCATCGCAAGGCGGGTATAGGTGTGGGCGGCGGTGACCCCGATACGGCGGATGTGGGAGAATAGAGCTGACCTCGGGTCGGGATCCAGAAGGTTGCTGGTAGCATAGGCGGACAGAGGGTGGGGGTGCAATGTAGCTTAATCAAATATGGCTTTACATGGAAGGGGATTTAATTACAGGCACCCCCATTTGCAAAGGGATCAATCGGCGCACCACGTCTGGAAGTGTCTTCATTGCGAAAGTCTCTTTGTGGATAGTTGAGCATAAAGGCCACGCTGCTATGTTAATTTTCACGACACCGCGGGGGTAAGAGTGGAGTTGAGTCAAAAACAGCTGAAAGTTCCCCCCTCCCCCAATAAAACGGCCCCCATAGGAGGCGGGAACCCCTTGTCTAGTAAGGGCGATGTAGCATGTTACATAGTGCCACAAGAGAATTGTAGCTAAGCTTTTATTGTTGCAACCAGAACACGATGAGCACGGCTCCAGCAGCGCGCAGGGTTTGCTGCGAGGTGTTCAAGGCAGCAGTGAAACAGGGGGCGGTTCAACTCACAGGGCGCACGGTACTCGGTAATTTAGCAGATAACGTTTGTTCAAGTGGGTTGAAGTACGTTCTCAGTTGGAGCAGACAGCAGCTAATTCTTGCAATGGCAGCATACGGTGATAATAAAAGAGTGTTTTCCGTTTCTAAGGTGCTTTTAGAAGTGCAGGTTGTTTTTAATGTATCACGAATTATTGTTTATTGTATCAGTCTGTACGTATTTATTTATTTAGGTAACACTTAATGCTTCTAAAAGCAACAGAACTTGGTAGTAAGCAAAGCCCCAAGCAGGTAGGAAATACAATAAGGTCAGGGTAGGAATACGGATGCATTTGTGACAATGGCGCAAGCCCATTGGAAAGGATAGGCCCCTTGCTCTCGAAGAAAGCTTTGGAACAGATGGTAATTTAAATTTAAAAAAAAGCCTTTGATGCAGCAGGGGGCAGAGAGCAGGGGGCGGAGCGGGAAGAGCTGCTGGCGTGGGAGGGTGATTGATGGGCGGGGCAGTGCTGGGGAAACCTTTGATGTGGCCTGGCGAAATGCTGCTGGCAGTGGGAAGGCTCGGGCATGCTCGTCCACGAGGCGTGCACTTTCGAAAATCCGCTGGAGAGCCCTTGCTTGGCCTGATGTATGGTTTGGCTGCATTAGGGGTGTTTTCCTATTCCTGCGGAATAGGAAAGGCGAGCCCTAAAAACGAGTGGGACAGAGGGCAGAAGGGCACAAAAACGAGTGGGACAGATGGCAGAAAGGCATAACAACGAGTGGGACAGAGGGCATAAAGGCACAAAAACGAGTGGGACAGAGGGCAGAAAGGCACAAAAATGAGCGGGACAGAGGGCAGGAAGGCACAAAAACGAGTGGGACAGAGGGCAGAAGGCCACAAGAACGAGTGGGACAGAGGGCAGAAGGGCACAAAAACGAGTAGGACAGAGGGCAGAAAGGCACAAAAACGAGTGAGACAGGAAGGCAAAAGGGGCATAAAAACAAGGAAAAAAACGAGTGGGACAGAGGGCAGAAGGCACAAAAACAAGTGGGACAGATGGCAGAAGGGCACAAAAACGAGTGGGACAGAGGGCAGAAGGGCACAAAAACGAGTGGGAGAGAGGGCAGAAAGGCACAAAAACGAGTGGGACAGAGGGCAGAAGGCCACAAAAACGATTGGGACAGAGGGCAGAAGGGCACAAAAACGAGTAGGACAGAGGGC
The DNA here is from genome assembly GCF_964261635.1 of Lissotriton helveticus. Classification (NCBI taxonomy): domain Eukaryota; kingdom Metazoa; phylum Chordata; class Amphibia; order Caudata; family Salamandridae; genus Lissotriton; species Lissotriton helveticus. Next base: position 605,480,211 of record NC_136072.1, on the reverse strand, counting down.
AGAAAGGCACAAAAACGAGTGGGACAGGAAGGCAAAAGGGGCATAAAAACAAGGAAAAAAACAAGTGGGACAGAGGGCAGAAGGCACAAAAACGAGTGGGACAGATGGCAGAAGGGCACAAAAACGAGTGGGACAGAGGGCAGAAGGGCACAAAAACGAGTGGGAGAGAGGGCAGAAAGGCACAAAAACGAGTGGGTCAGAGGGCAGAAGGGCACAAAAACGAGTGGGACAGAGGGCAGAAAGGCACAAAAACGAGTGGGACAGATGGCAGGAAGGCACAAAAACGAGTGGGACAGAGGGCAGAAGGGCACAAAAACGAGTGGGACAGAGGGCAGAAAGGCAAAAAACGAGGGGAAAACGAAGTGGATAAGGCAGAAGGGTACAAAAACGAGTGGGACAGAGGGCAGAAGGTCACAAAAAAGAGTGGCACAGAGGGCAGACGGGCACAAAAAACTAATGGCACAGAGGCAAAATACAGAATACAGAAATATAGGGGCTGCTAAGAACAGAAGGCAGAATGGGCAGAGAGACACGGGGCAGTGAGGCACGGGGCAGCGAGGGGAAATGAAGGGAAAACTGGGCAGAGACACGGGCAGCGAGGGGTACAGAAGGACAGACCGGGCAGAGAGAGCACAGGGACTGAGAGGGGAGCAGAGGGAAGAAAAAGGGGCACGGACCACGTACAGGCAGCGGGGAAGACAGACAACAGCAGTCAGAGACACAACAATGAAAATACAGGCAATACAATACATTTGCAAACTGCCTTTAAGACCCTTATTTTGGCTCTGTATGTGTGAAAATGCACCATCTTTTCACTTTTTAAAGTAAACGTTTTAAAGTGCCATTTGGCGCCGCAGACACGCACGGTTTGGTTCCTGGCGCACATAGCCATGGTTGCAGCACACAGAGACCCTCCACTGCCGCACACAGAGGAAAAAAATTAGAGGGAACATTGCTTGTGAGAGGTCTTTTTTGAAGGCTTGTAGGTCTTCAGTGAGTCAAAGAGAGAGGCGAGAAACCCCTGGGTCACTAGGGCCAGATTAGAGTCAGGAGCCCCCTCCGGCTCAAGGTTAACGAGGTGTATGAGTCTATGCAGAACCATGTGTTTACTCAGGAATGGCCTTGTGAGAAGTCTCCACGTATGTTAGCGGGTGTTAGTGGGATCAGTGAGGGAATTGCCAAAGAGGTTTTGAATTAGGCTAGCTGATGTAGCCTTAAATGAAGACTCTTACTGGGGAGAGGTCTGTATTTGATGTTGTGTAGAGGTGACCCTCGACCTTGGTTGAGCCGGTCACCCCACACACCGCGCAGCACCACCTCTCTGCGCCCGTCCCCGCTGCTGCCGAGAGGAGCAGTGCTCCAGGGTTCGAGACTCCCCTGGGCTGCTACTTGCCGCTCTGGTTGGTATCACTCCTGGCTTTTTTTCCTTTGTCACTGTTCTGCTGTGTGACTCCTGTAGCGCATTGTATCATCTCCACTGTGCCTGTTCTTGTTTTTCTTGACCCCTCGGCCTGACCGTGTCCCCGCTTGCACCGTCCCCCTCCCGCCACCGCCCCCTGTGTCCCCGCCCCTTCCCCTCCTTCCCTTCACCTTCCCGCCGCTGCGTCCCCTGAGGCCCCGCCCCCGCGCCCATTGACTGTTCCCCACCCTCCACCCAGCTGATCCCCCCTCCCACCTCCCTACTTATGGAGGCCGCTGCGCGGCGGTGAGTGTGACCCTCGACCTTGGTTGAGCCGGTCGCCCCACACACCGCGCAGCACCACCTCTCTGCGCCCGTCCCCGCTGCTGCCGAGAGGAGCAGTGCTCCAGGGTTCGAGACTCCCCTGGGCTGCTACTTGCCGCTCTGGTTGGTATCACTCCTGGCTTTTTTTCCTTTGTCACTGTTCTGCTGTGTGACTCCTGTAGCGCATTGTATCATCTCCACTGTGCCTGTTCTTGTTTTTCTTGACCCCTCGGCCTGACCGTGTCCCCGCTTGCACCGTCCCCCTCCCGCCACCGCCCCCTGTGTCCCCGCCCCTTCCCCTCCTTCCTTCACCTTCCCGCCGCTGCGTCCCCTGAGGCCCCGCCCTCGCGCCCATTGACTGTTCCCCACCCTCCACCCAGCTGATCCCCCCTCCCTACTTATGGAGGCCGCTGCGCGGCGGTGAGTGTGACCCTCGACCTTGGTTGAGCCGGTCGCCCCACACACCGCGCAGCACTACCTGTCTGCGCCCGTCCCTGCTGCTGCCGAAAGGAGCAGTGCTTCAGGGTTGGAGACCCCCCTGGGCTGCTACTTGCCGCTCTGGTTGGTATCACTCCTGGCTTTTTTTCCTTTGTCACTGTTCTGCTGTGTGAGTCCTGTAGCGCACTGTATCATCTCCACTGTGCCCGTTCTTGTTTTTCTTGACTCCTTGGCCTGACCGTGTCCCCGCTCGCACCGTCCCCCTCCCGCCGCCACCCCCTGCATCCCCGCCCCCTTCCCCTCCTTCCCTTCGCCTTCCCGCCGCTGTGTCCCCTGCGGCCCCGCCCCCCGCGCCCATTGGCTGTTCCCCACCCTCCTCCCAGCTGATCCCCCCTCCGACCTCCCTACTTATGGAGGCCACTGCATGGCGGTGAGTGTGACCCTCGACCTTGGTTGAGCCGGTCGCCCCACACACCGCGCAGCACCACCTGTCTGCGCCCGTCCCCGCTGCTACCAAGAGGAGCAGTGCTCCAGTGCTCGAGACCCTCCTGAGCTGCTACTTGCCGCTCTGGTTGGTATCACTCCTGGCTTTTTTTTCCTTTGTCCCCTGTGTCCTGTAGCACACTGTATCATCTCTACTGTGCCTGTTCTTGTTTTTCTTGACCCCTCGGCCTGACCGTGTCCCCGCTCGCACCGTCTTCTTCCCGCCGCTGCTCCCCAGCGTCCCCGCCCCTTCCCCTCCTTCCCTTCGCCTTCCAGCCGCCGCGTCCCCTGCGGCCCTGCGCCCATTGGCTGTTCCCCACCCTCCTCCCAGCTGATCCTCCCTCCCACCTCCCTACTTACGGAGGCCGCTGCGCCGGCCGCGCCGCTGGCGCATCGGAGGTGCGCCAGAGGCAAGCCCGTCTGTGTCAGGCCGCACCTGGACCGCGCCCAGCGCCAGAACCCCTGGACCCCGCAAACACCACGACACCAGACTCCACTATGACGCCAGCAGCCTCCACGCACTCAACGCCGGCCGAAACCACACCTGCTTCCAGGCCACGCCGAAACGGACCCTTCTCCTGCCGCACCTGCAGCTTCACCTGCGACAGAACCACCAAACCTCCAAGGACAAGACCCAACGACCTCCGCTGTATACTCCTCAACACCCGCTCCGCATGCAAACACGCCATCGAGCTCTAGGATCTGCTCGACACCTCCGCCCCAGACGTGACCTTCCTGACCGAGACCTGGTGGAACGACTCCTCGGCGCCCGACATCACCATAGCCATCCAGGAGGGATACAAGATCAGCCGCAGGGATCACGCCAACGGAACCGGAGGAGGAAAAGCCATCGTACACAAGTCCACCCTCAAGGTCGCCACCCACGTGGACGACACTCTCAACACCGCCGAACACCTGCACTTCCGGATCCACACCGACCCCAACACAACCCTCAGAGGAACGCTCATCTACAGGCCCCACGGGCCCCGGGCTCAGTACAGCGCCTCCATCGCCGACCTTGCCAGCACCCACGCACTCGCCTCCACGGACTACATCCTCCTCGGGGACCTGAACTTCCACCACGAGAACAACAACGAAGCCAACGCCACCACCCTGATCGACAACCTAGCCAACCTCAGCCTCAGACAACTCATCACCGCACCCACCCACGCCGCCAGCCATATGTTGGACCCCATCTTCTCCACAGGCACCAACGTCGCCATCGACCAAACCACCAAACTCCACTGGACCGACCACCGCTGCATCCATTTCTCCTTCAAGAAACCAACCACGCACCACCGCACCCAACAGCTACCTCGCTGCTGCTGGAGCAAAGTCACCAAAGACCAGCTGACCACCACCCTCGCCCAGAAACCACCCACCGACCCCACCAGCCCAGACGCCGCAGCCCGCAACCTCAGACAGTGGATCGCCGACTGTGCCAACACCCTCGCTCCACTCAAGAAACCCTCCAACAACCACGCCAGCAAGAGAGCCACCTGGTTCACCAACGAGCTCCAGACCTCCAAACGCGCATGCCGGAAACTGGAGAAAATATGGCTCCACAAACGCACACCGTACAACCACGCAGCCCACAGGACGCCAGCCGCAGACACCACCACCTCATCAGATTAGCCAAGAGATCCTCCTTCAAAAACCGCCTGGATAACAACACACACAACAGCAAAGAGCTCTTCAGCATCGTAAAGGAACTCTCCAACTCCAGCGCCAACGACATCCCGCCCTCACAAGAACTGTGCGACTCACTAGCCATCTTCTTCCACCGCAAGATCGCTGACATCAACGACAGCTTCAATACCACGACCGCCCGACCACGCCAGACCCCACCTCCCCTGAGAACACCACCAGCGCCACCCGCCTGACCTTCTGGTCCAACGTCAACAACGACGAGACACGCAAGGTTATGAACTCCATCCACTCAGGATCTCCATCAGACCCGTGCCCACACCACGTTTTCAACAAAGCAGATGCAGCCATTGCAACCCCAACTACGGAAGGTCATCAACATCTCCTTCGAAACAGCGATATTCCCGGTAAGCTGGAAGCACGCCAAAATCATCGCCCTCCTCAAGAAGCCCAAAGTGGACCCCAAGGACCTCAAGAACGTCCGACCCATCTCCCTGCTCCCGTTCCCGGCAAAGGTCATCGAGAAAATCGTCAACGGACAACTGGCCCGCCACCTGGAAGACAACAACATCCTGGGCCCGTCCCAGTCCGGATTCAGACGAAACCACAGCACCAAGACAGCCCTCATCGCCGCCACAGACGACATCAGGCGCCAACTAGACAACGGCGAAATATCAGCCCTCCTCCTCCTGGACCTGTCGGCCGCCTTCGACACGGTCTGTCATCGCACTCTAAAGACATGACTCATAGTAGCTGGAATCCAAGAGAAGGTCCTTGACTGGACCACGTCCTTCCTCTCCAGCAGAACCCAGAGCGTCCGCCACCCACCCTTCCGATCCAAAGCCACCAACATCATCTGCGGCATCCCCCTGGGCTCATCCCTCATCCCGACGCTGTTCAACATCTACATGGCCCCCCTCGCACGAGTGGCCCGCAATCACAACCTCAACATCATCTCCTACGCCGACGACACCCAGCTCATCCTCTCCCTCACAAAGGACGCACACACCGCCAAAACCAACCTCCACGAGGGAATGAAGGCCGTCGCCGACTGGATGAAGAGTAGCCACCTAAAACTGAACTCAGACAATAAGGAGGTACTCAACCTCGGACCCACCCCCTCAGCCTGGGACGACTCCTGGTGGCTGACCACACTGAGAACAGCACCAACACCCACCGACCACGCACGCAACCTAGGATTCATCCTCGACTCCTCCCTCTCCATGTCGAAACAGGTCAACGCCGTCTCCTCCTCCTGCTACCACACCCTCCGCATGCTCCGCAGGATCTACAAATGGATACCGATTGAAACTAGGAAAACGGTGACACAGGCCCTTGTCAGCAGCAGACTGGACTACGGCAACATACTCTATGCAGGAATCCCAGCCAAACACCTAAGACGACTTCAACGCATCCAAAACGCCTATGCCCGACTGATCGTCAACGTCCCCCGCCGCAGCCACATCACCCCCCACCTGAGAGACCTACACTGGCTCCCCGTCGACAAGAGGATCAACTTCACGCTCCTCACCCACGCACACAAAGCACTCCACAATGCCGAACCAGCCTACCTGAACAGCATCCCAGTTTCTACACTCCCATCTGCCAGCTCCGCTCCGCCAGACTCGCCCTCGCCGCTGTCCCCTGCATCCAATGAACGACCTCCGGTGGCAGATCCTTCTCCTTCCTCGCCGCCAAGACCTGGAACACCCTCCCTACCCACATACGCAAGACCCAAGACCTACTCGCCTTCAGAAGACTCCTCAAGACCTGGCCCTTCGAGCAGTAGCAGCACCCCCTCTCCCCCCTCGGCGCCTTGAGACCCTCACGGGTAAGTAGCGCGCTCTACAAGTATTCTGATTGATTGATTGATTGAGGGGATAAAGGCCTCGAGTCAGTAGTAGGGATCAGAACCTGGAAGGAAAGGAGCTTTTAGCATGCTCAGGGTCGGTTGCTGGGCAAAGTCGTAGTTTCTTGGTTTGTCACTCCTCAGGACCCATTAACGTGTGTGTCCCCCTCGTTGCAAAGCTCCCGGGGTATTTCCACAGGCTCAGCAAAAGTCATCTGTGCCACTTGGCTTGTTGCTAGGTGCATTTGTGGCAGGGTGCCAAGCGGAGCAGATCAGGGGAGTCACAGAGAGCTTATGCTTGTCATCTGCCCCAGCCCCTCCACGCTGGGACCCTCCTGACTTTACTTGCTGGGGTCGCATCGGCGAAATTCAAGGGTCTTCACTCTAAGGGCAGCTGCAGCTCAAGGTGGGTATATGCCTAGACTATGTGGGTTGTTGGAGGTTCCCTGCAGGAGAGGGGAATAGACACTTGCAGGAAGCAGCAGAAGGGGCAGCTGGTAGTGGCAGCCCCTGGGGACCAATGTCGGTCCCAAGCTGCCCCTGGAGGTGCAGGAGCTGAGGAAGCAGTGGCTGCATGGAAGTGAGCTCATGGCACAGATAGGGAAGTCATACGGGGCTGCACACCCTTATCTTACAGTTACCGGGCTCTTCAGGAGTGCAAGTTGCCCCCTACAGGCATCAATGATGTCAAGAGGGCTGGTCCATCACAGCGAGACCCATTGTCCCTCCGCAACCTCCGCAGTGCACCAGGAGCTGATACCAAACTTTGGGGGCCACGTCAATCAGCCCAGGTATGTCAGTGTGGGGGGGATCAGTATGCCAGGAGCCCCAGTATCCACACCTCAACTGCCACCAACAGCAGCCGTAGATCTGTGACAAGACATGGGTCTGGGGTATGCACCGTCAGTAGTGCAGGAAAGGCTGTCAAAAGTGTAACGTCGGCACGGGTCTCTCCTGCTCCCAGAAGCATAGTTGCTACTCAAGTCTCAGCTCCCCGGGGACTGCTGGTCAGTAGCGGGATCATGGGTCCCGGGATTCTTCCGGATGGCCCAGGCAGTCGCAGAGGATCAGGCTGCAGCGTTAGGGCCTGTAATGTTGGGCCCTAGGCCCTCATTATGCTAAAGCATGGGGACATGGACACCAGGATAGTCTGCTAGTGAATGGTCCAAGAGCACATGCGCTCCGCCCCCTTTATTGACTGGGTCACGTGACTCGTGACACCAGTGGTGGGTGGGTGTAAAATGTGGGTTACATCATTTAAGCAACTAGACCGTGTCCCGCAGGACACTACATTCCTCCCCAACTTTAATAAAAGTTGAGACAAAACAAAGTCCGAACTTGTGGGAGGAAAACACAAAATATGCAATCTCCTAACTTTAGTATCTTTGGCTGCTTGCTAGATGGCGCCGGTGGAACTTGACGCTGAAATATTAGTCTTCTTGGGCTCGACGACCAGGTTCTCGGTGGGCGTGCTCTCCTGGACTTGCGCCATGGCAGTGTGTTCTTCCGTCCATTGAGATCTTGCTTTTGGGGTGACGCCGAACAGGATGACCAGATGGTAGACTTGATGGAGGTTATCTTCTACTAGTCTGTCGGGTTTCTTCACTGTAGGCAGCTTGGCTTCACATCGCAAAGGGGGGAGTGGATGAAGGACATCCCTCTCACTGAGACGCCCCTCTCGTGGGTGTTCTCCTGCCACGAGAGGTCCCGGAGGCCCTCTTCTTCAGGTTTCTGCTGGGCTGGGCATTCTCTGCAGCGTTGCTCCAACTCCACAGTTTGGGTGTGAATGGAGGAGGCAATGAGATTACTACCTCGCATTCCGTGGCTCCACCTGGAGGGTGGCTGTTGACTCTTGCCTTTGCGCACCAGTTCCTCTTCTTCCCAGGACGTGCAGGTTAGACGGTGGTGGATCCATCTCTCTTGTCGGGACCCTCTGCCACCGGTGTCCCTGAGGCCTTTGCCCCTTGGATATCCACGGGCTGGTGTGGAGTGGTCAGTTTTCCTTCTGCCAGACGTCTGAGCGCTCTCCGCATCCAATCTTCCGCTCAATCCCAAAGGTAGGTGTCACCAATGGTCCAGCCTGTACTCTCCTGTAGTCGACCAGTCGTCAGGAGGAACTTGTAAAATAGATGCCTGTTCTGTTCTTAGTGCCATCAATGTTCTCCTGGACATGTGGGTCACTGTACGCAGTGTTGTGGTGCATGTCACCTCTTCTTCTGGTGGGTGTGTAGACTTGTCACACCTCTCCTCACCTTTCTGGATGTTGTTGTTCTTGATGGCGTTGTGCCACATGACTCCTTTCTTCTTCTCCTTTTCCTTTTCGCGAAACGGTCTGGTCATCTCGCTGTCCTTATCTTCCTGACTAGGCTTCTCCAGGCAGCGTGCACTCCGCCTGTTTCCCTCTGGTCTTCTTGTCCTGGCTTTCGGACACTGTCTTCTTCTCTTCTGTGACTGGACCGGTCGTTGCGATCTTTCTTGCTTCCTGTTACTTCTGGTTCTTGTAGGTGTTGCGTCTGTCTCTTCGGGTCCTCTTCCAGACACTCTCTTGGGCATTTGGTTCATGGACGTCTTCTGTCTTCGGAGCAGACCTCCTGCCAGGTCTCTCTGCGCTGGCGACCATCTGCTGGTCGGATTCTCCTTTTCTTTCTATGCGATGCTTTTGCTTTGGCGCGCTTTTGTCTGCGCTCATCGGGTGCTTCACTGTGACTGGAGGGTTGCGCCACCGCTCCTGTGACTTTCGCTGGTGTTTCCGTGTGGGGTTCCAGGCTTTGGTGTCCGTGTGGTGCTTCAGGAGGGTTGCATCACCGCTCCGTTGACCTTTTCTTTTCGTGTGCTGATGGCTGTGCTTCTTGCTTCTCTTGGGCGTACGTGCTGCGCGTCCTCTTAAGTGTTCTGTGGGGAGTTGCTTCACTCCTGGCGCGTTCCTCGCGTTTCTGGCGGGTTCGTGCACCGTCCCTCTTGGTCCTTAAGGGCTGGACGGCAACTTGGCACCATTCGGGCGTGTTTCTTGTGTCTTCATGCTGTCCGTGATCCTTGGGATCGTCACTTAATTCCGTTGCAGTGCTTCTGCGTTGGCGCGCATTTGTCTGCGCTCTTCCTGTGTTTCGCTGTCTCAGGAGGGTTACGTCACCGCTCCTTGGACCTTCTCTTCACCGGGTACGCTCTTGTGCGCGCTGCCGGTGGCGCTCTTGTATCTTATGAGTGGAGTTCCTGCACTTATTGCTTTACGCAGCCGCAGTTGCCTCTGCGCTAGTCCTGCGTTCCTTGCACATTGCTGCACAGCGTTGTGCTGCGTTGGTGTGAGGGTTGAAACAGGGTAGGACTTTTCTGGGGCTGTCTCACCTGGACTCTCTCAGGCTGTTCACTGGGACCTTGAAGTGGTGTTTTCCTTTGCTGGTGGGTTGTTGCAGAGATGTCAACTGACAGGTCATACAGTGTCATGAGCACCGTGGGCCTCCCCAGTTCTTGCCTTTCATTTTCTTTTCCAGTGCTGTAATTGTGGTGGCCACTAGGTGGCAGTGCTGCTCCCTTTTCCAGGCCTGCCTTCCTTGTCCTCGGCAGTTTTTCCTCTATTGCCGGTTCTTTGCCTCTACCCCTCGTGGACGGCGCCCTTTTCACAGGTGCCTGCTACTCTGGATACATAGGGGCCGCTCCTCGTGGCACGCGCATATAGGCAACACCAGGGACGGCTCTTGACTGCCGGTGAGTCCCATTCACTTCTGACACGATGCTCGTTGCCTCTCCTGTGCTATCCCCGACCGCAGCAGCTTCTCAGCTTAAGCGCTGCTCGGGAGGGGGTGTGGGGGCGTCTGCATTGGGGCTCCTGTGTTTGCGGGTCGCACTGTCCTCCGTATTCCTTTGCCCCTCACCTCAGGCTCACCGCACTTGTCAGGCGGCGGGGGACACGTTGCTGTGGGCTGACTATTCAGGAGGGAGAAGGGCTGGCTCCATAGCACATTGGCCGTCCGGACTGGCCTCATGCAGTCTCTATCTTGCTCTCCCCACCCGCAGCAGCCTCTCAGATCACATGCTACGCGGGGCGGGGGAGGGTCGTCGCTGCTGCCCGAGCCTGCTTCTCTCACTCTTCTTAACCCTCCATCACCGCGTCGGCCTCACTCAGCTGCGCGCACGAAGAAAGGGGGAAAGCTGTGGCTGTGCTCGCTCTTTGATGGGGCAAAGCTCCTTCTTTCCACGGGTGGGCTCCGCTTGCTGCTGCTGTCCTTCGAGGGTCGGCCCTGACCCCTCCCACTTTCTCCCGGTGGTAGGCAACGGCGACCGGCGTCGTTGCAGTCCGGCTCCGCTTGCTTTTACCTTCCTCTCAGGGCATTCGCCGCTATGCTGCGGGGCTGAAGCCGCGGTGTGGGCACCTGCTGCCACGCGTCCTCGGTGGCGCTAGCTGCGGGCTGCTTGTGCCTCAGCTCCCTCCCTTGCTGCTGCAGGTGGGCTCCGCTGTCGGCTTTAACTTGCTTGGGGCCGCTGCACTCACACACGCTCACCTTCGGCCTGTGGGCCACTCCTGCCACACGGGTGGGCTCCGCGCCGTCCTCGTACTCTCGGGGCTCAGTTGCGGCCGGCGCAGGTGGGCTCTGGTCGGTCCGCACTTTTCTCGGGGCACTTCTTCGCCCAGGTGGGCCTCTTCATCCACGCGGGTGGGCTCCACGGTGGTCGCCTCACAGTTGGGCCAGTCGCGGCCGACGCGGGTGGGCTCCAGTCAGCCCGCTTTCTCTCCCGGTGCTTCCTCACGGTGGGGGCAGTTCGGTGTAGGTGCATGAGGTGCGGGGTGGGCTCCCGGTCACCTCAACATGTGCATATGGCCCCGGGGCATGACACCCGCCCGCCGGCACCGATCGTTGTAGGGGGGTGCCCCTAGGCGGGCAGCATTCTCTCCCTCTTCTTCATTGGCTGTTGCACGCCGGGGTACAGCCACCTCGTCGCCAATTAATGTTGGGCCCTAGGCCCTCATTATGCTAAAGCATTGGGACACGGACACCAGGATAGTCTGCTAGTGAATGGGCCAAGAGCACATGCGCTCAGCCCCCTTTATTGACTGGGTCACGTGACTCGTGACACCAGTGGTGGGTGGGTGTAAAATGTGGGTTACATCATTTAAGCAACTAGACCGTGTCCCGCAGGACACTACAGGGCCGGCCGCTGGTTCGTGAACCCTGATGAAGACAGCATTCCAATTCGTCCGTTGGGCAGGGCCTCGCTGAAGCTGGGGGGAGCGATGGGCCATCTCTGTTGCTCCCCTCTTTGAATGATAGTGTAGGGCAGATAGTTTTGAGGCCCGAGGATAGAAGCCTATGCAGCCACCATCTTAAAGTCTGTGTTACCCAGACTCATGGCCGAAACGGAGGTCAGAGGTGTGGCTACTGGCTTGTGTCAGCTCCCTAGTTTAGGCATGTGCTCTGATTTCTCGAGTTGGTGCCGGCAAAGAAGCTCTCATGTCACTGTTGATGTGGACTTGGGCAGCGGAGAGACTGGAATCGCAGCCTATTCTGCCTCCATCTTGTCCACGCCAACACATGTACTTTAAAGTGGAACATAGCACTTCACCAGCTTGTTATCCAGGGAACAGCAGTTCTATGACAAAATATCGACCAAAAAAGTAACGTGATGCAGAAATATCTTAGCTGTAACATCAACCACAAAAAGTTCAACTTTATGACCAGATAATGTAAAGCACAAAAATATTGACTACCAAAATATGGCGGCCTAGCATATTCTCGTTATAAAGGTAACTATATGTATTTGACTGTAACTAATATTCAAGATATTTAAAAAAAAAAAAGACTGTTTTTAAATGTGTATACACCATAAACAATCAGCTCATTTATTAAGTTTAAAACTATTTTAGACATACAACTAAACAAACATTTGTGAATGAAAAAGAAAGAAATATTAAATTATAAATCACAATACATTTATGCCCTAATTACGATGTCGGTCGGAGTTACCTCCGACCAACACCCTCTCGGTGTGGGAACCGACCGACCATAGGTCCAACACTGTATTACAATATTGGTGTGGTCACAAACTCCCATTTCCCTGTGGGAGCTTGTGCTGAAGTTGGAAACCAACCGCAACACAAGTTCCAATAGAGAAATGGGAGTTTCCGTAAATCCTTGCACCACGTGGCAGGCCCCTCTAGGTGTCTGCCACACGGTGCAGGGATTTACAGAGTGGCACCACAGGTGCCCTCCAGACCCCCAACCAGAGGCTGCAGAGGCATGGGGGCCCTGCTAGGTGCCCCAAAGTAGATTTCCAACAACAGGCTTTTCATGTCGAGAAGCATCCGTAGGGAATAATGTGTGGCCTCTGACTGGCAGACGGCCCGTTTAAACTCCAATCACCTACATTGTAATTAGGCGGTCAGACTTTAAACCATGGATGTCAGTCAGAAAGTCTCTGACCTGCGGTCGGAGGCTTTCCGACCGACATCCTAATCAGCCCCTTAGTATACAAATAAACATCGTTCTTATGATATAAAAAGTCAATACTTTATATCGAAGACTAAAACATAACATAAAGATATACCTATTATTCATTTTTCAAAAAATATCAAAACATTATAAATGTGATCATTATTTTTTATTTTTTTAAAAAATGTTTTTATTGTTTGCAGGCGTACAAGGAATAAGTAAATTAAGGCATAAATGATTAATTTTGACATACATAAATTATTTCCATATAAAGCATCAACAAATACAACTAAATCATGAGATGTTATTTGGAGAATAGATGAACAAGAAGATAATATCAATTTCTTTTCAACGCTGATGCAGATTGTATAGTTCGATCTATTTTCTACACCCCTCCCCTGTATTGCAAGAAAAGAAAGAAAAAGAGAGAAGAAAAAAGTAAAAAAATAAAAGATAAATAAATAAACAAAGTGAAGCATCATCAATCTATAAAAGTACCCCACATTTTTTCATGCTTTTTCAATGTCTGTAAGCCCCTGATCTTAGCTAGAGCTAATTCCATTGAGTATATCTCGATTACCAGGGCCCACCAGTCCCAGACCTTAGGTATTTCTGGACTAATCCAAGCTCTGGCCAAAGTTAGCTTAGCACAGGACATTAATATCGTGGCCAAAGCGGCTTGTGGAAAAGATACCGAGTAAGTGTCTAACAAAACAGAAGTGGCCGTAAATGTAGGCAGCTGAATATGTTTCAGTTTAAGAACTTTTTCTACGTCATGCCAGAAAGTTTTAAGATTCGGGCACGAGAATAAGATATGTACCAAATCAGCTGCTTCGGCAGAGCATTTAGGGCATTTTGTACGATCACTATGAATGTTATTAGATGGCCATTTTGAGATTCTTTCCGGGGTGTAGTACAGCATACAGGTTGTTCTAAATTGTTGTAATCTGAGGTTTGATGATCGTACTCGTTTATTGATATTTATTAAAGAACTCTCAATCTGTTTCGGTGTTATATTTGACCCCAACATTCTGCTCCATTTGTCAGCCAATTTAATACAATCATTTGATTTAAATCCATCAAAAAGCTTGTATGCTTCGCTTATTGTGGATTTATTTTTGGATGAGTATAGACATGTCCAGATATCACTTTCAGTGACCTCCAATATTTGTTTTTTATTAATCAGGTAGTTGTGTATCTGTAGGTGTTTATAGCTCATATTTTCGGATAGATTATATAATAATTTGAGAGTATTGAAATCTAAAAAACCTTGTGTTCCATAAAAATCCCCTAGAACCGTGATACCCGATCTTAGCCAGCAGCGAGTATTAATGTCGGAAAAAATATTTGGTAGGCCCGGATTGCCCCAAAGCGGAAGCTTGGGGTGAAAAAAGCTGGTATTGCAAAAAGAAAGTATGTTACCCCAGATCTTTATTAAGTCTCTTATAGTCTTAAATCTAACCCTTTTGTAGTAGTTGGGGTCGTTGATTCGGAACAGAAACATGTTCGAGTCGGATTTTAGTGTAAAAAAGTGAAAAAACAAAGTCTTTCTTTCATTTAATAAGGAGCGAAGACGAATAACAAAAGCAGACCAAAAATATAATTTAAAATCAGGAAAATTGAGTCCGCCATAGTTCGTATTATTTTTCATAAGGGCCAGTGATCTTCTTGCTTTTTTATACCCCCAAATAAAACTGCTAAGTATTCCGTCAAGCTTTTTAAAAAATTGATTATTTAATGCTAATGGTATAGACCGAAATAAGTATACAAATTTGGGCAAAACTTTCATCTTGATTAAGTTAATTCTGCCAGTTAGGTTCAGAGGTAATCTGTGCCATTTTTTTAGCAATAGGCTGGTTGATTTAATTAGTTTGTTGTAGTTTAGATTATTGATTTCTAGTAATTTAGCCGTGATTTTAACCCCGAGATATGTGGCGGAGTGGCAGATCTCAGGCACAGCCACTGCAGGTGTATAATTAGCTATTACTTGCGGTTTTAGTAGATTTAATTTATAACCTGCCACCTTACCATATTTTTCGGCTTCTAATGCTATTCCCTTTAATGCTTCTACGACATCTTCAGTTTAGATCGCGATGTCATCTGCGTATGCAGTTATTTTTAGTTCTTGTGTTCCTGATCTAAAGGGTACGATCTGATTTTGAAGTTGAAGTGCAGACAAAAAAGGCTCCAATGAGAGGGCAAATAGAAGAGGGGATAGGGGGCATCCCTGACGGGTACCTCGTAAGATAGAAAAGTCTGAAGATTTCAGTCCCCCATAGCTGGTATATGCTGAAGGTTTATCGTACAGTGCTTGAATGCTCCGCAGAAATTGTCCTTTAAACCCTATCCTAAACAGTATGTACCAGAGAAAGTCCCACCCCACTCGGTCAAAAGCTTTTTCAGCATCTAATAGAATTATACCAAGTGGGGTGGATTCTGTCTCTGCTACATCTAATGCAGTTATTGCCATATTAGTATGTATAGTAGTGTCCCTACCAGTTATGAAACCATGCTGTTGTGGGTTAATGATTTGAGGCATAATAGGAGCCAGTCTTAAAGCTAACATTTTAGCAAAAATTTTTGCGTCTGTGTTTATTAAGGAGATGGGGCGATATGACCCTCTCTCTTCCTTCGGTTTACCTTTTTTAAAAAAATATATTATTTTTGCCCTATTCCATGACCTAGGTGTCTTTCCTTCTAGACCTACAAATTGTATGACTTTCAGCAGTAGTTGTTCAAGCTCTTCTAGGCAGAATTTATATATTTCTAGGGGTATGGTGTCCTCGCCCGCCGCTTTTCCTGCGGGTAATAAAGCTATCGCTAGATGCAATTCAGCCATTGTTATGTCCTCAGACAGTGAGTCTATCTCTAAGCAATTCTGCATGTCCCCGGTGTGCTCCTCCACATATTTGTATATGTCGTCTAAGTTATAATCCACTTCTGGGGTATATAAATTTCTATAGAAATCGGCGAATTGTTCTAAAATATCTTGAGGTTGAGTATAAATTTTATTGCCAGCCCCCCGTATGCTTGTAATAGTAGAGTTAGCTCTGTCCTCAGCAACTTTATAGGCCAAGATTTTCCCGATTTTGTCACCCCCCTCATATTGTGTTATTTTAAATTTATGCAAACTATTTGTGCTTTTCTGAATAAATTTTGACTTCATTTTATTTTTGATTGAGCAGAGTTCAAGGCCGATTTCTATGCTTTTTGCTACATTATACCGAAGTGCTAATGATAGTTGTTCTTCTAAAGCTATTATTTTAATCAACAGTTGGTCGTTATTTTTTTTGTTTTCAAAATTTTGTCTAATTATATAAGCCTGAGTGAAACCCCTAATACTTGCCTTACAAGCATCCCAAACCATATCAGGTGAGGTTGAGTTGATATTTATGCCTATAAATTCAATAAGGTGTGATTTTAATTGCGTCATAAAGGATGTATCTGAAATCAAATGTCTCGGGAAGGAGAATGGTCTGGGGGTAGTTCTAGTATTTATTGTTTTGATTTTCAATAATATTGCATTATGGTCCGATGATATTCGAGGGCATAAAACCATAGAACTATTTTCCAATAAATTTTCGCTTGCTAATGCCATGTCGAGCCTAGAGCATGTTTTATGAGGGGCAGAATAATATGTATATCCAGGATTGTTAGCGTTTAAGTGTCGCCAAGCGTCTTTGATGTTATGTACGCGGCATAAATCCAAGATAGCTGATCTAGTTTTGTGCATCCTTTGATATCGCCCAGAGCTAGTTGTATCAATTCTGTAATCCATGACGCAATTAAAATCCCCCATAATGATAAGTTCTCCCTCCAAGCCCAAAAGTTTAACATTCAGATGGTCAAAAAAGCTAGGCTCATCTATATTGCAGCCATAGACCACACATAAAACATATTTAATATTTTCGTAGCTTATCTGCGCTATTGCCCATCTGCCATCTTTACCCCAAAAAGTCTGTATTGTCTCAGCCCGAAATCGCGTGTCTTTGAGTATGGCAACCCCTCTTGTAGATTGTCCAAAAGCAGAACAAACTATGATGTCGTACCCCAGATGTTTAAGGAGTTTTTAATCCTTACCCGCAATGTGTGTTTCAGATAATAAAATGATATGGGGGTTATGCATTTTCAATTCCTCTTTAACCAAGCACCTTTTGTTCTTGCTATTGAGCCCGGCTACGTTCCAAGCTAAGTATTTTATTTCATACATCTAAAAAATACAGAAGATTAATCCCTTAAATTTTAAGCATGTCTTAAATTTTCCAAAGTAGATTTCATGACATCCGCATAGCCTCATATATCGCATATTTTTAGTATTATTGGCGCGCAAAAAAATTCTGGCTTCATGGTATGCGACCAACCCCTCATTCCTCTCAGCCTGCAGACAAATTTTCATAATTTTCCCCTCCCACCCTCAACCCCCCATATTGCGGAGACTCCCACCCTCCAACCCCCCACCCCCCTAGTTCTTACCCCGGCCGGGGAAGAACCATCCCTCTGCATCTGCTGCCGCTGAAGGGGCAGCTTTCGTGGCAAGGCTCAAAGTTATCAAAGATGGCCACACACACTTTTTTCTTGAAGTCAAAGAAGCAGAGGGTTATTTAGCCGACATTGATACGGGCAAGAATAAGAATAAGAATAAGACTAAGAATTAGTCTAGTCCATTTACTTATTTCACTTACTTTCTTTTTTTTGTGACCTAACAAGTATTAGAAATTGCCACTATTTAATACTTGGGCTACAGGGGGGATGATACATTTGCTCAAATCAGCTAATCTTGTTTAATATTTCTTCCTTTTCTGCAACTTTTGTAACTTTTAAGCAGTTATATATCAAATGCCCAGGTTATTTTCTATATATACCCGCTGACAAACTCTTAACAGTGCAAGTGGGGGATGGGAGAGACTTCTCTGGGCGACTTGCCACGAAAGCTGCCCCTTCAGCGGCATAAATGTGATCATTATAAATAATATTTGAAAATATGTAACAAAAATGAATATTTTGAAAATAGTGAAATAGTAAAGAATTTAAAAACCAAACTCAAGAAAAATGCATTGGGAGAATCACTATTCGTACTCCATTATAACAGACATTGGGGAAAATGAATACATTGGTCAGGGTTAGAGTTAGTATTCCTTCTCCAGTCCAACCAATACTGGGGAGAGAGCATACATTGGGTCAAATTTCTGTTTTAACTTCAATCTATCAAACATGGCTGAAGTGCATACTTTGGGAGTCATATTTACTAGTCTAACTCCAGTCTAACAAACACTGGGGAAAGTGCCTTACATTTGAGTGTCATATTTACTATTCTAACTCTAGTCTAACAAACATTGAAGAAAATGCATACATGGTCATAGTCAAATTTACTATTCTAACGCACACATTCAAAGGGGTCTGGAGTTGAAGCTCACCAAGGTAATTCAAGGACAACAAACATTTAAACTTACTATGATAACTCCAGTCCAACAAACATTAGGGAAAATGCATACATTTGTGGAAGAGGTCAAAGTTAATATTTTAACTCCAGTCCAATAAACATTGGAAGAGGTATATACATTAGGCAGTCAAGATGCAGTACATCCAAATAATATAAATAAGCATTAAAACAATTTCATAAATGTAATCAAACAATCTATTAATTCTAAATATATGAAACAATCAAAAGAACATTAAAATCATTTAAAAAAACGTAACAAATATGTCAGAGTATGATTTAAATACAAAATGTATTAAATACGTTTTATTTAATATAAAACTGTATCCCTTTAATCCTCCAAAAGCACAAAAACATAAGAGAAAAGTAATACATTGTTATAATACAAACTTATAAATAATTAAGCGTAAATAAATAATGTGAAGCATTTCAAATGTACAATTAGCAGTAATTATTTCGCATTTAAAAAAATTAAACCAATTCAAACTCCAATTCCCTTCACAATCCATTAAAATAATGATATAATTATTGTTTTATCTACAAATGTTTTTATACTTTACAATTATTCAAAATATAGAAAAATAATTCCAATTTAAAATAATCAATGATAATTTATTAATATATAATTTTAAAAAAACTCCTCACCCAACCCCACAATAAACCAAAAATCCCTAAAATGTTTTGCATTACAATAACATTATTTAAAAATAATTAAAAATATATTTCACACTACAATAAATGATAAAAAAACACAATGTAATGTAACTATATGATAACAAAAGATATTAGAGTTAAGAATAATTTCATCTTCAATGTTATTGTTATGTTATGTTATATTAGTTACACTCATAGAGCTCCCGATCACCCAGAGGATTGCGCTCAGTCAAAGGTCATAACAGGGGTACAGAGAGGAGCTAGAGGACATGTAGTGTGGATAACCCTGGTTAAATATCCGGTTTTTGGAACAGACTAAAATTGGGCTCTAGATGTAAGTCAGCAAGCAAAGAATTCTACAAAGTGAACCATGAAGCTGCAGAAGCTAGATCTACACTTCCCGAAATTTTGAGGTGACAATCAAATTTGAGTTGGTTGATCTCAAAGTATGTACCTCTCTAACTTTGTGGTAATGAAGTGTGGGACTAATTCATTCAAGCCCTTAAAGATAATGCATCACTTCTTAAATGGGATCTGTTGCTTTATAGGTAGCCAATAGAGTTGCTTCTACATTGGGGTAGTGTGTGCCCATCTGGGAAGATTAATCAAGCAGTCTTGTTTTGAATAACCAATAATCTGTGAAAGGTATTGTTGGTTAGTCCCAGATAGACAGAATTTATGTGAACCAAGCATTGGCTTCAATCCTGCTTGGAAGGTATGAAGAAACTTTGCTCATTGTAGCTGATTACAGATTTCTTGGATGACATGGGCATCTGGAATCTTGGCTGTATAGCAAAGAAGTAATGGCAGTCAGTGGGGGTCATCTCCCTGGTTTTGTAAAATGAGTTATATATATACTATATTTTTCCTGCTCTTCCTTCGAGGGTTGTGCGGTTTTGGGGACTCGAGGGGACACCTTATATGAAGCATCAAACAGGACACTTGTGGCTGCTAAGATGTTACAACATTCCTCGCCGCAACATGCTTCCAATCCCCCCCACATCACTCACCGTTCCGGAGCGCTGCATCTTGGGACCTGTAGTAGCGCTGCAGGCACCCGGCTCCAGGTGTAGTAGATCGACCACGTGGGAGGTGGAGCCAGAAGCGACCCTATTGGCGTGCGGCAGGACATTGTATATATTTTTCATCTTTGCCCACACCCTGCTCATTGACTCTGGGCGCTGAGGAAGGCTAAGTAATGCCGAAATGCATTCGCCACACAAGAGTCGACTTCAATAAAGGATCCTCCTGTCTCCCCTGATGTGGCCTCTGCTTCTTTTCCCTAAGGAGTGTACCTGCATATATATATATATATATATATATGTATTCACTGAAAAAACCATAGGTTTCACACCAGTTATAGTTAGCTGAACATTTTACTCATACAAAACCATTGAAATTCCCAAGTTATAGTTAGTTGGACTCACTATAACTCGCGCGCCCGCAATCCACTGCTGATGATGTCACATATTACATCATTCATGACATGGTCAGTGACATCACTGATGACATCTCAAATGGCATCACTGATGACATCACTGATGACATCTCAAATGACATCACTGATGACATCACTGATGACATCATCCAGTGTCTGTGTGTTTCTGTGAAGTTTAAATATGTTTTACATATTGAAGAATGAGTGGATGTATAAGTATCTGGATGAAGGATTTAGTAGGTGCGTGACTGACTGTATGAGTGAGTGATTACATGTGTCTTACTGAATGCATGGGTTAGTGACTAAACTGTCTTAATGTGTGCATCAGTATGTCTGTTGTTGTGTAAGCTGCTGCATGTGTTGATCAATAGCTATATAAGTGGCTATATGGGTTATTGATTGGTTGCGCAAGTATTTGTATGTGAGTCTGAGTGTGTGTGTTGGTGGCTGTGAGGTGTGTGACTCTGTGCATAGATGTGTGACCAGTTGATTCACTAGGTGTATGGGTTCAAGAGTGCATGTGGAAACAGCTGTATTGGCGGTTGACTGTGTGCATGGCTGTGTTGGTGAGTGAATGGATATCTCAGTGCTACATGTCCAAGTAAGTACATATGTAAAACACAGTGCATGTGAGAGTTGGCATATATAAATATATAAATGACACATGAGAGCCAGTGATTGTGTGAGTGGCTGTATGGATCAGTGTGTACTTCTATCAGTGATTGTATAAGAGAGTAAGTATGTGTTAGTATATGGTTTTATATTTGAGGTGTTGTCTGTATAACTGTATAGATGAGGAAATGGGAGTGTGATTGATTCTTTGGATGACTGACTAGGTGTGTGAGTAACTCCATGGATGAGTGGCAGTGTGTGAGTGTCTGTATAGGTGTATGAGTGCATATGATAGTGTTGTATTGATGAGTGTCTGTATGTATGAGTGATTGTATGGGTGAACGAGTGGATGTGTGTGTAGACCTAGGAATCAGTGAGTGCGTATGTAGTTACTGGTATTGGTGTGTCAATGGTTTCAGCAATGGTAGTTTGTATTTAACACTGGGTGTATCAAAGGTTAGATTAGAGTGTGAGGAGATGCATCGTATTATTACATGGATGATGTCATCAGTGATGTCATCAGTGATGTCATTTGAGATGTCTTCAATGATGTCATCAGTGATGTCATTTCAGATGTCATCAGTGATGTCATCAGTGATGTCACTGACCATGTCATGAATGATGTAATATGTGACATCATCAGCAGTGGATTGCGGGCGCGCGAGTTATAGTGAGTCCAACTAACTATAACGTGGGAATTTCAATGGTTTTGTATGAGTAAAATGTTCAGCTAACTATAACTGGTGTGAAACCTATGGTTTTTTCAGTGAATTTCAAAGGTTTTTTAAATGCTAAATCCTAACTATAACGAGTGTCAAACCTATGGTTTTTTCAGTGAATTTCAAAGGTTTTTTAAAAGCGAATTCCTTATTATAATGCGTTTGTAACCTACGATTTTTAAAGTGAATGATTACGTTTTTTTTTTAATAGCTGTTTTTTATAACTATTACTTTTTTTTATAAAAAAATTTTCTAAAATTAATTTTTCAATGTATTTTTCCTGTGTTTTTTCTTTTTATCATTTTACCTCGGAGCGCTCAGGGTACGCGCACCCGTAAACGCACCCGTAAACGTAGCGAGAGCGCTATTCCCGCGTGCGGAAAAAAATATAAGTATGTATTTAAAGTAAATAAAAATGCAAGACATTCAGTGGCATACTTATAAAAGTAGTATTTTTGATTTTAAATAACCTTATTTTAACTTTAAACGCATTTCCTAAAATCTAACAAAACGTCATTCAGGCGCGCCGCTGAAGTGCCCCCGGAAGTGCCTACGTACGTGCCGCGTAAGCGCCCCCGGAAGCGCTCCGGAGCGCGTAGCGTAAGCGCGTCAAGTCATATGACCATAAAATAACACTTTTCATTGGTTGTTAACAGTTTTTTTACAACTAATGAAAACCCCACCCATTTCCTTCACTACCTCTTTCACTTTGGAGAGAGCAAGACCTGTTCCCTTTTTCTCCTGTTCAATTCTTTGGAAAGAATGGCTGGAAGAGCACCAAGCAGCAGTGACTCTGATGAGTTTCTCCATGAGGATCCTCCTCAGCCAAAAATTAAGGAGCACTTCATCTGGAAGTTTTTCAGCATTCCAGAAGGTGAGAAGAAAGTAAATGCTCCAAAGGTCGAATGCAAGATATGCCAAACAATTCTTTCACGTGGTGACCCCAGAAAAAAATAAATTTTTGGGAACTCCACCATGATTAGACATGTGCAAAGAAGGCACCCCCCAGAACTATGCCCGGGAGAGTGTCAGGGACCTGGCACGGAATGCACCGAGAGATGGCCCCTCGACTTCCACCGGAGGACCAACATCATCGGTGAGAGGAAGACCAGTAGAGATGATACCTAATGTTCAGCCTGTTTTTTCTGACATAACAATTCGTTGTAAGCAGTGTGACAAACTACTTTGTTATGGGGAGCAGAGTATTCTACTAATTGTTCGAAAAAGGGAAGAACACTGCTGCGCCCTTCAGCCCTAATTTTTCCAC
Source organism: Lissotriton helveticus (assembly GCF_964261635.1). Taxonomy (NCBI): domain Eukaryota; kingdom Metazoa; phylum Chordata; class Amphibia; order Caudata; family Salamandridae; genus Lissotriton; species Lissotriton helveticus. Next base: position 605,457,522 of record NC_136072.1, on the reverse strand, counting down.
TTTTTTTTGCTCCTGTTGAGCAGTTTGGCATTCCCTAGTTTTGTTTTTGTTCTGAAAAAAAGACCAATTTTTTTTTTAAACGTTCGGAAAAAGTAAAATAAAAAACTAAAAAAGAAGAAAAAAACAGTTCTTTTTAGAACTACCTCCAATTCTCCAAAAAGAGCTATATTCTTTATATATTCTAAAGGAGTGAGTGAAGTGGAGTACAGTGAGAGAGGAAAGGAAAATGAGTGAGTGAGCAAAGGAAGGGACGAGAGGGTAAGTGAAGTGAAGTAGAGGGACTGAAAGAAGGTGAGTGTGGGAGGTGAGTGAGGGGAAGGGGAGTGAACATGGGGAATGAGGATAAGTGAGGAAAGCGGAGTAAGGGAACGGGGTGAGGAAGGGTAAGAGAAGAGAAGTGAGGTTGAGGAAAGATTGGTGATAGAGGGTGGATAAAGGCAAGTGAGCGTGAGACAAGGGGAGTGAGGGAGTGAGGAGACAGAGGGAGTGAAGGAAAGAGTGAGAGAAGAGGACTGAGTGAGGGAGCATAGAAAGATAAGTGAGGGAGTGTAGGTGAGTTATAGGGAGTAAGCGTGACGGAAGAGGCGTGAGAGAGTGAGGGGACGGAGGTAGTGAAGCTAAGAGAGAGGGAGTGAGGGAAGGAGAATGAGGATGTGACAGGACAGAGGTAGTGAGAGAAAGAGTAAGTGAAGTGGAGTAAGGTGAGTGAGGTAAGGGGAATGAGTGAGTGAGCGAAGGAAGAAAATAGAGGGGAAGAGGCCTGAAGCATAGGTACTGAGAGAAGGTGAGTGGGGGATGAAAGTAAAGGGAAAGGGAGCGAAAGATTGGGAATGAGGGGTAGTGAGGGAACCAGACTAAGAGAACGGGAGTGAAAGAACGGCAGAGAGCATGAGTAAAGAGAGATGAAAGAGGGTGGATAAAAGTGAGTGAGGGTAAGACAAAGGGAGTGAGGGGATAGAGGTACTGAAGGAAAGAGTGACAGAAAGGGACTGAGTGAGGGAGCAAAGAAAGATAAGTGAGGGAGTGTGGCTGAGTTATAGGGAGTGAGCGTGACAGAAGAGGAGTGAGAGACTAAGAGGACGGAGAGAATGAGGCTAACAGAGAGAGAATGAGGGAAGGGGAGTATAGAAGTAAGAGGACAGAGGGAGTAAGAGAAGGAGTTAGTGAAGTGCAGTAAGGAGAGTAAGGGAAGGGAAAAGAGTGAAGGAGTGAAGGAAAGGAAGAGAGAGGAAGGGAAGTAAAGCAGGAGGTCTGAAAGAAGGTGAGTGTGGGAGGGGAGTGAGGGTAAGGGGAGTAAACATGAGGATTGAGAATAAGTGAGGGAAGCGCAGTAAGGGAACAGGGGTGAGGGAGGGTGAGAGAAGAGTAGTGAGGTTAAGGAAAAGAGTAATGAGAAAGTAAATTCTGTATGTCAAACTTACCTTATAAGTAATGTAAATTTAATTACATATTTTTACTAAATTTAATATCTGTGGAAGAGGAAAAAAAATAAGTTATAGTTTTTATAATATATATTTCAAAATACAAGAGACAAGGCAGGAGATTAAAAGACATAAAAGGGTACTAAGAGATAAAGTAGGAATGAAGGACTCAGAAAGGAAAACAAAGGAATGGTGAAGGTCAGAGAGAGTGAAAAAGAAATAGAGGGAGAATAAATTACTAAGAGGATAATGAGATGGATACATTTAGTGACAGAGAAGAAGAGAAGGAGAGAGAAATGAAGTGAAGGTGAGAAAGATACTAAAGGAATGTGCATTAGGAAAACTAAAGGAAGAAAGGGGAGTAAAGAAAGGGGAGTGAGTGACAGGCAAGCAGGAGTGAGTGACAGTGTATTCATGACAATGAGGGATGGAAGGTGAGTGAGAGTGAGTGTAGGGGCGTAAGACAGTGAGTGGACAATGGGAGTGAGGGTAACAGAGAGGGAGTGAGGGAAGACAAGTGAGAATATGAGAGAACAGAGGGAGTGAGAGAAAGAGTGGCCTAACAGACATGCTGCCTAAGATTCTCTAGCAGTACATATCCTAAAGCCTAACTGACTTCAAGAATACATGTATTCCCATATTTTTAAACACATCAACTAAGCAAATTATTCACCCTGATTCATTTTAAATCAAGCTTGACTCACAGTGTGATCTTAGGCACATGACCAGGATGTTACATGTAATCTACCATGTCTGTCTCTGCATGCAATATGTGTGTCTCAGGTCATACTATCTCACTGTCTCTACTGGCAAAAAAACAGACCACATATATATAAGCAAGACATAACATTCCTTTTTCATGTCAACGGCACACCCTGGATCTTTATTGCACAGCTTAGAGCCTATTTGTGAAGTAAGAAGCCTAACAGACATGCTGCCTAATATTCCCTACTACTACATATCCTAAAGCCTAACTGACTTCAAGAATACATGTATTCCCATATTTTTAAACACATCAAATAAGCTAATTATTCATCCAGATTCATTTAAAATCAAGCTTGACTCACAGTGTGATCTTAGACACATGACCAGGATGTTACATGTAAACTACCATGTCTGTCTCTGCATGCAATATGTGTGTCTCTGCTCATACTATTTCACTGTCTCTACTGGCAAAAAACAGACCACATATATATAAGCAAGACATAACATTCCTTTTTCATTTCAACGGCACACCCTGGATCTTGATTGCACAGCTTAGAGCCTATTTGTGAAGTAAGAGGCCTAACAGACATGCTGCCTAAAATTCCCTACTAGTACATATGCTAAAGCCTAACTGACTTTAAGAATACATGTATTTCCATATTTTTAAACACATCAACTAAACAAATTATTCACCCAGATCCATTTAAAATCAAGCTTGACTCACAGTGTGATCTTAGGCACATGACCAGGATGTTACATGTAATCTACCATGTCTGTCTCTGAATGCAATATGTGTGTCTCTGCTCATACTATTTCACTGTCTCTACTGGCAAAAAACAGACCACATATATATAAGCAAGACATAACATTCCTTTTTCATTTCAACGGCACACCCTAGATCTTGATTGCACAGCTTAGAGCCTATTTGTGAAGTAAGAGGCCTAACAGACATGCTGCCTAAGATTCCCTACTAGTACATATGCTAAAGCCTAACTGACTTTAAGAATACATGTATTTCCATATTTTTAAACACATCAACTAAGCAAATTATTCAACCAGATCCATTTAAAATCAAGCTTGACTCACAGTGTGATCTTAGGCACATGAGACACATGTCATGACACACACACAAAGAGAGAAATGACACACAGAAAAAGAGAGATTATGCACGTGCAAAGTGACATGAGACACAGGCACAGAGTACCCTTTAAGCTAAGAGAGGCAAACTGTCAGCAGACACAGGTGACATTATTGAAAAATGTGAAAATATAGTTCCTTATTTCACACAAACAGCCAGTGTAATCCTTGACCAAAATTTAAAAGCCAGACATTTTACCAGAAAACATTTTCCATAGTAAATCGTTTTTTAACACAGAGCACAGCCCATTTAAATGACCACAACAAAACAAGGCAGAAACCTAACTCATTTCCAAAATACATTTCCAATATGCACCATTCAATTTTTAAACTGCATTACAAAAAAACATGACACATAATGCAAGAATAAAGAAGCACAATATGCTTCGTAATCTTCCCCATAGTGCATACAGCAGTCTATCTTTATTAAAATAATCATTACTCACCTTTAAAAATGCTTTGGAAGATTTAGAACAGTGTCAGTCACACACACCAGATTTTCTTAAGCAGAATCTCTGAAATGCTCCTGAAACACTGCAACCACAAATGGCCCTGATTCCCTGTAATTCTTCAGACATATCCCTGAACGTATCTGTGTAAGAAAGGGGGCCCCTGCCTAAAAGAATAAACCCTAGCAAGGAAACTATGTTTTAGGAAGGAAGAGAATTAGCACCAGGTTTTGTGTATATTTCTAAGCATCAAATTAGACGTTGTACAAACTGACTAAATACCACTGTGAATTGTCATGATATATGTTTTCATTTTATTATTATTGCATTGTTACTTTTTGAATATTTTTTTAACATTTTTCCCCCCCCATTTTTTTCAGTATCAAATTCACAATAAATAATTCTTCATACAATCATTATTCTGTATATAAATAAATTCTCAGTGCAGACAGAATACACAAAATGCATAATACAATTCATCAATCAATGTTCATATACAGAACCAAAATTCCATTCAACGCGTTTCGGCGTGTGCCTTCCTCAGGAATTCTGTATTTTTGTCACATTAGTGGTTACTGTGAATAACCAAAAGGAATGCCTCTGGTGACGGGTAATGCCGGAACAAGAAACAAAGCTGTCCACTCATACTCATACTGTGTCAGTGTGCATCAGAGATCAGACAGATATCCTCACATGAAATTAAAGCTCACTGTTTATATTTCTGTTTGTAAAGCTTTAATCATAAAAGCATCTGTTTGTAAAAACACGATACAGTAATAAAATCCTATAAAAACATTCAATCACCCCTTCATTAGCCTTTACAATTGAAACAAAGAACACAAATTCACCACTCCAAGCCAAAGTTAAGAACAAGCACGCCAAGCAATTTGTTCATATTTGAGAAACTTTTTCTACTTCAGACAGAAACAGGTTCTTCTATTTTGGAAGATGGGACCAAATATTTTATAAAAACTTCCTCATGCTGAAGATTAGAACCAAAAGATAAGACCCTGCCTTTCCTTGGTTTAAATGTGTTTCAGACAGATCAAGAAACACCGTAAATTGGTTCTGACTTATTTTATGGGAGAAAAAACAACAGGCTCAAAACCTAATCAAATAAAGGAATTTGCTCCATAATTTGTCCCTTAGCCAATGTCTTTTCATGAGAAAGAATTGACCCTTCACTCGCCAGGATGAGATCTGAATAGCTCATTAATAAAGAGGGAGGAAGAGGAATAAGGCATTAAATCGAATAAGGAAATTAGAAAGGGGCATTGGGTGAAGGATACTGTCGTACGATTCATCCTTTCTCAGTAAAACTGTGTTTTTGTAGGATACATAACTGTCAAAGTGAGCAAGACTGAGCCCACACCATCAGGATGTGTTATCCTTAGTCCTGGCTAGCTCACAGTGCACCATCTGTACCCCTAACCTAGCAAGGTAACCGTTGGTATGTGCAACCTCAGAACATGACAATCCTGACTCCTCAAGGAAATCGTGGAACAGATTTACAACCCTTTCATTTGGTAAATGATGCATGCTCAAAGGGAGACACAAGGAATACTTGAATTGGCATTTCGAAATGTACTAAAGCAATATGATTCTTGTGTATAATATGTGCACTGCAATTGTCAATAGAAGGAAATAAAATAAAGTAATCAGAATCACGAGAATGATAAAGAAAATTAATAATTTAATCATTGTGCTGTTACATAGAATATTTGCCTGCATATAAATACAATTGCAACTGTGCTCTTACCTAGCGCTCCCTATCCTAGTGTACCTAGAGTGGGTGAATCTGCCAAAATCCCTTTCGGGTGATCTAACTCCCCAGTTATCTGTGGGTATGTTTCATTTGGGAGCTCATCTTGGTCTAGAGCTGGACACCATCATTCTCAGGAGGTAAGCAGGATTCAGCAGGATTGGAAATCCGGCATAGGGCGACCTTGTCAGTGTCTGTGAAATGCTTGTCTAACTAAGCAAAGGAGTGGTGTCGTTTATATAATAAACTTCACCCATGTTGCCATGCCGAAGTCCCAGTCAGGCCGTCATTATTGATTCGTTCATGTTCATGTTCAAAAGCTTTATTTCGATAAATAAATACCATTAAAGCTGCACAATTTAGGGGCGTGGCCAAGGCGGCGATCATGGCGGACGCACTCTGAAGAGCTCCGTCCCGCCGGTGCAAAATCCTACTACTTATCCTGCATTGCCCTAACTCACTAACGCCCTGAAGTGATGCCCGGCCGTTAGCAGCGCGGAGAACGCTCCGGTGGGGTCTCGGGAGCGCTAGCGGCGTCCAAGCCGAAGATCTGGGTCCCGCGGCTGGCGGGCCTGCGCCGCCGGGACCTCGCGCCAACCCGCGCCCGGCCGGAAGTGAGCCGACGCGGAGTGCAGCGAGGCGGAAGTCGCCGGACCCCACATCTGGAGGCGGTCGGACCCGGAGCTGCACAGGGATCCGCCGACGGTTGCTGCGGAGGTGCCCGCCATCTTCCTGAGGCTGAGCTACCATCGGGGGCTGGGTAAGCCGCCGACTCTAGCGAGAGAAACTGCGGGGAGGGGGTGATATCCCTGACTGGGCCGGCTCTTTCTCGGCGGCCTAGTCGGACCGCGGGAGCCTGGCGACCCAGAGGTGGTGGGGGCTCGTTTATCATTGCCACTGTAGCCACCACTGCTCGAGCTCCCCCCCTCCCCCACCGGCGGTGGCTCGTGGGACTTGCTGACAGAGGGCTCCTGCGCGGTTATCATCGGACGCGGCTGGCCGATTACCTGTGTGCTGGCGCCTCTGCCCCCTAGTGCCTGGAATACTGAGCGCTATACCCAGCGCGCTGGCGCTATTCCTGGGGCCGGTGGGTGCCACAGTGCCACCACCCTACTGAGAGGCTCGGCTATTCTTCTGAGAGGCCAGCGGAGACCGAGGGACTGTGTCCGGGGGCCCACGCCTGAGGTGGGGAGGAGGTGCACCCGACGCCCACGCGGCCGGCTTGGACTGCGTGCCTGTGCCAAGGGCCCACCATGACGAGGGGAGGCAACAGCGGCAACACTGTGAAACAAGGCCCTATCGACAAATTCACGGGGCCAAGCGGTGGAGCCGGGGCCGCAGGAGGCTCACAGGGACCAGGCCCTGACAACGCGGCCCTCATGGCTGCTATTACGCAGTCCAGAAACATGCTTGACGCAAAAATTGGGGCCGTGGGCGCCGATGTAACTCTGCTCCGACAGGATCTACGCAACGCGGTGGCCCGTATTACTGAAACCGAATCTAGAATCACTGAGGTTGAAGATGAGGTGGTAATCCTTAAGAAGAAGGTGGCTACCATGGAGGGCTTACAGAAGGGCCTCGCGCTCAGGGTCGAAGACGCAGAAGGTCGGGCCCGGAGGAACAACCTTCTCTTTGTAGGATTTCCGGAGGATAGTGAGAAGGGCGACATGGCGGACTTCCTGACCCGTTGGTTGGAGGGGTGGCTTCCCCCGGAATCCCTGTTGCGCTGCTTTGTGGTTGAAAGGGCACACCGGGCACTGCTCCCGAAGCCACCTCTGGGTGCCCGTCCTCGGCCTGTGATCGCCAAGCTGCTCAATTATCACGACCGGGATGTCATACTGCGACAGGCGCGAGTGAAGGAGCCCCTGATGTTTGACAACCACAAGATCCTCGTCTTTCCTGATTATACTAGACTTGTGCAGCAACAAAGACAATCCTTCACTGCGGCAAAGGCGCGCCTGCGAGAACTGAAAATACAGTATGCCCTGCTTTACCCGGCGCGCCTCCGGGTGGTCTTCCAATCTCGGACACTATTCTTTAATTCCCCAGAGGAGGTCTTTGCCTGGACGGACGAAACGGTCAGCATTAGGGTGCATACTCCCCCGGGCAGAGACTCTGATTCTTCCTCTACAGGCGGACCCTCGAGGGCTCCCCGGAGGTCGCGCAGCAGAAGCAACTGGCGCTCGCGCTCCCAGAAGACTCAACCTTCCCGTCATGGAGAAACTGGGGCGGCTGAGGAGGCAGAAAAACCGACATCGGCGCCTTGAGGTCCCGCGCTCCACCGCATATCCGGGCCGGGAGGCTCTGCTGACTTCTCGATGGCACATGGCTGCATTTGACGAGAAGATATTGCTCGTGAATTTTCATTTCACTGTGTGCTCCGTGTAGCATATGTACATGGTGGTGGTGGGTTGGGAAAATGCCTATGAGAAGGCGGACGTACCCACGGAGCTGTTAGGTTAGTTGGGTAAGGGGTAGGTAAGTTTGGAGTGGGTAGTTGGTGGGGATCCATTGGGGTAGTAGGTACCTGGCCCTCCGTTGGGGGTTGGTGATACCCTATTCCGCGACAGGTACTTCCATGTTGGTGAGGTATGGGGTGGGGGGGTGGTCGGGTAGTTGTGGGTTGGGGTGGTGGAGTTGGAGTTGGAGGGATAGCGGGGCTGTGGGGGGAAGGTTGGTGGGCAGGGGGGCGGGAGGGGATGTTGGGGAAACTAGGGTAACTTGTTCAGTCACAGTGTCTAATCGTGTCCGCTCAACAACATATGTGTGCGTGCGGTCTGTGAAATCCCGGGCCTTGCTGTACTTGCCCCCTGATGGCGGGTGACACCCACGACATTGACTCCCCGCTGGCGTCCTTGCGAGTTGTGAGCTGGAATGTAAGGGGAATGCTTGACAAAATCAAGAGAGGTGCGGTCTTGCGGTTGGGAAAGAAGGAAAGGGCAGATGTGCTACTCCTGCAGGAGACGCACCTCCTGGGGTCCAAGACTCTGAGCTTACAGCGCTATGGGTATCAGCAGGTATATCATGCTGGCTTTGTGCGAGGGTCACGGGGGGTTGCGATCCTTGTCCACCATAGACTGTCCTATTCTCACGAAACACAATGGGTAGACAGTCATGGTAGATATGTATTCATTAAAGGAAAGGTGGGGAGCGAAACTGTGGTTTTTGGAAGTGTGTATGCCCCACCTCCACTGCAGGGAGCCCTAGTAGAGAAACTGTTTGATGTGTGGGCTGAAATCCCGACCGTGTTGGCGATAGTAGGTGGTGACTGGAATGACGTGATGGATGGGAGGATGGATCGCCATAGGCCGGGAGGGGGCCGCCTAGCCGATACCCTTACTAGACTGAATGGCATGGTGCAGGGGATGGGCTGGATTGATGCATGGAGGTATCAACATGCGCATAGCCGCGAATACACTTATGTTTCTGCAGTTCATGGGTCGTTCTCAAGACTCGACTACCTATTCATCCCTCAGAGCTGGATTGGTGGCCTCCACTTCCATTCTCCCCCGCGGATTGTCCGATCACTCTCCGGTCCTGATGGACCTCCACCTAGACAGGCGACGACAGCCTTTCAGATGGCGCCTCTCCACCTGGCACTTGCAGCAAGTGGACTATCAGTCGCATATGAGGACCGCAATAGCCCGTTACTGGGATGAAAATGACAGGCCGGAAACGGATGCGGTGACCCTCTGGGAAGCCTTAAAACCTGTGCTTCGAGGGGTGGACATCGCCTGGTGTGCCGCAGCCCGAGTAGCCCGTAGGGAGGCTATCACTGACGCAGCAGATAGGGTCCGAGAACTAGAGGAGATGTGGGACAGCTGCTCCAGCAGCAACAGTCGTACACCTCCTTGTTGATGGATGAGGCTCGCCAACTCTGGTTAGCTACACAAAGTAGGATCTATCAGTGGGGGGACAAATCCAGTGCTATGCTCTATAGGCTCTGCCAGACTGCGTTCCAGACACACTCCCTGCCAGGCGTCTGTGATGAGGCGGGTGAAGAGGTTACGGCCCCGTCTGCTATTGCGGCTAGTTTCGCGCGCTATTACGAGTCCCAATATACTCCTCGGGAATCTATCTCAGCGGAGGACGTTGACAAATTCCTGGCGGATCTCCCACCACGGGCGCTGTCGGATGAGGGGCGAACCAAGCTCGACCTTCCCCTATCGGCCGAGGAGCTGGGCACGGCGCTGGGAGAACTGAATACTGGCAAGGCCCCTGGGCCCAATGGCTTTCCCTGCGAGTTCATGAAGACGTTTCATCTCCAGCTGGGAACATACTATAGGCAGCGTTAGAAGCGGCCAAGGATAGTGGTCGCTTTCACGCGGATTGGCGACACGCTGAAGTTGTTGTGTTCTGTAAACCTGGAAGGTCTCCTACACAACATGAGTCTTATAGGCCGATCTCGCTCCTGAATGTGGAGGCGAAACTTCTGGCAAAAGCCTTGGCTAATCGTTTGCTCCCATACATAGCAGACCTGGTCCACCCGGACCAGGCCGGATTCATGCCCGGCAGGGCGACACGCCACAATATCAGACGGGCCCAGGTGGTGGTGGAGGCGGCTCGAGCGGCTGGGTTCCCGGCGGCGCTTCTACTAGCAGACATCGACAGGGCGTTTGACTCCCTAAGTTGGGTCTACCTCCGTGCCCTCCTGTCTCGCCTGAACTTGGGACCCCGGTTTCTTTCCTACATACAACTGTTGTATACAGACTTGACGGCGTCCGTGAGAGTGGCTGGGGCGGTATCCATCCCGTTCCCTATAGGCCGGGGCACACGCCAGGGCTGCCCCCTCTCGCCTTACCTCTTCGCCCTGGCGATGGAACCGCTTGCGGCCTGGGTGCGTGTAGACGCGCAGCTGAGAGGCGTGGAATGGGTGGCGGGTCCGTCTGACAGGATAGCACTTTACGCCGACGACGTCCTGTTCTTTCTTACAGACTTAAATAGGTCCGGGCCGAGAGTCCTGGAAATTATGCGTGTCTTTGGTGAGGTGTCGGGCTTCTGCCTAAACCCACGAAAGTCTACGCTGTGGACGCTGGGAGACTGTGTGGGTCTGGGGCCCTGGGCGGAGAGGTTACAGAGAGCTACTGGAGGAATTAAGTACCTGGGGATATTCCTGACGGACATCCCGGGGGTCTCATGGGCTCGTAATGTACTGCCTGTGTGGGATCGTGTACGTTCGGACATGATGACGTGGTCCAGAATGCCCTTGAATATCTACGGCCGCTCAGCCATATTTAAGATGGTGGCTCTCCCGCGCCTACTGTACCAGTTGCAGAATCATCCGTACCCTATACCACTGGCATGGTTTCGCCAAGTGAACTCGGCGCTCGGCCGGTTCCTTTGGGCGGGTGGGGTGGCGAGAGTGGCACTTCGCACCAGTTTTCTTTCCACTTACTGCGGGGGGCTGGCCACATCGGACATTCTGTCCTATTATGTTATGTTATGTTATATGGATTTTTTGAGCGCACAGCTGCCCCAGCTAAGGGGCGTCCCGGCGCTATCTCTCGAACAGATAACACAACCAATAACACAGGAAGAAAAAAGGTTAATAAGACAACGGAAACAGGAAAGTTTTAACAGCTCTTCTGAAAGCAAGGAGGTCCTCTAGAGAACGAATGTGGGCCGGAAGTGCATTCCATAGTTTGGAGGCCAGAACCTTGAACGATCGGCCACCCAATCTACACTTTTGAAAGCGGGGAACACAAGCCAAAGTTTGGCCGGCAGATCGAAGGTTGCGCGAAGGAGTGTATAAGGACAGAAGATGGTGGAGGATAACGGGGGTGTCAAACTTAAGAATCTTAAATGCAAAGCAGAGGGCCTTGAACTCTATACGTCTGGTCACTGGCAGCCAGTGCAAATTGGAGATTGTGCTGCGAGCTGAGCAAAATCGAGGGAGGCCCACCAGAGCCCGAGCTGCCGCGTTCGTTGAAGTCGCAGAACTTCCGCCTGATTGGCGCCCAAGAATAGTGAGCTCGCATAGTCGAGCCTTGATAGTATACTGGCTTGGAGCACCATCTGGCGGGTAGGGGCATCAAAAAATTTAAGGATAGGCCTTAGACCGCGCAAAATGCCGAAGCACATGGATGCCACCTTCATGGTGTGGACCGAGAAAGTTAGTTTAGAGTCCAACCAGACGCCAAGATTTTTGAGTTCGGAGACGGGTTTTGGGGGAGGTCCCAGCTCCTTAGGCCACCAGCTGGCACCCCACAGATCAGGGTGTTTCCCCAACACCATCACCTCTGTTTTGAGGGCGTTGAGTTGTAAACAGTTGGCCGTAAGCCAACTAGCAACAGCCCTCAAACCATCCGCGAAGTTTGATGCCAGTTGGTCAGAGTCCCCGTTAAGAGCCACCGCCAGCTGGGTATCATCGGCATAAGATACCATGGTGAGACCCCAACTCTTCGCAACCTCCGCCAAAGGTTGGACATAGAAGTTAAAAAGAGTGGGGCTCAATGCCGAGCCTTGCGGGACACCTTGGGTGACAGCGTGGGACTTGGATCTGAGTGGTGGCACCACAACCTGAAAAGATCGTTCCAAGAGGAACGATTGAAACCAATCCAGCGCCTTGCCTGAGATGCCTGCCTCTTTAAGCCTTCGGATAAGAATGGTATGGGATACAGTGTCGAAGGCGGCACTAAGGTCCAAAAGGACCAGTGCCGCCGTTTGACCTGCATCTAGTACAGAGCGGAGATGCTCAACCATAAATAGGAGTGCCGTCTCTGTACTATATCCAGATCTAAAACCATTTTGTGTCGGAACCAAAAGGTGGGCAGATGCCAGATGGTTAGTTAAGATGTTATTAACATGGGCCTCTGTGATCTTTGCCACCCAAGGAAGAAGGGAGATAGGTCGATAACTCTCCGGCTTCAGCGGATCCAACCCAGGCTTCTTTACAATAGGCATGACACAGGCAGCCTTCCAGCTAGGTGGGAGTAGACCGCTGGTAAAGGACTGCTCCACCAGATGTCGAATAGGAGGGAGGCAGAAGGACGCCGAGTCCAAAAACTGGGCAGGCCTCAAAGGGTCATCCGGAGAGCCAGTCTTGACCTTGGCTGCTAGGAGATTAAACTCCTGCTCCGATGGTATAGAGAGAGAGGCCAGACACTGTGGAGTACGCAGTGTCAAGATCGTACTATCAGGGTCAACTTTGGGAAAAGAGCGATAGATGGTATTTACTTTTTCCACAAAGAAGCTCGCTAGCGACTCACAGTGGGCAAGAGAACAGATCTCCGTAGTAGGAAGTCTGTTCACTGTGAGCTCCTTCAAGATTTTGAAAACCAGTTTGGACGGATTAGAGCTCGCCTGGAACTCCCGTGCATAATAATCAGCACGGGCCCGGCAGACAGCTCTATGGTATGACTTTATCTTGGCCAGATAACATACTTTCAGGTTTTTATTGTAGTTCTTCCTCCACGCTCTTTCGGCTTGACGGCAAGATGCTTTGATACACCTGAGTGCCTCAGAGTACCAGGGATTAGGCTGAGCATGTCGAGTCCTACTCCAGCCGGCTGGGATTAATGCGTCAAGGGCCTTAGTAATCCAAGCGCAAAAGGTGGTATAGCCGGTTGCCACGTCATCCGTGTGAGCCAATGGTGTACTAATCAGGAGACGATGGAAGTCCTCTAATTTAAGCTTTTTCCAGGGCCGCCTAAAAGATGTTTTACCAGGCTTCCCAGTAGATTGTATCACCATTGTGACAGAAAGCTCAATGAGGTGATGGTCACTCCATCCCATGGGTCTAGGTGGTGCAGTCTCGATCAGTTGCAAGTTAGTAAAGACTGGATCGAGGATGTGACCTCCCTCATGGGTCGGATGACGGACCAGTTGGAGTAGCTGAGCTGCTTCAAGATCATCCAGCAGACCTCTAACCGCTGGTATCTCCATGGCATCAAAGTGTATATTAAGATCGCCGATGATGGTTATATTGGAGGAGGACAACGAGAGAGAGCTTACCAACTCAGGAAGAGCTTTCCTGAAGGTACTATCACTCCCCGGAGGGCGATAGATCAAAAGACCGGACAATGTTTGCTGCTGGCTCAGACCGATAGAAAAATGGGCACATTCAGCACCGGCCAAGTTCATTGGCTTCCAGGTGCAGGTGAGGCAGGTTTTAAAAGCCACAGCTATACCTCCACCTCTCCCCTTGCGGTTCAGTGTGTGGATTGCATATCCCGGAGGGAGGGCCAGATTAATAATGGCCGTGTCCTCATCACCCAGCCAAGTCTCTGTCATGAAGAAGACATCAGGACTTTCCAAGGAGATAAGTTCATAAATATCTCGATGGTGCTTCGACAGGGATCTGACATTAAGATGCCATAGTTTGACCACACTAGAGGGGGAAGATTCATTCCTACAGTGTGATAATACTTGGCTAGGAGCAGGGAGTTCCCACCATCCACAAGATCAAGTGTGGGGGCCGCAAAGAGGATGACGAGCCGAATACAGGCACGGCGGCAGACATTGTCTAATCAGATGAAGGGCCTGGCTAGAGTATTGTCGGAGCATAGTTATAGCGCGATAGAGTCCCGCCACGTCCTGCGTCTCCCTTGCGCGGACGAGCGCAGACGGGCAGGACTCTGGCACGACTCCGGCACAGCGCAGGCGTCACCACTGCGCGTCCCGCTGCGCGGGAGGGGACGACTTTAAATAGGCACTCCCCCAGAAGAAAACGAGCGTAAGAACGCTCCAAGATGGCGCCCGCCGGTCTTGCCGGAGCCCAAAGCAAGATGGCGCTGGAAAACGAAGCCCCGAACCTCCCAAGGAACCCAGGACCCAGAACCCACCAAACGGTAGTGCAGATTCCTTTAAATGCGGTGAGTGGAGGGGGGAGATAAAGCCCAGCCCGGTCCGTTAAAACCAAGGGAAAACACAAACGAAATAAACACAAATGAAAAACTGGGAAATTTAAAATTAGCAAAGCGCCAGCAGCAGCGCGCTATTAGCAATGCAATACCTGTATGAGAATGCAGGCATCAGAGGGTCCGCCTTAAATAGGCACTCCCCCAGAAGAAAACGAGCGTAAGAACGCTCCAAGATGGCGCCCGCCGGTCTTGCCGGAGCCCAAAGCAAGATGGCGCTGGAAAACGAAGCCCCGAACCTCCCAAGGAACCCAGGACCCAGAACCCACCAAACGGTGGTGCAGATTCCTTTAAATGCGGTAAGTGGAGGGGGGAGATAAAGCCCAGCCCGGTCCGTTAAAACCAAGGGAAAACACAAACGAAATAAACACAAATGAAAAACTGGGAAATTTAAAATTAGCAAAGCGCCAGCAGCAGCGCGCTATTAGCAATGCAATACCTGTATGAGAATGCAGGCATCAGAGGGTCCGCCTTAAATAGGCACTCCCCCAGAAGAAAACGAGCGTAAGAACGCTCCAAGATGGCGCCCGCCGGACTTGCCGGAGCCCAAAGCGAGATGGCGCTGGAAAACGAAGCCCCGAACCTCCCAAGGAACCCAGGACCCAGAACCCACCAAACGGTGGTGCAGATTACCAGGCATCCCACCTATTGATACTAAACGAATGGTGGTATGGGGATCGGAGTGATCCGGCCTATGCCCTTGAGCGATTCTTGATGGACCCGGACACGCTACACACCATCTTGTATTCAGCGGCGACACGGAAGAAGCTTCCGGAGGTCACACAGGTGGTCTTTCGGGTGTGGCGCAGCGTGCTGCACCGCATGGGCTGGTGGAACAAATTGACGGGGGAAACTCCCCTCTGGCACAATGGGCGACTGCCGGCGTTGACATCCCTGAAGGGTTTTAGTGGCTGGGATGCAATAGGTATATCGGCCCTGGGTCAGGTAATGCAAGGCACGGTTCTTAAGACGTTCCAAGCCCTGCGAGAGGAATATGATATGCCCCCAACACAGTTTTTTCGATATCTACAGCTCCGACACGCCCTGTCTCCCTCCCTGGTCGGTCTAGACTCACTGCCCGAATTCAGCCCGCTGGAGGCTAAGGTCTTCATGGGTGAGGTGGGCACGAAGAAAATTTCCAGCATATATCAAACGTTAATTACGCATTGCTCCTCTTCTCTAGGCACTCTGCGATCTGCTTGGGAGGGGGACATAGGAGACCTGGAGGAAGAGGACTGGAGGGAAGCCCTGGAAGCCCCGAGGGGGGCAGCGATAGCGGTTCGCCTGCGCTTTATCCAGTTCAAATACTTGCACAGGGCCTATTATACTAGAGAGAGATTATGGAGGGCGGGCCTGATAGCCTCCCCTGATTGCTTGCGGTGTGGCAGTGCGATTGGAACCTTTGTACATACGGTGTGGGAGTGTGTTCAACTGGCGAGGTTCTGGACTGGTGTCTGGGACTGTCTGTCTGAAGTGTTGGGATGGGACCTTCCCAGCTCCCCGCAATTGGGCCTTTTGCATGTTATGGAACAGGTGGGGGGTAATGAAATGAAATGAAATGAAACAAATATTTATAAGAGCGCACTGCGGCCAAGCGGCTTCCTGGCGCTAAGGATCACAACCATGTCTGCCAAGGGGTCCGGGGGGAATTAGCCAGGAAAAGCCTGAAGAAAAAGAAAAGTTTTGAGGGCTTTACGAAAGTGTGAGAAGATGGGAATAGAGCGAATCGAGAGGGGAAGAGAATTCCAGATCTGGGAAGCCCGCACCGAGAAGCGGGTGCCTCCGGTGCGGGATTTGCGGAAACGGGGAACGTGAAGAAGAGAGAGAGAAGACGAGCGAAGAGAACGACAAGGGGCATGAGAAGAAATTAGGGAATTAATAAAGAGAGGAGCAGATCGGGCATGCGCCCGGAAGGCCAAGCAGGCAAGTTTGAAGTGAGATCTGAGGTGAACAGGGAGCCAGTGGAGGGATTTAAGGACAGGAGTGATGTGGGAAAACTTAGGAAGACGAAAAACGAGACGAGCTGCCTGGTTCTGGATGGCCTGAAGACGGCGAGTTTCGTATGCTGGAATGCCTACGTACAGGGTAACATCTATAAAGACACTTACTACTTTTAGGCCTTACAGTGGCCAAACGTGATATCGCCCGAGCCTGGAAAGACACAAGAGCTCCCCTGTTAGGGGTATGGAAAAGGGGATTGGACTTCTGTATGGGGCTGGAGCGTCCAGTGTTTGTAGCCAGGGGCTGCCCCCAAAAGCATTTTAAAATCTGGAAGAGATGGGCGGAATATAGGGGTTGTGGCTGGAACCGCCGACAAGTCAGGATAGTGATGATGGCCACCCGCTTGCGGATCTGGGATGAACGGACTCACGCACAAACTTTGCTACTGCATTGAATTAACTATTGGACCATGCGGACACTGTGAGGGGTTTGGGGTGGGTTCCGGGCGGGAGACTCTTAAGATGGGGTTTGGGGGAAAGGGAGTTTAGGGATGGGTGGGCCTATTGAATAATGCTTGCATAGCTTGATGATGATGATTACTGTTTCCACACTATTTCTCTGGTGCTCAGGGAGTGGTGCCGTTTTTGTTTTTGCTATGCTTCAACACCCGAAATAAAACTAATAAAATTTGTTTTGAAAAAAAAAAAAGCTGCACAATTTAGATAAAAAATACATGAAAAAGGCATACAATACACTTCTTAAAAAGATCATAAAATACATTATATAAAATGTTTAAAAAGAAATGGTGCACGGAGAATAGTCAATGGAGTTAGAATTTTTTGGATATAATAAAAACTTGATGTGCACCGGTGTAATGACGGAAAGGAGTGGAACAATATAAAACAGAGTCCATTTTCAAAGTTCATGGTTTAGACTTTAAAGTCCTTGCTCTAATGCCCCATGCCCACTTGAGGTATTTGGCAAGGCCACAAGCATAGAGATCCCGGGAATCTGATTTTAGGATGCGCAAAGCGGCTAGGTGGCTGCCGGTACCCATATTGATGCAGACTGGCTTCAGCCAGCACCTCCTAGGGGCCTTATAGGCTGGACAGAAGAACATGAAGTGGGCAATTGTCTCAGACAGGGCATCACAACATTGACAAGAAGCTGAGGTTTGGTATGGAGGCAACCACTGCGCAGTCATTTCACTTAATCGCAGGGTGCCTATCCTAAACTCAAAATATAGAGCTCTGTTGTGTGGCTGCTGGATAAAATCTAGGTAAGGCTCATAGCAGGGGGAAGTCTTGTACTGCAAAAACTCTTCTGAGAGCCTGCCTAGTCTTGTGTTTAGACCTTCATTTTTTGTAACCCACTGCCAGTACAGCCTCTTAACCTCGGCCTTAGGAGGGGCAGATCTGTTCTTCCAATCCTCACTAAGGCCCAAATCACAGAGGAGTTTCTTTACATTAATGAGCCAGGGGATTTTCTGCCACCCATCCGTGTCCATGATCTCGCCCAGACCCATTGCATACTTTGATAACTCTCTGGTCCGCCACAGGCGTACCCAGAGCAAGAGTGGGCAGAGTCGTGCCGTATCCCTGATTGAATGGCAGCCTAAATCATATAAAAGGGGCTTGGTGGGGGCCCTCTGAGGGAGCATCATTAGGCCCCTTAGGAATTTGTTCTCCGATTGAGTGATTTGGTCTATGTTAGAAAACCCCCACAGTTCAGCACCGTAGAGGGCTGAACTTACTGCCTTGGCCTTGTAGATTGTGAAGGCGGGGGCGATTGGTCTGCTCACCGAAGAGCGATGTTCTTTTAATAATGACCCTACCACCCTTTTGTGGGCCAGGAGCATTTTCTGAGTGTGTGAAGACCAATTCATTGAATCGGAAATACGAATGCCCAAATAATCAAAGGTGGTTACCCTTTCTAACTGGACGGTATTTAACACTGGGGGGTTCCTAAAAGTTTTAGATGGATTGAGGGTTAGGAACTTCGTTTTTGTGGTATTAATAGAAAGCCCTCTCATTGTGCAGAAGCGTTGGAAATTGTCAAGGAGGGTCTGCAGTCCGCTGGGGGTTTTGGAGTTTGCATTATTGATTCAATCCTGGCAAAGCTGTTGCTGAGCTAACAATAACAAACATCAACATTTTGAGTGGTTAACTTTAGATTTTGTACAGAACGTTCAAGGCTCTGAATATATGACTAAGAAGAAATATAAATGTAAGCAAAAGTGATTTCAGAGAATGTTATCCACACAAGAATGCAAGCAAATGTGTGTCAAATGTTAACTTACAAGAAAGATGTCAACTTTAAAAGTGAACATGTAAGTATGGTGGTGTATTCGCCCGACTTAATGTGACTGCATAACAATTAGATATTAGAAGGGAATAAGAAAGGGGCATTGTGTGAAGGAGACTAGAGAGCAGTAGATTGAAGAGACTGAGAGTAGAGTAGTTTGATTGGCCGAGTAGAAATGAAGTTTGGCGAGACCAAGGAGGTGAGTTTGGAAAGTGAGTAGGAAAGACAAATTATTTTAAAAGCTCTGAATTTAAGAATGTATATCTTTCAGGTTCAAATGGCACATTTTTTAATGCAAAAGAATGCAGGAAATGTATTTTTGATTCCCCAGTGTGCTTAATGCTTTTACATGGAGAGAAAGTCTCAGAAGAAAACCATTTGTTGTTGGAATCTGAGCTTGCTTTTGAAATTTATGGCTATATTTTTAAATTCAGAATAAGAAAATGGAAAGCCACTGCCCCCCTGGCAAGAGCAGAGCTTATAGTCTATTAAGCCAAGCAATTGGATTATGTGGCACTTCATTTTGGCTATTTGAATGTGCACACATTGCTTAATTTGTAAAAGAATAAGTTCCAGGGCCCAAAGTTTTGCTCAGAAGCCCACAAATAACGATGTTTGGGTGACCGAATACCAAGGCTACTTAGTCTTGATTCCACCTCAAGCCTCTTTGATCCCCCAACAGACTCTACCTATCCCTTTCTCACTCTTTCAGGTTCTTTTTCATCCATGCGTTCTTTCTTTGTTGCTATATTTTCATCTTTCTCTTCTTCCTTCTTCCCCCATTTGTATTGTTCTCTCGTTTACTCTGAATCAAAGTCTGATGTGGAAAAATAAGTACCAATCTCCAAAAATAAGTGCCAGTTTGCTCCACCTGCAACCACAAGCTCAAATTAAACACTGGGTGAACACAAGGAAGCAGGAGTTTTTTTATTTAGATTCGACTGACAAGGCCAGATTGGTGGCCGAAAGAAAGTTTTTCTGTGCTTCCATGTATGTTTATTGAGTGAAGAGGACATGAAGACGTATGAGGTGATACAGTCCAGGTCCCAAACCTGTATCCACTAAAAATGTAGATAATATGGCCTACATACATGATTTTTGATTCACAAACTTTATTTAAAAGTACTTTGTTTCAAGATTCATGCACTAAGATAGATTACATACTGTTTCACTTATAATGCTCTAAACAAAGTAGCTTCCTTGAAAAGTCAGAAGTGGGCTAACAAAAGAGACATGTGATGGTCAATCTCATATCCATTAGATAACTATGCAACTTGCAAATTTAATTCATTTCCCATTATCTTTTCTTGTGTGAAGGGTGTTATATGTTTGTTTTAGAAAATTAGATATTAGCTACAAATGAGTTCTTTTGCAAACTCTGGAGCTGTCTGGTTATACTTGTGTCAAGTGGGGATCAGGCATGTGTAAGATCTTGGCAATGCTTATGAAGCCTAGAGGATTATCGGTGCCAGCCTTCTACATTTATTACTTAGCTGCACAAGAACAATATGCAGTATTTTGGTACCATACCCTGCCACTCTGCAAACACCTAGTACTAGAATGCAGGTTATCTGAACCACATAGCCTACAAAAAGCTTTGTGTAGATTACCAAGGTATATTAGACAACAATAGATGCTGTAATTCCATATGCCGGGCATGGTGGGATCTGGTTGTTTGTGTTCAAATACCGCTGCCAGGGCTGGCTTTAGCACTGGTGGCACCCGGTGTGTCAATCTTTTTTGGCACCCCCTTCCCCCATATGACCTCCTTCTCAGATTCCATCACTATCACTCTGCAAAAGTGCCCCTCATGTCTGCGTAGCCCCTCTCTCAAATGTATTCCATTTGTTTCAAAGTGCTGATAAAGGTTGGCTTTACTAATCCACTCAGCCATCTACATAAAACACAGTTTTGTTCGTTGCAGCAGGCATAATAACTCTCTGCATTACTTTATGGCGAGTCAAAACTGCCACTAGACAAAACTCTGATCTCTCTCTCAAGGAGGAACAGTAATCACAAGAGTTATCATACCATTTTTATTGTAGCTTGAAAGCTGGATAAACAAGGAACTCTGCAGCAGGGGTTTTTAAATTGGACGTTATTGCTAACCCCAGAGACCCCCTCCTGAGGTCAGTGCCCCTCCTCCAGGTCAGCGCCCGGTGCGGTGGCACCAGTCGCACCACCCTTAATCCGGCCCTGACCGCTGCACGCAACCATAGTCTACATGCAGAGGCAGTTAGCCACAAAGTGGGCGTGTGAAAGGCCTGACCTGTGGCTATGCCATGTAGTCAACCCTTGCTTCACAGAGCTGTAGGCAATGAGAAAGGGAGGCAGGACGCAACATAACATAACATGATTGAAATGCATTGTCATTCTCCACCACACCTAACACATGCCCGATATATGAATCAAAACGATCACCATTAAAGCACTTATACCTTTCTAGCTACAAAAACAAAGTTAGTATGAAGTTATGTTTAGCTTTGGTACTAACGTCTTAATGTATGTTAAAAAAAACTCTAAAATTCACACACAAAAAATGTGGCTACAAAATAAAGCCAAAATCCCCTGAAATTCCCTAGTTTTGGTTAGACCCACACTGACCCAACTACCATGCAAACCAGAACTCACACACTAAATGACATTTTTATAAACTCACAATAATTAAAACAATAGGAAGACTCATCTTTAAATGTCAACATTTACACAAATAGATTGTACCGTATACATAATCATGTTGAGTTATTCATAATGTTACTGGGGATGTATGATGTTTCAACGCATGCTTTTACAACGCATGCCCTTACGGCGCAAGTTTTACAACGCAAGTCGTTACAACGACTTGCGTTGGGGGGCGCTGGATAGTGAATAGTTTAATTTACTATTCCAACTCCAGTCCCCGTGGATAGTAGGGAAGGTGTTGGATAGTAAATTAAAACTATTCCCTATCCTAGAGCGCCCCCTAGCGCAATTCGTTGTAAAAGTTGCGTTGTAATGGTTGCGTCGTAAAGGTACTTCGTTGTAAAAGTTGCGTTGAAAAGGATGTTCCCCGTTACTGGTAATGTAATATGTCATGTCACTAATAAGATCATTTATGTCATTTGCGAGTGAAGTCATCTTTTACATCACAGTTCTAGGTCATGAGCATTGCATTTGGTGTGTAAGTTATGGTTTTCGTGGCAGGTGTTTGACCTATGGTGTGCTGAGCTTGTGATGACTTCACAGATAACCTCACTAGTGCCATGATTATTACATTACATGCTTGATTGCTTTTATTGCACAAAATGCTTGATATAAAAAAGATCCAATTTCACAGAAAACCATCAAATATATGATATATTTTACAGTTAACTGTGAAATATGGGTTTCATTGTCATAATTACAGCCATAAACCATTCTTTACCATAGTCAGGAGTACTCGGATTATATGGAGGACCAAATTATGCAGCAACATTATCTAAATTATGCAGCAAAAAGACAATTTATGTGTCACGTTCTCTGCTAGTGTTATTTTCGTCGATTTGTGGTATAAAAAAAAGTTTGCGAAATCTGCAATTTATGTGGTAAATTATGTGGCAAATGTTGTAAATCCATAAGGATGCAGTAAGGACTGAAACCACCGAACCACACAAATCCACAGGTCCTGACCATTCTCCATCGTTTTAGCAACAATATATTCATGAAAGGTAAATTTAATCTAAACAGTCTTACACCAGTCTGTGCCCGTTGTTAGATGTACTTTGAAAGAACTATGGGGCATATTAGCAAGAACCTCGTTAAAATTATCGCCGTTTTAGCGGCAGGAAACTGCCGCTAAATCAGCGATAATGGGCTTGCTAATATGCGTTATAGAATTAAAATAGAAGCCCAGGTTCGATGTCCTGCACATCTAACCTGGACTTCTACTGCAATTCTATAACGCATATTAGCAAGCCCATTATCGCCGTTTTAGCGGCAGTTTCCTGCTGCTAAAGAAGTGATAATTTTAACGAGGCTCTTGCTAATATGCCCCTATTTTTCTGAGCTAACTGCATGAAAGAAATGTGATATAATTTATACCAAATGTTAAAAATGCAATATGGGGTTCTGTTGCCATATTGTGGTTTAGTTGATGTTTACAAACCATTCAGCCTTCGGCCTTGTGGTTTATGAGGTTACCAGATCACGTAGATGCAATATAGGCCCATGCTAGACCATTACTCCTATAATATTTCAGCCCTGAAAAAGTTTTGTTTGTCGCTGGGCAAGTCACAGATTGGCTGGATAAAGCACAATGACAATTTGGATTTTCTCACTAAAATGTTATAATGTAAGCTTTAATAGGTAAATATTGTTTTTATTATTAATGCGAAATACCTTCACAATATATACCTTCATGGTAGATAGATGTGGAGTTAAGAATAGTAGATCTGTTCTTACCTACATATATGTACCTTTACCATACTGTGGTACTCCATATTCTGTAACCAATATCGTGGCAGGATGATATTTTACCACATAGTTCACTGATATAAATACATCTGTAATTCGGGAAGTCTCCCAATTATGTATCCACTTCCTAAAGGGGAAGGTGCTCTTGGTTGGTAAACATCGTTTACAACGCGGTGTTTACACCGCAGTGCCTTTACAACGATGCCATTACAACGCAAGTCGTTACTACGACTTGCGCTGGATGGCGCTGTTGGGCAAGGAATGCTGTAATTTTATATTCCAACACCTTCCCTACTGTTACGTGGACTGGTGTTGGAATATACAATTATAATATTCCAAAGTCCGCACCCGCCAACGCAAGTCGTTGTAACGACTTGCGTTGTAATGCCCGCGTTGTCAAGTACCGCGATCTTTTAGATCGCGTTGTACTGACATACATCCTCTTGGTTAAATCAGATAACATAGTGCCTTTTTTCTTTGTACATCAACAGGAGGCATCTGGCCACGGTCCCCGTCAGCTGCATTCTCAAAATGTATTTGTTGTGCAGGGAAGTCATTTTATGGATGGAAGAAAAGCATATGCAGCTAAGTTTTCAGAGCAGGATTTTCTTATTTGCCTGGATCCTACCACTCAGGGTGAACATATTTAAGAAACTCTGTATCAGGTTTGGGATCTCAATTATATACCTTTTGATATCCAACTTTAACTCATTGGGTCCAATTCACAAAACTGAACTGAGGCGAAAGTCTAACTTTGCGACTTTTGGTATTCACAAAGAGCATCTACGTATAGTAAAGTTAGACTTTTGTCTCCGTTAAACTTACGTTTTGGTCTTAAGTTTTACTTTTTGGTCTCAGTTTAACTTAAGACCAAAACTTAAGTTTAACTAAGACAAAGGTCTAACTTTACTACTCGTAAATGCCCTTTGTGAATATTGAAAGTCATTAAGTTAGACTTTTGTCTCAGTTCACCCTTGTGTATCTGGCCCTGTTTCCAAACTATTGTTCCTATGGATCCAGCTGCCTGGGGCTCAGACTGGTGTAATTTCCTTAGCCTCAATTTCTCTGGTATAAATGTAATTCTTTTCGTACCAAAATGTCTCCAAATATCAGGAGGAAGGGGCCTATGTCATTCTGGTGAACCCTTTGTGGGCCTGGAGGTGTTGGTTTCTTCTAGTTTGGATCATGTCACGGAGGAGTGTGTGGATGCTGCTAGTGTACCCATCACCCTAAGGTCTGTCCACTCATCAGCCAAGGCATATGCATCGCACAGCCTGATTTTGAAAGACATTTGCAGCATAAGGGCAGTCTTGGGAGAGGTGGCCCTGGCACTCCAATATACTAAATGCACTTTTACTCTGATATATTACTCATGCTCCCAGGGGGTTCATAGTGCATATGGTGTTTTGAACATGCCCTCAGAGCATGCCCTCTGTTTGGCTGAGATCTTCTGAAATGAGCTTTACCTTGGGGCTGCTGTTTCCATCTTGAGAGGCCATCTGGGTTACTCTGGGGTATGTGCGGAGCATTGCATGGGCATTAAACATTGCTGAGACTTGTGCTGCCATTTACCGTAGAGTCGTGGAGATCACCCATTCTTGAACTCCACCTATGTTCATTCTTAAAATCTTTCACTGATTCTCTAAATTGGCAGACTCCAGCATCTGAAATCTTGCAGGAGATTCTCTTGATGTTAGATGCCTGGTGGATTTGAGAGCTCTGGCTTGCCAGAGTTTCCTGCAGAAAAGTTGGTATGCAGGTCCTCTCCATCCTTCCAACATAAAATTATTTCTGACTCCTCCTATCAATCAGGTTATTGTTCTTCTTTCTTTGGGGTGTCAGTCTAGATCTTCATGGGAAGGGATGTCTAGATCCCTTTTTGTGGGCTGAGCTTTTAAGATATAACTGGATTAACTTGCCCACATAGGGAATCCAATGGTCTGTTTATGACATTTGCCTTGGTTATGAGGGAAGGAAAGCTTTTGTGGCTTTTTTTAACAGATGGATATGCTTGGCTATTGCTATCGCTAGTGCTTGTGCTCTAGCAGAGCTGGCCCTTCTCGGCCCCATACAGGGTTGATCCCCTAAAGGAGTTTCTTTCCTTGGGTTAAGAAAAGGGGGATTTCTGTATTACGTTGTAGGACTTATGAGTTAGGTTATATTATGTTATTTGTGTAACATTAGCCACTTTTGTTATGGTTACCCTAATGGTGTAACCAAACTAAGCAAAATGGCTAGCTAGTTCACTGAGGAACTGAACTCCACAAAATGCAGTTGCTGACAACTTGAAGTGGGACCTAAGAAAAAAAACAGAAGACTGCACTGCCTTCAGGACCGCTCTCAACCAGTACCACCATCTCCTTAAAGAAACCATGAGGAATGCCCTAGCACACTGCATCGAAGCGAGCGCAAACAACAGCAAAGAACTGTGAGAGGCTGGCTTAGTATATGATGCTCACTTATGTAAGCATAGCACCGTGCTCTAATCCAGACAACCCGTATGGAGATATTAGTGGCCTTATACAACCTTAGAAAGCTCTCTAAGTGGTAGCTGTGGAGAACAGCCTTCAGGATTAGTCCAGAAGGAGTGAAAAGCAGCTCGTTTCACAGTACTTAATCTCATGGTATAGGTTAAGGGAAAAAAATATCACAGAGTGTAGTTATAAAAATATGTATTTTATTACAAACAATCACTAACACAATTGTACTATCTCCTACCCGGAGATTGAAACACAATACACACAATACCTAGGGAATAGAGCACGTAAGTAGCACAAATACATAGAGGTCTCCAGGGGGAGAACCTAACCATATACTAAAATAATGGTATGCGAACCACGACTCAAGTCAAGACCCAGAAGACCTAGAAGTGTTGGGGATCCAAGAAACTGCCCATGGTAAGTACCCAGGAACCCCACGGAGGCCTTGTGCAGAGTGTGAACACGAATGGGTAAGTCGCAGTTGCAGTTTTAAAGAAAAAAGGCCCCCCCAGCCGACCCTGAAGAAACCCTGTGGAAGATGGAAGGTTGGAGAGTCACCCCCACCCATGGATACCCCAGGAACCTGGATACCTACACCAGGAAGCCGGGTGCATAGGTGTCAAGTGACATCTGAAACCACAGTAGACCACAATGGAGGACTTCAAGAAAGATGCCGCTGGAGTAGAAGACGAAGTAGTCAGATAAAACCCAAATGTGGACTAAAGTTGAGAGGTACCTGCAAGCAGAGTGGACAGTCTATGCCAGCCAGGAGTGACCAGGAAGCACGGAAAACGAATGCCCACCAATGTTGATAGATGCAGGATGGTGATGGTACCCTGAAATGGAAGCTGTGTGGACCAGGCAATGCTATGAAAACCAGGAGCCGTTCATGAGCTGTCCCACGTCGGATGTCAAGAACCAGGAGGTCAGTGTCTGGCAGACAATTTGGCAATGGCAACAGGCGTGGAAATCAAAGAAGGTGCAATGTCAGGACCAGCAAGGTCCAAGTGACTCACCATGACTAGGTAAGTCAGAGCAGGCCTGAGCATGCAGGGGAGCCCGCTGGAATCTAAGAAGTCCCTTGAAAGGACCCAAAGAACTCCGGAGACGAGAGCCACCCAGCCTTAGCAACGGCCAACGGCCAGCCAACTTGCTGCACAAGGACTCAGTTCCAGCGGTGTCGATGAGGGATACTGACCTCAGACTCTTTCTGAAGACAGTGCAGGCCTCGAGGGAGTTGCAGAGCCACCACCTGTGTTACTGAGCCTGTCGCAGTCCGTAAGGGCCAGGGATCAGCCAACCGGTCAGCTACGTTGCAGTGCCTGCAGATGCAGGGCAGTGACTCCTTCACTCCAAGGGAGATTCCTTCAGGTGTCTTGGATGTCCACAGGTCCTGTGGAGCACGGACACTGACGGTGCAGCAGACTTGCAAGACGATGAGACCTGGAGCAGTAGGAGTGTTCCCGGTTGCGGTCTTAGTTCCCAAAGCGAAGTTCGATGTGCTCAGTCTGACGCAGTTAGTCCGACGCGGTCAGAGTGTCCAAACGGTTGAAGGTGAATCGAATTGAATCCCACAACGAATTTAGGGACCCACTCTCAGGTAAGCCTTTAAGTACCCTTAGGAAACGGTTGGGATTGATTCAGGTGTTCCTCCCAGAGGAGGGGCTAGACAGTGGGGAGGATACTCCCATGTCCTTTCTCCAGTTTCGCGCCTGAGTGGGAGCCAATGGTTTCCTTAGCTGGTTTGAACTGGAGTATGCAATGAGGGCACCAAATGTGCCCCTCAAGCACTCTCAGTGGCGATGTC
This sequence comes from Lissotriton helveticus, assembly GCF_964261635.1. NCBI lineage: Eukaryota > Metazoa > Chordata > Amphibia > Caudata > Salamandridae > Lissotriton > Lissotriton helveticus. Next base: position 605,430,227 of record NC_136072.1, on the reverse strand, counting down.
CCAATATACTAAATCCTGTCTGGGAGGTGGTCACACCTCCCTGTGACAGGATACCTATTGTTCTGCCTTCCCCTGGTCAGCAACAGGGTGACAGAAACGTGTCTCTGACTGCCAGCAGCCCTAGCTTGCTGTACTGTACTGTTCTGAAAGAGTAGTGCCTGGAGCACTGAGAGCCTCCCGGAGGAGCTTTACAGTGCATGGAATCATACCTCTCACACCATTTACAGTGTGGGGGTATGATTCCAACATGTTTGATACCAAACATGACTGGGTTCGTTACATCCAGTTTAGGATGGCCATTGCATAATGACGCATGGCCACTCTATATGTCGCAATGGCTGATGCACTTACAACCTGGGAGAATGGATTCCGAAGGTTGTAGGGGTGTCCTGCTCATGCAGGGGCACCCTCACACTGAGAACCCAGCACCCTGCCATCAGGATTGAAAGGCCTGCCTTAGGGATGACTTGTAAGTTTTAAGTGCAGTGACCTCAGATATATGGAAAGCTACATCTTTTGCAAGTGTTTCTAGCACCAGCTTACACAGGCTGCAATGGCAGGCCTGGAGTCACACTTTGAATGGTCTCTTGTGGGTGGCATAATACATGCTTCAGCCCATGGGAGACCCCTGGGGTACCTATGCTCTGGGTACCTTAGTAGCATATACTAGGGACTTACAAGGATACACCACTAGCCGGTCTGGAGTTTACCTAGGTACTCACCATGTCCAATATAGGGAGGAAGCACAGAGACTGGGGTCCTGATTAGCAAGATCCCAGTCAGACTATTCAGAAAACACAATGACACCAGCAAAAAGTTGGGGTGACCATGAAAGCAGATCCTTCTTTCCTACAAGAACTATTTGCCATTGTGAAGGAATTCACCAATCCCACAGCCACAAAGAATTGCATCACACCCTCGCAGGAACTGTGTGACAACCTCACTGATTTCTTATACCACAAGATCTTGGCCATCTATGAAAACTTTGGATGCCAACCCTCCACCACCGACAGCATCAACAATCTCACACCCAAGAACACAAACCTCAAACACCTTTTCACCCACTGGGACCTCCTCACAATGCAAGACACTATCTCTATCATGATCTCTGTGCACTCAAGAGTACCCACGGACTTCAACCCCACCACGTCTTCAACCTTGGATGCAAGGCAATCGGTAACAAGCTTAGGAAGTCCCTGAACACCTCCATCACCGTGACCTCCTTCCCTGAGGACTGGAAACACACTGAATTAAGGCCCCTCCAGAATAAACCATCAGCCGACCCAGCTGAACTAAGGAACTACTGGCCCATTGTTTTGCTCCCCTATCCAGCTAAAGTCCTCAAGAAAGCTATAAACCAGCAACTCACCCATCATCTAGAAGACCACAACCTCCTGGATCCCTCCCAATCCGGATTTTGAGCTAACCACAGCACCAAGACAGCCATGATCGCTGTTATCTATGACAACAAAGCCCTCCCCGACCATGGGGAAACAGGAGCCCTAATCCTTCTGGACCTGCCACATTTGACACCATCTACCACCACCGCCTGATCAACAGACTCCACCACATCACACAGCACACCCGATTCTTTTTGGACCTGGCAGCCAAGGCAAGGAACAACCTCCCCCTGCACCTCAGGTCTGCTCCATCACTCCAGCACTTCAAAAGAGATCTAAAAACCTGGATGTTTGTATGATCAAACCTCCACACAGCAACCAATAAATAGCTCCAGTGCCTCGCGAACCTTACCAATGATTTGCTCTATAAATGATTGATTGATTAATTGAACACTCAAACCATCATTCCATATAACAAATACATTTCACAGACTCATGTGTGGACTGTATAGATTTGTATGATGTTTGTTAATGCAGTGTTATTATCATCTTTCATAGATGTTATAAAAAATATTTAGCAGAAAAATGTATATAGTCCTGAAGAATGTGTTTATTAATGGGGTGTCCACCAAAACGCGCCAACGGAACGTTTAAGCAAAAAACTGCATTGCACAGAGGCTCTTTATATGGGATATGATATTTTCATGGACCCTTGTTGATACAATAAGCTGAGTTGCTGGTTTATGAAGACTGATGATTATGTCTTACTTGTTCTCCCTAATGCTATTGTATTTATTGTTTTATTTTTATATTGTTTATTATTTTTGTGTGATGCATTCATGTTTTTAATATGAAGCTGATATTTGATAGAGAATATTAATGTGAATTAATTTTTATATAAAATTAACGCCATATATATGTTTTCAAACTTCTGTGGTATTTGGATGTAGTGTATTCTATTGAATGTGGGGTGTATGTATAGTAGAGTATGAGTGGTTTATGTGACTTTTGTATTTGTATCCTAAGGTGCATTTATTTATTTTATTGTTATGTCCTGAGGGAGAACAGCACACGGAGAAAAACACAGGGAGAGGCGATGCATTCACAGTCATCAATACGCAAATCCTACAGAAGTCACATGGTTAGGCTTAATACATTCATTATCATTGAATCACTGAATTCCAAGATATTAGTTGTCTTGCTGTTGATCGCGGAATACTCTAGGTAAGAAAAATGCGATATGTGTTGCCTTTTCTGTATGGTTTGTACGATGGTATTTGAAAAGAAAAACAGATTGGGTGAGAAAAAGAGGGCAAGAAAGAGAGAGAGAGAGAGAGAGAGAGAGAAATGGAATTAGTGTGTGTCTTTTTGTGCACATGCGTGAGGGAGTGTGTAACTGCCTTTCTGAAGACCCAAACTGGGCAAGTCAGAGGATTAAAATGAAAGGTAGTCTATGAGAGTGTTACTAGACCCAGGACAATCTAAGGGGAGTAATGAGCAGTGCCTCTTCCCCTGCTGGCACTGTCTGCACTCAGACTGCAGTCATCTGCCACTCTCTCTGATTGATCCATTTACACACCGGGCACACAAGTAGAAAAGAGTGATGTTCGGATTTATGAGTAAATGGTACACTCCTCTTTTTCCCATGGGTGGTCTTGCAACTTGGTGGTAAAATGTGTCAGGCTTTGACGAAGAGTACTCCTTAGGCATGTCCTGGCACTCACCCAGCTTAAAGTGGACTGGGCTAGGCTACCAGAGTGTGGGGTCTTATCCTAGGGTGTCTAGGTGGCTGCTCTGGTAGGGACACTTATATCCTTGGCACTATGGAGCTAGGCTTGATAAGGGTATGGACTTGCATTTGGGTACATGTAGGATGTATGGAAGGACACAAGCCATGTGCCCTTACAATTTCATCCTAGATTTCAGAAACTTGGATGTCTGCATGGAAGGGATTGAGTGAGAAAGTGAGTGCAGTGCAGTGCAGTGTAGTGTGGAAAGTTTATCTACCTGGTGAGTAAGTAGACACAGTACACAGATTCCTGCATATTTCACTCTAGGATTTCATGATGTTGGGCCGCCTGTCAAAAGTGAGTGAGTTAACAGGTGAGTGAGATAAGTGCAGTCCTCTGTAGTATGCCTATGGGGAAGAAGGACGCAGGGCGCAGATTCCTTCTACTTTCACTCTAGGATTTTGAATCATGGGATGCACTGGGAGAGGTACTGAGTGAGCAAGAAAGAGCAAAGCTATGTAATGTAGCTTGTCTGTGGGCAGGGTTGAACTGGCCTATAGGACAAAAAAGCAGTGACTGATGGTCTGGTCGACAGGTCAGTGTGTGTGTGTGTGTGCTGTTGTTTTGGCTGCATGTGGGTCTGTTTTGTTGTGTGCTGGGCCAGTTTTCATTTTTGATTTATCTGATATTAAAAGAAACTGCCTGCAGCAAGCTCAAATCTAGGCAGCCGTCCATTTCTTGAAAAACACTTTTACAGCCTGTCTTTACAAGTTCAAAACTCCCCCAGTTTGTGAACATGGGCCACTTTTTAGCTTCCTAATTCACTAAGAGGAACACTTTTATTTTTATGCCTGGGGTTATATTCTGACTCAGCCTGACCCTGTCTCTGGGCAAAGAGGGATGCAGGTTGCACAACCCCCTCCCCTGCACCCTCATTTTCACTCTTGAACTTCATCATCATCATAAAAAACTTTATTTCGATCACAAAGATCTTAAAAGTACATCACAGCCAAATACCTTTGAGGATAATTTACAGACACATGGATGGTTATAAGAAACCAAAAAATATTAAGCAATTCTATGGAACATTTAAAATATCGTAAAAGAGTAAGAACCATATAAAAACACATATCTTCTATATATACAATTAAAAAGCTACAATATAAAAATTATTATTGTTAAAAGGCGACCCCAGGGGAGACAGAAGGTGTCTGACTGCCCGCCCCGAGACCCACCTCTCGCTATGGAATAGGCCGAGCGCCGTAGGGAGGCCTCCTCGGCGAGGCTCTTCTCCTACAATCGTACCAGCAGAGCAACCACACTACTTACAGATGGACACCACACAAGAGGAAAGTTCACACGATTCTTTATATAAATAATTCAAGCAGGTTCTTGGCGGGCTTGGTAGATAAGGATCGAGGGATCCGTAAAGTCTTGGCTCAGGAAGAGGGGGGTAGCGGGATAGTCTTGGCACCAACGGGTGCGAGGATAGTTCTCCGTTGAGCAGGCCGCGACAGCGTCAGCAGGGCCGCAAGGGTGGTTCAGCTTGGCCAGGCCGCGACAGCGTCAGCAGGGCCTCGAAGATGGTTCAGCTTGGTCAGGCCGCGACAGCGTCAGCAGGGCCTCGAAGATGGTTCAGCTTGGTCAGGCCGCGACAGCGTCAGCAGGGCCTCGGAGATGGTTCAGCTTAGTCAGACCGCGACAGCGTCAGCAGGGCCTCGGAGATGGTTCAGCTTAGTCAGGCCGCGACAGCGTCAGCAGGGCCTCGGAGATGGTTCCAGGTACAAGAGTTCGGATCAGGATCAGCCGCGACGAGGTCAGCAGGGCTTCGACTCCCAGATACAACTACTGTCCTGATCCAGGGCTGGCCCAGATATAGGACTGGAGTCCTTTGATGTCCGGACCCTCGCGCCTGGGGGTCAGAGGGGCCGGGATGAAGGTGTCCAGACACCCAGCAGGGGGGTGGAGCCAGCGCCCAGGGAGGCTGGAGGGCGATCGATACCAGGCGTCCGGGGACGGCTGGAGGGCCATCGAAACTTCCCGCCTCTCGGATCTGTCAAGTGGCCACTCGACCACCTGGGAGGATCTTGGTGCCCCGATGTCGGGGCTTCGCTGGGGCCGGGGCCAGGGTGGCGGCGGCCACGTGCTCGGGACGTGATGGGCCCAAGATGGAGTCGGGCCAGAGATGGGGGCCAGGCATGGTTGCCGGACCGGCGGCGTTGGCGAGCAGGGCCCGCCGGGGTGCCAGGAAGGGGGAGATCCGTAGGTTGCCAGGGGGCGGCTCTCCTTGCGGGTTCGGGAATGTTCGTGTCAGGGGGGTCGACAGCAGGTCGACGGCGGCCCGATGTCGTCCGGGGCCCGCCATGCGGGAGGGGTAGGCCCACGCCACGAGGCCGTGTCCAACACACGTCCCCTCCAGCTGAAGGCGGGGAGAGTCACCCATCTTCCTGGGGACTCTCTTCGTCGAGGCGGAAGAATCGGGACAGGCCATCAGCGTTGGCTGGTCGTTGCCAGGGCGATGCTCCACAGTGAAGTCCATCCCTTGGAGGGAGATGGACCATCGCAGCAGCTTCGGGTTTTTGCCACGCATGTGCATCAGCCACCGTAGGGGCCGGTGGTCGGTCTGCACCCGGAAGTGGGTGCCGAAGAGGTATGGCCTGAGTTTCTTGAGGGCCCACATGACGGCGAAGGCCTCTCTCTCGATGGTGCTCCATAGTTGTTCTCTGGCCAGCAGCCGCCGGCTGATGAAGGCGACTGGATGGTCAATTCCCTCGGGGTCCATCTGAGATAGGACCGCCCCGATGCCGTGCTCCGAGGCGTCGGTCTGGACTACGAACTCTCGGCTGTAGTCCGGGGCTTGGAGCACAGGGGCGGTACACATGGCTGATTTCAATGTCTCGAAGGCCACCTGACACGCGGGTGTCCATTGTACTTTCTGGGGCCGGTTTTTCGAGGTCAGTTCAGAGAGGGGCCCCACAATACTCCCATAGTTCTTGATGAAGCGCCGATAATATCCAGTGAGCCCCAGGAAGGCCCGGACGGCGGTCTGGGTGACTGGGGGCTCCCAGGCTACGATGGCGTAAATTTTTGGTTGGAGGGGGGCCACCTGACCGCTCCCCACTTGGTGTCCCAGATAGGTCACGGACCCTTGGCCTATCTGGCATTTGCTGGCTTTCACAGTTAACCCGGCCCGTCGGAGGGCCGTCAGGACCTCCCAGAGGTGTTTCAGGTGCTCGGCCCAGTGGAGGCTGTAAACGGCAATGTCATCTAAATAGGTGGCGCTGAAGTCTTCCAGCCCCGCTAGCACTTTGTTCACTAGTCTCTGGAAGGTGGCCGGGGCGTTTTTCATGCCGAAGGGCATCACCTTGAATTGGAAGTGGCCATCGGGGTTGAGAAGGCTGAGCGTTCCTGGGCGCCAGGTGTGAGGCCGATCTGCCAGTACCCGGCTGTAAGGTCGAAGGTACTGAGGTACTTGGCGGCCCCCAGGCGGTCGAGCAGTTCATCGGCCCGGGGGATGGGATGTGCGTCGGTTCTGGTAACAGCATTCAGCCCCCGGTAGTCGACGCAAAACCGGAGCTCTGGAGGGGTGCCAGGTGCGGTGGCTTTAGGGACCAGGACAACGGGGCTGGCCCACGGACTGTCGGAGGGTTCGACCACCCCCAGGGCCAGCATCTTGGTAACTTCGGTCTGGATGCAGGCCCGCACTCGGTCGGGGACTCGGTACGCCCGGTGTCGTACTGGCTGGCTGTCCCCAGTGTCGACATCGTGGACACACCACTGGGTGACCCTGGGAGTGAGGGAGAACAGGTCTGTGAACTGCCCCAACAGCTCTTGGCAGTCTCGGCGCTGTGTGAGGGTCAGGTCGGGGGACAGAGAGATTCCCTCGACGGAGCCGTCTTTCTCAGCGCACCTTAGGAGATCGGGCAGGAGCTCGGAGTCATCTTCGGCCCCATCATCTGTAGCTAGCAGCAGGCTCAGTTCAGTGCGGGCGAAATGAGGCTTGAGCCGGTTGGCGTGTAGAACCCGGAGGGGGTTCCGGGGAGACTCCAGGTCCACGAGGTAGGTGACGGGGCTCTTGCGCTCGATCACTTTGAAGGGGCCCGACCATTTGTCCTGGAGGGCACAAGGTTCGACCGGGGACATGACCCAGACCTGCTGGCCCGGCTCGAATTCAATGGACGAAGAGTTCTGATCATACCAGCGCTTCATGTCCTCCTGGCTGGCCTCAAGGTTGGCCTCGGCAAGGACCCGGAACTTCCGAGTCTGGTTTCGGAGTGTCAGGAGGTACCCGTAGACATCCGGTGGTGCGTTCTGGACGGTAGTTTCCCAGCCTTCTTTGACCAGGCTGAGGGGACCTCGGACAGGGTGTCCGTACAAGAGTTCAAAGGGGCTGAAGCCCAGGGACTTCTGCGGTACCTCCCGATAGGCAAACAAGAGGCATGGCAGCAGAACGTCCCATTTGCGGCGGAGGGGCTCTTCTAGGCCCTGGATCATCCCCTTGAGTGTTCGGTTAAACCACTCCACCAGCCCATTCCCTTGGGGGTGATACGGGGTGGTGAACTTATATGTGACCCCGCACTGTTGCCACAGGGCCCGCATATACTTCGATATAAAGTTCGTGCCCCGATCACTCACGACCTCTCGGGGGAATCCGACTCTGGAGAAGATCCCCATCAGGGCGCGGCCCACTACGGGAGCCGTGATGGTCCTGAGGGGGATGGCTTCAGGATAGCGGGTGGCGTGGTCCACCAGGACAAGGACGAAGCGATGCCCTTGCGAGGTTTGGGGGTCCAGGGGCCCCACAATGTCGATTCCCACTCGCTCAAAGGGGGTGGTCACTACTGGAAAGGGCTGGAGTGGGGCCTTCATTTTTCCCCCGCTCTTTCCGCTGGCTTGGCATGTCGGGCAGGTTCGGCAGTGGTTATGCACATCGCTGCGCATCTTCGGCCAATAGAAATGGGTCACCAGGCGGCTGTAAGTTTTGTCCTGCCCCAGGTGCCCGGCGAGGGGCACATCGTGTGCCAGGTTCAAAAGAAAGTCTCTGAATCGTAGGGGGACCACCAACACTCGGCTGGCCCCTAGCTCGGCGATTTTCTGTTCACTGTATAGGAGGTCGTGGTCCCAGTAGACCCAGTGGGACCCCGAGGTGTCCCCGATAGCTTGGGCAGTGGCTTGCTGCCGGGTCCCCTCGAGGGAAGGGCTGGTCTTCTGCTCCTGCCGGAACTGTTCTCTGGTGGGGCCACCCTCTTGGCGCCATTGGGCTAGTTCGGGGCAGGTCGTTGAGCCCGGGGCTGCCTTCGTGGTCGGGCTCCGACGGCCTGGGCTCGGAGTCGGACTCTTCATTGTCTGCTGGTGGTGGTGGCACGGGCCACTCCGGCTCTTCGGTCGGGGCGGCCTCGGTCGCCGCCGAGGCTCGGGCTGACATGGACCGGGACGTCGCGCAGACCCACTCTGGTAGACCTATCATGCCGAGATGTTCTCTTCGCTCGACTTGGGCCCAGGGCGAGCTCTCGAGGTCGTTCCCGAGGAGGCAGTCCACGGGGGCGTCGTCCCGGACGGTTACCTTGAGGGTACCCGACACTCCCCCCCATTCGAAGGGGATTCGGGCCATCTGGCACAGAGTCTCGGAGTTGTCGGCTGCCCTCACGGGGCATCGCACGTTTGGTATGATTTGTTCGGGGGTCACCAAGTGGCAACGGACGGCCGTCACACTGGCTCCCGTGTCGCGGAGGGCTTCGGTCCGTCGTCCATTGATGTGGACCCACTGACGGTACTTCTGAGTGTTGCTCGGTAGCGGGGCCTGGGGGACCATGTCTCTTTTGCCCAGGCAGGCCAGGGCCATGGCGGCCGGCTCGTACTCTGTCTGATCTTCGTCAAAAACCTCCTTGTCTTCTTCTCCCCCCTCCCCCAGGGCTGCAGCAGCGAACTGGCGGGTCGGGGGCCCGGTGGTGCCGGGACGCTTGTTCATGGGGCGGAGGGGGTCACTGGCGTAGTGATCGGTCTGCTGGCATCTGTGGCAAGTAATGTTCGGGTGGGGCCCCGGCCGTGCTGGGGGGGCCCCTCTTCTGACCAGGGACGGAGAAGTGTTATTTTGGGGGGACCCCCGAGGCGGGCTCCGGCCCGGGGTCGACTGGAAGTCTCGGCTCCTGTTCTGGCCTCCCCCGCCGCCACGCTGGCGGGGGTGCCCCCGGCCGTTCTGTCCTGCTTCTCCTATCGGGGTCCGGGGGACCCGGGTGCTCACCCAGCGATCGGCCTCGATGGCGAGTTTCCGTGGCTCGGTCAGTTTACTGTCGAGGAGATGCTGCCTGAGCTCAACAAAGCAGTTGTTGGAGAGGTGCTCCCAAACGATGAGGTCGAACAGTTGCTCGTAGGTGGACACTTTGCTGCCCTTTATCCATCCTTCCAGAGCCCTGCTATAAAAGTTCACGTACTCGACCCACGTGGTGCCGGGGATTTTCTTGCAGTCTCTGAAAATCTGCCGGTACATCTCGGGGGTGAGGCCATTTCGGATGAGCAGGGCGTCCTTCATGTGGTCATAGGAGGACATCACCTCCTCGGCCAGATCTAGCAGGGTGTCTCTGCCTTCGCTGACAAACCTCCCCCATAAGCCGGCACCCCAGTCTTTTCGCGGGATGCGGTGCGCGGTCATGGCCACTTCATACGCCTTGAACCATTGCTGGATATCGTCATTCTTGTAGTATTCTTTGACGATATCCTTCGGGATGTGGACCTTCGGGTCGGCAGGAGGTGGAGCGTTCCGGGTTGCGGCGGCGGCAGCCTCTTCGATTTTGGCCTTGATCTCAAGTTCTTTGAGGCCCCGCTCGTGTTCATACGCGAGTTTTTTTTCTTCTAGTTCTCTTTGCCTTCGTCTTTCTTCCAGATCACCCTCTAAACGCCGTTGTTCCAGGGTCATCTTCTTTTCTGCTAATTGGAGTTCCCCGTCCAGCCGGAGTCGGGCGAGCTCTAGTTCATGTAGCCGACTCCTCTCTCGCTCCCGGGCGTCTTCATGGGAGAGGCCCGGTTCTCTGTAGACGGTCCTTTCTTCCACTGGAGTTGCGACTGTACTCACGGGTACCTCTATGACACTGTCCTCATTTGTTTGGGGTGGGGTCGCTCCCGTCTCCACCCATGTTTGCAATGCTTCCTTAAAATCATCTTTTGTGTTCAGACCGGTGGTAGCGATACCCAAGGCTTTGCAGAATTGTTTGAGTTCCTTATGGGTGTATTCCTCTAGTCGCTCCTTCTGGAATTCTGTGGTCGCTCCGGCGTCTTTAGTAGTCATCGTGGTTGTGGGTCTCTGTTAGCAGTGACGTGTTACTCGCTGTACGATTTGCGCGGGCTCGGATCCCGTCGCTTGCCACCAATGTTAGAAAGGCGACCCCAGGGGAGACAGAAGGTGTCTGACTGCCCGCCCCGAGACCCACCTCTCGCTATGGAATAGGCCGAGCGCCGTAGGGAGGCCTCCTCGGCGAGGCTCTTCTCCTACAATCGTACCAGCAGAGCAACCACACTACTTACAGATGGACACCACACAAGAGGAAAGTTCACACGATTCTTTATATAAATAATTCAAGCAGGTTCTTGGCGGGCTTGGTAGATAAGGATCGAGGGATCCGTAAAGTCTTGGCTCAGGAAGAGGGGGTAGCGGGATAGTCTTGGCACCAACGGGTGCGAGGATAGTTCTCCGTTGAGCAGGCCACGACAGCGTCGGCAGGGCCGCAAGGGTGGTTCAGCTTGGCTAGGCCGCGACATCGTCAGCAGGGCCTCGAAGATGGTTCAGCTTGGTCAGGCCGCGACAGCGTCAGCAGGGCCTCGAAGATGGTTCAGCTTGGTCAGGCCGCGACAGCGTCAGCAGGGCCATGGAGATGGTTCAGCTTAGTCAGGCCGCGACAGCGTCAGCAGGGCCTCGGAGATGGTTCAGCTTAGTCAGGCCGCGACAGCGTCAGCAGGGCCTCGGAGATGGTTCCAGGTACAAGAGTTCGGATCAGGATCAGCCGCGACGAGGTCAGCAGGGCTTCGACTCCCAGATACAACTACTCTCCTGATCCAGGGCTGGCCCAGATATAGGACTGGAGTCCTTTGATGTCCGGACCCTCGTGCCTGGGGGTCAGAGGGGCCGGGATGAAGGTGTCCAGACACCCAGCAGGGGGGTGGAGCCAGCGCCCAGGGAGGCTGGAGGGCGATCGATACCAGGCGTCCGTGGACGGCTGGAGGGCCATCGAAACTTCCCGCCTCTCGGATCTGTCAAGTGGCCACTCGACCACCTGGGAGGATCTTGGTGCCCCGAAGTCGGGGCTTCGCTGGGGCCGGGGCCAGGGTGGCGGCGGCCACGTGCTCGGGACGTGATGGGCCCAAGATGGAGTCGGGCCAGAGATGGGGGCCAGGCATGGTTGCCGGACCGGCGGCGTTGGCGAGCAGGGCCCGCCGGGGTGCCAGGAAGGGGGAGAGCCGTATGGTTGCCAGGGGGCGGCTCTCCTTGCGGGTTCGGGACTGTTCATGTCAGGGGGGTCGACAGCAGGTCGACGGCGGCCCGATGTCGTCCGGGGCCCGCCATGCGGGAGGGGTAGGCCCACTCCACGAGGCCGTGTCCAACAATTATACAATACACTTTGGCTTCAGGATCTTCAGCCCGTAGAGGAGAGTGATTGGGTGGGAGAGTGCGTAGTACAGGAATGTGCAGTACAGTACAGTGTGCCTACTGGGTAAGTTAGTATGGCAGGCATCACTGAAGAAGGAGGACATGACTATTTTTAAGCTGGGGGATATCTGTAAAAAGAGTTACCATTTCCAATGAAAAAATAAAATGTAACTTGAGGATGAGGGTTGGTGGGCGTGTACTTGCTCTTACCGTAATGGGCACCTTGCCCGCCGCTGGTTGTAGGCAAGTGTATGTGTTGTTGTAGCGCATAAAAACATCTGAACCTTAAAAAATGTAAATGTATTCAATGATAACAAGATGTCTTTCTGTAAGGGGGGTCACCCTCAGTGATTAGGGCTGCGACAATTTTTTATTTTATTTATTTATTTGAACTTATAATGCGCAACAGCTACCCGCAGTGGGTTTCCCGGCGTCAGGGATAGACAAAAGAAGAAAAATTGAATGAAGAGTACAACCCATAGTAATCAAAGTTACCAGTATGTGATCCAGGGGCACAGCTTCCGTTACACCAGCATGTGCAGTGGCACCGGAGCATAGAGCCCTAAGGTGGCCCTTTGAACTCTGATCATTGCTGTATTTTACTACACTAACAGTAGTCAAAGGTGCCACTTTCATAGTTTGCACCAGCGCCCATGGGATTCTTGTTTGGCCATTAACATGATAATGCACGACCCATTTATCAAAAATAGAAGAGAGATAATAAAATAGCTTTTGGGATTTTTAGGCCAAATCATCAACTTTAGAAATTCCACTTGACACGTTACATATTCTCTCTGCTTGACTCAGGCAATAGAATATTAGTGACTAGACATCTACTGAACAACTATCGAGAAATCTGTAGATGAAACGGTTTTAAGTCTAGTGTGGCGTATTGGTGTCCGTTGATATTTCTATTTAACAAATATAATTCCCCCCTTTTTTCCACTGAATCTATATTACCCAATAAACGAATCCCTGTAAGCCATTATTTGTGCTTAACTGCCCTGTACCTAACATAATATTACTGGTTTAGAAAAGGGGACACAGCACAACGAATTGCCTTTTGGCAATTAAATGCCATGTCTACTAATTGTGCTCAATTCAGGGGCACTCCTTTTATCGATCACGAAAGCATAACAGACTGAGTCGATCCGGACAGGGCCGGCTTTAGGCATGTGCAAGCTGTGCACCTGCACAGGGCCACCAAACCCCAGGGGCCACCACGCCAATATATATCCTTAATATATTAATCCTCTGAGGATGGATACATATTTGCGTGGTGGCCCCTGGCAGGGATTTGGCGGCCTCCGGCTCTGTTCCACTTCTAAACACCCTGACCCCCTCCCCTCTTTACTGGCCTGCGCGCTCCGCCCCGCCCGGACCCCCTCTTCCGGGCCCCCTACCTACGCTCCTTGCCCAGGGCCACCATGAGCCTAGAGCCGGCCCTGATCCGGAAACCACCAACTTACACACATTCACGTTTATTAATTTGACAGTTTTCGGTAGTGTCGATATTAGCATGGGTGCATTCTAGAGCTGAGGAGTAAACAACGAATTTGACAGTAAAATGGAAAAAAGACAAAAGGTGTGTTAAAAAATATCGAAATCTGCGTAAATGCTAGGGGAAGCGGAGAAGAGATGAGTCTTAAGTAAGTAAGTTAGTTAGTAAATGTTTATTGTTTGGTCAATTAAAACCGTAACAATATAAAAGACAGATATATACAAAACAAAAACAAAATTAAAAGAAAATAAACGATATGTCCACTTTATCTCTGTAAGAAACTCATAAAATTTCATTGTTAAAAATCAGTTACCAAGTTCTTGTCCATTTTTCTCTGCCAGAGTTCCGACCCTGTTAACACAACATCCAAAAACTTTGACGAATTTGATCAATTTACAATTTAGTTGGGGGTCTGATGGATTTAGACACGCGATTATTGTAGCTCTACAGGACCTGATGCCTCTAGCGTTAAAACTTTGTCTGAGCAAGGTGACTTGTTTGTTGTAGAGTTTATTGCATATGCAGATTATATGAATAATGTGTTCTTTGTGGTAACCACAGAGCCGACATGATTTAGGTCCTATATGCACGCTGGTTGGCTGGTCCGCTATTGATGGTAATTTTCCAAAGCGTATTGCCATTAATTGCTTTTTCAAATAAATTGAAAATGTCATTTTCAAGTACGGGGCTGGTGCAAGTGACTTATAATTATTAATCACCATCCAAGCGTGCAAACTTCACCTGAAGATATTTTTATCAATTTGTAATGAGTGAATTTTGGCTGTTTTAATTATTGCTTGTTTGAAGGACTGGTATGGCAGATTTTTGTTCCATAAATCAGTTGTACATGTTATTGACAGAGATTTACATAGGTATTGATTATAAGGTGATTTTCTGTCATCATCTACTTCGGTCCAAAGGGCTTCAATAATTGGTGATGTGGCCGCATTCAGTTTGAGCTGATACCAGAGTTTTACTGTGGAATACATTCTCCCTATAGTTTCATTTGTTAGGCCGAATTCAAGATGAACCTGTGCCGGTGAGGCCGACCGTTGTAGCTGAAATACTTTTTTATAGGTAGAAACTATTAGTTGGTTTAAAATCTCTGAGTCTTCACCATGAAAAGCAGCACTGGCATATGTTATCGTAGGGAGGATTTTCGCCGTCATCACCGCTAGCAGTGGTTTATATGATGGACCCTTCAACATTTTTGCCAATTGACTGAAGGCGAATATGAGAGCGCTCGTTCTCTGAGTCATGTTCTTTTTTTGCTCTATATGATTTTGTAAGTTGTCAATATAGAATCCCAAGTACTTATAGTTTTTAACTTCCTCTAATTGGTTGCCATTAAGCCAGATGGTCTGCTTGCGTCTCCACTGGCTCCCAATCACCATTGTTTTAGTGTTTGATGTATTTATTTCAAGTTTGTTTGCTGAAATGTAATCTGACATTTCATTTAAAACACTTTGTTAGACTCATTAGCACCACATCGTCTGCGTACGAGAGCTATGTGAGTACTAGCATACCAAGTTTCGGCGGATGAGAATGAGTGCAGTCTAGCCTCTGTGAAAGATCAGACATGAACAAATTAAAAAGATGTGGGGCCAATACACACCCTTGTTTGAGGCCTCTAGTCTTAGTTAACTTTCTTGATAATCTGGAGCCATCTCCTATCTTAATTCTTATCCATGTATTGGAGTGGAATTGCATTATTCCTTTCAGTAACCTTTCAGGTATGTTCCAGGCTCGCAGTTTTTTCCAAAGGAGGTGACGATCAACGCTGTCAAATGCTGCCTTTAGGTCTATGAAGCAGAGGTAAAGTTGTTGTTTTCTCTGCTTGCATTTGTTAGCTATTAGAGATAAAGCCAAGATTTTCGTTATCATCCCTATTCCTTGCCTGAAGCTTGTCTGATTTACTGGAATAAGATTGAGGTTGTCTGACCAATCCCTCAGGTCTTCTAAAATGAGTGTGGCGTGATATTTGGCTTCAACGTCTAGGAGGGCGATTAGCCTGTAGTTTGATGGATTCGTTCTAATTCCTCCTTTAAAAATAGGTGTCAGTATCGAGCCTTGCCAATTCGGTGGAATGCAGTTTAGGAGCTCTATTTCTTTATATAGCTTCAATAAATTATTGCCCCAGAAAGATGTGCCATGCTTAAAAATAGCTTATGGAATTCCATTAGGGCCTGGAGCACCGTCGCCTCTACCTTTCTGAATTATGCGTATTACTACTTTGGTTAGCATGGAGGACTGACTTGTCTTTATGTTTGGGGAACTAGTGCCATTTTTCCCCGGCGTTTTCCCTTTTGCCTCTATTAGCTTAGCCCCGGAGACCTTTCTCTCTCGCGTGTGAAGCGTGCTGACCTTTCCTGAAACATTTGTATCACTGACCCCTTGTATGAAAGGTTCGGATATATTTTTTCCCTCAGGCTGTCCCTGGGTGATTGTTTTAGCATGTCATGAGTTACGATTTCTGTAAACTTTGTGGTTAGAAATTCAACCCACTCATGTTCTTGAATATTTGATGATAGCGCATTCACCGGCCTGTGTAATTTGTTTATGATTTCCCAAAATGGGTTCAAATTGGTTTTCTTCGCACTACAAAGCAATTCAGCTCAAAATTTGTCATTGCTAGTTTTTTTTTTCCATATTTTTTTTATAGATTCTCCTCAGCTGACGTACATTGTCCCAGGATACTTGGTCATGAACGGTTCTTTTTAGTCTCCTAATAGCTTTTTTGAGTTCGCATTTCAAGGCTCTCAGCCCAACCGTTGTTTTTTTATTGAAGTCATTTTTGTTTCTTTGATTTTTAGTCTGGTGTTGTCCGCTCGGCATTAATGTTATGAGATCCGAGGTGAATTTTACCCAAGCTTGAATTTTATTTGGGGCCTCGAATTCACTAGCCGTTATCATCATCTTTATTTTAGACTGTAGTGTATCTATCATTTCGTTTGACCATTTTAGGCGTTTTAGGTCAACTGTATGGATATTTCCTTCTATTATCGTGTTTGCTTGATGTTTGGCGATTTTTAGCCTGAAATGTATGTGCTGGTAGGAATGGTCACTCCTGGTTGCATACTCTATGGAAAAGTGGGAGAGAAATGGCATCAGTCTTACTGAAATAGCTGTGTAATCCAGTCTTGATCGTGTCTATCCTCCGTGAAATGTGTGTTTTGGAGGGAAATCATCTGTTCTACTGTTTATTACTCTCAGACCAAGAAACTCTAGAGCATTTACCAGTCGTTGACCTTCGCGGTCCGGGGAAGATCTCTTTGGCTGATATTGCTGTGGAACATTCCAGTATATATTATCGGCTACTAACCTACCTTCTTCATCCGGGGTATGTATTAAGTTAGAGTTAAAGTCCCCTGTCAGTATCATGTCCCATAAGGGATATGTACTCCTTATATCTGTGATTGTAGTGATCAACTGAGCAATATGGGCTGATTTTTTCCTTACTAGGGGATGTGCATATGTATTGATCAGCAGGACTGTTTTTGTTCTACCGACTGTCCCAGAATTAAGTTTTATCAGTGGGATATTTGGTCCTGCGGAGACAATCTGTTCGGTATCAATATTTAGTGCTGTGGATAAATAAACTGACAGTCCCCCTTTGGGGCGTCCATAAATTTTGGTTTTTGTTGCAGGGACTGTGTAGTATATGTAATTTGCCAGGGTAAGATCTTCCAGTGCCCAAGTCTCCTGAAGCGCTATTATATCAAATTTTTCCCAATTATTTGGTTGACAGCCATTTTCTAGCAATTTTTTTGCCCCAGCACTGTTCAATGAGAGCAGTTGTATATTTAAGAGTTGAGTCATTATATGTTTTATGAAATAGTGAAGATTGCACTGACCTCTAGTGACAGCCAAAAATACTTCAATACGTTTCTTGAAGGCCTGTGAACTTGTGATTCAGCGTTCGGAGGTTTAGACTCATAGGTAGTTCTATTAAAAAAGATTCATCACGCACATCTTAACGGCTTGCGCAGCGCTTTCTGAAAAATAAAAAAAAACACAACTCCCTGTTTGCAAAATTCATTTAACATAACTCTGCATTGTGTTCTCGTTGCTCAAATATAAAGGGGAATTGCATTAGGGAAACAATCAGCAATAACTGAAATGGTTAAATACATGCATATTAGTTTTACAGCTTTTAGTGGTTAGGTCTCGGCCTAGCGTACACTGCACAGCAGTGTCGCGCAGCCGAGATTTTATGTTTTCCTAGAGTGGGGTTTGAACCCACCCCTCTTCTCCATTGGCTGGCTTCCTAAACGGAGGCCAGCCATTGGAGGAGAGGGGCATCACTCCGTTCAAGCCCCGTCGTTTTGGGATAGAGGGGTGTGTTTTTGCTGTTCTTTCTCTCCCTGACGTCATCGGGAGAGCGCAGCCCCTCATCACGCTGCCTGCACGCCCAAGTCAGCTCTCTGATTGGTGTTCCTTATTAACCAATCAGAGGGCCGACTTGGGCATGCAGGCAGCGTGAGCAGACACATCACCTCCTCTTTTTGTCCTTGTTGCCAGTTTCTTTGAAGCTGAGGTTAAAAAAAAAGTAAACGCATAAGTTGACTGTCAGCCTCTACTTTTCAGGACTCTCTGCCGCTTCTCTGTTGCCACGCCATGAAACCCCAAAGGTATAGTTTCCCGGAGTGTTTTTATTTCAATTCCAGCACTGGTTTAAAGCCAGCCAGGCACAGTGTTAACATTCGTGCATCAAGTCCCTTGGAGCTGATCTGAGGGCGGTTGATGCCTGCCTGGCCGCGCTTTGAAAAACTCCTGCTTTATAGACAAGGAAGAAAGGCTGGCAGATAACGGTACCTGCTGCCGTCAGCATCGAAGACAGACTAGCGGGGCCTGCTCACCCCTCACAGACGTGGCGATGTCACGTGTCGTCAGTTCCGTGCCCTGGCAGCCCCTCTGCCCTCAGCTTCCGGATCCCCGGCGCTGAGGGAGAGAGCGGCGGCAGAGCTCAGCGGAGAACTGGGCTCCATGCATGGATCGGTGAACCCGCCCCTGAAGGGCAGGGGGGTGTCTGAATAAGGTGAGTAAACAATGCTCTTCCAGGAGGTGTGTACATACTGCTCCCCGAAGCCACCACATTCACCGCGCTATTGGAAACGATTCTACTCTTTAAACACCTCCCCTTGCCCACCCTCTGACATTCTCAGTTCCTAAATTGCTGCTACAACACACCTTTGTGTGATATGTCACTCCCTTGCAATACCTATATTGCCTTGTGGTGGGGCATCCCACTTCCCCCCAGAATCAATAGCGGCACCGTGGTTATCCCTGTGACATGTACAACCATCCAGAGCCCTTATTAACCACATCAGTCCCAGAGAATAAATGCCATTTCAGAATATGTGCAGCCCCGCGCTTAAAGGAGACCACGTCATGTGTATCGCCCCCAGGAGTTGTATCTCTCTTCTGCTGTATGACAACACACACCTCACTCAGCACACTTCCCTTTGAGGACCCAGACTTAACCAGTTGCAGTTTTATATAGCACGAACCCGACCCGAAGGTATTGGAGTGCTTTATCTGAACACCAGTTACGTTACATAAAGACACATTCATTTTTGTTAGGCACGGGGAGATTGAGTGAATTGCCCAGAATCACAGGATGTTGAGCCGACGCCGAGGCTCGAACCTGGTTCCCCAGCTCCACAGTCGGCAGCGATGTTACATCCTGATGCTTCAGAATCCATGCCAGGTCCTCTTCTGCACTGATATAGATTTAGTGGTTATATTTATTTTCCTATTCAATCTACCCAGCACCCTCAAACCCCGTTTCGGACTTTCAATGCATCTTTTGTTGTTTTTAAGGTTTATGCAGTTCCTAACTTTCCACCCCTATGTTTCTAGCCAATACTTCTAGTGCACATCTAGAAAGCCATAACTAATTTGTTAGGTGATTGGCTATTTCTAATTCCGATCAGAAGTTTGTAAAAGGAAGTCCGAATGACTTCAGCCTAATGCCAGGAAGGTAGGTAACTATTCTCATTTTTGCTGTACACCGTTATATCTTGGGACTAAAACGTTTTTTTTTCCAGCTCTTGTTACTTTCGAATCAATGGAGTTGCATCGGTTATAGGGGAAAACACGCTACGTATGCATTGTAATTTAACAGTGTGGAAAAAGCGATTAGTTTCTCATCATGAAAAGGTTTTCTTTAAATATGAATGCAAATTCATGGTTGCATCACATGCTGTTGTCAAAGCGGAAGGTATTTCAAAACAGAATGGAGAAAAGGATCTGACACGCATTACATACTTTTTTTAATGTCCCTTGCTATCAATCTTGAAGTGCCCCCTAGCACTTCTCTCCATTTTGGGTTAACTGATCAGGGGTCCTTCCACCCACCAAGTCAGTCATCCTCCTGGCTTACACATTGAAACTATCTATTGTATTTTTGTGGGGGGTAATTATATTTATATATCAATAAAAAGAAAAGCAGCAGCTTTCTTAATACATTTTCATCCCAGATACATTGTTTGATAATCTTCAGTATAAAAACGTATTTCATCTTATTTTTTTAAGAAATGTGCTTTCCATCAGACTTATAAAAACGTTCCAGACTTTTGTCACGTTTAAAGTCATTCATCTTAAGAGTTGCTCATGGACCTTGACGAGTCCTTTATCTGTGTACAGGCTGTACCACGTCAACAACAGAAGCTCTTATTAAATACACCCATCTTTGGACTCTCATCATATGGTACATAAGCAGCTCTTAAAATGCGTGTGACTATGAATGTAAAAAGAGGATAACTCAGAGAATGAATGACATCTCCATTGCACCATGTTCTCAGCAAGGTTGTCTGTGTCTCTACAACCTGTTTATGGGCTTTCCCTCTTCTCTAGGGGTAAACAGCAGTTACCGCCCTTGCCATAGGGCACTAACCACTGTTAATACATGCTATTTAGTACTTTCCCCCAGTCACTCCTAACACTTACAAATCAATACAAAACTCTGTCTCTGATTGGCCCATGATCTTGCCACTGAACCTAGAAGGCAAGCAAATGCCACTATCTGGTTGCAGCATTGTATGTGTTCCATGTAAGGGGCAAGGAACAAGATCACATTAGACATATGATGGAGGTGCATTCACACCCTAGGGCGATAAAATGTGTTTATTGTCCCTCAACGCTATGGTGCTCATGTTATCGACCTCAGAAGGATGAAAAGCTGTAGTAGCCCATGGGATTCAAACCCGCAACCACGAGGTCAAACATACATTCTTGGAGAGTGCGAGAGCAACCCCGGGGTGAGGGTGTGTGTGTCTCTGTGGCTTTGTGTGTGTGTGTGTGTGTGTGGCTCTGTGTGTGTGTGTGTGTGTGTGTGTGGATCTGTCTGTGTGTGTGTGTGTGTGTGTGTGTGGCTCTCTGTGTGTGTGTGTGGCTATGTGTGTGTGTGGCTCTCTACTACTCTCTAATGCTCACCTATTACCATTGTAAATGACAATACCATATAATTATGTTTTTAAAAAAAACAAAAAATGAAAAATATGCCATTTGCAATGCCAATAGCTCTAACTTTAACAAAGCCGAAACCATTGCATTGTAAATGTTTGTTTTGTTAGATGTTGCGCCTAGCACCAATAACACAAGAAAGCACCCTCCCCTGCTTTATGAATGACAGACATTTGAAAGACACGCAATATGCACTTCAACCACTTGAGAGCGGTCTATGCCCGCATTTTCCTTCATGAGAACCCATGAATAAACAAAAAAGGTTAGGGTGTTTTCTTCTTATGTTACACAGTTCATTTGTTTGAAAACTTCTTTCGTCAGACATCTTTCCATGCACTGCTATTTTGTGAAAGAAAAGCATTATATTTGGTAGAACTGAAAGAAAGTTGTGAGAGTGGTAGGCAGAGCCGCAGTGCTGCAAACGGATATTCTCCCATTGCTCACGCAGTACGAGTCTGC